>NW_023416308.1:118210177-119514991 GCF_014176215.1 Rousettus aegyptiacus
AGTAACACGTGTTTTGTGTTCCTATTTGTACTCTTGGGCTGGGCTCTGAAAATGTTTGGGGCAAAGGGAATCGTTGGAAATTCTTAAGCTAATAGATATTTCCTGCTTCCTGAAGGACTCCAGACTCAGCACAAATGGTAATATTTATGTCCTCCCTGAAGGCGATACTTACAATTCTTTAGTCATTTTTGTTAATATTTGAATATATTTTCTTAAAAAAATAAAAAAGTTGCCTTCTTACTTCTCCACATCCCCTGCAAATAATTTTTGTACCTCTCCTTCCATTATTTAGAGTTTGGTAGATCTTCTTCCAGAACTTTCCCTTCTTTCAGATATATATACGTGTTTGTTTATTTAGAAATAACATATTACATAAGCAATATGGTGGACAGACAAAGGTGGACAGCCTCCTGGTACTCATACCCTTATGTAATCCCCTCCCCCTGCACGTGGGCAGGACCTGTGACCTCTTTCTTCCCACCAGAAGAATGCAGCAAAGGTGATGGGATGTACGTGGTTACAAGTAAGCAGTTATATTTCACATGACTGTGATGTTGCAAAAAAAAAAAGAGTAGGAAACACTAGGAGCGGCTCCCTCCACTGAAGCAACAACGAAGCTGCAAGCAGTCACCAGACTTGACCGTTCCAGAACTCGATAGGCCATCATCACAATAAGAGGAGCGTTCAAAAAGGAGGGGAGACTACTGTTCTTTGGCACGAGAGGAGTAAGCACTAACCATCCCTTTGCTCCTCAGTCTGCCACAGCTGTGGGGTAGTGGCCCATCTCCCTGGAGTGGCTAGCTGATGCCAGGGTAGGTGGTAGGGTTCTTGTTCTTAAGAATGTGGGATTATGCATTTTGTTTAGTCTGGCAGTACGTGGAGGGGTCGGAGCCCTCTCAAGATCTATGGAAAGATTTCAAGAGAAAAAATCTTCATTTATTTTGAGTGGGAGCCAGACATGAAAGGAGATCTGTATTGGGCTGGCCACAGATCAATGGAACAGAAACTTTTGTGACCACACACAATAAGAAATACACACTTTGCAAAAATGGCTTGGAAAAGTCACAAATGGACTGTTCTGGCCCTCAACAAACAAAACTCAACAATCTTTAAGGAGAGGCAGAATAGACTTGCAGATTTGCTACATTATAATTTTGTATTCAGAATGTCCAGTTCTAAACTAAAATGACATAACATACAAATAAACAGGAAAAAAAATCAACTTGACAGAAAACATCTCTGAGGAAACCTAGACATTGAAATTGCTAGTCAAGAATGTTAAATCATTGTCTAAAATATGCTCAATTAGCTAAAGGGAACCATAGACAAAGAACTAAGGGAATTCAGAAAAACAATGTTTGGAGAAAATTAGAATATTAATAAAAAGATAGAAAATACAAAAAGAAACCAAACAGAAGCTCTGGAGCTGAAAAGTTTAACAATTGAAATAAATAATTCACCAGAGGTGTTCAACATCAGATGTGAGCAGGCAGAAGAAAGGATCGGTGAACTTGAAGATAATATAATTGGAACTATCCAGTCTGAAGGACAGAAAGAAAAAAAAAATCAATAAAAATGAACAGAGCCTAAGAGACATGTAGGATACCATCAAGCATACTAGCATATGCATTATAGAAGTCCAAGGAGGAGGAGAGAGAGAGAGAGAAAGGGGCAAAAAATATTTGAGGATGTAATGGCTGAAAACCTCCCAAATCTGAAGAAAACACGAATATACATATCCAAGAAGCTCAACAAATCCCAAGCAGGATAAACTTAAGGAGATCTACACTGAGATATATTATAATAAAGTTGTCGAAATACAGAGAGACTAATTTGAAAGCAGCCAAAAAGGAGCGACTCATTGCAACAAGGGGTCCTCAGTAATATGATACCTGCTACCTCCTCAGAAACTGTGGAAGCCAGATCGCACTGGAATGACGTATTTAAAGTCTTTAGAGAAAATATCTACCTATCAATCGGGAATTTTACATCTGGCAAAACTGTCCTACAAGCATGGAGAAGAAATTAAGATATTTCCAGATAAACAAAAGCTGAGATTGTTTAGTACCTTAGACCTCCCTTACAAGAAATGCTAAAGGCATTCTTCAGGCTGAAATGAAAAGATGCCAGACAGTCACTCAAAGCCACAAGAGGAAATAGAGAACATTGGTAATGTAACTATATAGGTAAACAGACAAGCCAGTATTTTCGTACTTTTGATTTGTAACTCATCTTTTTTTTTCTTATTACTTAAAAGACAAGTGCATGAAAATAATGATTAGAGATCTGTGTTAATGGGAACTGCATACAGACATGATCTTTATGGAATAACAATCTAAAAGGGAAGGGAGGGGGATGTGTAGGAGCCAAGTGTTGGCACACCACGGAAACAAAGCTGGGATCATTCAAACTGGGTTGTTATGAGTTAAAGGTGTTCATTGTAACCCTCAAGGTAACCACTAAGAAAATAACTTAAAAAATACACAGAAAGGAAAAAAAAAGAAGGGACTCAAAATGGCTTTCTATGAAAAAAATCAATTAAATACCGAAAAGGCAGTAATGGAGAAATCAAAGAGCAGAAAAATATGACAGGAAATAGCTATATGGTAAAGTCAATCCTTTCTTATCAATAATTACTTTAAATGTAAGTGGATTAAACTCTCCAACTAAAAGGCAGAGCTGAGCATATTGAATGAAAAAAAAAATCCATCTATATGCTGTTTAAAGAGGCTCATTTCAGATATAGACACAAAGAAGTAGAAAGTAAAGGAATGAAAAAAGATATTCCCTGCAAATAGTATTATTTTCAGATAATACTATTATTTTCAGATAAAATAATCTTTAAGTCAAAATGTTATTTTCAGATAAAATAATCTTTAAGTCAAAATGTTATAAGAGATAATAAGGACATTATGTATTGCTCAAATATTCAATCCAGCGAGCAGATGTAACAATTATAAAAAGATACACACCTAACAAAGAAGCCCCATCACATGTGAAGCAAAAATTGACAGAATTGAAAAAAGAAATAGATGTTTCACTTACAGTAATGGATAGAATAACCAGAGAGAAAACCAACAAGGAAACAGAGGATTACAAACCAATCACATTTAACAGACATATACAGAACACTCTACCTAAAAACAGCAGAACACATGTTCTCAAGTAGACATGAAACATTCTCCAGGATAGATCACATTTTAGGCCACAAAACAAGTCTTAACAATGTTAAAAGATTGAATTCATACAAAGTATCTTTTCCGATCACAATGGAATAAAACTAGAAGTTAATAACAGAAGGAAAACTGGAAAATTCACAAATATGTGGAAATCAAACACACTCTTTAAACAACCAATGGGTCAAAGAAGAAATCATAAAGGAAATTAGAGGATGCTTCGGGATGATTTAGAACAAAAGCACAATATTCCAAAATTTATGGGCTACAGAGAAATCAGTGTTGGGAGGGGAATTTATAGCTGTAAATGTCTATATTAAAAAGGAAGAAAGATCTCAAATAAATAACCTACCTGAGTAACTGTATACCTTAAAGAAGCAGAAAAAGAAGAAACTAAACCCTAATCCAGCAGAAGGAAGAAAATAATAAAGGTTAGAGTGGAGATAAACTAGAGAACCAAAAAATGACAGAGAAAATTGAAAAACCAAAAGTTGGTACTGCGAAAAGATCAACAGAATTGATAAACCTTTGGCTAGATGACTAAGAAAAAAAGAAAGAAGACTCAACTCACTAAAATCAAGAATCAAAGGACAAATATGTATGGTTCCACTTACACGGCTTTACTATATCTTGAATGGGCAAATCTGTAAAGACAAAAATAGTAGAAGAGAGTTTGTCAGCGGCGGGGGAGGGGGAAATAGAGAGTTATTGCTTCACGCGCACAGGGTTTCTGTTTGGGATGATGAAAAAGTTCTGGAAAGAGCGGTGGGGGTTACACAACACGTGCGTGCACTTGATGCCTCTGAACTTGTGTCCTCTTTAACAGTTCAAATGGTAAAGTTTTATGTTATGTCTATTTCATCACAAGAAAAGATCGTAATGTTTGTCTGGCTTGGAGACGCTCTCCCTTGCTGGCTTTGAAAAAGCAGGCCACCGTGTTGCAAGCTGCCTGTGGAGTGAGCCATGTGCCGAGGGGCTCAGGGAGGCCCCCAGCCTCCAGCCAGCGAGGACCTGAGCCCACAGGTCTGGCGACCTGCAAGGAACCGAATGTTGCTGACAACCAGGTGAGCTTAGAAGCAGATCCTCCCCCAGGCGAGCCTCAGGGGAGGAGGTGGACCCCGCCACCCACACCTTGATTAAGGCTCCCTGAGATCCTGAAGCAGAAAACCCAGCTAGGCCGTGTCCTGGTGCCAGACCCACGAAACCATGATAACCAACGTGTGTTGTTTGAGACGACTAAATTCGTGGTGACATTGTTAAGGAGAAATGGGTGACTCTGTGATGCGGGCAGTATTGCATCCGTAACTTTCCCGATGTGCTCAACAACACACCTTGAAAAGCTCTCGATTCCGTTACAGAACGCTCCAGCTCGTTCTTTTTAACTGCTGTTCAGACGCTACGGTGCTGTTCAAGGCCTTTTTCGCCGTCAGAAATAATGCTGCCAACCATGAAACCCAGACGGGAAGTTGCATCTGTAGTCTGAGTATCACCATCCATTGCCCTGCAAGGTGCCTGTGCTGAGTGGCCCTCGGAGCAGGGCCGGGGCAGGGGTGGGGGGGGTGGGGGGGTGGGGGGGCATCCATTTCTCTGTAACCCCTGGTTGCTTCACTGTCATCTTTCCTCCCAGCACGAAACTCCTTGAGGGCGAGGAGCACGCCCTTCACATCTTGGTGCCCCAGAGCCCAGCTGGTCTGTGGGACGAACCCACCGAGATGTGAGCATCCTTTTTCCTCTGCCTATACCCCTTTCTTCAGCCCTGGGCTGCTGCCGCCGCAGCCCACCAGGGACAGCCTCCTGGCCCCCCTGGGTTGGACCGCAGTGGGCCCCTGGGAGTTGAACACTGTAGCTTAAATGGGACGCTGTTGGTGCCAAGGTGACAGACAAGCCAGAACTGCTTGGGGAAGGCGGACGGACGGACGCTACGTCTTATAAAGGCTGGGGCTCTGCCGGGGAGCAGAGAGACTGCGGAGAGAGGGGGAAAGGGGAGAGGAGTGGCGAGCACAGCTCCCGCGGGTCCTGGCTCCCCTTCTGCCTGCGGCGTGCCCCCCTTTCTTTGGGGAGGATCGCGGTTTCTGCTCCTTGCAATCAAAGGCTGCCTGAGACAAAGAGCTGCTGCTCGTGCTTACGGTGGGCTCGTTCTCTGGGGCCCTCGGCGTGTGAACCGGGCTCTCCCAGAGACCTAGGAGAAAGGCCAGGCGCAGGGTGGCATCGTCCCCCGTTGTGAGCTTCCGTTCGCTGGCCCCTGGACCTCACGCATGGGCTCAGCCCCCTCTCCGCTCGCCGGGACGTCTTCGCACACGCTTCCCGCCTGCGGTTCCTGTCGCACCGGGTAACTCTGGCGTCAGCAGGTGGAGCCAAGCCCCTGCCTTGCGCCTGGCTCATGGGGCACAGCGAGCTTATTCGTCCAGAGTGCCCCACTGAGTGAATCTGCTGTCTCCTGTCCGGCTGTGCCAGCGAGCGTTTGGGAGCCCAAGGGACAACTGGATTTAAAGGCTGGCTCAGCCCTTACCTCCGCGTGGCCTTGGACAAATCACCTAACTTCCCCGCCCTCAGTTTCCTCACTTGGGAACGGGCACGACAGCCGTTCCCACCAGGGGGCAGGTGGAGCGCTGTTCCGTGCGGAACCCCTCCCCGGCCCTCTGAGGACCGAGCACCCTCAGCTCGTCCTCTTCCTCCCCTTCATCGGGGGGTCTCGCCTCCCCTGGCTAGTTCTCACCAACAAAGAAATACGCCTCGGGATCTCTGTCTTTAAGAAACCCTTCCTGGTGCCCTGTCCACCTGCGCCCACTGTCCTGTCCCTCCCCCCATCCCTGGAATCGTCGCGGGTGGTCACTGTCCACGTGCCTTTCGTCCTGAGCGCCGTCCCCCTCCCCGCCCCGGCCGCCGGGCTGTGCCGAGGCCGTCCTCACCAAGCCCCCCAGAGACACGCCGGCCCTGCTTCCCACGCGGCCCTCAGCAGCATCCACGGGCGTCCACTTCCTCCTTTCAAAACAGCCTCTTCTCTAGGATTCCGGGGAGCCGCACCGCCCCCCCCCCGGGGGCAGAGGACGCACTTCCTCCCCCCTCCTCCGCTCCGCCCTGAGCACCGTGCGCTCCGGCTCCCGGTCCAGGCTGGCGTCCCCGCCCCGCCCCCCGCCCTCCCTCCTCCGACCACCTGCCCGGCCCCGCCGCCCCGACCCAAACTCCATCTCCACGCTGATGGCTCCTGACTTCTCTCTCCCGCAGGACCGTCCTGAACGTAAGACGCGAACGCTTGACAGACAGGAAGACGCTCGCCCACCTGCTCCCACACCCTCCCCGACGCCCCCATCAGGAGGCAGTGCTGCCGAGTGGCATGCGGGAGCTGGGGAGAGTCCTCAGCGGTGACTCCGGGCCCCGCCCCTAGCAGCTGTGTGACACTGGGCGGGTTCACGCCCCCCCAGGCCTCAGTTTCCCCTCTGTGAGCCAGGGCTGATGATGGGTCCTGTCTCAGAGGGTTGCAGTGAGGAGTAACGTGTGACGTGCAGAGAATAAGGAGGCACCGTTCCCCCCCTCCACCCGCCACCATCCCAGATCAAGCCAAAAAACAGGAGTGGGGGGGCGGGGAGGGGGGTCTGCCGGCTTCCGCCACGTGGTGCGTGTAAAGAGGCCGTGGACGTCCTGCCGGCTCAGCTTCCAGAACTCGTCCCCAAGTTCGCTGGCTTCTCGCCATCTGTGTGACCACTTCGAGGTCCACACAGCGCCGTGGTCGCTGCCCGAGACAACTGACGGGCCTGCCAGCCGGGCCCTCGGGCGCTGCCCCCAACCCCCTTCCCTGTCCCCGCCAGACCGGGCGGCCACTTACGGAGGTTAAGCTGCCACTCCGCCTCCGCTCCTTTCTCTTTCCCTACTTAGCGCTCTGAAAATGTCCAGAGTAGGAGCCATCGACCACGCTCAACGGAGAGCCGCCTAGTGGCGACTTCCCCTTTCACGGTCCCCTCGGTCCCCTCGGGCCGGAGGACGGCACTCCGGTGCCCCAAGATAATTGTTAAGCCCCAAATCGGATGACGTCATTCCTTTGCCGAACAGCGCCCCGGGCCTCCACGTCCTCGCCCTGCCCCATGCTGGCCCGCGACCCCTTCTGCTCCCCACTCGCGCCAGGCCCCCCTCTGTTCCGTGGCTCTGTGTTCACTCCCGCTTCCCAGCCACCCCCCGCCCCCATGTCACTAGGGTGTCAGGAACGCCTCCGTCTGGCCATGTGTGTGTTCTCGGTTCACGTTGGGACGTTTTCCGGACTGCGGTGAGGAGCTATCGGAGGGGTCGAGGCCGGGGAGTACCGCGATCTGGGTTCTATTTTAAATATGTCGTCTGGCCACCGTGTGGAAGGTGAGCTGCGGGGTGGGGATGGGTGCACAGGGACACCACAGTCTGAGATAGTTAAATGAGATGATGGCTCTAGGACACTCAAAGTCTTCTGAGTAGTTAAGTTCTCAACGACAACAACAACAATAGCTCTTACCAGTCCATGTGCAGGGTGGGGGGTCCCTCTTATTTTTAAGCTAACTCGCAGGCATGAAAATTGTGGACATGGCTTGCCCCGAGCGACTGAGCTGGTTGGTTTCGGGACATGAGCGCAGAGACCTGCACATGTGGTTACTGCGTTGTCCCTAAACTCCTGGCTTCTCTCTGGCAGGGAGACAGAGGCGCAGTGACATAATTCCATGGAGAACATGGTCTCACAGTGGATGAGACCCAGCCCCAGTCTAGGAGCACTGAGGGGGTGAGTTCTTCCAGTGTGGGGTAACCAGGAAGGCTCCTGGGGGGAGGGGGTAAGTGTTGGGGGGTGGAGGAATGAAGGGAAGGACCCCATGTCTCCCGCGGGACAGCACCCTGGGTGAGAGGAGGCGGGAAGGGGCCTCGGCCACCAGGGGGCGCCCTTGGACTTCCCTGGAGGGGTTGTAGGGCAGGGAGATGCTGGTGGCCCCAAGAGGAAGCCCGCAGGGCAGGTGGGTGACTGTGGCTGCGGCCCCAGGGAGGGGGCGTCTACTGCCCATGCTGCCTGTGCTCCTGCTCCGTGGCCAGCGTCGAAAGACAGACAGACAGACCTGCCCTGCTGCTTGCTTGGAGGCTGAGCTTGTGGCCTCCGCATGCCTCGGTTTCCTCACTGCAGGGAAGAGAGCCCTTTGGGGGCCACGCCCGAATCCGACTCACTTCCGCCTCGGCCTTCCATGTGGACGCTCGTCCCTGGAAGAGGCCCAGCTCCTCCCGTGTGCCTGCGTTGCTCTGGGCAGTGACCGGCCGCCGCCCAGCCCCTCTGCCGGGCGGCCTTCCCCCAGCTCCCCAGGCGGGCCAGGGGCCTGCTCCGCGGGCTCCCCTCTCACCCCCCTCCCTGTGCTTCTCACCCCTCAGCCACGTGCCGCGAGCTCCCGGTGGCCAAGAGGGCGGCTTCACCTGTGAACCCCCAGGTGACTGGCAAACGGGGGGCACCTGACACATGCCTGGTGAACGGATGCTGAGTGGGACCCCACTGCAGGCCAGGACTAGCTGCCTGGTCACTGCAGTCTGGTGGCCTGCGGGGCAGGGGGGACAGCCCGGGGCTCAGACCTGCAGGTCCCCTGGATTTGGACAGGCCTGCGCGGGGGGCTCTCCATGGTCGCCGCCGCCTGTGCGCTTTCCGGAGCCAAGCTCTCATCCTCGCGCTGCACTTGGCCAGGACCCACCAGGAGGGTCCTCCCTGACCCGGAACAGGGGGTCAGCTTGGCCTGAGGCAGCTTCTTAGCAGGGAAATGTGTGCAAGTCTGTTTTGTTTGTTTGTTTGTTTTAGAGGGGGTGGGGTCCCTGGCTGTAGGGCAGAAGAGGTTGGGGCTGGCATGGCCCCGGGCAGGCAGCAGCAGGGGCTGGACAGGGGAGTGACTGGCTCACAGGAACACAGGAACACATAGGCTGATCCATTGGACTCGAGGACGAAGCCCAGGTTCCCGGCGAGGGGAGCAGCAACGCCTCTACATTTAGGAGGAGCCCCGAGTGCCCAGGACACCCCCGGGGCTGACGCTGAGCTTGACTCGGGTATCATGAGCTTGAGGCACCTGTGGCCCACTAGGGGACCCACGGTGGATGACCGGGACTAGAACCCCAGAGAGAGGGATCAGGACTGCGACCAATTCTCAGGGGACAAAAGGACTTCGGAGTCCCTGGCTGGGGCACGGGGACGAATAGGCTCCGTGACACCCCAGGCCTCCGTTGCTTGGCTGTAGAGGTGCCAGCGGAGGCCACTAGTCACAAGCCGAGCCAGCCCCGTGGGTTGTCCCTCACCCTCCCTAACCAGAAGGAGCAGGCGCCCAGTCTGTGAGAACGAGCCCAGGGCTCCGGCTCCTGGGTTAGACTCAACCAGCCAGAGCACAAAGCCTGCCCCTCACAGGTGGGTCCAGGCCCAGGCCGCTGGGTGATGGCCACGCCCGACAGCTCCCCCAACTCTCTACCCTGGAGTGCAGAGCGTCCTGTCCCGGGACAGGGCTGCAAGCTGCCTGGAGCTCAGGACTGCGGCTGACAAGCCAGGGGCCGGAATGACCGCGTCCCCAGCCCCCGCTGGCACCCTCGCCTGTGCTCACGGGGACAGACGGGCTCAGGTGAGGGCTCAGGTGACGTGTGATGGCACCTGGGGAAGGGAGAAGCGGGAGGGCTCAGGCCGGTGGAGCCCCGCTGTCTGTGCCTCGGGGCCCACGTCAGGCTCCAGAGAAAGCATCAGAGGCGAGGGCGGCCTCTCCACAGGTCGCCACAGGCTGAGTGCGGGCAGCTCTGGGCCCCGGAGCGAAGCCCGAGGAAGCGCCCGGACACGGCAGACCCCCGGGGGTCAGTGACTGGAGCCCACGCCCGGCCTTCACAAACGCCAACGCGACCATGCGTTTTGAAAAGTCTCCCCTGTGGTGGCGTGGCGAGGACGAGGCCCGCACAAATGGGGAGACAGTCTGAATGGAAAGCAGTCGTTGCTTTAATTCTGGCCACGCTCTGACACCCCGGGGCCCACCCGCCCCACCCTGTGGCCGAATCCCTGCCTGCTCTGTCATGATCGTTTACAAAAATAAATATGAAAAAGCAGCAACTCTTCAGTGGCCGTGGAATTACCCTGACAGTAACTGGACGTGTGTAAGCATCTGGCACGTCCCCGAAATTGCACCGAAGAATTTGGAAGCACTTGGTTTGGTCTCTGGGAAGACGGAAGGCGGGGAGGCCCCGTGGGAGCCGCCCGCCGCCCCTCACATTTCTGAGTCCGCGTACATGCCGTTGATCAGGTAGTCCACCTGCGTGTAGCCCTTCTTCCTGTAGCGCTCGTAGGCTTGCAGGGCAAACAGGACCAGCACTGTGAAGAAAAGGGTCACCCCGAGCAAGAGCACCGCCAGCAGCGAGCTTCTGTTCACCGACAGGGTCAGGGGCCTGGTGGCGGCCACCAGGTACTGGCCTTGGGTGCTGAGCTGGCACGAGTCCGTGGCTGGCACCTCCGAGTCCCCCGAGTTTCCGGGGGTTGGCTCGGTGGGAGCAGGAGCACTTGTGGCTTCGGGCTGGCCCTGCTCTGGTGCCTGGGGCGCGCGTGGCCCAGTGGGCCCCCAGGAAGATGGCGCAGGGCTTGGCCGGGTCGTGGGGGACGTGGCCCCCACCGGAAGGGTCGAGCTGGCATGAGGCACTGTGGTGACAGCTGGCCCCTCGGCTTGTGACTTGGTGGCGGTCCCCACTGTTGCGGACACAGGAGCCACGGAGGGAGGTGTGTGCACGGAGGGGGCCACGGGCTTGTCTGTCGCCGGCCCGACGGGGGCTGCCGGGAGGGCCGGGCCTTGTGTGGGCGCGTTAAGGGTTCGTGGGCTCCTGGGGGTCACGGGGCTGGCCGTGGGGTGGCCGGGTGTGTGCTCGGCAGGGCTCCGGGTGCCCGCGGGGCGGCTCGCGTGGGCCGTGGTGGCAGCAGCCGTCGGAGGCGCGGCTCCCGGCTGCGTGCTGCTGCTGGGTGCCGGCGTCGCGGCCCGTGGCCGGGGCACCCCGGAGGCCGTGGGGAGCTCAGGCGTGCCCGCCGTGGCTGCCGGGGCGCGCACGTCGGTCCTGGGGGCTGGCCCTGCCGGGGCTGCGGCGGGGCCGGCGCTGGCTGCCGAAGTCCCTGTGGCCAGGGTGACGGCGGAGGCTGCCGCCGCGCCCCTTTCCTCAGACGTGTGATTAAAGAGGCTTCCCGTTGTCTCCCCAGATGCCTGCTTCTTGACCGAATCATCCCGCGTCTCGCTGAGGGCTGAGTACCCTGAACGTCAGAACGGGGAGAGAAACACAATCACTTTCGACGCCGCGCAGGGGGATTATTCTCAGACGCCGGGCTGGGCCCGGCCTCGCTGGGCCTGTCCTCCCCGCCCAGGCACAGGATGGCAGGGCTGTGCGCGCAGCTTCCCTCTGACCCCGCTGCAGGCACCGGGCCTGCAGCCCACCGCGGAGGCACTCGGCACTTTGATTTTAAAGCCCCTTGGCCCTCTCTAAACCCCAAGCCCACCGAAGATGTCAGAGCTTCGCTCTCTGATCCAGTTCCCAGAACGGAGTGAAAGCCTGCCATGACAGGTGCGATTCGCCATTAAGACCCATCGAGCACACACCTGGGTTTACAAAGCAGCTAAACTGTTCCCCAGATATTCCCGCCGTAAAAGAATGCTTGGTTTTATAAAAAAAGGCTTTGCTGCAGGATTCCTGGAGCTGACCAGAGCCCGGCACGGAGCAGAAGCACACTTAAATAGCTGACGTGTGATTTCATGATCTCCCCAGCGAAGACCAGGCTTCTAGAAGAAAGGAGACTTTGCAGGGCCAAGCAAGCGACGCTCTTGGGGCCCAGAGGCCCAGTCCCGTTGGGAGCTCCCTACCCTCCCTGGGCCTGGAGCAGCTCAGCCTGACAGCTCTCCCACGCAGCGGCCGGCGCTCCCGGGCTTACAGACCCCCTGTGGGCCCCCCGTGGACCCACGCTTACAGACCCGCCTTGGGCTCAGGGCAGTCACTCAGTGTTCTCACTCACCTGGATTCTGGGATGCCACTTGGCATTCAGATAAGGACAAGGAGGAAATGCAAGCGAGCACCAGGGCCGCCCACATCGTGCGGGTGAGCCGGGAGCGAGGCCGGACGGTCCCCGGGGCTCCCAGGGGGCCGCTCTCTGGCTGCTGCTGCTGTCTTGCTGCCTGGCCGAGGGACCTGCGGTCAGGAGAGGTCATCTCGTCAGTAATGCACGGCCTGGACGGGGGCGCAGAGCGCGGCTTGATTTTAGACTCTTCTGTGAACCTATGTGTCATGTGCCGGGTGCTACGTGAAATCAGACTGCAGGTGGCTTAATTCCCTTTTCTGGCTACACAGGTTTCGAGGACCCGACACAGCTGATCCCCAGGCTGGGCCAGGGGCCACACGGTCCCCTACTCCGTCATTCTGGTGATGTTTATCAGCGGCGACATGGCCCCAGTCCCTATTCCAAGCGGGAGAAACTATATACGTGGCGAGGTGCAGGGACTGTGGAAGCAAACACAGGGCAAACCCCAGACACCTGTCCTGACGCGTCGCCTGGCTCGACTCTGGTGGCCAAACCCGGGAACACGGGCTTGCAGCGTTGTGTATACAGACATTGTTCCGCGGTCCACAGGATGAGTCTCCGGCGGGTGGGAACCTGGAGCACTGGATATTGTCTAAATTACATTGCTCGGTTTCGGGTTTCTGGAAGGGTTGCCATCAGTTAAATGCTGATCAAGGGCCTTGTTTTTGTTGGCAACGTGGGTAAATCTGACATTACTTTGCCTGGCAGGCAAGCCTGGGAGCTAAGTGGAAAATCCGTATTTTAATTACTTTCCTCGCCAATTTTATTGAAATTTTAGAGAGATGCCCCCTTCAGGGAGAAGAGAAAATGTTATAGGCAGACTTCTAAGTCCCATATTTGTGTTTTACCCTAACAGTGTAGATGCTGACTCCTCACATCGCCCTAACAGTTCAACACACACACTAAGCAGCCACCGGTACTCACACGGGGTCGCCAGGCAAGGGGACAGAAACGCACGACCCCTTCCCCGCTGGAGAGGGCCCGGGGCAGGGCAGGGTTCCCGAAGGGCCAGCCCCTTCAGTGAAAGAAACGCTTCCAGGGGTCCGGCCTCGTGCTGGGAAGGACTTTTGGGCCCCCGTCCATTGGGGAGTGTCCTGACTTTCCTACGCTCTGCGCTCTGCTCCCAAACCAGACCGAGCTGGGCGCCCCCTCCGGTCTACATCCCCTCGCCCTGCCTCTCGGGGCTCCGCCCACGCTGCCTCGCAATCTCAGCCCCCAACCGATGCCTTCCGCTCCCTCCTCTCCTATTCCTCACCCGTGCGGACTACAGAGGGGTCACCAGCTAACCCTGACACGCTCAGGGGAGGCCAGCATGGCGGGCCCCACAGACTCAGAGACCGGCGGTGACCACACGGGATGGTGCGGACATGAACGTTCCCCTTGCAAGCGGGTCCTGGAGGTCGTCGCAGCCAAGGCCTATCGCTTCCTCGACACAGGACAAGTTTTACCCCAAGCGAGACTTTCTACTGCGTTTTTGCACCTTGGGTAACACACCTCCGAGACACCAGAGCGCTCCCCTTTCCCAGACCCCCACCCCTCAAGGGCACAACCGCTGGCCTGTGCTGCGGGACTCGCGCACAGAGAGGCGGCACACCGAGGCTGTGGGCAGGAAGCGGTTTATTGATGCCGGCACCGGCCCAGCGGATTCTCATCCAAAGGCCGAACCCCGATAGGAACAGGGCGGACAGTTCTGGACAGTCTTGTACTTCCGCATACACACACACAGCTGCAGAGAGTCCGTATAAGGAAGGGGGACACTGATTGGCTGTCAAGCTACACGGAAACTGGCTCACCTGTTTAAGCAGGTGCCCAGACTGCCACGTTAGCCTAGCCGTTAGCAGGAGAACCCTGCGGGAGGGGCTGGCAATCAGGACCTAACTGGTCAAGCAGGAAATGGTCCGGCAGGGTCAGGCTGCCACGTTCCCCCTTTGATGCTCAGACCCAGGACTGGGCCAGAGAGCATCATCTCCTTCTTCTGGTTCTTGGGTTAGGGGCTGGTACTTCCATAGCATGAGGACTTTCGTTGCAGTTTTTCTTTCTACTACAGTCTCTGTGAGGGGGGGTCTAAGTTTTGGCCTAAGGCGGCCTTCAGCTGATCCTACGTTCGTGGGCCTTGGGGCCTAGGAGATGGTGCAGGCTTAGGTGTGGTTGGACTCTGCAGCCATTGGACAATGTCTCCGACTGCTGGGCCCTCTGCGTGTTTGTGGATCTTTCCCCCGCGTGAGGTCCATCGCCAGCACGCCCAAGTTTCCCCTAAGTTTTCAGGCTCTAGGCAGGATTGGCCGCTCTCGGATCTAACCTTTATGTACCCCACACAGCGCTGGAATCCCCAGCGAGTGCAGAGCGTGGCGCTTAGGTCACAGCCTTGGGGCAGGCTGGTCACGGGAGTGAAGCCGGTGGCAGCGCTGGACCCTGTCCTGGACCTTCGCATGCAGCGAGTACAAGGGGGAGCGGATATGGGGAGCCCGGCACCACGCACGTGGCGGAGCGGGAGAAGGGAAAGTCTTCAGGGGCGCCATCCCGATGGGACGTCGTCCTCAGGCTTCGGCCGCGCATGACTGGTCAGCTTCCGGTGTGACCAAAGCGAGGCGACGTCTTCCCCTTGGTCTGTCGGCGTTTTCTTCCGGAGGGTGGCCTTGAGGGGCCTGGAAGAGTCTGGAACACACTCCCACTCTGCAGCAGCGGGTGGAAGTCTGCTGTGATGGATGGGTCCGGGGTGTTATTTCAGCGACCTTAACTGCAGTGGGGGCAGACAAAACGACAGTAAAGGGGCCTCTCCGCAGGGGCTGTGGGGGCTGAAAGTGCCACTCCTTTACCCAGACGGAGTCTCCTGGCTTACAGGATGAGCCTCAGTGGTTAAACTGACAGGGAGCCTTTCCCTAACCCATTGGTTGAGAGTCTGGAAGGTGGTCGTCCCCAGGGCCTGAAGCCATTGTCTCAGAGTCAACGCACCGATTTCCTTGAGGCCTCCTCGTCCTTTGATGAGGAGTGGTGGCCGCCCATGCAGGATCTCGTAGGGGGAGAACCCAATCTTCCTGGTTGGGGCCAACGTGATTCTTAATAGTGCCATGGGGAGGACTTCGTTCCAATGTGGATGTGTCTCCTGACATAGTTTTCTCAACTGAGTCTTAAGGGTCCTGTTCATGAGTTCCACCTGTCCTGAACTCTGTGGTCGATATGCGGTATGCAATTTCCGTTTAATATTTAAATTCCTGGCAAGTAGCTGCACTATTTCTGCTACAAAGGCTGGTCTGTTATCCGAGCCCATGGTAACTGGTAGGCCAAATCGTGGAATGATTTTGCGGAGAGTAGTCTGGCTGCTTCTCGGGCCCTCTCAGTCTGGGTGGGGTAAGCCTCGACCCAACGGGAATATGAGCACACAGAGAGCAAGAGGCACCTCAGCGGTATACTTCGGGCTCCTCAGAGGGGGTGCCACCAACACTCTGGACTCCCGGTGGGGCGCACAGCCCTTGCCTGGGGGTGTTGCGGGCACAGACTTGGCACCATTCACACACCGCGCGTGAGATGCCAGGGAGCTGGGGGACGTAGAAATACCAGCCCAGAGTGGATTCTAGGGCAGTGCGACCGAGGTGAGTCCTTTGGTGAAACCGTCTGTCAACGGCTAGGGCTGGGGTCCCAGGGACTGCAATTCGCCCGTCCTTGAACTTCCACCATCCGGCAGGGAGGAGGCTCCCCTCTTTGGTCTTAAATAAGGCTGCTTCTTGAGGCGAGTACTTGGGGTCCCATTCAACTGAGGGGCTTGGAAACAGGGGAGCAGTGAGAGCCGTAGGGCTGGCCACCTCCTTGGCTGTGGCCAGCCTGGCGATGCGGCCTGCCCTGCGGCTGCCCCGGGCCGCCACGGCGTCCCCGTTTTTGGTGTCCTCCGCAGTGCATGACTGCTCCTTTCTTGGGAGCCCACGCCGCGCCTAAGAGTTCTACAATTCCTGTGTTCATGTCGTTTCCCCGTGAATAGATCCGACCCTCCTCTCTGCGCAGACTCCACGTGCGCGGCGGGGGCTGAAGGCGCAGAGTCAGGGCACACGTTTGCACACGCTCCTGCTGCCGGCGAAGGCCGCGGGTCAAGGCGACGGGCTCTGCCTTCTGTGCGGAGGTGCCCTGAGGCCAAGGCTTTGCCTCAACAGGAGAACCCAAGGTCACCACCGCACGCCCCGCAAGCCGCTCATGTCCTGACGACGCTGCTGCCGTTGTACATCTCATCAAGGCTTCTGAGGGGCTGGTCAGGTAGGTCTCGTTACGATCTGTCCCACCGGCAGTAAGGTGGCCGGATTTAGGGTCCACACTACTTTGAGGTGGAAACGTGGGTTCTCACACAGCATTCCTTGGTATTTGGCCATCCGGGCATTGGTGAGCCAATAGTGTCCTTTATATTTTAATAAGGCCAGGATGGAATGGGGGACCCACTTCTTGTCCTAGAGTCAACTTGTCGGCTTCTGACACCAGGAGAGCAGCTGCTGCAAGTCCCTGCAGAGAGGTGGCCGGCCCTGGGCGGCAGTCAAGCTGTCTGGATAAGCCACGAGACGGCGCCAAGGTCCTAGCAGTTGGGTTAAGATCCCCGCTGCGATGCCCGTGCGCCCGTGGACATACAGAAAGATTTGGTTAAGTCCGGGAGTCCTAGTGGGGGTGTTAGTGAGCACCCGTTTGATTTCTTCAAAGGCCTTCTGTTGTGTAGATTCCCAGAGGAGGGGCTCCTGTTCCCCCGCTTTGTGGGTTATAGAGGGGTTTGGCCAGGATGGAGAAACTAAGAATCCAGATTCTGCAGAAGCCAGCGGCTCCGAGGAACTCACGGACTTGTCGCTGGGCAGTAGGGAAGGCAACCGAGCAGACCGTTTGTTTCCTTTCTGGGCTGAGCCGGCATTGTCCCTGGGACGGGTGGAAGCCGAGGTATTTGACTCTTTCTTGGCAGACGTGAGCCTTCCTTTTAGAGACCTTGCAACCCGCTTCCCAGAGGAGACTGAGAAGTAGATGTGTTCCTTCTGTGCCTTCCTCACGGGCCTTTCCTGCTAAGAGGACGTCATCTACGTCCTGGAGCAACGCACAGCTGCGTAGGTCTGCTGGGAAGGCCTTCGAATCCGAGGCTAGCGCTGTCCCGAAGATGGCCGGGGAGTTCCTGAACCCCTGAGGCAGCTGTGTCCACGTCAACTGGCCCTTGTCTCCGCTTTCAGAGTTTTCTCATTGGAAGGCGAAGATGGGCTCTGAGGAGCCAGGCGGATGCAGAAGGCATCCTTGAGGTCCGGACAGGTGAAACAGGCTGCCTTGGTGGGAATGAGGCCTAGGAGGGTATGTGGGGTGGGGATGACAAGGTGCAGGGTGACAGTCGCCTGGCTCACTGCCTGTAAGTCTTAGACTGGCCAGTAGTCATCAGTCCCCAGCTTCTGAACCAGCAGGAGAGGCGTGTCCAGGATGACTGGCAGTGATGGAGAATTCCATACTTCAGAAGTCTCTCTCAATGTTTTCGGGGCCCCACTTGTGCCTTGCGGGGGATGGAACGGTTTCCGGCGGGCTGGCTCAGCTTCTGGTCGTACTCCGCCTCCACTGGAGGAACGTGTCGGGCCCGTCCTGGAGGTGGTCTTCAGCCCACACTCCTGGCACTGTGAAGGGGAGCTCAGGGCCCCCTTGGGACCCTCCTAAGAGACTGCAGAGGTGCCGCTCTTCTCCCTGGGGAACTGTGAGTGACCCGATCCTTACTTCTGACGTCCCCAAGGTTAGGGCTGCCTGGCCACATGAGTCAAAGGTAATCTGAGCCTGGAGTTTCCCTAACAGGTCTTGTCCCATCAGTGCCACGGGGCAGTTGGGCAGACACAGGAATTCGTGGCCGACTTCTCGTCCTCCTAGGTAGCACTGGCAGGGCTACAGGAAGGGGCGATGGACTTGTCCCCTGGTGGCTCCATAATGGTAGCCTGTCTTTGAGAAAAGGGGCCTATAGGCCAAGTCACAACTGAGTGTTCAGCTCCAGTGTTGACCATAAAGTCAACAGGTCAGGCCCCGACTCTCATTTGGTTTATAGGCTCCTGGAGGCCCAGCAGAAGGGAGCCCGGTCTGGCCTAGTCATCTCTGAACACTTCCAGGGCAGCGAGGCCAACAAGGTCATCCCTGGTGACAGGCGAGCCGGTTGACAGCGCCCTGCACTACTTGGTCGTGTCTTTGGGGGCTGGGAGCCACTAATGGCCCACTAGGTTGCTAGGGACACTCATTCTTCCAGCGGCTCCGTTGGTGGCAATACGCACATTGGTCTTATCCCAGTCTCGTTTTCACGACTGGGGATTCCCCCCACTGACCTCCCCGCTGGTTTTGCCCCCAACTTTGTGAGGCACTTCTTCCTGGGGGCCCGGACCACTATACCAGAGCAGCTGCAAGTAGGTCAACTTTTTTCTTCACCTTTCGGTCAGCCTCTCGGTGGGCCTCTTGGTCGCAATGGACGAAGACCTTGGTCGCAACTTCAAGGAGCTGGCTGGCGTTCATGCCAGCAAAGCCTTCCAGTTTTGGCAGTTCACGCCAAATGTCTCCCTGGGCCTGCCCGACAAATGCCGCATGGATCATCCTCTGGTTGTCAGTCTGGGTCGAAGCAGGTGTCGAGGTGGAATGCCTCACAGAACCTCTCACAGAGCTGGCTTGGACTCTCTTCTGGTCCCTGGAGGACCTCTGAAGTCTGGCTCATATCCATGACCTTCTTCCCGCCTCCCTTCAGACCACCTAGGAGTACCTCTTGGTATCAGTCTAGCATCTGAACTCCCCTGTCGTCATTGGGGTCCCACTAGGGGACCCCCTCAGGAAACTGGTTCTGGGCATAGGTTTGCACATTCCAGCTTCCTTCCGGGCATGTCCCTCCAGCCATTTCGAGGCGTCCTGGGTGGTGTGCTGGCACTCTTCAGTGTTGGAGAGGGTCAGGAGTCACCGGCAATCGGCTCACCTGGGTTGGTGAGTCTGGATGATCGCTCGGAGGAGGTCGATCATGGCCTGAGGCTTGTCAGTGAAGGAGGGGGTGTGATTCTTCCAGTTTAAGGGATCGGTAGTGGTGAGGGCTGATGAAGGTGCGCCAGCCTCCCTGACTCTGACTGCCCTGATCGTAATAGATGGGGCCCTGGGTCTCCCATAAAGGCAACCGAAGCACTTCCCCTGACTGGAGACACCTTGGGCAGGGCTCTGGCAGGGCCATACGGGGTCAAGACAGGAGGTGGTGGTGAATCGCTGGAGGCTGGTGTGGATGGGGTCCCGAGAGAGATTGAAGGGGCTGGGGTGAACAGCTTGGAGAGAGAAATCGGCTGTTCGGAGGCTTTCGGAAGGGGCAGATATATGGGTGCGTGAGGCGGTAGGACCCCTTCTGCATCTTCTGGATCTGCTGACAACACAGGCTTCTTTTCCTTCAACTGACCTCGAGACGGTGCCAAAGCCTGGGCTAGGAGGACCATACAGTTCTCCTCTAGGCAATCAATATACGAGAATTGGTCTGGGTGGCCAGGTTGACTGGTAATGACTTGAGAGACCTTTGTAATAATTTCCCTATTGAGAAACCCTTCGGCTGGCCGCCCAACACCAATGGAGAGCCAGTCAAGCTCACAAAAGGTGCCAAGTTTCTGTGGGGTGACTCCATAGTCTCCTAAATAACACTTTTTGAGATTATTAAGCATATGCCCTAAAGGTGTCTGTTTACTCTGTTGTCCGCCCATCCTTCCACCCGTGGTCGATGGCGCACACACACTCAAAGATTCGCTTCGCCTGTCTCTGGCCACTCCCCTTGCGGGGATATTTCAGGCGCCTCTTAGCAATTGGTGGGTCAGTACAAACCCCTGACTCGGATCACTGGAGTAGACTCCCCTCGGAGATCCAGTGACACCACCCTAAGCCATATGAGGTTCGCCACGGAACCGCGGATAAGGACTCAATTCTTGCTTCGTAGACACGCCACGTCTCAGTCACACACAAACACACACCAAACACACCCCACCCTCTGCCCCTATGTGCCTGAGAGATCACGGTTTCCTCTACGAATGTACTCGGGTGGCGTCGGGAGTTGATCACACTCCCCTTCTGTCCTCTAGCGAACAGGCTGTTTCTGGGACCCAGTTCCTTACCACTCAGTCGGGCGGTGCTCCTGGGTTGGTTCCTGCGCCTCTCCAAGTTCCGTTGTGCTTCTGGGGCGGCCGCCCAAGGTCACTGGAAGAGACGTTTCTCCCCTTATGGGCAAGGGGCCCGTTGGCGCGCCAAGCGGAGTCCGTGTCTGAGTCCTGGGGGCCGGACCCCGAAGACAAGGGAGGGGAAAAAACGCCGTATCCGAATCCCAGATGAGCTCCCAGAAATGTTGCGGGATTCTCGAACAGAGAGACGGGACACCGAGGCTGTGGGCAGGAAGCAGTGTTGATTGATGCTGGCACCGGCCCCGCGGATTCTCATCCAAAGGCTGAGCCCCGATTGTAGCAGCCAGTTTTATGCAATCTCGTATTTCCACATACACACATAGCTACAGATACTCCAAATATAGGAGAAGCTTGATTGGCTGCCAAGCTATAAGGAAAGTGGCTTATCCATTTAAGTAGGTGTCTGGGGAACAGGGCCAGGGGTGGGGGGCTGGGGCAATCAGGAGCTAATTGTTTAGCAGGAGAAATGGTCAGGCAGGTTCAGGTTGCCACAGAGCGGGAGACCACAGGACCCTCGCGGTCATCTAGTTCCCCGCACACCATCTCTGTGCGCTGTAAATGTTAACTCTCCTGCACCTGCCCCTGTGAAAGAAGTCTGCCTCTCTCCATTTCACTTTTTACCCAATCCCAGCGATTTTCCCGCTTTGCTTTCGCCCACCTGGGTCATCTACCACCAGTGGATTTCATGTAATCCTCCTGATGGCTCCTTCTTTGAGTCTGATGTATAAAATAAGCTGCAAAACTGCCGTTCTCCAGAGCACTTTCTCAATTTGTTGAGATTTCGCTTCCTGGCAGTTGTCATCGGTTTGATTCAAATAAATGGAAAAAAATTCGCTACACTTTTCTCGTGTCAGTTCTCACGTCGACACTTCCAATCCTCGCTGTCTCGCACTCTGTGCCCCCATTCATCTTTGCTCGTCCTGCCCTCCGCCTCTCCCGCCCTCACGCCTCTGCCCGCCCCAACCTCCGTCTCGCTCCCAGCCGGTGCGGGCAGCCTGGACTACCGCTCTCCGGATGGCAGCGGCCAGCACCGCGGGCCCCTTACCTGGGCCCAGGGGCCCTCGCACAAGGCGCGCTCGGTCCGGTAGGGGACGTGGCCGGAAGCAGAGCAGTGAGAGGACTAGGCAGACTGCTCCGGGTCGCGGCCCCAGGTCGGCCCCTGGGCTGCCCCGGAAGTGACGTCGCAGGTGGGCGTGCCCGGGCTGAGCGGCAGCCCCGGCCGGAGGAGGTGCGGCCTGCCGGCGCCTGGCGCAGGCGGAAGTGCGCCGGAAGTGAGGGGCGTGGCTTCCTGACCCCGCCCACCGCCAGCTGGCTCTCGCCGCTGCTTTCAGGCGCTGGAAGTGGATATTTCAGACAGGTGTCTGGAGGAAGTGGGGTAGTGGTCGCTCCTGGGTTCCCTCATCCCCAGCTTTCGGCGCCTCCCTGCGGCATCCAGCATGTCGGGCTGGGGCAGTTTCAGCTCAGACCCTTAGGACTCCATGGCTCACAGGGGGCGGAGTTGGGGAGGGTGACCCTACCATATTCCCGCCCTCTTCCCTCAGATCAGATCCCGCCCCAGGGGGCGGAGACTGGTGTGTGTGGTGGGGGGCGGGGGGCGGTTCCTATTAGTAATAGGGATGGCAGTTTACCAGTTTACAACTTGCCAAACCCTGTGGTTGGTTTAATGACGTACCTGCAGATTTGGTGATTTAATCACTGCAATAGCACAGAGGTGCTTTGGCTCCATTTTTTGAATGTGGAAACTAAGGCTCAGAAGTGTTTTATAATTGTGAGGCTTGAGATAACAATGGAGTGTAAGGTTATGCTTATTTCAAAGGCATGTTAACCTAGATGCGCAAGAACAATGGACAGGGCTGGCTTAAGACAAAGAAACATTTTACTAAAGAAGTTACTTGCGTGGGACGTCACTACTCACAATGGCCTGCCCAGTTAAGAAATTTTTGATCAGATCACCCCGCGAAGTTACTTTTCTTAGAAACTTTTTTCTACACACAGGAGTAAACCAAAAGTCTTTATTTTCAGATAGTTTTATAACCTGTCCTGGGGTTATAAACTAAACCAGACACAGAACACTGAGGGTGTGCAAAGACAGGATGGACTCACCATCTCTGAGCTCTGGGAACACCTGAAAAGCAATTTAGGGCTATTACCACCCAACCCAATTCAACCTCATAGTTTAAAGTTGTGTAGAACTTACCCTGAAAAGAAGAGTTTGCTGAGACCTAGGCCAGTTGGTAAGGTGTAGGAAGATAAAAATCCTTTTGCTTTGTGTTTGCTTTAATTTTCCCAACTAGCTGAGATCGAACATGGGAAGTGCAGTGTTTGTGTTTACAAGTGAAAATGCACCGAAACATCCGGTTGTCGTTCTATGCTTCCCTTCTTCAAAAATTGATGCCTATAACTGTGTTTTCATTTCCTTCTTGGCAAAATAGGAACAATTTTTACTCCTAAGGCTGAGATTACAAAGATAAGGCACAACCCTCCTTCTCAAGGAACTCATAGTCTAGAGCAGGGGTCTGCTGGTTCTTTGCTTTTATAAATAAAGTTTTATAGGAATACGGTCATGCCTCATCATGTATTGTCTGGCTGCTTTCGAACTACAAGGGCAGAGTTGAGTGGTTGCAGCCCTGCCTGTATGGTTCACAAAGCCTAAAATATTTACTGCCTGGTTCTCTACAGAAAATGTTTGCCAACCACTAGTCTAAGGTGTTGGTACGTGGAAATATCTTTGCCTAGATGGTCCAGAATACAAGGAAACATTCTTTCACAGGGAATCGAGTAGATTTCCTTGGATTGGGGTCACCTGGAACCTAGTACCCACTGAGCACAGCTCTGGGAACTGCATGGCTGTTTCTGGAGAGAACAGTAACGCAGGGCAGGCCAGCTTCTCCTGATGGCAGTGGATGAATTAAAGAAAGAGAAGGATACGCTTAAATCCTTGAGCTTTTGTCTCAGAGCACAGATCATCTTAGATGCTTTCTATGCGGAAATAACTAATAAACTCAAAGCTTTGTCCTCCTATTTATCGAATCACAGTGTTATTTGATTTTAACTCGGGGTAGATTTCAGATGAAAGGGCTCTGTAGGAACACTGCCCGGCTTCGAATCCTGGCTCCTTCACTTTTTAGCTGAATGGCAGCTGGCAAGAAGCTTGGACTCTGCACCCCAGTTTCATCATCCATTCGGTCCTCATTATTCACAGTGGCTTTGGTTAGTCAGGGTCCAGACAGAACTGACTTAGTGAATAGTGAACCATTACTCCTAGGGGAAGAAATAAAACCAACACTTTCTTTCACGCCCCACCCTTTTTTGTCATTATTTATTAATTGAAGATTCATTTTATGCTCTAACACAAAACTAAGGGCATTAAAATTATGAGAATTTTAGGAATGAAAATGGATAATTGATGAGGATAGAACTATAGTAAGTACATTCTTGGACTCATCTTCCTTCCCTGTCACTTATAATGTTGAGAATTTTTAATTTGCTTTGCAGATATATAATGTGGATAGCTGGAAAAAAATCTTAAAGATTATAAAACTGGCCTGCTG
Source organism: Rousettus aegyptiacus (assembly GCF_014176215.1). NCBI lineage: Eukaryota > Metazoa > Chordata > Mammalia > Chiroptera > Pteropodidae > Rousettus > Rousettus aegyptiacus. Next base: position 118,234,107 of record NW_023416308.1, read on the forward strand.
TGGATTTATACTGAGCTTTTTTATTTCAATTTTTTAAAAAGCATGTTTAAAATTTTACACATTTTTAGTTAATTTAGTGGAATTATTCAAAGATATTTAATATGGCTTAAAAACTTAATAAGGATTGATATACATACTAAAAAAGTATACGTGTAAGTCACAGCTTGATGAATTTTGACCAACTGAACCCCGTGTAATCAGCACTCAGATAAGAACAGAGCAGAACCAGTACCCTGAACCAGTACACTTGCCCCCATTCGATGCCCCACATGAAAATACCAGGTGTCTGTGAAAATTTAGAGCAGCTCGAATTCTTACACATTGTTGGCGGGAATGCAAAATATCACAGCCACTTTGGAAAACAGTTTAATTCCTATAAAGTTAAACATACACTTACTGGTGTGACCCAGCAATCCCACTCCTAGAGATTCACCCAAGGGAAATGAAAACTTGTCCACACAAAGGTCTGAATGGAAATGTCTATAGCAAAAGCTGGAAATACCCAAAGGTATATTCATTCAATGTTTGAATGAATATATAATTTGTAGTACATCTGTACAGCATACTACTCAGCTTTGTAAAAGCAGAGATTATTGATCCATTCACCAACACTGCAGAATCTCAAAACCATTATGCTAAGAGAAAGAAACCAGACATAAGAGACTATGTACAGTACGATTCCATTCATGAAAAGACAAAAGTATAGAGACAGAAATCAGTGGTCACCAGGGGACGGGGGTGACTGAAGAGGGATTGGCTCAGGGTTGCCAGATAAAATACAGGTTTGGTAGCTTGATGGAATGTCCTGAGGGAAAGAATTAAGGCTATGTTTATCAAATTTGCAGATAACAGTCGAGTCAATCATTGTGCACTGGCTTGCTCTCAGCCCTTGGGTTAGCTCCCTGGGGCCACTTTGTCCAGGGCTCTGTGGAGGGTGGCAAAACCAAAAAAGTCCTGCTGGTAAACCCTGGGCCCCCAGGGAGCTCCATTGGGAAGATACCCTGGGCTCACAGCTCCACTGTGAAGTTCTGAGCAAATCTGAGGAGGAGCGCTCAGTGGGCACCTCGGCAGCGGCCCCACAGCCCACTGCCCTCACGGACAAGGGCGGTGGTGCTGCTGGAGCTGTTTCTATTTCAGGAACCCAAAAAGCAGGGCTCGGAATCCAAGAGATGGAAAATCGAGGGTGGAGGGACTTTGAGGCCGGGCAGGGACTCCCATCAGAAACGGTTGTTTAAAAAAAAAAAAATTGGCTTCTTTTTTTTTGTTTTCAATTTCTAGATTAATTGTACTGTGGTTAGAAAACGTGTTTTGTATTATTTTAGCCAACCGAAATGTGTTGCAATTGTTTTAGCGACCAGCCTATGCTTATTTTGTGTAAATGTTCTGAGTGTCCTTGAAAGATTGTATGTTCTGCAGTGCTCTATATGTGTAAATCAAGTTGTTTTTTTAATTATGTTGTTCTTCTTTTGGCTAATTGTTCTGTCAGTTACTGCGAGAGACGTGTTGAAATCTTCTGTTAATTGCAGAGTTTCTGTTTCTCCTTGATGTCCTATCAATTTTTGCTTTACTTATTTTGAGGCTGTGTTAATAGCTACTATCAGTTTAGAATTGTTATATTTTCCTGGGGAATTGAATTTTTCCCCTCCATTAAGTAATCTTTGTTTTTTAAAATCGGCTCAGAGACCACCTTTTCAGACATTAATATATAAACCATCTTTCACTTTATTAATATTTATGCTGATGATATACCTTTTTCTACCCATTTACTTTCAATATTTCTCTGTCCTTATATTTCAGCTATGTCTCTTTTAAATAGATGTGATTCCATTTTTAAGAAATTCAATCTGACAACATTTTTCTTTTAACTAGACTATTCAGACATTTACTATAATTTAATTTAACGTAATTAGATTTGCACACAATGTAATTTTGTTACATTTAATGTAATTATGGATTTATTTGAATTTAGACTCCCCTTACTTGATACTTTCTGTATGTCCTATTTCTTCTGTGGTTCTTTGTCGCTGTTTTCTTGCTTTCTTTTGGATTATTTAAAAAAAAAAAAAATTATGCCACTTCTCCCCTCTGGTAATTTAGAAGTTATGGACTGTGTTTCTATTCTTTTAGTGATTACCCTCAGAATCAAAACATAAAAAGATTGAGAAAGTCTGTCTTATCAATGTCTAAACTTAATCATACCTTTACTCCTACCCCCAGGTGCTATCAGTTTAGAATTGTTATATTTTCCTGGGGAATTGAATTTTTCCCCTCCATTAAGTAATCTTTGTTTTCTCAAATCTCATGACTCCATTTATTTCCCTCCTGATTTATGTGTTATCACCGTCATGTATTTCAATTTGATGCTGTTTTTAAAACGTTCCTTTAAACACAGTTTGTTTCCACTGAAGCATATGTTTCCTTCTTTCTTTTCATTCCTTCCTGCTTCCCCTGCCTCCCTTCTTACGGCCACTTTTCTTTACTTCCTTTAGTGAGATTTGCTGTTCATGAATTCTCTCAGCTTTCATTGGCCCGAAAATGTCTATATTTCTCGGTCATTCTTGAAACATATTTCCCTTCGGCATAAAACTGAAGATCAGCAGTATTGTCGCTTAGTCCACCGAAGACCCCCTGATGCCATCGCGATGTCAGCTGCCAGTCTTACTGCTCCTCTTCGGAGGCCGTCAGTCTGCAGCATCTGGGAATGTTCTCATTGTCTTTGACTTTACTATGCTGTACTTGGAGTGAATTTCTTTTTCTTTTTCTGCTCCCCGCTGGCCTGCCTCCCTCAATTCACGATGATGAAGTAGGGATAGGAAAACGCAATGAAAACTTTCATTCAGAAAGGAAATAATGAAAGATGCCCAGGAGTTGGCGGTCCATTGCAATGATGAAACCCGGCTGGGTAGGCAATGTCCCGTCCCCTGGCCTTTGATGAGACCCTGATTCTGCTCCCAAGGAGGAAGGAGCCCCTTGTCCACTGTCCTTGGTCCTGGATCTCTTTTGAGAGACTTGAATACACAAATAAATAATGACTAGCTCATATATGAAAAGAGAACTCTGCCCCACGACCTGCCCAGGAGACCAACTTCTTATCTGTGATAAACAGCTCAGGACGCCAGCCTGCTGTGGCCAGCCTCGCAGGAAGCCACACTGATGGCTCTAGGAACAAAGCAGGAAATGAAACAACTTCTGTAACAATCAGCCTTATATGGCCAGGATTGGATTGAGAACTGACAACTCCCCCAATTTCTGTCCAGCTTCCAACACAGGACCAGCCGGAGAAAGCCAAATATGCTCCCCTAACCAATCACACAGGACGCCCCACTTCTAGTTGGCCCACTTCCAGCAGCCCGAGGCCGATGGCCTCTAATCAGGGCACACGTGGAGTCTCCCCTGTACCCTATAAAGCTCTTCTAGTTCTCTGCCTGCCCGTGAGTCTCCGCCAGTTCAAGTGACGATGGCCGACTCCTTGCTATAGCCAGCCCTGAATTAGTAGCCGTCGCTTGGTTCTCTTCTGCGTGGTCTTCGTTTATTTCCACACTTGCCATTCACCTCTTTGGCTACAACAGAAGTGACCCTCCTTGGGGACTGCAGGGCTTTCCAAACTACCGTGTGCTCACCTCCGCTTGCACCCGAGAAGAAGACAGTATCCTGCCTCGACATGCCTGTGTGCCAGGCCCCGGCCTGCTGGGGTTTCCCCAGCAGCCCCTGGGACAAAGACTCCTGTGAGTTTTCTACTGTCCAAGAGACACTCCGAGAAGCTTCAGTCAAGAGGAGGGCTGTGGAGGACCGGAAACCCCCGAGCCGAACCTGTGCAGAAGCCAAGGGAACCCACGTATTTGCATCGGCAGAGAGAACGGTGGGCGCCCATTTGTGGGTGGAGGGACCATGCCCAAGACCGTGGCTCCCGCCGAGTCAGAACGCGAGGAACAGTCTTCGGAAGAGAATGGCGGGGAACCCGAAGGGGAGGCACGCCATCCATAGACGGTTTTCTGAAACGGAAAAGACATTGTTTCCAAAATTAAAAGTTCAAAAGAGGAAGTAAAAAAATGATGTCACCGCTGAAAACCTTCCGACAACGCAGAGCAACGTATGGGGAAAACAGAAGTCAACACAAGAGATAAGCGAGCTGGAGGTCAGCTTCAGAAGGCCCGAGATGTGAATGAAAACTTCTGGAGGAAAGGGAAGTAGAGGCCAGGGCGCCGGCCCTGCCCTCTGGGGCCACGTCCGAAGTGTATATCTGGGACTCCGCCCTTGGGGGATGTCCAGTCTGGGCGGGCCACTTCCTGCCTGTGCACGTTTGGGGGCCTACAGGTCGCTTCTGTTTTATTATTTTTTTTATTTTATTCATTTTCTTATTAAGCTTATTGGGGTAACATTGTTAATACAGTTATATAATTTTCGGGTGTACATTATAATTCGACATCTATACGCTTCTGTTTTAATGGCCGAACAGGATCGGGTTTTAAAGTCTGGCCTCGAAGAATTAGCTGACTCCTCCCCCGTTCGTTCCCAGGGGGTTCGCATGTGCGAGACGCCACACCCACGACCCCTTCCCAAACACAGTTGTCTGCCTTGGTTTTATTTCTTTGCCTCCTCAGGGGCCTCTCCTCCCCGTGGGGTCTGGTCCGCTACTCGGCTGAGCCTCGATGGGGCTTTGCCACTCACCACCTTTTTCAATCTTGTGTCTAGCAGCAGTCAGATATTTTCAATTCACATTGCTGGCCTCTTACTACTCCTTGTCACTTTTGTTTGAAAACGGGGCCGTTTTTTCCCTTTCTTCTGTTACCTGGCTAACTGTGACTAGTAAGAACCGAGGTGCACTGTTAGCATCCCGTTTGCCATCTCCCCTGGGGCTTCAGGTTCCAAGCCAGAATGGGTCACCGCTGACTCTAATGCTTTGCTCCTGAGTTACATGCCGCTGTCTGACGCCGGCTTCCATACTGCCCGCTGCCTTACTGCCTTACTGCTGAGAGGCCTGGCCATGTGTATTAAGTTTTTCTTCCTTTTTTTCTTTTCTTTTCTTTTCTTTTTTTTTTAAGCAGTGGAAGCCCAGAAAGCTTTCAGACCCCACACCACAGCCAGCCTTCAGGAAACTGCCCCTGCTGAGGTCTGCAGTAACAGACTACCCACAATTATTTGAAAAGTATCAAAATAAATACTCTTCCCTTCCCCACTACACAACTGCTTGGGCCACATTTTTTTTTAATATACTTCAACCCAAACAATGTTTTGCAATAAATTGAATGCAGAAATGGATCTGAGAAGCCAGACATTGAAAGAGATTTGTAAAAATTTAAAATGATCGCATTGTTTTTATTAGTTCTTGTTTTGGCAGATACGGCTATATTTCTTAACATGTGTTGTATCAGAATGCAATGTATTTATCATTGTTATTTTTAAATGAGTAAATAATCTAAAGATTTCTCAGTTTTAATTTCTAATATAGTACATATCAATAGATCAAGCCCTTATAAAGTTCTTTGGGACCCTCAAAAAGACTTTTATGCGTGTCCAGGGGTCCTGAGACCATGGGCTGGGGACTCATGGCTCTAAACATCGAATTCCTGAGGGACTGGCCCTCCTGGCTGGCCACGCTCACCCTCTCCCCTGACTTCCCTACACGTATTACCTCTTCTGGGAGTTTCCAGAAGGTCTGTTCTGAAACTCAAAAGCCAAGAATTAACTCTCTCTCTCTCTCTCTCTTTTTCTTTTTCGGTATCTGGTCACCTGTGCTGGGGTTAGCTTGGACCCTGCACTGTAGCCTTCGGTCTAGTCATCATCCCCAGGACCTGCCATGCAGCCCGGTGACTCAGAGAGAGCACTGAGAGAAAGAGAGTTTTTCTTCATTATTTATTTAATTTGTTTTGAGGGTGCGGAGCATCAGATTTACTTGTTTTTCACAGAGTTCAGGAAACGGTTTTGTGACATTTAATTAGACAGAAAAATGCTCTTGTAATTCATTTTTTTTTTTTTAAGTAGGCGTAGGTACATTCTCGACCCGTGACCTTTGCCTTGGCCGTTCTTCTGTCTGGAATGTTCTTCCTCCAGATGTCCCCTTGACGCCATCCTGCCTTCGTTCCAGTCTTCACTTCTTAGCCTGCCTTCTCCGTGAGCTCTTTCCGGACCACCCTGCTTTCTCCTGCGCCCCAACCCTGCTCCACACTTTCTTTTTTCTTTAGTTCTCCTAACATATTATCCAATATATTTATTACGTTTATTATGACGTGTCTCCCCTCTCCACCCCACGAGTGCAGGCTCCGCGATGACCCTGAGCTTTGGTGTCCGAAGCTCCGGGAACAGTGCCTGGCACGCAGTAGGGGAGCAAGGACTGAAGCCAGATTCATACAAAAGAAACGTTCCCCCGAGCCGGGCACCCTCGGGACACACAGGAGCTGTGAAGTCGTGCGTCCCCCTCTGTCTCGGCTCTGATTTGAGCCCTGACCCTTGAGCCTCTCCCGACCTCCAGCGCTGTGCCACAGCTATGTAATCTGGAGTCTAAATAAAGTCTGACTCTTCCCTGCTGCCGTACGAGGCCACACCAGAGAGACCCACGGATGTGCGTGCAGGGACGTGAGTCACACTGTAAGGTCTAACACTGAGAAACGGGAAGATGACTAAATGCTATTTAGAATGATTAAGTAAATATAGTCTATCCATAAAAGAAATTATTAAGCAGTTATTAAAAAATGGGGAAATGCTCAGGACACAATGTTAGGTAAAAAATGACATATAAAATGCGGTTTTCCTTTTGTATCTCATGAATTTTATGTGAATGTATTGCCTGCTCAAATATATTAAGATCAATATAAACATTCAGTTAGAAAAATAATGAAATATGTAAAAATATTGAAAAAGAAGTAGTTAAATAATCTTTTTTTTTCTTAAGCTGATATAATTAAATAGCTAGAAAACCAAAGATATTCAACTATTTTTTTTTTTTAAAGACACACCTAGAGCCTAGATCTTGGTTCCTAAAGACCCTTCTTTGTAAGAGGAATCGGGCTCCTTGGAGAACGGGTTAACTGGTTGATTCTAGGGCCAGGACAGAGAAGGCACCAGACAATCCTGGAGCACACCCTGCAGAGCCAGACAGTAAGGAAGTGCTAAAAAAAAAAAAAAAAAGTACCCACACAGTAGGTGTGTGTCAAAGGGACAGAGGGGCCAACCGAAAGAGCTCCCAATGTCCAAAGCCGGAAAAACGGGAGTAACAAAATAAATAATCATAGCATGCAATTGTAACCCAAAGGGTAGAACTAATATCCGTGAGTTCATATTGGTATCAAGAATGAAAAAAACAAATAAATAAATAAATGGGAGAGAATGCTGTTCCCTAGTTTCTTACATCTACATTGTTTTCTACCGTGCACGATTGGACATTATTATTACTTTGCAGTCGTTTATTTTGGTTTAACCCAATGTTTACCATTTTCTTTGCTCGCTGTTCCTTCTCGTAGCTCAGACCGCCTTTACCGTGGGAGAACGGCTTCACCACGGAGGATCGGTCTGTTGGTAAATTCTCTTAGTTTTGTTTGTCTGGAAGTCTTTATTTGATCCCCGTTCTTGAAGGTCATTTTTCTGGGGTTAGAATGCTAGGTCGAGAGGATTTCCTGAACTTCGGTGATCTTTCTGTGCTGTCCGTTGTCAGTCTAGCTGGCATTTATTTGTTGGCATTCTGTCGTTTTCTCTGGCTGGCTTTGAAAGCTTTCTTTTTGGTGTTCTGCTGTTTCACTGTTATGCCAGTTATTAATTTACTGCCTTTTGGCCCCAAACTCACTCTTCATTGCCTGCTCCGTGATAAAGGAGCTGGCAGGTGCTGGAGGGGCAGAGGAGGCTGGGATTGTGCCCTTCCGCCCAGGAGGAGGCAGCTTTCTAGCAGAGGGCCACCAGTGTGACCCCTCGCGGTGAAAGGCTTCACCGGCACTCTGGAGGGTGGACCCTGCGTGAAACACCTATGATGTGTCTCGGTGTGGACTTTTTATTTTATTTTATTTTTTTTAATCCTGCCTGGGATTCATCGGGCTTTCTGAGCCTGAGGACTTGGTGTCTTCATCACTTCTGTAAAATTTCAACTGTTATGTTGAATGTTGCACCTCTGCTCCCTCTCCGGCTTTTCCTTCTGTGACGTTGGCTTTGTTAGAACTTCTCCCATATGTTTTAATTTCCTTCAGAAAATCCTCATTAAGGTATCATTCACTGCCATCCGACCCACCCATTTAAAGTGCACAGTACGATAGTTTTTAGTATTTTACAGAGTTGTGCAACCATCAAAACAATCTTATAACATTTTCATCACCGCCCCCTCAAAGAAACCCTGTAGTCAGGAGTCAACTCCCTGTACAGTAGTCAACCCAGCAGTGTTGACTCCCTAAAATGAATGTACCTGTTGAGAAGGGCTCCCAGTGTCTAACTGGGCTCCAATTTATAAACAGAGCCCAGCGGCTATTGCTAAACGGGGGTCTTCCACACAAGCCACACTTCCAGGAGAAGCCTGCAATAAATTCCCCGCCTGCACTGTGTTCCTGCCAACTGAGCCGACCTTATTAAGGAGTTCCTGGAATTGCATTTTAACCAATAGGACTGAGATTTTCCCCACCCAACTGGAGCTGTGCAGCTATAGCCTCATTCGCATATACGCTGACCAATCAGAGCAGCTCCATTCTACCAGTGCTTTTTGGGCCAATCAAACTGTGAAGTCCTTATCTGCATGAGGACGGACCAATCAGAGGCCAGAGGCAGAGACTTCTTTCCACCTAAGTCATCTCCGGGATGCCTTGGAGAGCCCGCTTTCCCTTTCCAGAGAAGTCTGAGGTGTGCGCGTCCCCAGTTGGGGGCGACCTGCTGAAGACTTCTCATCGGAGCAGAGCTGAGCTGAGTTGAGCTGTCCAGCTGGTGAGGGCCACCTTACAGCTATGCCGTTCTCACCGCTGGGCTAATCACAGTTGACCTGTTTACACTGAATAAAGTCTTTTCCTTCACTGCACCCAAAAGCGGGATTCTCGTTGGCACTGGATTTGTGCCAAGGACCATTCATTGACAGCAGTCACTCTCGTCTCCACTTTCCACGCTCCGGATTTGCCTCTTGCCAGTAAATGGAATCGTACGACACGTGATCTTTTGGGCCCGACTTCTTTCGCATAGCATAGGTTTTCGAGACTCGTCCCGTTGTCGTGTATATTGGTGAGCTGTTCCCTCTCATGGATGAATAATGTTTGATTGGGTGGTTGTATCGCACTTTGTTTACCCATTCACGCCCCGATGGACGTTCGGGCTGTTTCCACTTCTTCGCCGTTATGGACAAGGCCGCTGTGAACGTTCGCGTGTGGGCTTTTGCGTGGATTTATGCCTTCGTGTCTCCTGAGCAGACGTGGGGGAGTGGAATTGCTGAGTCACGGGGTAGCTCCGTGTTTAACCTTTTGAGAAGCTTCCAGACTTTCCCAAGCGGCTGCGCCCTTTTCCATTCCCACGAGGAACGTGCGAGTTAATTTCCTTTACATCCATCCGCTCATCGCTCGGCGCTTCACTCCGGGCGGTTCGTTCCGTGGGACTCCTGTATGTTCACGCGTTTTGTGTCATTGGACCTATCTATTCCGTTTCTAATTTCGATTATATTTATTAACGGAATTGCTTTTTAGTCCTTCTCTCCAATTTGCCTGCAAATCCGATGTTTTTTTTTTTTTCTTTATCGCACTTTCCATATGCTCTTATTTCTTTAAACGCTCAAAGTAGATTTTTGTATAGTTCCTCGCTCACAATTCAGGTGTCTGCGGTTTTTACAGCTCTGGGCCGCAGTGGCTTTTTCTGTTGATGCGTGCTCATGGAGGCTCATTGCACACGTGCTCTGAGCTGTGTGACCTCATCACTGGGGCCACTGAGGGTATCGTTTCCAGATTGGTCTTCGCTTTGCGGGGCTCCGTGGCGCTCCACCCACTGGCGCCACTTCAGATGACACCATTGTGGGTCCTGTGTTGCTTCTGGCTCCAAACCCCTGGGAGCACAGTGCTGCGTGGAGACCTAGTCAGAGAGACTTTTTCTTTCTTTACACTTTTTCTTGCCCTGCTTGGAGCCAAGGCCCCCTCCCATCACCCTGCCCTCGGTGGGGCAGATGGGTTTTTTTTGTTCACTCACTGGGAATGTCCCTTTTCAGGCGGTTCCCGGCTTTTTTGGGTTTCTGATCTGACCTTCCTCCTGACCCAGGCCCCAAGTTTTGCTCTTTTCTCTAACATGCCACCTCACCAGGGGAACCCACCTCTGAGGTTCCTGGGGTCAAAGAGGGCTCCCCACCCCGCAGCAAGGCCAGCTGCAGCCCTCTCTGATTTTTTTTTTAATGGAGAATTTAAAATATATATAAATATGTGAAAGATAGTGTAATAACCCCGACCAACTTATCACACAGCCAGTCCTGCAGCCCACCCACCATCCAACGTGGTTTGGAAGCAAATTGCAGACATTATACTGTTTCATCTGAAAATACTTCAGTATGCATTTACAAACAATAAGCGCTCTTTAAAAATATAGCCACGACATCCATATTCATACCTGAAATTTAAAATAATCCCCCAATATCATCAGTGTTCCATTTTTTTCTGTTGTAGTCAGTTCTCAGATTGCCAAGTGCCTCAAAAGCATGAATATAGCTTTCTTATTATTTCTGGCTTCAAATATGCCCCCTACTTTCCTGCCAACGCTACCGGGCATTAAAAACTTTTAAAAATTAATGTTGCTTCCAATATATATATATATTTTAACGCCTACAGCACCTGGTGGTCTCCCATCTAAGTCCTAACCAGGCCTGACTCTGCCTAGGTTTGCTTCTAGTATTTTCTCAAGGGGCTCTCTGGATATTGACCCTGTCATTGTGCCAGAAACAAACTCCTGACCATGATTTTACTTTAAAAATATTATCTCCACATACATGCCTAGAAAAGAAAAGCTAGAGGGAAATGCATAAAACTGCTAACAGTAGTTAGATTTCAGCCATGAGATTATATATGACTTTTGTTCTCTTCGTTACCCTTTCCTATCTTTTCGAATTTTTCTGCAATGAGCATGAATTAACTTTATAATCAGAATCTAAAGTACATCCCAACGAACCTAACTAAAACCATCAGCACTGCCTCCTAATCCTGTCCCCTCCCTCTTCGACTTACAACCTGGCAGACACCAAAGGTATGCTAACGCGGGGCTGCCCCAGGCCAATCGCACCTGCCCTGGACTCTTCCTCAGCCTGCTGGGGCTGGCAAAGGGTGAGTAGGGTAGAATCCTGACTGCATCCCCTACCTTTCTGCCCTCCATCTACCAATGGCTTGGGCCATGCTGAACATTCTGATCCCCTGGGGGTGGGCGAGACAGGCTGGCAGGGGTGACCCTGCAAACATGGTGGGGGACAGGTGGGGGAAGGAAATCTGTCAAGGCATTCAGCAGCAGCCCCCACCTTGTTTGAGGGGATTTGGGAGGGAGTCAATATCCCTGTGCCTGCCCAGGGGACTCGGGCAGTGGTCTGTGCTGGTGTGTGCAGGACGTGCAGGGCAGAGCCCCCAGTGCAAAGCCCAGGCCCCCAGCTCTGAGGCTGACACAGGCTGTGGCCCCAAGGCATGGGCTCAGCCTCTCTGAGCCTCAGCTTCCTTATCGCAAAATGGAGAAGCTGACAGTCTCCCTGTGGCGGCGGCACGGATGCTCTGTGGCTGGCACGGATCTGCAGATATGCAAACCCCGGAGTGTGAAAGTCACGGGCAGACCAGGGAGACTGAGCGGCCCTGCGCTGAGGAGGCCCTACGCCTCCTCCAGGCTCTGCCAGGAAACCCAGCCCTGGTCCCCGCTGGTGACCCAGCCTGGGGCCCTCTGCACGCTGGTAGTAATATTTTATATTTACTGCCTGCTTATCTTAATTCTCGACACAGCCATAGGTCCCGAGGGGTTCGACAACTTGCCCAAGGTGACACAGTGGGCATTCGAATCATGTGCACTGACCCGGGAGCCCACGTTCTTTCCTTTTATTTCGATCGCATCGGGTGTGTGCAGTCGCTTCTACCGCGAGGTCTGTCTTCCGAGACCCCCTCCCCATTTTATCAAGCGCCGTTTGCCAGAGCGCGGGGAAGAGGCCGGCAGGGCTGGATGCTGCTGCCCCCTGGTGGCCGCGCGGCCCCCTGCAGGCGGAGCCGGGGGGCCCCCTGCACCGCGAAGCCCCGGCGGCTCTGCAGAGCCTCCCCCGCCTCTCCGCGTCCCCGGAAGGACACAGGGCTTGTGCGGGGGAGAGAGAACGCGGTCCGCAGCTGAGAGACCTCAATCAAGTAACCCACCCCGCCCGCCGGGGGACTGCAGGAGCCGCAGGGGTTCGGGGGTGCTGCCGGAGAACCTAGAAAATGGACTTAGGGGACCCCGCCCTGCAGCCTCTAGCCCGGATTGCTCAGCGGGAGACCCGGGGTTCGCCCCTTCTTCGCAAGGAGAAAACAAAGTCTGGGTGCAAAGTCCGCAGCGGAGCTGGGTGAGCGTGGCAGGAGCTGCACATCAAAGGCGCCGGGCGCCCTGCCGGCTGCGCGCTGTGATCTTCGGTCGGAGACTTATCTAGAAGCCGGGAGGGACTGTGATCCTGGCCTGGCAGGGGGCGCCGGCAGGAGGCGCGCCCAGCATCGCGCCCTCAGCGGCGCTGCTGCGACGGGGCCGAGGGCCACCGGCGGGGACCGGCGAGTTCTCCCTTGCACCCGCCGGCCCCCGCGGGTCAAGGTCCCCGACGGAGGTCCTGGGCCGGGTCTCCGATGAGTCCAAAGAGTTGCGTGTGGCACCGCCTTCCTGGAGTTAGGGAGGTGTGTTTGTCCCGCCCCGAGATTCCACCGCCCTCGGCTGGTTTATGACTTTATTTTTTACAGTCACCGCCCATAATTTTATTACCCAGGTTCAAAATGTGTTAAGATCTTGTCACATTTGCCAGAAATACAAACATCGAAAGTACGTTGCAGACGGCATGGTGAGTCTCCACTAAATAGTTTAGAAGAGACCACCTAGGATCACGCTCCTAGGTAAACAGAATGGCTTTGTCACATCTAAAATATACTCATAATTCTTAATATCATCAGAGTTATTTTTGAAAGCATTTTATAAAAAGATCCCTCAGGATACCTCTTTTATCTCTTTTTATCTAGGAAAATCTTCCACTTTTTTTTTTTTTTTTGCTTTTTTTTTTTAATAGCGGTGATGTGTTGAAGAACGATTTTGAACTCTTAAGTGGCGGGCACAGGATGGGGCCTGTTATGCATTTTTGTCCCCACGTTCTCTGGGTGAGCCTTTTGCAGAGGGGAGACTAGATCCGCCTGCCCTAGGGCGACCTACTCGCCCCTCTTTGCCTGGGACTTCCCCAGCTTTAGCCCTGAAAGTCCCATATCCTGAGGACTCCCCCAGTTCCAGCAGACGGGGATGGTTGGTGACCCAAGTGAGGGCACCGCCCGCCTTAAGAGTATCAAAGAGGAGTGGGTGGAGCGAGAGAGCGAGAGAGAGCGAGAGAGAGAGAGAGAGAGAGAGAGAGAGGGAGGGAGGGAGAAAGGCTTCGAGGTGCACCCCTTCCATCTCAAGAGCGACAAAAGGGGCTTGGGGGAACCAGGGGATCATGTGTTTCCTGGAGCCGGGGTTTGGATGGGGGGACAATGTGTGTATCTGGTGCTTGCGCCATGACTGAGAAGTTAAAGGTCAAGGCCGTGGCTGTAGCTGCCTGGCCAGCGGTGGAGCTGGGCGGTGGCCGTGCTCCCTGGATGCCCGGGCAAAGGCGTGTGTCCCAGAGATCGGGCAAAGGCGTGTGTGTGTCTCAGAGACCGGCCGCTGTCTGAGAAACACCCAAGGTGCCCACCAGGAGCCCGAGGGAGAAAGAATCGACATTCGGAATCCCCAGAGCTACAAGGGCCCAGGCCGGGTCGCAGGGGAGCCAGTGCGCTCCCCACTCTTTCCCTGTCACTGATGTCCCTCACTCCCCCCAACCCCAGCCATTAGGAGGAGAGCAGAAGCCAGCTGCCACCCCCACCCGCAAGCCCACTGTGGGTCCCTGCCAGCAGGCCAGTAGAGCTGGACGAGGGGAGAAGTGGTGACTTTGAATAAACTTTAGTTTTGATCGTTAGACCGGAACTGGCACCGTGGCCCTGAGCTGAGACTGTGCTAGGGACCGGAAGTGGACCCCGGCTTTACTGCCCCTGAGACAGACCGCAGAGGTGTGGCCACTGCCCAGGTTCCCATCCAGGTGGGGGCAGGTGCATTCTGCCTCGACCCCGCGGAGCCCCGCGTGTTCAGCTAAGTGCACAGGTGGGCGAGCTTGCCCTCAGCAACGGCCAGGAACACGGGAGCCACTCGTATGTCCAAATAGCTCCCCAAGGTCACAGACGACCGGCCGCTTGCTAGGTCCAGTGGACAAGTCTGGCAGCAGCCCACACCCGGCCCTACCCCTCCATGGGCTCTTCCGGGGATGGGACCTCGCTCCCCTCCACGGCCAGCCCTCAGATCGCGGCCTTCAACGCTGGGGGTTCCCACAAGGCTGGGACTGGCCCAGGCCTCTTCCGTAACCCCAGGCCCGGCCCACTCTCCTCCTCCACCGGGAAGTCTAACGGGGTCTCAGCGAGACGAGTGCCAGGCGGACTCCACACTCCATCCAGCCCAGGCCTCTTCCCGTTCACTCACCAGCACTTACCCCTCAGCGCCGGGCGCCGGGGCCAGACGCTGTGACAATCACCCGTGACCCGTTTCCTCGGCCGCGACATTCCCGTCCACATCCTCTCTGGCCTCCGAGAGATCCAGAATCCAACCACTTCTCACCAGCTCCACTGCCGCTATCCCGGTCACCACCATCTTGAACTCGGACCACCGCAATGGCCTTCACCTGGCCTCCGTGTTCCCCTCCCGCCCCCTCAGGCTATTTTCTAGCAGGCAGTAGCTCCCTCTGCTCCTGGCCTTCCCTGTGGTCCCCAGAGCGGGATGGTCTCCACGGCCCTCAGAGCCAGCCCGCCTCGTCTCTGCTCTGGCCCCGCCAGCCCCTCACTGTGCGCAGGGCCTTCGCACCGACCTGCTCCGCACCGACCTGCCCCGCTGGCTGCAAGGCCCCTCCCTGTCTTCCTCCAGCTCTCTGCTCTAATGTCGCCTTCTAGCGAGGCCCTTCTCATCCCTCGACCCTCTCAGCCTGCTTTACTTCCTCTAGACCAGGCCTCGCCCCCCCGAGGGCCTAGCTCAGGGGGGGCCACAAACATTTCTACAAAGGGCCAGGTAGTGAATATTTTAGGCTTCGCAGGACACATGGTCTCTGTTGCAGCTTCGCCACCAGAGTATGAGAGCAGTCGGAGCCAGAGACGATGCCCTGACCAGGTCCTAACCTCTCTGACCTCAGTCCCCTCCCCCGCACAGTGGGTGACCCCCCGGGGGGGGGCGGCTGTAACAAATCACCACAAGCTGGGGGCTTAAAACAGCAGACATTTTCTCTCTCTCTCTCTCTCTCTCTCTCTCTCTCTCTCTCTCTCTCTCGCAGTTTTGGACGTCAGAAGTCTGAAATCCAGGTGTCACAGGGCTGTGCTCCCTCTAGAGGCTCCGCGGATGGGCCCTTCCTGCCTCTTCCAGCTTCCGGGGGCACCGGGCGCCTCTGGGCTGGTGGCCTCATCCCTCCAGTCTCTGCTTGCATCTTCGCATGGCCTCCTCATCTTCTGCCTCAACTCTCCCTCTGCCTTTCTCCATTCGGGGGCCATCCTTGTCCGGGATAATCCGCGATGATGTCATCTGAAGATCTTTAGCTTGATCATATCTGCAAAGATCCTTTGTCCACATAGGTTGACATTCAGCTTCCTGGGATTAAGATGTGGACGTATCTGTTTCAGGGCCACTATTAAACCCACTACAGGTGTCTTAAAAACACTTAAAAAAGGGAACTCAAACCTGAATGCCAGCTTCTTAATCCGCATTGAAAATAAAGCTGCGAGGTGGCCCAGGCGCTCACGTGGCCATCCAGGGCATTCTCCCCCAGGACGCAAGTGACATTATCAGGAGGGTTGAAGCTACAGAAACTAAAGGCTGGATGACAACTCTCAGAGCGAGAAGGGCAAGGCAGCGGCTGCCCACCCCGGGGGCAGAGGTGCCTGGCACACCCGTCCTCGCGCCCTCTCGTGGGCCCATGTACATCACAGCTCGCATGAACCCCGGGCTTCAAAATACAAAGCATTTTTACAGATCTGGTACGTTTACATCAGCACCGTGAGATAAAAATTCGGACAGACATCATCATTCCCATTTTGTGAATGAGAAAACTGAGGCCAGAGGGGAAGTTTAGTCGGATCCATTACACCCCAGCTATCTCCATGGAAACCACGGCCCGCTATCAATAAAGCTGGGCGCTGCCCACCGTCGCGGCTGCTTGCCCTTGCCCGCTCCTGGCGAAAGCTGCTAGGAGGTGGTGCTGTCGCAGGGGATCTGAGGGTGAGGCCGGCCAGAGGTTCCCTTAGCCCTTCTCCACTGAGCTGCCCTTGGGAGGATGCTGGTGGCTCAACGAGCTGAGCCGGGAATGCTGAGAGCCCAAGGCACACCTCTGGCCACAGCGGCCAGGCCTGCTGGTGGGAGGGCACTCGTGCCCAGAATAACTCTTCTGAGTCAGCATATTCCAGCCTGGGAGGGAAACCAAAAAGGCACTTTCCCCAAGTGTCATGGGGCTGAGATGGCATTCTCCAATAGGCCCTAAACAGACCCCAATCAAGCCCTTGTTCCCAGAAAGTATTAGGTACGACAGGTGCCGAGGCCCCGTTACTTCATGGAGATGGAACTTGCATCTGAGGTATGAACTGAGAGTGGACACTTTCAAGTGTGAGGCCTCAGGACAGTTTGGTGGCGTGATGAGCTGTGACAGGCAGCCTTCCGGGGAAGCGGAAGCTTAGCACGTTCTCCAGTTGCTTCTTATGTTAGGGAAGAGTCTAAAAATTACCGCCCTTGTGATGTTGAAATTCTGCAGAATAAGATAGCAATTAGTTCTCATCTGTTCTTTGCAAATGACTTTCTCATAGTTTGGATCAGAGTCAGGCAACCTGGGATCTCACTCTGATGCCTGGAGACCTGGGGCACAGACACGTCCCTCTTGGGGGGAGGTCTCTGGTGGTCTCACCACAACTGACATCCTGAGAGTCGGCACAGGAAACCCCAGGGCACCGTAGGAGCTGCCGCCAGCCTCCGCCGTCGCCTAACTCAAGTGGCTTTTTCTCTATTTATTGAATCCTCCCATTCTGAGAGTTAAGCTTGCCGTCTTTCTCTTTGAGAATGAAGAATTCCAGTGCCTTTTGATATATTCTTGGTCCATTTTACTTGTCATCATCCACTTGACTGAGTGGAGAGGGTCTTCGGCTCCTCAGTATCCCTTCTCAGATTTAGACTCGGGACTTGAACTTTGACCTAGCAGAGTCCCTATGGTGAGCCACTCTGGGCCCCCTTCCCTCCATCCCCACAGCCTCGGTGATCCCCATCTGCTCTTCCTCAAGCATCCTGAAACCGCCCCTTCTCACCGTTCCTGAGCTCCACACCCTTTGCCAGTCCAAGTGCCACCTCTCCCCGGTGCTACCATGGTACCCACCTGCCGACTGGTCCCCCATCTCCTGTCCTGACAGTCTCGTTGCCACTCAGCAGCCAGAGTGCTCCTTTTATAAATGCAAATCAGATCTTTTCACTTCATTCATTCATTCAATAAACACTAAGCACTTACTATATGCCGGGCCTTGGTCTAGGTTCAGGGGACATGCAGGGAACCAAATAAATGAGAAGCTCAGTTCTCGTGGAGCTTCTACTCTAGGGGAGGGAAGAAAGATGAGTGAGCACTGTGAGATGGTGGTCAGTGCAAAGCGGAGACAGGCAGAAGGAGGCGGCGAGGGTGGGTGTTGGAGGGGGTGTGGTTTGCACTTTTCAAAGGGGCGGCAGGGAAGGCCTGGCTAAGGAGCTGCAGATGCGAGGAAGTGAACTACGTAGATCACTGGGGTAAAAGGGTTCCCGCGGAGACCAGCAGGTGCAAAGGCCCTGAGGCAGGGCTGTGCCCGGTGTGTCCGGGGACCAGCGAGGAGGTCAGTGTGTTTGGGGCAGGGCGAGGGAGGGGAAGGAGGGCGCAGAAGGAGGTCGGAGAGGCAAAGGGAGTGATGCAGCCAGATCAGGGTCTGTCGCTGCCATGAGGCCTTCAGTTTCTGTTGTGACTAATACGGGAGCCAGAGGAGGTGATGGGCTCTGACTTGTTCGAACAGCCTCACTCTGGCTGATGTGAGATTAGGCTAAAGGGGGTCAAGGAGGGAAGCGGGAGCCCCAAGGGGGTGAGAGGAGCTCTCGACCAGGGTGGTGACATTGGAGGTTTGTGAAGAGCTGGGGGTCTGCAACCATTTTGAAAGTAGAGCGAACAGGACGTGCTTCTGGGAGCCGGCACAGGGTGTCAGAAGCCGGGGATGTTGCTGCTTGAACCCCGACAATGGCTCCCCATCGCTCGTGGGATACATCTTGACTCGCTACTCAGGTCTGATCCTCCTGATCCGCACCAGCCTCTGCTGCCGTCCGGGTTGTCCATGTCTGTGCCTTTGTCCCACATCCCACCCCTAAGCCAGAATTTCCCCAGAATCCCAACATTCTTCATTTTTCACAGCATTCCTGACCTTCGTCAACAGTGTGTTTGGTTTGTGTGTGTGTTTTTTTTTATTTTTAAATTTTTTTTATCTGTCTTCTTGTTTTTGCTTGTCTCCCTCCCTAGAATATAAACTCCATAGGACAGAGACATTCTGCTTGACCACCAGCTCCGTAAGGTTGTCACAAACGCGGGAAGAATGTCCACACCCCCAACACCCAGCTGTTGGTGTGTTACCGCTAGTTCTCTCGCACCTGCGAGGCAGGCACGGCCCTCCCTATTTTATAAAGTCTGAACAGCTCACCGGGAAGGTTATATTTAGATCCGCCCTAGGGCACACCTGGTTCTAGGACACAGCAGAGTAGGGGCCCAGGGGTTCCACACGGCTGGTGCTGTGCCCCGTCCCTCCTGTGTCCTGAGAGTTCAGGGAAGTTTGATGCGCAGGGGGCCCAGAAGGGAAGATGGGGAGCTCAGTGCCTGCTTGTCGGAAGTCACAGGTGAGGTCTGCCGTCCCACAGGCGCGTTCTCGCTCAGCCCGCCTGGAAGCATATTTGTAAGACGGGGCGTGTCTTCGCTCAGTTTCTGTGCCGTAACAAATGCAGACGGCGTGCGTTCAGTTTAAAAATAAAACCTCGACCCCACCCCCATGCCAGCCCGTGCTGCTCTTGCCTCTCTCTCCGTCACCTGCTTAGGCCCCCGCCCCGCGCCGACTCGCGGTCGGCCTCTGCCCTCCCGGGCGCCCTCGCCAGCGCGAACAGGTGTCGCGGAGCCGCGCGACCGGCCGTGCCGCGGTGGCTGCGGTCGCGGGAAAGTGCACAGACCTGTCTCGGGGCCCCTGGCGTCCAGCCCCCAAACTGCCTCACTGTGTGCCCGCGGGAACGCTTCTCCTCACTCCCCGTCCCCCGTGCCTCAGTTTCCCCTTGCGGCCCTACAGGTGACACACCTGCTTCCGCGACTTGACCGGCCCCCCGAGCCCCGCGCGGGGTGGACGCGCGGAGCCCGACCCCGCGCCCCGAGGAGCACGCGCGGCCGGCCCCGGGGGCGGCGGGGGGCGCGCGGGGGGGCGCGGGGACCGCGCGCCGCGGCCGCGTCGCCGCGGGCCGGCTCCGGGGGGCGCCCGCTGGAGGGCGCGGCGCGCGCGGGGGGCGCGGGCGGCGGCGGCGGCGGCGGGGGGCGGAGACGCCGCACGGCTTCCGCTCCCGCGCCTCCTCCCTCCTCCCCCGTCGTCCTGGCCCGCGGCGCCCGAGGGGGAGGCGGCAGGCGCCGGAGCCGCGCGAGGAGCCGCCGCGCCGCGCCATGGAGCCGGAGTGAGCGCGGCGCGGGCCCAGCCGGCCGCGGACGACATGGAGGCGGCGCCGCGCCGGCCGCCGCCGCCGCCGCCGCTGCTGCTGCTCGCGCTGTGCTGCAGCCTGGCCCCCGCCGCGGGTAGGTGCGCGCGGGCCGCGCGGACAATGGCCCGGGCGCCCGGGCCGCTCGGGCGGCCCGCGGCCAAGTGCGCGGCGCGGGGGAGAGACTTTGCAAGTTGGGGGCGAGTTGGGGCGCGCGCCGCGGGTCCCCGCCGCGCCCCGCCGCCCGGGGGCCGCGCGCGGGCCCTTTGTCTCGCCCGCCCGGGCCCCTCCCGGGGCCGCCGGGGCCCCGTCCAGAACGTCCCCGGGCGGCGAGCCGGGCGCGCGGGCGGCGCCCACCCCGCCAGGTGCGGCGCGGGCGGGTCCTCACCTGCCCGGGCCCCGGGGCGCGCTCGGAAGTGCGCCCGCGTGAAGCCGGCGGGCGAGGCCGCGCGGGGACCCTGGGCGGGCACCGAGCGGGGACTCTCGGCCGGGGGACGGGCCTGGCCGCCCTGCGTTGGCCGCTCTTGGGCGAGCCTGTTTCCGATGGCCGCGCGGCCGGCCTGCGAGCTCCGAGAACTGATTTAAGTTGCAGAGAAAGTTCAGAGACCGGGCGCCGGGCGGCCTGGCCTTCGGCGCTGGCTCTTCGTTTGCATTGCAGACGGTTTCCAAACGGGCTGACACCTGCCAGGTGCCCGGATGACCCGTCTGGGGACTGGGGCCCCAGACCGCAGCGCTCGGCCAGTGTCCGCCTAACGGGCCCACTGCATGGGGCCGCCGCGGGGGCCGTGACCCCGCAGCGCGGCGTGGTGGGGCAGCCCGCCGGTGCCTCCCCTGTGCACCCCCTTGGGGAGACGGAAGGCTGGGGACCTTTCTCTCCGACTTTTGGTGTGCCCCAAGGGGTGGAGTTGAGGTCGGGAGAGCTTAGGAAACCTAAGCGCCTGTGAATCGCTACACATGTTCTTTTAATTTGGAGATTGCCATGTGGTTTTTGAAGCAAGTCTCTCGCTACCTAAATCATTATCCTCCGACGTGAATGTTGTTTTTCTGGAGTGTGGCTGGCCAAGTAGACAGCGGCCAGCGAGCCCGAAGCACTCGGGCTGCTGTTCTGCTGGTGGCCTGTTTTTTTTTTTTTCCCCGGGGGTGGGGGTGGGGTGGGGTGGGGGGAGGGGCGCAGGGGACCTCGAGTTTCTCTGTCTGGGCCTCTTAAGGCAAACAGCTGTCTCCCTGAGTATTTCTAGTGTGGACATTGCAGGGAGGTGCCCTGGCCTGGCTCTGTGGTCACATTCCCAGAGCTGCCGCCCCTCCATTGAGGTTTGGGGGGGCAGAGAGGGGGTGGTTTCCTCAAGTCCCCCCTGCCTCCCAGCCAAAGCCCAGAGACTGCTGGTGGTTTCACCCCAAATTTATCCCTCTCAGGGGCATGTTTACATTTCTCGGCCATGTCTGATACTAGCAAAGCAAGGTGACGACTAAGCAGTGACAGTATCTGGGTCGTTCGGGCCAACGCTGCTTCTTTTCTTTCCGGAAATGCCTGGATCACGGAGGCAAAGGTTTTTTTTTTTTCTCGGGAAGATGTTTGTTTTAAAGGTGGGGTTCCTCAGCCGGCTCTGTCTCTGTCGCTCTGCATGCACTTTGTTGCAGTTTGGGATTTCCTGTACCTTTCGTGGCCGGGCCGGGGGCAGGGGGCGGGGGTGACGTTGCTGGAGCCGAATGCCTGTCGTCATGTCGGTTCGAGCTCTAAGAGGAATCACATCTGTGGTGTTCAGCTGCGTGTGTGCAGCACGACCAGTGCTGATGAGTTTAACGTCAGGACGCCTGTCAGCACGCGGCGGCAAGAGCGCCCGCTTCCGCGGCGGCCCGGGCCTAAAATGGGCGGACGAGGCGGAACCTCTTTGCACAGCCACTGGGACTGTCCTCGATAGGGTAGCCCGCCCCCGATTTCTGCGTTCGACTTTTGCCTCCGTCCGGAGTGCAGCCTGTAAGTTGGTAGCTAATTATTTTTCCCGATTGCTTCCTGTTGCAATTTGAAGCTGCAAGCCCACGGAAGTGCCTTTGTTCTAGTGGTCCCAGTGCTGAAGATGGCCTGGACCGTCCCCACTGGCCCCCCAGCCCTTGCTCCAGGCTCAGCCTGTCCGGGACCGCCCCCCCCCCCCCGCCACCCCCCACCTCCCAGGATGGTTACTGCAGACACTCACCCCTGGCCTGATGGGTGGGCCCAGCGTGTGGCTACTGAGTTAAGTAAATGCCGTCTTGAGTCCACTGAGAGAGTCCCCCCCAAAGGACTCTCTGCTTTTCAGAGCCAGGCCCACGTGCCCAGAACCCTGCTGTTCGGGTCCTGGAATGAACCCAGTTGACCCGAACGATCCGGCGTTTGCTGTGACAATCCCGTCCTGTTTGGAACCCATCTGATTTCAGCCACACTGCTCAGGTGTTCAGCAGGATTTGTGCCCTGGTCTTGGGGGTGCAGTCAGGCGAGGGCTCGGCGTGGCTGCCTTTCTGCCTGCCCGCGGTGGGCAGGATGGGGGGCTGCCAGGGCTGAGCGGGGGTTTCGGGTCAGGCCAGCCTGGTTCACATGCTCAGCAGCCGATTGACTTTGGATGACTCCTTAGCTTCTCTGCATCCGGTGTCCTTGCCTGGTCCCCCCACCCCAGGTGGTTGGGAGCATTAAATGGTGCGTGCGAAGCCCTGGGTCCCATCCTGGTCCCCAGTGAGGGACCCATGGTGGCAGAGCCACAGTCCCAGTTGTGTCACGGGGTCCTTGACCTTTCTGGTCTGGAAGGCCTACAAGCTGTTGTTACACAGTCTTAGTTTTTCGCCTGCGTGTGACCTTGGATATCTAGTCCACTCTCTGACTCGTTTATCACGGCGACACCGAGCGGGGTGTCCTGGGGCGCTTAACGGCGTGGGCAGAGCCTGAGTGGCTGGGGGTTTCATCTGAGCCTTGCTGGGCGCTCTGGTTGGGGATGGTTTGGGCAGCCGATTCCCCCTTTGCCTCAGTTTTCTGTAAACCGGGCATACTAATACATCCTACCACGAATTCACGAGTGCCGCGAGCCTGGCACCGGCTTAGCTGTCCTCGTGGCTGACGGTACTCTGGCACCTGTGAGGAGTGCTGGGCGCAGAACAGCGGGCGAGGGCCAGCCTCTGCCGCCAGGTGTGCCGTGTAGGGAAGGAGGCTGGCCGTCCAGCTAGGAGAGAAGTGGGCCCAGGGGTCCGCTTCACAGTCCCGGAGCCCCGTCGCCAAGGACCAGGCGGTCTCCATTGAAAGAGGCCAGATCACGCCGCGGAGTCTGGACATGAGCCAGAAGGCGAGGGGGACAGGAAGTGCAGACCGGAGTCAGCTTTGTCCTACGAGCAAGGTGTTAAATTAACCGTTTTTTGTTTTAAAAAAATCGGGGTGAAATACACATAATATAAAGTTAAACCATTTGAGAGTGTCCGGTTCTGTGGCATTTAGTACATTCGCAATGGGGTACAACCATCATTTCCATCAAGTTACAAAGCATTGCCATCGCCCCAAAATAAAGCTCCAGACCCACTGAGTAGTGGACAGCTATACAAATGGTATCTACTGCCCATATATCAGGCAAAATTAGAGATGTAAAAAAGAGATTTACGCTTTAATTGTACCATATGCCACAAATGAAAAATAGATTACAAAATGCCTGTATGTATTTCCTTCGATCTTTGTCGTCTCGAGTCCTATATTCTGCCTTTTCAGATGGTCTCAGCATCACATTTGAGGAGAGATTTGGTTCTTGAAATCAAAATATGTAAAATTCCATTTCCGGCTTGCTCTCTCTTTGAATTTTATTAAAAAAAAAAAAAAAAGTAGACATTTCTTCTACATGAAATCATGCGATGTATGGCACCCCCCCGCCCCCCGCCCCGGCTTCCTCAGTTATTCAGCGTCACAGTTTCGAGGCGCCACCCACACGGCAGCACCCCGTTCTTCTTCACTGTGGAATGCTGTTCCGTCGTCGTGGGTGCAGCCCACTCGCTAGTCCACTCGATCTGTCGACGGATCGATCTTGGTGGGGTACTCCTCTCAGTGGGCACAGGCGGAGGGCTGTGACAGCGGAAGCTGTCTGAGGCTGGACGGGAGGTGCGGGGGTGGGGGGGGACATGGGTGGATTAGTCCGTGGGTCCCCCGGCGAGGCTCGGAGATGTGAGAACTGATGGTGAGGGGAGCCAGGAGGACAAGCCGAGGGCTGGTGCTGGCCCCCGGGGAGCAGGGGGTGCTGGCAGGGGGACGTAGTGCCACGTTCAGTGTTACAGAAGCCCTGAGAGAAACGGGACATTTGTGGCTCATGAGGTCACTTACCCCGTTCTCAAAATAGGGCGGCTCCGATGGGAGCGAGGGCTGCGTCCAGCGCCTGATTCGGACGGGGGCCTGTCGACACATTTGCTCGGAAAGCGGTGTCGCTTCTGGTGGAGACAGGCCGGCAGGCCCGCCGCGGGGCCGTCCTGGGGACAGCGCGGGTCCAAGCGCTGACAAGCGGAGGCAGCTGCGGTCACACAGAGAGCAGAGCTGCCCCAGGCTGGTCCCTGCAGTCGCTTTGGCGCTGGAAAGCAGTCTGCTAGCTCTCGGCCTGTTCCGTCATCCACAAAGTGGGGACCTTGGCGTCCGCCTTGCAGGCCGCTGGTCGGGTTCAGGGGGCCAGTGTCAGGAGGGACCGGAGTCTGTTCTCTGGACAGGCAGTCGCGGGAAGGGCGGGAGGTGTCCTGCCCTAGGTGTCCCAGTTTCCTTTGAAAAATGCCGAGGGTCCCCATCCTAACACCCTTGCCCAGTCGGAGGCCCGGAGGTGGTGGAAAATGTTGAGGCTCTGCGTCTGGGGCTCGTTTGCCCCCGAGGGGTGGTCGGCAGCCCCGACCCAGGCCGGAGTCCCGGCCGGGAGCAGACCCGGCTGCTGGCCCTTCCCCTGTGGGTCATGCCAGCCAGGGTGCACCCCTGCCCACGTCAGCTCTGCCCAGTCTCGAGCCCCAGCAGGCTCGTCGTGTGCACGCCCGCACTGTTTGTCCTCTCGTGCCTGCCTGCCTTCTCTCAGCGCGACACGTTAGGCTCGTCCCAGCCGAGGCGCCCGTGGAAATGCCTCCCCTTTTCGACGTCCGAGCAGCATCCCGCCGTGCGGATGGAGCGCATTTCATTCATCCGTCCGTTCACGGGCCGGGGGGACACGTGGGTTGTTCCCGCCTTCGGCCGTCGTGACCGCCGCCGCTGTGCGAAGATCTGTTCCAGCCCCTGCGCACACCGCCGAAGCGTCAGGGCCATGGGGCGGTTCCGCGTTTACTGTTTTGAGGGACCAGCGACCTGTCTTCCTCAGCAGCTGCCGCGTTTCCCGTTCCCGCCAGCGATGCCCGAGAGCCGCAGTCGCTCCGCGTCCCGGCCGGCACGCACTCCCTCCGTTCCGGGTCTCGCCATCCCGGCAGGTACGGAGGAGACCCCCGTCGTGGTTGTGAGCTGCGTTCTCTCAGTGGCTAAGGACGTCGAGCATCTTTCCGTGTGCTCGTCGCCCACTATTCTTATTTATTTATTTATTTACAGTGATGTGTATATTTTTAAGTGGAAGACGTCCACGAGTGTGTAGGAACGGCGCAAACATTTACGTCACGTGGTAGCTTTCTCGGTGACGCGTGTCCTCGTTTATTGCCTGTTTTTTTTTTCTCCTTGGAGATGACTAGACCTCGACTGTGTGTTTTACTGTGTCACTTTATTTTGAATGCATACTCATACTCTTTACATAAATTTAGTCACTGTCATTCTTTCTCACGCGCTGATGTATCGTAAACACTTTCTTTATCTTTACTTTGAGATCGTCTTTCCTTTTAAAAGCCAAGTGCTGTTTGATGGTTTGGGTTTTACCCAGTCGAGTAGCATTTAAGAGATTTTTTCCAGGCTCTGTCGTCATTGCAAGGCAGTGGACAGCATTGCTCACCTGTATCCAGGCACATTTGTGAAGATACAGTCGAATTCCTCAAAGTCCCTTTGGTGAGAATTTACACCCCATTTATACCCTACCAGGTATACGCGAGACTGTGCGTTTTCCTGTATCCTAATCCTGTCCAATGCTGGCAATTACCAGCTTCTATTTTTTAAAAATCAATTTGGTTAAAAATTATAACACATTTCGTTTTGGACTTTTCCTCATTACTGGCTTATCGGCTATTCGTATTTATTTTTCTGTGTCTTGCCTAGGCTCATCCTTAGCCCATTTTTCTATCAAGTTATTCATCTTATTGATTTATAGGAGCTCTTTATTTCGGGTGGACGTTAATTCTTTGTTATATTTTTTTCCCTGTGGATTTTTTCTTCTGGCCTGTAGTTCGTCCTTCATCCTTATTTCTGGTGGGTTATCACCAAGACATTAAAAAGTTTGTCGTGCTCAAAACTCAGTCTTTTCTCTTTATGGCTTCAGGGTTCTGTGCCTTGTTTCTCTACTCCCAGATTATAAATACATCTTTTATTTTCTTCCAGGTCTGTTGCCGTTTTGTGTTTTATCTTCAGACCTCCTTCTATCTGATTTTTGGGGAGTATTTGGTATGAGGTAGGGATCTGACCTTTCCCTGCTCCCCGCCCCCCAGTAAGTGGACAGGGAGTGGGTCCCAGCACCTTGACAGAATGGCCCGTCTTCGCCCCATTCATTTAAAATGCCACTCTTGCATGCGCAGTGTCTGCAGACGGTGGCTGTTCGTTCCGGAACCTTCTGCCCTCCGCTGACCGGCGGCTGTCTTTCTGTACCGGCAGGCTGCTGTTTTAATCTCTGTAGCATCATAGTGTGTTTTGAGATTGATTGCGCAATCTCCCCCTCCATTGTTCTTTTCAAAAAAATTGTGTTGACTCTTTTTGTACTTTTACTCTTTTGCGACAAACTTCAGAGGCGGCCTCTCGGGTGCCATCCTTTGATCTCTTAATTCTGGGGACAGTCAGTGGTGACATTCAACAGGTGTCCAAGCGCTGGACTTGAGCGGTGGCCTCTGACGAGCAAGCTGGTCTCTGGCTGGGGACGTGATTCATCTGCGGCTGTGCTGGAGCGGGCCCGCCCTGTCTGGGTGTCTGTCGGCACCCGGAGTGCCTCCGAGGGGACGTTCGTGCCGGGGTGCCTGAGCCGCTCCTGCTCCGGTGCTCCCTCCCACCCGCGCCTGCTCAGGAAGCAGTCCCTAACGCACCTCGTTCCAGCATTACCTGAAGGCAAATGTAATTACCGCGGAAATTATCCTTCCCCTCCCTCGGTTTGTTCCAACACAAAGTGTGAGCGACTTTAATTTCTTCCCCGGGCTGCACCCCTCCATTAGCCCAGATGGGGAGGCGGTACCTGCCTAGCAAAACTCTCAGGAAATTGCTCAACGGGGCGTTAAAAGCCGCCGGAGCACGTGGCCCGGCCAGAACACGGCCAGAACACGTCAGCCGGTGGCTGGGTGCTTTCCAGCCTCTCCTGGAAGGAGCAGGCGGCTTGGCGATGGGGGCAGAAGTGCCGTCCTCACTGCAAAGTGGTTTAGGAGCAGGACGTGCTTGCATGGAGGAAGGCCGTGCCTCCAGACACTCCCCAGTGCGAGCTTGGTTTCCCAGAGGAGACCGAGTGGGGGGCGTCGGGGCGCGGGGGCTCCGTCCTGGCCTCCCCGGATTCCTCCTTGCTCAGGCGGGAAGCACAGAGCCGACTCTGACGCCTGTGCTTCCTCTGCGGGCCGGATGCAGACCCCCACTCTGTTCCTTCCTGTGTTGCGCATTTCCTCCCCCAGCGGACCCCCCGGGCTGGGGACCTCACCTGCAGGCCCCAGCCCTCACCATGCAGAACTCTGTCGGCTCCTGCTTGGTCTCCTTGCTTTCTAGAACCTTCCCCTTGACTATTTATCTTACACCCTGGCCAGGTTAAGTTTTCTAAAACTAGTTTCCCAGAAAACGTCACCAGTTTCTCAGCGTCCAAAGTTGGAGCGTTTTGCCCAGCATACTGTGCCGCCCTGGGCCGGCTTTACCCTGCTCCTCTGCTCCCCAAAGCGAGTGCTTCTCCAGCCAGACCTATCTCCTTGGAGTCCGGAGCCTTCCGTGGGCCGCCCAACCTGAGAGGGCCTTGGAGTCAGGGCCCTCATGTAGGAGACGCTCTGTGGCTGTCTCGAGGCTTCCCGAGGCCTCATCCGCTTATCTTACCATCCTACTCCTCCCGGCCCCCACATCTACCGTGTCGGGAGCTCCTGTCCTCATCCCGAAACCCAACCTGGTTGTGTCCCCCAGACTGCAGAACACCTGTCCTGCTAGACGACAAAAGGCTTCTGGGGCCAAGTGTGGGACCCGCTCCCACAGGAAGAACCCATGTTTCTGAGGGGTGGACTCTGAGAGCCTGCTACGAATCCAGCTGGCCTTTACGGAGACACCCGGGGCATCCCCGACGCACCCGACCGTGAGGTCCCGCGTCCATTCAATACCTGCCCAGCTTCCGCCGCCCGGACCCTCTGTGCTGTCACGACAGGGTCTGGCACCTGTGACCTTCACTTGCCATTTTATCATTTTTTAGAAAACTTTGTATAGATGTTTTCAGTCATGCAAAAAGTAGAAACAGTGATACAACAAATTTTTATACTAACAAATGTTTTTGGTGTTATGACTGCAGAGTAGGTAGCGGAGAGAAATTTCGAATGAGTTGTCAGGAGTTTCAGCCCGAAGAGAGCGTCACCCGTTCAAGGTCACGCCCTTGAATGTCTGGTGCTTGGTCCAGCCGCGTCTCACTGCCCGGGTCTCTGCGTGGGTTTGCTCAGCACCCAGCTGACTCTGGGGGCCCGTGCTGTATGGTGGGCCAGGGGGCAATGCCAGCTCCCCATTCTGGCTGCTGTGGGGCTCCTTCGCCACTGCCCCCTCCTTCAGGATGCTTGTCACCCCTGCTGTGGCTGCCGAAGCCCTCGGTCCTTGCCTGGCTCTCTGCTGCAGCTCTTAGGTTGGGGGGCGGGGGGGAATAGCTCCTGACCAGCTCCCCCTTTCCCCCAGAGTATCACGGCGGAGTTTGCACGGGCTTTCATGGTGTCACCTGCATTTGTGCAAAGCTTTCCTCTCCTGTGGGCCAAGCGGAATGTCAGCTCACAAGGGCCGGGATGCTGGGTCTCTAGCTCCCAGAGCAGGGGACCCATTCGCGCAGGCCCTGCCCAGGGGGAGCCTGCTCCGGGTCACCTCGGTGCTGGCTCTGGCCGCAGCACTGCCTCTCGCTGCGGAGATGGTGGCCACCCGGCCTGAGGTCTGCGAACAGAGCAGCCCCGAAGCAGGTCACCCTTTGCTCAGCCCCCGCCTGCGTCCACGGGGCGGGGGGGCTCAGAGGTGGAGTGGGCCCAGTGTTCCCTGGACGATGTGCAGCAGAGCTGGTGGCCGGCCCGCCGAGGGTTCGCGTAGTTTTGATTAATCCGTTCACCGTTTGGAAGGCTCTGGAGCAGCGAGCGGTGAGGTGGATGGACGGTGAGGTGGACGGTGAGGTGGACGGGGGAGGGGTGAGGTGGACGGTGAGGTGGACGGGGGCGTTGCCCAGAACGGGGGAGAGTGCGATTGTTGAGCAATGACCGTTCCTACTCGTTGGCCCCAGACCTGTGCCCTCGCCCCGCAGAGCTGGTTGGATTCCGTCACGGGGTCTCCGCTAGCCTGTCACCGGCGAGTGTCCATCTGCTCTGTGGCGTTGAAAGTGCCTCTCGGAGCCAGTGCAGCTCGTGGCCCCCTGGGCTGTGGCCCTGGGCGGGGCGGCTGATTCGGAAGGTGAAGCGGGTTTGCTCCAGGATCCCGGCGGGTCTGTCTACGAGGGGGCACTGGGCTTCAGGGGGGCGAGCCCCCTGCTCCTCTCCGTCTGGGAGGGTCCAGAAAGGCCCGTCAGAGCTGCCCCCAGCCAGCGCTTCTCCCACTGGCTTCCACGTGGCCCAGCTCCTGAGCCCGTGGACGGACATCCTGTAGCTTCCTCAATGTGTACCTGGTGCCCCACCGGGCCAGGGATGAGGCCTCACGTAGGACCGTGCCACACATGCTGCCCCTCACCCCTGGGGCCGTGCCCAGGAGGTCGTCTTAGAGAGACCCCCGACCTGGGCCCGCGAGAAGCGGTTTTCCAGGCTCTCAGGCATTTAATCGTTAATCTGATTCTACCACAGTTTGGATTTGAAGTCTCTTCCGATCCTGGGATCTTGGGGCGTCGTGTTGTTGATGGGCCAGGGGGAGGCCCAGGGTTTTCCCAAGCTCCCCCAGCTCATCGGCAGAGCAGGACGGTGAAGCAGACGGGAATGCTGGGTTAGGAGCTGGTCCCAGTCCCTGCGCGGCGAAGTCCTCGAGGGACGGCGGGGCGTTTGGTTAACGTGCCCCTCTCCCGCCGTTCGCAGGCATGAAGAGGGCAGGTGGGTCTGGGTCCGTCCCCACCTGTCTGTAGTACCGAAGGCTACCGTGGTCACCAGCGGACACTCGAGGACGTTACCGACCGTGGCGCACGTGGCCTGGCGTGTGCCTTCCTGCCGTGGCCACACCCGGCCCTGGCCTCCGAGTGGGGCCGCTGTCCTGGGCACTCCTGGACGGACGCCATGCCGAGCCCCCAGCCTCCTTCGCTGCCGGCCCCCCCGGGTTTGCCGCGAACAGCTGAGGGGACTGCCGGAGGAGTCCCGGCCCCCGGGCCTGGAATCCCGGGGCCCCCCACCACCTGTCTTGGCTCGGCTCACGTTCCGAGTTCCCAGCTCCGCAGAGCTCTGCAGCCGCCGGCAAGCGAGTTAACCCCTTTGGTCCTCCGTTTCCTCGTCTGTCCGGGAGCATCATAGCCGGGCCCGAGGGTGCAGTGGGGTGGAGGCTATAAAGTGCTTGCCCCCCCCACCATGAGCGCGCAATAATTATTAGCTATTAGGATTATTATGGTAATCGTAATTGTTATTCTCTGGGGAGAGCACTGGGTCGTGTCCTGCCCTGTGGTGATTACCTCGCAGTGGGAGGCCTGGTGGGGTGGGCCCTGGAGCCCCGTGGCTGGGGGGAGGGGGGCTGGGCAGGTGCAGGGGTCTGGGGGCCAGCGGGCTTCCGCCTCGCTGCTTTGTCCGGAGGCTGCCGAGTGGTGCCTCACTCGTTTGTGGGTGTTGCCAGCGCATCCCCTAGCTTCCCTCTCAGAGGACACGGTGAGGGACCCTGCTCTCCTTTCCCGGATGCTTTTCCTCCGAAGGCCTGGTCTGCTGGCAGGGCGGGCCCCCTCCTCTCCGGTCCCCACGCATCTGGTGGCCTGCCCACTGGCCCTTCCCAGCGGGTCAGGTTCCCCCGAAGGCAGGGGAGGGAGCGCGGGCATCCAGGGCATCTCGGATGGTCGGCGCCCTGCACTGCTGACTGGGCGCGGCGCCCGGGAGGGACTCCGAGTGAGAGCTGCTCCCCGGGCCGCGTGCCAGGCCTGTCGTTCCCCGGGGAGGGCGGAGCCCACTGCCCTCTCCCCCGCGTCCTGGGGCGGGGGGGAGCAGCCCGCAGCCCCGAGCTCCCAGCTTTCCCTCTGCACCTGCCCCCTGGCCGTGGGCCCCGGTGGGACCGGCCCCCTGTTGGCTGAGGGGGGCGCCCGGCTTTCCCCACTTCCTGTTGCCACCTGTAGCCCGGGCGTAACGTACGCCTCTAGCAGGTGTGTGCTGACTCGCTCCTGTGTGGCCGGCACCGAGCGAGGCCCTGGGAACAGGGTGAGCTCTGCAGGCGCGGGCCCCGTCCTCACGGCTGGCCCAGGCAGGGCCAGAGACTGGCACGGCTCGCGCTGACCCTCGGCCAGCGGGAGGCCTGGGGGTGACGGCTGCGGAGGGGGGACGCTGCTGTTCCCCGTGTCTGCCGCCCAGCCCGGCTTCTGCGCCACCTGGACCCCTCTCCTCGGGAAAGCATGGCCGCCTCGGCCCCGGCGGCTTCGCCGCCTCCTGCTCCCTGGCGGGTCTTTCCTCCGCTGCTTTGACCTTCACAGCAGCCCTTGAGGCGGGGCGGCTGGCCGCAGCTCTGGGGTCACCTGTGAGGGTTGGAACGGGGCCGTGGGTTTGCAGAATGGAGATGTGGAGCTCCACGCTCAGAACCCCCAGGCACCCCGTGTGCCTGTGAGGGGAGGCCCCGGGGGAGTGTGGAGCCGCGCTCCCGGGTTGCCGTGTGGCCTTAGCGCTTGGTGTGTCCAGCCCCGAGTCAGGAGGGTGCAGACCTGGCCTGGCGCCATGCACGGGGCCGTCTTCCCTCCCCAGCAGGGCCGGGGGGGGCCCGCGTGGCCCAGCCCCCCGCTCCGAAGCATCGATCGGCTGCCGCGGCGTCCCTACCTCCTGAGGACAGAGGGCTTGGTAGCTGGACAGGATGAGGGTGTGTGGGGTCAGGTGGTGGGAGGCCACCGTCCTGTGGGGACCTAGACGGAGGCTCTGGGGCCGTGCCTCCTCCCGGGCACGCTGGAGGCGGTCACCACAGAGCAGGGGCGTGGGGGCAGGTCCCCTGTCTGGATGCTGCTCCGGGTCCCACCTCCTGCACAGAGATCCGGGGTCATTCGATTTCCCAGTTAGGCAAAACGAATGGGAAGAACCTGGGCATTTGCTCTCCCCTCGTCACCGATTAGCTGGGTGTGACTTTGGGCAGGCTGCCCGGTCCCCTTCCACCTCAGCCCCCTTGTCCGCAGAGTAGGGCGACGGCAGCTCCACCTCCCGCGAGGAGTAAGTGGTGTCCAGTCCGAGGGACGGCTCACACGCAGGCCCATCTGCAGAGTCCCCGGCACGCCAGACGAGCTCCCCGGGGCCCCGCAGAACCCCAATCATGGGCGTCGCCCCATGCTTAGCTTGGTTCCTGGGACATCGAAGCTGGTCCTCGGGGCTGGACCTGACAGGCAGCCCCCAAACCCTCGTGGAAACTCAGAGAAGTGCCCGCTCCCAGGAGAGCATCAGTGACTCAGCGGGGACCAGCAGGCAGGAGGTTATACGCAAACCGTGGCGAGGACGTGTGTGTTTTCTTGCTTCGGATGGTTTTCATCCGTCCCTGTCCCGTGCAACAGGCATGTCCTGAGCCCGAGGTCTTTTGTTTGTCTCTGGGTGGCAGCCTGCAGACCTCAGCACCTAGGCGGCTGCTTTTTCCCTCCCCCCCGGGAACAGTAGATCATTTGAAAGCGGAGCCTCCCTCTCGCGCTCCATGAAAAGGAGATTTTGCAGTCCGATGGTAAAATTGGCACGTCTTCGTTATTATGGTTTTTGTGCAACACTTAAAGAAAATACAAGCTGGTACAAAGGTATGTTTGTTTCTGAAATGTGTTTCCTGTCCCAGATGTTCTTTTCTGCCGGTTCCAAAACGCGCTCTGAGCTCCGTGCTCCAGTTTCCTCTGCAGCCAGAACAATGAGATCTCTGTGAGCCTGCGGGGTCGGCGCCAGGGGCCACGGGGAGGGCCGTTCCCGCCGCGGTGGAAACCACCCGCCTCTGCCAGGCCGGGTGGAGGTCCCGCCGACAGCAGGGGCCTTGGCGGTCCGCTGGCCCGTGGTGGTGGCTTGCAGGGCGGTGGCTTAGAGGCCCAGCAGTCTGCACCTTTGTTCTGGATCCTGAGTTTGCTGCGTGGCTTCAGGCTAAATGCGTCTGCCTTGCGTTCCTGGACCCGGGACTGGGCACTTACGATATCTGTTGTCTGCAGTTGATCTAGCTGGCCCCTTTCCTCTTCTTTTTGTCTTTCTGGCCTCAGACACTGGTCCCCGGCAGGTCTCCAGGACACAGTGCAGATGCAGAGTTGGCCAGAGAGGCAGGTAGAACTGAGTGGGCATGCCCAGAGTCCAGCAGGGCCCCACGCCCTCCCTGGCTGCTTGGTCTGTGAATGCTTCCTCGAGACTGTGCGTGCGTGTGTGTGTGTGTGCGTGCGTGTGTGCGTGTGCATGCGTGCATGTGCTCCTTGGGGGGCTGTGAACTACACACACGCACAGTCACACGTGCGTACACAATCACACACAACTGCACACACACACAGTGCCCTCAGAAGTGCCTCCTTGGTTGGTCTCCAAGGACAGCTAGCCAACAGACCCACAAAAACTTGCACTCAGGGCAGTTTTGACATTGGTCTCCATCAAGAGCAGGCTGTATGGGGTTGCTTTATTTGAGGTGTGCCATTTCACGAAAATCTTTATTTTTTCGATCAGTGCATCCTGCCTTAGAACACTCGAGCTATAAATACCTAGGTGTAATCGATAAAAATAGTTAACATTTATTGTACGTTTACAGTGTACCAGACAGGGTCTAAGAAATGTTCGTCGATTGACTCCCTTAACCCTTCGGGCCGCTGTGGGGGCTGGGCGCCAGCACTGCCCCCGTAACGTAGAGGAGGAAGCAGGCCCGGAGAGGGGGCAGGGCCGTCAGAACCGCTCTCCTGGGTGGCCCTGCCTCCTGGACGAACTGGCCGGTCGCCCGACGCCCGTTTCCGTGGGGGCTCAGGACTTGGGGTGAGAGATACCCGCGTTCCACCAGAACGGACCAGCAGAACCATCCCTTCCAGGGCCCCTGAGTCACTCTGGCTCGTAGGACCATTTCCCTTCGCCGTGGCCTTGGGCCACTTCCGGGAGCCTGGCAGGCCGGGAGCCGCTGAACCGAAATGCTATGTAATCAGAATGCTATATTTTGTCGAAAATAAGAATGTTAGTAACAGGCTGGTTTCTGGTAAGTCAAACTGGGACTCTGAAATACATATTTTTCCCTGCTCTGCCCGAAACCTTCTAATTAGAGAAAACGCACATTTGCAGATATAAATCAAATGTCACATTCCCTAAAAACTTGTCCTAGGTATCACCGAGGTGGTAACATTCCACGGTCGCGAAATGAAGACTTGCGGAGTGCGTGTGTGCGCATGTGTGTGTGTGTGAGAGGGAGAGACAGGGGTGCCTGCCGGTGAGCTCCGGCTCCCTGTTTCCTTCCCCCTCTGGCCCCTGGGCCTCTGCTCTGGCCCCTCCTCCCCCACTGTCAGCACCTGCCCGGCCCCTGCAGTGAAATATATACATTTGCCCAGTTAAAACATACTTCTGCGGCTTTCAGGAAGAAGGACTTTCACGAGAAAATCTCTGCTGAGCAGTGTTCTGTGACCAGACCCCGACTTCGTGGCCTGGGGTTTGGACAAGGTGGTTTGGCTGTGTAACCTGCCCTGGCGTGGAATGTGTCCTCCCCTGGCTGGGGTTTGGCTGGACGCCAGACTGCACAGCGGCCCAGCTCTGGGGGGCTGACTGGCTGGGGGTCCCAGTCCTTGTGGTCCTGTGCTGTGTTGGTGGGCGGGGTGCTTCTGCATCAGTGTGGACCGATGTCCTGGAGACCGTTGGGTCATTCGTAGCTGGGTGGTTTGTTGCACTCGGTTACCTAGCAACCAGATGGCGAAGCCGGTTCCTCAAGGCAGCCGTCTGCGGGCCGTGGCCAGAAGGCGCCTGCGCAGTGTGGGGGCAGTGGGGCGCGGAGGCGCGGCCTGGGGCGCCCCCAGTCCCGTGCACAGCGATCTTGACCTCTTGTCCATCAGAGGGTCACGGCGCCTTTGCCAGGTCCCTGCCCACGCGTCCTGTCCAGTTTTATGTTTTCCATTTCACTTTGCTTCCAGGCCGGTATTTTTCAAAATATGTCCCCTGGGCCCAAACTGAAAAATGTTCAGTGTTCATTTGGGAAATCCTGGGTTTCCTCGTTGCAGGACTTCGCAGAGCCTTTAAAATGGTAGTTATGCGCTGGGCTGTGTTCCTTCGACCTAGACTCCCTTTACAGGTGTGTGAGCTGGATCATGCTCAAAGTGACACCACCAGCCTTGTTCTTTACTGTCCCTCTGGCGTGGCTTCTTCCCAGTTGTCACCTCTGGGTGCTGGTCTCCTCAAGGCCTGCCGAGTGTGTGGAATGACCCAGTGTCTCATCTGAGTCTGATGCCAAGGTATGTTCCTTGAGCTGCTGCTTGTTGCTTTCGGGACTTTTCCCCTCAAATCGGCGCGGAGTCCAGAGTTTCTAGGGCGACGTGTGGCGTGGTGAGAGGCCATGAAGGAGAAGCCCAGCTTAGGGTCAGAGGTCCCCACACCCGCCCGTCACGTACGTGTGTGGCCTCGGCAGGCTGCTCCCCTGTCAGAGTTTGGGATTCTCCAGCTGCTAGAAATTAGATAAGACCGGGCCTCTCGCACGGGGCAGCTGGAGGGTGGCGTGCACGCAGCGGGCCTGCTGCAGACGCTGGCGTCTTCCTCTGCCCGGCCCCCTAGGGCCTGCTCTCCTGTGTGGGTGCTAGGCTGGGGGCTGGGCACTAGTGGCCGAGAACTTGCAAGGTGGAGGGGGGCCGTAGAGCCACCCGACGGTCCTCCCCTGGGCTAGGGATAGTCCTCTGCTGGGTGGGCCACATGGTCACTCCTGGAGGGGGCCCAGGCCACTTGGGCTGGGGTCGAGATCCTCAGAGTGACTGTGGGCTGCCCTGACTGGCACCTACGGGCCCCTCTGGCAGGCACGGAGTGGGCCTGTGTCGGGTCCTGAGCCTTTGCTGTCTCCCAGGACTTTACGGAACAGCCAGCCGGGGCTCTTCCTGGAGCCGAGACCCAGCCCTGTCCCCTGTACGGCCCGAGTGTCCTCCCACCTGCCCCAGGGCTGCAGCCCCCACTCCGTACAGGGCGAGGCGGGGATGCCCAGCCCATCCCCCTGTGTGGTGGAGGCCGGGAGGCCTGTGTCCTGTTTCTTTGTGCCGTAAGGTGCCAGAAACAAGCGGCCTCATTTGCTTTTTATCTTTTGCAACTGATTCCTTCTTTCCTGCTCCACCCCCCGAAGCCGGACCCTGACTGCTTCCTGCTCGCCTGCTTCCCTGACCTTCGACATGTGGTCCCTGCTCTGGGAACTTGCCTGGGCCACAGGGTTAATTGCCACCTTCCCGTAGGGCTGTGTCCGTGCACGCGCGTGCATGTCAGTGTGAGTGTGCGTGAGCACGTGTGTGTGTTTGCTAGGGTCTGAGAGCCTAGGATGGGGCCTGGGGGGCAGCCAAACCGGATGACTGAGCCGGGAGGGAGGACAAGGCTGAGCTCCGGGCCGCGGGGACACGGGCAAGTGTGTGGAGTGGGACGGCGGCAGGGAGGCGTCGGGAGCCGGGCGCGCCTGTGTTTGGGGGGGCGGGGGGCAGGACGCAGGCCCGGTGCTGGCCTGGGACAGGGAAGGTGGGGACGAGAGGTGGTGGCCTTTGCCCTGTAGCCAGTGGTGGCACATCTCTTGATAAACGTCCCCAGCTCGTCGTGTGAGCCCAGGTCGAGAGCAGACCTTCAAAGTGTTCTGGAAGGTTCCTCCAGCGGCTTGCCAGCCTTCACCACCTGCCTGGCCCTGGGAGGTACCACTCTGGTTTTGACAGTTCCAACCCCTCCCTCCCCCTCCACCTGTGTGGTTGTGATCAAAGCTCTTCGTAACCAGCATGTTGGTTCGGGAAGAGGCCGGCGCCCTCAGGATGGTTACAATCCTCCTGCCACCTTGGCTGTGGTCTCTCCGCATTTGAAGCTGAATAGTGTTTATTCTCATTACTTTTATGCAAATGTCAGCAGCTCGCAGATCAATAAGTGGATCATTATGGTGACAGCACCTGAAATGGCAAGGGTCGAAGGAGGGAGTTCTGTCAGAAGCCCCTCGGCATCCGGGCAATCCCTGCCCTGGGGTGGCGGGGCATGGGCCCTGCCTGGGGACAGTACAGACAACTCAGGGGAGGTGGGGCAGCTGGGCGGCTCACTGAAGCCCTGGGCCTTCACCTGGGCCTTCACCTGGGCCTTCACCTGGGAGACTCCTACGGGGTGGGGTGGGGTGGGGTGGGGTGGGGGTCGGGGAATGGCTACTGGCTCAGAAGTGGAGATGGTGGGGTCGATGTAGGGGACCCTGGGGAGCTGGGGCCAAGTTAGGGGGCCAGGAGAAGAATTTGGGGGTGTTCCCTGGCTCAGCGGGTCTTGAGGTGGGTGGATGGGTGGGAGAGACCTTGGGGGCTGTGAGAGCTCCGGGCCAGGGAGGCTGGGATGGGAGGTGGAGTTCGGGGCATTTGAAGGGTGTTTGCAGGGGTTCCACTGGGCTCAGCCCTTTCAGGCCTGCGAGTTTGAGTTTGCTGGGCTTTCCATTAAGAAAGCAGGACGTCTGTTCAGTTAGAGGAAACCCGAGGTTTGAATGTTGCCGTGAAAGGCAAGCCTGCCCTGTAGAGCGTGTGGACCCCTGCGGTTCGTGTCACCCCGTCGAGTCCGGCTCCGTTGGTTCAAAGCCAGAGGTCGACATGGAGCTCTGGCGCTGGCATCGTGGCCGTCCGGTTGCGGGAGGGCTCGCGGCACCCCTGGCGCCCCAGGCAGAGCGCCACGCAGGTGCCTCCGGCCTCCCGCGAGCTGGGTGCCAGGGACGCAGATGTGGGGCGGGAGGGCCCCGGCTTCCAGGAACTGCCCACATAAAAGCGAGCGTGGGCGTTTAATACTTCCTCCCCCTTAATGAAGAAAGTTCCGTGGGAATCGGAGGCGGAGCGGTGACGTTCCCAGCGTCGCGTGGGCCCCGGGCTTTCTCAGCGGCCCGGCGCCTGGTTCTTGGCTGCACCAGGGCACAGGGACGGACCCCCCTGCGAGTGGGCGTCTCCTCCCTCCCCCTCTGTCCCCGCCGTGCGGGCCAGATCGGTGCTTTTCGCACATTTCTTCTCGGAGGGGGAGCCTCCACCTTGCCTTGAACATGGCCCTCTGCCCCAGCCCAGGTGTCTTTTGAGATTTTATGTGTCATCATAAGATCCACGGGAATTTTGCAGTCTCTCTCTCTCTCTCTCTCTGATAGTCACGCTAGTTTTTTTTCTTCTAAAAAATGATGGTTTGGGTTTTATTTAAAGTACCTAGGCTGTGCCTGCGTGACGATGTGCAAGACTGTATGTGCAAAAAATAACAAAAGTTTACGGACACGAGAGGAGACCCACGTAAATGTTCACGGATAGGAAGGCGATATCAGATGTCACTTTCCGCTAGATGGGTCTGTAGGTTTAGGTCCATTTATTTCCAGCAGTGGGCTTCCCTTCCCTGTGCAGAAATGTCTGCGCCTGGCATTTGAGGGGGGGGATGGGGTTGGGGGTGCTGCATAGAGGTGCCATCGGTGGCGTGGCCTGGGGCCCCCCGTCTGAGAAGGAAGGTGGGGGTGGGGAGAGAGGCGGTAGGCCAGCAGAGGCTGCGGGGGTGGTTGGCAGTTGGTTATATTAGCGCATAAGTAAACATACAGACAATCGCCAACGCTAGGTTTCCACTTTTCTACTGACAAGCGTCGGAAAGGGGAAGCTCAGAAAGCAGCACCCCGAGGAAAGTCGCGAGGATTGCTGCGAACTCGCGGCTTTTACCACGTGTGCATGTGCGCAGAGAGACAGACAGACGTCACAGAGTCGCATCTGCAGACGTGGAGCTGTACACACAGTCGATTCTCATCGTTCACAGTCATGTGTAGAGAAAAGTCACGGCAAATACTGACTCTGCACATCCCGAACCAGCGGCTCCCTGGGGAAACACAGGGTTAGGCTCCTGCCCACCTCTGGTCACGACATTTTTGAAAACGGGTCAGTCCCCAACCTTGTTTTACGGGTGTTTCCGTTTAAAGACGCCCGATTTCATGTGTATTGTTGATTCATTCACGCTGAACCCCCGGCCAGCAGCCCTGTCACTCGGGGCCGAGGGAAGCTGGTCGAACACACACTCTCTCCGTGGGGCACACGGAAGCCTTCACGTGTGTGCAAACAGCGGACAGCTCATGTGCACCCTGCCTGGGGGCCGTTTCAGACAGCGAGGTCACCGACGATGAGGAGCCCAGAGATGCAAACAGCAAGGCACCAACTGAGCTTCGAGGGGGGCACTGGTTTACGGCCCGACGTTTTCGCCCCTCTGCACGCACGTGTCCGGGAGTGACCACGAAGGCTCCCGTGGTCTGGGGGGGGGGGCGCCCTCTCAGGCCCAGGGCCTGTGATGGTGGGGATGGACGGCGGGTGTGTTTCCCGGCCCTGCGCCTGAGCAGGGCTGGAGGCTGGGACGCCCCGTGGCCGTGAGCACACCCGGGGCCCAGGTCTCGGCTTCCTCAGGTCGTTCCCCAGAGCCCCTCGGGAAAAGGCCGACGCTGAGGCCGGGGCACGGAGAAGCACGCGGAAGCCTCGGACACATTTTTGTGCCAGAAAGTAAAGGAATCCTCAAGGCACGATGGGGGACCTGCCGGGAGGACATGAGAGCCAACTCAGAAGGGCTCTCGCTGTCCAAACGTAGGGAGGCTTGACCATCACATAAATGGGAACATCAGCTCGTAACCCGTTTCCTGAAACAGGAAAGGATGAGTCGACACTGGCTTCACTGAGCGGGTGCATTAGCGACCAGCCGACGTTTAAAAAACAAAATCCTCGACGGAGCCTGCCACCGTGGTTCTAAGTCATGCCTTGCAGGATGGCTTCGAGGGCTTCCGCCGTTCCCTAACGTTATCACACCCTCGGCCTCTGCGTATTTATGTTACTTTCAGCTGCGTTAACATCCACACGCAGTTTATCTCCGTAGCCGCTGCGGAGTGTCCCGTTCGGCAGGATCGAGCACATTCGCATCGCCGCGCAGCCGTCAGTCTCTCTCGGTCTCCCAGCAAAATTTAACATACGCCGTTAGAGCCAGGCTTTCTCACAACGAGGCGTTGCTGCCCACTGCACATCCTTCTCTCTCCCCGGCTCAGCGGTGACACTTTTTTTTTTTTTGCATTTTCACAATGTGAAAAACTTTAAATAGAATGCCGTAAAAATCACAGCCGAGGTTCCGGAGAACCTGGAAGCTGGCCGTGAACGTGAAGCGGGTGGCGGGGCCGGCCCGCCTGGCGGGAGGGCGGGCAGGCGGGGCTGGCCCGCCAGGCGGCGTCGGGCGGGCTGCGAAGCCGCCTTCGCTGGGCGTGTGGTGCTGGCACAGGGCTGGACGGATGGGTACGGGAGGAGAGGGGAGGCGGGAGTGGGCCCGGGAGTACCTGGAGGTGCGGCAGCTGGCAGAGGGGGCAAGGAGGGACGCCTGCCCCTGGGGTTGGGGGGTGCAGATGGCGCGGAGCGTGAATAACCAGTTTGAGACCCTCAGGCCCGAAGGCACTCAGAGCTGTTAGGGAAGTTGTTTACGAGCCCTGCGAGCGGAATTAATTAACTCGAGTGCGTAGCTGCGTCTTGGTGTCAGGCCAGGGCATGCTCGGCGTTCGCTAAGTCTTGTTCCTCTTTCCAGGCTCTCATCTCCCCTCCTCCAGGAAGCCTGCCAGGGCCACCCACAGCCAGCTCTTCCTCCTCCAGCAAGCCTGCCAGGCCCATCTGACAGCTCAGTGCGTCCCTTCCAGGCACCTCCTGTCCGCGTCATTCCTTTGCCTCCTCTTCTCGCCTCGGTGGTCACGGCCCCTGTCCACGTGTGCGTGTGGCTGGTGTGGGCCGCCTGAGTGTGGCCCCGTGCTGCCTTGCCTTCCCGGGCCTTCCCCTCAGGGCCGGCGCGGGACGCGGGCCCACGCCCGACTGGCGAGTCCGTAGCTTGCGTCCAGGCCCCGGCCTGCTCCAGCGAGCGGTGTAACGCTTGGTGGATATCAATAAGGCATGTCCTGAAAACATCGCTGGTCTCGGCGTCACAGCGGGGGATTGGGTTACCTTGAGTTGGGCTGTGTTGAGCGTAACCATGTGAACAGTGTGAGTTACAGGCTGTCGGGAGGGAAGTCCAGACATCTGCTGTGAGTTCCATATGTGAAAACCGGGTGTGCTTACGTGGGTTAAAACGGGGAGTCGGCACCGGGACTGTGAGACTCCCCCAATTCTGCCGTGGTGGGGGCTGTACATCAGTCACGGGTCCTGGTACCTGACTGAGGCAGGAGCGAGGAACGGCGGCCTCTCTCTGACACCGAGGCCTGGGGAACAGCAGACCCACCCAGGAAGCAGGCGGGAGTGACCTGCCCCACCCGCCAACAGGGAGGCGCAGGGAGCCCACAGGACTTTGTGGGGTGTCTCGGGGGTTGGGCCGAGAGGGCTTGTGTAAGTCCAGGCTCACGGGAAGGGTCGTCTGCGCTTAGTTAAACCACCTGGGGAACGGGGACGAAGGAAGAAAGTCCCCGGGGGGATTCGGTGGGCTCGGGGCATGGCGGTGCCTTTAACAAAATTATTTATTTATCAAGGTAAAACTCATGTAGCATAAAATCAGCATTTTAAAGCGAACCATTCGGTGGCATTTAGCGTATGCGCGGTGCTGTGTGGCTTCGTCCTCTAGTTCCAGACATCTCCATCATCCCGAAAGAAAACCTCATCCCCCCGCTCCAGCCGCGGCAGCCGCTGGTCTGCGGTCCGTCCTTAGGGCTTGGCCTGTCTGAGACATGCGTGTGCATGGAATCACACAACGTGAGGCCTTTAGCGTCTGGCCTCCTCACGTGGCATCGTGTTTTCCAGGTCCCACGTTGTGGTGTGTGTTGGTGCTTCGTTCCTTTTTTATGGCTGCATAATATTCCATTGTTCCGATACATCAGGTTTTGTTTATCCGCTCATCGTCGACGGACATTTGGGCGGTTTTTCTACCTTTTGGCGGTTGTGAATAATGCTCCTTTCAACAGGCATGTCTCAGTCTTTGAGTCCCGTTTTTCCGTTCTTCTGGGCGTTTACCTAGGAGTGGAATTGCTGGGCCACATGGCGCTTCTGTAAGCACCTCTTCGAGGAGCCGCGGGTCTGGCTTCCAGAGCAGCCAGCACTGCGTTTAAGAGTAGCTACCATTTTCTGCCTTGCGGATGAGGAAACTGAGGCTCAGAGGGGAGGCGGACAGTCTTGCTCCGACCGCACAGCTGGAGGCCAGGCTGGGATTTGCGCCGGGGCGCCGAGTCTGAGTCAGCCTGCTCCCCTTCGCAGCGGAGCGGGCCCAGGCCCGGAGGAGTGAGACGTTTGGTGACTTAGAGCCCCCACCGGCACGGCCGCTGCCCGGCCGGCACTTACCGAGCGCGTGGAATGTGCCGCTTGGTGCGGATTGTCCTGCCCAAGGCTCGCCGTCTCCAATGTGGAGACGAGCCCCCACTTCACAGACGGGGCCTTCAGGGCAGAGAGGCCCAGGTCGGAGCCCGTCCTGCTCTGAGGCATCACCCGGAGCTGGCTCGGGGGGACCGACCTGGTCCGCTTGCCCTTGACGTAGAGTCCTGAAGAAAATATTTGCAAAGATGACTTAATAGCAACACGAAAGGACTTTGGGGTTAAAACATGAACATCATGTTTACCCAGAGACTCAGCATTTTTGATCTTTGTCCTCACCTGGCACTTCCTCGGTCGGACCTGCAGCCTGGTGTGCGTCAGGGTTCATAGTCGCGTCGTGTGTGTGGTGTGTGTGCGTGTGTGTGGTGTGTGTGTGTATCCGACACGCTTTCTGACGTTAACCGCAGTCGTGTCCTTTTCACTTTCCTGGATGCGGCTTCCTGCCGAGAGAACGGTCTAGTTACCCTGACACTGGGGGTGTTTTGCTCGTCTTATTACAAATAAGGCTGCGGCAGATGCCGTGACTAGGATGTTTTCCTTCCTTTGGCTGTTGCACGGGACAAAGTCCCGGGAGGCTGGTCCCCAGGTAGAGGGTTTAAACGCTTTTGTGGTCCTTGGTGCCAGTTGCCGCTGGGTTTTCAGAAACGGGGGTCCCAGCATCCACAGCTGCCAGAGGACAGTGTGTGTCTCACGCTGACCCCGCGTGGGTCCTGCAGCAAAGCGGTGGCCAGGCCAGCGGCCTGAGCGCTCAGCCCATCCCTTCTCGTCCTTTTCCTCCTCACGTGGCATTGTTTCTTCTTGCTGCCCAAAGCTCAGGCCGCCACCGGTCAGGAGATCACCTCTGGGCGGAGCGACCTGGGCAGGTCCAGGCAGCTTTCCAAGAGCCATAGCCGGGACCCCTGAGCTGGAGGGGGCTGTGAGAGGTGGGCGCGTCCCTGGGGAGGGCACACAGGGGGGCCGCGTCTGCCGCCCTCCAGAGCGCTTCGCCGGGGGACGCCCTCCCTCCGGACCCCCTCACCCCTTTCCGGTCCTTTCCCAGCTGTCACGTCTCACTGAGCCGGCCCCGACCATCGCACGCGAGATGGCTCTTCCAAACCAGGCCGTTCATGTTCCCAGGTGCCGCATCGCCTGGTCCGTTACACCCTCGTTGTCTGTTTCCCTCACTGGGACACGAGGGTAGGGCCTTGGTTCGGGCGCATGTGCCCAGCTGGCACCTTCCCGAGCTGCGGGGTCCTCGGTCTCCTCCCACATGGCTGGCTCTGTCCTGGGCTCAGCCCAGCCCCCTCCTCGTGACCGCCTTTCCCGACACCTTTTCCTCACCTTTCTGCGCTGCTCTGTGCCCCTCCCCGCGCTCGGCCCTGCTTCTGCCCGCACCCCGCTGGCTGCCCTCTGCTCGGCCTGCCCCCAGCCTCCTCCGTGACCTGTGAGAGGGGAGGGGTTCTGA
This sequence comes from Rousettus aegyptiacus, assembly GCF_014176215.1. Taxonomy (NCBI): domain Eukaryota; kingdom Metazoa; phylum Chordata; class Mammalia; order Chiroptera; family Pteropodidae; genus Rousettus; species Rousettus aegyptiacus. The sequence goes on from NW_023416308.1 coordinate 118,278,351, forward strand.
GGAGGCCACGTCTGCTGGATGGGGCCCTTCGTTGGCACCGGTCACCATGCCCTGAGGCGGGGAGGAGGGGAGGGAGGCGGGCCGCCTCCCACGCCGAGGCCCCCGTCACTGCGGGGTCCCCAGGAGAGTGACAGGGACGCCTCTGGAAAGTCAGGAGTCGAGTGTGTGCTGGTTCCCAGCCGACGGGGTCCAGGAGCGGCTCCCTCTGAAAGAGTCTGCCTGCCAAGGCTGCACTGAGGCCTGCCCGCCCCCCCCGGCCCCCGGGCCCAAGCTGGGAAAGCACAGGAAGTCAAAGAACAGCCCCCCCACCACCATCGGGCCTTTGAAGGGTGCACCTGAACTGCCCAGAGTGTCGGCCCTGGTGAAATGTGGTCTTTCCAGTTCAGGGAGGAGGAACTGAGCAGAGCTAGGATTTTTTGTGCCCGGGGCAGCTGCCAGGAACGCCCTGCCTCCCCCGCCCCGCAGGGTCCCCCTCCCAGAGCGCTGCTGCAGGGCGGCTGTCCTGGCCTCTCCTGGGTTTCTGGCCAGCGGCTGGACTGGCCACTCGCCCCCTGCGGCACGGCCCTCCGCCCCTTCCCCTCCTGGCTGGAGAGCAGCCAGTTGGCAGCTCCTTGTCTGGGGCCCGGCCACCTGCCGATGCTCACACCTGGGACACCTGTGGCACCGGGGAGTCAGCTCCTGCCTGGGACCATCCCTTTCGCGGTTGTAGCTGCGTGGACCTCGAACTTAGCTGTGCAGGCTCCTCTCCGAGCCTTATCTTCGCCTTCGCCGTCTGTAAAATGGGCTTCTTGCCACACACAGCCACGAGGCCGTGGCACCAGGCGGGGGTCTCTGTGCGTGAACTGCAGAGAGCTGTTAGCCCGCGATGGAGCATGTTCTCCGTTACCTGTCTTGGGGCAGGAGGGGTGACCTTTGGGGACAGATGTTCTTTGGTGGCCACCTCCCCGCCCCGGGTAAGTGTAAGATCCCTTTGCTTGATTTTTACAAGGTCCCCTCTTGCCACAAAGAATTATAGACCTGACCTGGTGATGGGGGTGACAGGGCCAGCGGGAGTGGGGGAGCCCCGTAGAGGGTGCTGCCCTTGAACCCTTCCTGTGTCGTCTTGTCCTGCAGAGGGGGCTGGGACTGGAGCCGGGGGCTCGCCCTGGCAGCCTGGCCTCGCCCCGAGCCGCGCAGGTGCCGTCGAAGGGGTGTGAGCAGAGAGGTGGCGCTCCCGAGCGGGCCACTGCGGCCACGGCCAGGAAGGGACCTGAGTGTGGGGCGCGGCCCGGGGAATGTGAGGGAGTCCTCCACCTGGCCTGGGCTTCGTAGCCAGGGCGGTGCCCCCGTATCCCCCTGCCCTGCATCAGGCCGACGAAGGTGACGTGGCTTCGCACAGCCTTCAGAAGACCGGTGTGGCCTCGTGGCATCCTCGTGGGAGGTGGCGGCCTGGCAGGCAGAGTCCCCCAGGCCCGGGTGGGACAAACCGTGGCCCTCAGCGGCGATTTCAGCTTGCTGCGTAGAAAGCGCTTCTGGGGGGCTCGGGTCTCCCCTGCACCTCCCCTGCAGTGCCGTAGGGGGCGGCCGGAGGGAGCTGGGGGCCCTGGGCACGGGCCGGGCGGGGGCCGGGCGGGCCGCGCGCCCCCGCCGCAGCCCGTGGTCCTCATGGGTCACTTCTGTCCCCACAGCCTCGCCGCTCCTGCTGTTTGCCAACCGCCGGGATGTGCGGCTGGTGGATGCCGGCGGCGTCAAGCTGGAGTCCACGGTCGTGGTCAGCGGCCTGGAGGACGCGGCCGCGGTGGACTTCCAGTTCTCCAAGGGAGCCGTGTACTGGACGGACGTGAGCGAGGAGGCCATCAAGCAGACCTACCTGAACCGGACGGGGGCGGCCGTGCAGAGCGTGGTCATCTCCGGCCTGGTGTCTCCCGACGGCCTCGCCTGTGACTGGGTCGGCAAGAAGCTGTACTGGACCGACTCGGAGACCAATCGCATCGAGGTGGCCAACCTCAACGGAACGTCCCGGAAGGTCCTGTTCTGGCAGGACCTGGACCAGCCGCGGGCCGTCGCCCTGGACCCTGCTCACGGGTAAGGCGGGCTGCCTCTCCCCGCGGGCGTGGCCGGCGGCGCGGGGCTCACGGCCCCCTCTGGAGCGCACTTGCGTGCAGGTCGCGTTCTCGGGGAGAATCCGGCCACCGTGACGGGAGCTGGCCTTTCGGAATTCGCCGTTGTGCATCGTTTCCTCTCGGTGTCCCTTCGCTAAGCCCGCCACCTCCGAGGCACGGCTGTGCCGGGCCCTGGGGGAGAACCGTCGGGCCTCTCTGCTGCGGGCGCGCGGACCGGGCGGGTTTGCCCCTCGCACGCCTTTCCTAACCCCGGCGCTGGGCGCGGTGGAGCGAGCAGAGCCCCCTGTCCCGAGGGAGAGCTCACCGGGGTCCGTTTGTTCCCCTGGTCCATCCCAGGAGCGTTGTGCGCCCCTGTCTGGGCCCGCCGGACCCCGAGAGGGCCCAGGGCTCTGGCCCCGCGTTCCGGGCAGGGTCCGTGAGTGGCGGGAATGCCGAGACCGCGTGCGGGGTTGGGGATTGTGGGGAGGTGGCTGAGCGTCACCGGCCGGCCAGGCCGGGCCCGTCCCAGGCTTCTCCGATGGGAGCTGCCTGCCCGGTCACCCCTCACCTCACCTCCCGCTGCCGCCTGACACTGGCACCCGCCCCCGGGCCACGCCGACCCGCCGCGTGCCCCGCTCTCTGGGCGCCGCTGTCGGACACGCTCTCTGAACACTGCACGGTGACACCGGGTGTCACCACACCCTTCGGAGACGCACCCGCCTGCGCCTTTGGGGATGAGGACAGCGAGGGCGGCTGCGTGGGGCACGCTCGGATTGTCCAAGTTAGAAAGCCGCGGAGACGGGCCTTGACCCCAGCCCCGTCCTGCGCGGGAGCCCGAGGCCCCCGGGGGCGGGGCTTTGGGAGCTCGGGGCCCGGGCCGGGCCGGGGCACCGTGCAGGCCCAGCCGGCCTCCTTCGGCATGTCGTGTCGGCATGGCAGAGCGCTGGGCTGGCCGCTGATTGGGGGCAGAGTGCTGGGCTGGCCGCTAATCGGGGGGCAGAGCTGGCTAGTTGGGGTGACGTGGGCATGAGTGACTGGGGCTGGGAGGGCGTGAGCCTGCACGTGAGTGTGCATTGCACATGTACGTGTGTGTGCGTGCGTGTGTTCGAGCACGTGTGCACATGCATATGTGTGCATGTGAGCATTGTGTGCATGGATTGGTGTGCGCGCGCACACACACACACACACAGGGGTTGGGGGGTGGACTTTATGGCCCCACATCCGCTCGCTGAGGTCAGGCCGGTGACCTGGTGCCCCCTCCTCCAGCAGAGTGTCCAGCCTCGGTGTGCTGGGGGTGGTCCATGCGGGCAGTGCCTTCCCTGTAGGCCCCTCTCCCCGCTTCTGGGCAGGCCCCACCCAGGGGCCGGCCGACCTTCCAGCGCGGTCTCTGAGCTACCTGGTGAACGGTCCCCGTCTCAGACCCCTCGTGCCACAGTTTGGCTCTTGGACTCTTGGCGTCACCGGCCCCCTCCCAGGAGGTGGGTGGTGGCAGGGGTGGCTGAGTGTCCTTGGCCAAGAGGGGGCACCTGTCGGTGTCGGGAGAGGCTGAGAGGAGCAGCCTCGAGGCCCCTCCGGTGCGCCGGGGGCAGACTAAGTGGACAGTGTGTTCTGAGGGGTGTTCGCGATGGTGGCCCGAGGGCGGGAGGGCGGGCAGGGGGCCTCGCGCTGTAGGTGGGCCTGGGGAGGCCTCTGTGACTTCAGAGCAGAGGGAGGAGCATTCCAGGCAGCGGGAGCACAGTGCCAAGGCCCTGGGGTGGGAGGGGCCGTGGTGCAGTGGGGCGCGGCGGGGGGCGGCACACGGAGTGGCGGGAGGGGCACATCGGGGTTTTTGTGAAGGAGCCGCCCGGTCTGGTCTGACGCGAGCCGGGGCCATCCCTCTGGCCGGGGCAGGAGGCCCGTTAGCGGCTGAGCTGGGGGGAGACGTGGCCAGGTTTGGGAACGATTTCGAAGGCAGAACCAGCGGGATTTGCTGGCGATTGGGTGTAGGTGGGAGTCGGGACGGCACAGTGCCGCTCTGTGCCTCAGTGTCCCCGTCCGTACAGGGGTGTGACTGTCGCGCAGGGAACGTGGAGAACAGCGAGCGGGCTCAGTAAACGTTCGCTGTCCTTGCACTGAACGCCCTCCCCCCACACCCCGAAACACAGCCTCCCCGTCCACACGCGGGCTTCTCCTTTCTCCTCCTCGCGGCCTCTCGCCATTTTGGTTGGGAGGTGCTTGATACTCGGGGGGGAGGCCCTTGGTGCTAGACCAAGAGGTACTTGGTGGGGAAGTACTGGGTGCTGGGTTGGGAGGAGCTCGGTTGGGAGGTGCTTAGTGCTAGTTTTGGAGGTGCTCGGTGCTAGGTCGGGAGGTGCTTCGTGTTTAGTCGAGAGGTGCTTGTTACTCGGTGGTGAGGCGGTTGGTGCTGGGTTGGGAGGAGCTCGGTTGGGAGCAGTCTTCACACTGCTGTCCAGGCCGGCTTTGCTGACACACGTGACTTTGGGGTTGATGTCCTGGCAGGACCGCGGAGGTCCCAGCCGCTCCCTCACGCCTGGGCCTGGCCCAGTCCTGTGTCTGACGAATGAGGGCGCGATAATGCTGGGCGTCCCTCCCACTCGGCAAGGCGAGTGAAGGGGAGCGTGCCGAGCCGTGGCCCCCACCGTCCTCTGTGAAGTGGTCGAGGCTGGGATGCTGCTCGGGCCCCTTAGGTACCCGTCGCCCCAGAGGGCGGGCTCCAGGCCAGCCCCTTAGAGCCGCGGGCGTCACTCTGGCTAAACACTGGCCCGAGCAGTGGCCCTCGGCGTGAGTTTGAGCTCTGTCCCGAGGGAAGGACCGCCGTCTGAGAGCAGGGGCAGTGGGGCTTTGTCCTCCGTCCTGGCCACAGACGCGAGGTCGCAAGGAGCAGCTTTGCCTCCTCCTGGCCCCGTTGGATCCCCTGCCATCTCGCCGTGCCCTCCTGTGACACCGTCCCCCATTGGGGTCCTTCCTCAGACGTGGGGGTACCTGCCATCATTAGGACAAAGGTTCTCAGTCTGGATATCCACCTCGGTGTGTGTGCGACCAGGAGCCCGCAGCCAGGAGGGCCTGCGGACCCCAGAGACGGGACTCGGTGCCGTTTCAGCAATGCAGGGGACAAAGCACAGATGTCCTCGGGGGTGGCAGAGTGGGCCCTGGGGAGGAGCCCGTGGCCCTGAGTACCTGAGCCCAGTGCACGGGAGGAGGCTCGTGCCCCCCCACCCCGCCCCCAGGGGGGGTGCTGCAGTAGCTTCTGCTCTCAAGTCAAAGCCGGCCTGGAAGCCACCCCCCTCTGCAAGACGCAGAGTGGCCCTTCCCTAAAATAACACAGCCGCAACCGCAGCCTCCGCGCAGAGCCCGGGCGGCAGCGCTTTGCTTCGGAAGTTGACGTTCCTCCGTGGCATTTGGCCGGGCCTGCGGCAGCGTTCAAGACTTTGCACGTCCACGCCAGCCCGTCTCTGGTAACCGGGTGGCTCGCAGATTCCCCATTTAAGGAAACCAGCGGCCTCTGTTATGAAACTCGGGGGGAAGGAATTTGAGTTATGCTCCTCGCGGAGGTCCCGAGCCTTTGCATTTTCTGGCCCGTCGCTCTGGCCGCTGTGGAGACGTTCGCGAGGCCGTGAGGGCTTCGCTCTGAGATGGATTCTCCCGACACCTTCTCAGGGGGCGGCGGGAGGGCCGGGCTCTTTCCGGGCTGGGGGAGTGAGGCTGGCGGGGCCTCCGCCGCGCTGGCCGACGGCACCTGCGGGGCTCGGGCTGCCAGGAAGCGTTGACCAGCCCGGGCCGGCTGGCGAAGGGCTGAGTCACATGCTGGCCACCAGGCCCTGGCTGTCCCTGGAGAACCACCCTGTGCCCCCGGAGCATCCGCTGGCCGGTGACCCGGGGCAGGTCAGCCTTTCGGAGCCTCTGTTTTCTCCTCCGTCCGCTGGGAATACGAATTCTCGCTTCTTCACGTCCGTCGCGTTCTCGCGAGACGCAGAGGGGACAGCGAAAGGGGCTTCTCGGGAAGGTGTCCCGTGTGCAGCATGCCCTCTCCCGTCCGGCCGGGGTGACAACACTGGGTGCCACTGGCCCCTCGCTGCCATGTGGGGAGGAGGGTGCGTTGCGTGCGAAGCCCTGGCTTGTTCTCGGCCTCATCGCAGGAGAGGAGCGATGGCACCCCTCACAAATGACAGCCCTCTGCATGGCTCCATGGGTGGGGGGGGCCCTCGGGTGCCCACAGCTCCTGTGGGCTCAGAACTCCCATGGGGAGCGGGTCGTAGCTGTCTCCTGCTGGATAGAGACCTCCCCACAGGGCAAGGCTAGGCTTGTCCTCCCCATGTCCCTGGTGACCACGCTGGGCCCTGGTGGATGGCACTCGGGGTTTGCTGAAACAGGGTGCAGTTTCACCTCTGCAGAAGTGGGGACCAAGAACGATGGGGGGCCTGACTAGACTTAGAAACAGCTTGAAGAGAGAGCCCGTGGGCCTGCGGACTCAGACCTCTGAGAAGCGACACTATTCTCCGACACGCATGATGATCCGTGGCACCCCTACCCCCGTCTCGGTTCACGTCCCCGGGCTGGCAGGCCCTCGCACCTGGCACAGGTGGCTCCCAGGAGCCCCCGCCTTCCCAGTCGGGGTTCCAGGCTGACTCCCGTTGGCCCAGCGTGAATGAGACACCTGTCTCTGAAGCAGCCGCTAAGGCTGAGGGTGATGGGATTTTGTGATGGCCAGAAGGGGACTGGGGCCACCATGCCACCTGGGGAGCTTCACGGACCACAGGTGGGTGAGAGGCTCCTCATAGAAAAACCTGGCACCATCCCCCTTCTCTGCAGAGGGACACTGGGTAGAAAAATAGGTGGACACCTGCCTGGAGAACTGGGGACATCCTCTGGGTGCTGGCGGAGTCCAGACCTGTCACCCCAGGTGCCCGCGGCTGCGGCACGTGGTCATCGCTGTCGCGGTGGGATGTCGAACGGGGAAGGCTTTGAGGAGGAGCGGCTTTCCCGTGGACGGGTGGGTAGGTGGGTGCCCCTCGCAGGAAACCGGAGGCTGTGACGAGCAAAGCCAGGTCGCCAACAAATACCCCCGAGTAACCGCCGTGATTGTTGCAATGTCCACCCCGCTACGTGGTGGCGTTTTTAAAATCGACCTCGTCTTTTAAAGCAGTTTTATGTTCACGGCAGCAGAGTTCCTGTGTGTCCACGTGGAGGTTTTGACACAGATGTGATGTCCTGTGTCCACCCCTGTGTCACAGGGAGCAGTGTCACTGCCCTGCAAGTCCTCTGTCCCAGCTGCCCCTCCCTGCCCCCCGTTCCAGCCCTGGCAGTCCCCCATCTTTTTCCTGCCCCCACAGTTTTGCCTCTTGCGGAATGTCGTGCGGTTGGAATCGTACAGCGTGTAGTCTTTCCAGACTGGCTTCGTTCTCATAACAATAAACGGCGAAGGTTCTTCCGTGGCTTTTTCAAGCTTAATGGCTCATTTCTTTTTGGCACCGAATATTATTCTGTCCTGCATATTTTTAATTGTCTTTTAAAGGCTCCTGCCCAGCGTTTTTATAGTAGCAAAAAGTCGGAAACAAAGGGTCTGTGCAGAGTTCCTGGAATAATTTATGGTACTCCATCATCGTTAAAAGAACAACAAGGTTTTTTTTGTTTTCGGTCACTGTTCGTTTATTTGGTGGTTCAGTGGGTGTGACACTTGGATGTTTGCAAGGGTTTCTTTTAGTAAAAAGACAGGGTACCCAGAATATATCGCTGAGAATAAGTTGGGACCAGTATATTTTGATTACCCCACTTTGTTTAAAATTTACTATGTTATTACTCACTGCTTAGAAGACAAATCGCAAGCCGTAATACCTCCGATGGGAGAACTCGTAGGCAAACCCACTGTGTCCGTTTCCTGTCTGTAGAGACCGAACACGAAAGCCACGTGCAAAAGCAGACGGCTCAGCTCTCTCTCCTCTGCCGTCCTCCTTAGGTACATGTACTGGACAGACTGGGGCGAGACGCCCCGAATCGAGCGGGCGGGGATGGATGGCAGCACCCGCAAAGTCATCGTGGACTCGGACATTTACTGGCCCAACGGGCTGACCATCGACCTGGAGGAGCAGAAGCTTTACTGGGCCGACGCCAAGCTCAGCTTCATCCACCGTGCCAACCTGGACGGCTCGTTTCGGTGAGTGGCCGCTGGGGGTGGGCCCCGACCTTCTCCACTGCACCCCGGCTGCCGCCAGGGCCGTGGCCAGTCTGAGCTGGGTGTTAGCAGGGGATCCTGCTTATCTCGGGGCCGTAGCCCTGTATCCGATCCCTCGGTGGTGGGGGCTGAGGCATTCAGGACTTTCCAGAACTTAGAACAGTAGTAGAGCGCAGGCCTAAGTGAACATCGCACCTCAGGCGAGGTCAGGGGCGGCCCCTGCCTTCTCCCACAAGAATGTTTTTGTAGCAAAACGCAAGTGTTCACTCCAGGTGAAATCGAAAAGGCCGTGAATCGCTCTGCATTCGTGCACAGGTTTTACCCTTAAGTGAGTGATAAAACTCCTTCGATTTTCAGATTTTGGATTTCAGATTTGCAAATGAGGGATCGTGCACCCGCAGGCCAGGGGTCTGACTGGTCGGGAATGTTTCGCTGCACCCCCTTCCCCCTCCCCCCCGCATGTAAGCGTTCCGAAGGCAGGGGCAGGTTCGGCCTTGGGGGTCCCTGGATTCTCCAGGCTCGCCATAGGGCCTTCTACTTAGTAGGTGCTCAGTAAAATGGGTGGAATGAATGAATGCATGCGAAGGGTCTTTTTCCTCTTTGGGTAATTGCTTTTGGAGCTTTCCAGTCAGATTAGCTTAACGGTCCCCTTACTTCGTGGTGCTTTAGATGTAGGACTGTCCCCTCCAGGTACAGGTGAAGGGCAGTTTATTCATTGGCTGGACACTGCCTCTTGGCTCTGTGCCAGGTCTTGGGGATCCTCGAGGAGGACAGACCCCATTCCTGTGCTGGCGGAGCGTCTGGCCCAGGCAGGTGTGTCTGGGGGCCGTTGCCGAGGGCCGTGGTGACACGGCATGGAGGGGACTCACCGGCTTGATTTCTACAAACACAGATAGATGCCAGAGGGCGCTGGCAGGTTTGCTGCTTTCTATGCAGCCTTGTGTATTAGTTATCTTCTGCCGTGTAACGAATGCCGCAAAACGTGGCGGCCTAAAACAGCAAATGGTTTTTTGGGCGTCAGGTATTAGGAGTGGCTTAGCTGGGTGGTTCTGGCTCAGAGTGTTCCGGGCTGGGGCTGTGGTCATCTGAAGGCTTGGCTGAGGCCGGAGGACCCACTTCCAACCTGAGTCTCATGGCCGTTGGCATGAGGCCTCAGCTCCTCCTGGACAGCTGAGCCATGAGAGCTGGTTTGAAACATTTTACCCCGTTGTCCTTGCGAGCACAGACTGGCGTGGGCCTAGTTTGAGATTTACGAAGTGCACCAGCTCGGGCCACATGGTCCTTGGGGAGCTCCGTGGTCCTGGCAGTTACGAAGGGTGGATGAGAGGCTGGAAAGTCTGCAAGCGGGGATGCCCTGGTGGAGGCATTGTGATGAGGGACAGTGACTCTGATGCTGGCCTTTAAAAGGTGATAATGGTGGTGGTGACAGTGGTGTCAGTGAAGGCGGTGATGACGGTGGTGAAGATGGTGGTGATGGTGATTGTGATGGTGATGATGGTGGTGATTGTGATGGTGATGATGGTTATGATGGAGGTGGTGGTGGCGATGACGATGGTGGTGACGATGACGATGGTGATGATGATGGTGGTGATAGTGGTTAACCTTTCCCTGACACTTGCTGTTTCTCAGGACATTTTATCAGTTCAGTTCGTTCTCACACCGACCCAGTAAGTATTGGTTATTATGATCTCATATTACAGAAATGCACAGAGAGGCACATGAACTCACCCGAGGACATACAGTTAGACAGAGCCAGGGTTGTAACCCAGGTGCCCTGACTGCAGGGTCCACCCCCAGCCCCTCTTCTACGCGCATTGCTTTGAAGGACGTGCCCAGGGCTGGCTATTCAAGGGGAGCTATGGTCTCCTGGTAAAGAGAGCACGTACTGGAGCCAGCGGGGCCTGCGCAGCCTCCTCTCAGCTGTGGCCGTGGCTGGGTCACTTCAGTGCTCTGAGCCTCGGGGTCTTACGTGTGAGTTGGGGTGGTAATCGTATTTTCTAGAGGTATTCGCAGGGTCTGACGTGGTTGTACACGTAAGCTCTAGGCGCAGAGCTTGGACACAGCGAAGGCTGGTGTGCCAGGAGCTCTTAGCTCTGACGGGAGGCAGAGGGGCTGCGGCTGGAGCTGCACCCCGAGGGGAGGGGTCATTGAATTAACATATGATCCACTCCTAGGTATATACCCAAAAGAACTGAAAGTCGGTATTGAAATAAATACTTGTATACGAACGTCCATAGCAGCACTGTCCACAGTAGTCAGAAGGTAGAAACAACCAAAGTGTCCACTAGCAGGGGTCCCTAATCCCAGGGCCATGGATTGGTACCGGTCTGTGGCCTGTCAGGAACAGGGTTGCACAGCAGGAGGTGAGTGGCAGGCTAGCCAGCGAGCAGGTGAAGCTTCCTCTGCATCTGCAGCCGCTCCCCGGTGCCAGCATCACCGCCTCAGCTCCGCTTCAGATCATCAGGCATTAGGTTCTCATGGGAGCCCCAGTCCCTGGTGCCCAAAAGGTTGGGGACCGCTGCACCAACGGATAAATAAAGGATGGACAAGCAGAATGTACTTTCTTTGTGCAAAGGAATAGTCTTCAGCCATAAAAAAGAAGCATCGCTGACATACGCTTCATGTTTGAACCTTGAGGACATTCTGCTAAGTGAAAGGAACCAGTCATGAAGACCACACGTCACAGGATTCCATTTATACAGAATGTCCAGAATAGGCAAATCTTAGGGTGTTGGTTTTCAAGGGGGTGACAGGATGGGGAGCAACTACTGAACAGGCTGGAGTTGTCCTGTGGGGTGACAGAAATGTTGGGGAGCTGGATAGAGGCGGTGGCACAGCGTCGTGAATGTGCTATGCAGCCCTGGATCCTTCACTTTGAAATACCTGATTTTGCGTTATGTGAATTTTGCCTCAATACATTTTTTAAAACACTGACATCGAGGAAACATGAGGTATGTCAGGTGCGATCAAGAAAGAGTGTGAGCGTGTGGTTGGGTGACACCTTTTGAGTGTGTCTCTCTCCTAGATGTGGCACCTGGGGTTGGAGGCGACCCCCCGGCAGCCCCTGCCCTCAGGGAGCCTGTCATAGGGATGAGCCAGGTGCATCTGGTCTGACCTGTATTAATTCGTTAAAGCATCGGGGCCGGTCAGGTGTGCGTCTGGTCAGCTGTCATCGCCAGGGGCGGCTTCCTCCTTGCCACTTTTCTTCCTTCTGTCTTCTCTCTGGGGCACTTTGCCAGCAGCCGATGTTCTACACGGAGGTTGGAGGGGGAGCAGCTGGACGTGCGTGTGCATGTGTGTGTGTGGGGGGGGTCACTGACAGGGAGGCAGGAGGCCCGCTGGGTCCAGGGTCCCAGGTCTCGCTTCGCCCCGTCACAGCCACTGTTGTCCCGCTTCGTGTAAATGGGTCAGCAGTGACGGTGGAAGCTTCGAAAGCTGGGCGCTGAGGACCCGCGGGGGCCCTGATGGCTTCTCCCTCCCCTTTGGCACCCGCAGGCAGAAGGTGGTGGAGGGCAGCCTGACGCACCCCTTTGCCCTGACGCTCTCTGGGGACACTCTGTACTGGACCGACTGGCAGACCCGCTCCATTCACGCCTGTAACAAGAGGACGGGGGAGAAGCGGAGGGAGATTCTCGGTGCTCTCTACTCGCCCATGGACATTCAAGTGCTCAGCCCTGAGAGGCAGCCGTACTGTGAGTGGCGGCGGGGGCGGGGCCGCGACGGTGGCGGGGCGCGTCGGGGGGCGGGGCCTCCATCCTCACCCGGCGGGAGGTGTGTGCGCAGGGCAGGGGCGGGGCGGGCTGGGCTGGGCTGGACTGGGTGAGGCAGCGGAGCAGTGGGGGGGCCGGGGAGGCTGCCTGAGCTGGGCCCCGCCCCAGCATCCCCAGAGGTGGCAGAGAGATCCCCAAGGCTGGTGGCCCCACTTTCAAGGCCCAGCGGAAGTTACATAATTAATTATCAGTGAAAAGTCTGCAGCGAGTTGAGGGTCTCAGTCTGGGGTTTTCGTAGGGTCTCGGGAGGGGTTCCTGATGGAGGAAGGCTGGAAACGCGCAGGCTCAGGGCTCTTGTGACACGTGGATGGACAGTGGGACCAGGGCCCTGGGCTCGCCTGCTCCCATGAGGACCCTGGCAGGGGTATCCAGCCACGCCCAAGGCAGCGACGGGGAGGGGAGAGGCGCCCCCGCGAGTCTGCTTCGCCTAACCCGCGGGGTCGGTACTCTGCGTTTCAGGGGGTCCACACCCCACCCGGCCATGGGCAGAGTGAGATACCGGAAGCGTTTGTTCAGTGCAGTTGCATGTTCGTTGTGGAAGGGCTCAGAGAATGAAAAGCGTTGTCATTAGCGCGGAGGGGCTCAGCCCCGAGCATTCGTGCATTGCCGGTAGGGCCCAAGCATGTCACAGAGATTAAACGGGCCTCTGCCCCAGGAACCCACCATCACGTGTCACCTGTCATTAGCGCATTGGCAGGTCCCGAGATGCTGCCAGAGAAAGCTGAGGGCGGCCTCCGTGGAGGGAGGTGTCCTTTGAGGGGCCCTGAAGAAGATGAGGGCTCCTTGTGGGAGGTCGGGGGCTGGGCACAGTGTGGGAGGACGCCCACACCTGGGCTGTGAGGGCAGCTGGGAGACACTGGGAAAATTGCAGCCCATCGGACAAGGTGGGCTGGGGTGCCACATGAGGCTGGCGTATGGGCAGAGGGACACCCTGGGGCTCCCCGGGGAAGAGCAAGTGGGGTGCTGCTTGTCTGGAAACGGGCTGCGGGGCCGCGAGGGCCCTGCCCTGGAACTCACTCTCGGCCTGCCCTGCCTCTCAGTCCACACGCGGTGCGAGGAGGACAATGGCGGCTGCTCCCACCTGTGTCTGCTGTCTCCGCGGGAGCCGTTCTACACGTGCGCCTGCCCCACAGGTGTGCAGCTTCAGGACAACGGCAAGACGTGCAAGGCAGGTGAGACGGGGCGCTGGCCGGGGGCTGCCTGGCGGGACGCAGGCTCTGCCCGGCCCATCCTGTGGGTCTTCCTGCCGGAACAACCCCCCGACCCCCCGCGGTCATCCAGCTGGAGAACACAGTCTCTAAGTCGTGCATCTCCCTTCCCCCCACCCTACACACACCTTTTTTTTTTTTTTTTAATTTTTTGGGGTATTTTACCATCTTTTAATTCTCCCCCTTAATTTTCAGGCACTTGGTACTTCAAGGATGCACACTATGAGTGTTTTTTAATGACGCGCCACCCCCTCCTCTGTGGTGGTATCTGAGCCTCTGTATTTCCAGGTGTCAGGTTCAGGTGTGCTCTTGCAGAAGTGGTGTGGGTCCGGGACTCGGCCTATCCCCAGGGATGTCCGGGGCCTGCACAGCTGGGCAGGACTGAGATGGACTCAGGCCTGGCCAGCGAGAGGATGAAAGAGAGAGGTCGGGCAGTAGCTGCCCCTGGGCAGAGGGCTTCCCGGGTGGGCTGGCTTGTGCCATGGGCCCCCTGGTGGGGGTTCTGTGGGGCAGGGTCTGGGGCGAGTAGCCCATTGGAGGCACTTTTGTCCCCTCTGCCGACAGCTGCCGGTCTATCCCCTGACCCAGGGCCCAACCCAAGGCAGTTTCCTGGTCCCTCTGCTGATGGTGGGCCAGGGGCTATGGGTGGGCCTGTGCTCATGCCAGGGGTGGGGTCTCTTCTGCTCCCTGGGAGGGCTTCTGTTTCTGTGAAGACTTGGCTTGTCACACCAGAGGGCCTGTTTCTTACCTTCCCAGGTGACCGTGAGGGGTCATGCACATGGGGGAGTCAGTGAGCCCCCTCCTCTGGGGGAGGGCTGATTTCCAGCCAGAGGAGGCCGGGCTGGGGGCTCTCCTGGACCCCCGCCTCGTTTCTGGTTCCCCGTGGTCCCATAGCTGGACCGTCTGAGACCTGAGAAACAGTCCCCCGTGTGCCATGGTTGAGCCCTTTGGGGGTGTTACCTGAGTGGTTCTAGGGTGCTCTCTTCTGCAGGGGATGAGGGCAGGGCAGAGTAGAGGAGGCAGCCTGGAATAGGAGGGCTTCCTGGAGGAGGTGGCACGGGGGGGGGGGCTGCTGGAAGCTCTGCGGTGGGGAGCCAGCAGGCACCTGCAGGGTGGAACTGCTGGATTCGCGGCAAATCCTGTCCTTCCTGTTGGAAGTCGGGGGGCGGGTGGGGGGTGCAGTGATCCACAGCACCTGGCCGCCTTCAGCTGAGACCGCGAGCCAGCAGATTCCCACAGGCTTCAGGGGTTCCGGGCCACATTCCCTTGTCTTGTATGAACTGGTGTCCCCCCCACCCCCAACTAAGAGGATCCACTTAGCAAATAGCTCAGCCGGAGAACGCCGAGTGCACAGAAGAAACACATTTTCCTCGTCATTCTGGGGGGCCGGCCTGAGTGGGGGCAGCTGCGCAGAGGCGGCTCGGGGACCTCCTCCCGCTGCACTACGGATGTCCTGTCCCGGGTGTCCCATCGGGAGGAGGGACGGGCTCCCGTGGGGACCAGGGGTGTGAGGGTTTCTTGCTCTGCTTGAGAATGTGGCTGTTGGGTTCTGTGTTTTTATAGGAAGGGTTCCCTCTTCGGACTGGTTGGTTCGGGGGGCGCAGGGGGCTGCTGCCGCTCCCCACCTGGGACCTGTGAGGCCGAAGTACTGCGGGCAGCTGGGGTGGGGAAGGGTGCACGGAGCTTCCCAGCGTTTCAGTCTGAGTTGAGGAAGAAACCCAAAAGCTTCTCAGAGGCATTTCACCTAGATGGCTTCCTAGAAATTCTGGGTGGTTCTAAAATATCTCCGTTTTCCTTCATTTAGAAGGACCCGCCCGAGCGAGATTTTGTCCTTGAAGGACTTGCGGTCTGTTCAGGGGACAGATGCAGCAAGTCAGAGACAGGACCCGGAGCGGCCGAGGGCTTCGGGTGTCACGAGGCTCCTACCGGGCCCGCAGGCTGGGCTGTGGGGTGCGCCTCCTGCCCCCCCCTTCTGATTCTTTGCCACACAAGGTCTTGTTGAAGGAAAGGGTTTGATTAAAAGGCCGCCATCCGTCCCCTGAGTGTGGTCGCTGCTTTATTTTTGTGCTGCCCGTCGGGGCTGCCGGTGCCCGCGACATCACAGCTTTGCATCCGGCGGACGTAACTCCTCGCGGCATGTGGGTCTTGAGGGCTAACCACGTGCAGAGTGCCTGCCGCCTGTGAAAACCGCCTGGAGATCGTCAGGGGGGGTCTCCGGAAGTCGGGGGGCCCGCTGGGAGGGTGGAATTCAGGCGCTGGCAGAGGAGGCCCCGGGGTCACTCGGGGATCTCCTCGTGGCGTGGCGTCGGTGCAGTTCGGGGTCCCAGGCGGGCGAAGAACGGAGACCACGTGGTGAGGCCCGGGAAGGAGGCGGCGGCCGTGGGTCGGAGGAGGGTGCTGGAGCACGGGGCCGTTCCGGGGCGGCTTCCGCTCTTCCAGAAGGGGAGGTGGCAGAGGTGACATTCAGGATCAGTAACATGGGTTTGGCGGCAGTGAAGAAACTCAGCTGCGGGCACACCCCGAATTTTAAGCCCCTCATTTTCAGTTGTGCGGTGGCTCTCTACGTCCGGCCCTTGCGTATGGCGCCCTAACTCCGTGCTCTGGCTGTGTGCTCTCGGCAAACGACTCAGCCTTTCTGTGCTTCAGTTTCCAACCCCTGTCGAAAGGGGTGATGACAGTGCCTGATCCGTGGGGTGACTGGGAGGAGGCTGCCCAATACGCAGGAGCTGTGCCTGAATTCGATCTTGAACTTGAAGCCAGGCAGGCAATCTGGTCTGATTCAGGAGAGCAATTCTCTGGATGTTCGGAATCAGAAGTGGATACGGGGGGCTGGGCAGAGGCGAAGGGTGGCAGCCTCCTCGCATGGCCGGGTGGGCACTGGGCAGGGGGAAAGGGGTGTGTCCAGGGTGCGCTGTGCGTGTGTGACCCCCCGTCCTGCGGGGCGAAGGCTGTGTTGGCCTGGGGGAGATTGAGCGTGTGGGGGGCAGGGGCCTGGCTGTGTCATCATTCTTCAGACCCTCATGTTTCCTCCAGCGAAGGCTGAATCTGCATGTGACACACCCCCCAAGTGGCCCGGTGGGCAGCGGACCCAGAGCCACCGGCACAGCCAGAAGCAGCAGCTCAGAGTTTAAAGCCATGGTTTTGGTCACGGCTTTCGGATTTCTGGGGCTCACACTCCAGGCGTCTGCTTCATGCAGTTGAAAATGAAGACGCTTTTGTGACTTGTGAGACTCCTATTTTTTCTTGATTTTAAGCGAATGGAAGCCCGCCCTGTGTAGGGAGTTAGGGTGTTCCCTGAGTGAAGGGGCTGAGATGGTGGTGATGCTCGGACTCCAACATCTGGGGGGTGTGGTGTCCCAGAGGAGGGCAAGTGTCCCCCCAGAAGGGGACGATAAAATGGGGGTGGCCCTCTTGCTGCCACAGCCCAGTGGGAGGGGGTGGTCACGCCAGCCCTCTGAGCCGCCTCCTTGCCCGTGAAGTGGGGAGAGCAGGATAACTCCCACTTACCACGACCGGGGGGTCAGGTGCTGTCCGGCATGCTTGCGTGGGGTCCACACAGACAGGACGTGAGACTCGGGGCTCCCTTTGGGCTCGGGGGTGCCGCGTCTCAGGTCCCCCAGCCCCTCCTGAAGTGGCCTTGGAGAAGGTCCCGTAGGTTTTTGAGACTAGGAAGGAAGTCACAGCAAGCGGCCCCCTCCTGGGCCCAGCTCTGCCAGGGGCTCGGGGAGGCCAGGCTGGAGGGCGAGTTGTGGGTCCCTGTGGGGCCCGGGAGCCGAGTGACCCTTGCCCCAGGAAGCCAGCACGCAAGGAGCCCTGCCCGGCCGGGCCACAGTCCCTCGCGGCCGCCGGCCTCCCCGCCCCCGGCATCAGCCGCTCCCACCGAGGCGCCCAGCTGGCTTTGGTTTTCCCCATGTTTTTCCAATTATGTGGAATGGGCTAAAAACAGCGGCAGCGGGCCTTATTTGGGAGTCACCACCGCTGTCCGAGGAGCCTGCTGCTTCCCTCGCGCCGGCCCTCTCCGCGGGCGGCTCTCGGTGGGACGTGTCCCTGTTGTCTTGACTTTTGTCCCCACGCATTCCTCATCGCTGGGGCTTCTGGGCTGGACGCCCCCTGAGCGGGGCCCAACCCACCTGGGCAGGTGGCTCCTGGGGCTGTCCAGGCCGCGAGGCTTTGCCGCCCGGGGTGGCCAGGCGCTGCCGGGGCGGGTTCCCCGTCCCCCACCCAAGCCTTTCCAGAGGAGGCCGGCCGCCAGGGCGGCGGGAGGCTCGGCCTTCGTGATTTACGGGTCTCCCTGCCACACCTCGCCAAGAAGTAGTTTTAACAGATGTTCGCAGGGTCGGGAAACAAAAAGGCGGGGGGGGAACAGAGGCGTCACTGTCGGGCCCGACGGGCAGACCGACAACTGGGCGACGTCTTAAAGCCGCTCACATCCACCCGTCTGTCCGGGAGGATTAGCCGAGGCTCAGGGCCGAGGAAGAAGGGGTGCGTTTGTTCCCAGTCTGGCTGTCTTGTCACTTATCAGGGAAGTAGGTCAAAGGGAAAAGAAAGGAGGCCCTTGTGGCCCAGGCCGCCGCCCGGGCTGTGATTGGCGTCGGCTCCACAAATAGAAGGCAGCTGCTCTCAGCCGCGGTCCATGAACGTTGACTAGCAAGAAAATCAGATCGCACAGTCCAGGGAAAGGACGGGCGTGACAAGCCCGAGCAGGAACTTTTTCTTTTTCCTTTTGGAAATCGAAGTCCGACTCGCAGGCCATGACGTGCCACGGGTTCTAGGCGGACGTTTTGTGGTGAGCTCGACCGTCGTCGTGTGACTGTGCGTAGTGCTGGTAACGGACACTTCGCAGCTTCTACGGCCTGCACCCCCTCCCCTCCCCCGGCCCCCTCGGCTCCGTCACCACCACGGGTTAGTCTCGCCTGTTCCAGAACGTCATAGAAGTGGAACCACACAGCATGTGCCCTTTTGCATCTCAGCCTGAAGACTAACTCTTAAATCAAATAAAGGAGGAGGCGGGAGCCGGGGAGAGCGTGCCGTGTTCTTAGAAAGAGCCGACCGTCCTCTGGGGCTGCGGAGTGAGTCCGGATGGTGCCTCCGGCTGCGACCCGCTCCACAGGGATGCCCTGTGTCCTCTGCCTCCCCCGCTCAGCCTGGTCTGTGTCCCCCTTGCTCCCGTAGCCCGAGCTCAGCTCGAGCGTGGCCCCGGATTTTCCTGGAGCTCAGATGGCTCCCCGTGCTTCGGAGTCAAGTTCTGGGCTCGCGGGGCCCGGAGAAAGTGCACAGCCACCCGGCCCTGGTGGGTCACACGCCCCTCATGCCCTTTCTGGACTTAGCGATGGCTGCAGATTCCTTGTCTGGGTCCCTCTGACCCCGCCCTTGTGCCGCTGCCCCTTCTGTGCCGTGCGCCTTGGGGGTGGTGACCAGACCCCGGGATGAGCTGGGTCGAGGCCTCGGGCCGCCAGCTTGTCATCAGAGAGAGACTAGCAGGGTCTTTTTTCCACCGTTTATCTCTAATTCCGACTGAAGGGGCTTGTTAGCTTCTCTCCTTTCTCAGTGGTCCTGACCGGACGTTTGCTCAGGCCTCCCGTTCAGGCACCGCCCCCAACCCCCAGCCCCTCTGGGAGGGAGAGCGGGACGGAGGGCTTCCGGCTCCCCATGGGACCCACGTCAGGCCGGGAGAAGAGCTGGGAGGGTTTGTTAGTCGCCCTCAGGAGCGTTTGTCGGTGGAGCAGGAGCGACTCTGGTGACTGCACCAAGAGGGGGCCCCCCTCACCCCCTCCTTGCTCCCCCAGGGACATGGTTTGGTGGGAATGGGAGCCTCTGAGTCTGCAGCCTGCCCGCCTGCTCGCTGGGAGGCCCGGGGTGGGCCGTGCGGGTGGACAGCTGCTCGGGCCTCAGGTTTCCAGTGGAGCCAGCGCCTGGCCTGGCCACTTCCTCTGTGCCTTGTGACCCTGTGGTCACTCGGTGCGGTTTCCTGGGCCAGGATGCTGGGCTGTGGTCTCAGTGTTTGTCCAACCACTTACCCCAGGGGGCAGTGGAGAAACTTAATCAATTGCTAAAAAACAAAAATAAGCCAGCCGCCTGCCGCTGCGAAGCTGTTTATGGCCTTAGAAGCTGTGGACTGGACAAGTGGCCCGTGTTGGAACCTGGCTCCGGGCTTGGGAGGCGGCCAAAGTCAGCTCTGCCTCCTGCGGGGGCAGCCGAGGGGAGACGGGGCTGAAGCAGACCTTGGGGCGGGGGGCAGGGCCGTCTTTCCCACGGCTGGTCCGCGACCTTGGAGCTGTCGTTGGCTCCACAGGGGACGGTGATGACGTTCACTCTGTCTGCTGGGCGATGGGGTCGGGGGCTCGGGGGCCCTTCCTCTTTCGTCTGAGCCGAAGTGGTCAGTCCAAGCCCTGGGACGTGTCGTCATGTTGCTCATGCACAGAATCCCCTTTCCCCACATCGGAGTGTGGAAGAGATGATCTGTGAGGACCTTAGGGTCCCCCACCCCGGGCGACCTGCCAACAGGGTTTCCCCTGGGCTGTCAGGGCTGCGTGTCCTGCCCCATGCCTCCCTTCTCCTGCCGCTCCCCCCTCCCACACAGTTTCCGCCCTGGAGGAAAAGCTACGTAAACGGGGCCCCCCGAGCGGGGGCTCCACAGCATGGTGGCTCGTTCAGGGCGCCCAGTGAGAAAGCCCCGTCCCCAAAGTCCAGTCCCCAGAGTCCAGACCCGCCTCCTCACCTGGACCTCAAGACCCTCTAAGCTGGTAAACCCATGGTTTAAAGTCTTGCTTTTCCTTTCTTCCTTCCTTCCTTCCTTCCTTCCTTCCTTCCTTCCTTCCTTCCTTCCTTCCTTCCTTCCTTCCTTCCTTCCTTCTGTTGTTACAAAGTGACATTTGTTTTCACTGTGCAGAGGAAAACATAATAAAACATAATGGAGAAAAGACAAGCCCCCCGTAACTGCCACCCAGAGGCAGCTGCCCACACGAGCCGCCGCGTTTCCGGTCCGCCCCTCCCTGTGCATCCGTCCCTCGCGCGGGGGTCTGCGTGGCCTGTGGGCGTGCCGTGGGCCGCGCGGTGTCTGGCTCTTCCCGGTGATGGCTTCCGGAGCGTTCCCCACGCCAGCCTCTCGCAGCGCCTGGCCGTGCACCGAGCCCCGGCGCCTGCCTTTGCACGGCGTTCGGTGTCGTGGGACGTTTAGGGCGTTCGCAGGTTCTCCGGTTCGGGTTTCGCCGGCTTCGTGAAGCGAGGGTGGCTCCCCGTGACCGAGAATCCCTGTGCATTTCTAGCTGCTGCTCCAGGCTGGGTTCTCGGGGAGGGGAAGTCGTCGCCGGGTCAGAGGGTACCCGAGCCACATCGCCGCCGTGCGGGGAGCTTGCCTTGGCTTCAGTCCCCTGGGAGTCAGGGACATGCCGCACCCACAGGGGGTCTTAAGCGCCCCTTCCCCCCGCCTCCCCTGAGCTGGGAGCGGTGAGCTTCTCCCCTCTGCACATTACCTTGAAGGTACCCGTGTCGGCGAGTTTATTTACTGTGCTGTGTTTTCTGTTAATTCCTGTTTGTGGTCTTCGCCTGTCCGTTGCCGAGCTTTGGGTGTTTTTCTTGCTGACTTACATGCCTTTTCACCTACTTAAAAAATTAACAGACTGGTTTCGAGAGCAGTTTTAGGCTCACAGGAGGCTCCAGGGGAGAGGACCAGGGGTTGGTCTGTGTCCCTCCCCGCTCTGTCCACAGCGTCTCCCGCGACCAGGATTCGCTCTCTAACACCGTGAAAGCCACGCGAGCGCCTCCCGCGAGGGCTCGCTGCTGCCCCGGGGGCCACATGTTCCGCCGCCAGTGTCCGCGCAGCCCGCGAGCTGAGGACGGTTTCCACATTTTTACGTGGTTGCAAAGAAAATCACGAGCAGGATGCTTTGTGAGCTGGGGAAGCGAGAAGAAATTTACACTCCGGTGTCCCTACGTGGAGTTTCGTGGGCGTCGCCTGCTTCCGCGTCACACGCGGCGGAGTCCAGCGACTGCGACAGAGACGGTCGAGGGTCTCGCCGTGTGCCGCCTGGCGCCTCCCAGGAAACGGTGCCGACGGCTGCTGGGCGAGCGGGGGACCAGGGAGCAGCCCCGGCCAGCAATGGCACCTACAGGCGCTCACACGGGTTCCCGCCGGGCTTTTGTTCCGGGCTAGCGTGTTCGTCCTGCGGGGGGCCCCGGCTGCGCGCAGTGTGCCTGCCGTGTGTGTGCACGGGGCCTCCTTGCAGGCGGGGGTGGGCCCAGACCTGCCCCGGCACCTGCGTGCAGAAGGGACTCGAGGAAGAGCTGCAGCCTACGGGGCGGCTCAAACGCGAGGTGGGCACCCAGCCTCGGAGCCCAGATCAGGCCCAGTGGGGGGCGGGGGTAGGGCAGCCCCACTCCTGCGCGCCCCAGCCGCAGACGGCCCAGGGCTCTGCAGCCTCCACGCCGTTCCTTCTGCCCGGGGCTCCCTCCCCGCACCTGCCTGCCCTTCAGCGGGACCTCTCCTTTCACCTTTTGCCCGTTGTGGGTCGAATTGTATCCCCCCCAAACAACGTGCTGGAGTTTCAGCTCCCTGGAACCTGCAAATGGGACCTAACTCAGACAGAGGGTCTTGGCAGAGGTAACCAAGTTACGATGAGAACATGCCGGGTGATGGTGGCCCTACATCCAATGACCGGTGGCCTTGTAAGAGGGACTTAGGCACAGGCGCTCAGGGGATGATGTGGCCATGTAAAGACAGGCGGAAACTGGAGTCGTGAGCAGCCGTAAGCCGAGGCACGTCGAGGGTGGCCCGCAGCCATCGGCGGCGGGGAGACGCAGGGAGGGTTGTCCCCTAGCCAGCACCTTGGCCTTTGACGTCCGGCCTCCAGACAGTGAGAGAACCAGTGTCTGCTGGGCTCCGCGCCCCCAATCCGTGGTGATGTGCCACAGGTCCTGCCCCCGCTGTGGGATCCCCGGCTTGGCACGCCTGTGACACAGCATGGCTTAGGCTGGACAGCCGAGGCAGGGAGGGAGGGTGTTGGACTGGCCGGGGCCATGACATCGGCCCACCCCTCAGGTCTGCTTTTTCAGGGTCGGAAAGAGCATCCTCTGCCAGGAAGGCCTTGCCCTGACCTGCGCCCCGCGCCCCGCGCCCGGCCCCGAGGCAGAGTCACTGCCCTCCTGTCCTGAGTGTGTGCATGGGGAGAGGAAGGGGCGCGGTCCGGAGCCCACGGAGGAGGCCCCAGGGACTGCCGCCGGGCGAGGGGAAGGTTTCACTTTCCTTGGCAGCGCTGAGGAGGCCTATTTGTTTAAAGAACCCCAAGGAGAACCGTTTGGCCAAACTGTGAAGTTTCTAAACTGTTTACTTCCCTGGTGTTTAAACAAACTCCTACCCCGGCTCCCTGGCCAGTCCCAGGAAGGGGGTCAGCCTCTCTTCCTCATGGCCAGGCACGACGCCCTGCTCCCATCCCCAGGTGGCCTGAGGCCAGGGCTGCCACTCGACCTTGCTATAAACCACCTCGGGGGTCACCTGTGGGCAGCACCCTCGGAGGGCGTGGGCAGGCCCCAGCCAGGGGCCGTCTTTCCGCAGCCAGTCTGGCCCTGGACACGAGCCCCCCTGCCGGGCACAGCCTGCTCAGACCTTCGGGTAGGCGGGCTGGGCTGTGGCTCCCTCTCGCTGTCCTGGTTTCTGCGTTTTTCTCAGCTTTCTCGGCAAAGCTCAAATAAAAACCTCAAAGGCTCCGAAGCCCAAGGAGTGTGTGAGACCCCCCCCTTTGGAGTCAATTAGCACCCACAGATTTGTCCCAGCATTTAACCACTGCCTCAGCCACAGAGACGTCATTCTAAGGGACGCCGATAATGGGGTTCCCAGACGGGGGTGTGTGTTCGAGGCTTTGTGTCGGCCTGGCTACCGGGGCGCTGGAGCTGGACACACTTGGCCCCTGGTCGCTCTGTGCCCGTTGGGCACACACTGCCGGAATCTGCTGTGTGGTCGCAGCCACGTGAGTCCTAGAGGCCCTTGGAGCTGGAGGCCAGACCCCCAGTCTCAGCCCCTCCCGTACCCCAGCATTTCTTCCCAGCACCGACTCGCCGATGGAGCACCAGGGGGCCAGACCCCACTTCTGTTTCGTCCACCCCGGCCCCCAGTACCTGGTCCGGGGCCTGGCCAAAGCAGCTCCCCACAGGGGCGCCGGTGGGGTGGCCGAGCCAGCCAGCGGCACGCTGACTTCGGCTTCCCGTGTGTGCCAGCTCCAGCGACCTTAGTGTTCACGGGACCTGTTTTCCCATCGGGGATCAGCTTTTTCTGTGGGGTGGGGGTGGAAGTGCCTCTCGAGAGCAAGTGGGGTTCAGCGTACATTCTTGATGTCTTGCAGAGCGAGGCTGCCCCGGCCTCGGCTCGGGAGCCCGACAGCCTGTTTGGAGTTTTGCAGCTGCCCGAGGGACAGGGTCCCCACCTGTCCCGTGGTGGCAGATTAAGCCAGAACCTTCTGTACAGTTTGGTTCACAGACCCCTTGATGAGAGAGCTCGATGGGGCCTCAGAGACCATCGGGTCAGACTGATTCTTCTCTGTGGATGAGGAAACCAGGACCCGGTGAGGGTTGGGGGTGCACCCAATGGCCCACCGCAGGGGCAGGGCCAGGAGGCTTCTGCCCTGAATTCTCCCTGCTTGTCCCGGGATGCTGGCACCTGCCCTGGGCCTGGCCTTGCGCTGGGGCAGCCGAGAGCGAGGGGGCGTGTGCAGAATCCCCGTGAGCCATCTACGAGCGAGGAGGGGCAGACTGAGAGTGTGGTCAGCGGGGGAGGTGGGGCAGGAACACCTTCCCTCGGGGAGGAGGAAGCATGTGACTTGGGCCTTGAAGGACAGGTCAGATGTCAACAGAACGTTTTGGGAATGGAGCCCAGAGGAAGACAGTATGTTGAAATTCTGAATTCCCCTCCCCTCCCGCCAGCACACAGCACATCAGAACCTTCTGGGCGCCGCCTGCCTCTTCGCCTCCGCCTGCCGGGCCGCCCTGGCCCTGGGCTTGCGAAACCTTCGCTGTTACGTGTGCGCCCTCTAGTGGAGGGATCGGATTGTGACCTCTGGGCCTGGGAGCCGAGGAGTCAGGACCATTCCTTCCCTTAGTGAAATGCAGGGCACCATTCTGTGGGCTCGGCCCTGGGGGCGGGAAGCCAGCAGTGGGGTGCAGGAGACCGTCTGCAGCGCGGCCAGGCACCGAGGAGACCCAGCAGCTGGCCGCAGAGGCCAGGCCTGGGGCCCTGGGTGCGAGCGTGGCACCAGGCTGGTTCTGGTCCTGTCTGCATCTAGCGGGGTGCTACATGACTTCACGGGGCTCCTTCCCCGTTCTGGGCCTTCCATGAACCCCGGCAAATGACCCCAAGGTGCCAGAGGTGGTCTTTGGGCTTAATCTTAGTTCTGTGAGTTCTTGAGACTAGAAAGGGCCAGAATGAACATGATGGCCCAGCTCTGGGGGGAGGGGCCACAGGCTGACCGCTGCAGCCGCCCGAGGTGTCCGGGTCAGGGTCGGGGCGCACCCCAGGGTCCCCGAGTCCACACAGGGCTCCACGCGCCCCTTCTGCTGGGAGCACGGATAAATCCCAGCCATGACAGAGTCAGATATTAACACCACCGAGTGACACAGAAGCCCAGGGTGCCTGTCCCAAGGCCCTCGCACCCGTGACCGTGAGATGGCCACCTAGGAAGGCATCGGACCGTACGGCACCAAGTGCCGTCGCGGGGCATGAAGCTGCCTTGTGGGGTGGGCGGGGTGGCAAGGGCTTCGGGGAGAAGTGGCATCGAGCTGAGGCACAGAGGGTGAGCGTGGGCACGGTGGCTTCGAGGAGCACAGTGAGCAGGTGGGGTCCGGAGCCCAGTGTCCAGGCGGGGCTCGTAGTCAGGGGAGGGGCTTGCAGGGGTTGGGGGGTCCGCGTGTGAGGCGGCTCTCTGGCTGTGTGGGGGAGGGGCTTGCAGGGGTTGGGGGGTCCGCGTGTGAGGCGGCTCTCTGGCTGTGTGGGGGAGGGGCTTGCAGGGGTTGGGGGGGCTGCGTGTGAGGCGGCTCTCTGGCTCTGTGGCGGTTGAAACCGGGGCGGCTCGTCGCTTAACCTCTCCGTCCCTGCGCTTTCTCACCTGTGAGGTGGTGACACAAACGGTCCCAGCCTCACAGAGCTCTTCCGAGGATGAAGTCGTGGCTCTGTGGGAAGATCACCTAACATCACCTGTCGTTGCAAGGAAGCCCCCGGGGACCCGGCCGAGCCCCTCCCCTGCTGTGCCCACCCCGGGCCCCGTCTCCCGTCCCGCCAGGGGCCTCTGACCCCGCCGCTCGTGTGTCCGCAGGGGCCGAGGAGGTGCTGCTGCTGGCCCGGCGGACGGACCTGCGGAGGATCTCGCTGGACACGCCGGACTTCACGGACATCGTGATGCAGGTGGACGACATCCGCCACGCCATCGCCATCGACTACGACCCGCTGGAGGGCCACGTCTACTGGACGGACGACGAGGTGCGGGCCATCCGCAGGGCGTACCTGGACGGGTCGGGCGCGCAGACGCTGGTCGACACCGAGGTCAACGACCCCGACGGCATCGCCGTCGACTGGGTGGCCCGCAACCTCTACTGGACGGACACGGGCACCGACCGCATCGAGGTGGCACGCCTCAACGGCACCTCCCGCAAGATCCTGGTGTCCGAGGACCTGGACGAGCCCCGCGCCATTGTGCTGCACCCCGGCATGGGGTAAGGCGGGAGCCCGCTCCGCGGAAGCGAGGGGCGCAGTGGCTCCGGGGCGTCCTGCGGTGTCAGAGCCCCCCAGGGGAGGGCGCCGTAACGCACACGTGGCTGGGCCCTGCTCCCCGAGTCTGATTCAGGTCGGGGCGGGGCCGGGGACCTTGCATTTTAAAACAAGCTCTCGGATGCCCCTGCTGCGCGGTCCGGGGGAACCAGACTTTGTAGAAAGCCCTGGACCCCTTGGGGGAAGTCATTTCTTCTCCTGGGTTTCAGTCTCCTCGTCTGTAAATTGAAACAGCCCCCGCGGTGGTGTCTAGGCTCACGTGCGTGGCAGTGGCCATGGCCGCTGAGCACTCACTGCCGGTCACGCTACTCGCGATGAACCTTCCCGTCACCCGCGGGGTGAGCGCAGCTGTGCGGCGGGGGAGGCTGAAGCCCAGGGAGGTGAAGGGACTTGCCAGGGTCGGGTGTTGGAGGGTGGGACCAGCCCCCAAGGGGGGTGGGCGCGGGTGAGAAGCAGATCCCCGGGGTGGGAGGAGCTCGCTGCCCCCTCCCAGGGAAAGACCGCAGCTCGGGGGGCTGCTCCCCGCTCAGCCGCCACTGAACCCTGTCAGGTCGCTGCCTCCGCGGGCCTCACTGCCGTCATCTGTGAGGTGGGGTCAGGGGAAGCCGCCTCCGAGGTCCCTCCCAGCTCTGAGGACCCCGGGGCAGTGGGGCTGGCAGCCGGGTGTGTGAGATCGTAGGGTCCTGGGCGGGAGGGGGCGTGACTTGGGGCTCCAGCAGATTTTCCAGTGCTGAACCCTCTGCCCCGGAACAGCCATTCCGGGGTCTAGTTTTGTTCCTCGGGGCCACAGAGAAAGCGGCACTTGCTTTGCGCACGGGAGTCCCTCCGCTCTCTGAAGAAGGCCGCGCTCTGCCTTGTCCTGCCGCTTGGCGCTCAGCCCCTCCAGCCCCTCATCAGGCATCTGCTGGGCAGAGATGAGCCCCGCCGGCGCCTCGAGCCCCAGGGCCCCGTGCACTTGAGCCCGCCCTGGGGGTACCGTGTCCCTCTGTGCAGGGCGGGCGGGCGCTCATGTGTCTGTTGGCCTGAGCGCCTCCCACGTGATGGGGACGGGCATCACTCCAGCCCCGGGGAGGCAGCGGGCCTGACAGATGGGCACTCTCATGGACATGCGCTTCTTCCCCAGCCTCATGTACTGGACGGACTGGGGGGAAAACCCCAAAATCGAGTGCGCCGACCTGGATGGGCAGGAGCGGCACGTGCTGGTGAACACCTCCCTCGGCTGGCCCAACGGCTTGGCCCTGGACCTGCAGGAGGGCAAGGTGTACTGGGGAGATGCCAAGACGGACAAGATCGAGGTGAGCCGTCCCCGCGGCGAGCGCAGGGCACGGAGCCGCTCAGTGCGGGTCGTGCGGCCCGCTGCCCTCGGGCCCCGAATTTCAGGCAGAAGCCGCCTGGCTGTCCCCACAGCAGGCAGGCGTCAGACGGCGGCCTCGGTCCTGGTACTCGGCCGACTAGGACCCTTGAGATAACTGATCCCCGTGCATTCCGGCGTGCGAACCGGCCTGACAGGGAGACGTGTGGCCCAGTCGACAGCATCACGGGGGGTACCGAGGTGAGGCTCGGTGCTGCCGCGGGGGGGTCTGAGGGTGCGTGGAACCCCAGGGGCTGCTCGTGTGACTTCTTAACGAGCCTCGAACGACCTCAAAATACAAAGTCGTGATAGCACAGCGGTGGCCCTCCCACATCCACCCCCCGGCTTCGGCCGTGACACGTCACTGCTGCCGTCGAAGCCAGGGCGACCACCGTCCCGGATCCGGCCACTCACGCCCCAGCAGTAACAGACACTTCCTTGCACCGCGTGGCTGGCTCCCTGAACCGTACGTGGCCTTGTTCTGCGCGATTTTCCAGGGCTCCTTTACGCGTGTCCTGTATGCGTCCTTCGGCAACTCGCCTTGGCTCGTGGGTGCGTTTTTTGTTTTTTTTTTTGAGGTGCCCTCGATGATACAGTACTTAAATTTGTCCCTATCGTAGGGAAGTTTCTGACGTGCGTCCCTCTGTTCCGGTAACTTCTGGGTGGTCCTTACCTGCTGCTGGTCGACGTCACCTTTGCTCTTCTCTTGGTGGGGTGACCACCACCAGGCCGCTTGCGGGGGGAGGGTACAAATGTGTGTCTGTGCCGCGGGGTTGCAAGCCACACTTCCGAGCAGGAATGCGAAGGCCTCGGGGCTGGCGGACGCCTCTCCCACACAGCTCCGAGTAGCTCGAAGCCACTTCCTGTTGGAGCTCCCCAGAAATGGTCGTTTTGGGAAGGATCCCGTCGCTCAGGGGGTTCGACGACGCTTGTCTCTCAGCCTCTGGGCCCGGAGGCCAGACCCTTGTTTCTGGCCGGGTCAGCAGGCGGCTCCGTCACCGCAGCCGCCGTCCACCCCGGGGGCGGGTGGGGACACGCTGCCCCCACCGCTCCCTTTACTGCCACAGCCACGGGTCGCGTCCTTCATCGTGATAAAAACAGCAGCACAACGCGGGCCGTTGTAACCGTTGTAAAGCGTTCAGTTCAGTGGCACCTCGTGCACTTACAGCGCCCAGTTCGGGAACGTCTTCATCACCCCAGAGCCTGTACCCATTAAGCAGTCGGCCCCCCGTCCCTCCTCCCCACCGCTCTGCCCCTGTCACCACCCCCCGGTCCACCGTCCGTCCCCGTGGCTTTCCGTTCCTGGACATGTCACGTGCGCAGTCCCGTGTCTGGCATGTTCGCGTCGCAACGTGTTTTCAGGGCCCGTCCAAGTCGCGGCGCGTGTCCGAACTTCGTTCCTTTTTTGGGGCCGCATAACAGTCCATCGCGTGGCCGGACCCTGTTTGGCTTCTCCATCCACGTGCTGCTGCTGGGCGTTGGGGCCGTGTCTGCCCTTCCGGCGCCCGTGACGGCTGCTGCCGTGAATGTCCGCGTGCAGGGCTTTTGTTCGAGCGCCTGTTTCCCGTTCTTCCGGGGCTGGACGGAGGCGGGGAACCGGTGGGTCGCGCAGTCGTTTTATGTTTAACTGATCGAGAAGCCGTCAAGCCGTTTTCACAGTCTGCGGCATTCTGCGTCCTCGCCATCAGGATGCGCGGCGTGTGCCGATTTCGACACCTCCTCGCCTGCACGCAGAATTTCTCGTCTTCTTTTTCACTGTCGCAGCCGTCCTCGTGAGCATGCCGCGATGCCTCGTGGCTCTGACTTGCGTCGTCCTGACGACTAGTGATGCCGAACACCCCGTCAGCTGCTCGTCCCACCGTAGTGTTTCGAAGTCTGTGGCATCGTCCTCATTGGCGGATGAGAGACAGGTCCAGGGGACAGCAACTTGCTCAGGGTCACACAGCGAGTAGGTGGTCTTTGGTTTTCCAGTTTTACAATCAAATCTACAGGCAGCACCTCAAGACGGTGTCGGGCTACTGGACAGGATATAAACGTTGCCCGCTGGGTAACGGAGAGGTAGAACGGACAGACGTTAGGAGGCGGCAGGGCGGGGAAAAGTAGGAGCATTAGCGTTTCAGGGGTGACTGACAGGAAATGGTGCCGTCACTGTATCGGGGGTGAGGAGGATGTGAGCGGGGGCCGTGCTGCCGAGCCAGGAACACACCCACGGGCAACTTGGAGCTCATCACTAGGAGACCTGGAGAGAGACTGGAGAATTACAGGTGCTTGGGATTCTTCGATCAAACACACTTGGGAAGCGTCACGTGACTTTCCTGCAGGATGTTCTCAAGCTTAAATCGGCCGGGCTTCTGTGAGGGGACCGAGTAGCATAAGTGTCCTCAGACTGCTCTATCTACGGACCCGCCCTCGTCCCGCTGTGGCTCAGTGTGGCGCACACTTTGGGAGTGCTGACCCGGGCTGAGATCATCGCTGCTGTCTGTCCGCCTGTCTGGAGGTGCCCCTGGCTTTGGGGTGTGGATACACCCCCACCCCGGGAAGCCTCTGCCACGATGGCTGTGGAGACTGTTCTCCGTGTGAATTCAGCTGACTTTTCCTCCTAGGAGCGTGGG
Source organism: Rousettus aegyptiacus (assembly GCF_014176215.1). NCBI lineage: Eukaryota > Metazoa > Chordata > Mammalia > Chiroptera > Pteropodidae > Rousettus > Rousettus aegyptiacus. The sequence continues at coordinate 118,308,290 of NW_023416308.1, forward strand.
AAACACCCCCAGAGAGTGGCAGGTGCGTTTGGATCATGGCAGCTTCTCGGGACCTAACCGGAGCCCGGGACGGACCCTTCTGGCATTTTCTTTAGTGGTAAAGTGCCCCAGGAGCCAGGAGGCGGACCTCTAGGCGAGGTGACCTGAGCATGCTTGGGGACTTGCCCCCACGTTCCCGCCGTGGAGTCCCGGCCGCCACTCAGGGCTCCCGAGGTTGGCCGCCGAGCACTCAGGCAGTGCCACCCTCAAAAACATGCCCAACGTGGTGACGTTGCGAAGAGTTTTGCCCGGATACCAGAACTGGCCACGACAGAGGCTAGGGAGCCGCTTTGCCGGCCGGGGCCGTGCTTAGCCGTGTCGCCTGGAGGGGCAGAGAGGATTCTGTTCGGCACGGCGAAGCTCGTGACCCGGCTCGGGAGGCCGAGTGCGGGCGCTGGGAGGAAGGGCCTGGGTCCGGCACTGAGCCGCCTCCCTTCGAAGGGGGCGCCCGTGTCCCGCCCAGCAGCCCCAGGAGGACTCTGCAGGGCGGCCGCGCGGGTCCCCTGATGACCTGGGAGGAGAGCAAAGGTCTGGAAACGCTGAGCTGATGAAACGGGGTTCATCCGGGCAGCATCAGCGGCACGTGGATGGGGTTACGGAGCGGTCCAGACCGAGGGCGGGTCCGTCTGGTCCTGCAGGCAGGGCCTCCTGCTGGCCTGGTCTGTGACAGCTGGCCCGGACATCAGGGTCTGGCCAGCCTCAGGTGACCAGCGGGTAGCCGTCGTAAGGGACTTGTGGGCATCACCCCGAGGCTCCCCATGTAGGTGTGGGCTCAGGGCCACTCCCTGGCTGGCTCCTGCCAGGAGGCAGCCCTGGGCTCCCCTCCCCACCTGCCGGGGTGGGGTCCATCCAGGGAGGCTGGAGCCTCGTGCGATGGGGAGGGACAGGCGCGGGCTGAGGTCCAGGGGTGCAGCCCCCCTCCCCCTCCGCACTCCCTCTGTCCCCTGCTTCTCCACCTCCTTAAGCCGCCTTAATTTTCTTCCCAAGTCGAGAGCCCCGGGGGTGGGAACTTCCTGCTCTGGGGGAAGTGGGGGGCCCTTAGTCCACACTCAGCCTTTCACGAACAGCAGCGGCACCCTCAGGACCTGGCCCCGTTCCTACCTCCGGGCCCCGCACGTTCCCCTATGTGCCCCTTGCCCAGCTGGCCGCCCAGCCCCCCGAGGCCGTCCCGTCCTGTCCTCTGACCTGCCTCAGTTCTTGGGGCTTGTGCCACAAGACTCGCCTGTATCTGTGAGAGTCACGAGGACGCACCGTCCCCCTGAGTGTCTGTGGTGGCCACACGGCCCTCCTCATCTCTCTGCCCCCTCCGCCTCCTGGCGGACGCAGGGCCCCCGATGGCCCGGGGCGGGTCCTCCCGCAAGCCGCTGCTCCCGCCCAGGACTCTCTCCCGAGCCGGGTGCCCAGCTGCCCCGGCCCCTTCCTCGGAAGCCTCAGGCCACCTCCAGCCGTGCCGTGCGTGGTCTCCTGTACAGGGATGACCGGCCCCCTCCATCCGCTCGGGCGCCCAGGGTGGGGTCTCCCTTTCCACGGCGGTGACGTGCACGTCCAGCCTGGAGGCGGCCTCTCCTTGCTGGGCCCATGGCGTCTCCCAGACCGGTACCGGCCCGAGGCCGTGAGGAACCGGGCCGCACAGCAGGAGGTGAGCGGCGAGCGAGCAGGTGAAGCTTCCCCTGTGTGTGCAGCCGCCCCCCAGCACCAGCGGCACCGCCTCAGGTCGTCAGGTGTTAGATTCCCATGGGAGCCCTGGTCCCTGACGCCCACAAGGTCGGGGACCGCTGCTCTAGGGAGACGCCCAGGATTGTGAACTGCGGTGCCGGGGAGCTGGGCGTTGGAGCCCCTGACGGCGCCCAGCTGCCCGGCCCGCCGCGTTTGCGCGGAGGCGCTGCCTCCCCGCCGCTCACGTGTGCGGGGTCTGTCCGTTCCCTGCCTCTGCTCGGGAAGCGGACGGGTCCCTGAGCAGAGCCGTTTACACGAAGCGGTTACACGCCCCGTGCGCACGCGCGGTTAGGCGTGCCCGTGGGTGGTGGTCTCCACCGGGGCTGGACGAGGCCAGGGCTGTCATGGAAGACTCGAGCTGCCTTTCCGAGGCTTCCTCCCCGGTTATCTCTCTCGGGGTTGCTCTGACCTGAGGATGGACCACGCCGAAGTCTCACAGGCCAAGCCACAGTCCGGGCTCCGTGGCCCATCCCTGTGGCAGGATGTGTCACCTGTGTGTGGCCGACACGGACTTGCTGGGAGCCCGGGGGCCTGAGGTCCTAGCTGTCTCACTTGGCCAGGACTGGTATCCCTGGCCGCCGTCGGGGTCGGCTTTCAGGGCGAGAGCCCGTGAGGACCCCATACGCCTGGTGGGGTTCCCAGGCCGAGGGCGAATCACAGACTGAGCAGTTAAAATCACAGGCCCGTGCCGCCCACTGAGCCGCCGGCGGCTTCCAGCACAAGCAGAAGCCAGGCTCCTTGCAGGAACGGCCGGTCGGCTGTGTCCCTGCCCACAGGCCCCAGGGGGGAAGGGCGTGGGGCTTCCTGAAACAGGGGTGCATGCACCCCGCTGCATGGGTGTCCAGGGTCTTTTTTGTCACACGGCAGACTTTTTTTTTTTTTTTTTTTTTTAAGACAGAGCAACCCTTGGTGGACCTCACAGATTGCAAGGACCCTGTCAATTTACAATCCCTTATTTTTTATTTTTTAAGCCTGCAGCACCTGGCCTTCCTAGGTGGTCTTTCTTCCAAGTACTAACCAGGCCCGACCCTGCTTAGCTTCTGAGATCAGACAGGATCCGGCGTGTTCACGGTGGCGTGGCCGTGGACACTGTGGCAGTCTTGACTTGGGGTTTGTGCCCGACGGAGCATGATACTCATTCCTTCAGAAAACAGCTCTTTTTCCTTGACACAGGCGTTTTCAAAGGCTCAGTGTTGGGGATGGATCTCTTAGCACGACCCATTCATTAGAAACAGAGGGCTCAGTAGGAGGAAACTGCACTCGGGTGACTTTCTGGGGTCCGGCGTTCTGTGGGGCGGCGGGTAGACCCCACAGCTACGGGTCCCGCTCCTCAGAGCGCAGCTAAGGGTGAGTGAGCTTCTTTGGGGTCTCCCCACCCTTCCTTCCCGCTGCACAGCTGTCAATCTGCTAGTTACGTGATGGAACCGGCCAGGGACAGGTGTCGTCTGGGCTCGCCCCACCTCTCTGCCACTCCCCACCCCGCACCTCACACTGGGGTTCAGGGGATGCAGTCAGCTGAGCACTGGGGAGGAGAGCCTGAAAGATCAGAGAGCGAGGTTGGCACTCGGGCCGGTGGCGTCCGACTCGACCGTGTGACGTAACTTCTCAGAGACGTCCACTTCCCTTTCTTGAAAATCAAAGGCAGGGGGACTTCTGGGGCGAGGGTCGAGAACTGGCCCACAGACCGGAGTGCCTGTTTTTGGACCACTCTCAAACTCAGAGTGGTTGTTGCACTTTTAAATGATTTCTAAAAAGCAAAAGAATACTATTTCATGACTTGCGAGAATGATATGAAATTCAGATTTCAGCGCCCACAAATAAAGTTTATTTTTGTTTTGCCACAAATAAAGTTTTATTGGAACGCAGCCATGCTTGGTCTGTTACATGCTTTCCGGGGCTGTTTTCTCGAGTGGCGAGGACCGTATGGCCGCAAAGCTGAAGATATTTATAGTCCTTTTCAGAAATAGTTTGCCGACCCCTATGCTGGAAAATCCGCCTCCCACACCCTCTCCCGGTGCCAACATTCTTGGGTGTCCCAGATTCCGTTCCATTCTTTCTGAATCCTGTTCGGATGCATTACCCTCCCAGCAGTCGGAGGGGACCTCCTCTGAGTCTTGTCTCCTCGCCTCAGTAAGGACCCCAGGAAAGGTAGGGACCCCGAGCTGGGCCCATAGGGGACCAGAGATGTGCAACGTGTGCACCCTGTGGACAGGCTGCAGGTGTCCACTCTGAGACATGGGAGGGGCCCAGGCCGGCAGCTTCCTCTGACAGACCTGTTGGATTTGGTCAAGGTCTCCTGAGAGCCGCTACCAGAAGACCACTCTGGGATCTTCACTGTTAGGGTCTTGATGTCCTCCCAAGTTGGGGAGCCCGTGCAGTGCTTCATGGGTTCTGTAATCCCTGCGGACCGCCATGAGGTCGGGGAGCGGCTTCCGAGTCACAGGGAGACCCCGCCCCTCAGAGCCGGGCTCAGCCCCCAGGGAGCAAGGAGCTCATTGCTGCCTCCCACCTCGTTCTGGGCAGCCAGGGAGTGGAGGCAGAGGTGGGGAGCAGGGAGGTGCCTCTGCCGGCTCATTTTCATCCGTCTTAAGCCAGGAAAAAATGTACTCCCTCCCCTAAGCTCCCTAGAGCATGTGCTTATTTATGTCTGAAATTTAACTATTAAAGGAAATGAGGATAATATGGAAATAGAGAAGGAAGATGTCTCTCAAAGGGATGGTGTTGACATGTTGAAATATTAAATCCTGGAGTGTTTTTTTCCTAAATGTGGGTGGCTTTCTCCGCGGGGTCGATGCCCTGCGCCCCGGCTCCCACGCCCCAGCCGAGGACCGAGGGTTTGAGCCCTGCGTCCTCACGGGCCGGTTCCTGCGACAGGCGAGTCCCCTCTGCTCCCCCGCTCTCCTCGTGCCGGGGGGTCCTCCGGGTCCTCTGGGGGCTCGGTGTTCACCACGCAGCCTGTTCCATCACCTTCATGTGTCTCCCTGCTGTGGGGCCAAATGGGGACCGGCGCGCGGACCAACGCCTGGGCGTGTTAACCCGTCAGCTTCCGTGTGCACTCGACCCCGGGGCAACACGCATTCGAGCGGCGTGGGGTCCGCCTGCTCGCGGGGCTTGTCCACGAGCGGATTTTCTCTTGTGCTTTTTCTTAATGACATTTTTTTTTTCCCTCCAGCTTCCTTTATTGAGAGAATACAATACGTAATACGTAGGACATACAACATGTGTGTTAAATCACTGTTTATAGGATGGAGAAGGCTTCCGGGCAACAGTAGGCTATTAGTAGTTAGGTTTTGGGGGAATCAAAGCTGTATGCAGGTTTTTGACTGCATGGGGGGTGGGTTGGCGCTTCTGACCGCCGTGCCGTTTGAGGGTCCACTACTGCTGCCTGGGGGGGGTCCTAGGCGTGGTGCCCAGAGTCCTGCACGAAACCCACATAGCCTGAAGTCTGCCCTCCCTGTGAAGCCGGCAGCTCCCCGGCAGTGGGGCAAGGGATGGATGGTCCAGCCCAGTGTTCACACCTGGGCCGCTCATCAGAGCCGCCTGTCGGGAGCCGTGCTCAGGACCCGCAGCTGGGCCCCGGCCTTCCAGTTCGGACTTGGCTGCCCCAGCGTGGGGCCCAGACATTGTTCTTTCTTTCTTTGGTTAAGTCCCCTGGTTGACGTTCTCTGCTCCCCTCAGGTACACGTGGAGAAACTGAGACCCACCGGGGTTGCGGGGACGTGCCCCTGGGGCGGAGCCGAGGCCGGGTCCCCGGCCACCCGCCTCTCCCGCTTGTCCCAGCAGGTCTGTCCTACGCTGTCCGGTGACAGAGAACCAAAATCTTTCCTGCTCCACACGCTCTCGATCTGTCCTGTGCCTGTGCCGCCTGTAACCCAGAGGGTTCTAGTTTTTCTGATGGGCTGGCTGCGGGGGGCTGTCGAAGCTCGCTGCCGTGGGCCTCGTCATGCCTCTTTCATCCCGGCCTGAAAGCCGAGGGTTCGGATGGTGCGTTTTTATCGCCTTCCTTTTAACGTACACGTCTACCGCATCCTCTGTCATCAGAATCCGCCTTTTCTTGTTTGTGTGTTTTCGGTTGGTTAAGGCGACAGCATTTTTCTCCTCTGTGGCTTTTGTGGTTGATGCTTTTAATCAGCCCTGACTCTCCAAGAAAGGGGTGTTAGCTCGCGCGTCTCGGAGTCAACGGCCGCTGGTGTGTCTGCGGTGGAAAGCACCCTAGAGCCACCGGCTCGGACTCAGAACCAGAAGCCCCTCGGCGCCCACCTGGTCCTGGCCGAGCTAGAGGCGAGCCCACATCCCAGTGGGAGCCCTTGCCCAGGGCCCGCGGCGCCAGCCGTCCAGCCCTCGGAGACCCGACCCCGTGTCTCGGGGGCGGCCCTGGGCCTTCCTGTGCTGTGCCGGGCAGGCTTTGCTGGTCAGCAGTGCCCGGGCTCCTTCCTGCGGGGCCGCCCCTGGTGTGAGCCCCACGCCTGACGCCAGGCGGCCGCCGCCCACGGGTCAGCACTGCTAAGGGAGAGAGCGCCCGCCTGCCTCACCTGTCCCAAACCACGCCGAGCCTCAGCGCGGCACGCACAGCGGGGCAGGGGGGCCCGTGGGGAGAGGCCCTGTGCCAGCCGCCGCCGAGAGTGTCACTCGGCCAGTCCCCGCCCTGCCCCCCGAGCAGCCGAGGCCTCGGCTTCCTACGATGGCGCGGCGGGGTGCGGGCGCAGCTGCAGCTCCTTCCCGGGAGTGAGCCCCGGCTGTCGCGGGCCGCTCAGGCCCGATGCCGCTTCAGACGTGCGTCTCCCGGCCCTCCAGGTGATCAATGTCGACGGGACGAAGAGGCGGACGCTGCTGGAGGACAAGCTCCCGCACATTTTCGGGTTCACGCTGCTGGGCGACTTCATCTACTGGACCGACTGGCAGCGGCGCAGCATCGAGCGTGTGCACAAGGTCAAGGCCAGCCGGGACGTCATCATCGACCAGCTGCCCGACCTGATGGGGCTCAAGGCCGTGAACGTGGCCAAGGTCGTCGGTGAGTCCCGCCAGCCTCCAGCCGCGGGGCCGGCCGTGCCAGCTGGCGCAGGGAGGAGGCGACAAGCTCGCGGATGCCCTTTGGTGCGTGGGCCTCCCAGTTGGGGGCCAAACCTGGAGGGGCCGCACTCTGGGGATGAGGGGACGGGAGACGGGGAGAACATCCGGTTCAGGACGGGCGGCCGCGAAGGTGGCGCGTGGACCGGGAGCGGTCACGAGGCGGCGGTTCTGGGCGAGCACCGCTGGCAGTGAGTGTTACAGTGATGGGTGGCAGGTCGAACGCCTGCCGTGTGCCAAGCTCTGGCTCAGGGCCTCAGCGCCCAGAGCAGCCCTGCGCGCTGGTCGCAGTATTGCCCCATGGACGCCGGGGAGAGGGAGGCAAGGCCGCTTAGCTCATGGGCGGCCGAGCTCAGGATTCACGCGTGAGCCTGCCACGATCTCACCGCCAGGCTCTGCAGAAAGCTCGCTTGGTACGATTTTGTCTCTTCGTGAAAAGAATTATAAATGCAGGTGGACGAGCTGCTCTGGAGAGAGTAGCATCCAGGTGCAGTGGGGGATGGGAGGTGGGGGACTCCGGGCTACGTGGGGACAGGGACTCCCCGCCAGGGGCCCCAAGTCTAGTACAACATCTGCATGTCAGCAAACCTTTGCTGGATGAATGAATGAATGACCAGCAAGGACCCAGTGCTTACCTTTAAGTAGTCTACAGTCTGGTGGGTGAGACACTCCTTAGCTCTGCTACCAAGTAGACGGGTATAGCTGAGATGTTAGAGGAACACCTGGCTTGAAAATATGAGGTGAACTTCATTCGAACTTGAAATTTAAGGAGCAGGTGGGGAGCAGAGTTTGCCGGCCGAAGGGCCCGCTGAGCAAAGGCCGGGAGGAGGCCGTGTGGGCTGACTTGGGAGCAGCTACTGCTTCTGCGTCTCTTGGATAGGCCTTCAGTCCCGGCCTGCATTCCTGATACAGAGATGATGGCATCAACGAGCCGTGTTCGCCAGCCACCTTGTAGGACACGCCCATCAGCCACTGCGGGCCCCGGGGCCCCCCTCTGAGTGGTTATTTAAAAAGCAAATAAAACCCCAGAGACCAGAAAAGAGATGTATCCATGGGGTGTGATTTAAAGTCGAGAAACCAGACTCATCTCCCTTCCTCTCATCTCAGGATTTACTGCGAGAGATGAGGGAAAGGACTTTTTTTAGCTGAAATGCTTAACATTAAATTGGAGCCAGTTTTAACAGCACCCCGTCGGTGAGTGAGATTAACAGGCTGGCCAAAAATAAATGAGTGTGCTAACTAAGTACCATCTGCTTTAATAAAAAAAAAAAAAAAAGGAGGCGCCTTTGGCCGTCCCGGGCGACTCTGTTTTCGGGGTCGCCGAGCGGGAGTGAGTCGGAGAACCGTCTGGGTGGACTCTCGGGCTCCGGTCCTGTCAGCTGGCTGGGACCACCGGCCCCGGAGGGGCGGCTTGTTTGCCACTGTCTCGAGGTGAGCTCGCGCCCCACCCGGGCCAGACCGAGGCCAGGGGGCCAGACCTCGTGGCTGCTCGTTCCCCGTGAGCTGCGCCCCGACGACGTCACCTTCGGCGACCTCTCTGCGTGTCTCTTTGCTTGACCGAGAAGCAGGGGCGGGCCGTGCGGAGACAGCGAGCCGCAGCCGGCGGTGGGCCCGTCGCGCCCTCTCTCTGCTGCGTCGCCGTAGCGACGTCCAAGGCCTGCGTGTTTGCTTTGCAGGGACCAACCCGTGTGCGGACAGGAACGGGGGGTGCAGCCACCTGTGCTTCTTCACGCCCCACGCCACCAAGTGCGGCTGCCCCATCGGCCTGGAGCTCCTGAGCGACATGAAGACCTGCATCGTGCCCGAGGCCTTCCTCGTGTTCACCAGCAGAGCCGCCATCCACAGGATCTCCCTTGAGACCAGCAGCAGCGACGTGGCCATCCCCCTCACGGGCGTCAAGGAGGCCTCTGCGCTGGACTTCGATGTGTCCAGCGGTCACATCTACTGGACGGACATCATCCTCAAGGTACAGCCACCGGGTCCCTGCGCACGTCTCGCCTGCAGTGGGACCACCTCGTTTTTCCTAAAGAACTGTATTTATTGTAACGCGAATCGGGCCAATAGAATATTAGTGAATCTTTTCTGATAAACGCACGTGAATGAGTACAGCGAGCAGATCGAGACACACAGATGGGCTTTTCAAGAGTGATTATATGTCCGTGAAACGTTCGTGGCACTGTCCTTAGAGTCACCCGCCTCCGCCCTCCCCAGTGCCCTCCCGCTTTGCAAACACTTTGCGCATTTACGGCGCAAATATAAACATCCTGGATAAATACAGGGAAAGCAGGGTTTGGCAAACTGGTCCATGGGCCGGCCTCCTCCTCCTCCCTTTGTAAATAAAGTTTTATTGGAACGCAGCGATGCTCATTTGCTTATGGATTGTCCACGCCGACTTTTATGCCGCTGGGTGGAATTGTCGCAGATCCGTGTGCCCAGTGAGGCCTGTGGTCCCAGCCTTTGCAGAACAGGTTTGCCGACTCCCACTTCTAAAGCACAGTGTTGAATAACTGACATCGTTTAATCATCTGTCTTTGATTCTACCCCATATGTTACGTGTCTCTCAAAGATTTTCCTGCTTTTAAACGTCACAAGGGTTCACTGTAGAAAGAAAAAAAACAAACATACAAAGGAGGAAATAAAGGTCACTCTGACCCCACCAGCCCAAGACATTTCACGGTATTTCCTTTGAGTTTCGTTCCTATGATGGTGTTTTTCATAATTCTAATCACGTGCTACGCAGAATTCCATATCCTGGTTTCCGCACTTAACACTGTAACAGGTATTTTTAACCTATTATAAATTCTCGAACGTAATTCTTTGAACGTGTAAACGTGTCCACTGCACAGCTCTTTCCCATTAGGCTTAAGCATTTCCTTATTTTAAATGTTCTGGTCGCTTCCAGTTGCTCCCAACTCCGAACGTCACTGCAGTAACGAGCATCTCTGTGAGCAAAGCCTCTTCTGTATGGTCGCCCTCGTAAAGGACGGGTTGATCTGTGGAAGGCAGCCATTGATAAAAGGAAAAGGAAAGAAAAGAGAAAAGAAAAAATTCAGAAGGCCTGGCTTGTCTGGCTTGGGTGTCCCGTCCCCTCCCAGCTCTCTACATCTTTTGTATTTTTATTACTTCCTCTGGACGAATTTTATTACTTCCTCTGAATGAATTTCAAGAGGAAGGTTACCAGCTGGAAGGATAAAACTACTTTTAAGGATCACGATGTTTCTATAATGTATTTTTATTTAACAACCACATAAAGTATAATTATTTACTTTTTAAAATAAAACACATCCATAAATGTAGCCAAATTGTTTTTTCTAGAAAGGTGGTGTTTTGCCGCGAGCGCGTGGGAGGAGACGCCCCGCTTTCAGAGATCCAGTTCTTAAGGGGAAATGGCAACATCCATGGGTCAGGGGTGGAAGAGGAGGGAATTAAAGAGGGGTGGGGGGGCGGGAAACTCTCGAATGGTGGTGATCTGGCCTCAGGTGCGGTCAGTGGCTGCTCCAGGTGGCCGAGCATCTCCTATGAGGTCAGGTGATCAGCGGTCTTCGGAAACACGGGTCCCTAACCTGCGGCCTGTCTCCCCCACCTGCTCCCAGACCATCAGCCGCGCCTTCATGAATGGGAGCTCGGTGGAGCACGTGATCGAGTTTGGCCTCGACTACCCGGAAGGCATGGCTGTTGACTGGATGGGCAAGAACCTCTACTGGGCAGACACTGGGACCAACAGGATCGAAGTGGCCCGGCTGGACGGGCAGTTCCGGCAGGTCCTCGTGTGGAGGGACTTGGACAACCCGAGGTCGCTGGCCCTGGACCCCACCAAAGGGTAAGGGCCGTTTTTGTCTGGCTTGGGTGTCTCCTCCCAGCTCTCTACATCACCCAGCATGGCCACCCACCTGGCTCTCTGAGATTAAATCAGTACCGACTGCTGGTTTTGAGGTGGCTGGGGCTGGCGGGACCCTCGGAGGTCATCTGGTTCATTTCACAGCGGGGACAGAGGCTCAGAGCAGAAGGAAGGAAGGAATGGTGGCCACTCGATCATGCTCTGCGTGGGGCGCTTTTCTGTGCGTTGGCCTGCTGCATCTTCCGGGGGACGTGAAGGGGTGGGCGTCTTTCTCTGATTTTACAGATGTGGAAACAGGCTCAGAGAAACTGAGTGACTTACCAAAGGTCGCGTAGCCCGTTAGAGCTGGGCCGGGCCGAGAGTCCTGTTCTGGGCTCCTTCTCCCGCCCCGTGCCACCAGACTCCACCACCTCAGAGCTGGCTCTGCATGCTGTAGCCAAGGCTTATTGTTGCCATGTTTTTGTCTGTTAGCGGCCTGGGCCCTGCCTTGGCCCCAAGGCCAGAGGGGTCTGGCGTGAGGTCTTGCTCTGCACTGCAGTTTTCTGAGCTGCGGACACAGTGCTCACTCCAATAAGCGTCAGCGATGTCTCTGGAGCACCCCCAAAGCCCGCCTGTCTCGCGCCCTGTTAGGGCAGGAAGGATTTCTGGATGGCAGAACAAAGCGAAAGAGGTCCAGGGTTTAGCAAAAGGGCAGATATGACGTGCACGATTCCGGAACGAGACTTTCCTGGGGCTGCTGGGTGCAGCGGAGCTGTTTGGATCCCGGCCCTCGGGGCCCTGAAGAGGGACCCGACATCCCTCTTCGCCCACGTTCGTCCTGGTTCCTCTGCCACAGAAGTCCTGTCCGGCTTAGCATCTCAGCCCGGACGTTCCGTTACACGGTCACCTCGTCTGTGTGCCGGGTTTGTCTGTCAACTGGGTGATCACACTTACCCTGCAGGGGAACCGTGGTGGGAATTTGGGTGACTGACAGCCCCTGGATGGATGTCGGGGTCGGGGGTGCTCACGGGTCTCGCCTTGTCCCTGCTCCTGGCGGGACGTCGTGGACGCGGATTCCTCTGGGACGTGGAGGGAGGCGTCACCCTGCCCTGCAGTGACACTGGACGCCCCTGAGCGCACCCTGCCCTTCCTGTGTCTTCCAGCTACATCTACTGGACCGAGTGGGGCGGCAAGCCGAGGATCGTGCAAGCTTTCATGGACGGGACCAACTGCATGACGCTGGTGGACAAGGTGGGCCGGGCCAATGACCTCACCATCGACTACGCCGACCAGCGTCTCTACTGGACTGACTTGGACACCAACATGATCGAGTCATCCAACATGTTGGGTGAGTCCCGGGCACAGGGTCACCCCTCAGCCCCCTCTGCACTGCGTTCTCTGGCCCGCGAGTCCCCAGGCCCTACAAGAGGTGCAGACGGGCCCCAGGTGCTCATCCGGCCTCTGCCTCTCCCGGGGGTCCCTTTCTGCGCTGTGCCGTCGCTGCGGGCGAGTCCGCGGAGGCCCTGGCGACCCGTTGTGAGCCACGTCCCAGCTAAACCCTGAGCCAGGACTCGGGTTTGACACTGTGCTACATGGCATAGGTTTTCACCAATGGGGAAACTGAGGCCGAGAGAAGTCGCGGGGCTTGCCTCAGGTCGCAGAGTGCCTCTCAGACTCCAGGGTGACCCCGAGCACCTCCTATGTTCTGGGACCGTTCACAGGCCCGTACCTGACACCTTGGGATTGGGGGAAAAACAAAAAAACCCCACCTTGCTCCAAGTCACTCAGTAGTAGGGGCAGGATTTGAACCCAGAACACCAGCTCTGGGCTCCGTACTGTTAGAGGGACACGGGTCCGTCCATGATGCGCCTGGCGACGGGGCTGCCCTGTGCAAGGAGAGAACCTGGCTCCCTCCCTCACGGCTCTGCTGCCGCTCGTGGTGGACTAGGCTGTGCCCGTTTCAGAGATGAGGATCCTGAGGCCACGGTGGGCCGAACGGCTTGCCCAGGTCCCGTGTGAGCAGAGCTGGAGCCCCAGTATCCCGGGCTGCTCTCCCCACCCCCAGTGCTGACCGTCCTGGTTTTCCAGGCCAATGGCCAGCTTCGAATGTGTCCTTGAGGCCGCCACCCTGCAGTGAGGCTGGTGCCGGGCGGGAAGCCAATCCCGGCGCAGCTGGGGTTGCCTGAAATAATTAGGCTCCTTAATCACCCCAGATGAAGACACACGGGCGGAAGCCAGCAAACGCCCTGGGCGCTCACACGACGTTGCAGCTCGAGCGCGGCCACGTGTGTCGGGTCCGGCCGTCACTCTGCCGGAGCATGTTTCCCGCTCAGTGGCAGGTGTTTACTGAGCACTTGCCAGCATGTGCGGCCCGGCGTGTGCAGGGTGGGTCCTGACGCCCGACGTCAGAGCCGGACTTGGGGCCTCGCTGCCTGCTCTAGTCCTGGCCCTGCCACGTACTAACTGTGTGACTTCAGCCAAGTTACTTAACCTTTCTGTGCCTTGGTTCCCTAATGCCGACAGCACCTTCCTCCTAACGCAGCTGCCACGTGAATCACATGAGATGCTATGGGTAGAATCTCTTCCCACTGCATCTGGCTCACGGAACGTGCCCTCCGAGGGTTTAGTTGTTGGGAAGCTGCCTGCACCTAGTCCAGGAACCCAGGGGTGTGCGTGTGCATGCGTGTGCATGCATGTGCGCCTTGTGTTTGTGTGTTTGCCGGAGGCATGAGGAAGCATCTTCGTTGAATCACTATTTTTTTCCTAAGGACAAAATCAATTTAGAAAACGTCTGAAAGTAGAGAAAAATATGAAGAAAAATTACAATTATCAGTGATTTCACCCCTAAGTGGTAACTAGTATTCACGCTGGTGTATTTCTTTCCAGTTTCAAAATTTTTAATTGATTTTTGCAGTAACATTCGCAGTCGTTACAGAGATTGTTTTTTTTTTCACTTTTGAAACACAATTTTTAAAACGTCATTTCGCACCGCGCCGCGTGCGATTTTCGTTCTGCGTTCTCGTACTCCCGTGGATGGCGGGCGAGCGCTCGACGCCGCGGGCATGTTTTCACTGGGACCGTTTTACGGGGAACTGGAACGTACGTGAACCCGTGAAGGAAGGAGGCTTCGTGCGGTGCCGTTCGGCCCGGGGAGACCCAGCACCGCACCTGGGTCGAGGGACAGGACCGGCGCGTCGCCCGGGGCCCCCGCGTGCTCGCTCCCTCTCCCGCGGCGCAGCCCGGGCAGGCGCCCCGACGCGGCCCAGCAGGTGCACGCTGTGTGCTCGGGGTCGCAGCTGTGCCGTCGGGCCCCCCGGCTACCCCCGGTTTGACCCGCGCGCCCTCCGCTGCTGGCGTGTGGGGCGACTGCGGGCCTGACCTCCATCTGCGTGTGCTAGCTTCGCGGTGCTGGAACTTTCTGTCGATGTGATGGCGCGGCAGGTGCTCGTTGGCCTCCTACGTCTTTCGTTCTAATGACCGTGAGATTCGCCCCCGCGCTGTGGATCTTCATCGCTGCGCCGTTTCTGACATGCGAAGACCCCGCTGCCTTTTCATCTGTTCTGCTAGTGACCAACACGAGGGTCGTGCCTAGCTCATGGCTGCTCTCGCCGTCTCACCTGTGCTGGGCGGGCGCTGCGTGCGGGTCTCCGCGGGAGGGCCCGGGCACGGGCCCGCGACGCATCTGGCTGAGGTCAATCCCGCTCGTTTTCCGAAGCGGTCGAGCTTTTTGGCCCTGGCGCGGGTCGCCAGGCTGCAGGGTGAGCCAGTCCTCCCGACCGAGCGCCTGGCGCCGTGGCTCATGCCCTGCCCGTGTGTCCCCACGCAGGTCAGGGGCGGGTCGTGATCGCCGACGACCTCCCGTACCCCTTCGGCCTGACTCAGTACGGCGACTACATCTACTGGACGGACTGGAACCTGCACAGCATCGAGCGGGCGGACAAGACCAGCGGCCGGAACCGCACCCTCGTGCAGGGCCACCTGGACTTCGTGATGGACCTGCTGGTGTTCCACGCCTCCCGCCAGGACGGCCTCAACGACTGCGTGCACAGCAACGGGCAGTGCGGGCAGCTGTGCCTCGCCGTCCCCGGCGGCCGCCGCTGCGGCTGCGCCTCGCACTACACGCTGGACCCCGGCGGCCGCAACTGCAGCCGTAAGTGCCCCGCGCGCCCCTGCCCCGCGGCCCCGGCTTCCGGGCGCCGGGGCGGAGAGGAGTCGCTTCTGCGCCAGGGCGGGGCGGCAGGGTGTGCACCGCATGGGCCGCCTCGTGCGACCTGGAGGCCCGGGCCGGGTGGAGGGCCTGTCGCTTCATCCAGACACCAGCGTGAGGGCCAGGCCCTCAGCTGGCGCATTCCATGGGGGGGCGAGGGGGGGGTCTTTGGATGCGAAGACCGGTTGGGGGGCCGGGAGAGCGCTCCCTCGAGCCTCGCAAGGCAGGAAGGATCGCTGTCGCCACGTCACAGGTCGGGAATCTGAGGCACAAGGTCACGCAAGGTCACGCAGCTGGCGAGGTTTGCACCAGCCTCGGATCCAGACAGGCTGGCTCCGGAGTCCCCGCTCGTGACCCCTTGCCACGTGGCCTCACGGTCACGCGCGTGAGCCTCACACTGACCCTCTGAATTAGGGAGGCTTTTAAAAAAAGTTCTCATTTCAACGACCAAAGAAAGCGAGGTGCAGAGAGCCCGAGGGCGGCTTCCCCGCGGGCCACCGCGTGAACAGGCGCGTCCTGTGGGCAGGCTCGTCCCCCGTGACGTCAGAGAGAGCTGGTTACAGTTCAGCCTCCGTGCAGCACGGGACGGTTTACAAAGTTCTTTGTCTGAGGCTCGTGCAGCCCTGGGCATTGGTCATATGGACGAGGGACCCGAGGCTTCGACGGGCTCGGGGGCTGGTCCGAGGCCCCACGCTGGTCCGTGGCGGGCCTGGGGCCACAGCCTGGGACTCCCCCCGACTCCCGTGCTCCCTTTGTCCTGTCGTCCCCGCCCACTGGGGGGCCATAACCTGGAAGGGTCAAGCGGTGGCTCAGGTAGCTCCTCCCCTGGAGGGAACACCTGTGACTCCCGTGGCCGGCAGACCTGGGGCGATGACAGGCATTCCCAGTGCAGCCGCCCAACGGCGACCCTGACAGCGGCCATGACCGGTGGCCTCCCACACGTTCCGAGGGACGCAGTTTCTGTACCCAGGCAGCCGTGCTCCCTGACACCCCCGGGGAGTCCGCTCCATACAGTTCTCCGCAGGCCCCTCGAGCACACAGAGGCATAGGGCACGTTGCGCACCATCCGCGTGGGAGCTGCCTCCGTGGGTGGGGGTTTGCTGCTCACCGCCATTCCCCCGCCTCCATCGTGAGTCTCGATAACTTAAAGAGGAATCGATACCCATTTTTCTAAAGTAACACGTGCCCTCGTAAAATATCGAAACAGCAGAGACGTGTCACACGGAGAGCGAAGTTCGTAGCCTCCCCGTGAGAGAGAGATCGACGTCCCACAGCCTTTCTTCCTTCCGCGAGCAGTTACTCTCTACAGTGAGGCGGCCCCCCCCAATCCTGCCGCTCCCCTCCGGTCCCAGAGGCTGACGCGCAGCCCCCCCCCCCGTCTGTTTGCCTCCCTCTAGCGCCCAGCACCTTCTTGCTGTTCAGCCAGAAAAACGCCATCAGCCGGATGATCCCGGACGACCAGCACAGCCCGGACCTCATGCTGCCCTTGCACGGGCTGCGGAACGTCAAAGCCATCGACTACGACCCGCTGGACAAGTTCATCTACTGGGTGGACGGGCGGCAGAACATCAGGCGGGCCAAGGACGACGGGACCCAGGCGAGTGGGCCCGTCGGGCGGCCACGGGGCGGGGGGCACTTCCGCGAGGAGCCCACGGGGCGGGGGGCGCTTCCGCGAGGAGCCCACGGGGCGGGGGGCGCTTCCGCGAGGAGCCCACCCTGGCCTCTCCGGGCTCCCCGCCGCCTCCTAGCAGAGCGGGTGCCAGCAGAGCGCAGTTCGGGGTCAGCAGTGATGCGGGCTCCGGTGACATCCTCGCGGGTAGAATCCCAGGCGTCGCGCAGCTCCGAGGCCGGGAGCGTGTGTAGAAAGAAGCTGCCCCGTAGGTTTTGAAGCCATCGCGGGGGAGGCGCCAAACCCTGTGGGATGGTTTTTTTTTTTTTTTTTTTGTCCCTTCCACGGTGGGGGTGCGCGAGGTGGTTGGTATCGCTTGTTCTGGGTTCGTTCTCCTTTCGTCGGAACGGCACAGTCAGGTCTGCGCTCGGGCAGCGTGCCTGTTGTGAATCTCCCCGCTCGTGCAGAATCGCGAGGAGTGTGTGTGGGGGGGAAGGGGGGCGGGGGCGCAGCACTCAGAACTCTGCCCCCAAAAGGGATCCAGTGGCACCGGAGCGCCTCGGCACATGCGACATGGCTCGGGGCACAAACGCTGCCCTGGGGACGGCGCTGGGCCTTAGAGAGGCCTGACGCTGGCTGAGGACGTGGCCGGAGGAAGGCTGCAGCCCGCGGGCTTCTGCAGAACAGTGGGATGAAGACTTTCTGCCATGGGGAGGAAAGCAGTAGCCCCGGTGTGGCCGGTGTGGCCGTGGGGCTCCCAGGGACCGGGAGGGCGTCGGGGGCGGGGTCGTGCTTTCCTCCCAGGCTTCCTGCGGGCGCCGTCCCCTCGTGGTTCTGGTGGATGAAGTGCCCGCGAGCAGATGCGAGATGTTCCGCTCACCTTGTCCTGCGTATGCCCCCGCGTTGGAGCACGTTGGCGTTTTAAAAGTGCGCGTTCTAGCGGGCCTGACGGCTTTCCCGTGTGAGGGCTGCGATTCCAGGAGGGAGGGTCTGTGGCGGCCTCGGGGCGCACACAGGGTCTCCCCGCGGCACTGTGGCCGGAGTCCCTTCCGTCAGCATGGCGTCCGGACGTGCTTGGCTCGCCCCGCCAGCTTCCACAGCCTCCGTTTACAAAAGCTGCGGCTCCACACTGACTTCCTCAATCCCGTGTCAGAGTAGGTGGGGGCTTAACGTTGTCATAATAAAGTCTCGACACCGATGACAGCGGTGCAGGGAAACGCCCCTTGGTGGAGATTTTCGGATGATTTTCCCATCTGCAAAGTAGATTTTGCTCCCCCCACACACACACCGCTGAACCGGGTGCTAGTGCCGTCTGGACAGGCTGCATGTCACGCTCAACAAAAACGCTTCCTCCGGTAGCGATGTGAAGTTACGGGTCACCCTGTGAGGGCCGCGTCCCCCGTGAAGGGTGAAGGGTAAAGCCCCCCCGCCCCCCCCACCCCAGTGCCGTCATTGTCACCTCTGCAGGTGCAGGGCCTGGTGCGAGGGTGGAAATGGGTTTTTTTCATCCTGCTCAGTGGCAGGTGGCAGTCAGTCGCTGTGAGTCCCTTGGGGAACGGGGAAGTGTTAATTGAAACTCTGCAGCTCCCCTGCCGAGAGTGTTACCGGGCTCCAATTGCCTTAAAGTCTCACCCAGTCTTTCATGGGAAAGACTTTGAAGAAAAAGCCCGTTAGGGACAGCTTCTGGGTTTCCACTTAATTTGGGTCCCTGCGGTTCCCTCCCGCATCTGCGGCAAAGCCCACCCTCCGGTTTTTATTCTTTTTTGGGGGGCACCCCACGCAGCCCCCAAGGATGATGTTTTAAATTGTCATCTACGTGGTTAAGTTTTCTTTCTTATTTATTTTTATTTTTTTATTGTGGTTAACAGGGATAACATTTACTGTTTTAACCTTTTTTGAGCGCGCGGCTCGGAGGCATCAAGGACGGTCAGTCTTGTGTGGCCGACGCCCTCATCTGTTCCCCGGAACTTTCCATCTTCCCAAACTGAGCCCCTGCCCCATTAAACGCCAATTCTTCGTCCTGCCCCGCCCGCCGCCGGCACCCACCATCCTTCTGTCGCTGTGAACTCAGCCCTTCGTAGCACGTTGCGTAAGTGGCATCACGCGCTTATACGAGCCACGTCTTCTTCTTTCTAGCATTTTCCATTGAGCAGAATGTCCTCGAGCCTCCTCTCTGTCATCGCGTGGCTCAGAATCTCCTTCCTCCCTGAGGCTGACGGAGGTTCCTTGTGTGGACGGACCACGTTTTGTTTGTCCGTCGTCCGCCGATGGACACTCGGGTTATTTTCGCCTTCGGGCCATCGCCGGTAGCGTTGCCACGGATGTCCGTGTTTGCGTTTTTGGTCGGGCGAGCGGTGCTGCAGTGAACGTGACCGAGCGGCGAAGCCGCGTGTCGTGGGGCCAGGCGGGCGGCGCTGGTCACGCCGTGGCATAGGGTTCGAGCCGGACGCTTCTCACCGGCCTGAGTTCTGTTCCGTACGTTAAACTTGCGGTTCGGGGTTTGTGAAACTGGCTAGTGTCCTAGTCTGTCTCCCGGGGAGGGACGTGGGTGGCCTGTTGCTTCACGCCGTGCGGTTCTCAGCTGGCTCTGGGGAGGACTGGTGTCCCAGAGTCTGGTTTTAGGCCCGGCCCCAACCGCACCCTCACCTGGCCCTGTACCCCTGGCCTCTCCCTGAGGGACGAGGGTTGTGAGAAGTTAACTTCAGTGCACTGTCCTGGTACCCTAAATTAAACAAACAAACAAACAAACAAACAAAAACAAGATTTGAGGGTCGTGATCCAAAGCGTGAGGCCAGCGAAACGAGCAGGGGGCGAGGAGAAGCCCTGAGAAGGGGCCTCCGGCCCTGGCTCGACTGCTTGGCCGCCAGGTGGTCCCTGTGCACCTGCAGGAGCCGGACGAAGAGCAGGAGAGCGGCCGGTCGCGAGGCCACCTGCGGGGTCAGGTGGAGGCCCTGATGGGTCGGCCCGAAATCCGAGCGAAGGGGCCAGGGCCCTTCCTGGGCCGCGCAGGAGTCCGCGGTCCTCCCCAGCGGGCATGCGGGGGGAGCCGGGTGCGCAGGTTGGAACCGCGACCTTCGGCCTCGCGGGGGCGCTGAGGCCTCGCCCTCCCCGCCGCCCCTTTAAGCTGGTGTTCGCTTCCCCCTGTTTTACAGCCGTCCGTTCTGACCTCTCCCAGCCCGCACCAGAGCCCGGACAGGCAGCCGCACGATCTCAGCATCGACGTGTACAGCCGGACGCTGTTCTGGACGTGCGAGGCCACCAACACCATCAACGTGCACCGGCTGAACGGGGACGCCATGGGCGTGGTGCTCCGCGGGGGCCGCGACAAGCCCCGGGCTCTCGTCGTCAACGCCGAGCGAGGGTGTGAGGCCGCGGCGCGGGGGTGGGGGGCCCGGCGCCCCCTCGGGGAGCGTCAGCCTCTCGGGGTGGGAGGGCTTTCCTCCTCGGACATCGCGATCCGTCAGGCGGCCCCCAGAGTCCCCGCCACAGCAGCCAGTCAGGACGTGGGGATGTTGACTCAAGGGAGGCCTCCCTGGAGGCGGGGGCTTCCGAGCCGGTGGGCTGAGTACGAGTCCCTGGGGCTGTCGCAACAAGCGACCACAAACGGGGGGATTAAAGCAGCAGAAAGCCGTTCTCTCACTGCCGGAGACCGGAGGCCCCAAGCCAGGCGTGGGCTGGGCCTCACCCCTGCCAGACGCTCCGCTCCGGGGAGGGTCCTTCCCGCCTCGCAGCCTCCGGGGGCTCCCAGCATTCTGTGGCTTGTGGCCGCACCCCTCCCCTCTGCCTGGCTTCACAGTGACTTTCCGTGTCTCCGTGGCCTCCTCTCTCTCTTTCGAGGACCCTCATTAGGTTTAGGGCTCACCCTGAGGCCTCATCTTGATCCTTAATTCCATCTGCTAAGATCCTCTGTTCACATTTCTGAGGTCCCGGCTAGATATGGACACTATTCAACCCAGTACTGGGCAGGACCTTTTCAGCCGCAGGGGCCAGCCCCGATGGGTTGGGGCCACGTGCCTGGCGACTTTCCCAGATCCCGCTGGCCGCCCACAGGGCCGGGCGTGCGTCCGTGCGGTGCTGTGCCTGCTGGGTCCGGCTGGGGAGGTGGCGCCTGCCCCTCACACGCCCCTGCCCGCAGGTACCTGTACTTCACCAACATGCAGGAGCCGGCGGCCAAGATCGAGCGCACGGCCCTGGACGGCACGGAACGTGAGGTCCTCTTTACCACTGGCCTCATCCGCCCTGTGGCCCTCGTGGTCGACAACGCGCTGGGCAAGCTCTTCTGGGTGGACGCCGACCTGAAGCGCATCGAAAGCTGCGACCTGTCAGGTGCGTGCCCTGGGTGTCCCCGGGGGTCGGGTCCCTCGGCAGCCCCCGGGCCTGGCCTTCCCAGGGTCACCGACTTCCTTGTCATCAGTAACAGTGGTGGCCGTGACCGTGGCTGTCAGGGGCCTGCTGTGAGCGGGCCCTGTGCCGGAGTCCCACACATACCCCACGAGGTTCGGGTGCAGGCCCCGCACGACACTCACGTGGCAGAGGCAGACGGGGCTCAGGGAGGGTGTGCGAGCTGCCCAGGGCCCCGCAGCGTGAGGTACAGCGGGCCTCTGTCCCCAGCTTCTGCCCGCAGTGCCCAGGTCGCAGGTGGGCCGCCTTAGACCAGGAGGCCCCTGGGCTGGAGGAGTGAGATGCTTTGAGGGGCTCTTCTCCCATAAGCTGGGCGAGCTAGGAGAAGTGGGGGCTCTGTGTTTACCAGGCCAGCGCCTGGGGTTCGCAGTTTCGGCTTCTGGCTCTGAGCCTGGCCCGGGGGCGCGCAGGGCCGTCTGGGCACTGGTCTCGCGTCCACCTGATCCTGGGGAGCCCGCCCCAGCCCCCCGGCTGCCCTCGTCCTCCCATGCCAAGCGTGGGCTGAGCTCAGGGCCCCGTCCGCCTCGCAGGGGCCAACCGCCTGACGCTGGAGGACGCCAACGTGGTGCAGCCCGTGGGCCTGGCCGTGCTGGGCAGGCACCTGTACTGGATCGACCGCCAGCAGCAGATGATCGAGCGCGTGGAGAAGACCAGCGGAGACAAGCGAACGCGCGTCCAGGGCCGCGTCGCCCACCTGACCGGCATCCACGCCGTGGAGGACGTCAGCCTGGAGGAGTTCTGTACGTGGGGGCCCCCAGGGGAGGGCGGGCACGTGCCCACAGCACGGCGACCCCTGAACTGGCCCCCGCAGGAGGAGGAGGAGGGGCTCGGGCCAGGGCGAGAGCCGGAGGCCTGAGGCCCCGCGTTCCTCCCGGCTGCCGGCAAGCCAGAGGCCGCGCCTGGCTCCAAAGGCCGCCGTCCGGTCCTTGCCCCGTCCCCCTCTCCATCTCGGCGACAGGTCCGAACCTCTCTGACTTCCTCTGCTGCCGGCGGAGAGCCTGCTCCACGCTTCAAGGGCCCCCGCTTCTGTTCGGCCCCCCCTTACACTAGTCTCCCTTTTGATTGACAGCATGTCAACCACCTAGTAATCTTAACTGTATCTGCAAAGCCGTAGGCACGAGAGCTCATCGCATCCCCCGTGCTGGGGGTGAGGGCGGGAGACTGGGGGGCACGTAGGGTGCGGTCAGCCATAGCCTGCCTCTGCCCGGGGCCCTGAGAGCCAGGGACCTCTGCCCCAGGGACCTCTCGTCCCTACGTTTCCTCCACGTGTGTGTGGGCGCATGTGGGTGTGTGTGGGCACGTGTGTGTGTGTCTGTCTGCCTTCTCGTGCGTCATTCAGCGCGTGCACCTGGGCTGCCAGTGGCGTGAGCAAGGCCATCGCTGTCCCTGTCCCGTGACGCCTGTGACGCCTGCAGTCTGGCCACCTTCACGGTGCTCACCTTCGGGGCCCTGGGGGTGGCCCGCCCACCAGCCTCCCGCCAGCCCTCGCCCTCCTGCTGGCCATGTCCCTGCCCCCAGTCCCTCTGTCTGACTCCCTTCCCTGCCCTTCTCCGTCTGGGTGACCCCTGCCGGCTCGTCGGCTGTCACTCGGGTCAGGCGTCCCTGTCTCAGTGGACGAGCTTCCACCCTTGGACCCCCACCAGTGGCCGTGCCGTGTCGTGACCACCCTGCCTCCAGGCCCTGTGCTCACTGCATTATTACACGACGCGTATCTCAGTCATTCTCTACCGCTGAGGACAGGGGCCTCAGGACGGCTGGTACCCCCTCCCCCCCCACCCCCCCCCCCGTCGCTGGCCGATGAACGTGACAGGGCTCGGACTTGAGGCCCGACCCCTGTTGCTGACCTCCAGCGGCTGGGCAAATCGGCACCCACGTTCCGTGGAGATACGCGTGAAGTGTGCGCGTGAGGTCGCGGGGCTGCCCGCTCGGAGCGGGGCCTGACCTCCGACGCAGTGAGTTGGTCGCTTCGGCGTTGACCACCGGGCAGCCGGTTTCCGCCCTTGTGGGCTCTTGGTTGGGTCCTGGATAAGGGACATCATTAGGGGACTGAGGCATCCGTGCACACGCGTCGGAATGCCCGTGTTCGCCTGGCCCCGTACACCATCCTCCGCGAAGTCCCAGGGTGCTGGGCGTCACGGCCTTCAGAATCACTGGCAGATGGTCACAATGGTGAACGCTGAGCCCTCGAATGTCCAGACTTGCTGGTGTCAGCGGAGAGCCAGGCACACTGACCGGCAGCTCCCTGGACCTGAGGGGGCAGGGGGGCCCGGAGACGTTTAGTGTGCAGAGGCGAGGTTGGAAACGGGGAATGTCCCCCTCAACGCTGATGTACGTCGTCTCTGGTGACACGCAGCGGCTCCTCGTTTTGAGCGAGGGCAGGAAACCCCATGTGTGTTCAGGACACGGGTCACCCAGCCTGCCTCCCCACGGCCAAACTCCAAACCAGGGAGGCGCAACGCAGCCTGTGGGCCACAGCTGGTTTTGTGACGAAAGTTTTGTCGGAGCACAGCCACACGCACTGGTTTGTGTGTCATTCTTGGTGGCCGCCTTGTCATCACAGCCGAGGAGCTGTAACGGACCATCTGGCCCAGAAAGCCAAAATTACTTACTTCCGTGTTTATAGAAAAAGTTGGCTGACCCCTGCTCTAAAGTGTGACTTCTGCCGTTTGAAAGACACCTAACCCTGAGGCTGAAGAGGGACAGCCGTGTGATGTTTCAGTGGGGGCGGGGGCAGGGAGGGAGCGGTTTCAGTCATTTCCGCCCACCTGAGGGAGGTCGGCCGCCCTCCCAGGCCCCTTCCCACTGCTCAGGTGTCCGGCTTGCTGTGTTAACCCCCATCTTTATTAGTCTCCTGTGGCCCCTGTCACATGTCACCATAAACCAGGTGACTTAGGTACCAGAAATGTGTTCTCCCACAGTCCTGGAGGCCAGAAGCCCGACATCGAGGTGTGCGCAGCAGTGGGGGTGGGGGGTGGTCCTCAGTCCTTCCGCTCTCTGGATGGGTCAGCCGTTCCTTGTGGCCACCACATGGCTCCCGTCTGTGCCCGTCATCACATGGTCTTCTCCTCTGTGCCTTTCATAAGGACACTTGTCACTGGGTTTGGGGCTCACTCAGATAATCCAGAATGGCCTCATCTCCAGGTCCTTCACCTGGTTTTGTCTGCAAAGATCCTTTTACTCAACAAGGACATGTTCACAGATTCTGGGCATTAGGATGTGGACATATCTTTTGGGGGGCCATCATTCAGCCTACTCCAGGGACAGATAGGCAAATAGCGTAGAGTGACAATTGTAGGCACGGGGGGGCTGGTTGGTACCAGTGGGCTGGGGTGTGATGTCGGGCAGGTTCCCTGACTGCTTTGGGCCTATGTTTCCTCATCTGCAAAATGCAGCGCAACGAGAAACAGACTCCGTAGGCTGCCCTGGGAACTAAGTGGGAGGACCTACAGGGCCCGGCCTACAGGAGTGCCAGCCAGTTCCCGCGAGTTCTCGCCCGGCCCTCACCCCCGCCACCCTCCGGGGTATAGTCCTGAGGTGTCGGAGGCACAGCCTGAGCCCTGCCTCTTTGTGTCTCCACAGCGGCCCACCCATGCGCCCGGGACAACGGCGGCTGCTCCCACATCTGCATCGCCAAGGGCGACGGGACGCCGCGCTGCTCGTGCCCAGTGCACCTGGTGCTTCTGCAGAACCTGCTGACCTGTGGCGGTAGGTGTGGCTTCCGTGCCTCGTGTCGGGAAGTTCGACAGGGGCCTGATTCCCTGCCCGCTGGTCGCTGCCCGGCACCCTTTTAAAATCACCGTCCCCGTGGCGTCCGATCCCCAGAGCAGACTGTGTTTCATTCACCGTCCTTTCTTTCCTAACGTATGCATCCAGGGCTTTGCCTTTCCCTCCAAGCGCTGCTCTTGCTGCATCCCGCACACTGCGATAAAGTTGTATCTATTTTTCAGTTCAGATATTTTTCGCTTTTCATTTAATTTCTTCTTTGGTCCGTGTCTTATTTGGAAGCGTGTGTGTGTAATCTCCAGATAGTCGGGGCTTGTCCAGCTGTCTTCCCGTTACTGCTTTCTAACTTGATTCTGCTGCGGTCCGAGGGCAGACATTGTGTGATTTTTATCCCTTTAGCTCTGGTTAGGTGGGTTTTACGGCCCAGCACGTGTCTGTTTTGGTGGCCATTCCACGTGAGCTTGAGAAAAATGTGTCATCGGCTGCTTCGGGGTGGCGCGTACTGTGAACGTCAATGAGATCCAGGTGATTGATGGTTTAGGTTGTCAGTATCCTTCCTGACTGCCTGTTTACACGGTCACTCCCCGTTGGGGCTGTCGAAGTCTCCAACTGCAACAGTAGGTTTGTCTCTCTCTTGGCGAAGTTCTGTCTTTTCCTCTTCTTCCGCCCCTGACCCTCTTCTCCCCTTCGTCTTCGAGGGGAGTGGTCCGGAATGCGAGTTCTAGAGTCAGGCAGACCCAGGGTGAAATCCCAGCTCTGCCCCTCCCCAGCCGAGTGACCCCAGAATGGTCGCTTGTCCTTTCTGAGTTTCCACTTCCTCCCGTGTGAAACAGAGAGGTTGAGAACACCTCCCGGTCGGAGTTGTCACAGGCATTGAGTAGCAGAGCATCTGTGTGATCTCTGGTGTGTGACTCATGGGACCGAAGTTGTGAAGACAGCAGTAGTAATAAAAAGTGACAGCTGTCACGGTCTCCATGGTGAGGCCGAACCCCCAGGGCTTCCTTTGTACCATGCCCAGGGGCCCCTAGGTGACCTTAGATCCTCCCCCCTTCCTTCCTCTTCTGCAAGCTCCTGGGAATTGGGCTTCACCCCGTTCTCGCCCCGCCCCCCACGACACCCTCCCTGTGTCCTGCATGGGGGATGCTCAGCAGGGCACACGCCCGTCAGCACCCGTTCTCCAGAGCTCACCCTGCCCCGGTAGAGGCCGGACCTTGCCCAGGAGCTCGGGGGTCTGCCCTTCTGGAGCTCTCTCTGCCCGGCCTCACACTGCGAACACCAGCGGGCTTGGCTGAGAGCAGAGGGGACATTGTGTGGCTGTCCCCTGCGGTATCCTCGCCCGCCCACCTTTCCTAAGCCCACTCTTCAGCAAGGGGCGCACGTCCTCTGCCAGCCTGCACTGTGCCCACGGGCATGCCGGCCACCCACAGAGGCGCAGGCCCACTGCTCCAGCCGCCCAGCTAGCAACAGGTGCGGGCGCTGCCTTCTGACCCTCCGGCTGCCTGCCGACCGAGTGCAGCAGGTACTCAGGCGTGGCCCGGCCATGTGCACACAGACTGCAGTCCCAGCCGCTCCCCAGCCCAGAACCTTCCCCCCTGTGCCTGGCGCAGTGCCTGCTGCTTGCAGGTCAGGGCCCCAGTCAGCCCCTCTTCCTTCCAGCGAACATTCATGTCTTCTCTCTGCAAACACGTGTCCCCTGCTTCCTCTCCAGCCGGGCCAGGGCAGCAGACAGGACGCTCGCAGTGCAGACGCAGCGCAGACGCAGCGGGCGCGGCACCAGGCGCGCGGCCTCGGTTTTTTCTGCGCTGGGCAGGGCGGCGCGCGTGACGGTCTTTCTGTCCTCCCCAGAGCCTCCCACCTGCTCCCCCGACCAGTTCGCCTGTGCCACGGGGGAGATCGACTGCATCCCCGGGGCCTGGCGCTGCGACGGTTTCCCTGAGTGTGACGACCAGAGCGACGAGGAGGGTTGTCCCGTGTGCTCGGCCGCCCAGTTCCCCTGCGCGCGGGGCCAGTGCGTGGACCTGCGACTGCGCTGCGACGGCGAGGCCGACTGCCAGGACCGCTCAGACGAAGCGGACTGCGATGGTGAGGCTGTCGGCTGGCCGCCAGGCCCCGCCCACCGCCCAGGCCCCGCCCACCAGGCCCGCCCCTGGCCAGGCCACGCCTCCTCCCTGGAGCGATCGGATTCCCCCTGCCGCCCATCCTGCCCCCCAGGATGCCCCCTGCTGGGCCTCCTCCTGTCACACTGGTAGGGTCTCTGTAAAACTGTTTCCTGGGGAGGAATCATCCCGTCCTCCGTCCTCAGCTGGGGAGGCACAGAAGTTACGTTTCAGGCCCAGTGGGAAAACCTTGCTGTTTGCTCCCATGCTGTCCGGCCAAGCAGTTTGTCTGGCTCGAAGGCAGGGACTGTAAGAGTCACTCTCGCCTTTTCTCTTTTGGTCAAGAGTTTCGCAGGGCCGCAAGGCGAATCCAGTGGTCCGCTGGATTTCCATGGCCGACACCTTGCTAAACCCCCATCCCCAAAGACAGTGCTGCCCCCCACCAGGCGGTCCGTGCGATAACCTTCCCCTGGCTTGCTTTTAGCACCCCGTCGGACCAGGAGTTGCAGAGAGATTTGCTTCGTCATCCCAGGCCCACTGTGGCCAGCAGGCCCTTCCTTCAGACCTTGACTGTGATACGTCTATCTCTGTGCCCCTTTCGAGTTTTTCTCCTATAAATGGCCTGCTCACTTGGTTCCTGCCACATGTTGTCAGCACCAGGACTGCCACCGAGCGGTTCACGGGTCACTCTACTGCCTCTCCCATAGCCACCCGGTCCTGCTCTTAGATAACTCAGATGCTGTCTGGTCACCGCCCACCGTCCACACGCATAATGACTGGCCTTTGTGCGGAAGACGAGGGCCTGGGGGTGTCATTTCCCTAAATGTTTCTGTAAAGCTTCAGCTGTTACATCTTTCCAGCCAACAAACCTTTTGAGAATTGGATGGAAGTTATAGACCAAGGATTGGCGAACTGGCCAGGGAGCCAAATCCAGACCACCACTTATTTTGGCAAATAAAGTTTGAGACACAGCCCGTGTCTCAGACGGGCCCGTTTGTTCCTGCATCGCCTGTGGCTGGTCTTTGTGCTAACGCGGCAGAGTGGGCGGTTACAGTGGAGACCTCTGGCCCACGAAGCCTACACTCCGACCGCCCGGCGCTTTGCAGTAGCACCGGCCGAGCCCTGCTGTGCCCTTCCGCCCCAGCACCGTGTTTTGGCCGCCAGTTGGGGTCCGTCCCCTCCCTCCTGTAAACATTTCTCCAGAGCCACCCTTCGCGCGGGCTCCAGGCTCCACCCTCTGTTTCAGAAGCTTCCTCCTCTGCTTGGTCACCAGCAAATAGGGCTACCAGTTTCTAGGACAGGGTCCCCTTGTCTTCAGTTCCCAAAGCAGGGCGTCTGGGGCAGGGCAGGTGGGGAGCTTAGCTAGCAAGAATGCCTGACGGCCGAGCCCCCGGGCGGCTGCCTCCCTGGTGGGGCTGTAGCTCCTTCCAGGACAGCACGTGGGAGCAGGGAGGGAGGCGGCAGCCGTAGTCAGGAGCCAGCCTTTCTCTTCCTGCCGTGAGCTGAGCTGCAACGTCGCTCCTGTGGGCTGTCATTGCCTGCGGTGGAGCTCTGTTGAGACATCTATCACCAGTTCCCTGCCCCACCCTCCCCACCCGCCCGATCTGTACCTCCCAGGGGTCCTCGGGGGCTCTTTCCTGCCAGTCCTCACACCAGCATGGCAGAGGCCTTGGTCATCGAGGGGAGGACGGAGAATGGATTTGCCATGACCGCTCGCCAGCCCGGTCATGGAAAGGGTCCCATTTGTCCGCTCTGCATTTGAAACCCAGACCTTTGAGGTCGGGCCCGGGCGGCGGGGCAGGGAGCCGCGTCGCGCCCTCCGACCCCTCTGAGTGCGAGGCCCCCTCCTTGCAGCCGTCTGCCTGCCCAGCCAGTTCCGGTGCGCCAGCGGCCAATGCGTGCTCATCAAGCAGCAGTGCGACTCCTTCCCCGACTGCGTGGACGGCTCCGACGAGCTGATGTGCGGTGAGCCGGCTTGCCACGGGGGGCGGGGGGACCTCCCTCTCGTGCTGGGGCTCTGCCCCAGGAGTGTAGGGTTTATAGGAAGGGAGCATGGTCAGGGCCACGTTTAAGGAGGCTAGGAGGTCAGGAGTACTTGGCCTTGGGGGAGGGCAGGGAAGACTTCCCGGAGGTGGAGGCAGCTGTGAGGCTGAGCGGGGAGGGTGAGACTGTGAGCCCTGAGTCATTTCAGCTGGGACAGGGTCACAGAAGCAGACTCCTTTGGGAGGTGGCATGGGTGTGTGGGGCTGACTGTGCCTGGCCAGGCCTGAGTGCAAAGCAGTGTGCCTCCTCCCGGGACCCCGTTCATAACATGCGTCAGGCAGCAAGGTGATCCCCGGCCGGGGGTGTGCCCCGGCCGAGTGCAGAGCCCGGACCCCAGCTCCCAGCCTGTCTGAATCAAAGACAGCCTTTCGAGGCCTGGCGGCTTCGATAGTGGACCAAGTCCAAGGAGCACCACCACCGGGCAGTCGCACACACAGGATGCCCAGAGGGACCCCTTGGTGCATCTTCATGGTCCTGAGCCGGCTCCTGGCTTTGCACACTGGGCTCAGCGCCCCCAGGTCCAGGCCATGTCACACGCCGCCCCTCACAGTGCCTCCACTCAGGACTTCGGCGGGGCTTAGCGAGGCCTGCTAGTGAAGGCCCTGGGCCCCTCCGCGTGGGCAAAGGCCACTGCGAGGCAGACCGGGGGACCCCGGGCTCCGTCTGCCTTCCCCACTCCTGCGGCTCCTCGTAACCAGCTGCGGGGCCTCCTAGCCCGGCTTGTGACTCACGGAAGCCTCCGGTGTTTGCGCCTCCAGCCACCACTGAGAGCCCCCAGGCAGAGGGGGAGGAGTATGAGGCTCCTGTGGGGAGGGCGCCCTTGAGGGGCCGTTGGGATGTAGGCGGAGCTTAGAGCCGGAGGAGGAGGGCGCCCCGGGCAGGCCGAGGGGGCAGTGGGCCGGTGGTCCTGAGGTTAGCGCGGCTGCCCAGCCCCAGCACCCCAGGGCCTCCCTTCTTCCGGGGCACAGCCAGCCCCCCCAGGGCCCACGGTACCTCCCCACAGGAACCCGTCCCTTGGTGGGTAAGGCTGACCACCTCTTCCTGTCTGTGCTCTGGCAGAAATCTCCAAGCCGCCCTCCAACGACACCCCAGCCCACAGCAGTGCCATCGGGCCCGTCATCGGCATCATCCTCTCGCTCTTCGTCATGGGGGGCGTCTACTTCGTGTGCCAGCGCGTGCTGTGTCAGCGCTACACGGGGGCCAGCGGGCCCTTCCCACACGAGTATGTCAGCGGGACCCCCCACGTGCCCCTCAACTTCATAGCCCCAGGCGCCTCACAGCATGGTCCCTTCACAGGTAAGGAGCCTGAGGTGTGCCAGGGCCCTGGGCGGAGGCGGGGGGTGGTCTGGGCAGGGTGTGGGGCCAGTGGGCAGGCAGCGCGGCCACCACGGCCGGGGCCGGCGCTGTGCACGGGGCAGACGCTGCTCATCGATCACCACCGCACTCGGGCTCCTGCTGAGCCCGTCCTTGGCGTCAGAGTCCTCGGCACAGAGGCCTGCACAGCCGTGACGTGTCCTTTGGCCTCCAAGGTGTGGGGACAGCTCTTCGGACGTGACCCTCAGTATTCTCTTGGGTCGTGTAGAGTCATCTGTGGAGGCGGTGGTGGAGGGGAGGGCAGCTGGGTGCTCTGCAGAACCAACGGCGTCCCCGGGTATATGTGACAAGCAGCTTTGTCCTGAGTGCAGTTCAGGCTCGGCTGCACAGTTACACTCACCACGAGGCGTGGCCCACCAGGAGCGTGAACCCGAGAGGCCACGCGTGGAGATGGCCAGGTCGCACCTCTAGGCCAAACCACACCAGTTCACGCCACAGTGTGTCCGAGAAGGTGGGGTCAGTCAGTGCTCCCCGTTTTACGGATAGGGTCACACTGGTGGTGAGCGGAGGGCCTGGGAGGCGGCGGGACGTATCTCAGACAGGACTTACCCGCTGAACCTGGGTCTCGTGGGCGGCCGGAGCCGAGAGGGCCCGCCGCGTCCGTGGGGCGGCCCAGCCCTGACCTGCCTTGTCCCCCTCGCCCGGCAGGCATCTCATGTGGCAAGTCCATGATGAGCTCCGTGAGCCTGATGGGTGGCCGGGGCGGGGTGCCTCTCTACGACCGGAACCACGTCACCGGGGCCTCGTCCAGCAGCTCATCCAGCACCAAGGCCACACTGTACCCGCCGGTGAGTGGGGGCGGGAGGAGGCCGGGCCGGCGGGCGGTCCGCACCCCGAGCAGCTGGCCAGGAGCCCTTCTTACGGCCTCAGGATGTTAGACTCGTTAGCCGGTCCACCTCGCGGAACGGTGGGGCGGTAACTTTTCTCCTCCTCCAGACCCTGTCGTTTGTCTCTTTAGTGACCTCGTTTTCAACTTTGAGTGGGGTGCTCCTTGTTTATTACGCATAAATCTGGAAACGATAGAAGAATCTGGAGAGCGGAAGTCTTACCCCTCATCCCGCTTCCCAGGGTGGCTGTTGGGCATTTTGTGTCTGGGGGACGGCCTCTGTGGGGCCCCCCTGGGCGGGGCGCTCAGACGTGCCTGTTGCAAGCGCCCCGTCAGCGTCCCCGCTGAGAACACCCTGTTTTCCCGCCAAGGCCTTGCTGGTCCCCAGAAAACAGCCGGAATGTCTTCCGAAGGATGGGGACCGTCAGGGTGGCTTCTGTGGCTGCTCCCTGGAACTTCCTGCAGCCCAGGCAGGGCGAGGGGCTGGCCCTGGCCAAGCCACACGCTGGAGCGAAGTGACTGTATGGAGGGTGAAGCCCTGAGCGCCCCATGTCTGAGCCCCCTACAGGATCCCGCCTGGGGACCCCCAGTCTCCAAGCACACAGCCCCAGGCTAACCGGGGTGAGCTCGATGCATGGAGGTGAACCTGTGTATCTGTAAACACTGGGGCCTGACTTTATGCGGTTCTGTGCGTTTTAATTTTTGAAATCCTGCTTTCCTGTGACCGTGTCCTCTCCTAAGGTGAGGGCGGCCCTTCGCGCTTTCCCTGCGGTCTCCAGCGAGCCCCCCAGCCAGGGCCGGGCCCTCCTGCCTTCTGGGTGTCTCCCAGGTCCGGGCTCTTGCCCTTCCTTGTTGCAGCTGACCCTGGCCCTGGGAGGGAAGGGGCAGCAGAGGCTCATTCCCTCGGGTCCACAGGACGGGAACTGGTCTGGGACGCTCTGGCCCGATCGTACTTGGGGATGGAGAAAGCTACGGGCCAGAGCCTGGAGCTCAGCGTACTCACCAGTACCCCTCTGATCCTCCCCGCTCCCTGACTCCCCACGCGCCCCACGTAACCGGCCCAAAGCACCCGGAACCCGCGTAAGACCGAGCTGGCCCCGGAAGCAGCCCCCAGCAAAGAGTAATTTTTTTTTTTTTTTTTAACTTTCGATTTTGAGATCATCGTCCACACACGTGCGGTCGTAAGACCCTCCACCGGTTTTCCCCAGTGGGAGCGTCTTGAGTAATCGTCGTTGTCTTGCGCGTTCATGACGCTCTCACAAACATGTCCCGGACCGGGTGGCTTAAAACACAAACTGCTTTCCGCAGTCCTGGAGCCTGGGAAGCCCGAGGTCAAGGCGCTGGCGGATTTGGTGTCCGGCGGGGGTCCAGTTCTGCTTCCTCATATGTCAGAAGGGCCACGGAGTTCCCTGGGGTCTCTTCGTATAAGGACACTGGTCCCTTTCATGAGGGCCCCACCCTCATGACCTAGTTACCCCCACCTCCCAATACCATCATTTGGGGGGTTAGGGTTCAACGTGTGAGTTTTGGGGGTCACACACATTCAGCCTAGTGCAATACCATAACCAGGGCATCCCTACGCTATCCTTTGACCTCATTCAGATTTTACCGGTTTCGCACGTGTACTTCGTTTTCAGAGACTTTATATTTTTAGAGCAATTTTAGGTTCACAGCAAAATTGAGAGGAGGGTGCAGGACTCTCCCGTTTCTCCCCGCCCCACACGTGCACGGCCTCCCTCACCATCACCGTCCGCCACCAGATGGTACGTTCGTTACAGTCGGCACACCTGCTCGGACACGCCGTCACCCAGAGGTCACAGTCGGCAGTAGGGTTCGCTCTTGGTGGTGTGCGTTCTGGGGGTTCGGACGGGTACGGCACGCGGCCACCGTCACGGTCTCAGACAGAGCAATCTCGTGTGCCCTTAAAAAACCCAGACGATGGCATCCGGATAGCCAGAGCTCCTCTCTCAGCCCGGCCTTTTGCCGCCGACCAGAAGGAAAGCGGTGTTTACCGACCACCCGCCTGACGAGTGACCGCTCCCTGCGCTGTGTTAACCCAGCGCCGGCAGGAGGCGCTGTCATCATCCCGTTTTGCAAACCAGGCTGAGAACTGAGTGATAACTGCTAGCCTGTGTCATTCCGGCCGGCTGGGCGTCAGGGGGCTCCCAGCGCGGCGCAGGGCTCTCGCACCCCGGGGTGGGGAGGGGCAGCAGGAAGGATGCCCCGGCTGCAAAGGTTGAGGGTTGGTCATCTTGACCCCTCTTCCCGAGTGGCCTTCCCTAGGGACAGTCCATCTTCCCGTCAGAGGGCAGTGCCGGCAAGGCGGCCCCTCTCAAACACACGCTCCAGGGGTCCTATTTAGGGTACAAATGGAGCTGTGGTATAATCTTAATTCGTATTTCTCTCACTATAAATCACATCGAACATTTTTGTGCGTTTAATTACCTTTGTATTTTCATTCTCTTTCTCAGAAGGGTCTCTATTGGGTTGTTAGCATTTTTCTTATGCATTTATAATGTCTCATATATAGATATAGATATGTTAAGAAAATTAGTCCACTCCCTGAGACATGTGTTGAAAACATTTTTCCTAGATTTTTGTCTCCTGATTT
This sequence comes from Rousettus aegyptiacus, assembly GCF_014176215.1. Classification (NCBI taxonomy): domain Eukaryota; kingdom Metazoa; phylum Chordata; class Mammalia; order Chiroptera; family Pteropodidae; genus Rousettus; species Rousettus aegyptiacus. The sequence goes on from NW_023416308.1 coordinate 118,341,819, forward strand.
GGGTTATGATGTGGTTGCCATTTATACAATGAAATCTTTTATAGGCGTCTCGGGGGTTTTTGGTCGTGCTCAGAAACAGAAAGGCTTTCCCTTCTCTGATCGTGAAAAAAAAACAATTTCTTCCCTTGTCCTCTTTCTTAGTGTTCCCAGGGTTTCATGCTTTATATTTAAACCTTTGATTCTCCTGGAACGTAATTAGATGTACTGAGTGAGGTAGGCGGCGTCCGACTTTGCTTCTGTGCTGACGGCTGCCAGGTGGCCTTTGGTAGTTAAGGTCCACGTGGTGATCTGAACAGAGAAGGTTCAATACACGGAATTATCAGCAGTGGTTGGAATTCCGGAGCAATTGGCCACTGGGAGGTAAAGTGAGCTCTTTGGAACACAGCAAAAGCAGACCAGCCGAGCGAGAACGCCCAAGAGCCCCTAGGGCCGAGGTCCCGACTCACAGAGGGTACGGCCTCCGCTCACCAGGCGGCCGAGAAGTTACTGAGCTGCTACACCTGTGGAACTTTCTAGAAATCTGCCCACTGTGGTATTGGGAAGGGCTTCTCCACAACTCCTCGGGGGAAGTCGCATGACAGCCAGCAGAGGGAGGGGTTGGGGCCCAAAGCTCGCCTTGGAGGAGGAGGCGAAGAGAAACCAGGTCCTGTCAAGTTCATGGGCAGAGGCCCAAACAGGATCCCACAGGCCGCTACCGGAGGCCCTTCCTCCTGGGCTCCCCTGCTGGCTTCTGCCGCCCTCCAGACATGCCCTGCCCCCCCGCCCCCCTCCCCCCAGTGTTGTGGTCAGACTTTGAGGTCAGATCCTCAGGAATCCCCAGAGTGGCTATCTGGGCTGAAGAGGCCCCTCCCCAGAATAAGGCGCACGGGCCCATGCCACCTCCCTTAGGTGGCTCCCCAAGTGTTGGGACAGCCTCAGGAAGCAGGTCTTCTCAGTCCCATTTTAGAGATGAGGAAGCCGAGGCCCAGGCAGGTGAAGCATCTCGCCGGGGAGCGAGCTGCAGCCAGCGTGGCCGATGGAACAGGACTCACTCACACATCTTGGGCTGTGCAGTGACAGGCCTGTTCCCATTCAGCTGTGGGTGCTCCAGAAGTGGGATCTGGCTGTGTCCCCTCCAGGGGTGGCTCGGAGGAGCCATGTGACGGGTGGTGTTTGCTGGGGAAGTTAGGGTCCCTCTGTCCCTTTGCAGTGTGGGGTGTGTGCTGCCTGCCTCAGGAGCGTGTGCCCACATGGCAGAGTTGACCATTTATCATCACAGTTTGGGGACAGTGTAGTCCCTTCAGAAAGGGGCACCCTTTCCTAACTTGCTCGCTCGGAGGCGCCGTGAGGGCCGGCAGGGGGCCATGGCCCCTCTGTCCGTGCGGCCAGCCCTGTGCGTGGTGAGGGTTTGAGCCTGGATGCGTTAGGATGAGGGATGTTCATAGGAAGAAATTTGACTCTGCGCCATGTGGGAGGAGGTAGAGAATGAAAGTTCGAAGGAGAGTTGGCGGAAGCCCCAGAAGAGCGTTGTGGGGCGCTCGCCGGTGCCGGTAACACACGGGCCTGTGGGGACCCCGCACTGCTGGACCTCGCACTGCTGGGGTGTGGCGGCCCAGAGGGGGCGGCCGCAGGCAGCCAGGGACCTTTCTGAAGTTCCGCCTCTGAGCTCAGGGTGACCAAGTGCCGGGCCTGGGTCATCGCGGGTCAGCAGGTCAGCCGCCGGGGGACCGGGCAGGGCCGTAGGCAGCCCTGGTCCCATGCCCGTCAGGATGTGACAGCTGCCGCTCCTCCGCAGACAAGGGAGCCCTGGGAAGCGTGGCCCGCTGAGCCTAGCCACCCAGTGCCGCCCGCAGCCCCTGCTGCGGGAGGAAACTGGGGTGCGGGCGGGCGCGCGGCAGGACCATGAAGCCGCTCAGGCCACCGTGACCCTGGCTTGTCTCCCCAGATCCTGAACCCCCCGCCGTCTCCCGCCACGGACCCCTCTCTGTACAACGTGGACACATTCTACTCTTCAAGCGTTCCCGCGCCCGCCAGGCCGTACAGGTACGAAGCCCCCGCCCCGCATGGGTGGCCTCTGAACCTCCAGACGAGCCTGTGGCAGGAAGGGACCTTGTCCCATTACCTGGGAGAGAAAGCCCGGGAGGGGTCCAGGGCGCTGGTGGATGCTCGTGGGGGCCCAGCCCTGCCTCCCCCGGCCCTCGGACCACGCCAGGCCGCCTCCTCGCACCAGCCCACCGGGCCTGCGTGTCGAGGCCAGAAACGCACCATGTCCCACCTTCTGAGTGGGCTCCTAAGCCAGGACAGGCAGACGGGGCCCACGGCTGGGCGCCACCGCCCGGGGGGCCCTGGACCAAGGCCCAGGCTGCAGGGTTTGACTGAGTCCAGCCGTGGGACCCTGGCAGCGCCGCCTCCGTCTCCACAGCGACGTCTAATTCCACTCGAGTGCTGGCGCCGCACCTGCCTCTCGGGCCCCTGGCAGGGCGGTCCTTTCTGCAAGGGCCTGAGGAGCCCACGGGCCTGCTCAGCAGCTGCCCCCTCGTCCCCAGCGGTCACGTTGGGGTCGCAGGCCCCACCCACGAGTGGGGAGGGGGCGCCTGGAAATGCGGAGGAAAAGAGAGATCCAGGAGCCTGGTCAGAGCCTGGGGCTTGGGGGGCTGGACTTCCTGACCTTCGACTCGGTGGTCTCAGCCAGCAGGGCCCACGCCCCGGTACACTGGGCCCTCACCCCAGGTCAGCATCCTGACGAGGCCGGTGGGGGCATGGGCCCAGGCCACGCTCGCCCCCCGCCCGGAGATCAGGCCTGGCACACCCCTGGGCTGCCCCCGTGGAGGCAGAGGCTTGCAGTGGTTGAGGGCCTCATTCTCTGGTCCCCTGGCACCTTGGAGACTCTGAGTGAGCTGCCGCCCGCCATCTGGTGGCTGTTGCGGGAACTCGAGAGCCTGGCCGGGGAGCCGTGCGGCCTCTGGAGGGGCGCACCTCTCTACCCACCCCTGCCCCGTTCCGGGTCCCGTGGCGGCACCCCAGTGCCTCAGGGTCACGCTCTGCCCCCATCGGCCTCATCAGCTGCCGCTCCCAGAGCTGTCACCTCCTCAGTCTCTGGGACACCCCATGCTTTTTGCGTTCCGTCCTGATTTGGGTGCCTTCCGCGATACCTCTTCTATCCCCACCTCGGCCCCTTCCTGCTCTTGGGGCGCCACGAGGTGGGTCTCGCTGCTGCAGTTTCTCAGCGCCAGGCGCCCCTCGCTGGCCTTCGGGTGCCGGCTCCACTTCCTGCCCACCGTGGCCTGGGCCTGGCCACACCATGATCCCAAGCCCAGACTCAGGCCGTGCGATGGCCCGACACAGGATTTCAGGGTGCGGGAGGCATCCGGGAGGCGATGTCATCATGGGGGACAGCGGGGTGATGTTTTGGGGGCCAGGTTGCTTTAGCTCAGGATGGGACCATTCCAGGCCGATGGGTCTCCCGTGTGGACAGTAACGACGTGAGAGGGACAGTGTCGGGCACGTTCTGGCGTCAGGCCCTTCCTCGCGTTGGCCGTGCGGACTCTCGCTCAGTCCGCACAAGCCAAAATGGGTGCTGCGTTTCCCTCCCCACTTCGTCAGCCAGAAGCTGAAGCTCAGAGCTTAAGCGTCGCCCGAGGTCGACCAGGCAGACTCGGAGTCACCGTTCCCTCTGCAGGCGACCTTGGCCTGGGGCTGTGGCGCTCGTCAGCCCCGCAGGGGAGCTGGAGGCCTGCTTGCTTAGGGGTGCGGGCGTTGAGGCTCAGAGAGGCGACACAGCCTGGGGGCCCCGTGGCCATCGGGTGGCTGGGCACGGGGCCTCCCGGAATTGGGTCCCACCCCCCTTCCTTTGTCCCCTTCAGGCCCTATATCATCCGCGGCATGGCGCCCCCGACCACGCCTTGCAGCACAGACGTGTGTGACAGTGACTACAGTGCCAGCCGCTGGAAGGTCAGCAAGTACTACCTGGACTTGAACTCAGACTCGGACCCCTACCCGCCCCCGCCCACACCCCACAGCCAGTACCTGTCTGCGGAGGACAGCTGCCCCCCGTCGCCCGCCACCGAGAGGAGCTACTTCCATCTCTTCCCGCCCCCGCCGTCCCCCTGCACGGACTCGTCCTGACCTAGGCCGGGCCACCCTGGCCTCTCTGCGCCCCTGTACATAGTTTTAAATATGAACAAAGAAAAAATATATTTTATGATTTTAAAAAATAAATATAGTTGGGATTTTAAAAACATGGGAAATGTGAACCGTGAAGGGTGGGCGGGGCTGGGGAATCTTTGTACAGTGGAGAAAATATTTATAAACGTAATGTGTTTTTTTTTAAAAACATCACTGCTATTCTTTTGTGCCATGTGTGCGTTGGAGCGGAGTGTCCCCGCGGGGTGAATGCTGATCTCCAGCCCTCCGCTGGGCAGTTGCCGGGGTTGTGAGCTCATCCTCCTGGGCGTGGGCATCTCTGCCAGGCTCCCACGGGGAGGGTGGAGGCCGCTGGGCAGACACCGGCGGGCAGGGCAGTGTTCTGGGTGCCTGGCTCTGTGCGGCCCCGGAGGGCCCCGCACTTGATTCCATGCTCTGCCGTTGCCATCCTGAAATTCTGAATAATTTTTGAGGAAGAGGGCCTGGGTCTGCATTTTGCGGTAGGCTCTGCATCGTATACCTGGGCTTCAGGCCGTTCCCTGGTCTGACCTCTGTGTGCGCCAACCCAGACTGCCAGGCCCGTCGAGAGTGCTGGGACGTGGGGACCCCTCGTGGCCCTGCCTTCTGTGTGGACACAGTGGATGGGGCTGCCAGGCCACACTCAACCTGGGTGGGGAGGGAGCCCCCACTCCTCCTGGGCCTCTCCATGTCAGTTTCTGCACACAGGCCCTGTAGAGCCCGCTCCCCACAGAGGCGGTCAGTAAACACTGCCCGACCTGTCGTGTGCCCACAGGGTTGGCACTGGAGGAGGCAGATAAGACCTGCTCTCTGGTCTGGTCTCCTCCCCAGTCCGTGGAGAAGTTAGCAGGTAATGGTGTGCCTGACTCTAACGGGGATGTTGGAGGGAGGTCACAGAACCAACATGAGTAGTGCTGGGAAAGCAAAGAGATCTAGAATGGTCTCTGACCTGGGGACTGAACCACTGACCAACCCCCAGGGCCTGGATAACGGGTAAGAGCCGAGAGGGGAGTCGACCAACTGCTGGACAGCTTCCGGGTGGGGGACCCCAGAACACACTGGACCCTGCAGCGCTGGTGCTAGGGAGGTCGGAAGGTGGTGGCCCTTAGGAATCCAAGACTGCTCGGCCAAAGGACATGGCTAGGGACATCAGGGCACAAGCCGGCTGGCCCTGGTAGCTTTGGGGGTCACTTCCCCTGTCCCCTAATTGCTAATGCTGCTGCCACTGGGATCAAGAGCAGGAGCTGGGGACAGGGTGACCTACCATCAGTGCAAAGAAACCTGAGCGTGGGAAGAAAGTGCCGAGTGCCCACCCAGGGCTGCCTAGGCCACCCGGTGGGGACCTGTGCCCAAGGCCCCTTTGCAGATGAGGCATCGGCCCTGCATCAGGAAAGGCCAGCTTCGTCTCTGAGCCATGTCATCCAGCTGGCGCCGGCTGTTAAGGAAGGTGCCATCACCCACCCCCAAGACTGTCAGAAGGCTCGAGCAGATAATGCCCATGAAGAAGCCTCACCCAGCCACCTGGCAAGCAGCAGGTCCTTGGTAGATGGGTGCTGGGACCTGTTAAAGCCCAGAGGTGATGTACTTGCCAAGGTCGCATTGCCAAGGACCAGCAGAGCTGGACGTACACCAGGAGCTCCTAGCCCAAGGTGGGGCCCCCTGGCCTGCCGGGCTTGCCTGTTGGTGGGGGGCTTCCCAAACACTCAGGATTCCTGCTCTTCCAGGTTGGACAATGTGCCCCGAGATGCTCATTAAAGCGCTAGTGTCAACCTGGGTAGCGGAGCGGGGAGCAGAGGGCACTTCTGCTGACTCAGAAGCGGTGGCTGCATTGTGGACAGGAGACCCCTGCCTACTCCTGCCCTTCAGTCACGCATCAGGCAAAGGGCAGGGGAGGAGTGGTCTTGGCTGCTGACCCCAGGCAGCCTGCATGGGCTGGGTGAGGGTTGAGTCACCCTCTGCGGCCCTCCCTCTCCCCCTCTGCAGCACCCTGGAGTGCCCCCTGAGAGAGTCATGGCACGGCTAGGGGTGCTATCTGGTGGCCAGAGGCCACTCCACTAGACACTTTCCTGCCATGCCGTCAGTTAGGGGGAGTGGGGGCCAACCTGCTGGCCTCCTACTGTGTGCCAAATAACCAACCTACTGTGTGCCAAATAAATCTGCCAGCTTTCAGTAAGCACTCACTGTGCAGAGCCCTGCACTTGTCACATGCTGGGGACCCAGAGATTAGTCAGACGTCCCTCCTTGAAGGCACTGCCAACCCAATGATGGAGACAGTTTCCAGGGCCAGGGCGGTGGCGGGGGGAGCAGTGTTGAATATCTGGGGCCCAGGGAAGGTATCACGCTGGGATGGGAGGGCTTCCCACACTCGATGTCCACACTGTGTCTTAAATGAAGGTGTAAAGTTAACCCAGCTCGTGTCATTTAAACTTTATGACAGCTCAGCTAGGTAGGTGGCGTCCTCAATTGTAGTTGAGGAAACCAAGGCTCGAAGAAAAAAGAAAGCGAGAATTTTTTCCCATTCGTTTGTCCAATCATCCCTTTGTGCAATACACATTGCTAACTGGCTCCTGGGTGCTACTCCACGTGGGCAAAAGGGCTTTTACCTTCCCTCCAAACCCTGTCACCTCTGTGACACCCGCGACTCCCGTCTCTGTCACTCCCTAGCGAGCCCTGCAGCGTCTCCCTCCTCGGCCGGCCGTGGAGAGCCACTTGCTCAGCTCAACCCTCCTCCAAGCCCGCCCCAGGACGGGCATGGGCACTCCTCCCTGCCCGGGGCCAGCAGCCCCCTGGGTCTGCAGCTGCCACGGGAAGTTGAATAAATCCCATGCGGCCAGGTCCCAGGCATGTCTGTCGCCAGGCAGGACGATGGGGGTCCAGGATGTGGGTGAAGAGGAAGGTTCTGTCCTGGAGACACCTGTGCGGTTGGGACTAAGTTGGGCGGCGCTTACACCCCACTTGACCCTTGGTGGGTACCTTCTGGAGAGCCACTCAGCTGGCTCTTCACAGCATTGGGACCCCCTTGTTGGACCACACCCTCGGATCGCCAGGCTAGGGGCCTGCCAAGGAACCCCATGCGGGCTCCCCCTCAAGGTCCCAGATTCCCACGCCTCTACCTCTCTCCACCCAAACGCCCTCTTCTTTCCCCATTAGCTCGATGGCAGCCCGAATAGTTAGGGCTATTAGTGCTTCCCCTTTCCTCTGACACTTGGGCCACCAACAGTCCTTTGGTGGGAAGAGGACTAACCTTCTCCCACCTTAGACTGAATCTTCATGCAGGGAAGAAAAGGAAAGAAACAGGAGAGGTAAATTTCCAGGTTAAAATTTCCAGTTGGCCCTTCACCTGCCCCTGGAACTCCTATCTGGCCCCTTCTCTCCAATCTCAACCAGCCCTGACCTGACCCAGCACCAGCCCAGGCCCTTCCAGAGCATGGCCTTCCCCAGGGTGGCCCCTCTAGCCCTTCCATCGGGACTATCCCTGGAAACAACAAAAAGGAGAGCCAATGAGATAGATACCTTTGTCCTTAAGTCAAGCTTCTTCAGTTTAGAGCCTTTTTCTTTACCCTCAGCTAGTCTTTCCTGTCTGAGTGGATGTGTGTGTTCAAACGTCCTTCTTTTTATAAAATGACAGTAATAATAAATAGTGTTTTTTAAAATCATCATTCTTTTAGAATTAAATTTTGGCAGTTCTGTGTCTGTTCCCAAAGTTAAGGCGTAATAACATCTGGGTGACGGGCATATGGGCGTTCATTATATGTTTCTCTCTACTGTTGAATATGTGTGACATTATTCATGGAAACTTTTTAAGTCTAGATGGGCTGCTAATTTAAACATTAAAAATTAAATCACAAAAGGATTAGGGAAAAAGAGGGGGAGGTGGTGATCCGTGAAATCTAGAAATTCAACAATGGTGAGGCTAATGCAAAACTTCAAAGTCCCTCTCCTTAAAGCCTGTCAGTGGTTCCCCATGTCCCTCAGGTGATGGGCAGAGCTCAGATGCCTCCTCCTCCAGGAAGTTCTCCTGTCTTCAACCCTTCAGGTTAGGTTAGGAGTACATCATAATTGGAGACTTAACATTGGGCGAGGTACGGCATTATTTCATTTAATTATAGTGCACATGGCTCTATGACCCACCTCTGAGTCTGGGATGGAGGAGCCTGAAGCAGGTACTGGCAAGTCCTTTGATGGTGAATGAGTAAAGAGATCCTTGGGTGGCTGAACCCTCCCCAGGCGCCCTCTTGGGCGGGTCCCAGCCCTCGCTGCTCCCTCCTGCCCATGCCCAGCCTCCCTCCCAGGCACTACCCGCTGTCCCCGAGTTCCCTGCAGCCCCTCCCTTACCCTCAGGCCCAGCCCCTCGCCCTACCCTTTCCCGCTCTTGCAACAAAGCCAAAGCGTCCTTTCTAAAGTAGGCCCTGAACACGCCCTTCGCCACCCAGAAGCGCGTCCTGGCCCTCGCTCTCTGAGCATAAACCCTAAGATCCTTCGCTTGTACTCAAGGCCTAGGCCACCCTGTCACCTCTGCCACCTCCTCTCCCTGCCAAGCCCTCTCCCACCACGACCTAGTCCCCCACCTTGGCGCGCCTGGTCCCTCTCGGTCTGACCCACGAGCCCGCGGCTCTGTCCTCCCCGTCCGTCCGTGGGTGGAAATGCCACCTGCTCAGGAAGGGTCCCCACCACTCGGCGGCTGGTTTCCCCACTACCTGGCGTCGCCCAGGTGGTGTCAGACGTCCCCCACAGAGCGTGAGCCTCGCACCCACGAGGGCTTGGCACACACTGGGCGCTCACGAGAGGGCTGCCCGCGAGCACACAGCACCCCGCTTCTGCAGCCGCAGCCCCCGCCCCCCGGCCCGCGCGCATGCGCCTGGCCGCGCGCCCGTGCCCCGGCTGAGCTCCGGCTCGGCTTCACCCGGCGCTGCGCTTGCCCCCCGCCCTTCTCAGCCCTGCCGCCAACCGCCGCCGTCGTGCCGACTCTCACGTGACTCTGGCTTCGCGTGCGTTTAGGAACGAAGCAGGTTCTTACTAAGTGCGCGAGGTGGGCACAAAGCGGCGTGCTCGGTGGCCCGTCCTGGCCCTCTCGTGCCCCGCGCCCGGGAGGGGAAGGGAGCAGATGGGCATTTTGGAAGAAACTCGCGTGTAAATCCTTCCGTAAAACAAAAGGAACAGAACACACTCTTCACAGGGGTGTAGCGGACAACGGGAAGGAACCTGGCCCCTCACCTCAACCCTAGCCCCAATACAGCTACCTTTCCGGGAAAGCGACGTGATAGACAGACCCCTCCTTTATAAAATTCAGCTCTGGAGAATGCGGGCATCGATCCCGCTACCTCTCACATGCTAAGCGAGCGCTCTACCATTTGAGCTAATTCCCCAGCTCCGGCACGTTTCTGCCGCCGGCACATATTGTGGCTCACGTCATCACCGGTTTCCTGCGAGCCCCCCAATCGGCCCGCAGGTCTAGCTATTCTATTGGTTCCCCTGCGGCTCTCAGCTCCACGTCCATGATTGGTTTGGCTCGATTTGGTTTTAAAAAGCATTGGCTATCGGATTGGTGGTCCGAAACGTCCGTCAAGCGGAGGCCTTGCTGTTGCTACCGCGTAGGGGGACCCAGCCAGGTTTCTCCCGGTTTCTGATTTGTTTCTTCAGACTCCGAGGTCCTAGAGGTTCCGGATCCGTCAAGTCCATGGGAAAAGAATGCTCCCCTCGCGCTTGACTGACGGGGCCTGCAAGCCAATCGCAGTGGGTGCAACGGGGGCCGCCGGGCGCCCCAATAGGCTGCAGGGGGAGGGAGACGCAGGCCAATGAGCGTGGAGCTGGGGGCGGGGGCAGGGCCGCGATTGGCTGCGAGGCGGCCGGAGGGAGGGCGGGGGGAACTCAAGGCCTGCTTGATACGTCCGCCATTTTGGGCGATTCGCTGATGGTGTCGGTGAGCGCGTTTCCCGCCTGAGCGCAACTAGCGGCGGGTCGCGGGCACCTCCAGGTAGTGAGAGGGGCGGGGGGCAGCGGGGCGGGCGGTGGCGCGGGGTGCGCGGGGTGCGCGGCGCGTGCTCGGCGATGGGGCCCCTCCGCCCGGCCTCGGCGGCGCAGGGCGAGAGCGTCCTGGCCCCCACCCCTCCCCCCCGGAATTCGCCGCTCGGCGGCCCGGGAGGCGCGGCGCCGGGGCTCCCCGGGCCGTCCTCGCCCGCGCCTGTCAGCCGCCTGCCCGCCCGCCGCGGGCCGCGGGGACTCGGGCGGCCCCGGCGCCGGGGCGGGACGCGGGCCGGGCGGCGAACTTTGCGCCCGCGTTGAGGTCCGCGGCCTTGCGCGGCGGCGGCGGCGGCGGCGGGCGGCCCGGGCGCGCCCCTAACCTGGCCGGGCCCGGCTCCGCCCCGGCCTGCGCGTCCCGACGGCCGCCCCGCGCGCGGGGCCCGGAGAACTCTCCGCTCGAGCCCCGGGAGCGTGTCAAGTTGAGGGGCAGCTCGCCGCAGACTCGCGAAGGCTATTGTTGGACTCCGTTCTCTGGGAAACAAGTTCGGTGTGTTTCTGTCCATTCGCCGCAGACTCTTCGGAAAAGGCCAGACACAGCCCAGAGTATTGAAATAGCTTCCCGAGCGATTTTTTAACTCCGGTGTTGTGACTCGAATGTAGACCTGGTCACGAACGCCTCCCTGGCGAATATGAGCGAGGGGGGTGGTCCTTCTTGCGGCTGGAAGCACCTCCCTCTTAAAGAAGCCCGTTCGCTGTTCACTCGCAGGGGTTTCCTCCTGGATCCCGCTGCCCGCGATCGCAGCTTGGACTCTTGGTGTTAGGTGCGTGGAATGAGTCCTCAGATGTACCTCTGTGCCCTGACGTGTCAGAGCTTCGTGTGTATAATTTTCCCGGTACCTAACATTTTCTCTGTGGGACCCATTGAGCTTTGTTTATGTTTTGCTTTTATGGGAGGGGCACTTGGTAGTTGTTTCCCTTTCATCCTCGCTGCACACGTTAACGTGGATGTTGTCTCACTTTGTAAATGTGAATTTTACTTCGATTTTGTCCTCAAGGTCATGTTGCAGGTGAGCAGCAAGTGGGAAAAAGACTCCAGCCTTCCAGCCACTGGGACGTCTTCTAAGTGGTGGTGATATCTGAGCTTTCTTCACTCTGGAGTTTCACTGCCTGGGTTCAAGTCTTGGTTTCACCACTTTCTGGCCTTGTGACCTTGGGCAAGTTACCGAACCTCCCTGCCTTCTCTGTAATATGGGAATAATAAGTGTCTACCTCATAAGTTTGTCGGGAGTAAATGAGTTAATACATGTAAAGCAGCTAGAGAAAGTGCCTCGCTGCAGAATCAGTTTAGTAATTCGTGGCTATTATTATTAATTTAAATTTGATTTTTAAATGTTTAGATACTATTAGGAAGTCAGATGCTTTGGCACCTGGTGAATGTCTTTAGAGAGCTCTGTGTATTTAAAAGTCAGCTGAACTGAGAAGTTAAAATGGAAATTTTTTTCAGTTTTTTTTCAGGAGAGAGGTGGTTGAAGATTCATTGAATAACAAAGGTTTCCTGGAGTAGTTATTAGTGGTGTGGTGGTGCCTCAGCATGCTTTGTTCAGGAGATTAAATAAAGAAAAGCCAATCAGAAGCTCACGTGGATTCTGTTCTTTATACTTTTGGATGCTGCACTCAGTGTGATTGGTCCCCTAATAAGTAACTCCAGGGTTTCTGGGTGCACTCCTGGGTGGTTATTCAGGTTGGAAAGGTTACTGTGTATTGAAGTGTACTTAAGTGAGGAAGGTTTGGGACGTGACTTGTTGTTGGATGGGTGCTGTTTTGCATTTCAGTGTGTGTCTGATCAGGGAGGCTAGAATAACGCAGTGCCATCCTCTCAGTCACACATGTTCAGTCTTTTAGTTCCTGCCCTGTACTCGCCCTTCCCTTGGCATTGTCTTCTTGGGAATTGGCTTGCACTGGGAAAGTGTTATTTTGATAGACTCAGTCTTAAGTAGAGATGGGCATCTTACCGGTGTAACTTACTCTGGAATAGGAAGATTGTTTTTGATTAGAAAACTAGCATTTGTGTAAAGTATAGCAAAAAACTTGTTAGTTTGAATTAACTGTTTGAGAATTCGAGAGTAGGACTATAGCTGGACATAAAATGAAGACACTACAAGGTGAGGGTAGCTTAACTTTTAAGATAAATTTTTGTGTCGATTTGGTACAAAGATAATGTGTTCATTACAGATAAAGCATCTCTTAAGACAGCATTTGTCAGGATAGGTATTTATTGTATCTTGCAGTTTAATATTGGATGTTTGAGAGGCAGCCTGCATATATATTGCTTTAAAATTTGACAATGTTTTTATTACCCTTAAGAGTAGTGACAGTGAAGTTCTAACCATCTGCTCAACTAAAACTCAGCATTGAGTTCATTCTGTAAGAAGCACAAGAAGTGGTTTGGTCCTTGTGAGTCAAGATCTGAACCCCTGTGGCCTGAGTGGTGCTGGGTGCTTTAAGCTGTTTTCTTCTTCTTCTTCTTTTTTTTTTTTTTCATTTGTTAAGAGAGCCTCAAATGGTTGTTTTTTTTATTTACTCTAGATCAGTGGTTCTCAACTAGGGGACGATTTTGCCCCTAAAGGAATATTGGAAATGTCCGGAGATATTTTTACTTGTCACACCTGTGAGAGTGGGCAGTGTGTTACTAGCTTCTAGAGGGTAGAGACCAGGGATGCTGCTAAACATCCTGTAATGCACAGGACTGCATTTCTGCCGTCCCCCATCACACTCGCATGCACACGCATGCACAAATAATCCAGCCCAGAGTAGCAATAGTGCCGAGGCTGGGAAACCCTGCTATAGGCAGATGCTGGGCTGGCCTGCATTAGAGTCACTTGGCTTACTTTTAAGACCATGGATGATGGATCCCACCTCTGGAAATTTGTACTGGGATTGAAAATGTATTTTTAAAAAGCTACCCAGGTGATAACTGAAGTGCAGGTTTTGGAACCACTGCGCTACACATTTTAGGGACTGCTTGTGGGTCAGGGACCCCTTCAGGTAGTCTGTGAGCCCTTTGCGGTAGCTAGAGCCTACCTTAGAGATTATTTAGTAGTGGGAGAGAGAGTGTACGCATATTATTTTCAGGTGCCCAAAGACAGAACTTTAAAAGAAATTTTAAATAAAATAATTTAGAATCTTTTTCTTCTTTCTCTCATGAAAATAATAACCACGTTGAAACTTAGCAGCATTCTCAGGCATTGAGGGTTTTTGCCCCCAGGCTAAATAGCCTTACGTTACTGTGATTTTTGAATTTCGTATCTTTTGCCCTCATCCTGTCAGTCAGCTGTCAGTTTTGTTTTTAGATGCCAGCTTCATCATTATTTTTTTAAAAATTTCTGGGCGTCCCAGATCAGTTTTGCCACTTAGGTCCTTTGAGGGAGCGAGAGAGACATATTCTGTGCTTACCCTTTTCACTCAGTGACCGTTGCCTGCTAGTAACGGGGTTCCTCTGTGCCCTGGACAGTGACTCAGATGGGTGAGGGCTTTTCCTTCTGGGGGAGACGAGGTGCAGCAGTAGAGGACAGAGGTCCTTTTCTTACACGTCCTTACAATTTAGATTATTTAGTTTATTGAGTGGAAGAATGTCTATAAAAACTCTACACATTTTTCAGCAACTGAATGTTAATAATATTTGGACATAATGAAAAGATTGTGCAGAAAAGAAAAGACCATGCAGGCTCTTTCCAATCCTTTATCCTGAAATTCAGGTATGGCCATAGTTCAGTGACAAGCAACCCCTCCTCCCATCTGCATTTTCTAAACTTTATTTATTTGATCAGCAAGTATATTGAGTTCTTACTCTGCCAGGCGCTGTATTGGGGATTCACTCATGAACAGGAGCTTAAGGATGTTCAATCTAGACAGAGAGGCAGCAATTACAAAAGAGAGTTTTGGCTGGGAGACCAGATAACAAAGCTTGTTAAAATTGTAGCAGAGTAGTAAGTAGGCTCTCGATGAGAGGCCCTAGAGGCTTCAGAGGAAAGAGCTGTTTGCTGGCCGAGTGTTCGAGATTGCCAAATAGTAGAGGAATTTTACCTTTGTTTCTCCTCTGTATTATTAAATGGTTATGTCGACCTGCCTCCTTGGTTTGATGTGTCTTCAAGAGCAATGCTATTCTTCCCATGCTGGCGAAGTTGTTTTGTAATGACAGATAGGGTCGATCTATTTTGTCTTGTTCCGTAGATGTTGGTTGTCGGTCATTCACAGTTGAAACACTGACTGGTTTCCTACTTCTCGGGGCTTGGCGTAGGTTCTCACTAAATGTCTTGAGCGTCCTGAGATCGATGCTGCTTCCAGTGGGAATGGGGTTCTTCCTGCTGCTGTCTGGATCTAGGTTGACTGTAGATTCGTTTCTGTGGCCTTTTGACTTTGGCTTAGATTTAATCGTCACAGAAACCCTTTTCCTCTCTCCCTCCCCCTTTATTTTTATTTTCTGGGAGAGGGGAGGTATTAGTTACTAGTCAGATCAATACCCAGTTTATTTCAGGTTTTGGATGATTACAAACTGACAACTGGAGACCAGGTAGATTGGCTGGATAGTGAAGAAGCAAGTCAGGGATCTTGGCAGTACTTGAAAGGCTTCTTACCTGTACTGGGATATTTTCGTGTCGCAAACTTGGCCCAGACTGGGTTTACTCTGAGTCGAGGTGGTTTACTACTTGTCACGTACAGCTGGCTAGTGTTGACCTGTTTCACAAGTATTATGGAGGACTACACAGCCAACTGTGAATTTACATAAAGTTTGACAGGTCATGAATATCTTTTTACGGCTACAAGGAGGCTCTGACTCTGTGCTTCTCAGTGACTCCAGAGAAAATTAGGGTATTATTAGTGCCAAACTTTCTGACAGTGAGAATATACATTGACTTGGAGTGGTTTGTACCCCAGAGGTTGACTGCCATGAAATTTGGTGGCCTGAACGAAAGATGAAGAAGAATTGTTTTTTGGAACATTAGAGAGCAAGACTACAAAGGCTCCAGGAAAAAATAAAAATAAAAAAGCTGTAAAAATAATAATGTGATTGAATGTTGAGCTAGAGTTGGAGAAAGCTGTGTAGATTGTTGGCTGGACGCTCGAATTCCCTGTGCACGTGTGCATGTCTAAACAGCAGTGTGACAGAGGCGCACTTTGAGAAGAAGAGAAAGCAGTTTGCCCGAGAACGCACGGCGCTCTGAGACCCCGATGGGGTGAGCAAGGCAGCTGTGTTCCATGGTGGCCTAGTGGTTAGTAGACGTGGGCTGGACCTTGGCGACGTCTGCGCTTTTCAGTCCCCAGGTGGGCCAGTGGCGGGAGGAACATTAACAAGTGTTGACTCAGTTGGCTCTTTGGGGCTTCCTCTCATGAGAGTCACGGTTTTCGAGCTGGAACAGAACTTAGAGGTCATTGATTCTTAGAAAAAAAATTAGGCTGTACTGGAGAATGGACCCGTAGGTAGAGGAGAAATCTGTTTCTAGGTAATTTCTTAGGGTTTCAGTGGCGCTACTAGACCACCATTCCAGGTGTCTTTTGTTTTCAAGAGGAACATCACAGGTGGGTCTCGCCGAAAGTTGTGGACGAACGGTTAACTTGTGAATTTTGGTGGCAGAGCATGTTAGTTTTTGTCATTGTAGTAGATGAGGGGATAGTGTCTTCTGTTTTTTTTGGTTGGTATAGATACACAGTTTCTATTGCTGCTGAATGATGGGTAGCTCTCATCTGCCGCTGTTACTGTGAGTGAGACCCTGCCCCTTCTGATTACACACCACCCTGCCGTTCCACCGTGGACCTCTTGCCCTCACTTTATTACATTGGCCATAACAACTATGCATGGACTGGACCTACAGTCTTCTAGCTGTGTGATTCTAATGTTAGATGGCATTTCTGTTCCTTAGTTTTGTTATCTGTGAAGCGAATGTTAAAAATAAACGATTAAGTACAGTGCCTAGGATGAAAGTAATACTCATACTCATTTTTACTGCCACCAGTCTTTCTAATGACAATAGAAGTAACTGCAGAAACAACTCTAACACGAGGTGCAGCGAATGCCTGGAAGCAAGATGGACTGTTATGGAACCCGGAGGGCCCCGGAGGTCTCACTGGCTGCTCTGGGAAGTTCAGGGTGATGGTGCTATGGGGCTGGTTATGGACTCGGTGTTTACATGCAAGTTTTTCTTTTCAAATTTAGATTCTATTATTTATGTTTTACTTACATAAACATGAATAATATCTTCTTACTTCATTGCAAGTAGAGATCACAAATTGAGGTTTTGCACTTCGCTTTCTAAAACAGCTTTAAAAATCTCTGTCTGCCATAATAGAGGTAACTTCGTTTGCTTTGGAGTCTCCCGTGTTATATAGAACCATGTTTTCTTCAGTGTGCTGTACTCTTGAAAAAGCACATCTGCCTTGAAGGATCAATGTATTTTAACAGATGGTTGGATCTTTCATATTTCACACTTAATTTCTTTTTTCTTTTCTTTTCTTTTCTTTCTCTCTCTCTCTCTCTCTCTCTCTCTCTCTCTCTCTCTCTCTCTCTCTTTCTTTCTTTCTTTTTTATAAATTCCATGTTATTACCAGACAACTGTTTTCTGTAAAATGTTACATCTAGCTCTGAGGGCTCCATGGGTCTCTAACTCCTCAGCTCTGCCCTTGAAAGCAGCCGTTAGACAACATAGAGATTAATGGAAGCTGCTGTCTTCCAATACAGTTTTATTTACAAAGGCAGATGGTGGGTTGTGTTCGGCTTGCCCTGTGCTAATCTTTTTTTTTTTTTTTCAACTTTTCATGAGATCATATGCTCAAAGAATATATATGAGCATATGTACAGGTATGAAATGTCAAAAGCACAATTGCTGTTGTGTACCCACTAACCAACCAGCTTTAGAAATACCACGTCGTACTGTGTTTGACTCCCTGTGCATCCTCCCGGGCCCACCTCCCTCACCTCCCGCGTGTGACCTAACGGCAGGCAGGTGCCCCTGCCCATGTTGTTGTTCTTGCTTTATGACTTGCCATCTGCAAATGTATCCTTATATAACGTAACTTACTTTTTGTTGGTCTTAAAACTATATAAATTGAATGATTTTGTTCTTTGACCTCTACCCCCGTTGTTTTTGAGATTCATTTATTCAAACATTTGTATTTATTGTGTCTTACATATTCTGATGCTGGGTATATTAGCAGTGAGCAAAGCAGACAGCAGCCCCTGCCTTCATGGAGTTTATGTTTTGGTGGGAGAAAGGCACTTCACAGAAAAGTCAGATACAGCAGTCGCGATGACGCAGGGAGAAAAGTCAAGCAGGGAAGTGGGTGGGTGGCGCTGGTGGCCGAGTGAGATCCGATGATGAGGGCCAGCCTCCCTGAGAAGGGGCCCTTGAACAGAAGGTGCGGGAGGGAGCCCTGAGGCTCCGGGCGTGGGTGGGATGGGAGGAGCCCCGTAGGCCCGGTGCCCAGTGTGCAGGAGGTGCTGAGAAGGGTTCTGCCTGCCGCGTTGAAGGGAGGGGCCGCTGAGCGGCCAGCCCTGCCGGAGGGACACTGCTAGGGAGAGTGGCAGGAGCTGAGGTCATGGGGGGGGCCCGGTGGGGGGAGCCCGAGCACACGCTTTCCTTAGGATTTTGTCCTTTCTTGTTCTCTGAATGAGATGGGGAGTTGTGTTCTGAGCAGAAGTGTGACATGAGATCTGCTATGTTTTCGAAAGGCCCCCCAGAGCTGTGTTGAGGGTAGTTGCCACTGTGCCGCAGATGTCGGCCGTCTGGGCAGAGCAGGGGCACGTGCCGAAGTGGAAAGGGCTTGGGTTCCGGGCGCGTCCCGGTGTCCTGACGGGGGAGCCGCGGGGGTTTGCGGAGAGCGGAGTGGAGGACGACACGGGGGCTTTTCGGGGGCTTTTCGCTTGCCGTTTATGAAGCCGGGAAGACTGGAGGCACGGGTGGTGAGGTCCGGAGCGCGGTGCGCGGCAGGTTACGTTTGTGAAGCTGTTGGCCACCTGCACTGTGTAGGGTTAGTGTTTGGGGGGGGGGGGGAGGTCCGGGCTAGAGATCAGACGGGAGACCCTCAGAGGTCCTGAGGCCGGTGAGAGCCGGGGGCACGTGGGCGCAGTGGGCAGGGAGGGCGGGGAGGAAAGGGGGGGCCGCCAGGTGAACCCCGCAGCTTGGGAGCCCGGAACGGTGCGAGCTCTGTCCAGTGCTCCTGCTGCCAGGTCAAGTAGAGTGACCGAGACTTGTCCGATGGCTTGGGCAGCGCGGAAGTCATTGATGACCTTGACAAGAGTGGTTTCCACCGGCTGGCGCAGGCCAAGCCTGGAAAGGAGGGCACATGAGGAGCTCCCAGGGGCTGGGGGCGGGGGCCTGAGGAGGGCTTGCTGAGATGGGGGGCACCGCAGCGCTCTGGACGGAGCGATCGATTACGCGGAGGGGAGAGGGCACGCTTGCTGGAGCCGTGTTCCTGGGACAGCGACAAGGACTGGGCCGCGTGCCCAGGTGGAGTCCACTGGCTGCCCCCTGGGGAGAGGAGGGCGAGCAGGGCCGGAAGCTGGGTACCGGGGCCGCGTGGACATTTCTTCCTTTCCCAGTGGAGCAGGAAGAAGGTAGCAGCAGTCAGTACGGAGGGTGAGCAGGGGTGGTGGGCGTGAGGAGCGCCGCGCGGGCGCATTCTGTAGATGGGTGAGGAGGTGCGGGGACCAGCGCCCGGGACCGGCCTGCCCGCGGGGCGCGGCCCTGGGCTCCCAGTGGAAAGGTGGTCGCGTTCTTTGTACCAGACGCACAGTGGGCAGCGCCGCGTTTGCGTGGGAGCCGGGCTTTCCCCGCCAGGAGTGGCCGAGCTGGGCAGGGAGGGCGGGCTCGCGGGGCGAGGGGAGCCAGGTTCGTCCAGCCGTGCCTGGAGCGGCAGCTCGTTCCTTTTCAGTTCCGTGTTCTGTTTCAGACCCAGTACATCCCATTTTTTTCTTCGTCCTGTCACTGGAGGACAGAAACCCTTCTCTGGGGTCGAGACTTTGCAGGCTGGCAGGTCCTCACGGCTCTAGCTTTAGTGGGTGGCGCGGCTCGCCCCCCACAGCGGTCCTCCAGCCTGCCTCCTTCCTGCCCTGTTCTGCGCCCTTTACGACCCTGGGTGTCATCAGACTTTTTTGTATTTTCCAATTCGATGAGTATGAACTTACATTTCATTTAAAGAAATAACAGCTTTATCGAGAGAGAATTCACAAAGCGTACAGTACACCCATTTAAAGTGTACAATATAATGGGTTTTAAAATATCCATGGAGTTGCGTGATGATCACAACAGTCTAGATTTAGAACATTTTCATCACCCCAGAAAGACACCTTGTACCCATTAACAGCCATTCTCCACTTCTGCCTCAGCTCTAGGCAGCCACCAGTACACTTTCTCTTTCTACTGATTTCCCTGTTCTGGACATTTCCTAGGAATGGAGTCATACAACGTGCAGTCTTTTGTCTGGTTCCTTCACTTAGCGTAGTGTTTTCAGGGTTCATCCACGGTGTAGTGTGTGTCAGTATCATTGCTTTTTATTGCTGAATAACATTCCATTGTCACGGATATGCCACATGTTATGTATCCATTCATCAGCTGATGAACTTTTGGGGTGTTTCCACTTTTTGACTTATTAATGATACTGCTATGAACATTTGTATATAAGTGTCTGGGTGGATGTGTGTTATTTATTTAAAATTTTCAATTAGAGTTGACATTCAATGTTTTTACATTAGTTTCAGGAATACAGCATAGTGGTTAGATAGTTATGTAATGTACAGAGTAATCCCCCTGATTAGTCTGGTACCCACCTGGAGCTGTACATAGTTGTTACAGTGTTATTGACTCTGCTCCCTAAGCTGTACTTCACATCCCCTGTGACTGTTTTGTAACTACCAATTTGTACTTCTTAATCCCTTCCCCTTTTTCACTCAGTTCACCTACCCCTTCCCCCACGTTCTGGCAATCACCAGTTTGTTCTCTCTCTGTGAGTCTTTCCATTTTATTTCGTTTTTTAGATTCCACGTGTAAGTGAAATCATATGGTATTTGTCTTTCTTTGAGTTGTTTCACTTAGCATAATACTACTCTCTAGGTCCATCCATGTCTTTGCAAATGGTAAGAGTTCATTTTATTTTTATGGCCGAGTAATATTCCGTTGTATATGTGTACCACATCTTTTTTATCCAGTCGTCTGTTGATGGGTACTTAGGTTGCTTCCATATCTTGGCTATTGTAAATACCGCTGCAGTGAACATAGGCGTGCATATGTCTTTTCCAACTAGTAGTGTTTTGGTTTTCTTCAGATAAATACCCAAAAGTAGAATTCCTGGGGCTCTAGGTGGTCCTGTTTTTAATTCTTTGAGGAACATCTAAACTGTTCTCCATAGATGCTGCACCAGTTTGCAGTCCCATGGTCATTTGTTTTTATTTCTCTTGGTGTGTACTTAGGAGTGGAATTGTTGGGTAACATGGTAACTATGTTTAGATTTTGAAGAATTACCAAATTGTTTTTCAAAGTGGCTACACCATATTACATTCTTACTAACACTGTGTCAGGGTTCCAATTTCCTCAAGTCCTTGCCAACATTTATTATTTTCCATTTTTAAAAACGGTAGCCATCCTAGGAGTGTCAAGTGTGTTTATCTCATTGTGGTTTTGATTTACCTAATGACTAAGGTGTTGTGTGTCTCCACGTGCTTACTAGCCATTTGTATATCTGTAGAGGAAAGAAAGTCTGTTTTAATTCCTTTGTCCATTTTTATTTTTATATGGTTTTAATGTTTTCTCTGATTACTGATGAAGCTGAGCATCTTTTCAGATTTTTAGATTTCTACTTTTGTGAAATGCCTGTTTATGTCTTAATTTTTTTTTCCCTATTGAGTTGTTTGGTTTTTCTTATTTGTAGTTCTTATATGTTCTGATTAATAATCTTTTCTTAATTATCTGTGTGACAGATATCTTTTCCCAGTTTGTGAATCGCCTTTTAATTGTATTTGTGGGACCTTTAAAAAGCAGTTATTGAAAGCATGGAATTAAAAGGTAAAAAAAGATCTTTTAATCTCTTCTAGCCTTCACTCTATTGAGGTAGAAGAAGAAATAGAATTTTGGATTATAGGTAGTTGTCTTAAAAAGTTTTGTGGTTTTTCTTCCTACAAGGCTTGCGCATCTTTTATTAGATTTATTCTTTGGGTACTTTAGTTTTTGTTGTTGTTGTAAATAATTTTTTTAAGCTATATTTTCTATTCGCTGGTAAATGGAAATGCAGACAACTTTGTGCAGCAACTTCTCTAACTTAAAATTTTCTCGTGGAATTTTTATGTAGTATGTAGATAAGCATTTCTTTCCAGTCCTTTTTCTTTTGATGTCTTATCTCGCTGCTTCAGGACAACCATTATAGTGGAGAATGTACATAATAATGGCAGGCATCTTTGGATTCCTGCTTTTAAAGGAAATGCTTTCATCTTTCACCTTTAATGTGTGATACTTTGTTTTTTAACTGGTTGAGGAAGATTCCTTCCATCTTAGTTAATGGAGCATTTAAAAAAAAGTCAGTGGGTATTGGGCTTAATTAATTGGATACATTATCTATTGCGATGATAACATGATTTTTCTTCCTTTAATTTGGTAACGTGAAAGATTACTTTCAAAGGTAACATCAAAATGAACATTCTAGGATTAATTAGCTTGATCATGACATATTTTTAAAAACAGTACTTTTTGGTATGTTTTGTTTGTTTTTTGACTTGCTAATATCTTAGGATTTATGGATCTATGTTAATTGATAAAATCAATCTAATTTTCCTTTTTTTATGTCAATCTTGATGAGTTTTATCATCAATGTTATTCTAGTCTAATGAAATGAGGTATTTCCTCCTTTTTATTCTTTTACAGTGTATATGTACAGTTGTCATTACCTGTTTCTTTAGTGTTCAGTAAAACTTGTCTGTAAAACCATCAGGGCCTGGTGTCTTCTGCCTGAGATTTAAAAATTACTGATTTAGTTGCTTTAATATTCACAAGATCATTAGAATATTTTTTCGTGAATCACATTTGATAACTTACACTTTTCTAAAATGTGTTTATTTTGCATTTTCAAATATATTGGCAGAAAATTCTAATTCCTTATCTTTTGAATCTCCACCTTATTTATAATTAATCTCTAACGTCTAACTTTTTAAACAGGATGCTTAGGTGTTAAGTTTTTGGCTTTTTCGGGGACTTGTGGGCACATGTAGGAAATGAAGTAGTGTTTTCCCTTTAGTACCACGTTAGCTGCATCCCAGGAGTTTTGCTATGTAAAATTTCTTTCAGCTCTGAATGTGTTCATATTTTCATTTGATTTTTTTCCCTGACTTAGAAATTTAGAGACTATATTGAAAAATCGTGGTATATACATATCTTTTTAAAATCTTTGTTATTAATTGCTAACCTATATTTTGTTAATGAAATGTGGTCCAATGTGATTTTGATTCTTTTAAATTTGTTTAGACTGTTTTAACATTGTCTCGTTTGTCACAGATTTTTATCAGTATTCCATGTGTGTTTTAAAAGAATGTGTGTTTTCATTTTTTAAGGTGAGATTTTTCCATCTCTTAGATGAAATGCATTAACTGAATTCACATTCAAACTAGTATCCAAACTAGTTTAGTCTGCTTGTCCTATCAGTAATGTGGCTGAGCAGAGGGGGGTGGGGGGGTGCAGGTTGGTAAAATCCCTTATTTGGGGAGATATGTAAAATTTCTGTAGTACTCTCAGTGTTTGCTTAGTGCCTATAAGTTTAGAATTGGTAAATTCCCAGTGACTTGAACAATTTGTGAATCTTTGTTTCTAGGAATTTTTTTTTTTTATTAAAGTATATTTTGTCAGATATATGTATAGATGTGCCAAGTGACTTTTGGCTAATGTAGGCCTGATATATATATATTTTTCTATGCTTTCACTATTAAGTTTTTTGCGGCCTTAATGTTTTTTCGGTATGTCTTTTGAAAGCAGCACAGAGCTAAATTGTATTTGTGGAATTTGACTTTAAACTGATAAGTTAGTCCCTATGTTAATTGTGAAAGAAATATTTGGTTTATTTCTATTGTGTTTTACGTTTTCTGACTTACTTTTTTTCTTGGTCTTTTTCTTTTCTTGCCATATGTAGTGTGAGTTTTTTTTTTTTTCTTTGTTCTTGTCTTTGTCCTGTACCCACACCCATACCATATTGATCAGATGCTTCTAGGTAATCATAGACATTTCATATTTAACTTACAGTCTGAAGTTAGTTGATGACTTTACACTTAAAAAAACCTTAAGATGTTTTAGTCTTGCACTCCTTCCCAGTTCGTATGCTGCTCTTGCCTAATGTTCATTTTGCTACTCAAAATACCACAGATAGGCCATTATTTATGTTTTTGCCATTTTTGAAAGGCAGTTTTGCCAGTTCTGGGTTGATGATTATTTCCCCTTAGTACTTGGGCAGTATTTCTCGTCTTTTTCCATGGCGGCTTTTGAGATTAATTAGAATTTAGATGTCAGTTTTTCCTTATCCAGGAATTCGAGGTGTTAGGTACCTGAAGCATATTGTGTTGGTCAGTCCAGTGGGTATGTTTTGCTGTCTTTTATTTTTAGGTTGCTGGTATTATCTTTTATTTTGGATTACTCCTTCGGTGTCTTGCTAACTCTGAATAACCAAGTACCGTACATCTGTTTTGGATAGTACTGTAAAACGTTAAAAGTTACAAGTAATGTAGAGGATATTCATTTTGTTAAGAGCTGGCAAATGTGAATTTTTTTTTTCTTTTTTAATATGGAGTGTTCCTGTGCCAGTGAGGAATTTCTTAGAGATTTTCTGCTCTTTCGCATTAGTTAGCTCATTTTTATATCCAGAAATGGGAACAATTTCAAGGGTAATTACCTTTTAAAATCGGGATCGTTTGGTTGCTAGCAAACATTTATGTGAACCTTAAATGTGACTCTGGCCAAGTACAGAACAGCAAAAACAATCTGGAAAAGGGATGTGGATCAAAATAGAATATGAGCCAAGAGGAAAGGAAAAGAGTGGAGTTCAGCGTTTCTCACACATGGCCCGTCCCAGGGGAGGAGGGACTGTTTCATACGTATTCCTTTGTAGTAAAGTCTTTTCTTTGACTAATAAATGCCAAAGAGACAATCAGAGACAAAAGTTAGGCATCGAGGGGCATGGCGGCATGTAGGCCGCTGGGCTAGGGCTGGCACTCACCTTGTGACTCCATGGTTGGCAGGCCCTGTGCATGTGATCCTGCCTCTGCCACAGCCCTCCTCGACAGGGTGCCCTCAGTGCTAATCCCAGGAGCAAAGAATGAATCTTAGCCCAGCAATTTTCTGTGAGGCCAGAGTTTGAAATGCATAGGCAATATGAATATTGTTTTCATTAAACTTCAAAAAATAAATTTCTGTAGTCTTCCAGGCAATGAGGAAATAGACATCACTGGGCATGTTTGTGTTTATCCCCAGAAAAAAGCCGAGAGAGTCTGTTCCTGCCATTTGCCATATGGTCAGGCCTTGCCGTCTCGCCTTGTGACTGGTGCGGGCCGCCCGCAGCCACCCGTGCGCGCCTCCCTGCGTACGCCGGGCACGGAGGTGCAAATTGTGCCTCTTCCTCCGTCGTTCGCCCGGTGCCTGTTACTCCAGTTGCCACTCGGGCTTGATCCATCACGTGCATTATTTTTAACTGTTTCCGTGGGGTGAGTGCAGGATGTTCATCTTGCACCGGAGAAGCAGCCTCTGGAGGGAGCGAGGCCGTTTGGAGGCAGGGTCTTTAAGTTGCTGAGGATCGGATGGGACCCTTGGTTTGATCACTGACCAGCTCTGACTTTGGCCAGATTGTTTCACCTTTCCAAGCCCCGTTTCTTCTTACATAAATGGAAATATCAGTCAAGTTCTCTCTTTTCTATAGAAAGCAACTTTGGGGAATTTGAATTTGTGGGGTCTTGGGGGGGGGGCAGGCGTTGTAATGTAAAATTCAAAACCAGACCAAGTGGTGAAGGTCAAGCTGACTTTGTTAGTGGTTAATATATGTTACGAGCTCTTATTGGCTTGGTTTTGAAGTCTTGACTGGAAGTAGGATATTGTGAATTTTTCTTTTTTATTATATTGCCATTTTTCTCTTCAGAATACAGAATCTTAGTTTTTTTAAAAAAATTATTCAGTGTGTGATTTTATTTGCTTTGAAAAAAAGAAAATAAATGAGACTAAATTCTCTTCTGATCACCTGCCAATCCTTTTCTGCCTTCTGTTAATAGTTTTATGTCCACTGTCTTGATTTCCCCCCTGTGTATTGGCATACTTACATATGCGCTTGTGGAGACTGTCATGTTGGGAATACACACCTTTTAAAACCATCTATTGCCCTTCTCTGAGTCCCATGTAATGTGGAGGGATCTGCCTCATTCTTTTTAATTACCGCATAGCGAAAGTGTACTTATAGCCATTTCCCGTATTAGTGGACCTGAAAATAGATTTTTTTTTTTTAAATCACAGTTCAGCTCTTACTTGGTATAATAAGCACTTTGTTCTTGGAAACTTTTAGAAGTACAGTGTTTGCTGCAGAAAGAAGTAAAATGCTAAATTATAAACTGGATTCTTTCGCTTTTTGTCTTCACATGTTAAGTATAAATGTTAAGCAGTGAAAAAAGACTTTTAAGAAAGCTTTTTTTATTTATCTCTTTTTCAAATAATATATGACATGACATTGTTTTTAAGTTCTGTAAATGAACAGTTAGCTGAGCTTTTATAAAATACACATAACTTAAAATTTATATTTCAATCATTTTTAAAAAACGGATAAACCATTTCATAGAGCAGGTTTTAGGTTCACAGGGAAGTTGAGCCAAAAGTACAGAAAGTTCCCATGTGCCCCACCCACCCCCACGCTCACCCTCTTCCGCCACCAGCAGCTCCAGAGAGGCACATCTGTTAACAGTCGATGATCCTGTGTTGACACATCATTATCACCCCAAAACCACAGTTTACATGAAGGCTCACCGCCGGTGCTGTACGGTCTGTGGGTTTGGGCAGACATCTAATGACAAATACTCGCCATCGTGAACACAGAGGAGCCCCACTGCCCTAAAAACCCATTCTAATAGAGGTATAGTGGAATCTCATTTTAATTTGCATGTCCCTGAAGACAGTGATGCAGAATAGCTTTTCACACGGTCACATCGTTTTTAATGACTGTGTTTCATTGGATGGCTAGAAACCTTGGCGCAGATAAAATCATTGTTATTTATCACTGGATATTTAGGTGCCATGTGTTTGTGGATGACCTGGGTTATTTGTCCTGTGGTGGTCTGTCCCCCGTGTCCTATTTCCTCTTTATTTAGACATCTCTCTCTCTCTCTTTTTTTTCCCGCGTTTTAAGCTCTTTGAACATTGTTATAAGACTTTATGCAACATAAACACCTTAGGATAAACTCATAGAAATTGAATAATTTGGTCAAAGGATGTGTAGATTTTAACATCTTTTGATACCTATGGCCAGAAAAATTATGCCAATTTTACCAGTGGTTCTAGCCAGTTTTATACTAAGAAATTTTAAAAAAAAATTTTTTTATTAGGGGAAAATGTCAACACACAAAAATGCAGACAGAATAGTGTGATGAACCCTCAGTTACTCAGCTTCAGCAGTCATGTATACACCTGCTCCCCCAGGGCTTGCTCTCCTTTAGTTACTGTTTTAAAACTCTATTGAATTATAACAGAAACACAGAAAAGCATACATATCCTAAATGAGTTTCCACGGGCTGAAACCCACCTGAGTAACTGGCAGCCCGGATGTCCCCTTTGTCTACTGCCAGTCATTCCCTCCCTGGCGAGGGCAGCCAGTAACCTGACATCTAACCGCACTGGTTGGTTTTACCCAGTTTTGTTCCTTCAAGAAGTGGACTCTTACAGTGTGTTCTCTTGTGTCTGGGTTCGCGCTCTTGGCATTGTGTGTGGGATTATCCATGTTACTTCACACAGTTATTGATTACTGGTTCTTGCTGCTGTATGAAATTTCATTGCATGAAGTTATTCTGTTGATGAATGTTTGGATAGATGCCAGTTTGGGGCTATTACAAGTCCTGCTGCCTTGAATATTCAAAGTTTGTCTTTTGGTGAACATACGAATGCATTTCTCTTGGGACTGACTATAGGAGTGAAATTGATAGGTAGCAGAGGTCTGCATGTATTCAGTTTTGGAACTGACTGCGTCTGCTAGCGTGGCAGTAACCGAATTACACTTGGGCCGGCAGTGAGAGCGCTCCACTTTGTATCCTCTCTAGAATCTTCTGCATCATAGCTGCACTCCTAGCTGTTTGTGATGTCTTGTAGTTTTAATTTGCTCTAGTCGACAAGTCAAGCATCTTTTTGTACCTCTATGGGTCATTTGGATACCTTTTTTTAAAAAAATGAAGAGTATATTTAAGCCTTTTGTCCTTTTTTCTATTGCATTACTGTTTTTCTTATCATATTAGCTCTCTGTTGCCACATAGCAAATTATCCCCAAACTTAGTGGCTTATAACAACAACAAACATTTATCTTCTCACAGTTACTGCGGGAGTGGCTTGGTTGGGGTGGTTCTGGCTGGGGTGTGATCAGCCCTCTGAAGGTTTGACTGCACTCGGAGGACCCTTCCCAAGGTGGCTCGCTCACACGCCTGGCAGGTCAGTCCTGGCTGTTGGTGGGAGGCCACAGTTCCTTTTCATGTAGGCCTTTGTCAGGAATGCCTGAGTGTCTTGTCCTCACGACATGGTGACTGACTTCCCTCGAGAGAGTGATTTGAGAGAAAGAGCACCAAGTAGAAGCTGTCATTTTTATGGACTAGCCTCAAGTCAAATGCAGTTTGTAATAGTCATGTTCAGTCGATGGAAGAGAGTCACTTAAATAATTTCAACTTAAATTAGAAGAGAGGGGAGTTGGTGCCACACTTTTGAAAGAGTCAGAAAATTCAGATATATTTTCATACACTGCACTTAGTAGGATTTCTTTTATTCTGGGTAAGTCTCGCAGGAGATATAAGTATGGATTAAAACTGCTGTGAACATTGTGTGCAGGATTTGTGTAACCCTCTGCGATAGTTCATCAGTATCTTAGCCTGCTCTGTTGGTTGTCGTTGTGTCTTTTGAGGAAGAGACGTTAATATTAATATATTTTATTTATTAAATTTTTCCTTCGTGGTTAATGTTTATCGTTACTTTGAAGAAAATCCCAAACTAATTGTTTTGTTTTTCTGTAAATACTATGTCAATAGTATGTATCTTTAAAACTGTTATATCTAGGAAAAAACCACACAGTTGTCACTTAATACTGTAATGCCTAGCCAGAGTTTAAATTTCCAATTGTCTCAAATACCATAATTTTTTTGCATAGTTTAATAATTTTGGCAAGTCAGGATCCAGTAAGGCCTGTCAATTAGAAAAAGTCTCCAGATTCCGTGGTCATCATTTCCCCTCCCCCGCCATCTCTGTGGAACACCTGGATTGTTTGCTTTGCACTGACCCCACAGCGTTCTGTGTTCTGTCCCCAGGTAGCCGTAAGTTTCTCTTGGGGGGTGAGCGTGTTGCACTCACTGGTGTCGCTTCTTTGGTTGTGATCTGTCTCTGGAGTTGAATGTAGATCCCAAGTGAATTTTTGAAGGGCCACCAAACTAAACCACATTGAAATTCATTCAGATCAGAGTTGTTCTGTACTTAAAATGTCATGATGCCCGTTTGCAATGCACTTTCTGCCCTGACACTTTCCGTGTGTGTGTGAGGTCGTCTGAACATGCATTTTCTGTCTTCTGTGGAGAGCCAGCAGCACACTGGCCTTCAGCCTTGTCGTCTTGCGTATACCACACCCTCTGCGGTAGTTAAGAATGTTGCAGGACATGACGTAACAGGGTCCGAGGCTCGTTACTTAGACTTCCCGTGTTTATCGTCTACTTGTCTTCTTCTTCCGGTCCTGTCCACTAGCTTTCCTTCTGTTGCAGCCAACTTTTTGAGTTGTGATGACCAATACTTTAAGGGTCGAAAGCTCAAAAGCATCAAAAGCATAAG
This sequence comes from Rousettus aegyptiacus, assembly GCF_014176215.1. Classification (NCBI taxonomy): domain Eukaryota; kingdom Metazoa; phylum Chordata; class Mammalia; order Chiroptera; family Pteropodidae; genus Rousettus; species Rousettus aegyptiacus. Next base: position 118,370,978 of record NW_023416308.1, read on the forward strand.
GTCACATTACATTTCCAGTCTTCCCCACTCTTCTCTCTAATAGAAACTTTAGCAAGAAAACTTAGAATGACAATAAGAGAACTAGACAAGTTATTTCTTAAAATTCGTATATTTCCACAGTTTAAACTTAGAAAGCTGTTTTCCTAGTACCAATTGTATTTTTAATGTATTGTTCAGTTTCAAATAAGAACCAAATTTTTAGTGTTTTGTTTATAAGTGAATGTACATAAATAATACCAGTTGTTTCTGTGCTTTGGTCACACATGGTTAAAAAAGGTGATCATGGTGCTTGTGCCCTCAACAGAGACAAAATGCAGGCTATATATGTAATTTTAAGTTTTCTAGTGGCCTCATGAAAAAGTAAAAAAGAAACAGGTAAAAATAATTTTAACGTATGTCACTTAACCTAGTAATCAAGTAGTATCATTTCAACGTAATCAATATAAAAATGATTGAGATTTTTTACGTGTGTGTGTGTGCGCGCGCGCGCGCGCGCCAAGTCTTCGAAGTCAGGTATGTATTTTACACTCGCAGCACATTTACTTTGAAGTGGCTGCATTTCAAGTGTTCAGGAGCCTCATTTGGCTGCCGTAGTGAACCGCATAGATCAGAATCGTCATCATCGCTGCTCCCGTGCAGACGTGGGGCGGTGATTAGGAAGCCGTCCTGCCTTCCAGGTGGTGGCAGGAGGTGGCGGCGCAGAGGTGCTCGGGAGGTGGCATTGACAGCATTTTGGGGAAGTGGATCAGGAGGGAGAAGAGCGGCCAGGGCCAGTTTGCGGGCTCTGTCACTCGTGGAGTGTGCCTTTTCTGAGACAGGGAAGAAGAGCTGGAGGGAAAGGTTTGGCTGGTGGCCGCCGTGGAACAGAGAGCTGCAGCTGCATTGTGGGGACCTTACATCTGATGTGCTCTCGAGCCTCCCGGGAGGAGATGCCCGCCACTTGTGTCTCTCTGTTCGAAGTGCTGAGCTGGCCTTACTGGGTTCACGAAGTTGGGTTTCAACTGTGTTTACAGGAGAACTTTAAAAACCACGGAAATGGCTTCATTTTTTCAACAAAACTTAAAAAAAAAAATTCTTCCTGGGCTTTGTTTCAGTTGCTGGGGCAACAGCATGAATAGAACAAATGCGAACTGACACCCCAGCCAATGTGGTCAGCTGGGGGGGTGCGATAAACAGGCCGCGGCCGCAGCCCGGGGGCGCCTCTGCGGCGGCAGCGTGTGGAAGAGGAAGGAAGCAGGAGACCAAGGTGGCCGAGAAGTGGCCGGCAAGGAAGTGGGGCACGCCGTCGGAGAAGCTGGGCGAAGAGAATGTTCCAGAACGGAGGAGGGTCTGCGGGTCGGCTGCATTGAATGCTGCTGAGAGCGAGGCCCAGGTGAGGACAGAATAGTTTCACGTGGCGTCAGCCCCACCCGGAGGTGAGTGGGGGCTTGAAGGAGCAGTTCCAGTGGCGCCGGGACGCCGGGTCGGAAGGAGAGGGAGAGGGGTGTGGCCGCCGCAGGGCTGCCTTCCCCCTCTGGAGTAGCCACCACCCATCGTCGAGAAGACGAGCCCCGCAGGAAAGTGGACAAAGGACATAGACACTTGGCAGAGGGGCGAAGTATAAATGGCTCTGAAACGTGCGGACAGCGGCCACGGTCGAGGGCGAGAGGAGACAGGCGTCCTGCGTGGCTGGCGAGCGCCTGGCCGGGGAGGGCACGGGGAGCCGCTCGTCGTCCACTCCTTGGCCCGCGTGTTTGATCAGCGCCCCCGCTCCTGGGGGCTCTGGTGTCTCCCGTAATATGAACCCTAAATGGTCATCAAGGTGGCCTGGCTAAATCAACTGCACTGCAGACGAAAGTCTCTGTCAGGTAAAACGTTATATTCTTCACGAAAGTAGACGTTGTCGTTTGCTGCCATTATGTAAACCCGCACTTTGAGAGCGGTCCCCCCTCGCCTTTCTAGAGATCGAGAAGGCGGCCAGTGGGCTGGCGTGGGCCGCAGGCGGCACTGGGAGTGTGCCTTCGAAGAGCCGGGCTGAGCGTGTCTTCCTGCCTTGACCTTCTGCCCCTCAGCCCACTTCCCGCGAGGTACCAGTCTGCATCCAGGGGCCTGTTAGGGTTCTTTTCGAGGCCGTGTCCTGCTGTGCGTGCGCGCTGGGTCGCACACCACTGCAGAGGCTTCGCGATGAGTCCACACTCCGTTGACCTTACTGCACCTAGAAGTAACCGCAGCTCCTGTCAGGAGAGCACCACGCTTACCTGCTCTGGGTCATCCACCGAGGAAGCAAGCGAGCGACGTGGTTTGAGAGCCTGGCAGGCAGCAGTGGGGTGTGGCGGAGCTGTCTCGCGTAGGGGAGGGACTTTCTTGGTCGCCTTTCTGTGGAGGGGAGGGATGCTGCAGACCTTTACGGGCCGTACGCGCTCGTGCCACCTGCACCAGCCTGGCTCTGCGGACCTCTCTCCGCTTTGGCCTTCGGGGAGAGCACGTGTTCAAGTGCGGACTTAAAGAACAATGAAAAACAAGTCCCATGCAAGTAGACAGAATCCGCCTTCCACCAGTGTACACTGACGTTGTACAACCTTACATTTCTGTCGTCAGGACTCTCTAGGATCTTGTTTAAATTTGCTTAATTTTTTTAGGGTTTGAAGCTGTGGTTATTTGATTCCTTGTTCTTCATTTCTTTGAATATCCTGGTTTCAGTTAACATTTTACATTTCATTTTAGATGTCTCTGCTTCTTAGAGCCAAGGGAAAGACATTTAAGACTTGAAGCATCGTAAGTGATAGTTTGACCGTCTCGTATTACAGAGAAGAAAACAGGCTCGGGGAGATGAGGTTACTTGCCCAAAGGTTGCCCGAATCTCTATTCTGTTAGTCTTCGCCGTGAAGTTCGGTGGGGCGAGGGGTCATTTGATACCCTTGCGTCATCAGGTCTGGCTAGGTAACCTGCCATAATTTTGAGGGGGGTGTGTGGCTTTAATTACATCTCAACAGTTCTAATAAAGATAATTTATATGCTGCAGTAACTCATTTACAGTCATGGAGACAGTCTGGTTGAACACTACATTTTTTTGGTTGAAAAGGTCGAAGTCTAGAGATGTGAATTTATTCATTCACGAGTATAGGCCATAAAGATTTACTCTGCGCTCCGTGTTTAACGTTTCTCAGAGCAGTGCCGTCTGGTGGAACAACTTCGTATAATATTCTTTCCCGTGCCCATTGTAAATACAGTTGAAAGTTCGGTTTCTTAGGCTCACTCGCCACGTTGCAGGTACCGTGCTGTGTGTGGCTGGCAGCACTGTGTCGGACAGTGCAGGTCTAGAGCACTTACCTTTACAAAGCTTTCTTTAGAGGACTTTAGAAGTGTTGGTGGTAGAGACCAAGGCTTTATGAGTAAGATTAGAATCGTCAACTGGAAATTGCGTTTGTTCTCAAAAGTAGGAAGAACTTACCCTCGGAGCTCGTGACAGTGCTGTCGCTCGCTGGTTGTGGCTTGGGCCTGGTTTACATTCCATCCGTTCTTTAAGACAGTAATCAAGAACCTGTAGGAAGGGTTTTCTTCCTTTTCCATCACTTACGTATCTTGTTTTGCTGGATGAAAATTCTGTCCTTGGAACGACTTTTCAGTGAACACATTCGTTCACCTCCGTGGTGCTCACGCGTTTTTCAGCCTCTGTACTTTTATTTCACATGCGGATCACTCGATTACCAAAATGCCCTACAGATAGTTTCGATGTCTTTCTTGCTGTTACACTTTGCATCATGGAAGCTTCAGGTATACGTCGAATCGAGCGTGCTGAGCCCCGGGGCAGGGCCAGCTGGGTCCCGCCTGGTACCTGGGTGGTTGGGATCGCGAGGTCTGCTGCGCCGTCACTCTCCATCTTGCCTGTCGTTTCAGCCAGCAGAGTCGGTTCTCCGGGCTTTGCTTTGGAGGCTAATTGACTAATTTATGACTTGGCTCCATTTTAATAGCTAGTGAGATTGGGTCGCTTCACGCATGATTGCAGTGATTTGAGTGTCCATTAGTTTGCATAGCCAGACGGTGATGTAACCCAGTCAGGTGCCAAGGTTTTTACTTAAAGTACTTTCCATACATGATTTCACATTTAAAAGGTGGTAGTATGGATTTACCTTGGGTGTTTTATACTTTAAAAAGTAGTCTTTTTGCATTCTTAGACTTTCGATTAGTGGTTTAGAAGCCTTGATATTCTTGCCGTGGCTTGTATTAAAGTGATTACTATTTCTGAAATTAGCTGATTGTGTGTGTGTGTGTGTGCGCGCGCGCGCGTGTGCACATGCATGCGTGTTCAGTTTTGATGATTTTTGTGTTCAATATTTTGTCTTTTTTTTTTTTTTTTTTTTTTTAGATCAACAGTGTGCTAGGCCTTGAGGATAAAGTGGTGAACAGGATCTCATAGAGGTGGGGTTATCTTCCCATCTCTTCAGACTTGGGTGTTTTGGAGGATATTTGTGAGGATACTGGTAGAAATGGGATGGGGATCCACATTAACATGATACTCTGGTCGACTTGGTGCACTGTAGGACTTCCTGATATAGTGGTAAGTAGAGTTTCTTGCTTTTGTGGGTCCAGGCCTTAGGCTGAATCACCTGTCTGGATTTGAGAGGGTGTTTTTAGTTGTCTGCGAATAGAAGGAGAAAATGCTTTCTCGTATGTTATGTAGCAGCTTTGGCTTCCTCTTGTGAATTCGCATTAGTGGGGAATATCATGGAATTCATAGTAAAAATTCATATGACAGTATAAGGAGCAGATGATTCCTGCTTTTGTTTGCTACGTTGAGTTTTTAAAAGAGTACATTCGGAGTTCGCTTCGGGTCGCTGGCGTGAGTCCTTACTGTTCTCAGCTGCAAAATGGGAATGGCGCCCACTCCGCGGGGTGCGAGGGGGGCGCCCCGCCTGCCCTTCGCGCGCTCGGTGACTAAGCGGGTGCGGATTTAGATACTCTTCAGTTGAGAGTGTGTTCTTTTGCTGTTTCAGGCTTAACCAGTCCCTGTCCCTGACTGATATTTTTATAATAATGTCGTCCCTGCTTTCTCTCCAGTGGCCTTAATCAGAGTCCGTAGTGTTGAAAAGAGGAGACGCTTTGTGCTAGGGTTAGGTTATGTGGCTGCTGAAGAAAATGTGGCTCTTTTAAGGAATGATGAGCAAAAATACATAGAAAAGTATATACTTTTAAAATCTTTTATTAAGTTTATTGGGGTGACATTGGTTAATAAAATGATATATTTTAATCTTGATTTCCTTGTTTGAGGAGGCCCTTCTGGATCGATACAGCTGCCGTAGACCAAACGTTTGCGGCCCCCAGGATTCATATGCGGAAACCTCCTCAGTGTGATGGTGTTGGGGGCGGGACGTTTGAGGGGGTGATGGGGTCGTCATGAGAATGGAGCCCTAACGACTGGGATCTGTGCTGGTATCACAGAGACCCCGGGAAGTCCCCGCCCCTTCCAGCACGTGCGGACGCAGTGGAAGGATGGCTGCCTGCGCACCAGAAGGGGGTCCTCAGCCGACACTGAACCTCTCGACGCCGTGATCTTGCACTTCCAGCCTTTAGGACTGTGAGGAGTAAATTCCTGTTTGCGAGCCACCCAGGCCGTGGCGTCGTTACAGCAGGTGGCGCGGACCGAGACACCTGTTCCGTGACGCGATGTTTATTAACGAGCCCATGTTTTTCCCCCACGCGCGTCCCGAGACGCGGGGCTGCTGCTGCCGCGCTCTCTAGCCACGCCCCTTGCTCGTTTTCGTCCTTTAATTATGATGTAAAACTTAGTTTCCTAGAAATTCAATACTGGGGGAGAATTCCCCCTTTCGAGCGTCTGTATTCTTTAGGGAAAACCCTTCATCGTCCTTGTGATTCCATTGTCATCTGTATGTTTTAACTTTCGAAACAAACACCTCCCCTGGCCTCGTCAGCTCTCCGTCAGAGGTCCCGTGTCGCAGTTGGCCCGGATGCTGTCCTGTCCGGGCCAGCGCCAGACACTCTTCGTTTCCTGAGTCGCGCCTGTCCGACTTCTCCTTCAGCGTCGGCACCCGCTGGGCACCCGCAGGCTCCGGGCAGATGGTGCTACTTCCCTCTTCGCGCTCCTTCTGGTGAAGCCTCCCCGTGTCAGCGCTTTCAGGTCCCTTTCCTTGAGGTCTGTCGCGCAGAAGACGCTTTTCCCGCACTCCTCCTGCTTCCTTCCAGCACCTCTGCCGTTGTGCGTCCTGGTCCTTGTGGATCGTGCCTTAAAACAAAACAAAACAAAAAAAACAGGACAAAACAACCAAAACCGCTTTTTCCCCCCCGTGCTATAGCACGTTCTAGAGACCCCTCCGCGCGCGCTCAGCGTGCACGCGTCCCCCAGCACCCCGTTACCGCGCCGGTGCGCTGCGCGCCCGTTCTCCCTCCTCTGATCTCGTTGCTCACGCTCTCACACTGCAGCATAGCCGTGTTTCTTACTCAGCAGTACAGAGCCAGGCTTTCCCCCCAGCGGTCTAAGTGAAGAGACTGAGCAGAGCAGTGGCTCGTGTGTCAGCGTACTCGTCACAACGGAAGAAGCGCCTGTATTCCCAGGGCCGTGAGCGTGTCCGAGCGCTGGTGGTGCTTTCGGCTTCCCCGACGGGGTCGCGTGGGGAGGCAGGCCGGCAGGTCGCCGCAGCTCTGCGGGGGGCAAGTGGGTGAAGTGGGTGGTCTTGGCTGGTGGGAGAAATTATTGCAGATGAGCTTCGAGGGTCCTGCGCCCACTCAGATACAAATGCCAGATCGTGTGTGTGGTACACACGTGTGCGTTTTGTGGAGTCCATAACTTCGTCCGATTCGTGAAGGAGTCTGGGACTGCTCACAGAGCGATGGTGATGGGACTAGAATTCCCTGTGACGTTCAGTCGTGCACTCTTTACGCTAACGTGCCGAGTCGTGTCTAAGGACGAGCAGCACACGGCGACACACGGTCTGTTGTTATGGTTTAGGGTAAAAGCTTAGGTGATCAGTTATACTTTTCAGGTGTATGTTCAAAATGCATTCAACTTAGAGTTAAATATTTTCATTTTGGCGTAGGTTTGTTACTGTTTTGTTGGTTCATATTATTTGTTTTAAAGCGCAGTTAGCATCATTTCTGTTTATTTTATTTGAGGGAAAACATCGAGATCACAATGTAGTGTGAATTTTATGGAAGAAAGGAAACGAACGGCATTTCTTTTGAGATGCCTTGTAGTCTGAGTTCCTACAGGAGTTTTGGTTCCCGTAATTGTCCGTAGCCTGCGGCTTTCTCAGCGGTGCTAAGGCGAGTGAAGTGCCGTGTCGCGCCGGGCCGACGGGAGAGCCGGCTGGTGTTCTGCTCGCAGTTCCTAGTGAACACTGTGATGGTTTAACAGTATCTCATGGGACTACTTGGGGACATTTAGAGGGAGACACTCTTAAAATTTTGGTATTTTAAAATATGATGCCTTTGCAGTCAGCTCTGTGTTGAAGAAGAATATCGTTGGTGTTTTCATGGTATAAATATAAAGCTGTCTGTTCACTGATCCTGCTGTTATGGCGTCTCTTTCTGGGCGATTGTTAAGTATAGTATTAAAGCTGAGAGAGGGATGACAGGGCCCTTTTTTCCTGTTTTCACGTAGAAAAAAGTTAACTAGAACTTTTCCGTGTGACTCAAGACCTTGAGCCGGTGTCTTTAGCGGCAGCTGTCATTGGATGAGGAGAGAACATGTGACTATGTGCTCTTTTCCTTTACAGGAGAGCTGCTGTCTCAGGCCTGCATCCCACTCGGTTCTGCTAAGCTGCCAATGCAGTGAATGGGAAGACAGCCGTTGCCAGGATCACCTGTAATGGGCAAGGAGCCACAGAGAAGAAAACATTTCTTTTAGTTTTTAAACTTGGTTTGAAAGGTAAGACTATTAGGAGTATCAGGAGTTTCCTTCCCTAAGTGACGTCTGGCATGAGACTCGAGTCTTGGTGGACCAGGGCTAGGTCACCTCTTTGAGCCAGGTACAGTATGGTTTTGTGGCACTGTGCTATTTTTAGGAAGTTAAATAGCTCTGTAATTCGCTCCAGTCTGTCTTACCGTCTGCAGCACCCATGTGAGTCCCAGTTTCCAGGGGGGAGGGAGCTGGGCCCCGAGGACCAGCCAGGCCTAGCAAGCTGAAGCAGCTTGCAGAGAAGGACAGCGAGTAGACCCAGCTGCTGCTTCTAGGCCATTTCTCTCTCTCTCTCTCTCTCTCTCTCTCTCTCTCTGTGTGTGTGTGTGTGTGTGTGAGAGAGAGAGAGATTTGAGAGAGGTTGTCTTGTTTTACACCAGCCAAAGGACACCTGGCTTCTAGCCAGCCAGCTGACTCCTTTTGAGTCCTTGTTGCTCTCACTTTGGAACTTTTAACTGAAACTTCATTAAAGACCTGAGGTTGATTTTGCATATTTGACTTTTGTCTTGGTTGGCATTTAAGAGAAAGCGGCCCAATAGGGACTTTTGGGGGACGTGCTCACGTTCTTAATCCATTTTCGTCTGCTTTACTGTTATCTGTACGAGAAGGTGGGCAGAACCTCTTCAGTCATCTGCCTTTCAGAATTCACCTGAGGAGTCCCTAGCTCTGCTGTGGCAGACCTTTGCTTCTAATCCCCAGGCCAGCCTTTCCTGGGCAGAAATACCACTTTGCATGGGACCCCCCACCTCCAGCCCCTGGTGGGCGACTCTCTTCAACCCTCTGGCCACCCCTTGTGCTTACGCTATGAAATGAAGTTCCAGCTTCGTGCACTGATACTCAGATTCCTACATGAATCTTCTCATTTCTCCAACTTCATCTCCGTGTTTTTCTGCATAAATCCTGACAGGTAGAATTCCCTCTAAAGTTTTTATTCACCTCTTGGCACCTGTTTCATATGTGGTGTTTTGGTTTGTTTTGGTCATGGGGCTCAGCCCTTCCCTTTCTCCACCGGGGGGGTGTGTTCTAACCTGTGCCAGGGCCTCTTCGGTTTGCCACCTGCTGGGCTGAGTGGACAGTCCAGCTCCAGTCAGGAGTTCAGATTTAAGAAGTCGTTACCATGTGGTTGTGAACTATGATCCGACTGTCAGGTTTATTTATAATAAAGAAGATAGTTTGTAATGCACGTGATCTGTTATTTTGTCTTTGTCATCAGTTGATTCAGAGCTGGGGGTAGTGGGAAGAAAGATAATAGGTATAGGGCCCCACAGAGACCTCCACATTGAATTCAGTAGGATATTTTAGACAGATAGCATTATATTAGTTTCAGGTGTGCAACACAGCAATTTGATACATGTGTATATTGCAGAACGATCACCAGTAAGTGTGCTTACCATCCATCACTACACAGTCACACGTTTTTTCTCTTGCGATGAGAACTTTTCAGGTCTATTCTCTTAGCAACCTTCAGATGTACTGTACAGTGTTGTTAGCTGTAGCCACCATGCTGTACATTGCATTCCATGACTAACCTTCCTAACCAGCAGTGTGTGCCCTCTGATCCCCTTCACATTTTGCCCACCTTCATCATGTGGTTTCATTGCTGTTCCGTGTACTGGGTCTCATGACTTCCAGGGCTCAGCTCTGTTTCTGCCTTTTTGTCAAACCTGTATGCATCGTTCCAGTTCCTCTGTTCCTCTGTGAACTCTGAGTATCTCATGAAATTATTTTAGGATTATTTCTTCTCTTAAAGTAAATTTTAAACACTAGGCGAACAAGAAGTTTTTCCTTCTGCTTTATGTCAAGTACTTTTTAAATAATGAGAATCGTTAATTGGTGGTAGGAGTTAAAATTTCAGAGACATATTTTAGAAACATTTTGAAGACTTCGTCTCTTTCTTTCTGTGTTTTTGTTTGTTTTATTTTATTTTGCTTTGCTGGTAGAGACTCTGAGCTTTGGTAGCTTACAGAATAATTCCTTCCCTTTAGCTGTGTGTTCCTCCCTTTGTTTACTTCCCTCTGCTCATCAGAAAGCTGTCCCACACTAGAATTGGCGACTCTTTCTCTTGGAAAGTTACACAGAAGTCTCCGGGAGTCCTAGAGTCAGTGCCAGTGGTAGAGAAGGGTCAGACGAGCAGCACTGTAAGTAGAGGGTCCTTCAGACCAGGGGCCGGTTGTCAGACTAAACTTTTGTTACAGAGGCCCGGATAGTAAATATTTTAGGTTTCATGGACCAAAAGGCAAGAAAGAGGGTATCATGAAAGATATATAATATTACAAGAGAGATAACAATTTTTACAGATATTATAGATGAAATCTAAAATATAGAAAGCATTGAGTTTAATTTTTTGTAATACAGATCTAACGAGAAAAATGGAATTCTTCATCTAGGGGGATAACATTTCATGTAAATAGTATGCAGAGTTAGAGGACCCTTTGCAGAATCCGTTGCAAATCATCTAATCTCTTAATGCTGATCTGTAATGAGACTTTCATGTTTCGTCTTTGAAAATATCTTTTTACACAAGTAGGTGCTGCCACATTCTGATACCAGTCCAGAAGCATGTGATGTTAGTTGAGTACATTTGTCACTTGGAAGGCATTTTTAGAATTCTAATAGCTTTTTCTCTTGATCTTTGCCTCTTAATATGTAGATTAATTTCCAACTGAAGGTTGGGTGAGAGCTCCTCAGTTGCATAACTAAATGGATTCTGAAGTAGGGAAATTTCTTTCACACTTGCAGTAAGGTCTGCACGATGTTTAACTAGTTGGAGTTCAGAAAACATCCACTGCAAATTTGCGTGGGAATGAGGATCTTTTTGTTTTAACTTCCGACAGCATGGGAAGTGTATGAGGCAGCCTGAACTTAGCTGGATGAAGGTAGTGTTGAAATTACTTTACCAAAGTGTGGGTTTTGCAGATCGGTGGTGTAATTTTAAGTTGTATTAGCCTTGTGATTTTAGCTTGACTTCATTCGGAAACACTAGGACTTCAGCAGAGGCAAGTTTTCAGAGCCATTCATTGTTCAGTTGTATTGGTTGAGGGCTGTTCTCATTCAGAAAAATTTCAGTTTTGGCCTTGAGCTCAAAAAGTTGCAAAAAATAACCCTCGATGAGCCATCAAGCTGCTGGGTAATAGGACAGCTCAGGAACTAAGAATGGGTAAGTCCGTGAGAGTAAGTCAAGTTCATTAATGTCAGGTTAACGTTGACAATACCAGCTCAGTAACACATGCAGAATTTTAAAAATCTCCCAGAGTACCTGCTGATGAAAGTAGAAAAATGGTAAGATTTAAATACTTTAAGTTTTCACAGCTTTTGTAAGTTTGTTTAATTAGCCTTTTTTCTCTACACATAATTTTAACCACCATTAGTTAGAGCATGTTGTACGGAGTCTATTGCACGTTGTAGTGATTTCATCTTTCCTCAGCCTCTCTGAAAACATTCTGCCTCTACTCGTTTCATGAGGACTAATCATAGAGGCTGATTCTTCATCTCTCCAAACCCCTCAGTTAAACAGCTGCGCTGTGTCAGTCATATCTGTGAACTCATCAGGAATCGGGGAGAACTGTCACTGGCTTCCTTGCTTGGCTGGCACGCCATTGGAAACCAACTTTGAACCTTCATTTTAACATTTTATTTTTGTAAAGAAATTCTCCTGTTACGCGATATTTCATTTTAACTTTTCTAGGATTTCTGACTGGCCTCCCTGTGAGTCGGGAACGTCGTGATGACTGCGTAGTTGGTAGCGCTGACGTGGTGTCCTCTCCAGCGCAGGTGTGATTGCGTAGTAAACCCGGTGATTTGCCATCCGCTTGCCTAACCGAACAGTCCGCATCCCGTCGTGCCATAAAAGCACGACATTTGTAGTCTGTGGCCGTTTTCCTTTCCTCGTTTCGACGTCCCGGGTCTGCAGGGTGGTAACATACTACTGTGTTGCGGTACAGCATGGCACTGAGGACTCTGTTGGCTACGCCTGTGCCCAGCTGAGCTGAAGTGCAAAGTGGCGGCGCAGCACGTGTGGCCGCAGGTCTCCCGCTCAGCCTTCGCAGGGGCGGAGGGCGGGGACAGTCTGCAGGGGTTGTGCCCACGCGCCGGGAAGACTCTCTGGACACTAAAGTTGAATCTCATGGAACTTTCACAAGTCATGGAATGGTGTTCGTTTGATTATTCCCATCCGCCGCCTCCTCCCGTAGAGTTAAGAATGTAAAAACCATTTTTTGCTCAGGAACTGTATAAAAATGGGTGGCAGACCAGACTTGGCGGTCTCGGTCCTCTGTCCCCAGGTGTCCCACGTTTCTGGAGTTGGTTTACATGCTACAGGCAGAGAGAATGGGGTGAAAAGGGACCCCCGTGGCTCTTGTTGTCAGTTGGCTTGTTTGGTTCGATCTTTCTGTCTCTTTGCTGGCTGGCTTGTTTTGTTTTGTTCTGTTTCGTTGTGCACACAGAACTCTTAAGCGAATGCGGTTACCTCTTCACACGTGGCTTGGCAGCTGGCCTGGTCTCTGTGCAGCTCGCATTCGTGCAGCCCTCCCTGAGTGCCGGGGATGGTACTACGTGCTGTTAAATGTTCTTCTCGTAGTTTTTTATTTCATCATACGTAGGTCCATAGTTTACATAGGTGTATAGTTTAGAAAATCAAAGAGTGTCACAAGATTCTAACACAAAGTAAACACCTCTTTTTTCTGTCCGGTCCCCTCATCCTTGACTTACTCGCTAGGGGCCGCCGCCTCCACCTCCTAGCTGCTTGCTCATCCCTCCTGCCGTCCGCGTTTTAAATCACGCCTGTAGGGAGCGGCTTCTGATCCATCTGACTTCTGGCTGTGGAGGGGAAGGTTTAGCGCTCATCTGCATAGCTCCTTCCCTCTCCCATCTCACAGCTCGGGTTCAAATGAATATTCAGAGTATGTCTATTTTGGTTAATTGTCCCTAAATCTTTGGCTTAGTTTGCAGAATTCTCCTCCGCATAGTCACACGTGTCCACAGCACATCTCCTCGGACGCACCCTCTGCAGAGCCTGGCCCTGCACCGCCTCCGGGCTGGCTCACCTTGCCTCCGTAGCTGCAGGTGTCCCGCGCACCTTCCTTCCGGGCGTCGCCTGTGTGTGTTGGGTCCCCGGTTTCGTGTCGCGTGCCTTCCCTCACGGCTTAGTGCCGTGCTTTGGCGAAGCCCGTCCTCCAGTAGTAGCTCGCTGGGAAAGCACGCACGAGCCTTTCAGGCCTTCCGCGTCCGAAAGCGTTCTTTTCTGGGGCTGCTGTTGAGGAGGCTGCTGTCCTTCTGATTTCCATTCCTTTTATAAATGTTTTTTTCTCTCTGGGTGCTGTGGGAGTTCACACCATGCCGTAGGGGGTCTGTTTCACCTCACCGTGATGGCGCATGTGCAGGTCCCGAGGGCAGAGAAAATTTTGTGCTTGGAGGTCATTTTTTACAGGGGTCGGTTTTGGGTTTATAGTATGTTCTCTAAAACTTCTGTCACTTGGATGTTGGGCATCCCGAATTACTTCTTCACTCTCTGTCTCGTCATAAATGTGCTGGCGTTCTCCTTGGCTGCTGTGGCCTCTTCTCTGTCCTTTATTTTCGGTAGAGTTACCAGAGCAGCGGCGGACCGGGCGGGCTTCAGTCCTCCGAGCGCTGGACGGTCGCGTCCACCTGTTCTGATTTCTCGTTGAGGCGCCTGTCGGCCCAGGTGTAGCCGTGCCTTGTGGATCCGTCAAACTTTGAGATTGATCAGACACCACGGGAGTCACTCAGAGTGGCCTTCCTCTCCAGAACGGAGCCTCCTGCGCCGTCGCCCCCACAGAGGGCTCTGCAGGCTTTGCCGGGGCACCGCCAGCCATGGGGCCTCGCTCGCGTTCGTGGCCCCCACCTTTAGCCCCGTCGTAGCAGCTCTTGCCTGCTCACAGGTAATCTGTACCTGTCACGCCCTGGCTCTCGTTTCATCCTCGCGAGCTGTACGCACGGCGGTACGGGAGAGTTTCAGGATGGTCACAGCCAGTTACTCTGTCCCCACGCGGCGAGTCCTGTTGCCACCCTGCTCATCTTGGTGCCATGTGGTTGGCAGCATCCTCCTCCCCAGAGTGGGGTATGATGTTGCCTGGCACGAGGTGGCCTGCCGGGGCAGGCCGCAGTACGGTTGGCGCCTCCCATGGGCCCGGACACGACTCATCAGTGACTACGCTGAGACTGCTGTGCTTGTTAGTCACACCATAATGTGACTTTACAGTGAGCTTGCAATCAGCCAAACTCTTCGGACTTGTTTCTTTCATCACTTTAACAGTTTTCTTAGTCTTTTTTTTCCGTAACCCCCAGACTCACTTTAAAAAAAGAAAAAAATCTCTTATTAGCAAAATAAGTCATGCTTTGCATATACTTGGACTGAATTTTTTGAAATTGTGCAATTTATACACAGGGATTACACACATGCGAGATCTATGAGAATTTGTGAAGGACACATTACTTGCTCTGATGTAGACCAGGTGACAGAGTGCAGCTGGATGTTTCTTGATTGGCAATTGGCTTTTTAAATATAAAAGTGGGTGATGAGATCACACGCTTCGCCCTGCCCTTCACACCTCAGCGGTGCGTTTGGGTCAGCCCCGGCGTGGGGGCGGGCACTGCGTTCTGAGGGCCTCCTATTTCCCAGGCAGCTCAGCATTCCAGAGGCAGGCCGTCAGTGTGTATCACCTGATGCCAGAGTACAGCCACGAATGAAGGAAACGTGAAGATCAGGCTTCGAGGAGGCAGAATTGTGGTTGGAATGGGAGGAGGAGTGGTAATTTCGTGTGAAATCTCCCAGGGGACACCTTGGATTGCAGAGTGGAGGCTGTTGCGGGGCCTCGGCGTCTTCGATGAGTTCTCGAAAGGGGGGCTCTGCATTCTTCCCTTTGGGCACATCTCTTCCCGGTCCGTCTTTCTCGTTGTTGTCACCTCTGTATTTGAACTGGAGACCTGGTCTCGCTGATCATTTGCCTTGTCTTGCCTGCTTCATCGTTCATGGCTTAGCGTGCCGCTTGTCCCTGCAGCGTCCTGCCCAGTGGCCTGGTCTGCAGCACGCCCTTCTGGCCCGCATGCCAGTCACCTTCAGACACTCGGCCGCACCCAGGCAGGTTAGTCCTCTTTCTTCCCTTGGCCTTCGCAGGAGTACAGGCTCTGTATACTTGCCACAGCATAAATGTCATCTCTGTTTCACTTTCCCTCTATCTCTATTCAGAATTGTTTCTTTCTTTGGTACTGAAATACATTGCTTAATCTTTATACAGATACTTTAATGTACGTTTGTCTCAAAACTCACCAGTTCCCTCCTCGCGTCTGCAGCAAGCCTGCATGGCTCTGCTGTGCATTCATGCGTGGCCCTGAGTCGCCTGGCCTTATTCCTAGCACCCTCTGAAAGGCTCTTTCTCCTGGTCATCAGGACATTCTCCCTGCCACGAATTTCCTGAAGCTATTGGGCCTTTCTGTCCTCTGTGCTTGCAGGCTCATCTGTCCTGGCCACGAGTACTTACTTCTTCTGCATCACCCACTAAACTCTGTCTTTTGAGGCTCAGCTGAGGCCTCACGAGTCTTCTGGCCGAGCTCCCCTCTGCTGAGCTCCCTTTCTGCAGAGCAGGCTTGGCGTTTATCTCTTATTCTCTGTATTTTCTCTCTTAGTTTTACTGTAGGGTTTGTTTATCGTGTTACTCGTGTATTCATCGGTACAGTGCATATCAATGCTTCACAAATACCTGTTGATTAATATAGCGCACATTCAGTGGATTTTAGTCCTTTATTTACTACTCTCAAAGGAAAGCTGAAATATCAAAGAAATTGCTAAGTAAAGCTGGGAAAAATTCCGGAACATGCAGATGGTAGAAACGGAATCGTTTTTGCATGTCCTTGGACAAAGCACCAGTACCGTAGAAGTGGCTCTGAGTTCGTGTTGCCTTTTCCCTGAAGATGTGGTCCTCTCTGCGGGGCGCTCTGGCGCCTGATTTATTATTCCAGCCTTTGGGTGGAGGTGGGGGGCGACGCTGAAGTGGGCGCAGCTCCTGGGTGGACTTGCCCGTCCTTCCTGACCTTTTCCTTAGTATTTAGCGAGACCTCCTTCAGAGGGCAGCTATGACTCCTGGGTCCATGTTTCTGCCTCTTCATGTGAAAATTACAGTGTTTTCCAGAGCATCGAGCTTTGCCGTCAAGAGTAGAGTTTATCGTTAGTAATGCTGAGAGGTGATAGAGTGACTCTGCATTCTCCTATTTATAGATACTTTCCTCCCTGTCCCCTTCTTAGTGGCATGCCACTTCAGTGTGCCGAGTGAGCAACCACCAACCCTTCTTGAGCCCAACAATTCCCCGTCTGGGTTGTTGCACACGCGAGCCCAAGCACCGGGAGGGGGCCTGAGGCTCCAGGTATCTGGACACTGGCCGGAGCAGGTGAACCAGTAAGAACAGCTTTTTGCAGCTCACTGTGTTCAGTAGATCCCGTTCCCAGGCTTCTTGTAAATGCAGCCAGAGGTTTGGTGTACGCTGCCTGCTGCTGGTGCAATAAACAAGCAGTTTGTTTTGAATCTAAGTGGAGGCCATGAAGCTCAGTTTTCTTCAGGACATGTGAGGAGTCTAATTTTTTTTTAAATACATTAATCAAACATCATTGTTTCCCAACACGTTTGAGTGACCTAGGCATACTTTTTCTTCTTTATAATAGTTTTGAATTAGCATAGAAAGCAAAATAACTTCCCAAAGACAGGCACCTGTTTTAAAATGTGAGCAGGTCTATCTAAACTGGTAACGGGCCACCCACGGCTCTCCTGGTTTAAGATCTAGCCTTCTCCTTTATTTCAGGGCGAAGAGTTTGAAAACTTCCCTTTTATTCCTACAAATATTCCTGGGTTTAGAGGCTAAAAAACAGTTCTGGTTTTCTCACGACCTACTTTTTTGACTTGAAGAATGCTTAGTTGCTCTGTGTGTGTGTGTGTGTGTGTGTGTGTGTGTGTGTGCACGTACGCGTGTGTGTGTATAAAAGAATAAACCTGATTATCTTATATATGTTTATATTTTAGAAGAAAGGGTATCGTGGCTCCTAGGTTTTCCCTCTTCATTCCCCGTTGGCTGTTGTGTGGGCAAGGTGGTTAGTTGTTGACTTTGGCCTTGGAAGGAGATGAGGGAGGGGGGCTATTTTAGTTCCATGAGAGAAACTTTGAATCATAATTGTAGTAATCATGTAATTGGAACTGTCATGGGCCACATACGACTTTTTTTTTAACCTTGTTAGATGTCTCTGTTACAAGGGTCGTTATTCCTGTACTGCCTCCATTTTACAGAATGGATTTTACTTTTATTCCCTGAACTAACTCTGTCTGAACACACCTTGCAAGTAGATTCATTAGCAGTATCTCTATTAGAGGTGTTATGGAAACATCACTACATTAAAAAACATTACAGCATGGGTATTACCTATTTTCCCTGCAGTACCATGGTCTCGGATGCTGCTTGTCAGTTGCTTTATTAGAATCATATGACTCTTGACTACTTGAAATGTGGCTGGTACAAATTGAGATGTACTATAAGTGTGAAATGGACCAGATTTTGAAGACTTAGTACCAAAAAAAAATTTGCGTGTTGAAATAATAATGTTTGGATAAGTGAGGTTAAATAAAATATACTATGAAAATTTATTTCACCAGTTTCTTTTACTTTTTTGGTGTGGCTGTTAGAAACTTTAAACTTAGATGTGGCTGACCTGGGCCTTAGTGACATTTGTATTCAACAGTCCCTACCTGGGTGATAGCGGGGCCAGTGCCCTCTGATGGTGCCGAGAGAAGGGGGCCTCTGGGCAGTGCCCGGGGAGACTCGCGGTGTACAGGAATTTGACTTGGGCAGTGTGTGCTGGCATGTCTCTGCATAAGACCATGCAAAAATTATATTACAAATATTCCCTTCATAGAACATTTTGAAGAAATAGTTTTAAAAATTTATAACTTATTTTGTTGTTTTAACTCTTTCCCATGTGTTATCTTAGGCAGAAGCAGCCGCTTCTCCTATTTTTATAATTCATGCTTCATATGTTTCGGTAATTGTGACTATTTCAACTAGAAATATCTTATGCACGTTTATTGCAAGACTGGAGTATGGCAGCAAGTATTCACTTAGGATCTGGAATCTTGGGGCATCCCGGTGGGGCGGTTATGCGGCGGTATAGACGGGGCTGGCTTCGCGGGTATGTGCAGCCTCACAGGGCTCCGTGGCCAGCAGCATTTGCGTCAAGCTCGGCTGTTGCTGTCTGGGAATTTTTGATAATCTTTGAGTCTTTTTTTGGGGTCTCTGGACCCAGCCAGTCTCGGTTCCGGGTATTCCACAGTCAATAGTGGTGTTGCAGACTTGGGGTTTTGCAGAGCACAGTCTGTCATTTTTGGGGGGCCCCATCAAAAAGTGATGTATTCTATTAATGTCCTCTCCGTCCTGTTAGAAAAGAACCCACTTGTATCAGCTCGTGCACAGCGGGTTTCTGAACGAGCGCAGCCGCACGTTTGCGTAGCCGCTTCCCCTCCGTTTCTGACGGCTGCGTAGTTGTTTTAGCCACTTACTGTGCTTTGGTACAGACGGTCGGCGGTGGCTTCAGTCCAGGGCCACAGTGGCAGCAACCAGGGAGCTCACTGGAGAGGCTCAGGCCCAACCCCCCGTTTACTGCGTCAGAGTCGGAGACCGTTTCAACAAGACCCCTGGGTGTTCCCTGCGCCCGTGAAAGCCTGGGCAGCACTGAAGCTCACTGACTCGGTGGTGGGCGCTGCACGGCAGCTTCCGTTTGCCGAGCCCCAGTGTGTCCCAGCGTGTGTCTGGGCCTTTCTCATTGGCTCCTTCCAGCCAGTCCGCCTGGGAGGGGCTTGAGGCTGGGGGAGGTGAGGCAGCTTTCCCAGGCTTCAGGGCCGGCCAGTCGTGAGCCGGCTTGGAGTCAGGCCTGTTGGGATGCTCAGTACCCCCCACAGGGTTTGGAGGAACGTGGCGTGTACTTGGTGAGAGCCCACCCACGGTCGGGCCCTGTGGAATGTGCTCTCCCCGCGGCGCCTTGGAAAACTCGACGGAGGGCCTAGGGTTCTTGTCATACTTCTTGCAGACTATCTAGCCACATCGCCGTGTCAGTCCTGTGTCGTGGAGACAGGGTAGCACCTTTTCTTTCGGAAACAGAGTCACTGCCTACCTGCTGGGAGCTAAAGGTGCCATGGCCCAGATTTGGCTGCTGAGAAGGGCGGTATTTCATTAGTTGTGGAGGACGTCTAAGAGTGACTAGGGTTAGGGACCCTTGCTTCTATTCTGCACACATAAGGATAGTAATTTTTACTTGTGTCTTAAGTTATAGGGAAGGTACAAAGCAGCAGAGGCTGTCGCCTGTGGCTTCAAGTGATGGGTACCTCAGCTCCCGGGTGACCTGCCATCTAATCTTCAGCCTTTTTGGAGAAAACCCTATTTTTGAGCTGCTTAATTAAGGTGTAGCTAGGGTTTGAATTCCTTGGTGTCTTTGTTTACTAAAAATGAGCTGTTGAAATTCTCACTCCTTGTAGTTTTTCTGAGTGTCTTAGAGTAGTTGTACTTTTTAAAAGAACTCCATTTGACCTTGGGACTGTGGGCAGTTGACCTTCACCCCTAGCTTGTTTCTACTTCAAAGGGCATAAATAGAAACCAGGGCTGAGCTAGCTCCATTCGCTTCCAGTCAGTTTGCTGTTTGGCTGAAAGGTAAAACACATAATGCTTGTTTCAGGGGTCTACTGTGGTTATATTTTATTTTTAAGTTTGCAGTACCCGATATAAAGAAAATGGATGTAGCACTGTATATTTCAAAGTGTTCGGATTTGAAAAATGCTGTTCTGATTCAGGTAGTTGCTAAAGAATTCCTTTTCTTGTGTTTAATTAAGTATGATAAAACACAAAGTCACCGTCTCGGGGCTACAGGAGCCGGTAGGTCGGGTAGGCACACTGCTGGATCACATAGACCAGGTGTCTGGGACAGTCCCCCGGACAGCTGGCACCTTTCTTCCCTGTGGTGATCTGGGGACAGAAGCACCTCAGTTTTCAGCTCTGCTATCACATAGGGCCTTATTTGTCACCACTCAGATGCAGGGGAGGACACGTGGGGGTTTTTATGGTTCATGGCACACTGGAGGAAATTTTGTCACGTGGCCATGCCTGTCTGCCCGAGAAGCTGGCAACATGGTCTAGGCGTGCCTAAGGAGGCGAGGGTGGCCTGGTGGGTTGGCCCTCCCTCCGGTCAGCTGTGAGGGCCGGGGTGGGCTCAGAGGTGGCAGAGCCAAGTTCCAGGAAAGGGACGCTAAACCTTTTCTCTAAAGGACTAGAGAATAAATATTTTAGTCTTTGTGGGCCACATACAGCCCCTGTCGCTTATTCATCTCTTTTCCTAAAACAACCATTTAAAAATATCACCACCATTCTTAGCTCGCAGGCTGCGGGCTGGGTTCGGGCTGTGGGCTGCAGTTTGCCAGTTCCTGCTTCTATGTCATCACTACTGATTTTCAGCCTTTTTAATAAATTCAGTATTTAATGAGTTTCCTTTATAAGGTTAACATTATGGAAGTCAGACAGAAGTATGACTTTATAGTGTGTAGACATTATAGTTTATTTTTGCTGGATGTAAGTGTAAATCTCGTTTATAATTAGCTCCAGGAGTTAGGACTTGATACCAGATTTGCTTTTTTGTGCTTTTTCTTAGTATTTTTAA
This sequence comes from Rousettus aegyptiacus, assembly GCF_014176215.1. Classification (NCBI taxonomy): domain Eukaryota; kingdom Metazoa; phylum Chordata; class Mammalia; order Chiroptera; family Pteropodidae; genus Rousettus; species Rousettus aegyptiacus. Next base: position 118,391,563 of record NW_023416308.1, read on the forward strand.
TTATACTTTATATCTTTGTCCATGGGATTACAAAAATAAACAAGTTGCTTTAACTGAGATAAAATTTTTAAAAGGTTTCAGACTGAATTATTAACTATGTCCAGTTTTCTGATTTCAAGTGGAGAGGACCATTAGTTAATAAGGAATTTGACTTGCAGACCAAAACAAACGCAGAGTGACCCAATGGTGGTAGGAAGGAGTTTTAACACACCTGGGAGTGTTTCAATCAGCGACTCCAATGAAATATTTAAAATAAGAAAAAAGAACCCTTTTGCCACACATCCTAGGGTCAGAATTTCCGTGAGCACCTGAAGACAGGGCACGCTGTCGGGGGTGTGGCTCTCCGCGGTCGTTCGGAGCGGGGGGCCGTCCTCAGCCATGGTGCTGCGCGCGTGGAGTCCAGACTGGCCCGGGACCCGTGCCCTGGTCATGGGGCACGGTGCTGCATGTCGCTATTTTAGTCATCCTGAGCTTTGGCACCGCGGGTGGGGGCGAGTGGTAAAGTGTGCTTTCTTTAGCATCTACGATTTAAAACACAGATAAATGAGCCAGGTTGCTCCAGCAGAAACATGTGGACTGCTGACAGCGCTACTTTGTGCCCCGAGCAAGGGGCAGCTTCTCTCCTTCCTCTTTGTAGGATCGGGAACCTTTTTCCCTTCCCTCCTTTGGAGTTACAGGTTGCTGGTATCTTGTCTTTTTTTCTCCCTGTCAGTTTTATTAGGATAAAATGGCACAGTGCAGGTGTTGTTTGTTTGTTAGCCATTTTCCACAAATCTGAAAACCAAAAAAGCCATTTATGTGTAAGATTTATTTCCACTGTCCTTTTCCCCAAACGTACTTTCGTGTTCCGTGTGTGTATCTCACTTTTGCCATTATCTCTTCAGTTCCCTAGTAACTGCCTTAGAAGTGGAAGTAGGCTGCTCTCGGGTTTGAAGTATATGTTTCTTTCCTTCACTAGCAGAGACGTTATGGTCTGGAAGCAGAGAGGTCCCTGTTAGCCCAGTGGCGTGGGTGGCTGCTGACGGTGCTGGGGGTTGTGGCATTGCTTTTCTAGCATATTCTGTGGTTAATCATTGGCCTGATCATAAAGAGGAAGAGACAGCTGCGCCTTACGTTGCGGGCCACTGCTTCGTGTCATCTCGGGAGCTCACGGCAGTCTGCGTGCCACTTCTCCCCAGTGGGGCGTCGCCAGCCTGGCGTAGGCCAGCCTCGCGGTGGCTTCCCCATCCCTACCCGGGTCTTGGTTCTGTGCTGCTCACCGATGTGAGCATGTCGCTTTACGTGTCTTTCGAAATGTTTCAAGATTTTGTTTGACAGCTACTGTAACACCATATTTTGTAATATTCTTAGCTGAAACTTGTTCTCTTTATTTTTGAGTCCCTTATTGTTTCTCTGACTTTCTTAAAACTCTGCTTATATTTGAAAGACTGTGATCATACACTTACGAGTGAATTCACGTGAAGCGGGTGTGTCCTTACACGCCGTTGAGTAGCCTGCCGTGGTGCGCACGCGGCTCTTTCCTGTTCCTGGGCCAATCAGCTTGACTAGCAGCAGAAATAAACGTTGCCCTCTGCGATCTCTATTTTAAACAGTACTGTTCTGAAACACGTGTTCACAGAAGTATGAAGTTAGGGTCTGCTGCTCCCCGATCTCCCAGTATGGGCAGATTTAGCAGAACACGTGAAAGCGCATGTGCGCTCTGTTGTGGGTTATGACCTTCGCGGCTGCGTTTCTGTCACCCAGGCTCTCTCAGCACAGGCTTTTAATGATCTACAGGTTACAGTTTAGGGGTTACATCGAGTAAGCATGTATCTTCCCAAACCCTGCTTCAGGAGTTAGGCAGTGCGCACCTTTGCCAGATAGGACCGGCTTTTGAATGCTCCCCCTCCCTAATCGGAACTCTTATCATTTTGTCGTCTTTTGGTCAAAAGTGGCCTTTGAGATTGTCCCATCATGGCATCCTTAGGTTATGCAGTAGACCCTGTGTTTCATATTCCCATTTGCGACACATTCTCTTTTAACTCTGTAACTCGAAGAAAACAAACTCCCTGGTTCGCGTTGCGGAGGGGGCAGGACGGAGGGGCCGGGCGGCTCACGCGCGGCTTTCCAGGCCGGTAGTTTTGTTTCTCATGTGTTTTTCCTAGTAACTGAGGAATTCCTTAAGAATTAGGTTCCTTTTTTTTATTTTTCTTTGTTAGGAACGTCACAGGCTTTTTACCATTTTATGATTTTCAGACTTTGGGCTGTGAAAGTCCTGTGCTGTCAGCGGCGAAAGCACCGGTCGTTGGTAGTGACTGGTTTGGTTCTGCAGTATCCTGAAGAGTGCTAGGCACTGAGGTTCTGATGAGACTGTTCTGTGTAAGACTGCGTCCTTCGCCCTGAAGAGAGGGTTTACTTTCTTCCTTTCCCTTCTTAACCAGGTTGGATGGGATAATTTTGCAGGTTAAAATTCCAGGTTTTAGTATCTTTCAGCATTTTCAAGTCAATTTTCTGTTATCAATAAAAATATTTTCTGAGAAGGGAAAAATCCTGCTAAATTTTACTTATTCAGAAAGTATCGTATAGGTTGAATGTGAAACTTATTTTACTTATGGCGTTTTAGACTAAAACTAAACTGAAATTTGAAAAATTAATATGTGAATTTGAAATTTTATTTGAAATACTCTCTGCGTTTTGTTTAGACCAGCATGTTTTGGAAATTTGATCTTCACTCATCATCCCACATAGACACACTTCTAGAAAAAGAAGATGTAACACTGAAGGAGTTAATGGATGAGGAAGATGTTTTACAGGAATGTAAAGCTCAGAACCGCAAACTTATAGAGTTTCTGTTAAAAGCAGAATGTCTCGAAGATTTAGTCTCGTTCATTATAGAAGAACCACCTCAAGACATGGATGAAAAGATCAGATACAAGTAAGAAAACTCAATCTTCTCTTCAGGGTGGGACTGAAGCGAGGTGGGGCAGGGTGTCCGTGCTCGTGGCCCCGCAGCCCCCACGCCACCCCACACCTCGCACCGGGCCTTCGGACGGCGGGGCCGCCCGGCCCGGTGAAGCGCCTGCTCCTGTGGCGAGCGGGGCCTGGCGAAATGACGGGATTCAGAACGAGTGTTCCGCGTTTCACTCAGAAGGTCTTGTGGAAGGGCAGGGCGCTTTATAAATAGCGACGAAGTTTCTTAAAATAGTAAGACACGAGCCAAGTATTTTCTCTTTGCAAATCGGAAGATAGTGTTATGTGGTTACCTGAGATCACACAGCAGATCGAAGCGAGAGCTCGGGTTGTCAGGAGTGTCACTGATAAAATAAATTCTGACCTTTCGTTAGCTGGAGCGTGTGGGTCTTGGTGAATGGTAGTGTCGCTGAATTTCGGTGGGTGCCCCTGTGGGCGACTGCAGTGGCTTGTGTGCTCATCACCGATTCCATCTGCGCACACGCAGACCGAGAGCGACGCAGCAGGACTGACGCCTTCGTCACGGTCTCCCATGGCATCGACCCTTGGAAACTGGCAGTATTCCTTACGTATTTAAAGTATTGGGGTTTTATTGATTTTTCCACCTCTAACTCCATTGACCTATGTGCTCCCCACCCCCCAGAAATGGAACACAAAGTAACTTATTTTGCATTAAATAATGGATAGGAAGAATTATGTTTTTTAGTAGATTCTTTTTTGTACTCTCTTCCCCAGTCCCTTTTTTTTTTTTTTTTTTAAAGATATCTTTTTATTTCTTCTTGTGCGAATTTTGCTGTCAGGGAAATAATACTTATTAATGTTTTCAACTTGCTGGTGGTTGGATTTTCAAGGGAGTCATGTTCTCTGCCAGCCGTGACGGTTGACAACTAGCGTTTGGCGACAGCCTCCACTCAGAGATCAGTGCCTCAGAAAGAAGAGGGAAGGAGAGCGGCCACAGGAACACTGCCATGCTCCCACCCGCAAGCGAGACACTCTCCTCCTCGGGCGTTCCCGTCGCAGTGAACCAGCACGCGTGGGCGCTGCGTGTCGCGGGCTTGCCCTGAAGGAGGGGGCGCGGTGTGGGCTTCGCGTCAGGCCCCCTGCGAGGGGACTGGCCCTTCCCTCTTAGGCTCCGGGCAGCTGAGCAGGGGGCTCGCCCTCTGGGGCCTGTTTCCCAGGTGCCAGAGGAAGCTGGCACCTCTTGGTCGGGGGTAGGGGGCACACCTTGTGGAAAGTGCTGCTCTCCCCAAAAGTGGGCGTGGTTTTTGTCGCGCTGCCATGCCATCGTGGGTGTTTTTGTCTCTTTCTTTTCTTTTTATCCTTTTTTCTTTTGGTGCTGCCTCAGAGGTTGCGAGAAACAGGTGAGCCTCCCTGGACACAGCTTTCTGGATGGCACCATTGTAAGGGCGCGTGACTCGAGCTGGGCAGAGCAGTTCTCTGCTGGGCCGTTCTCTGCTCAGTCGGGTTGGTATTGGATTAGAGGGGTTTTTCAGATGGGGTCTGACCGCTTTTCAGGGTTAAGGCTAACTAGTCATTTCAGGAAATTTAGATCAGCGTTTTGTAGTTTTTGGATGATGGAGAGATTGCTGTGTTTTGTGAACTTCGTAAATATATTAATTACACGTGTGCATTACACATCGCTGTTCCCAACTTATTCAGTGATCACATGCGTTACAGGATGGTCATTTTACATTGACCTTTTTAATTTTAATGAGAACTTTAAAAAGAGGTCCTTAAGTAGAAGTATAAGCCCAAAAGCTGGTCGAGAGTCCCACGGAGGGGCTGCGGAGCGGCCCGCGGCAGAGGAGCGCCGGGAGGGGCCGCCGCGCCGGAGGCCGAGGGGAGACGGGCCGGAGGGGGGGACGGGGCAGTGGTCGGGGCTGCCGCCGGTGGGCCAGTAACCACCGGCGCGTGCACCGTGCAGCACGTAGGCTCTGGAGCGCCTTTGAGGGAGAACTGGAGACGAGGCAGAGACCCTTCTTTCGAGTAGTTTCCTAGAAAGGGAGCAGAGGGACAAAGTGGGAACCACAGGCCGATGTGGAGACAGGAGAGGAGTGGAAGAAACTGGTTTGTGTTTAGTTGCTGGTGAGACTGTGCTGTGTCGAGGGAAAAGACGTGTCAGTGAGCAGGAGCTCGAGTGATGCTCTGTGCTGGAGTGGGCAGGAGGGAAGGGGACCAGGAGGACGAGTGGAGGGTGGCGTTGAGCAGGGCTGTGGGAGGAGGAAGGGTCCCACGCGCAGGTCGCGCCAGCTCGGCCGGGCTCTGCTCCGACGGCTTCTGCATTCTTGGTACAGAGGGAGGGCGTCAGGGCACAGCGCGCGGTGGCGTAGGAGGGGCCTGGCGCGGGGGATTCGAGGGGGCTTTGGGTATTTTAGAAACTTGTTTAATGTGAGGGAGGGAGTGACAGTGTAGCCCCAGCCTGTCCAGGACCAGAACTTCGAGCCTTTTGTGTGGTGCCTAAGATCCATATTCATGCTGCTTTACGTCATACTTCTGAGTCACCTGTGGCAAAACAGGTGAAAAAATTTAAAAGGTGCCCATGCCCTCCTCTGGACCATCTGTGCTGAAATTTCGAGTAGGTCCTCTACACACTCGGCTCGCCCCCGGGGTTGCAGTCTCCTGCCTTTACCAACTCTTCATTTGTCGGCAACTTTCAGATGAGGGCAGTTGAGACAGCGTGCCGCCTGCCCAGCCCCATGGCGGCGGGCCAGCACTTCCGTGAAGGAGAAAATAGAGAGAAGTAAGGACAGCCAGCTGTTCGTTCCAGGCCTTCTCCTCAGTGTTTTGTATTGTATTATCCTCCCCCGTGAGGTGAGGGCTCTTGTCTTAACGTTACAGACCTGGAAACTGAGGCCCAGAGAGCTTAACTTGCCCAGGGTCATAGAGCTTGGAAGTGGTAGGCAGGTTCTGAAACTCGATGGTGTGGCTCCAGAAGCCACACCTGTAACCACTGGCTAATCCTGCCCCCGGCATGACAGTGACTTTGTTTTGTGGCATCTTCATGCCCACCTATTTCATAACGTGAGGAAGACTCAGTTGCCGAGCCGTGCGCCTCCAGACAGCCGCTGGGTGACGTGGCCCCTGTGCCCACACACCTGCCAGTTCTGCTGCTTTCTTTTCAGTTTTTCCCTCTGTACAAGGGTTCGTTTGGGGACAGTCTCCTCCTGCTCAGTCTTCCGCCCTCATGCCAGACCCTTTGAGCGCTGTAGCTTTCTGTCTGTCGCCAGTAGCCCCACCAGTCCGGGGCCTCAAAATGGGCAGCCGCGTGCTGGTGCGGGAAACTCCCACCACCGTCCTCACCTCGCTCATCCTACAGCCGCTTGTGGCTGTTCTGTCCCTCCCTGTCCTGGTCAGCATTTGAGCTTGCCATTCCCGATGACTAGATGGTTCTGGATTCTGGCTGCTGCCCGGGAAGGAAAAGAGCAGAGAAATGAACTGTGGGTCGGGAGCATGGTCTGCGTGGGCCTCGGAGGCTCCGTTGTTGCTGCTGAAAACACGAGAAGTCGTTTGTGGTCAGGGAAGTGAGTAGAGAAAGTGGATCTACTCGTGTTTTTCAGAGGGTGAGCTCTGGTGCTCCGGGGGTAAGTAAGCAAGCTTTAGGGGTGCAGGTCTTCCAGTGCCGTGGGGCGTGTGGAGGAGGTCTGTGTCCAGGGGGCGAGGCCTGATGAAAGAAGCTGGTGTGGAGAGCTCGTTCCTTTGCATGCCGCCTCCCACCGGGCCGCTAAGGCTGCCATCCCGTTCTCCACCTCGGTGTATTAGAATCTTACTCTCCTCAGATGCGATGCAGACTGAACATTTGACAAGGCCGCCCTTATGCAATTTCTAGTACCGCTTGCAGCCCACGTGAAAATAGAGGTGGCTGGCCTGGGAACCTCAACGTGTCTTGAGTAGTTACAAGGTGCTGTGTGCAGCGAGTCTCCTGGAAACCGGCGTCCTCATGGTTGTCCTACCAGCTGGGCCGCTTTCTGAGCCAGAGGCGGCCACGGATGGCTGCGGCCCGAGGCCTTTACCTGCCACACCTGGCCCATCCGAGAAGGCGAGAAGGCCCCGCCCTGCTGCGAGAAGGCTCCGCCCTGCTGCGGGCCCCCCGGGCTCCCGCGCCCTAGGTGTGCTCCAGTTTCATTGGGGAAAATGCATTCCTGTTAGAGCATGGTTTAGGAACCATTTTTTGGACACAGTATAAAATTCACTTTAATCTAGAGACTGGACAGAACGGATTGAAACGATTTTCTAATTTGCGAAAGATAATTTTGTTATTTTTCTCACACAATTTTAGGAAAGCTTTCTGATATGTGTTTTACTTTATGTAATTAAACTGTTAATATAGATGATGATATAAGTATCCTATTCTTCTAGGTATCCAAATATTTCTTGTGAGTTGCTCACTTCTGATGTCTCCCAGATGAATGATAGACTGGGAGAAGATGAATCCTTGCTCATGAAATTGTATAGCTTCCTCCTAAACGATTCCCCCTTGAACCCACTACTTGCCAGTTTCTTCAGCAAGGTGCTAAGTATTCTTATCAGCAGAAAACCAGAACAGGTAAATATTGTGTTCCGAAGGTAAGTATTAGGGCCGATCATCCCCCTGGGGTGATCCCCAGCCACCCCGTTACTTCAGTGTTCTGAGTGCACCTGAAGTCCAGCTTCTCTGCAAGAACAGATTTTAAACCTTGTGTCTTCCGAGTGCTCCCTGGCCTAACACTGAGTTAGACGCTGACGAATGTGGTCTGCCGTGCCATGTTCTCGTCTGCCTGCCTCACGTCTCAGGTTTTTAGCATACCGTGGTTTCCCCTTGACAAGTAGAAGCGTGAGAACGTTGGTGACGGTGGCATTGTGGCGCACGCCGAGCTGTGCGAGTGGGGTCCGAATGGCTGTGTAGAGCACCACTTTGTTTTCCTTTTCCTTCAATGGTGATTACAGATGAAGCTCAAATCAAAAAGCTTCCCTATGAGTGTAATTGATAGTTGGCTTATACAGACGATGATTGTTTCTGTTGCGATTCCACTCAAAAACTTAAATTTTACTATATGTGGAATCTAAAGAACAGAATAAGCAAGGAAACAAACAGCTGTAGATACGGGGACAAACTGATGGTTGCCAGTTGGGTGGAAAAGGTAAGGGGATTACGGAGTAATTACAAAACAGCCATGGGGAGGCGACGCACAGCATGCAGAATATCGTCATGTTGTCATACTGCGTATGGGGCTAGGTGGGCATTAGACCAAAGTGGGGATCACTTCGCAAATTATATAAACTTCTAAGTGCTGTGCTGTACATCTGAAACTGATATAAAATAGTATCAAACGTCAACTCTAATTGAAAATAAATAATTTTTCCTGAGTTCAAAAAAAATAAAGAGGGATGAATAGGGTCTGGGGGACAACTTCAGTGTGGAGCTTGAGACGTCTGAGTATAGACGTAGGTCTGCTCCAGGCGTGCTTGGCAGAAACCCGAGCCTGCCTGTCATGGCCCCGACCTCCCTTCACTCTTCCCTCTCTTCCTCCTTTTTCTTCCCCCTCCCCACTTTGCTTGGTTCTTAAACAGTTCGGGGGTACTTGGGAGTGATTTTCCAAGCAGCTGTTGTGTGCGTGGTTCTCGGTGCAGCCCTGGACAGCAGCGCAGTTACCCCACTGAGGATTCGTGGGAAGCACCCTGGGGCTGGGGCTCAGCAGACCGGGGTGTGAGCAGGTCTCCCAGATGACCGAGAACCTGCCCACGTTCTCACGTTCAAAAACCACTGCTCTAGTGGACGTGGTGTGAAAGGGGCTGCTTGCCAGGAGGTCTGGTCTCTATGGAGACGGGCAGCCAGGGAGCATGGAGAGGGAGCCTCAGGTGCCCAAGTCCAAACTAACAGCCCTGCCAGAGAGCAGCGAGCAAGGGTGTGCTGACGGGTGCCAGTGGCCAGACTCAGCGGCCTGGCACCCTTCACAGGGGAGAGTAGACTCCAGGACCCGTCCTTGCCCTCGGACAGGGAGGGACTAGAACTATTTTAAACCCAGTGCGTCTGTTTTGTGCCAAGGTGAAGTGGATACACGTTTTATTTTAGAAAGATGAGGTCATTCTTTCATGTTCTTCATTGAGCAGGATTACTTTCCTAAATGTATTGAAATTGAGGTTCTTTTTTTCTTAGATAATACTCCCCAAATTATGGTTACTATAATACAGGTCGTCTTTCTCTCTTCTCCCTTTCGATGAGAAGTAACAGGACTTCTCACTGTTCCTGGGAAGTGCAGGTCATCCCAGCAGCCTGAGCTGCGCACCGGGCAGTGCCAGGCGGTTGCAGTCATTAGCGAACGGGCCTCGCATCTCACCATGCTCCCCCCTCACTGTGTGTGAGGGGGACCCGGAGTCGTGGGTCCTAGTTTTCAGTGTCATGACTGTTTCTGAGCATTCGCATTGGCCTCCAAGGTCAGACGTGCCATCTGCGTAAAGGTGAGGCCCGTCGCTCTGCTGCGCCTTGTGCCTCTTGGTTCAGGACTCCTCGAATGAGAACAAGCAGATTCAGAGGCCTCGATAGGAAGAGGCCACACCATCCTATCGAGAATGATGAGTGTAAATAAAGGTTTCCCTTCACTTGATGAGTTAGTAAGGAGACGTGCAGCTGCTAGCAGTGAACAAAACGTGGACTCCACCTGGCTCAGCCGATACGGAGCAGGAGTCCAGCTGCAGGGCCCCGCCAGTGTCAAACGAGTTAGCGCCCGGGTAGTGCCGCCCTCTGCACAGGACATCGTGCTGTCCATGGCACTAGCTGCGATTTACGCATTTGGGCTCCAGACCGAGTGCTTTTACCACTGACACTGCGCAGTATTTTGAAACTACACAGAAACTACATGTGATTTTTCCTCCTCTCTCCTCTACCGTGTTTTCAAAAACTTATGTCACTCGTTTGCTAGTGGATTGATTATGTATAATTTCTTGAAGGTTTATATGAGAACATTTAACCTCGTTGTCTGGAGAAGCAGTGCGTGGTGATTAATCATTGTGTGGAACAGTTTTCATCGTCATCTGGTCGTTTGATTTCTTCATGCCGAATAATGGCAGGACTGTGGCTTCTGAGACATATAAATCTAAGTTTAAATTTTAGAGCAGCCGTTTTTTTAGTTTTTAGCAAGATGTTTCACCGGTCTGAACCTCAGTTTCTTCATCTGTTACACTGAGTTAAGCAGCCCCCACACGGGCCTCACCGGGCTGCTGCTCCCAGGGCCTGCAAGTAGACCATTCGTGCTGGCGACAGGAGTCAGGAGGCACGCGAGGGTGTCCAGGACAGACAGTCCCCCTCTTCTTCCCACGCAGAAGACCCTGGGGGCGGGGGTCTAATTTTGTTACCATGGTCGCAGCCCCACAGTGTAACGGTCAGCCTGCCCCACACTCGCTCTCCTTGTGTGAATCCAATCAGGTGAACTGCTGAAGTAAGGTCCAGGTGTGATGTTTCTGTGTAACAGGTGAGTTAGTCATTTCGAGTGATGTAGAAATCCTTATGTTTTGAATTATTTTCTCTTGCTTGCTGGAATATAATTAGAATTTCGAATATTCTGAGTTTTAGTGCAAAGTCTAATGGACTTGCTTTCTGTTTATAAACTGAAATGGTATATTGTCTGGCTTTTCATAGGGTATGCAATTTTTTATTCTCTGAGAATTAATAATGAAAGTAAAAAGAATATTTTGTTAAGGTGTATTTGTATTTGGGAATGTGTGATAATTTGGGAGATTTTTCCTAAGGGATTGTTGACTGTTATAAAAGTTAGCAGGCTTTCCAAATTGACATAATACTGCGAACTCAGCAGGGTGGCATTCGGGAGTGCGGGCCGCTGGGGGGTCAGGCTCGGAAGCATTCTGAAGTGCCCGGTTGCCTGTCTTTCACTTTTGGCTTCTTCTCCCCTAGATCGTGGATTTCTTAAAGAAGAAACGTGACTTTGTAGACCTCATCATAAAGCACATAGGAACGTCAGCTATCATGGATTTGTTGCTCAGGCTCCTGACGTGCATCGAGCCGCCACAGCCCCGGCAGGACGTGCTGAATGTGAGTAGAATTGGGACTGTCGTGGAGCGCGGTGGGGACAGGCGGGCTGGGGGGCGCCCCGGGGCTTGGCGGTGGAAGGTTGGCTGGGAAACTGGGGGCAAGGCGGAGGGTCGGGGAGAAGGTTGTTCCGAGACAGGAAGAGATTCAGGTTCCGCAGGGTTAAGATTGAGGTGGCACATGCCAGGAGCCTGGGGTGTGTCTTTGTCCTTTGCTGGTCGGTTTTCCAGTGGGGGCGGGGGGCGGAGTGGGCTGAGGATGTGTCTCAAAGCTGGTGCGGTGACAAGACCGGAATGAGAGGTTGGGGCTGTGAACCTCGTCTGAGTGTGCTTTGAGGCTTCTCGAGAAGAGGGTCGCACTGCAGGGCCACCTCCGAAAGCCAGGAAGGAGAGGCATCGGCGTTTCAGGGAATCGGGCTTCGGAGGTAACGGTCTCGTGGGTGCCGAGGAGCCTGGGCTGAGTAGGAAACAGTTTACTTGCAGAGGGCACGTATTTGAAATTTGGGGAGATGGTTATTTTAGGGTGCGTGTGTGTCTGGAGGAGCTGCCTTTGCTGGACCCCGGGCGGGGGGCGGGGGGCGAGGCTTCCCAGGCCTCCCGTGCGCGCCGCCGCCTCGCCGTCTCCCTCGTCCCCCCCTCGTTCTCCACGTTCCCCAGGGCCGTTCCCCAGTCCCTTCCACCTCCGCCTCGAACCTTAGGGCCCTCTCGTTTCTCTGGAAAGGCTCGTTTTAGTCACTGACCGAGGGCCCGGGAGAGACGGGAGGCTGTCAGGGGGCCGTCAGGGAAAGGGCGGCTCCGCCGAGGTGGGCAGGAGTGGCCTCAGTGGCAGGGCGCGTGCGCGGGGCCATCCCGGCCGGGGGCCGGGGCCGTGTCCGTAGAGCAGGGCGGGCGTCTGCCGGGCAGAGTCCCTGTGAGGAAAGCAGCAGAGCGGACCTAGTGGGTATCCTGGGAGCTGCCTGCGGAAGGGTCCTGAGTTGGGACACTGGCTCCTTCTAGGTGTTTGCAGGTGTGGAAAGAGGCCGAGGACTGTTGAGGACGAGGGGGACGGGCGCCTGCGTACTCGGACTGTGGCGGAGGGGTTGACTGTTCCGCGTGGCCTTCTAGACTCGCCCTGGTCACGTCCGCGTTGACCTTTGGGTGCAGCGATAGGGGGCTCGGTGCGGCGCGGCCGGGGGACGGGCAGCTGGAAGCGCCTCGGGCCGACTTCGATGCGGGGCCACTGCGAGGGGGAGTCCAGAGTGGCCTGGGGTGTGCGTGCCTGTCTTAGCTGTGGAGGCAGTGGGGTGGGGGGACTGCCCAGGGCGGCCCCTCCACGCAGGCGTCAGCATCCTCTGCTTCAGGGACATTGCCGCTCTGAGTACGGGCCGCGCCTCCGCCAGAACCTGTTAGACTTCGCTAGGCTGGCCCGGCCCGGCCCTCTGCGCTTCGCGCGGTCCCCGGGCGGTCCCCGGGCGGGCCGCAGGGCGGGCCATTGTTCCGAGGCCCCGCGTGGGCGCTGCTCGTCTCTCGGGAGCCGGAGCCGGCGTTAGGCTTTCTCCCCGTGCCTTGAGCAACTGGGGTTGGGTTTCTCGGCCTCCAGCACCCCCGGCACCTGTGCGCGCGTGTGTCCTCTCTAGGTGGCCAGCGCCTCCGTAGTTCGGTGTCCTGTTCCTCGTGGAACCGGTCTTACGCCGGCCGAGTGTTCGTTGGTTCTCCCTAGTATCCGCCGCACGGTTTCATTTTCAGCAGCATGCCATGTGTAGGTGAAGAAGTGATTTCCGTGTCATAATAATAGCTCTTTGCCAGCATGTGACAGGGCAGATAAACTCTGCTTCTGAAGTGTCCCCGCCCCCCATTCTTCACATTTCCTGTGGTGGTTTTGGAATCTAAAAGTTCAACATGCATTTTAACCCAGAGACTTGCTACTAAACACTGCTTTTCTCAGTCTTTCTTAGCTCTCGTTAAAGTGAACATTCCTCTATAGAAAAGGTATATGTCCACCCCCCCCCCAATAACCATGGTACAGGCCCTTTAGTGCCCAGTATTCCAGAATTACCCCCAGCTAAGGAGCCGATGTACAGAAGTTTCGTATGCGCGCATCGTAAGTTGGGGAGGAGTTGCTACTGCTGGCTGCTGTTAAAACCACCTCTTCACTGGCATTTTCCTTGGGGGACTTTTAATTTCCTGTAGTGTTCACAGTCCAGAGAAAGCAGTAACAGCCTGCTTAGAATGTGCTGGCTGTTTCCAAGTATGTTAACCTTCACTGGGGCTTGAACGAGAGCCGCTCGTTGCTATGATTGCTTCTATAATGTTTTACAGTGGTTGAATGAGGAGAAAATTATCCAGAGGCTCGTGGAAATAGTTCATCCATCGCAAGAAGAAGATGTAAGTTCTCCTGTGTTACTGTAAACTTGATTTTTTCAGACAGCCATGTTCATCGGGCCCAGAGCGTAAGTGTATGGGGTGCGAGGGCGGGGGGCAGCTGGCACAGTGATAACCTGGCATTCTCAAAATTGAAAGTGTTCTAAACATGAAAGGCTGCATTTGCTTATACCCAATAAATGTCCAGAAGTTTTTTGGCGCGCAGCAGGCGGCGAGCCCCGGCCCCGGCCCCGTTCCGGAGCGGGGGTTTCGTGCGGACCTGCTCGTCGTCCTTACACACACCTCCGGCCACAGCACTTTTCCTCTACGCCCATCTTCAGCCAGGGGGTGTGGCCACGTCTGCATTTGTTCTTTGCATCTTGGCCAAAGTCTCCTGAGCATCACACTGGGATCTTGGTCACTTTTGACCCTGTCGGACCCCTAGAGTGACAGGCTCTTGGTCACCATCCTTCCTGGCCCAGCTTTTGTGCTCTGGCAGGTTTGGCTTTGTCCTAGGTACTAAAGGTGGCATTGCTTTGGAGTTTGCACGTTGGGCCCTGTGCCGATGGTCCGTCTGTCAGGATGGGGTCGCCAGGGTCAGCTGGTGTGGCTCCAGAGGAGGCTGTCACTCGGCTTCGCTACCGCGGCTCTTGTCGCCACCTTCAGTAGGGGACTAAGGCATAGGAATTGCCAGCACTCAACCATTTCTACCGACAGACATGACAGTTCCGTGCTGTTCAACCTAATATCTTTGGAGCAGTTGGTTTACAGAAGGTGCAGAGTATGTCATGAGGGAAGGGGCGGGGGGCTCCCTTACGTTCTAGGGTGTAGTGTAGATGGGAGAGTGAGCACCATGGGGGAGCAGCACAAAGGAGGACGGAGGATACCCTCTCGCAGAAAGCCAAGTTTTCTATTTCAGTGGGTGTCGCCCCGCCCCTTCCTCTGGGGAGGGTGGGAAGGGAGGAGGGAAGCGGGAGAGAAAGCGGAGGAAAGAAAGTGCTGTTCAGGGGACCGCCGCGTCCCCGTCATTCCTCACGGGACAGCGCAGTGCTGTTGCTGTGGACACGGAGGACACATGCCGGCGTGGCCACGTGCCAGGTCACGACAGGAGCTCGGCCCGCCCGTTCCCAGGGAGCACATGTCTGTGGATGAGGCTTGCTTGCTGCTCCATCACGTTCTGGAGCAGAAGAGCTCGGTCACCCAGCGGGTGTCAAACCTGTCTGCAGGGGCCAGGAGAACTGACAGAGGAGGAGCCCAGCTCTCCAGCAAGTTCTTTGGTGAAGGACAAAGCATTTGGGGCATCAGCACATTCCTTACTTGACTTGCAAGAAAGTTAATTTTGTCCATTGGACAGTCCTGTCGATAGTCTCATTCTGTACAAAGTGCGCATCACAGGCTGATGTTGTCCAACCAGTTTCCGTTGACTACAGGGCGTTGGGGTCCTGACTCCAGTCGGTGGGCTCTGACACCGACACCGGTCTGCGTCGTCACCCGTGCTGGGGCCTCATTGCTCTGCCTGTGCCGCAGGCCACGCTCAGCGCCACGTGCCACAGAGCGTGGCGTGTGTGCGCTGAGATGTCAGAGCTTTCTTCTAAGGTAAACGCTCTGTACACTTGGAAAAGACGTACCGTTTCCTACCTGTTGATGTATTCCAGAAAGGTGATAAAAGTTTATATTTGGAGAATATATTTTTTTCAAGTATTCAGTTACAGCAACTTTTCCTTGCCAAAGCTTTTTTCACATTTCCCCACAAATAGTGATGTATATACTCTGTACTGTGCAGTATTGTTAAGTAGAGCTCATTAGCCTGACAATGAAATACTCATGCTTTTTACATGTTATTTCTTTTGAGCTTGACTTTTCCTCACTGCAGCTTATGGCCAATATTCATTTGTGTTATTTCTTAAGCTTTTCCCCCCCTTTTTGTTATAAAGCTGACTTCTGATGTGTTTTATAGTGAAAATTGTACTTTTTTCCCTTTAGCGGCATTCCAATGCGTCCCAGTCACTTTGTGAAATTGTTCGCCTGAGCAGAGACCAGATGTTACAAATTCAGAACAGCACAGAACCAGACCCTCTGCTCGCCACTCTAGAAAAGTACGTTCGAAATCCTCTTCTCGTTCTTTTTTCGTATTGATGCTGTTCGGTGTTCCCGTGCGGAGCGGTCGGTAAGTGTTCCTCACGCGGGGCTCGTGGCCCTGGGAGACACTGCCTTGGAGTGGGGGAGAAGGGCGGAGAGCTCATCCGACCCCAGGCGTTCAGGGTGCCCAGCGACCTCCAGGGGAAGAGTGTAGGTAACTGACACTTCTTTGTCAGCTTTGAACTTTTCAAACAGCTTAAGTGGAATTCTGCACGTCACAGGAGTGGGTAGACATCGTCATTTACTCACTGCCTCCATGTCTGTGGTGGAGAACGTCTTACGTACAAACCGGTCTGACCTATTGTGATGAATGATTTTTACCAGAAGCTCTTCTTAGGGCTCGCTGTGTCTCCAGGTAGCTAAGGGCCCCGGAGCAGACCTGACTTCAAGGGGTACATGTCATGTGTGTTCCAGTTCTTTGTCCTGCTTCTGCCCTTAGTTCTAGATAATTCCTCCTAGTGAACTGCCATCTCATGGTTAGGTGGAGGACAGCTTGGGGGATGGTGTGCTGTTTTGAAATTTTTGAATGGCCAAGATTCATGCATTTTCATTAAGTATCAAACACGGGCATACATTTGACTGCATCCATACAGCTGAGTTATTTTCATAAAGAGAAAGCGGGTATTCTCTTACTTTGATGAGTGACTGGAACGTGAGCATACGGTTAGCATAGAGTATGAGTGGCAGGCTTGCTTCTGTTGTTTTCAGTGATTTTGTTCGGTCCTGTTTCAGTCCTCTTGTACATTGAGGTTCCTTTGCATCTTTTGGCTTAACTACTGTGGGACCCCTTGATTAAAATAAACATTCGTGTGTATTATTCACTTGGCAAATGTGACAGAAGCAAGGAACAAGTTAGAGACAGGCACCTCCTGAGAAGTAGACAGGTGTCTTCCTAGTAGGAAGGAGCTGACCAGTTCTCTCAAGTAGCAGAAGGGAGGAGCTCATCAGCTCCTGAGCGAAACGCTCCTTTGCCGGCCCCACGTCAGTGACCGCCGGCGTTACAGCACGTGCACTCCTTCGTGACGTGGGAGGCGCTTCACGCTCACACCCCGGAACCACAGTGGTGTTGGGGTTGCCGTTGGAGTGCAGTAGGCCGTGGGGGCGGGGTGGTCCTGGGACCGGTCCCCGCGGATTCCGAGCTGAGCGATGACTGTACTCCACATTCTTCCCTGTGGATAAAGTTCTAGAAATTCAGCCCGTGTTCTTAATGGCAGGCCAGTTCAGACTGGTTGCTTTTTGAGTGCCAGGCGGCCACCCGTGGTGCGTGGCTCCCATCTCAGCCGGCACAGTTTCACCCCGAGGGTCCGACCGATGGGTGGTGATCACTGAGGTCTGCAGCGCCGCCGCCGCCTCTGTTCACATGCCTCGGTGTGAACCACATGGGGCCTCCAGCCGCTGGCGCCGTGCGGCCCCGCTGATGCATTTCGGCCTGTCTCGTCCTGGGTCAGGTGACTGTGGTTTGATGCGATCGGTATGCGCTCAGATCGACATCATTCACTGTGAGATGGAGTAGGTTTCTTCAGACACAGGGACGGGAGTCCGCTGCTCCATGCCGTCACTGAGGTAAACCCTCGCTGCACGCAGTGGCGAGGAGACTGTGATGCTGTTTCCACACTTCCCAAGAATGAGAACAACCCCCTTAAACGTCAGGCGTGCTCCCCCCCACTCTGCGGGGTTCTTTCAGTGTCTGTTAGAGAAGATGCTCTGTGGCGGAAGCCTGCTTTCTGTGAGCTTGGTGAACCTGAGGACCATTTGAGTGTTCTTACGCGTTTGAGAAGTTATCTAAAAGTAGAGTGCTGTGTATTAGGCCGATCTACTGGCAATACGTAGTGTACACACCGGTTGCCTGACTCTTTATGCTATGCCAAACAGGGTGCAGGTTTTGTGTGTGTGCACGCGTGTGTAGACACCACATGTATAAGTAGAGGTGTAGGGTAGCACTTAAGGAAAACCTCGAAATGAGCTGAGGTTAAAGCAGGTGGTGCAGACGGGCGGGGGTACCCGTCTGCCTCTGGGAACGTGGACCAGAGCGTGAGACAGTGATGTTAGCCTGGGAAGCAGTCTGGGCTTAACCTGAATGTGTGCAGTAGCAGCTCTGCGGGAAATTTTCAAGTTCAAAAATTTCTTTAAAAGCAAGTGGGTTAGGGTGGGACTGTGCAGCTCTTAACTCTTGATATTAACGGACTTAGAATGAGTTTGGATTTGATCCCAGTTGAGCCCGTGAGTTTTGCAGAAGTCTTTCCCCTGGCTTCCCATGTAAAAAACAAAAAAAAAAACAGAACAGAAGCGAGCCCTCGTCTCAGAGGCGTGGGTAAAGACCCTGGATGTGAACAAATGGCTTATCGCTTTAAAGACTTGGTGTGGCTCAGCTACTCTTTTGCTGGTTATTATACAGTTTTCGTCTGTTAGAATACTTTCGTGATACTGTAGACTTCGAATTTGGTGTAGCCATGAAGTATGAGGGCACCTCTTGTGGCCGCTCCCTTCAGGCATCAGTACTGACCGCACTGTCTGGTGTGAGCACCGTCTGCGCCTGAGTGACAAGGTGGACGCCCGCAGCTGGGTGCCACGTCGGCCTCCTCCTGGTCGAGGCCGCAGTGTGAAGACTCTGCGTGTCCACTGCACAGAGGGGCTCGCTCCGTCTTCCAGAGTCCAGACCCAGACCTGGTGTTCATCCTGGAGACTGTGCGCGGAGTGACCGTCGCAGTGCTGTTTCAGAGAGAGGTCTCACAGGCAGTTTCGGTGCCAGTCTGGGAGTACTTGGAAGCTCCTTCCGGCAGGAGGTTCCTCTGAAGTCAGTTTAGATACCAGGTTCAGTTGCTTTCCCCAGAGAGAGAGAGAGTCGCTCCTAGTTGCTGCCCTCGCTTGGCAGGGAACTGGTGTTAGGACACAGTGAGCCCAGCTGTACCCTGGGATGACTGGCGTCTCTGCCAGGTGATCAAGGACAGCCCAGCTGTGTGTCACATTGTAAGAGGGATTCCATTTCTTAATCCACATAGATTCTGAAAATTGCTGAGATCCTAAGAAACTAAGGTTTTCCTTGAGAGGGTCCATATAAATTTACCTCACAGGTTACCTGGCGGTTGCCATTAACCGTGACCTTGCGTATATACTTGAGCAGTGTAAGGGAAAGGCCTGTACAGAATCCTTTCGGGCCGTGATTCACATTCATTTCATTGCTCTCGTGTTATTTCAATTTATTAAATTTTAATTATAGAGTAAAATGCAACAATTGATGTTCTCTTTTACCTGTTTTAGGCCTTTAATTATACATTAATGCCTTAGTGGAAAAACATTTATGGGTTCTAATTAGGCTTTTTGAAAAATCCCCCTTTTCTTGAGGGAGCGAAGGGTTCTGAGGCTTATGCCCCTACCCCAGCCTCCCAGCCACTGCCACCACAGCCACCTGGTCAGAATGGGCGGTGACACAGTCTTGAAATAGTTGGGCTCTCCACAAGATGGACAGAGGCCAGCGGAGCCCAGGTGAGTCTGCTGAGGAAAGGGGGTCAGAGAATATATGTGTGGGAGAGTATAGTTACAATAAGCAGGATCACTTTCCTATTTTCATAAATGTATAAAAACAAAATACTGTCAAGGTGAAACAAACGTGCCCAGGTGATACCGAGTGCTTATATAAGGTGCGTCTCACTGGTGCCGGGACCTTTTTCTCCAAAGTCATTGCTGTTAAGTGATGTTACCATTAGCACTTGACTCTTGATTTGTTTCCCCAGGCAAGAAATCATAGAGCAGCTTCTATCAAATATTTTCCACAAGGAGAAAAACGAATCAGCCATCGTCAGTGCCATCCAGATACTGCTGACTCTGCTCGAGACACGCCGCCCAACGTAAGCTCCGCTTTCATCTTCCAGGATGAGCCGTTCTGTTTCGCTTTCAGGCCTTTTAAAAGCTGAAGGTCGAGCTCCTGGTACAAGGTACCACATCGTGCCCTTGGGTGTCAGGTGCTGAATCTCTTTCTGCTGTGTAAACCGTACGTTATTCTACACGGATGTGGTACCTAGGGATGCAGTTGAAAAACACAGTTTGGTGAACACTACTTGTGGCACTGTTTGGATCCTGGTCATTTGAGTTTTTCTAGTAGTTAAAAAACGCTATTCTAGAAAGTACTGTCATACATCACAAACACGTCTAATGGCGCAAACACACCAAGAAACTTATCTCTTGCTCAT
Source organism: Rousettus aegyptiacus (assembly GCF_014176215.1). Lineage (NCBI taxonomy): Eukaryota > Metazoa > Chordata > Mammalia > Chiroptera > Pteropodidae > Rousettus > Rousettus aegyptiacus. Next base: position 118,411,197 of record NW_023416308.1, read on the forward strand.
GGAAAATGAAAATAGGTGTTCCTGGCGGTGGCGATGCAGAGGCTCTGTTCGTCTTCTGAGTCTTTCCTGTGCCTGGCGGCCTGAGGCTTCAGATTGTGTTTTCTGGGCTCTGCAGTTCGTGAGGCTACTTTAAATGGGCAGGGGGGTGGCTGGAGGTCTTAGGGGAACTTCGTGGTAAGTGTTTCAGAGTCAGAAATATGCATGTGCCTCTAGATCGGCCATTTCACGGTTGTCGTGTTATTCTTCATAGTTCATGTCCAGAGTTGATCTACTTATTAATTGTCAGGGGTTTCTCCTTGTTCCCCGGAGCATGAGGATCTGAAGAGGTATGTATACGTAAGTGTCAGCAGTGTGTGGTTCAGAGATTAGAATTTGCGTTTTCGTTCTCACTATTGGATCCATCCTGTCCACCAGAGGACATGAAGAGGACAGAGAAGGTCTCCCGTTGGTGTGGCACACTTCGGCCGCCTGAGGTCGTCAGGTCTTGGTTTCTGGCAAAATAACAGTCTTACCCACTCCTGCTTCCCAAATCCCGGATCTCTATTCCTGGCATGTTTACTCTTTGGCCAGTGATAATGGAAGGGCATTGTGGCAGCACTGCCTCAAGCATGTTGTAATTTTGGGACTGTATCTGTAATTTTGGCTGTGTCTTTCCTGGTAAGCCATATTTTAAATAATGTAACCAAAACTTAAGGTATTCATCAAGTGGTGTGGGACCGTTACTGAGCCCCTCGTGCTGTGGGCGATGGCGCTATCTCTTAAAATGGTTCAAAAGCACGTGAAGTGGTATTGTGACTTGAGAGAGGAATGACTCTGAGAAAAATACATTTTTGCATAAGGATGAGAGAAACAAAATCACACAACTTAGAGCAAACAGAAGATACAATAAGAGAAATAATAGAAGGAAATTTCTGACTTGGAAGAATTTATCTTCAGACCAGAAAGGTTTGGTAAAACTAAGAAAGATTAAATTTTTCAAAAAAAAAAAAGGGGGACCCATAGATTTTAACCTTATCCTGATGAGATTTCTGAATCCCAGAGATAAAGAATAAGCCTTAAAAATATAGGGATAAAGAGGAAAAAATGGGTTAACTACAAAGCAATTCAGGTTTCTGGGCATTGCATTGGGAAAGCTAAGTAAATACTGAAAAACAGGGTAGGATGGTGACCCTGAAATGCTGTTGTTGGTGTGTGAGGGTCAACAGGGCGTCTGAGCACATGAGACGTCAGTGTTACACTCGTGGTCTGTTCCTGGGGGAAATTACTGGAAGGTGGACTTTCTCAAAGCAAAACAGAAAAATATCTTAGAGAAGAACTTAAGGAAATATGTTGGTAAGAACAATCATAAATGAAATGGATAGGGATGTAAAAATTAAAGTGACCGTGGAAGTTAAATGTGAAGAATGAAAAATTCAGAGAAGTCAGGCATTGAAAAAATGGAATAAATTGCAGATTATTTTAATAAGACTCAAGAAATAAGGTGAAGGTGGAAGTTAGTGCATATTAGTTTCTAACTTAAAGGAGCTGGGGCGCTTTCATGCACAGACATTGTCGAGGAAGGACCCAGTGAGGGATGCCAGAAATTACTCATGAAGTGCGAAGAGCTAAACCAAGAAGACAGTGAGCTGCAAGGGCCGAGAAGTGACGAGCATGGGCGCCCGGCTCCTGGGTTCTGACACTGGTCTCTGGTAAAGGGAACCAGGGCCCCTGTCTGAGCCTCACAAAGTGCAGAAAGTAGGAAGTGCTCAAAAACAAAACAAAGCAAAAACCCACCCATTGTAAGAGGTTGTAACAGAGGGGCACAGGAGCCAACTGAAAGAGCTCCCACAATAAGGTAGAGCAGTTATTGTATTGTAACTCAACATATAAAATATCTAAGCCTGTAGTGATGTAAATAAACGATTGAGTGAGTGAAGGGGGAGAAGAGACACACCCAGGGCCCAGGTAGTCCGCGTAGACCCTCGCTCCTCAGGGGAGGGGCACGCCCCCCACTCTCAGCACAGACTGCGCACCGCGACTCCCTTCCAAAGAGGACAGTGCAGGAGAGCGAGTGACTGTGACCCCGCGGAGCAACCCGACAGTCCCTCAGCCAGACGGCCAAAGCCGGCAGCCAGTGATGAGTTGAGCTCAGGGTCTGTACCCTTGATATGACGGAATGAAAAGGGCATTTTTCCTGTGTGGCCTTCCTTTCAAAGACCTGTGAACGTGAGGAAAACACAAGACAAGTCCCAACCGAAGGACACTCTGCAGAATACCTGACAGTAACGTCGAGGAAACTCACAGTCAGAAGGAGGCTCGGGACGCGTGACAGCCAAGTGCCATGTGGCATCTGGAGGGGATTCCGGTAAAAATTAAGACAATCCGAATAAAGCATGGATTTACAGATTTTACGTGTCAGCGTTGCTTCATTAATTGTGACAAATACACCGATACAAGACGTTAGTAGGGCAAGCCCAGCTTGGGTTATATGGGCCCTCTCTGTACCACTTTTGTCACGTTTCTGTAAATCTAAAACTATTCTAATCGAAACTGACATACACGTAGGCAGAAAATCACTACACGGAAGATTTGACCACACCGGCAGTCCGTCTGACCTCACTGACACTGCAGGGACCCTCCCCCAGCAGCCAGAGGACGTTCTTTCTGGCGCGTGTGGCACTTTTACCAAAGTAGACTAGATTCTCAGCCATGAAACAAACCTTAACAAATTATACAAAGTATGCATTCAGACCGTAATGGATTTAAGCTAGAAATCAATTTTTACAAATGTTTCTGGAATATCCCCAAATATTTGGAACTGAAACGACACACAGATAATCCCAAGTGTCAAAGAGGAAATTACGAAAAATGAGAAAATATTTTCAACTAATCGATAATGGAAACAGAACACGTTGAAATTTGTGGAATGTAGCAAAGCAGTAGAGGGGAAAGTTACAGCGTCAGATGTGTACATTAGAAAGGGAAAACAAGCCCGCGTCAGTGACCCGAGTGCCCACATTCAGAAACTAGGAAAAGAGGAGCAGGTTAAACCCGACACGAGCAGAGGGAAAGGAAAATAAAATGAAGAGCGGAAGTCGGGAGACCGGGCCGATGGCGTAGATGGTGGAGGCTTGTGCGAGTCGTGACAGAAACACCGAGAAAACAGCAAGGCGAGTCGCCGGGGGTGTAAGTGGACAGAAGCCCTACAACTAGGGAGAGAAATAATTAAATCACCCTGCCACGGGAGGAGGGTGGAGGGGCCGAGGACGAGAGGACTCGGGCTGCGGGGGCCCCAGCAGCGAGTGGGACAGAGGCTGCGGCAGCGGCAGCCGCCTCTTAAAGGGGCCGCGTCCACGAGCGGACCGTGGTGGTGACAGGCCTGCCGCCCCGAGCACCAGCACCGGGTCGGCTCCTCGTGCCGCACCAGGGACTTGCCGCGGGATGGCGTTGGCAGAGCGAGGGCCGGAGCGAGGCGCGCTCCCGGGCAGGCGTGCCCGCGGTGTCCATTGTTCCTCTCTGGCACCCTCGTCACTCCCAGTGCGCGGACACAGCGCCGCCATAGCTGGGACGTCACCAAACTGGATAACAGGTCGCTCCACCCAGAGAATTGCCTGAAACTCCGCCTCTCCCAGCTCGCGGCCCCACCCAAGCCTCATCTAGTGTCCTTGGCGTGTCCTGTACCCCTTGCTGAGCAGCGCGACACTCACGGTGGCAACCGGCCTCGGTTTCTGGTGTGGCCTCTTGCAACTATGAGCACAGCATCTGTGGGTCGCTTGCTAAATCTTAACTAGGGGCGCAGGCGGGGGCTAAACTTGGCCGGCAGCTGAACCTCTCTCAGGACTGTGCCACCGGACACCTACTACACAAAGCCGCGCTAATAAGACCGGGACACTTAGGAGCTTTGCCTAGTACGTAGAAACAGAAAAAGGCAGCCAAGATGGGGAGGCAAAGAAGCAGGTCCCGTGTGAGAGAACATAACAGAGATCCAGGAAAAATGGGAGTCAAGCGATCTAACAATGCAGAATTCAAAACACCGGTTATAAAGATGCGTAAAGAACTTAGGGACAGAGTAGATGAACTCAGTGAGAACTTTAACAGGGTTAAAAAAACAAAGATGGAAATTACTAAAGGGAACTGGTCAGAAACAATGCATTATCCGAGTTGACGAGTATATTAGAGGAACTCAACGGAGTGGATGAAGCAGAGGGTCGAATTACTGATACAGAGGACGGGGAAGCGGAGGGCACCCAATCTGAATGGCAGGAAATCCAAACATGTTAATCAAGGAGCCTATTGGAAAAAATTTAACAAAATAATCCGCATCGTAGGGGTACCTGAAGGAGAAGAGGGAGAACAAGAATTTAGCTGAAAGCTTATCTGAAGAAATACCAATGGAAAACTTCTCTAAAGATATGTACAACCCCGGGAAGCTCAGAGAGTCCTAAAAAAGATGAACCCAAAGAGGACCACACCGAGACAATCATAATTAAAATGCCGAAGGTTAAATACACAGAGAATTTTAAAAGCAGCAAGAGAAAGTTGTCTACAAGGGCGCTCCCATAAGACTGTCAGCTGATTCCTCAGAAGAAACTTTGCAGGACAGAAGGGCTCAGGACAAAATATTCAAAGTGATGAAAACCCAGGATCTACAACCAAGATTACTTTATCCAGCAAAGCTATCATTTAGAGTCAAGGATAGATAAAGAGCTTCCCAGACAGAAAAAAAGCTAACGGAGTTCATCACCACCAAGCCAATGTTACAAGAAATGTTGGAGGGACTTCTTTAAGAAGAGAAACATAAATAAAGAATAGTACTAAGTACATATTTATCAACAAGTACCTCAAATGGAAAAGAAGGAAGAGCTCCATCTAAAAGATAGGGTGGCCAAATGGGTAAGAAAACAAGACTCCTGCATATGCTGCCTACAAGAGCCTCACTTCAGATTAAAAGACACAGACTAAATTGCCTTGATGGACCTAGCGGGTATTGCGCTGAAGGAAGTAAATCAGGTAAAAAAAAAAAACAAACAAACAAAAAAACAAATGCCACACAATTTCACATACAGGTGGAATCTAAAGCACAAAATAAGAACAAAAATGGAAACAAACTCATAAATACTTTGAGGGCTACTAGATGGGAGGGGGAGGACGGGGAGTAGGTAAAAAGGCGAAGGGATTAAGAAGTACAAATGGATGGTTACAAAATAGCCATGGAGATATAAAGTGTAGCATAAGGAAAATACTCAACAATGTTGTAGTAACTATGTAAGGAGGAAGAGGGTCCTAGATTTAGTGGAGTGATCAGAGACCTAATCGCTGTACTTGACAACCGAAACTAGTATTGTATGCCAACTATAATTGAAAAATACTCACTGAATTGTTACCAAAAAAAGTGGTTGATCTGGCAAGGTAGGCTCACAAATCTGATAGCATGAATTTGTTGACGGGGCAGCCTTAATTCCTTAAAGCGTTGGTTTCACTTCCAGAGTAACCTGCCTCTGAAGAGCACGAGACGTCCTGGTGCAGCCGCCAGTACCTCCTCCCTGTTACGTGCATAAAAAACGTATGCATCGTAATGCTCAGGTAAAAGACAACACGTCCGTGCAATCGTCACGAGTCAAGAAATAAAAATTACTAGTGCCCTCAAAAGGGGGGGGAAAAAAACAAGATTGAAAAGAGAAAAACAATACAGAAAATCAGTGAAACTAAAAGCTGTTTTTGAAAAGATCAAAAAATTAAAATCTCTAGCCACATTGACTAAGGAAAAAGTAGAGGAGACCAGATTGTAGCTAACAGGAATAAAGGAGCGGACATAATTACATTCCCTGCAGATGTTAGAAGGATACTGAGAATACCGCAAACAGCTCATTGAACAAATTCAACAGTTTCAAGGAAATGGACAACTTCCTTAAAAGAATGAAACTATCAAAGCTCACTCAAAAAGAAGTAGATAACATTAACAGCCCTGTATCTGTTGAGGAAATTGAATTCATATTTAAAAGCTTCCAGCAAAACTCAGCTCACTATAGTTTCATCCTAAGAAACACGGAAAGACTCTACCAGAGTACAGAAGAGAGAACACTCTTAGTTTGTTCTATGAGGCCAGCATTACTCTGAGACTAGATAAAAATATTATAGGAAAGAGCACTAAAATTCCACAAGAAGATATTAGCAAATCAGATCTGGCAACATTTTCAGAAAATGATTTGTCATGACTAAGTATGGTTTATCTTGGGAATGCAAGGCTCATTCGTCCTTCGGAAATCAGTAGGAATGGCCAAAACCCAGGGCCAAAACCCAGGGCACTGACACCACCAAATGCTGGCGAGGTGGTGGAGCAGCAGGAACTCTCGGTCATTGTGGTGGGAACGCGAAATGGTAAAACGCCCCTTTGGAAGACCGTCTGGCAGTGTCTTCTTAGTGCGTGGCCCAGCAGCCATGCTCCTTGGTGTTTACCCAAAGGAGTTGAAAACTGTCCATGCAAAAACCCACACACGGATGTCGATAGCAGCTTTTTCCATATTGCCAAAACTTGGAAACAACCAAGATGTCCTTCAGTAGGTGATAAACCGCGGGACATCGAGCAATGGAATATTACTCAGTGCCTAAAAGGATGAGCTCTGACGCCACGAGAAGCCATGGAGGAAGCTTACATGCATGGTGCTGAGCGGAAGAGGCCAGCCTGAAAGGGCTTGCATACTGCGCGATTCCAACTGGGTGACATTCTGGAAAAGGCAAAACTATGGAGACACGAAAAAGGCCAGTCGTTGGCAGGGTGGGGGAGGTGAATAGGCAGAGAAAGGAAGGCAGTCTTAGGGCAGTGAGACTGCTCCGCGTGAGACTTTAACAAGGGATACGTGTCGTTATGCGTTTGTCCAAACCCATAGAATGTACGACAGCAAGAGTTAGTGAAAATGCAGACCGTGAACTTGGGGCGATGATGGTGTGCCAGCGGAGGGTCATGGATTATAACAAATGAACCACTCGGAGAGGGGCTCGTCTGTAACAGGGCAAGTGTGCCGTAAAAAAAAGTCTTAATAAAAGCCAGTCAGTGTAACTCCTATCAACAGACTAAAGAAAAAGAAAACATGGTTACTTCATTTAATTCTTTATGTGAAAACCTCTCAGCAAATTAGTGATAGAAAGGAACTTGGAAACTGATAAAATGCTTTCTAACAATAAAGCAACTCCTAGCTGGCATTATTCTTAATGGTCAGAGACTGAAATGGCATCCCCTGAAATCCAGGAGCATGGCGAGGATATTCGCCATCACCAGCCCTATTCCGCCTCTTGCTGGAGGCCCCGGCCAGTGCCGTAAGGCAGGAGAAAGAAGAGCTGTCCAGGCCGGAAAAGACTGTAGTGCCCAGTTCACTGACATCAGGATCAGCATTGTAGAAAACCCCAAAGACCACACACAACTCCTACAACTAATAAGTAATTCTGGCAGAATTGCAAGTCGTAAGGTCAGTATTCAAAAATTAGTTGCATTTCTCTATACTGGTACCAAACAATTTGAAATTTTCATAAAGCATCATTTACTTTAAAAATACTTACCATTTTCAAATCCTTTAGGTAAATACCAAAGAGCACAGTTGCTGGATTGCACAGAATAAAGGAAATACTTCGGTATAAATCGGACAGAACATGTGCAGGGTTTAGTGCTGAAAGCCATGGAATGGTGGTGAAACCAGGCGACCCAAATGGGGAGAGAGACTGTTCACGCGTTAGAAGACTCAGTATTGCCAGTTCTTCCCAAACCGATCTGGAGACTCAGTATAACTCCAATTAAAAACCAAGTCAGTTTTTTTATAAAAATCAAGCTAATTCTAAAACTTAATGGAAATTCGAAGCAAATACAACAGCTAAAACAATTTTGAAAGAGACTGTCAAAATCCAACTACTGATACAGATTTAAAGGCCCCGTAATGAGGACAGCGTGGTCCCAGTGAGGACGTAGGCCCCTGTAACAGGACAAAGGCCAGAAGCAGACGCGACCCACACTTGCAGGGTCAGCTGGCTCCTGACGGCGGTGTGGAGGCAGATCAGTGGAGAAAGGATAGAAAGGTCGCCCTTGCAACAAATGGTGCTGGGACTTCCATCTGCAGAGAATTGGACCTCGATATGTACCTTGCACGTTGTGTAAAAATTAACTCAAATTATTCTGCCTCTTAGGTTTGACTCTAAAAAAAAAAGAGAAGAAATGGAAATAGAACTAACTGTAAATCCCAAAACTCTAAAAGTTCTAGGAGAAAAATCTGTGACCCAGGCTCAGGCAGAGATTTCTTGGATGAATCACCAAAGCCCAATCCATAAAAGAAAAATTGACAACTTGGACTTTTAAATTCTAAATTTTGATTTTATTAAAATGAGAAGGCAAGCCACACGCTGCTGCGCAGTATTTGCAAATCACATGTCTGAGAAAGGACTTGTATCCGAATATAACGAACACTCAAAACCTAATGACAGGAAAAACAGTTCAGTTGGTTAGAAGGTCAAAAGATTCGAGCACTTATTTATATAGCAAGTAAATACCAGAAAAGATGAGCAGCATCATTCATCGTTAGTCAAATTCAAGTTAAAACCACACAGATGCCCCTGCACACCTTTTGAACAACTTGTATTTGTTTCCAAAACAATTGACCACAAACTGTGGCTTAAAATGACAGATTTATTCTCTCACAGTCTGAATTCCAGAAGCCCAAGATCAGGGTGTCAGCCTTGCTGCGCTCCCTCCAGACACTCCAGGGGGGACGCGTCCTTTGCCTCTTCCAGTTTCTAGGGACCTGGGGGATTCCGTGGCTTGTGGCCCCCGCTTTGTGCTTCATCCTCACATCGCCTCCTCTGCTGTGTATCTGTCTCGTACAAGGACACTTACAATAACATTTAGGGTTACCTGGAGACCCCTAAGGATCCTCATCTCAAGATCCTTAATTACATCTTCAAATGAGGGAACAGTCGTAAGCTCTGGGGGTTAGGGTGTGCACATACCTGTCGGGGGGCCACCATTCAGCCCGCCAAATAAACCGAAACAACACCGACAGTACCCAGCACTGGTGACATTAGAGTAACTGCAAGTCTCTCACATCGTTGTTGGGAATGCAGAGTCACAGCCACCTTCCAGAAATACGTGGCAGTTTCTTAGAAAGTGAAACAGGCATTTATTGTCTTAGTCAGCAATCTCTTAGATGTTTACCCAAGTGAAATAAAACCTGTCACTCAGAGACCTGTAAGTGAATGTTATGTCGCCTTTATTTGTAGTTACCCCAAACTGTAAACAAGGGGAGTGTCCTTAAGCCGATGCGTGGACAAGGAAGCTGTGACACACCCGTCTGCACGATAGATTGCTGCTCGGCAAAAGGGAACAGCCTCCTGCCACACCCGGCCCGTCTCTGCCTTCCCTTGTCCACGTTCTGAATTTAGTAAAGCTCTCGGGACTGTCAGTATGGTTTTTGTTTGGGATTCAGCGAATTCTTACTTATATTTAGAAGAGAAATGTGGAGCTAGTCAAATTTTGAGCAAGACCAGTGATCGAGATAAATTGCCTCCTGCATATTATAGTGTGTTATTGATAAATATGGCAGCATGATACTAGTATTTGTGATACCAAGTTTATATGAGTAAGTAAGGAATTTCAGCTTATGGTTTGGTATGGTTTTGTACATAAGTGGGGAAAAGCGATTATTAAATGGCTTCGAAAGGGACTCATTTTTAGGGAAAAGAGTGCTATGCCTGTTTTACATAAAAATAAATTCTAGATGAATCAGATTTGAAGTACTAGAGGAAAAGTATGTAAATACAGAATGACGGGATTGTGGAGAACTTTTAAGCCTGACTCCCTAGGCAGAAACTGTGATGAGGAATGCCGTATCTGGCTATGTGGACGATTAAAACCCCTACGTGTTAAACATTGGAATTAAAGCAAACAGCCGCCGCCCTCCCCTCTTCCAGCAGCGCAGTTTCCGAGCGCCGTTCCACGCGGCCCTTAGAGTCAGGACTCATTGACACGGGAGGAGTGTTTTCAGGTAATAGTCAGCAGTCACTCTCCAGGCGTGAGCTGCGTGCCAGGCAGTGTGCTCAGCCCTTCGTCTGCCTCAGCATGATCCTCGCCGCGGGCTGGGAGAGGCGTTCGAGGGCGGTCCCCACTTTCCACGCTGAACAAGTAACAGGCGTAAGTGAGGGGCAGAAGTTGGGTCCAGGGCATCTCACTCCGGCAGCGACAGCGTTAGTCACTAGTCGGCACTGACGTTCAGTCGCACACCGCTTTCAGGAAGAGCTTTTCATGGGAACTGCTTGCCCAGGTTTGTAGATCCCCCACCCCCCCACCCCCCGTGTCCTTCCCTGCTGGGCTCTGTGCGCCCCCACTGTGAGACCCTGCGCTGTGCGCTTGCTCACACCAGTTGAGATTTGGGAGTCCTGTTCCACTCGTAACCTGCAGAAAGGAGTGAGTGGTGATGAGCATAGATCGAGCTTAACGCAGAGGAGTAACCGAAGCCTTTTAAACAGGAAACATCATCGATCACCCAAGAAAAACTAGAAGAAGCGCAGGCCCGTTCACCGTTCACGTTTCAGGCGGCAGGCTGTGAGGGAGGCCCGGGAAAGCGGGCGCGAGCAGACGGGGAGGAATCACACGTGATTGATTTCTTGCTTGACGCTGCGGGCCTTTGGGTTTAGGTCATGTTGGCTGACCCCTGTCGGGTTTTTATTACACCTGCCTCAGAAACGTTCCTCCAGAAATGCGGATTTAATCTTTATACATTTATGTAACTACGGTGAATGTACCTACACGCCAGTGTGGAGCACTGTGAGTGATTTGTTCTGAAATTGTAATAAGTAAAAATTCACTTGCTTTATTTCAAGATTTGAAGGCCATATAGAGATCTGCCCACCAGGCATGAGTCATTCAGCTTGTTCGGTCAACAAGAGCGTTCTAGAAGCCATCCGAGGAAGACTTGGATCTTTTCATGAACTCCTGCTTGAGCCACCCAAGGTAGGGGCCGTGTGCGGCAGAGCTGCCTTCTTGCTGATTCAAGCAGTTGTCAGAAAGTGTGCGACCTCGTGAGTGGCGGGACTGGCTGTGGCCAGCCTGCGCAAGGTTTGCTAGACGGTAGCTTCGGAGCGGCTTCTATCTATGTAGAATCTCTAATGTATGGTGTAGCGTTAAGAGTAAGCAAAATGTATACCTGCTTAGGAAATCCAGCGTTTTGTTCTTTTTTTAAATCTCGGTACTTGCACATGCCTGTAAAATAAATACTTCTCATAGCTTGTTATTTCACATCTGAGATACAGTTAGCATTCTAGGACCTGGGCTTTGAGGCGGACTGGTCTTCCTAGCGGTCTGGGCAGATGCCTCACGGAGGCGGTCGGCCGGCTGAGCCGGGAGCGGTAGTTTTTCCCTGGGCGCGTCCGCGTGCTGATCAGGCGTGTGCCCGTTCACTCCGGCGAGCCACCGAAGGCACACGCGGCACACGGCGAAGGCCCGCCAGGGAGGGGCGTCCGCGGCCCGCAACACCCACCCCCTCGATTGGCACAGAGCTTTAGTGTAGGGTGAGAGGCTCTTCCCTTTAGAATCTGTGGGGCGGAAGCCTCCGTTCTGGAGAGTTCTGCCAGCACCAGTTCTCAGGCTTCCCTTCCGCCTCTGCCTGGTCGCCGGATCCAGGACCCTAGCCATTGCGGCATGTGCCTCGGTGACACCCCGCGAGTTACTGGGAATTCAGCGTGCTGCCTTCTCCCACTTCGCAGAGGGGAGCACAGTAGCTCACGCCCGTCACCGGCCGGCTGGTCGCTTCTGGGCTGTCTCTTCAGCGAGCACGCCGTGGTCCTGCCTTGGTGGCGCTGTCCATCTGTGCTCGGCCCTCGCTGGGTTCAGGCCTCGGGTTTGGCATTCGCCCTTAGGGAAAGCGCCTGTGCTGGTATCACAGGGCTGGTCGGTGGCTCCTTCACGCCAGACCTGGGGAGAAGAGCAAGGAAAGGAGAAGAAAGGGTTTACTCAGGGGAAGAGCAGAGACCGTCACTAGTGGAAGTCGGAGGCGGGAGGCGGACCTGAGGGAGGAGAGGGTGTGTGAGGAAGTCCTCCTGGCCTGTCTTGGGGTCCTGCCCATCTTCCTTCTGGGGACGAACAGGTGGCGTCTAATGTGGAGTCTCAGCTTGTATTCTGCTTGGCCCTGACGCAGAAGTAAGGCCGCGTCTCGTTGGGGCGTCCTCTGTCTGCCGGGAGTGAGGCCAGTGCGTACCTGACTTGACTGTAGGGTACGGTGTGTGGGTAGGTCGATGAAGCTTTTTCAAACGTCTGTCGATTAGAGCTGTTTTACGCGGAGTGAAGTGTGAGCCTTACACTTCCTTTATGCCTCGAGAGGCCCAGGAGGGCGTGAGGATGCTGGCGGAGGCGGGGACGGGGACGGGGAGACGGAGACTGAGGAAAGGCGAGCCAGGGCCTAGCTCGCCACCCTTCCCTGTCAGCCCGCCGAAATCCTCAAGCGTTCCGTGTCTGTCTCTTGTGATTTCAAAGTTCAAAAACTCCCTTTTAAGGACAAGAACAGGTTTGGGGCTGATCTCGTCTCAGGGTCGTGATCCAGCAGTGTTTGCACTTTCATCGCAGATTTGGCAAAGATCGAGGACTGTTCAGACCACTTGTGACGTCTCTTAGTTTCTGGTCAGGTTTGGAATGTGGCGCTTGTTTTTAAGGGACTTGCGTCGCTTTTGGCTTTCTTTCTGTGGCGTTGTAGAATGTCGGGGCGAGGGAGTTACTTGATTTCTTATAAAACTACAGTCTAGGGAAATTGCTTGATTTTTTTTTTTTCCCCCTTCATATCAAAGATACAATTAGCAGCTTGGGGTTTTCCCTCTGGTGTAGAGTTCAGGCCAGATCGTTTACAGTCTTAGTTTACCTGGTGTTAATCTTAGTGCCTGCACCCGCTCCTTTTTGTCTACTCACTCACGTGGATCGGATCGGAAAGCTTGTTCATGGCAAGCTCTCTCTCCCTCAGAAAAGCGTGATGAAGACGACGTGGGGCATCCTGGACCCCCCCGTGGGGAACACCCGGCTGAACGTGATTCGGTTGATATCCAGCCTCCTCCAGACAAACACCAGCAGTATCAACGGGGACCTCATGGAGCTGAACAGCATCGGGGTCATATTGGTAAGACCCCCCCGGAGGGACGTTCTCCTTCACCCCTGACGTTCTGTGGATGCGTAATGTAGGGTACAGCCTCACAGATTTGCAGTGTGTGTCAATGACTTTTCTTGGTCTGAGCGTAAATGGATTTTTCTATAGTTTTTGCTTTGAGTTTATCACCAATTTTGAATGCTTTTAAATTTTCAGTAATTTATCCGTGCTGGCCGAAAAGAACCATGCTAGAGAATTTCAAAGATAATTAAGACGTTTAGTCTCACAGACGACGCAGTGATCCTGGTCACTGACTCGGGGGACTGTATCAGCAGTAAGTGACTGACTGCTGGTTAGAGCGTTGTTTCCTCGTCGTAAGTAGCAACGGCACAGCGTGTACCTTCTCCCACTGACGTGCATCTGTATAACGTATCCGAGGCACTGTCTGGTCTTTTGATCAGAGTCCAGCTTCTTCCTTGAAACAGCTGTCAGGTCTCCGTGCCGAGGGAAGGGAAAAGGAAGAGCCCAGGAATTTTCTGGACTCCCCTGACTCCTGAGTTCCCCCGTTTCAAAGCCTGTGCCTAGACTCCACAGGCCCGGCTCCAGCGCCCGTGAAGGCACAAGGGCGGGCTTAGCAGGTTTCGTTTGGGGGAGTTGGAGGGCGGTTGCAAAGGCTAGCCTGGGTGTTTGCTCACTACACGAAAGGATTGGAGTGTGCACTTCCTATACATTTTTCGTGTTATCCTGAGTATAAAAACCCTGTTTTTCAGATCATGCCCAGAGAGGGGCAGCACCCCACGGCTCGTACGTGGCGGAGCCAGCCTTCGAATTCACGCCCAGTTTCAAAGCCACGGGTGCCTCATCAGCCACACCTTGCTTCCTACTGTCACTGACATACTTTGTTCACTTCAGCCTCGGGTTAAAAGACATCAGTGTAGGGCAGAGAGGGCAGGGACATTTTGCAGAAAGAGGAAACACTTAAGGATTAGTTTCTGGGGTAGCTTAGTGTTCCCCTCTGGGGCCTAGATTTCACCCTGCCCTCTGACTAGTATATGGGATTCTGGGAATATAACTTCCTACTCTTGTCTTTGGGAGTCTCTCTGAAGTCATCAGTTACTAGTCTTCATCTTATTAATAACAAGTATACAGCTGTTGTTAATCCATTCTGTTGTTAATCTTTAGAGTAACTTTTGAGTGATTACTAATTTGATAAACTCCTAAAAGGGTCATTATCATTACTTTTTCATTGTGAGATTAGGTAGCCAGATTCAAAGATATTCTGAACACATACATACTTTATGATGCGTTTTGTGCTTTAGGAATTGTCTCTTCTTTTTGTGATGCTATTACCTTTTATGATAATCTAGAAAACCCTGGTAACTTCCAGGAAATCTCATGTGCTAACTTGTTTTGCTCCATTTGCTGATAGTTCTATGAGTTTCAAATGCCTGGGTAGTTATTCTCTACTAAGGTGTGAGCACCTCGAGATTGGGAACCATATTTTTGTCTAGCTCTGTCTCCCATGTTGCCCCAAGCACCGTGCCCTGCACAAAAGCCGTCAGTATGGCATGTCAAATGAGAACAGGTACCCTGTTCTGCAGTCTGTGAAGGAGCGTCCCAACACCCTTAAAATAAACTTGTGTTGCTTTTAATTAGTCCTGTTGGACTAAGAACACATCATTTTTATTTTACTAAATCACTATTTGGTAAATGTATTAAAGTGGCAAATATATTAAACTGAGTAAACGAAAGTGTTTTCTTTTTTTGTAGGACATGTTCTTCAAATATACATGGAATAACTTTCTGCATACACAAGTGGAAATTTGTATTGCACTGATTCTCGCGAGTCCCTTTGAAAACACAGAAAATAGCACAATTACTGATCAGGACTCCACTGGTGACAATTTGTTGTTGAAACATGTAAGCTTACTTGGTGTTCTATTTCTGCCACTCGGCGATTATAGCAGTTTCTTACTTAAGGTGTGAAATAAATTAAAGTTTAAAGGCATGAGGTTAAATTTCAGAGTCTAAATATTTGTCTTATTTTCATTGCACTTTTAACCAGAGATTATATAAATCAAATCCTGGACAAATAACCATTATGAACTTTTAAGAGAAAAATTTCAGTGGCCTGCTTATTTTGTAAAATTAACAATTTGAATATTAAAAATAGATTTGGAGATTAAAAGAAACAGAAAAGTTTAAATCCTGCAGAAAACGTTTGAAGAGTTATGTGGCACGCCGCAGTTTTAATTTCTGGTGCTGAATGCATGATCGAAAGTTGGGAGAAGCGAGTTCCGTGCAGTGGTGAGGGAGCCTCTTCTCGAGGTCTATTTTCTTGTGCTAAGTACAAGGCAATGTTACGAGGTCAGTGTTCAGGTTTCTTCTTGCTCTTAAGTGCTCTGGTTGTGTGCCGATCTCTGGCTCACACTGGTTCCTCCCACACCTGGCAGGTGGGAGAGGCTAGCCTGGAATGGCCAAGCAGATGGGAAGACGAAGGACATTGAACTGAAACTGGACTTGACTTCCCTGTAATGCAGCCCACAGTGCTTACTATGGACTTGCAGAATTGTGGCACCTACTTTTAATATGAGTGCCGTACTGTTAGTATAGCTAGAAGGTAGCTTTGCTCACGCCGTAGATTCTGAGTTAAATTTTTGCCAGGCACAGTTTTCTTTATTCCAGTGTAATTTTGGTCGGGCTCTATTTCTGGCCCTAGTTCCCATGGCTGATAAAACCTGGCTTTGCTTTAGGTCGGCAGCTCACTGATCCAGTCCTTGAAGTACTGCTGAAGGCGCGGGCCCTCTCTGAGTCCTGTAGTATTCCGCGGGCCTTGCGCAAGCTTGCCGTCAGGCCGCGTTTGATTCGGCCAGTAACGCACAGCTATATTTAGCTTGCTGGGTCGTACATATCACTGTTCTCTTTAATTAGAGTTCCATCACATTTCAAAATTTCAACACTTTGACATTCATATAAATGTTAACTGGAATATTCTTTTTTATTCAGCTTTTTCAAAAATGTCAGTTAATAGAACGAATACTTGATGCCTGGGAAATGAATGAAAAGAAACAGTAAGTAAATTGTTTTCTGATAGGAATTCAGTTTGATTTTTCATCTGAAAAAAATGTGCCCTAGACAGAGAACAGCGAAAGTAATTACAGGGGTACATGCCACTTCACAGTTAGAAACCGTCCTCTTGGGACATCCAGATATTGTAATAGAAATTTTTCTGATGATTTATTTTTAGATCTTTCTGTCTTCTATCTCTCTTGAGGAGAAACCAAGAGTTGAAAGCACACCCACCTCTGTGCTGCCCTTGAAATTTCCTGGTCCTTTCGGAAAGGCTGTTTTTCTGAGAGTAATGTGGAGTCAAAGGAGCAGTTGTAAAGTCAGGGCCTCCTTGATGACGGCTCCTCTAGCACACTTGTCCCGGTTACCCAGATTGTCGTTGTAGAGACAAATGGCTTCGTGAAATGGGAAGGAGGAAATGGCCTGGTAGATTCTTTTTAGAAATTTCCATTAGCTGATTGACAAGATTCCTTGAAGCATTAGTTGACACGTGTAAGTAAACGTTACACTTTTGTCCCTGGTGCTGTTGTCTTCGTGGGCACTTCTCCAAATGGGAAGATAGATCATAGGTGGGAAGATTGGACCCTGAATGTGGAAAGGGACGGGAATCATTTCTCTGTGTTCCAAGTGGTGTACAGGCCAAACACAGGTTGGCTGCCTCTCATCTTGGCTAAGTCCTCAAATCAGCCAATATTTTAACTTGAGAAATACCATTGCTAGATAAGTACCTCTGTTAATTCATCAGTATGATTAAAATTTGATATCCTGTAGCAAAACGAACCGTTAGAATTATTACAGTCCCCTACATAGTCTGTTTAAAGTCTGAAAAATAGCTTCACAAAAAGGTGAAAAGGGAAAGTCGCAGAAACGTTAGGCACCAGTGGATACGTGGGTTTCGGGCTGCGAAGGGAGCGTGTCGAAGACGAATGGTTGGCCTGTGTGTTCGAACAAACCTCGTCCGCCGAGTGAGGCCGCAGTGAGATCTGTGAGGAGACAGCCCCCCGTTTCATCCCTCCATCCTGTCGGGAATCTGAATCTTTGTCCTTTACCCCTCGTCAGGGCCGAGGGAGGACGACGGCACGGCTACATGGGACACCTGACGAGGATAGCTAACTGCATCGTGCACAGTACGGACAAGGGCCCCAACAGCGCGTTGGTACAGCAGCTTATCAAAGGTAGGTGGCGCGGGGAGCCGCGGCGACGTGCTGTCGGGTCGGGGAATGGAGTGGAGACGCTCGTCGCGCTGTTCCTCGTTACCTGGGGAGTGGCTTTAGTAATTAGCTGGCGAGCTGCGTGTGGTCCCTGAGAAGGCTTTGAACTTCCTCCCGCAGGCCCATTGGCGGCCGTTGGGCTTGGGCAGCACACGCGCATCCCGCCCCCTGCTCAGAGCGTCGCTGCGTGACTCGTTCCTGGGGCCTGGCGTGCCCACAGGCTGGCATTGAGCCGCTCGCGCTGTAGTTCCTCTCGGTGCTTATTTTATTCTCAAGGCCCCTGTCTGCGGGTCGACTTCCTGGAACCGGGATATTAAAGCGCTTTTGCAGCGTTTCCCGTTCCTCCATCACGAAAACAAGGCCTGCGGGCTGCCCAGGGACCCCTCCGGCGCTCGCGTTCAGGTAGAGTCAGCCCCAGGTGACGTGGAGGAGCGTGTGTGGGTACCTCTCGCTGGCCCGCAGGCCTCCGGCGGTCTCCTGGGATGGGGGAGCTCTGTGCGCCCGCGGGGTGTGGGCCTGTGGCTTGCACGACAGGCACCCTCTCGTGTTGCCTGTCCATTGTATCTGTCTCCGGATGGAAAAAGTCTTTACCTCTGCAGTGCAGCGTTCACGCAGAGCCAACTTGATGAAAACGTTTTTCAGTCTATCTTTGGTATCTTTGGAGAGTGTTCGTGTGTTCAAGAGGCTGTTACAGGTTGGGGCTGGCCCACCTGTACTTTTGCTTCTTGAAAGGGGTCTAAGCCAGATCGTGGAGTTCATGTCTTTACCTGGGAGAAATGGCCACGTGTGTGATTGTTTTTTAGATCAGTCTTTGTTTTCCGGAAGTTGCTTGTGAGGGTGCATGCATGTGTTTAAACCAGAATTGTCAGGCAACAGCTCCATTGAGGCCTCCGAGATAATAGCTATAGCTGTACTTTCTCTGAAAAGTGTTTCTGTATCCTTTCCTTTAAAATTTCTCTAGAAGGTAGACTTTGAGTATTGCATTCATGTATTCATGTGTTGGCCTATGACACAGGTATTTAGGAAACAGTATTTTTGAGCAATTTTGAAAAGCCAGCCTGCGTTCCATAGAACATGGTTTGGCGAGATGCTGGTCAGACTACCTCAGGAAAGTGTGTGGGGCTGACACCTGCAGCATTCCCTAAACCCACACGGCTGTGGGAAAAGCCTCACCCCTGACACACACACACACACACACACACACACACACACACACACACCCCCCACCACCACCACCACCCCCACCCCCACCCCCCCCCCGTGAATAGTCACATTTTCCGGGCTGGGTTTTTAACCAAAAGGTTTTTTAAAAACTTCTTAAATTCATAGCCTTTAAAGGCTCTGGGCATTGAGCATAGACTTGGGGCAGGGCAGGGGGCTGGTTCTGGTTCCTGGAAGTCCTGGGGACCAGGCCGCGTGAGTCCTTCCAGCTCGGTCTCTACAAGTTCGCCTCCGAGGGGGCGGCGCCCTCTCGTGTTGCCTGTCGATTGATTGTATTTGTCTGCGTCTGGGTCACTGCAGTGACGATGCTTTTCTCCTCTTTTCCCTCTGAAGGTCTTCCAGACGCAGTCAGGGAGCGATGGGAGACGTTCTGCACGACCTCCTTAGGAGAAACCAACAAGAGGAACACGGTGGATCTAGTAGGTTTCACGCGGTTACGTTTCTGTGATTTCAGGGCTCTTAGCCTCTGCCCGTTTATTCAGGAAGGCGTGAGAGATCTTCCGTTTGTGGGTCAAGGAGAAGTCTGTTTCTTTACCAGGAAGAGAGGTCAGTGTTCAGTTTTCTGGCTAATTTGCCTAGACAATTGCTAATTCCGGCCTGGGATGTTAAAGGGACACAGAGAAGCCTCTGACACCTGCTTCACCCCGTACGTAGTTCGTCGTCCTCAGTGCCCGGCCCCCCAGCACTTCAGCAGACAGCAGAACAGCCTCTAGTCTCCCTGTTACTCTGGGGTTTGTCGCCTTCTGCCTCAATTAGCCCTGGGTGGTCAGAGAAGCTAAACATTCCTTTGGATATTTTCTAACATTATTGAGTTGGGTTGACCCTTGTTTTATAATCGTTCCCAGTGGGTGAAATTTTGTAGATGCCTTTGAAACTCCAGCTTTAAAATCTTTTAACAGAATGGTACTTTTAGCCAGGGAATAATGGCATCGATAATACCTTTTTAAATTATATTGGATTTTGGAATGCATTCTTCTTTTTTTTTTTCTTTAACATACTGTTTTAAGGTGAGTATTGCTTTTGTTTTGAACAATGTGGAAAAGCATTTTCTTTCTTAAGCACGTCCCAGCTAATATTCGAGGTGGTGACCTTGACTCCACACGACAGTAGATGTGTCAGGCATTTAATTCTACATTTGAAATTCAGTAGCTACAATCTTGAATTTCTAATAAACAGTAACACCTCGACTGATAGGCAGTCAAGTATCTCCAGCCTTTCTGTCCAGAGCAGAGTTCAGAAGCAGGAGGGAAACAGAAAGGCTGAGGCAGCTGCAGAGCGGTCACCAGGGCATCCTGAGTCACACCCCTGAAGGGCCTGTTGCCTCCTACTTTGTAGATTGACTAACAAATTTGGTTATCTTTTTCCAGACTGTAGACAGATTGGTGGGGTAATGGCTTGTTAAGGCGGGTATAATGATAGACTTAGTAGGTGTGAGGAGTCAGGGGAGTTGAAAAGTTAAGAAATGACTGTAAGAGGGCACCTGTGTGGGGCCATTTAACTAAAATAGATCTGACGGCCCACATTGTCTTAGTGCCTTGGTGCGCTGTATCCCAGCAGAGAAACGCATTCACTCTGATGGCCCGGGGTCATCAAGGAAGGATTAGGTCATTTTTAATGAATATGTTACCCACTATAAATTGTTTTTTCCCCAATCAAACCGGTTAAAATTCTGGATAAAATTCTGGTTAAAATTCAGGGTTTTATTTTAGGGTGAAATTATTCTCTCACACCATGAAAATAAACTGGTTAATTTTAGAGGCCTCTACGTCAATTTCTTGTTAAGACTATAGGCAAGGTGATCTCCTTTAAGGAATTTTTGCCTTCTTTCTGTTTATAAAGGAACATTTGGGAATATTCATTCTCATTTTGATTGAGAAACTCCTTTTAAAATTATCCATTGATTGAATTCTTAGGTAGAAGTAAAAAAAAATGTCCATTTAAACTTGTTATCAGGAATTTTTCAAAACTTTATCTTTGATAATTCTAGCAGATTTTTCTTGTGAGCCGTCCTGTAGAAAGGATGACTCCGTTGCAATTCAGATAACACTGGCTTGGCGCTGTCAGCCACCTGGCCTGTGGCCGCGTACACACTGTGGCGTGAGGGTGTGCCGGCGTGCGGCAGGTTAATGTCAGACACCTCTAGACGTGACCCCGTGTTGAATTGAAGCAGAAATCACAGGCCCCACTGCAGCGCACTGGGAGCTCAAGGCCCCTTTGCCTGTCGCACTTTGGCCACTGTCCTCCGACTGCTTAAATAGTCTGCACTGAAATGGAACAAGGAGAAGCTGGCTCACACGGCGAGGGGGGTCAGATCTAAAGAGTCTGTTAACGTCATCTCGGCATGTGTCTTCTCACGTACTTGTTACTTTTTTAAAAATTGATTGATTCTGTGTTCTCATTTAGTGACTTACTAGTATTTATTAGTTCAAAAAAATATTTGAATGACTACTATGTGCCAGACACTGAGGATGTCAGACTAAACAGGATTGGCAAAAATCCACAGGTCAGAGATGGAGAAACAAATAGGTGGATAAACTCTAGGGCAGGAATCAAGGAGCCTCTGGGGCAGATGCGCATGCATTTAGAATTAGGTGGGCCCGTCCCAGGACTTAGTCCCAGGACTTATTTGTTTTAGAGTCTCGTCGGGGTCTAGGGAGGAAGGGTGAGTGCAGAGGTTGTCCCAGGTGTGCCGAGGCTGGCGTGTCACCCCAAAACAAGCCAGGGAGAGCGGGATGTGAGCCCTGAGGGGCTCTGCAGGCCAGACCCCAACCACTTCTAGTCTCCGGCAAGCCCCTGGGGGTGTGGCCTTACTGCAATGAAAAGCCTCTAGGTTGGGAACTGAAAAAAGTGACATAATGTGCATTTAGAACCACCATCATGGCTGCTGGATTGAGAGCAGGCCGTGTAGTGGGGCCGAGCTGGACGCGGGGAGACGGGTGAGCTGCCCGGTGCAGCATCGATCCTGGCCCGAGGCTGAGGGGCTGGCCCCAGGCGGCGCCATAGACTCCATGTGAGGTGGTGCGGTTCGGGTTGTAGTTTGACAGTAGCCTGAACAGGTGTGCATGGACCGTAGAAACGAGATGATGAGGTTTAGCTGAGGACGCAGAAGGATGGAAGCGGTGCTGACTGAGCTGGAGATGCCTCGCAGCGGCGTGTTCAGAAGTGTCAGTCAGGAACTCGGTGGCGGGCGCGTCTGTGCGGTGACTGCTGGGGTTCCAGTTAGCACCCCCCCCCCCCAACTGGTCCTTTCAGCTCATTATTAAATCAGAATCTCCACATCTTTCAGTAACGTAACTGCAGAGGTGTGCATGCACTGTGTTACTACTACTACTAACTTTCTAAAGCAGTAGGTTTTATTTTTGGAGAAAAAAATTATTTTCAGTACCTCCCCAAGTGGCTTTGAGGGTTCCAGGGAAGGAGAATGTGTAGAGGGATTCCAGTGTCTGGCACATAGTGGTTACTTGACAAAAGCTAGTTTCTCATCTTTAATTATTGAGCTGATAAAATCGTATTTTGTAGCAAAAAGTCCAAGCACGAATGAGGATACGTGTACCCTGTTTAAACTTAGAAAACAGGACATGCCAGGAGCAGCCAACTCTTCTGTTCTCTTACTCTGCCACCTGCCTTGCTCTTTGACTTGTCTTCTGATCCGTGCCCCACCATAGGGTCGCACCCCTAAAACACACCAGCTTAATCCGGCTAGCCCGCCAGCCGAGCTGCCCGGAGCGGCTCAGAGCCCACTGCAGTGGGCCTGACTGCTTGAGCTGCTCTCGGTAGCAGCGGCCGTGAGGTGCCAGCTGCCATGACCAAGCAGTATCCTGCCGCCTGCTCTGGCATTCTGGCCGGGCGCCGTGTCCCTCCCGACTAACTCACTAGCGCTGCAACTGACGCAGGCAGGTTCCCTTCATCAGTCACAAACGCTGCCTCCGACTTCGTCAGACCAGAGTGTCATCTAGACCTTAGGGAGGACGGAGAGGGAATGAATTGGAAACGCTGGGCTATTCACGTGGCTTAGCGTCTCCGCCAGAGATGGTCAGACAGAGAGAAGCAGATTAATTTCAATTGGGCTGTGATTTACTCAGATTCTCACACGCTGTACCACACACCAGACCTGTTTAGATACTGGAACAAGTGTTGAGCTGGAAGAAGTGTGGGGGCGTCTCGGAGCAGACCTGGCCAGTTTCTGTAGCTCCAGGCTGTTCAGTACAGCACGACTGTGTGGCAGGTAACGGCCACTTATGTGCTCCCCCGATGACAGGGGTCTCCACCCGAAACACTTCCACAGAAAGTTCAGAAGTTGCAGTGGTGTAGCGACCCTAGGTTCCGGAGCGCACACACGCTTCCTGTTTATGGCTCGCTGTAGAGAAATCACTGCGATTAGTGCTGTACTTAGTCATGTGTGTATCTTCATTGCTAACTGTTAATACATTTCTCCTAATGTTGTGTGACGTTTATGAATTAATAAAAATCATTACCATGAATTGGTGAGTAGTTCATGTTTGTGTTTTTGCTTAATTAATGTGAGTTAGTAAGTTTTGGGGGCAAGGGGTGCATTTTAAGGGGCAGAAGATTTGGGGTCTTTTAGAAGCAGGGGATTGTTGATTCAAGTCATAGTTAGCGCTTATGGACATTGTTTTCTTTGGAGTGGGCAGAAAATGCAAGAATTTAAAGTGAAATGGTTGTATTTAAACCTGATCTTTCTCCTGGTTCATTAGCAATCCCTGGGAATCGCAGTTTTAGCCTTCATGCTTGGCACGTATAAATTATTTTTCTATTTCATCTGAGCCATTCCTTCTACCTTCCCTGTGTGAATGTTTAATTGGAGTCATTATCAAAATCGCTTGGACAGAGTAACCCATCTCCTACCTGCCTTCTGGAGATGTTAGCCGTGAGGCGTCACCACCAGAGGGCGGCAGAGGGCAGGGAGCCGGGCCGTCCGGCGGCGCCGCCTGCGCTCTGCGGTTGTGGGCGGATTTCCCAGCTTACCTGTTACTGAGTTCTGTTCTTGCTGTTGTTACACGTTGAGAGAAAAACTAAATGTGATTTTTCCATTAAAATGCGATGTAAATGTCCAAAACGTTTCTCTGTTAAATAGTCTTTTACATTTTTATGCATATAGGTTACAACCTGCCATATTCATTCATCCAGTGATGATGAAATTGACTTTAAAGAAACGGGTTTCTCACAGGATTCTTCTTTGCAGCAAGTGAGTCATGCCTAAAGCTTTGCTTTTGTTTTTATTTTAAATGCTTAGTCCAGTTATAATTTATGAATCAGTTTTGGAGTCAGACAATGTGTTAGGATGGGGTTCGGGGCACCTTACTAGTTAGGAGAAACATTTAGGTAGACGTGTTGGGCACGTGAGAGTGGGGATGGTATCGATTACATTCCAGGACGTGTTCCATGCCTGACGCTGATGGGCCGGGTGAATTTTCAGGGGGTCCGAAGGAACGGGGTAGTTCGGGAAGCGTCTCAGTCTTGCCCGTCTCGCGGACTTTTACAGCAGCTGAGTTGCTTTGTATGAGTCCTGTGGGCGAGAGCAACAGGAACGAGGCCTTTTTAATGTCGCTGAGAGTGACTTTCGCAGCTGTCCCTGAACCAAATCAAATGGCTTACGTGTTTCTAATATCTGTAAGGTCTGCTAAATTCAGCTTTAGCTGAAGCAATTCGTTATCCCCCTCCCTTCCCACCCTCAGATTTATCTCCATATATCAGCTGCTCGTAAGGGAAGAAACAGGATATAAACATAAATGTACTGATTTATCTCCCGTTGGTGGTCCTTGGAGAGGTCACAGATGATTTCACTATCTTGACTGGGCATCAGGTGTAGGAGCTAAAAACAAACGCTTTTAAAAGTGACCAGCTTTTCATCTGGAGTCGCCCTTAGTCAGGACCAGGTCCTGGCATGTCAGCCGCCTCGGTACGGCAGCAGGCAGTGCGCTCGCCTTCCCGCCTGACACTGGGCATCGTGCGGCTTCTTTTTTCTCAGTCTTTAAGCTTCGTCTTTCACCAGGGCCAGGGCGAGGCTTCTGATGCTCGTGCGGCCCTGTCACAGCTTCGGCACCTCAGGAGACCGTCCTGCTCCGGATAGGTCGAGCTGAGCAATTGCTTGGTTTTGATACTAGGCAGTTTAACCCTCGCATTTTCAAGATAGGTCTGAAGTAGCTTTCATTCCTTGGCCAACCTCTCGTTTGACCCTTGACACTGCGCCCTTTAAGCCAGCCTCCTGAGCGCAGGGGCAGAGCAGTCGCGGTGGGGCCTTCCTGTGGACCACAGCGCCTCGCGGCCACCCACAGTGCCCTGCTGGCTCGTCGGGGGCCCTCAGGCCTGCTCGCAGTACTTCCGTGGCCTCAGCCCTCTGGTGCTGCCCCAGGAGGCGCTTTGCCAGCAGCTCTTTCCCATTGGCGCACCCGTGGAGATAGAGGTGGCCCAGTCCACCCACAGCACCACCCGGCAGTGGGGCGTGACAGTGTGAAGTATACATGATCCAGGGGCTTCTGCACCTGTCGGAGGAGCTTTAAGAAAAGGAGCGCCCGAAATAGCTAGTGCCAAATAAGCTGATAAACGTGGAGCTGTAGTCCTGATTTGTCAGTCAGGGAGCGGCCGCACTTGGGTATCGAGTGCAGGTCTCCTTACAGCCCATGCAACCTGGCTCCAGGGTCATGGCCCCTCTGCGACAACGTCCAGGCTCTCTCTGGTTTGCCTCCTGTCGCTGTGCATGTGAAGCCGTCGCAGCCACACAACTGCCTGAGTAACAGCTCTCACCAGGCTAGGTTTCGTGGATTTTATCCGCTCCGTGTGACTCTCCAAAATTAGGAAAAATTACTCTTCTTTCCTGATCGACAGGCTTCTAGTAAGCTCTTTCTTTGCATGTTTAAAACAGTCATGGATCATTTTGAGGTTAAGAAATAGGTTCCCAACCTTTTTTCTTGTTCATGTGAGAATACAAGTCTAGGTTAATTTAGTCTTGAGGTCTTAGGTGAACGAGAACTTGAACTTCAAGTTCTCGTTCACGTTTGCAGTTAGGTCTCACGCTGGTCAGGTCTGGAGTGTAGAGAGCGCAGGGCAGGTCATTTAATAAGGCTTCTAGACCACGTCACCCGTGGCTCAGTGCCCCACTGTGTTTGTACCCTGGCCTGTTCCATCATGCCTCCCGCCCGCTCCGGTGGCCTGTGCTCTGACTCTTCCTCCTCGCATCCCTGCCTGGCAGAGATGCAGGGGGTCGGGGCTGAAGCCACAGACAGGCTCTAGCAGACATCATCTGCAGGCAGCCGAGTCAGACGAAGCGGACAGGGAGTTTCGGTCGCCCGGGGGCACCACCAAAGAGATTGGCTTAACAAAGCAGTGGGCGTGCTCCTCAGTGACTTTGGACAGTCCCTGGCTTTAGACAGGGTGACAATTTTGGGAAGTGTGGGCTTGCTTTTTTTGTTTCATGTTTTTATATTGTTTAGGTAATTAAAACCTTTTAATAATTACACAGCCATATGGTGTTTTCCAGACTTGGCTTTCTCAGTGTCCAAAGCAGTTTTATGTAGCTTTAAATAGAATCCAGTCACAGCCTTCACTTACGCGGGTTTAGCAAGCCTTGGCGGCTTTATTAGTAAAACTCATATTTGAAACCTGAAGTTCTTTGCTGGGTCTTATCTTCCTAGAAACTGTAATAGACTTAGCAGTAACGAAGACTACAAGTTTGTTTTCTTTAACTCTGTCGTTGCACGGAGGTTAACTGTGTCAGTTGCTACATATCTCGATAGGTAGGTGAGTGCAGATGCGTGTGTGCATGTGTGTGTGTCTGTACGTGCGTGACTGTACAGCTGCCTCTCTGTCCACGGGCTCCACGTTGGTGGATTCAACCAGCCGCTGATTGAAAATACTCAGAAAGGAACATTTTGTTGTTGCCGATGTATATACTATGTAACTAGGCCCGCAGTGGGTCTGTACTGAACTGAATTTTTGGTCATTGTTTCCTAACAAATATTTACATAGTAATTACATTGTATTAGGTATTATAAGTAATCTATAGATAATTTAAAGCATATAGGAGAATGTGGGTACTTTATATGCAAATACAGTTTTGTAAAAAGGACTTAAGCATCCTCGGATTTGGGCATTTGAGGGGTCCGTGGATACCGAGGGGTGACTGTGCATGCACGTGCGTACGTATTCACATACACATTTACAGTGCATTTAGTATTTGCATTCTGTTTACGAAGCAGTTAAAGTATCGTGAAGCATTAATAGGAACACTTTGGGTAACATTTTTCCCTTTTACACCCCAAAGATTTACAATGTCTCTAGAAGTACAAAAAAACTAAAGGAAAAAAAAGAATGGGGGAAAAAAAAAAAACGATGGAGAGGGAGCTTCTCCCTCGCGTGACCAAATTTCTGATCTGTAAATAAACTCAGAGCCTGGCCTACGCGGCCGCTCAGAGCTGGCCTTCGGGGTTCTTCCCTGCCGGGAGTTACCAAGCATTCGTTTTACCTTAAGATGAAGCCGCGATTCGGAGGGGCGGCTTCTTTCTTTTTGGTGTAATGAACGTGAATGCTGCGAATGTATTGTGGTTCCCACCCGCCTGTCCGCAGCTCCGCCCAGCCTCCCACAGCTTGTGCCTCCCCGTCTGTCTTCAGCCAGGTTCCCGCAGCTCAGCCCGGGTGCACCTCGCTCACAGTGCCCGGCGCAGCTGGCGCCAGGCCCTGGGTGCTCATGTAGCGTCACCTCTGTGGGCAAGAGAGGGGCAGCGTGAGAGTGGGGTGGGCATCCTGAGTTAGAGAAACGTGAGATTTTACGTTCTCAGTAAACCAGATACAGCCTTTTTCAGACCTAAGGAAAAGATGCCTTCCAAAGCCAAATATAAGGTTTGTTTTTAAAGCATCTGCGACTTGGATTATCCATGCCATAATTCCCTGCCACCGGAATGAGCCGTCGGGAAGGAGAGGTAGAGGCAAGTCCGCAGCGGACCTCTGCAGGGCTGCGTCTGTGGGTTGTGCACAGATGGAGGACCACGGGGACGGGGCTGTAACTCAGCTCCAGCTGTTCCCTCCCAGCTGGTGGCTTGGGAGTGACACCTGCAGTCAGCCGCCGCGTGCTGCTCGCGCCCCTCGTGTGGGGCTCTCCTGCAGGAAAGGACCATCTCCTTCCACAGCTCTGTCCCCGGGCGGCACACACAGTGATACTTGTCTCCATTTTTATGGTTTCGGGTAAAGCTAGCGGCATGTGCTCATCTTCTTGCGTTCCCCGCCCTCGATTGGCAGCAGAGCACGCACCTGCCTCCACCCGCTCCCTGGGCCTGCTCGTTGAGAGTGTCGACCGTTTTGTGGAGTCCATAGTCACATTCCCCCCATTTCTCGCCTAAGAAAACCCAAGTGGGCCTGGTGCTTTAGAATGGTGAAGGAAACCGGGGTAGGCTTTGCGGGCTGATTGTGGACCAGTGTTAAAACTGTCTGTCCTCCCTCTCAGGTAGGTGGGACAGAAGTTACTTTTATACTCTTCTCAATCTCTAAGATGTAAATCTCTTTTTTATAAAAATAAAGTGTCCCCGAACGTTGTGTTTGTAGGGTTGTGATTGTGATTCTGAGTTGCTGTGCTGGATTGGGGGGGGTGGGGAGATGCCGAGGGGGGGGTGTGGGGGTCCCCACTTGTTGGCTCTTAAGGGTGAGGTTGGTTGTGTCCAGAGGCAACTGGTACACTGTATAATTTCAGACCTTCACGTGTCACTTGATCACATCTTCGACCGGACAACCCAAGCCTCTCTAGAGATAATTTGCAGTAGAGGACAGAGCGGTCACTTAACAGTTCTTACAATGACACCCGCATTTGAATGACTAGTGGACAAAATTCCAGACATTTCCTGTTTTGGGTTAATTGTGTCTGAAATTATGATATTATTTTTAGAAAACACACCAACTTTTTAAGCCCTATTACTATGTAACTAAGATGATTTCTGGAACGCAAATGGGCAAATAGTATGTGGAATGTCATTAGAATCATTATGTCACTGTCACTGGTCCTGGGGTTGCCAGGCCTTTTCTGATTATCAGATGCAACAAATGACGTCCAATTTTATTGACCAGTTCGGCTTCAACGATGAGAAGTTTGCAGATCAAGATGACATTGGCAAGTGAGTACATTTTTTCCTGTTTCTATAATTCTCTTACACTCCTGCTCTTTGTGACACATTTTGTGATTTTCCCGGATTCTTGAAGGAACTTGCGTGCTGAGTCGGGAGGAACCCGCCTCCCAGGTGTCTCTTTAGTCTCAGCCTGTCCCGCCCTGGAGCCCAGTAGGAATCATGGTGTCTCCCTCTGCAAGGGCTCGCTTCTGGGCTTGACCTCTTTCAGAGAGGCTTGTTTTTACTAGGTTTGGGAGCTTAAGTCATCGTTCTCCTCTTGGCATTTTACCCAAAGTAGCGACTCCCTCGCGAGGTACCTGGTGAGAGCAGGCCGCCCACTGACAGCGCATAGCGAGGTGTCCTCGTGTGGCGGGGCGGGAGCAGCCCCAGCTGGGCGGCGTCTCTTACCAGGCGACTCACAGGAAGGCAGAGTTAGGTCTCGCGCAGGAGCAGCAGTCGGGGTCAGAGGAGCACAGGAACGGGAGTTATCGGTGCTCTAGAGAACCAGTGCATGGATGTGGGAAGCCCTCGGACGTGGGCATGGCGATCTGGCGTCGTCTGACCTTGGGAAGTGAGAGGGGGTCACAGGTCAAGCATCAGCGTGAGGGGCGGTGTGGCTCGTTGAGGACAGGGTTTGGCGTGTCGGACGTCTGCTCTCACGGACTCTCTGACGGCCGAGAACATCCGGTGCCTGTTGTGGTGGCTCCAGCAGTGTGTCGAGCTGCAGCCGATGGAGGCTGTCGTCGTCACAAGGTGCAGCTTAGGCGCGGGAGAAGCTAACAGACTTCGGGCGCACTCACAGTGCCACACACCACGCTGCGTTGGCGCCCGGAGCCGCAGGCTGCACTGTCAACAGCAGGGGTCGAAGGCTGTGTCGGCAGCCCTGAGAACCGGCTCACTGAGATCCAGAGAGAGCACGGACGCCCCGCAGCGTCCGGCCTGGACCCCAGGGCTGCTCACACCAGCACCCGCAGGCCCCCCACGTGGCATCTCAGCGCTTCCCGGCCTGAACTCTCAGCAAATGTTACTAGTTAGGGAGCCACAGTATTTTTAAAACTCGTATGGGTACCTGGGATAACGATTGATTAGAACAGATCTCTAAGAATGATACGCTACCTCCTACTCAAATACTCTGTTTATCAGGCTATAAATTTTTTATTGTTTGCTTTCTTCCTGATTAGGCCACATTAGAGCGTAAGGTTTGGGGTGTCTGTGTATTCGATGTGTGTGGTGGCTAGACCCGGAGGAAGCTCGGGGCCTGGCAGCTTCCGTGTGCTCTTCCATGTTTTGACTTGTCTCCTTCGTAAATAACCCTTTTCCTGATGATGGAGCCGTGGTGGTTTCCACGGACGCGTGAAAAATCTTTTATAGACAGGACGGCTTTGAGGGTGTGTTTATCGTGTCTGAAAAGGCTTCCATTCCAGCCTTCCCATTTTATACACATTCCTTAATGCCAAGGGAGGAGCTGTTATGTAATGCAAGCAGGGTTTTGTTTTTTAACTTAGAGATTTTAATGATAGTGTAAATATTTTAAATTTGCAAAATGTCACAAGTACTGTTTCTTGTTTCTGTGAGTCTGTAGATAACTATTCCTGCACTTCTGTCTACAGTGTTTCTTTCGATCGGGTCTCAGACATCAACTTCACTCTCAATACAAACGAAAGTGTAAGTATTGGTGTTTCCTGTCGTGAGCAACAAGGCCAACGAGAGATGGACAAGTGGGAGCTGGGTGCGCAGGGGCCGCCGTGGGTGCTGGGTGCGCTGGGAGACCTCTGAGCGAGGTTTCTTACGCTCGCATGAGCTGCCTGCCTGTGGGCGCGGGCGCTTGCACGCTGGTGTAAGATGCGGCGGGGCTGATCAAACCAGGGCCACTTGGGACTGCAGTGTAGACGTCGCGCTTCACAGAGCGCAGGGGAACCCCGGCCCGCCACATCTCAGGTCTGCCGTCTGTCAACGGGAGTGACACTCGGGCTCGATTAGGCCAGCGCTCACCACCGGGCGGTTTGGAAACACCGGGCAGCTGCGCCGAGCGATGCGGGCCCAAGCACCGCTCGCGTGTCGGGAGCGGGCCCGGCCTGCACCCGTGCGCCGATCGGCATGGCGGACCGCGGCCTTACTGCCCGGCGTGGTCACTGGAGCGCGCGGGCAGGGTGATGGGCACGCGTCGCCGCTGCGGGACTGGGGAAGGCAGGGGGGCGGGGTGCCCCCGGGCGGGCCGAGGGGCTCGTGGAGTCAGCGTGGTGCCTCTGCCGCACGCAGGCGCGTCGGGCGCAGTCGGGGCTCCGTGTGCCAGCTCAGTTCGGTCGTATCGGGCAGCTTTTTGTGTCACTCACAGAGAAGCTGACACTAGAGGATCGTGTTTTGTCTTGGTGTGTGTGAGGAGCACCGTTTTCTGAAGGGAGTGGAGGAATGTGATTTACAGTGGTGACTTGCAGAGAAAATAACTTGATTTTGAAATTTGTTTTGTTTTCTCCACCTCTCGTTTTCATTCAGGGAAATATTGCCTTGTTCGAAGCATGTTGTAAGGAAAGGATACAGCAGTTTGACGACGGCGGCTCCGACGAGGAAGACATCTGGGAGGAAAAGCACATCGCGTTTGCGCCGGAGTCCCAGAGGCGATCCAGGTGAAGGATGGTCCGTCACCGCGGCAGGCACGCCCGGTGCGCGTGCGCGCGGTTCCCGGGCGAGGTGCTCGGTGTCCTCCCCCCACGAGGGCTTTGACCTGGAGGCCGAAGCTTCTGTTGTGGTCAGAACGCCGGGCCAACTGGCGTGAGCGGGCGGCAGGAGGGTGGGCAGCCCCAGGCGCCCTGCTTGGCAGCGCCGGAGACGTTGAGACGTGGCTCAGGCGTGACACGGCCTCTCGTGAGCGGGAGACGCACGGAACCGTGTGGTCACACAGTGTTTTAAGGCTCGCAGTGACAAGAACCTAAACAGATTTGCTTCTTCACGTGGCTTTCTCGCTGTCTGAGGCTTCATCGTCAGAATTTTCATAGTTAGAGAACAACCGCTGAACTTTGATTTTGATTTCATTTATTTTAAATAAGTAGTTTCCACGTGACATGCAATTCAAAGAAAACGGCCGTTGGGGAAAAGTCAAGCTCCCTCCGCCCCCGTGTTCTCAGCCGGCCACTCCTGTCGCTGGGCAGAGTGGGCCAGCATCGCCCGTTCGGCGCAGGCCCAGCCAGTGGTGTCATCCGTCCGAAGGGTGCTGTGCGCCCCCAGCTTAGAGGGGACCCACCAGCGGCTCACCCAGGGAAGGCACGTTTGTCTCACAGCCCAGCGGCTTGTCTTTTACTCCCCCTCTGTCGCCTTCTGCGTATTGGTTGCTCTAGGAACGAACAGCAAGAGACAAATGTCTTCACGGTGATTTTTTTTCTTTTTTAATGTAAAGTGACCGTCAAACGTGTCTGTCACCATTTGCTATGAAATTTCGGTCCTCGTGTTGAGTGAAGTCACTGGCCACGGCCTGCTGGCATTCGTCTCTGGGACAGGCCGTCCTCACACACTAACACAGCGGTGCAGTCCGCACCAGCAGAGAGCATCCAGCACGGCAGGGCAGACAGTGTCCCGGAGGTGGCAGCGTGGCAGCTGACACCGAGCAGGGACACCGCGTGATGGCAGGAGGCAGTCTTTCACTACGTAACATCTCTAGTGAGATAGAATAAGCCGCATTGATTTAAATTACACAAGGGAGTCCGTTTTGACGTGTCCCTCCATGGGCTTTGGTGACGCCTTCCCCCCACCGGCCTTCGTTCCTTTACAGTTTTGTACAAATGAATCACACATCGTATACTTTTTTGTCTAGCTTCTTTAACTCAGAATAATTAAGAGTCATCAGTGTCACGTGGTGTATCAGAGTTCATTCCTTTATATTGTCGAGCAGGGGTCTGTTGAATGGATATACTATAATTTGTTTATTTGTTTACTTGTCAGTAAACACTTGAGTTGTTTCTAGTTTTTGGCTGCGATGCCACCTGAAATCAGAGTGTGATAGGTTAAAGGTGTGTACTTACAAACCCTAAAACAACCACTAAATAACGAAAACAGTAAGCCAACAAAGAACATTAATCATAAAAATTCAAGGGAAAGAAAAAGCAGCTGAGACAACAGAAAGCTAATAGCCAGACAGAAACCTGAGCAGCCACGTCAGTAATCTTTCAGATGATTCAGAAACACAATTAAAACATGGTCAGGTCGGATGAAAAATAAAGTCTAACTTCTGCTTGTGAAAAAAGTAATTTAAATGTAGACCCCAACAGTTCACAAGAAAGAGTAGAGGGCCTGGGTTAGTGTGAGGTTTAAAGGGAAGGCCACACGGGCTCCGTACATGAAGAGGATTCGACAGTTGTTTGTGCGTGTGGACAACCTCTCTGGGTGCACACTCCTCTCTGTCACTGACAAAACGGTGGGCAGAAATCAGTTAAGTTACAGAACACTTAAACAGTGCACCAGCCACCTTGACCGACTGGACGTTCATGAAGCACTCCACCCAACGGTAGCAAATTATGCCTTCATTTCAAGTTACATGAACTATTTATTAAGTGAGACTGTGTTTGGGCTATCAAGCATGTCCCCATAAACTCCAAGGTTTTAAGACACAGTATGTTCTCTGACTCTAGCGGAATTAAGTTAAAAATAAGTTAACAGAAAGATCTCTGGAAAATCTCCAAATATGTGGAAACTAGCATGAGTTAAAGAAGAAATCATAGGGGGAATTACAGTGTTTTGAATTGAAAGAAAATGAAAACAAAGCATCATAATTTAGAAGGTACAGCTAAAAACACTTACGGGATCATTTTTAGCACTAACTGCTTATTTTGAAATAAATCTCAAATCCGTGACCTCAGTCAGCTTTTTTCCACCTTAAGAAACTAGAATGCAAAAGAAAACGAGTAGAGAAAATTATTGTAATCAAAAGTCGTTCTTTGAGATTAATGAAATTGATACATCACTAGACAGAATGATCAAGAAAAAGGAAGATACAAATCACTAATATCAGGAAGGAGAGGTGACATCACCATAGATTTTATAGGTACCAAGTGAAAGGAAAATAAAGGAATGTTGTGAATAGCTTTATGCCAGAAATTCTGACAACTTAGATGATCTTTGATCCAAAGTACCAGAGCTCAAGCAGAAAAGATTACCTGATGACTAGTCCCATATCTATTAAAGGATTGAAATTTTTAGGTTAAAATTGCCCATGTACACCAAAAAACCTCCAGTCCCAGATGGCTTCTCTGCTGAATTCTATGACATATTTCAGGAAGAACTAATACCAGTTCTATACAGAAGCTTCCAGAAAATTGAAAGGGAAGGCATAGTACCCATCTGATTCTATGAGGCCACATCAGTGTACCCTGAAAACTGACATTACAAGAACATTGACCAGTTAACTCTCATGAATGTTGATGCAAAAACTCCTTTAAAAATTTTAGCAGATAAATGTATTAGTAATACATCATGACCAAGCAAGATTCTGGGAATACAGAGTTGGTTTAACATTTGGAAATCGATAATAATGTGGCTGAATTCACATCTGTTCCTGATAGAATTCTCAGCAAACTGGAGCTAAAAGGGAATTTCTTCCACCTGATTAAAGCTTTTCCAGTAAACCTACCATTAGCATCATACTTAATGGTAAAAGACTCAGTGATTTTTCCCTTAGGATCAGGAGCAAGGCAAGGATTTCGCTTCTCGCCATTGCCTCTCAGTATTGTGCTGGAGGTTCTAGCCAGGAAAAATAAAAAGCATCTGGATTGAAAATAGAAAAAGTAAACCTCTCTCTATTCGTAGACAGCATGACTGTCAATGTAGAAAATGTATTGGAATCTATAAGACTAAAAGAACAATTAAGTGGGCTGACTGAGATTACAGAGATTACACAAGATGAATAGAATCGTTTCTGTGTACTGTAACAAATAATTAGAATTGAAATTACTAAGCAGTACTATTCATAGCAGTATCAAAATGTTACATGCGTAGGATAAATCTGACAAAGGATGTGCAAGACCCGTACACTGAAAATTACAGAACAGCTGAGTGAAACCAAGACTTGATAAATGTTTATGAATCGGAAGACTCAATATTTGTCAGGATGCCAGTTCTCCCCACATTGGTCTAGATTCACTGCGATCCCAGACAAAATCGTAACAAGTTTTTTGGTAGCTATTGACAAGTCGATACTTAAATTCATATGAAAATGCAAAAGACTGCAAATAGCCAAAACGACTTTCATAAAGCAGAGTCGGGGGCCCAGCATGACCTGATTTCATGATACAGCTATTAAGGCAGGGACCAGAGCGAGGGCCAGGCGCCTCCGTGCACAAGTGTGTAGAAGGCAATTCAATGAGAAAGGACAGGCTCTCAAACCAACGGTGCTGAACAGTCTGACATCCGTATGCAGAAAGGTAAACTCAGTCCGTACCTCTTAGCATGTGCACACGTGAACTCGAAGTAGCTCATAGACCTAAACGTAAAACTATAAAACTTACACTAGAAAATCGTCACGGCCTTGAGTTAGGGAAAGGTTTCTAAGATGCAACATCCAAAAGAGTATACGTGGAAGAAAAATGTCATCGTGCTTAAATTTATCAAAACTAAACACTGCTCTTCAAAAGACACTATTAAGAAAGTGAAAGGCCAAGGCATCTGCTAGGAGACGTTTGCAAGCCGTACGTATGTGAAGGACTCTCACAGCCCCCATAAGAAAAAGACAATAACCCATTTTTTAAATGCACTAAAGATGTGAAAAGACACTTCTGAAAGAAGATAGACGAGTAGTGAATGAGCAGAAAGAAGCGCAGGCGCCATGGTCACTAGGGAAATGTAGGTTAGCAGCGCAGCCAGGTGCCTCCACAGAAGGCGCTTTTTAGTAGTTGTTAGTAGTTGTGACCTGCATCTCAAAGCCACACCCGAGTGGCGGAGCTCCGGTGGCTTAGGGCAGGATTAGGCAGCACACCCGGAACAGAGACCTCGCAGAATGGCAGTTGGGCAGATCTGAGCCTCTTGAAGCGCGATGGGATTTTTTCGTTGTCAGATGCACTTTAGAATTTTCTGGATTTAGTTAGTGCCTGATACGCGGCGTTAAATATTTTGGTCCCTTTTTCCTTAGCTCGGGGAGTACAGACAGTGAGGAAAGTACAGACTCCGAGGAAGAAGACGGAGCGAAACAAGACTTGTTTGAATCCGGTAGCGCCGGCGCCGAGGACAAGATGGAGGTGGACCTGAGTGAGTGTATGTCGCCTTCCTCCACGTGCTTGTGTGTTGGGAACGGGCCAGCTGGTCTGCAGTGTCTGAGGAGACTTTCGAAAGAATAAGTTAGTTGAAACACATGTAGTCATTCGACCGGGCCCAAGGCATGGAGCAGGTCACACCTCTGATGACAGCGTGCTCCTCATGGCACAAGGACCCCCTGTGCGAGCCTAGGGGACCCCGCAGTATGACCCTCTGCATGCCGCTGCAGGAGAGAAAGACGGGGAAGTCCTGTGAGTTGTAGAATCATGAACACACTGGGCCAGAAAATACACCTTAAAGCTTAAACACTTTTAAATGGGTTTTCAGAGATTTTTACGGATCTCATAACTCTAAACCTTGCCCAGTTCAGTATCAACTGCATGCAGGCCCTCGTGTAAGCCTCCTTGGCAGCACCCCAGAAGTGGACGGTGCGTATCAGAATCGAACAGATGCAGAACCCAGGCCTGGGGAAGTTAAGTAACCCACGCAAAGGCGCAGGGAGGCCGGTCTGTAAAATGGGACCATTTCTGCCGTAACAGTTCCTTCTCAGTCGTTTATCTCTAGCCGTCCCCCACATAGGCGCCAGATTCCCTAGCCTGGCGTCCCTTCCTTCCTTCCAGCCTGATCCCCAGTTGTGATAGAAAATACCTGAGAGAGAACAGTGGTTTCCACACCCAGCTTGTCCCCAGGCAGGGACTGGGGATTCATCATAAGCACTATGAAGGGAAAGCATGGGCTACACTAAGAGCCAGTGACAGGCCCAGTGTCATCCGAGGGACACATCTCCGAGGAGGGTGTTTAAACAGGTCTGCAGACATGGTCCAGACTTGGCTGGCAAGGCGGCATGGTCGGAGGGCACCGCGCCCAGCGTGCACCCCACTGCCCTCGCCTCTGCAGATGTGTGTCTGCAGGACTCAGAAAGGAAATAAGAAAACTCTTCTCAAAATTTCACATATGATACCAGCTGTGTGGCTTCAGCAGAGTGCCCGTTCTCCAGCGTTAGCCAGTGCCCCGCAGTGCAGCTCAGGCACTGTTTCCCTGTAGTTAGAGTCAGCCCGCTCACCCCAGATGAGAGCTCAGCGCCCCCACTTCGGACAGTGGTCAGAGGGCCCAGTGTCGGCACTGCCAACGAGCCGGCTGTAAAGCAGGAGTCCTGTGGCCTGTTTGGGTTCAGTTCTTTCCTAATACAGCTCACAACTCAGAGAAGAGCATTACTTACTATTGCCAATTATCACAAAGGATATTTCGAAGCATGCGGATGAATAGGACAAGGTCTGGAAGGGTCCCGAGCATGGGCGCTTCTGTCCCCATGGAGTTTGTGATGCGTCAGCCTCTTGTTCGCCATCCCAGAAGCTCTGAACCCCTACAGCTGGGGGTTTTAAATGGGGCCTCGTTAAGTAGCTGTGATGGATTAAATCACTGACCATTTATGATGAGCTCAACTTCCAGTCTCTGCCTCCAGAAGGGTTGGGGGAGGGGAGCGGTGGGAATGAGGCCGAAAGTTCCAGCCCGCTTTCCCTGGCTGACAGCCCTCATCCCACCAGTTAGCTCTCGGCGCGCGTCAGCATGCGAGAAGAAACTCGGGGCTTCAGAGTGGGGTGAGCAGAGGCCAGACACACACTTCTTGTTGGGGCGGGGAGGCCTTCCTGCTAATACCTGGGGAGCTTTAAGAATATGAAGTGGGGCCGGATGTGGATCGGGCAGCATTACGGCTGTTTCCAGCCGTTGAAAACCAACAGATCCTTTTTTTAAAATAAACTTTATTTTGGAATAATTTTACATTTACAGAAAAGTTGCAGAGCTGGTAGATGGAGTGGCTTCCCTCACGCCTCTTGCTCCTGGTGTCAACGTGACCTTGGTACATTTGTCAGCACTAGCGTATCTCATGTATAGCTTTACACCCTTGTGAGGTTTTCTATTAGGAAAACATCTTACAAGCGGGGATTGCCAGGGGATCAGAGGACACGCGGTTTCATAACGGGGTCGCTGTGACAAATGCCCTCCAAGCGACAGTGCCCCTGCCAGTCCCTTCAGTGGTGCGGGCTCCCTTTTCCACACACTCCCATCTTTTTGTCACTGTGAATCTCTTTCTGAAAAATGTCTTGTGTCACATTAAGCTATTAAAGCATTCTCGAAATGAAATTCCTCCCCTCTTTCTAGCACCCAACTGGTCAGCCAACTTCGATGTCCCCATGGAGACGACCCACGGTGCTCCCTTAGACTCTGTGGGATCTGACGTCTGGAGCACAGAGGAGCCACTGCCAACTAAAGACACAGGCTGGGCCTCGTTCTCGGAGTTCCCGTCTTCCCTGAGGTGAGCTCCCACGCCGGCTGTCCAGACGTCCCGGACGGGCGGGTCGCGTGTGCTTGTCGCTGACACCTTCGCCCTGATTTACTCCCATCCAGTGCAGTGCCTTAAACAAGGTAGAAAACTCAGCTCGGGGGCATAGTGACCCCCTCCCTCCTCGTATCCTGCGTGAGCTGAGCAGCAGCAGACTAAACAGAGCAGCCTGGGACGACGTGGCCTCGGGTCGATTGGCAGGATGCCGGTGCAGAGGGCATCTGCAAGGGCTTCTCTGGCCTCCCGGGGCTGTCGGGGAGGGTAACAGTGAGGGGCGGCCGAGGAACAGGCAGGCACCTCCGTGCAGAGCGCCCTGGAATAGCGCAGCGTGTGTCTTGAATTTGATAGGTAGTTTGGACTCCTGTGTCCCTTGTAGCTGGTCTGGTGCTGTGATTAAGGGGTGTGGCAGACATGCTGTCAGTCCACTTGTATGTATTATTCTCAGTTGACAGTAACCTGTCATTTTAGAATTTTCCTGAATAATGTCAGCATTTGAGTATTAACCATGGATTTCATGTCTCGTCAGGCTTAGTTTGATTTGCTGAACACTGTTTCATTTTGTGTGCTGAAAAAATTAATCTCAACCATACTGTTTGAAAGACTTCCTCTACCTGTTCTAGCAGGTGATGTTTTTAAACAGTTTACAGGAAAGGATATGAGGGTAAACTATGGAGAGCTAGCAGTTACCGTCTCGGAAGCCCAGAGAATACGCTGAAACCCGCATGGCTTTATAGCGACTGCGGCGACAGCAGTTAGTGAGGTTATTCAGAGGCAGAGGTGAGGCTCGTGGAAAACGTCTCAGCGTCAGGAATTATTTCCCCATCTCTGCTCCAGCACCGGTCCCATCCCTCCCTCTCGCCCTCTGTGTCTTTTCACAAGTGGAGAACGTGCCGAAGCGGCCGGCTCCCCTTTCCCCCTCGGGCACAGCTCGGGTTTCTCATTCAGCATCTGGAAGAGGGCCAGGCCCTCCGGGCGGCTTGGCTCCAGATCTGTCAGCGCAGTCTGATACCATACTGCGACCGCCAGTGCTTTCCTGCCCTGGGAGCCTGGCGATCGCGGTGAGGCTGAGGCTGGGGCCGCCGGAGACTGGTCTGGACCGCTTTCCCGGTCCACGCTGGATCTGTGCGTCCTGGAGGCCGCTCCGCCTGCCCACGCCCTTGGGCCGAACCACACTTGAGCGAGTCTCGAGGACTGAGGGCTGTTGACCAGGGCTGACGTCTGAACTTCCTCTTTCCCCAAAGCACGAAGGATTCCCTAAGGAGTAGTTCTCCGGTGGAGATGGAGACCAGCGCGGAGCCGACGGACCCTCTGACACCCAGTGCCGCGGCGCTGGCGGTGCCGCCGGAAGGTGGGTGCGGCGTGCCAGGCGCTCCGCCTGCAGGCCGTCCTTCTGTCGTCGGTCAGGCTTTGACTCACACGTAGTTTTCTAGGTCTGAGAAGTTGTCTCAGTGTGCGTAGCAGGTGTGTGAAACCAGACGCGACTCTGGCTCAGGGGCCAGGAGAACGGGGTGGCGGGTCTGACGTGCACAGGCAGCTGGGGAAGAGAAGCTGTGTGCTCACCCCGGAACCACCGCGTGCTGGCCGTAGAAGAGGCTGGGCCTGAGTTCCCTGGGGCGACCAGAGCCAGAGTTAGTCACGTGCGTTCCAGGGTGACCGCACCCAGTCCTTTGGTCCCTTGGAATTTACTTTGCTGGAGCACACACGTGTGTCTGGGTGTGTTTCAGGCTGTGGGGCTGTTTATTTTCTCTTCTTTTATGGACAGATTAAATTATCACAGGGGGTCCAGTGGGTTGTCCTGTTTTTCAAAATACGGATATCGTTCCTTGCATAGGCCCTGAACTCCATTCAGCCTGATGACCAGGGCTTTGGGGGGTGGGGGCAGACGTGAGGTGTGTCGGTGGTATGTGGGGGGCACAAAGAAGAAAGTCCTTAGAAAAAGAGACGAGGGTACAAGTAGAGGGCGCAAGAACCCAGGGGCAGGGAGGGGCAATGAAACCAGTAACTGGCGTTGGTTTTACTTGTCATTCTATCCAACATTTTACGTAGAGGACCTCATTTTACCCCTCAGCAGTTCGACAGGTGGGTTCAGCTGCCCCGTTCGTGGGTAAGGACACTCAAGCCCAGGTTAGATACCGAGCCCCAGCGGGCAGAGAGGCAGGAGCCGGCGAGGGGTGAGGCCGGGGTTTGGATTCAGGAGGTGTGGCTTCAGAGCCCAAGCTGACGACCAGCGTACTGGGGGCGGGGCTCCCAGCGATAGGAGAAAAACAGCCCGCGAGGAACCACGAGAAAGCAACTTGAAAAAATAAGGTGACCCAAGGGCGACAACCGAAAGGAAAAGGACGCATGGAACAGTGCAGTGGGGTGGCCGTGAGCCGTGTCCTCGGGATCGAAGCGGGGGAGGCCAGGATTTGTGGCCGCCACCTCCGGCCTGGGCCCGGACGCACTGGAGAGTGCCGCGGGGCGCG
Source organism: Rousettus aegyptiacus (assembly GCF_014176215.1). NCBI lineage: Eukaryota > Metazoa > Chordata > Mammalia > Chiroptera > Pteropodidae > Rousettus > Rousettus aegyptiacus. The sequence continues at coordinate 118,451,928 of NW_023416308.1, forward strand.
GGCGGCGTGGGCAGCCATGGAGCGCGGAAGGCTGTGGGCGACGCGCTGGTCCTGTGCCGGAGAAAAGCCGCGGAACACCTGCCTGGCGGGCGCTCGGGGGCCCGCGCCCCCCAAGCGTGGGCCCAGGTGACGCGGCGGGCCAGCTCTCCCGCTCGGTGACGCTTCTGCAAGAAGAGGGTGACAGTCCTTTGGTGTTGGGACGCGTGACTGTTGGCTGTGTGTGCTTTTCAGTGGCAGGCAGCATGGCCATGGAAGCCAGCTCCGACGGAGAGGAGGATGCGGAGAGCACGGACAAGGTAACTGAGACGGTGATGAACGGCGGCATGAAGGAGACGCTCAGCCTCACTGTAGATGCCAAGACAGAAACCGCGGTCTTCAAAAGGTAACCAGGGGCCACGGCGCACTGGCAGCTTCAGGTCACCGGGAGGATGACGGGAGGGGCCTCGGACACCAGCGTCTGAACCTGAGTCACGCGTGGGTTCAGGCGTCAGCCCGACGTCTTTCTAGGATCTGTTAAATCTTAAGAGATGGAGAGTTTCGGTTCCTAAATGTGTGTGTGCGTGTCTGTCTGTCTGTCTCTCTCTCTCCACCCCCCCCACCCCTCCCTCTCCTGCTTTGCCGTCTCCCGTGTTATACGGAGCCGTTTTTCCCGTGTGCCGTACTCTTGAAACATCACATCTGCCTCGAAGTCAGTTTCCACCATGTGTCTGGTCTCTTTCTTTCTCTCTCTCACCACCCCCTTTCTCCCTCCCTCTCTCTCCCTTCTCCCTCCTCCCTCTTTCCTACTCTTCCTCTCCCTCCCTCCCTCTTTCCAGAAGACTATAGTTTAAGTTGAGCACATTCAAAATACATGAGTGTAAAAACTTGACAAATCTTTAGTCTTCAGTTGTGGTAGAAATTGACTTGTATGTAGGCTGCAAGGCTCAGCCCATCAAAATCGTAGTTTCACTATCATATAGATCATTTTCTCCAGTCATAATGCAGTCATTAGAATTCAGTAGCAAAATGATAGGTTTTTAAAAAAAAAAAAATAACCTTTTCGGCTCACAAGTGGCATTAGGCACGAAACGCTGGAGTTAAAAGCTGGCAAACCAGATGCAGCGGCGCGTTCTCCAGACGTGACCAGTGACACATCACGTACATGTGAGGCTGTCGTGACAACGTAAAGATCATTGGAAGTAATTCACAGATAGATAAAGGGATGAAAACCATTTAGACCTTTAGTAGATGGGGGAAAGCATCTGATGAAAGTGGAAGCCGTCAGCGAGTTTTTCACAGCCGAGGACGGGAGTGGCAGCCTAGGGCAGGGGTCTGGGGTGTCCACCGAGGAGCTAGAGCACACCGGGCCCTTAGGGAGCATTGGAAGCCGCCCCTCAGGGCCGTGTCAGACGGCGAGAGCCACCCTCACTGCTCCTTTGAGCACTGTGCTGCTGGTCTTGGCAAACACAGCATAAAATAAAAACAAGTAAAAGGTATAAAGATCTGAAAAATCAAATGATTCTTGTTTGTAGATTATGATTTTCTACGCAGAGTTCCGATCGAGTCTCTAGACAGGTAGGAGAGCCACTGGGACGTCCCCCTCGTTTCCCTTGTCCATAAGTTCACTTAGATCGAACGGTACAAGAAAGACCTAAGGAGCAGGGAAATGTGCTATGTTTGTTAATGAGACGGTATCTCTAGCATTTCTTAGAAAATTATAAAATGACTGTATTTCTTATCAAAATCCCAGTGGAGTTTTTCATGGAAGCGGAGAAGCTGATGGTGATATTCATGAGAAGACCAAAGAGAGCCAAGAATAGCCAAGATCATTTTGAAGAATAAGGGGGGGGGAGGGGCTTTGCCAGGTCAGGTCTCAGGCGTCCGTATTAAAGCGATTATTGAGATGACGTGGCGTTGGCATGGTTATGTACAAACAGACGCTCTGTACGCACTTGGCATATGTGAGAGTGAGTGACATCACAGCTCGGCGAGGAAAGCATGGACTAATAAATAGTGATTATCCCCTTTGGAGAAAAATTAAATCTCTGTCTTAGCGTAAGCAGGAAAGGCAAGGCAGAACTACAGCTTTCAGAAGACAGCGTAATAGTGTCTTTAAAATTTGGGGGTAAAAGATTTTTAACTGTAAAAAAAGCCAAACCAGATAGAAAAGATTGATAAATTTGACCTTATTTAATTTCTCATATTCCAAAAGATACGATAAAATGAAAAGACAAGCCATAGCCAGCAAAGAAAGATTTGGTAGTAGAAGAAGAACCTAATATTGATAAGAAAGAGACAATCTGTTAACAGTTTTTATTTTAAATGGACAGAGGGTCCAAATCAACCGTTGCCTGTGGAGGAAGACGGAGCGCGGCGCCCCAGCAGGGCCGCCTTGCGGGCACCCGTGACGCGGCGCCCCCCGCACACGGCGGGCCGCCGCCTTCTGTCTCCCGTCGTTACAGGAAGTAGAGAAAGCACAGAAACGGCCCAGATCGTTTTATGAGGCAGTGAATTCTTAACTCCAAAACCAGATCAGGGTGATTACAGGGAATGACCAGCTTGTGTCACAGGCAGACTAAGTGCAAAAACGCTATCGAGTCCTTGTTAACTAACTGGACAGTTAGCAAACCAAAAATAATTTCTGACGGTCAGCTAGATTTTATTCCTGGAGGGGAACAATGGTTCAACACCAAAAAAGTCTCAGTGTAACTCACCATATGTTAACAGACTGAAGGAAAGTCGTTCGACATTTTTCATGAAGCTTTTGGTGAAGTTCTGTACCTGTGTGTGGTTAAAACTCGCAGTAGAGCAGTGACAAGTGAATCCCTCACCTGGGTAAAAGTTAAATACAAAGAACAGCAGAAATTACAGTTAGTGGGGAAGTTCACTTAGAGGAACGAGTAAGGCCGTCTGTCCGTCCGCTGCTGCCAGCGGTCCTGGGCGGCGTTACGAAGGAAAAGAAACAGGTGTGGGTAGGATTAGACGAGGAGTAGTGGTAAAACCTCTTATTTGCACCTAATAATGAGCAATTATTATCTAATAAAACTGCAGCAACGCTGCTGGGTAAGAAATCACTCTAAAACTGAGCAACTAGGACGCATATTACAAGGTGACGTACCAGTCACACATTCAACTAGAGGTTGTTTAGGAATTAGCTTAACCTAGGTATCTGCAGAGAAAACCCGAAGGCGCCAGTGAAAGCAGCCACGGGAAGTCTGGACAGGTGGCGGCCCAGCCCCACATCAGAGATGTCCCGTCACCAAATTAAGTTTAACACAGTCTAGCCAAAATTTCAGCTGGATTGTTTAAATGTTAAACATACCCTAAAACTTACGTGGAATAATAAAGATTCCCAAATCGCTTAGAAAACCTTAAGGAAGATTAAATAAGAGACTCGCCCTGGCAGATGGTCAGTCATGCTGCAAAGTCACAGTAATTACGTCAGCGTGACATTAGCACACGGATGGGCAGAAGGGGCCAGTGCGATGGGGGAGAGGCTCGGCGGCTGGTGGCGCAGGGAGCCGGGCTCCCCACCGGGGCACAGGCGGAGCCAGAGCCCCCGACCTGCATTCGAAGGCGGTCTGGGCGGGGCGGTGGTGTGATGTGGACGGCCGGAGCCCGCGGGCTGTGCGCCCCGTGGGCCTGGTCCCCGGTCCCGTTCCCCGCCACGTCCACGTGTCTCACGCACCCCGGACCCTAAGTACTGTGGTTATCATGCCACTTCGCAGGCGGAGAACACGAGACTTCCAGAGTTAAGCGACGGGGCCAAGTCTCACCACGGTCAGAAAATGTAGTGTATCTTTCCGACCTGGGGGCAGAAAAGGACTTTTTTTAAAAAACCAAATAAAACCTTCAAAGGCATAAACCGTAATGCGAAGGGTGGAGCCTGATGGCCTCAGCGTTAAGAACTTTTCGTTGGTGAGGAGGCCGGTGGTAGATCAGGGGGGAAGAGCTTACAGTTTCTAAATGAACGGGAAACAGTTAATATTTAGTTCTGCAAACCAATAAGGAAAAGATAGAAAGTCCAACTCAGAAAATGGGCAAAAGATAGTTTACAACAGACAAGGAGACCCAGAAAGGCTAAAGTAATAAGATGCTCAAAGCACTCGTCAGCCAGCTCCTGAGAGGAGCAGGAGCTAGAAAGGGGGTCAAGCTGAGTGTGGGCGGGACAGCCCTGTCACCTGCAGGTGGGGAGCCCCCGGGGCCGCCTCGTAGGTGGGAAGACTTCCGGCTGGGAGGAGCACCCCTAGAAGGGAGGAGAACCGCCAGGCGGTCCCCACCCCACCCGCCCTGCAGCGGCATCCTGGGCGTCGAGGTGCAGGCCCTCAGGGCTGGCTGCTGTGAGAAGCCAGACAGAACTGGGGTGCTCACCCTGGGGTGCCGGGTCAGCGGGGCTGGCCGGCCCTCTCAGCCGTGCTCCTCACAGGACAGGTACAGAGCGGTGTGCCATCCAGGGCCAGTGATGTGACTCAGAATATGTACACGCAGTGACTCCATCTTACAGCAACACCTCAGGGTGCCTGCTCGGATGGGGGAGTGAAGCGGAGTGAGGAGCCCGGGCCCCCGGAGCTCTGCTTCATTTTCTCCCCTACACATTGCCTGGACCCATCTGAGAGCCACCCGGGAAGTCACCCTGAGAGCAGGTTTTTCCTCAGCAGACCCAAGACAGGACTGAGCCCTGAGAATGGTGGGCCTTCCCAGAGGGGCCTCCAGCGGGCCTTTTGCTCACGTGTGTGCCCTCCTGATTGCATCAGGACAGAACTCACGCAGAACAGAGCCGAGTCTGGGATTCCGGCCCACGAGCCTGGGCTTCCTCCACCGGGAGCCGCGCGGAGGGCCTGCTCTTCCCCGGGGCCCCTCCCCTCCCGAGGGCGTTTGCCCTGCCCTGGCCGCTGTTCTTGCTCCCCTCCCCTCCCAGGGTCTGTGCTTCCCACGCACGGTTAGAGGGCAGCTCGAGAAGTCCAGTCCCGGTGCAGCCACGCGGCACCTGCTCACGTGACCCCAGCTCACCCCCCAGCAAGCTGGCGGGGGGGCTGTTCAAAGGGCGGGCTCAGCCCTGAGCGCGGTGCTTTGACTAAAGACCCGTTCCTCCAAACAGGTTCGTTTGACACCTTCACCGAGTCTGCAGCTTTGCTTACGTGCGGTCGTGGACATGTCACTCCCCAATCCCTCATTTACAGGCGTATTCTGAAACTCTTGTACATTTCTTTTTCTGTTTTGCACACTTGGCTTCAGAGTGTTGAAATCCTGTCGGTATGTACGGTCGCGTGGGACCATGCTCCCCCAGACTCCAGCTGCATCACTCCGCCCCTCCAGTGCCCGCTGTGCGTGACCCTCTCCTCCTGTGATCCCCGTCACTGTCCGCGGCCCCCGTGCCCCTCACCTCAGCATGCTGGCCCCAGGGCTTTGACCCGCGGCAGTCATGACTCCAGAGCCATCTGCATGCGCCTTGCCCTCCACGCGCCGCTCCCCCGGGCTCTAACGCTGCCTGTCACCCTCTCTACCGCAGCGAGGAAGGAAAACTGTCTACCTCTCAAGATGCCTGTAAAGACGTGGGGGAGAGCCCCGAGACGGCTGAGGCGAAGTCTGCGGCCCCCCGGCCCCCCAGCAGTAGTCCAGAGCAGAGGTAAGGCCCGCCGCCTTGGGTCCACCCCGGCCTTGCCCAGCGCTGGCCGCTATCTCCGGGCGTGGGTGGGTGGGGCGGAGGCAGGAGGGGTCATCACAACTGTCCTCAGGCACTCCGTGACTCACTCAGCACAGTCTGAGTCCTTGGAATCAGGGTGACCACGCTGAGAACTTGGAACAGCTGACGCCTCACCCGGAAGCCGCAAGCCGGCCGGGTTCGGGAGGCGCGGCGGCATCCCTGGGGCTGTGAGAAGTGTCTGGGATGGAGGGGCGTCCTGCTGGCGTTGTCCCCCCTTGTTTTGATGACGTGCCGAGTGAAGGCTGATTGGGCCCGGCCTCCAGTCCTCGTCAGTTTTGTAAGGTCGCACAACCACCGGGCACAGGCTAATGTGGGCACCGAGGGAGAACTTTATTGGAGACCCTCTTACGTGTGTGGCTAAATGGCTACTCCTGGTTTAGTGTTTGCAAAATATCTATCTCAAGTGTGGAAACCCCACCACCAGAGCCGAGGGGTATGGAACCGGGTGCTTTCTGCCCAGCCGCCCTCTGCTGAGGGCGGCCTCGGACGCTCAGAGCCCGCGCAGGAGGACAGGATGTGCCCTTGGCCCGGCTTCCCCGCCACAGGTAGCCTTCCCAGTAACCGTCAGCCCGAGTTCTCTCCCGAAGGGTCACAGTCACCCTCACGACCAGCTCACAGACAACTCCCCCAGACAGCTTCCCCGCACTGTCCAGAGGGACCAGCAGGGGGCACTCTGTTCACTGGTCAGCAAACCTCCGGGTCGTTGTCGCCAACTCTGCTCCCGTTCTCCGGTAGTTACAGCCAGTGTGAGGGGTTTGCTTTTGTGATTTAAAAAATACACGTAAGATTGTAACTGTCTGAGTATATTGCCCTCGCGAAGGTTCCGGGGGGGAGAGGCAGGCTGACGCCCCAGGCCCAGCTGTGCTGCTGAGGGTTTGGGCGAGTCACGTCTGCCTGGCGTGTGAGTGGAAGGGTCCTTTGTGGGTCTGAGTCCTGGTCAGTGTGGGGCCCCCCGCACCCCGTAAGTCCCGTGCGGTGAGAGCCGCCTGGAGGGCGGGGCCGTTCCCAGCTGCCTCGCGCACAGCGGTTGCTTCAGGAGTCGGGTCTTGATTTCTGGAGAGAGTGGGGTTGTCCCCTTGGCTCTTGGGGGTGCAGGGCTGTTGGCCTTGGGAGACCTGCTTGCTCTTCCCTTGCCCCAGTACAGCCGAGTGCAGAGCCCCGCACGCCCCTCTGCAGATGGGGACGGCGGAGGGAGCCTTGGGGCGGGGGAGGTGTCACCGTGGTCTGGGCCCGACGAGAAAGCGGGAGCAACGGGCCCACAGTACGGGGTGCGTAGAAAGGGGCGCTGGTGCCGGGGGAGGGACAGGCGTCTCGTTTTAGATTGGGCGGTGGGAAGAGGCGTCCGAGAAGGGGACGTTGCAGCTGCTGTCAGGCAGGGATGGGTCAGTGTTCTGATGTGCCACATGTGTGTTCTGTAAAGCACTCCATGGCAGGGTTGAGGGAAGCAGCCCCCCGAGAGTTCGTGTGAAAGCTTCCCCGCGAGGTTCCCGTCGTGACCCAACGCCGTGACCCTTTAGGGCGACAGACGTGCACTGTCAGACCGCACTGCCGGCGGCGTGCGCGGCGCCCTGCACCTGCGTGCTCCCGCGCCCCGTGGGGGTCACTGTCCCCCTCCCACGGGGAGGGGACCGAACTGGCAGAGGCCGGGGAACACCGAGGGTCACGCCGCGTGGCGAGGACAGTTCCGTCTGGCTCCAGAGCTCGCGGTGGCGGTGTCTGGCACCGAGACGTCGTGGGGTGTGAGCAGAGTGTGGTGTGTGTAGCGCCGCCGCCTTGGGCGCCCGTCGCGGTGAGCGGGTTCCCGAGGCGTCGGGTGTGCAGGTCCCGACGCAGTTCCGAGCGCCCGAGCGCCGCGTCCCCGCGCGCCTCTCCGCGTCTCTCCCCGGGCGGCGCCATCAGGACCGCCCGCGTGTCCGGGTTGTAACTTTGGCAGGAAGGCGGGCGTTACGTGTTCTGTCACCACCGAGTCCACCGAGTGCCCCGCCTGTTCCCGCCGACTGCGCACCTCGGGCTCGGTGGCGGGCGCACGCAGGCACCCCGCACGCCGCTGCTCCGCCCGCTGGCCCCGCTGCCGATGCTCTCGCGTCCTTTTTCCCGTGGGGGTAGCAGCGTCCTGCTTTTCAGGGGAACTTTCATGTGGAGTCCGAGCCGGGGGACAGGTGGAGGCCGTGCTGGAGGGGGGCACAGCAGCAGCTCCCGCGGGCGCCGGGTGGCAGCTTAGGCCGACCGGACTGCGCCTCTCGGAAGCTGGGGGCGGGGGCGCCCTCGCGGAGCGTCCGCCCTGCTGCAGGCCCGCCTGGTGCCCGCCTGGTGCCCGCAGCTCGCGGTGAAGCTTAGATGCGCTCCAGTTAGGTTTCCTGAGCGTTAGATACATTCATTCACGAAGCGTTCGGTTCACCACCGGGTGCCAGGCTTAGTGCTAGGCGTCGCGCGCACAGTGTTCAAACGAATGGCCCGCACCCTCGGGGAAGCCGGATGCAGTTCGCTTGTCCCTCCTGTCCGCCGACGCGCCTCAGGTGGCTGTCTCTCACCCCATAGGGCCGACCAGCCGGGCGACGCGTCAGTCAACGGCCCTGTATGATGAGCGACCTGCCGCTGCTGACCGAGGACGCAGGCCGCCACCCGGGGGCTCCGGGGGCTTCCGCGGGAGCCGCCGCCGCCGCTGCTGCACTCACTCCGCACGGGATCAGGACCAGCACCCTTTATACTCGAGACGCTCAGACGTTGTACAGAGAAACCCAGAAGTGTACAAATATTGCACATGACAAATACCAAGAATTTTTGCGTATGTTTATATTGTATTGTTCTAAATAATGGGTAGCCTGTGAAATAAGATCCTGCCACCCATGTAATAATAGTAGTAATAATAGTTAAAATGGCTGTAAGAATAGTTTTATAAAAGTGAATACACAGATCTATTGTATTTGAAACATAACTATTTGACAATTATTAGTGTGACCAAAGTATTAGGCAGTTTTCATACATTTTTCACCGTGTACAAAATTCTGAGTTCATTTTTCTTCCAGGCCGGCAAGGAGTTGTAGGATTGAAATGCCCTCGAAGTGTTATTTTGGTTGTTCTAACTTACAAAAATGATTTCGAATAAGAACTATTTGGTGTTCTTTTTATAACCAGTTTTTGATTGGTAACTGTTTTCTGTATTGTTTAAAACGGATCAAAAAATGTAAGTCTATTGGTAGAGATTAAGTATTTATTGCTACAACTTAGTTGATAAATCGATGTTACCGTAAAGCCATATGTTCTGTTAAGGTCTTGTTTGCTCGAGATGATTATCCTTGCAGGGGAAACACTAGACTATTCGGAGTGCACATGGCTTATGGCTTGTGGTTTGGGTGGTTTTGTTTTTCGTTTTTGTTTTTCGTTTCGTTTTGGTAGTTCATCTGCCATTAACCCATTCACCAAAATTTATCTCTTTAACAAGCATCACCAATGAACATTTCAGAGCCATCTGCATATTTAACATACCCGAATCCCATTAGGCAAGTCTGTTGAAAAATGCTCGTGCTGCTAATGGAATTAGCGTGCGTTCATTTCACAGGCCAGGATTTTTAAACCAGAGATCAGAATCCGGCACCTGAGCATGTTAACCGTTTTTCCGTACCTTGTGAGGTTTTCACTCGTAAATTCTAAACCGGTCTATTTTTTTTAGAACTGGTTTGTGTATATATATAGTGATTATGGATACTAATTCAATGTAATTTATAATTTTCTATGTCAATATAAAAATACATCACAGCCTTCTCAAACAGCTGAAGCAATATATTGTATATTGCCATATCGTCTGGTGAAAGGGTTAAATTACTTCACCTCTTGCACTTTTAGATGCAAATCAGTTTTTCATTTCTGTAATAGAAAATTATTCACGTATTTTTACATCATTTGTTTTTCCTGACCAGTATTTAAAACCAAAAGGATATTCTGAAAAAAGGCCAACGATTTTTTTAGAAATAGCATCCCAAGCAGCGTGCCTAAACATTACATTGCGTATGGAAATAAAAAATCAAATGTCTAATGCCTTATTTCTGATTTACTTTTCCATTGTAAATGGTGTGGAAACTCTGAGCTCGACGGAGGCTCCCGGGCTCTCACGGCCGGCAGTCAGCAGTGCGCCTGGGACAGACGGGGGGCCCTGCCTGGCCGTCGTGCCACCTCAGGAAGCCCTGCTGTGTGTGAGCGCCCCCTCCAGGACACTGCCTCGTGCGCCCCCTCGAACCTGGCGCTGCCAGGGAACAGGGCTCCTTTCGCGTGTCTCAAGGATGCTGCCGTCCTGTGGCACAGGACCCCAGGGACTGCTGGGGGATGGCGCTCTCCGGTCTCACCTCACCTGGTGGGGAGCTTTGCCGGCCGCCGCCGGGGCTCGGCTCCTGGGCAGGCGCACGCCGCCTCCGTGTGCTGTGCGTCGGGTTGGCTTCTCCATCCTGCCCAAGGGAACGCAGTGTCTTGCTCCACTCCAGCTTCCGCCGATGAAAGAGCCTCTGGGGCTTTTCTTCGGGGTCGTGTTTGATTTGCTTCTCACGCGGCAGGGAAAGGACATGAGGACGGGAAGAACTAGGCCCGTCGGGGGTTGGGGGGCGCCCGCCCGAGGCCCGGGGTGCGCACTCTCTCCTTCCTACTTTCGTTTCTGTGTATCGGCCGTACCGAATTGCAAGACTAACATGTCTACAATACAACACCTGTATTAAGAATGACAACAAAAATAAAGCCTGATTCTTTGTTTCTAGAAACTCTCTCTCGTACCTTGCTTGGGCTTTACGAACCAGATGGCGTGGGGGCCATGCTGAGCGCACTGCTGTTCCGTTGCCTTGTGGTGGGCCGGGGCGTCCTGAGCAAGCACTCAGGCTGCGAGGCCGACCCCACGGCCCCGGGGGGACCGGCGCGGCACGTGCGGTGGCCGGGGACGGGCCGCGAGCGCGTCTGCAGAGCTCGGCGTCTCTGGGCCTCCGCTGGCATCCGCGGGGAGCAGCGGCCCAGCCTGTGTTTCTTGGCCTCCAGGCCGGCCAGTAGCCCCTTGGTGCTCAGGTCAGCTGTCCAGTGACATTTAGATCGTGGTGCGACGCAGCTGCTCACTCTTCATTCTCCTGCAGTCTGCATGAACGAGCGTCCCCGTCAGCAGGTCCCTCGGGGAGGCTGGGCCCGCCGCCAGGGGCTCGCGCTGCATCCCGCCGCCCCAGCAGCCGCGTGCTGTCGGGAAGACGACGGACAGGTTCCCGCCCCGCGCCAGGCGGTTCGGGAACGCCAGCGGCTCGCTCTGCTCGCGGCCCCGGGACGCCGCCCGCTCGCCGTTCTGCGCCTGGCGTGAGCCGCGCACGCTTCCGTTAACACCGGCAGCTCCCACGAACTCGGGCGCCCTCGCGCCGGTCAGTGGGACCTCCTCCCTTCGCTGCGGCAGGGCGGGCTCCGTCCCCGGCCGGTGGCCCGGCCGCTCGTGGCTGTCCGTGGCCGCTCTGCACCGCAGCGACAGTGGAGGGCTGCGTGGCCGGCCCGTCCGGAGGCTGCGTTCCCCGTCGCCTCTGCGTCCCCGTGCGGCCTCGCGGCCTCCGGCACCCGCCGGCCCCCTCCGCCCTCCCTGCCCACGCCGTAGACAGGGGGCGCCGTGCTGCCTTTGGAGTTGACCCAGGCGGGTGCTGCCCACAGTACTTCATGCTGTCGCATGCGAGGCATTTGGGTGGTTGTGTTTTCCTGTGTGATTCTCTACTTGTTAGCGTAAAACGGAGTTCTCACTATGTGCCAGGTGCTGTTCTAAGTGCTCCGCGTGCACTAAATTCACGGCAGTTTGACGAGAGAGCCATCCTCACTTTACACACGAGAGAGGGCCACAAGGGTAAGCAGTTCCGTCCCAGGGTGCCCAGCTAGTGAGTGACATCGTGAAGATTAAGTGTAACACATTTAATATCTAACAGAACAAAGCTCGACTGTAAACGCTCACTGTTAGCTGTTACTACAGCACATCCCCCATCAAATCTGCTGGCATTTCTTTCTTAGGATGTTGACAGTTGGATTTCAGAGTGGAGATTTGATGTATATGACCTTCGATGCCAGTAGGACCATAAAAGTGTTGCCATAGCAATGGGGAATGACCGATGGGCAGTGTACGAAATGGAAACAGACCAGTGCGCACATGAGAATTAAATTTGGGATGCTTAACGGGCACCAGTAGAGACTGGAGTGTCTCGTGGGACCAGCCCCACCTGCTGTTGGACCCGCCCCCAGCCGGCTGCTTTCATGGCACGTTGGCAAAGTTCAGTCGTTGCGTCAGAGACCCTATGGCCTGCAAACTCGACAAGTTACACTCTGGCCCTTTACTGGAAAAGTCTGCCAACCCTGAGTCAATGAAATGGAACAGAATCAAGAAATGGACCCACAGGTACATGGTCAGCTAGGAAAGGAAGGTCTATCCAATAGCTGGGTTGTTTATATGGAAAGAAATGAACCTTGACACCGACCACACACCACAGATGAAAACCCAAAAGCATCACAGCTCAGGTGTAAGCACTTAAGCTTCTAGAAGAAAACGAAAGTATGTCACAGCTTCGGGATAGGCAGAGGTTTCTTAGGACACAGTACGAATCACAAAAGAAATTGAGTTTCCATCAAAGTAAAATTTTTCTGCTTTTCAAAATGATCAGGCCATGGACTACCAGGAGAAAAGTCACCTGTGTGTCCTGACAAAGGACTCAGCCCCGCAGCTAGACTTTCAAATATGGCTATTGTATTCAAGGCAGTGGGCGATCAATCAGATTTTTACCAAAGAACAGGAATCTATTAGCCAAAAAATTTCAAATGGAAATTTTAAAACTGAAATAATTGAAATTATAACCCAGTAAATGAATTTAAAAACAGATCGGACAAAGCCAATATAAGATTTATGGATTTATGGTAGGTCTGTAGAAAACATTCGGATAAGTAGGGAGAAGAAAAGGACGGGAAATACGGCAAAATCATGTAACAGAAATGCAGGATACCGTAAAAATGTGACATGCCTGTGTTTGGAGTCCCAGGAAGGAAAGGAAGAATGGGTTAGGAGGAACACAAGTTTCCAGAACGAACCAAAGACGCTCAGCTAGAGACTCAAAAACTCTTACAAATGCCAAGGAGGATAAAGAGGGCCACAGCGTCATAGTCATGCAGCCTGAGCCTGGTTAGAAAATCTAAAAACCTCTGATAAAAGTAGAGACATGTCCCTTTTCTGTACAAATGATGAAAGCCAAAAGACATAACATGATCTTAAATGCCAAAAGAACAAAAAGAAGGGCCGACCTAGAATTCGATACTTAGAAAATTATTCTCCAAACTGATCGTAAAGTAAAAATATTTCAGAAAAACAAAAACGAATTTCGACACCGGCAGAGCTGCACCAAAAGCAGTTTTCCAGGCAGAAGGAAACCCAGCCGGGAGCCTGGCGCCCAAGTGGGACCCGAGAGCGCCGGAAAAGGAAGCAAGCGGTAAAAAGACGAGTGTGACAGCCTGATGAGAACCTGGACCCTTACCTGACGCCGTACACGAAAATCCACTCAAAAATAGATTAAAGATTTAAATGTAAGAGAGGAAGCTAGAAGTCCTAGAATACAACACAGGGCAAAGTTTCGTGACATCGGGCTCGGCAGTGGTTTCCTGGATGTGACTCCAAAACGCAGGCAGCAAATAAAACCGACGGGTGGAACCACGTCGACCTGAAAAGCTTTCACAGAGGAAACAGCAAAACGAAATGTCGCCCCACACATGGGAGGGAATATTTGCAGACCATGGCTCCGATAAGGGGTCATCGCCTCATCGCTCACACAACTCGATGGTCAAACAAACAAACAGAACTAGTAACCTGGTTAAGAGACAGGCTACGACGGCCTGCGAATGCCCAACGGGTATGTGGGAAAGTGTCGACTATCACTACTCGTCAGGGAAATGCCAATCAAACCCACGACGAGAGATCGCCTCATACCATCAAGATGGCTCTTACCTAAAAAATAAAAGACACATGTCGACGTGTTGGAGAAATGGGGGCGTGAGCACACCGTGGGTGGGAACGCCAAATGGTGCAGCCACGATGGAAAACGGCAGGGGGGCTCCTCAGAGACCTCGAAGCGGAACTCCCGTATGACCCAGCAATCCTGCTTACGGGTATTTACCCAAAAAAAAAAAGAAAAAAAAATGGTGAAATCAGGATCTCACAGAGGTGCACGCACGCCTGTGTCCACGGCAGCCAAGATGTGCAGACGGCCTGCACGTCCGTCGCAGACAGATAAAGAAAGAACAGTACATAGGGACAAGGAACACCGGGCGGCCTTTAAAAAGGAAGTCCTGTAGTATGGGACCGTCGGGGTGGACCCTGAGGGCGTCACGGTAAGCGAGACGAGTGTGTGGCGTGGTTCCGTGCGCCCGAGCTGTGTACGAGTGACGGCCGAGCGGAGGTCTCCGGGGTCGGGGAGGGGCAGCGGGGCGGCTGGCCAGCGGGCGTGGGGTCCCGGTCCAGCAGGATGCGGGAGCTCTGGAGACCGGCCACTCGCCACTGCGTCTCCAGCCCACAACACTGCATTCCACACGTAGACACTTGTTAAAAGGGTTTGACCTGCAGTTAAAAATAAATAAATAAAAATTTTAAATAAGTGGATGTCTAACTTCACTAATAAATGAACAAACTTCAAAAATGTGTGAAAGAGCACAAAGGCAGGAAGTCCTAGCCTCATCTGGTTGGTGCTGAAAGTACCGGTAATCCTCCAGCAAGGGTGCCCTCGGGTCACCGGAAGCCAATAGCGGGGCGGAACGGAGTTACCCTTGGTGGCGGCGGGAGCCAGGAGAAGCGCCGGCAGCTGCGCTTGACGCCACCTGTGGGCAGCGGGCGGGGAGACGGCCCGGTCTGCCGTCTGCTCCCCGGAGGAGAGCCCCGTGCCACGGTGGGCAGCAGGTGGGAAGATGGGGTTCAGGTCGGGCTCACTCGTTGCCTGGCGGGGGCGGAGCACGGGCGCTCGCGAAGGGGAAGGCGTGGCCTCGCTGATACGCGGTCACCAGCTGAGTCGGGGAAGGCGCTGGCCGAGGTGCTGATTTCGGCGTTGGAAACACGGGGGGGGGGGGCGAGGGGCGCCACTACGAGGCCAGTGGAGAGAGAAGGCTGCTCCAGCTGCCTGCAGACCTGAGAGGAGACCGTGACAGCGGACGGCAGTCAGCAAACGCTCGAAGATGCTCGAAGATGCGTGGGCGACCCGCCCAGCCGGAGCTCGGGGTGGTGGCGCTTGAGGCCGGTGGTCCCAGGGCTCGGGCCGGTGGGAAAGCCTCAGGTCCTGACACGTGGACGGGACACGTGGCGGATGCCCATGGAGAATTTGACTCCCCAGACTTAGCTCTGAGTCTGCAGAAGTGGCCCACCCCCGTGGGGAGACAGCACAGGCTTCTGTCCCCCAAAGCAGCAGGCGGCCCCTCAGGAGCGTCTCCATGTCTCTGCCAGCTGCCAGCGTCAACCCAGAGTTAAGGTGCAGCCACCGAACCCATCCAGGGACCCACTGGGCCTGGTACAGGAGGCCGGCAGGGACGGGCACCCATAGGACCACGTTCTGGGTCCAGCCAAGGGGTGAGCGCGGGAGGCAGTAAGGGAGCGCGTGTTGGTCGGGAGCACTTCCGGGACCCAGACTTTCACACCCTGTCAAGAACCCCGGGGGAGGGCTCAGACTCGCTCCCAGAAGCCTGGGGAAAGCGACGGCTGCTCCGAGAAATGAGCCTCATTTAAGGCGCCCGGCTGCCTCACACGCGGCCGTCAGGAAGGGGCCGCGCCGGAATCCACAGGCGCCGAGGCCAGCGGCCTCCACAGAAGGACACACCGTCCTCCACGGCCGGGGATGACAGCAAGCGTGGCCGTCACAGAACGTGGCTCAGTGACAGCGATGGCATGTAAGGGCCCCAAAGCAGGGGAGGCCAGGTGGGGACACTTACGCACCAGAAGCTGGGGGGGGCACTTACTGTTACAACTGGTGACAGCCAGCGCCTGGTCCCTCGTGAACCACAAAGGCAGTTGGTAGAACTGACTTCCCGCCACCTGCACTGTGCGTGAGTCAGGGACCACGTGTAGTCGCAGAGCAGAAAAGTCCCAGGCCACCCGCGCAGTCACCTCTCACAGGTAGACTCCTCCCGTGTGTCTGCCCCCAAAGGTCCCGCCCTGCATGCGTGGTTTGGTGGGTTTGGGCAGGGTTTAGAGTTCGGCTCTGGGTCTCTCTCCAGCTCTCGCTTCCAGGCTCTCTCCCCACCGTCCCAGCCCCTCCGCCAGCCCCGGACTGCTGGCTCTCACCCCGGGCTGGGAAGGCCGGCCCCCCACTGCCGTGGCCACGGCGTCGGCACACGCAGCGTCCAGGGCCGGCCTTCTGCGCCCGGGACGCTCAGTCCCCAGCTGAGGTGTGAGGTGTGTGGGCAGGACAGCTCCCTCCGGTGAGGGCACTTCTCCAGAGAGGGGCAGCTCTGGGAGGCTGACGAGAACGTTCTCAGCAGCCGAGGTCACGAGCCTGCTTGGGGGTCTGGGCGGGCACCACAGCCGCCGCCACCGTTCCCACTGGCCTCGCATGTAGGTTGGGGCCAACCTCCTGGAGAGTAGATCCCCCCGAAAACCCTCCGCTCTGCACCCCAGCACCCCCCTCTGCTTATCTCCCAATACTCCGTAAACCCTGAGGAAGCATGGTGGTCTCCCCGGAACCGCGTCCCGTGACACGGGTCCCTGGGGCTGCAGGGACCGCCAGGGAGGGCTTTGTCCCAGGGGATCGATCTTGTCAGCCTCATCCGTCCCCAGCCTCCGGTTTCCTCTCTCAGGGATGGGATCATGCACATAGCTTTTGTTTCTGGCCTGTCCCCAGAGTCCCTCCTCCCCACTGCGGAGGAGAAAGGGTGCACAGAGAGAAAGGCCCAAGCCACAGACTTCCCGATGAGGGTTTTAATTACTTTGTTGCCGTAGAGTTTCTGGTGGTATAAAAACATATTTGGTTCCTTCGCTTGCTTCAAAAAGCGTGTTGGCCCTCCCTTTTCTAGCGTGATGTTTCTTGGGCGCATCGCGCCTCTGACTCCTGAGCACCTGGCCCGCCCGCGGCGTCCGACAGCATCCATGGCGGCGAGCACCGGTGACCCCAGAGCCAGCTTGCTTGCTTCCAGAAACCAGCCGACGTGTAGTGTTCTATCTCAGCATGGCTCTCCACCTTTGCAAAGAGGACCTGGCTATCGGTGCAGGCCCAAAAAAGGGGGTCCTTTGCAGAGGGCCGCAGCCGAGGGTCCGAATTCAGAACGCAGAGGAGAGTGAAAGGAGCTCCCAGCCCCGCCCTGCGGAGGACGACATGCCTTGGCGATGCTATTAGGTGACTAATCACGGTTAATGCTTGCTGTTGCCAATTAGTCTGATTAGCACAAGCAGCTGGAACACAGAATGACATCACCCTAATTGCCACCAGCAGCCGTCCACTCGCAGAGAGGGGCGCGTTTCCAAACGGGTCACGCTTTCCGGAAATTAAGCATAACCTCCTGCATTGTTGAAAATTCAGGAAAGTGGGAGGGAAAGAAAACGTAAGCGAGCAGATGGAAAAAGGGAGGTGACGAAAGTCACGCAGTAATTTTTACTATTATTTTTCTACCATTTTATTTTCTCCGCTGAAGTGGACTCGGGCCATTGTATGCTCTTTCCCCCCGCTGTAGTCTGTGAGTGGGAAGGAAAATTACTCACATTAGAGTTTGGCTAGGACATGAGGCCCATTATGGCTTTCTTCGGGTCACCTCGGGGCTGGAGACTGGCCAGCTCCCCGGCGGCCGGCCGATGCGCCTCCAGACGGGGCCCAGGACCCACTGCCCACCCTCCCGCAGGCCCTGCCCGGATCATGCACCGGGCTGCTTCCAGGCTCCCGCCTTCCTGTGCTATTGACAGGGTCCCTGCCGCAGAGCTGGAGGGGAGCGGCAGGGGCTCGTGCATACCCCAGACCCCACCCGGGAGGCGAGAGAAGCCAGGTCCCTCCCACTGCGCCCCCAGCTCTGGCCAATGTGTCCTTGAGGTGAGGTTGGCAATGTGCCCAGTGTGCTCTACCAGACAGGAC
This sequence comes from Rousettus aegyptiacus, assembly GCF_014176215.1. NCBI lineage: Eukaryota > Metazoa > Chordata > Mammalia > Chiroptera > Pteropodidae > Rousettus > Rousettus aegyptiacus. Next base: position 118,469,676 of record NW_023416308.1, read on the forward strand.
AGGGGCCCCGGCTCTGAGCGTCACCCCCATCACAGCCGCCCTTCCCCTCCCATCTCAGCTCGGTCCTGGGCTGCTGCTGCTGCAAATGTCAGTCCAGAGACCTTTGGGTGCTCACTGCCAGTCTCCCACCTTCCCCTAGGACCTGTTACGGGCCACTCAGCATCTGGGCTGCAGCCCCACCCCTCTGCCCCCACCCGTAGGTTCCCTCCTCCCAATTCTGCATTGCCCAGGCACCTCTCCCCCTGGGTGTGGCCTCGCCCACAAACGAGGGTGGGGATGGGGGTGGCAGGCCCTCCCTTCACCTCGCATTCTGTCATCTGTTCAGTCTGGCTCTCGCTGCTCATCAGGCCCTGGGGACCTCATGGTCCCCACTTCTCTGAAGCTGACACTCTGTGGGGGCGATGGTCCCTGAACACACAAAAGTCACAATGGACAGCACATGGCACTGTTTGTCATCAGCCCGGAACCACAGACTCGGAAATCTTTGCGGCGTAGCTTGGATGCAGTAAGGCGGTATTTCAGAAGGGCACACACCCACAGAGCTACACCCAGAGATGGTGGGGCCCCCGAAGCCCCCATCCCATCCCGTGTCAGTCGACGCCCCTCCTGAAGGTGGCCCAACCGGAGGGCGACTGTGCCTCGCCCCCGTCCAGGCCTCCGGGAAGGGCCACCTGCACCTGCACCTGTCCGTTCCACCACGTGGCCGCCTGGGGCCTGAGGCCCTGGTTTTCGTCGCCCCTCGTTGCTCTGCAGTTTCTTGAACAAACGACCCATTTATTTTTCCATTCTGCTGTTGATGGGTATTTGTGTTGCAGAAACAAAAATTACCTATTTCATCCAGATGATATATTTGGCCGACTACTGGGTGCTCCAGCCTGCCGTGGTATTCCCCAGGAGGCCCACGCAAACTTGGGAGCCCCAAGTCCTGGCCTGGGCCCCCACCCTCAGCCCGCCTGTCCCCTCCCGCACTCCCAGAAGGGCTGCCCCAGGTGCCCAGACTGCCCAGCTCCGACTTGTGGACAGACTGGCTCACCTCCTCTCTCGCATTTATCCTGCAAGGTGACATTTCAAAGCCCAGACATGATTTTTTAAAAAATTTTATTATGGTGACATTGACTAACAAAATCCAATAAGTTTCAAGTGTATAATTCAACACTGTCATATATATTGCATGGTGTGTTCACCTCCTGTAGTTAGATCTCTTTCTGTCACCCCAGACATGACTTATCGATCAAGTGTCAATGTGCTAGACAGGAGTTCCTGCCTGGGGGACACTGAGGCCCAGAACGACTTGCTTGTTTTCTGTGTCTACCATCCTGGAACATCTGGGGGCGTGTGCTCTGAAAGCAAAGCGTGGTGGCCAGACACGGCCCCACAGCCCAGGACGGGGGCGGGCGCAGGCCTGCTCCTTGGCTCCCACTCGGGGTGTCCGGTCCTGTCAGTGTGGAGAGCAGCGGGAGGACACACCCTTCGGCCCCTCACAGTCTCTTAACAGACACACCTCCTCCCAGCCCTTGCGTCAGGGGCAGTGTCCGGTGCGGGGGAGGCCAGGGAGCTGCTAAGCCCCTGCACCGCAGGGACAGCCCCCCAAGGATGACCGTCTTCGGGGTCAGTGGTGCCAGGGCCCGGAGGAAGCAAGAAAGGAAGAGGGAAGGAGATGCCGGGAGGGCGGGCCTTCCTTTCAGGGAGGGGCTCACTTCCCCACCAGCCCCCTCAGCCCTGGGACCCCCAAACTCCTTCTGGGAGACAGAGGCCAGGGCTCTGGGCACGCCCAGTGGGCAGGCAGGCTCAGGAGGGTCCAGCCACAGCGGGCACTGGGCTGAGGGCCACCCGGAGGTGGTAGGGGAAGCGAGACCCCAGCCCCAGTGTGAGCCCAGCTCCCTGAGAGGCCAAGGGAGGCCAGGGGACAAAGGGGGACCCCAGCCTCCCTGGACGGAGGTCACGAATGCCCTGGCTGGGGGCCCAGGGCCGGGTCTCATGGGTCCTCGGCCTGGATGGGCCCTGCAGCTGCCACGTGGGTACAGGCCTGCCAGGTCCCAGGTGGCAGCTCCCGGTTTGGAGAGAGCACAGAGACGTCTGTCGCGTCCAAGACAGCTCCGTGCGACCTGACGAGGCCTCCACTTCCGCAGCAGGTCCTCGGGCTCCGTCCGCCGCTGGTCGGACCCCCAGGGACGTCTCCCAGCTCGTCCTCGGAGCGGGGCTGCGGAGACCCCGCACTCCACGGCCCATTCATCGGTTCGGCTGCATGGCGTTCCGGCAGCTTCCAGGTTTGGCCAGTAAACACGGGTGCTGCTGCGGGCACTCGGGATGCGCCCCTCGCGCCCACGTGGGCGCCCCAGCAGTGCGACCGCGGACGGGGCCGCGGGGAGACGGACTCCCGTGTCCACGGGAGGAGGCGATCACTGGGGGCAGCTGGTTGGATCATTTCACGCTCCAGCCAGCAACGCATGAGGCCACACCGGCCGGTCTCCCGTTCCGCTCGCGGGGCCGTCACGTTTGTGTCGCTTTGTCAGTAGAATGGACATAGGACAGTTTCTGGTTTGGTCTCGGTCCCCCGCGCTGCCAGTGAGCGCCTGTCCCGCGTGGGTGGACGATGGCGCGTCCCGCCCTGCGAAGCGTCTGTCCAGGTGTTTTGTCCGCGGGACCGGGCCGTCTCCCCAGAACTGCAGGGGGGACCGTCGGTCTTTCACTTTCTTTAAGGTGCCACGTGATGAAGCAAAGTTCTTCATTTCGCAGCGAACAAACGCGTCAGAGAGAGAGAGAGAGTGGTGTGTGTGTGTCGGCGCGCGTCGTGCGGGAGGTGGCGCTGTGCCGAGAGCACGCGTCGTGTCGGATGTTACAGATTGCCGTGAGCGTGCGCGTCGTGCGGGAGGTGACGCACTGACGTCGGCGCGCGTGCGTCGTGCGGGAGGTGACGCACTGACGTCGGCGCGCGTGCGTCGTGCGGGAGGTGACGCACTGACGTCGGCGCGCGTGCGTCGTGCGGGAGGTGGCGCACTGACGTCGGCGCGCGTGCGTCGTGCGGGAGGTGGCGCACTGACGTCGGCGCGCGTGCGTCGTGCGGGAGGTGGCGCACTGGCGTCGGCGCGCGTGCGTCGTGCGGGAGGTGGTGCTCTGCCGTGAGCGTGCGCGTCGTGTCGGCGGTGACGCGCTGACGTCGCGCGCGTCGTGCGGGAGGGGGCGCACTGACGTCAGCGCGCGTGCGTCGTGTCGTCGGAGGTGGCGCTCACACTGCCGTCCGTCCCGCAGCCGCCCCGTCCCACGTTTGCGTTTCCTCACCATTCGGAGAAGTCGCTCCCTCGTCCCCTCCTGTCCCGTGCTGCAGGTGGGAAGCCGACGCCATCCTGTACGGCCGTGAACGTTCCCTCTTCTCTGCGAGTTTTGGGGCCGCCGCCTCCTCGTCCCAGGTGCCCTGAAGCCCGCTCCGCCAGATGTGCGTTTGCAGGGGGCGGGTTCTCGGGCTCAAGGCCTTTGCAGCCCCAGAACCCACGTGTTTCTTCGTCCCCGGCCAGAGGACGTGAACAGACACGTTTCCAAGGAAGACACGTGAGGGGACAGAAGCGCGTGGAAAGGCGCTGGACATCGCCAGTCGTGAAGGAGACGAAAACCAAAACCACAGTGAGAGACTACGACTCACCCAGCAGGATGGCCACCGTCCAAAAACAAAACAAAAAAACCAAAAAACCCAGCACAAACAAAAAACGGTGAAAAAGGATGAAAAGGCACAGCACACATGTTGGTGGGGACATGGAGAACTGGGACTTCGGCCCCGTTGGTGGCATGCGAACGGGTGCAGATGGCAGGCCCTCAAAAAAAATAGAAACAGAATGGACCATGTCGCACAGCCATCCCCCTGCTGGCTAGAGGCTCAAAAAGACCAAAAACGGGATCTTGAGACGCGTCTGCACACCGTGTTCGCAGCAGCACGTTCACGATGATGAAATACGGAAGCACATGGCCTGTGGACGGATGAACAGGTGAGCAAAATGGGGTCCCTACGGCCTTAAAACGAGAATTGTGACACATGCTACCACATGGATGAACCTCGGGGACGTGATGCTGAGTGACATAAACCAGGAAGACACACAGAAGGACCAATACTGTATGATCCCACTCGTGGGAGGTACTGGGGTCATCAAATGTGTGGAAACAAAGTGGAACGGTGGGTGCCAGGGACTAGGGGAGGGGGAAGGGAGGTTCTTTAATGGGGACAGCGTTTAACTAATTTTTTATGTCAGTTCATATTCTTTGCCCTTTCTTCTGAATTATAGTTGGCATGTAATTATGCTGGTTTCAGGTGTGGAATGCAGTGTTTCGATATTTTTATACAGTACAAAACGATCACCACGGTAAGTCGAGTCACCAGACCGAGCCCATCTGTCACCGTACAAAGTGATCACGGTATTACTGACTGTATTTCCTGGGCTGGACTTGCATCCCTGTGACTTGTTTCTTCTACAGCCCTCAGCTCACACCTCGTAATCTCCTTCGCCTGTGCCCCCAGCCCCACGCTCTGGTAACCATCGCTTTGTGTTCTGAGTCTGTTTCTGTTTTGTTTGTTTTGTTTTTCGATTCCACAAATAAGCAAAAGCTGTGGAATTTACCTTTCTCTGTCTGACTTATTTCACTTAGCATGATACCCTCTAGGTTTATCCGGTTGTACAAAAGGCAAGATTTCATTTTTATGGCTGAGTAATATTCTGTCGTATACATGTACCGAATCTTCTTTATCCAGTCGTCTATCGATGGACGTCCAGGTCGCTTCCGTATCTTAACTATTGTAAGTAATGCTGCAGTGGACATAGGGGTGCATAGGTCTTTTCAAATTAGTGTTTGTGTTTTCTTTGGAAAAGAAAAGGAAGAGGAATTGCTGGATTCTAAGGTAGTTCTGTTTTTAACGTTTAATTTTTTGAGGCCCCTCCGTCCCGTTTCCCACAGCGGCCGCACCAGTTTGCAGTTCCACCAACAGTGCACGAGGTCCCGTTCCTCCACATCCGCGCCAGCACTTGGTGGTTCTGGTCTTCCCGATGACAGCTGTCTGTACAGGTGTGAGGCGACTTCCCATGGTGGTTTTGATTCGCATTTTCCTGATGCTTTCCGTGTGCCTGTTGGCCACGTGTCTGTCCTCTTTGGAGAAACGTCTCTTCATGTCCTGCCCATGCTTTAACCATAGTGTTTGTATTTTTTATGTTAAGTTGTGTGAGTTTTTTGTATAGTTTGGATGTCAAGCCCTTATCAGATGTGTCATTTGCACACCTCTCAGTGGGTGGCCTTCTCATTCTGTTCATGGTCTCCTTTACCATGCCAGAGCCTTTTAGTTTGATGAAATCTCATTTCTTTATTTTTGCTTTTGTGGCCTTTGCCTGAGGAGAAATGTCCAAAAAACTTGCAAAGAGTGATGTCGAGTTTACGCCCTGTGTTTTCTCCAAGGACTATTATGGTTTCAGGCTTTATGTTTAAGTCTTTATTTCATTTTGAGTTCATTTTTGTATAGAGTCTGAGAAAGTGGTCAAGTTTCATTCTTTTGCATGCGGCTGCCCATGTTCCCAACACCATTTATAGAAGAGCCTGTCTTTTCCCCATTGCGTATTCTTGCCTCCTGGGGAGGAGGCAGTGGGACTGTCGGCTATGGAGTGGCCCCAGGTGGCCTGAAGCTGCTCAGTGCCCTGAGCCCCTCAGTGTACAAAATCACATCAGAGGTCCAGAGATGGGCTCTCTCTCCTGCCGTCCAGCAGGAGCTGGCCCTCACTAGGAAGGGTCAATTCTCCAGAACGTTCTTAGCTCAAGTTCTTAATTCTGGCAAATATTCTTGAAATGTGTTTTTAATAGCTTCAAATGAAACTCAAATCTTGTTAGGCGATGCCAGAGCAAATTCAGATATAAATCTCCATTTGCCTTTAACATTTTCAGATATTGGAGTTATCAACAAAGAGGCAAGTAAATGAATAAAAATGCAAATGACATGGGGAGGGACTCGCCCATAGGCAGTGGTGGCATGTCCCTCTCAGCACCGGTCAGTGTCCAGCCCCAACTCAGCCTCAGCCCCCACAGCGGGCTGCGCCCTGGCACCAGGAGTTCTAGATGGCAGTGGGGGAGCGCAGAGCCACAGAAGAAGCTCTACCTCAGCTCTGGACACATTAGAAAACAAAACACAACAAGCAGCGATATAATACCACAGAAACCACCGCGCCTTTGTCCCGTGTTCAGGAAAAGCAGTCATTAACCAACTGGCTTCAATGGCCCAAATTACCCATAATGTCGGCATAAATTAGGACAGTCCGTGCTGTCATTAAGGTTCTTTTTCTTGCTGATGAAAAGTGAGCACTTATGTCTCCAGGCATGAGAGGCAGGTGGTGTTTTGTGTGGCCCTGGCTGGACCCCTCACTCCTCTCACTGGAGGGGAGGGGTCGCCACTTGGCCCACTGTTAGGCATCCCCCATCCTGTCCGCCACCCCCTCCAGGCAGGCCCCCAGGTGTCTCCAGGAGGGCTTCATGAAACCATAGCTCAGCTGGAGATAGAGCCCATGACATTGTGGGGACACTGCCCTTTAGGGGCTCCTTGAGGTGGGAGTGACCAACACACAGGTCAGGGACGCACAAGCTCAGGAGTGGCTTCTGGAGACAGTCAGGGCCGGCGAAGCTGTGGCCTGGCCGGGTGCTGCACACTGAGTGAGTAAGTGTCCCCCAGTGCGTGTGGCGAAGCCCTAAGCCCCAGCATGACAGTATCTGAAGGTGGGGACTTTGGGAGGTGACGAGGGCTAGGTGAGGTCACACGGGCGTGCCCCCCATCATGGGTTTGAGGCCCTCAAAAGAAGAGACACCGTGTGCAGGCTCTTGCTCCCTCCCTGCCGGCACAGGGAGGTCTGGGGAGCACACGGTGAGAGGGTGGCCGCCGACCCACCGAGAGAAGAGGCCTCAGCATGCGACTGCCCTGTGGCGCCTTGGACTTCTGGCCTGCAGGACCATGGGAAATAAACGCCAGTGGTTCAAGCCCCTGGACCAGTAAGTCACTGAGGAAGCAGAGGACCTGGGTGTCAAGCCAGACGCCAGCGGCTGGAAGGGAATGGCAGAGAAGGAACAGAGTGAGAGGCCTGGCCGGGCACCGGAAGGCAGGCCGGAAGGAGCCCCGCGTGGGACCTGGGCAGACCTGGAGGCCAGGCGCGGACTCTGTCTTCACGTGGTTCTGTGGGCAGCAGGAGTCACGGGAGGCTATCTTCTAGAAGAAAAATGCAGAGGTTGGCTGCGCTTCAAACAACGGATTCCAGCCCAGCCTGGCTTTGTCCTTGTCACACCTGCGACTCCCCGCTGTGGGGCGGGCTCTCAGCCACCGCACCGTTGACGTTCGGGGCGTACTCTGTGTCCTGGGGCGTCCTACGCACTGTGGGGTGTTTGCAGCAACCACTAGATGCCAGGAGCACTGTGCCCCACGGTCGAACAACCAAAGATGTCTCCAGAAGTTGCCACATGCCCCGGGGACAGAATCCCCCACCGAAAACCTGCCTTAAGGATGCAGTGGCCGGGCCTGTGGATGTCTTTTGAAGGCACACTGTCCAGGTACTGGGGGGTGCAGGCAGAGCATGACCCCAACTTTGCCAGGTGTAGTGTTATGGGGCTCACCTTTCAAACTTGTCACGGGAACAAAATGGCCGTGTGACACGGCCGTGTCAGTGAAACCATAAGCAGTGATTAGTGGCGACTTTCCCATTCGGGGACAAGGTACCCTCCTTGGGGAGGTGACATGGAGGCAGTGAAGAGCCTCCATGGAGCAGCTCTTGCATCCCGACTCAGAGTTTGACATAAATTAGCTCATCGACACCATGGGACTTGGGAAACCTGCTTGTCCCGTGGTCCAGGTGAGCGGCAGCTGTTAGCCACACTGGCCTCCAGGAGATGGAGCCCAGGGGACTGGACACCTCAGCAAGGACAGCCCTGAGATTGCACCCGAGTGGCCAATGCCCCAGATGGCCAGACCAGTCTCAGCGCCATTTCTGCAATAGCCCCGGGCAGTGTGGCCCCACGGTGGGCGGGCAGCTGGGAGGGACCCCACGCAGCCCGGCCGCCCCGTGAGCCCTGATCTGACTGTAACCCCCACCCCGGACTATTGGGGTTCAGCGTGAGCAGCAGGGTGGGAGTTGGAATCTGGGCTGGTGTGGGAAGTTTCATCTGCCTCCCCCTTCGCTAGCGGGGTGACAGTCCCCAACCAGGGAAAACGCGCCAGAGGAGTCGGGCCTGGAGTGGGGGCAAGCGGCCGCTCCTGCCGGGACGTGCAGCCCTTCGCAGTGCAGTGCGGTGTCCAGCCAGAGCTGGCCCTTCTTGCTCTCACTGGCCCCAGGTGGCCTGCAGGGCTCTGAGGTGTGGGGGCGGCTCTCTCTGCTGAAGGGGGCTAAACCAGAAAGAGCGAAAGGCAGGCAGAAGTCGCTCCCTTCTTCATGACGTTTTGGGGTATTGGCTTATTTTAAAATAAAAGTTCATTTGCTACATATGATTCAATTAGGAAACCTACCAGGCATGGTGATGCTTTTTTAAAAGGGCAAAAATAACCTAATAAGTCAAATTCAATTTGACAAACTGAGTCCATATGTTCTGCAGAGTGGTGTGGCTCAGACCAGGAGGGAAGGAGGGAAGGGGGACAGGACACTGGCGGGGTGGGCGGGGTCCCCGGAGCCAGGCCCGCATCCCTTGGGGACGTGTAGGGACCGGAGTTGGCAGGACGCCACCCGCTGGGTAAAGGACGAAGGCAAAGCCTGAGCTCAGAGGAGTGAGACCCTAGGCGTCTCCTAACGTGACGCCTGGTGGGGCCGAGGACAGAAAGGGTCCGTTACAGCCAGAAACGGAATTCCGGGCGGGGCAAGGTGGCCACGACCAAGGGTCAGGTCACACCCAGGCATGTCCGCCCAGACGCGCACCGCCTGCAGCCTGTGGTCACACGTGCGCACACACACCAGCTCGCACGTGTGTGCTCACACTCAGGTATGCAGACTCCCATGCGCGAGCATCCACACCCATCTGTGCCAGAATAGGTGTGCCCACTCACACATACCGATGCACACTCTCACTCCGCAGGGGCCGGGGCTGGGGTTACCTGTCCCTGACGGCAAGCTGAGCAACGCCTCGCGCCCACCTGTGTCTCACCTGCACCGCGACATTGTGGCTCCAAACACTGCCTGTCACGGGGTGGGGGGTGGCTGGAAGGCTGTGTCCCGTGCCAGCCGCTGGGCCAGGCCTCAGCCTCCCCCCGTAACAGCGCCTGTGCCGACGTGTGCGGAGCGCTGTGGGTCGTGGGGAGGGCGCGCCTCCCGCACGGGGAGCTGCGAAGCGTCTGGTGGCGCTTCTGGGAACGTCTCCGACGAGCGAGGCTCTTCCCACACGGGGCGGCCAGCGTCTCCCGAGACTCCACTCACTCCTCCAGCTGCACCTCGGCCGCAGGGCTCCCTGGGGTGGGAGCATGACTCGGGGCGGGCTGGAGCGGGGAGGGGCAGGGCTCCTGGGAGCTGGGCGTCCTGAGGGTGGGGGAGTCCTGGAGAGCGGATGAGGTGACCCGGCATGTTTACCACAGCTCACACACCCCCTGCTCGTGGGCGCATCTCTGGGCCCCACTGACCTGGCTTCAGATCCCGGCTCTGCCCTTTCTGGCCACATGACCTCAAGCAAGTCACTTACCTTCCCTGAGCCTGTTTCTTCGTTAATAAAGGAGGTTAATGATTTCGGTTCTGAGTCACTTAGGACTTACTGGTTGACAGATCGACTTGAGATCAGCTGTAAAAGAGACTCTTCAAGGTGTATTTCTGGGACCTCAAGGACAAGAGGGCAGCCGGGCCTCAGGCGGACCCTGGACCCTTGGCAGACAAGTCACTGGCGTGTGCTCTGTCCCTGGTCTCTTCCCTTCTGCCCTGTGGCTCCATTTCTGCTCTCTTCCCAGTCTCCTGAAGGGCAGAAGGTAACATTCACAGCAGGAGGCTTTCATGCTTCAGACTGGGCCCTTCGAGAGAATTCCTTCTGGGTCCCAGTCCCAAATTCTGCAGGAGGAGATCTAACTGCTCCAGAGCTCAAGGTACCCGGACTGCTCCCACAATTTCTGATTGGGGGGTGGGGGGGGAGCCTCGTGGCACAAAAAGGCTGCCAGGCACCGGCCCGAGTGGATGAGGAAGGGAATTTATAGGGGTCTCTGTGAGCTGATGGATGGCTCACACAACTTACCAGATGGGCTCAGAACTTGAGCCCAGGTCTGAAAAACTCCAAGCTCTTCAGCTTTTACCTCCTGCCTAGGTTGGGTTTCCTCCAGCACGGCCTGAGACAGAGATTCTGGTGTAAGTGGACTACCGAAGAAGCAGTCTCAGGAGGAACCTGTAAGGGAAGGAAGGAAGCAGGACGCAGGAGGAGCCAGGCGAGGCTCGGCCTGGTCCCACAGGAGCTCTGGGGTGTTAGCGGCCTTGAAAGGTCATCCTGTCAGGAGGCAGAAAGTTGAACTTTCAGTCTCATTGGGGCTGTGCAGAAGGAGGGCGACCTCCGGGGCACCGCGGAGCGGGGCGGGTCCCAGCGGCAGAGGGCGGTTCTGCAGGGGGCTGTGGCCGTGAGCGGGGACACTGGGAGGCCAGGGTGCGTGCCCAGGAGGTCTGGGCCCCACGCACGTCGCCTGCTCCACTCGCTCCGCCCCCTGAGCTGGGGCCGCGGGCAGCAGTTGATGGACACACGCCGGGTACTGCTAGGGGCTCCGTGACAGATGGCTCAGTGCCGGTCGGAAAGCGGAGGGGAGCAGGCAGGGGGTCATGTGACGGCCTAGGCTGGGGAGCATGTCCCCCAGGCAGATGTCTGCCTGTCCCCAACACAACACGGGCCCCCAATCCCCAGGGAGAGGGATCCTGGGCAAATGACGCCCAGACCCCCACCCCACACCGTGGGCCTGTCTGGGCTGGGACGGTTCCATTGCAGACCGAGTCCTGGCGAGAAGCAAGGCCAGGAGCCTCGGCTGGGCTTTCGAATCTAAACCACAGCCTTCAGCTGCGAGCCCGTCCATCACCTGCCCCCGAGGCGGGACACACGCCAGCTGGGATAACGCCATCGAAAGGGTCACGCCGCCCTCACGGTTCTCAGGCACGAACTTATATAATAATCAGAAAGCATTTCGTGCATTAAGGGGTCCAGCCGCCTGCTCTGCCGAGGCCGCCGGTGACTGTCACATTAGTCACCCACACCGCCTGTCACTTTCGCCCACTTCACTGGGCACACAATAGAGTTGGGGAGTCGGGTTTTCAAGCTCATAAAAGCATTTTTCCAAATTACTGTTTGGGGAGGAATTTGTAAAGAATTACATCACTTTGAGCATAATCATTCCCTCTGCCTAATTTTTTCACTTTTAAAAGATTGCAGGCAAACATACACATATGTCTTTCAGGGTGCAGCCCCGTGGCATCGAGCACACGCCCACGGTCGAGCAGGCGTCACCACCTCCGAACTGACACCCTCCCCGTAAACACCCACCCCTCCCCCCGCCCCATGATCTCTGTGGATCTAGGGACTTCATCTAAGTGGAATCAGACAGTATAGGTTCATGTCTGGCTAATTTCACTCAGCACAATGTCCTCAGAGTTCATCCACATTGTCACATGTGCCAGAATTCCCTTCTTTTATGAGGCTGAATGACACTCCGTTGTGCGGACAGACCCCACTGTGTACGTTATCTGTGCACGGACACTTGGGTTCTTTCCACCTCCGGGCGGCTGTGAATCGTGTTACAGGTCCCGTCCCTGTCACCGGGCAATGCAAAGCGCTAGACTGACCTGTGAAGGCTCACTCCCCAGGGCCGCGTCTCCAGGGGGAGCCGGAGTGAAGGCAGGCTTCTTCAGGGAGCTCCGGGAAGAAGACCCTCAGGGATTTAGGAACTCAGCCACAGTACTTAATTAGTTAACTAGTTAATGAGGGCATTAGTTAATAGGCAAAATTTTAAAAATATTTTCTCTGCACAACCAAGCGGGATATGAGTTAGATTTTCTCCCCATTTTATCCGTGATCGTACATACGTTTATGATTTAGATCGTTTACGATTCACTTTTGTAAATCGCCCAAGAGAAAGTTGTCAGCTAAGACTGACAAGCCTGAGCGAGAGGGAAAAGAGTCAAGTCCACATAATTAGGTGAGAACCAGCCGTTCAGGCACAGATGGGGGGATGGGGGTTCGCCCTGAGCTGAGGCCCTCCTCCTGCCCGCCCTGGGGTCCATCCCACAGCTGGGACCACAGCTCAGCCATCTACTGGGAACTTCCTATATCAGGAGCCACCAGGAGAGTTGAGGCAACGTCCCTAGGGTCACTGCTTCATGGACCCGCCTCTTTCCAGCACCCCTCTCTCCACCGGAACCCCAGGTCCAGGGCTGACCAGCCCCGAAGGGCATCCATGACCCGTCTGGGAACGGTCAACTCCCCTTCCCCACCTGGACACACTTCGTTAGCTGAAAGGAAATCTCCCCAACAAACTACACATGCGCAAACAGGCGAGGCATCCCCACACTTGAAGATCAACACGCGCCCTTCCTTCGGAAACCCCCACCCCATGGACGCTCCCCCCACACCAGCCGGCCGCCTGGGCAGCACCCCTCCGGCACCGTGCCCCCCGACCCTGGCTCCGGCCCCTGGCCCTGCCCAGCGTCTGCCCACGGCTTGCCTCCCCGGCTGCTCTCGACAGCAGGGCCGCGGGGCTCTGATTCAGAAAGGACACGGCAGATGAAAGTCCCTGTGATGGACTCTCGTTTCCCACAGGGAGGCGGGAAAGGGAGATCAAACCGAGCAGGGACCAAAGGAGCCACATCAGTGCAGCTCAGACACAGAGCAGAGGAGGGCGGCCGCTGATGGGCCCGGGCACGCGGCCGGGGCCTGCGGAGCGGGCGCCTTCCGGCGTCTGCGCGCCCGGCTTTCATCTGTCTCAGAGCGCAGCCGACCCCTTGGAAGTGAGCGGCCAAGGACGGGCTGGTCCCCGCCTGCCCCCCACCCGCATCTTGGAGGTGATGCGTCCCATGCTGTGCCCAACATTCATTCTGCTTTTAAGAACTTTCTGGACGTTTCAGCCTTAGCGGAAACATGACTTCATTACTATCCGCTGTTTCTTGTGAAATGGGACATTTTAAAGATAATTTTGAAATATCTCCTCGGTTAACAGGCTCGAATGCAAAGAGCCATTTTCACGGCTGAACCGTTTACGAAAGGAGAAAATAAATGCTCCTTCTTTTCTCCCTCGTCACGTTTGTGAGTTTTCAAGTCAGATTTAAATTACCTGGAGGTCGCTGTGTGATTCGCGGTTATAAAAACTAATCGCTGTTTTCACGCGACGTCTTTTCACCGATAAAAACGGAAAATAGCAAAATGTGCATAAATATCCCAAATCACACTAATCTCGCTACCTTTGGATCCCAATGAGCCTGAAGACGCGAAAGGGAGCCTTCTCCCCGTGACTGTTGGGGGGACTCCGAGTGAGCCTGGGGTGGTGAGAGGTGAAAAGGCCTCCCCGCGTGGCCCCCCCGGTTCCTTGTGTCGGGGCCTTTGGGATGGGGAGGGTCTCCCCCAGCGGGCAGTGGGTGAAATGCCCTATGAACACTAGAACTAAGGATCCGACTCGCTTCCCACCCCCTCCGCCCCACAGGTGCAGCCCAGACTTAGATACGCCCTGACTCTCACCCCACTTCAGAGGGAATGTTCCGTCTCCTTCCTCTCGCCTCTGATCTGTGGTAAAAGGCCCTGTGGGCTCGGGGTGGGCACGGGCTTAGACCAGCAGGGCAGGGGCTCGGCCCATCCCCGCCACAGGCCTTCCCGCCCTGCTAGGCACCAAGTCCAAGTGCTCTACCTGCCTGTGGGGCAGGGGACGTCAGGCCCACACTCAGGGCGGCAACCGAGGGGGGACTCTGCCCCCTGGGAGTGTGTTCAGGGCACCCCGTGAGTAGGAAGGGGGTAGGGGGGCTCAGGACGGGTCTCCCACGCTGTTCTCCCTTCCCAGTGAGAGAGAACAAGACCTTTATCTGGGCCACGCGGCCACCTCGCGAGTAAGCCCAGACGTGACAGGTGCTCCTTAGAGTCAGGCCAGGGGTGGACGGGCCCCAGGTTTCCTTTCATCGGTGAAGAACCAGCTCATGAGGGGCTCTGCGCGGCCGAGTCACCTGGCCGCCTCCCTCCGGGCGGGTCCTGCCGAGGTCCGCCCTGGAGCCGACCTGGATGAGGCCGTCAGTCAGGGCACCTGCGTCCTCACCTGGCTGTCAGACTCCGCCCTCCAGGCGGGAAGCAAACCCCTCTGCGGGCCTGGGGAGGGGGCAGCCTCCAGGGCCCCAGCCTGTGTTCTCCAGCCACAGGCCACTCCCGCCCCTTTCCAGGCAGTGGTGGTGGGCCTGGGGCAGGCAGCACGCGAGCCCCCCGCTCTCACCCCCCCCCCCCGTCCCCACGCCCCTTCACAGGGGGCCGCGGGCCGGACTGCCCGCCTGCGACCCCGCCCAGCGGTTGTTCCATACTTCTGTCCCTTCTAGAAACAGCGTCCTCATGTGGTTTGCCTGGAACTGACCTCCAGCTCCCCAAGACCCAAGCGTGAGCCCTGGCCTGGGCCCGGCCAGCCAGCATCTTCCGTCCACTCGGGCACAGTGGTTGCTCAGGGACGGCCGTGCGACTCCGTCCCGTGATGTCGGTTCTGAGACCGTCTCTGTGTTGCCCGGTCGTGTGGCGCTCCGACCGCCAGGACAGGGCAGACGTGTGACCACGCCAGGCCCCACCTGTCCCCCTCCCTGGAGGCCAGCTGCAGGCTGAGAGGAGCCCGAGGAGCTGCCTGCAGGAGGAGGAAGGGCCCTGAGCAGGAGCCACCAGCCAGCTCCGACCCCCCGACCCCCCGACCCCCTCAGTCCGCGTTCTCAAAGGTGCGTCCACCCACCCTGCCGGGGCCGCCTGGGTGATTCCAGGTGATTCTGTGGGCCCCAGAGGGACTTGTCCCTGCCAAGTCCAGCCCCTACGGCCAAACCATGAGTCAATAAATATTGTTTTAAGCCACTAAGTTTGGGGCAGTTTATAATGTGGCGATAAACAGCCCAAAACCCTGGACACAGGAGGCTCGGGAGAGAGCTCGGTTGGAGCCCCGGTGGGACGGGGGCTGGAGCCAGCGCGGTGGCCGGGAGAAGCCTGGGGCGGGATGGACGGCAACTGCCTCCCCCTCCCCCCCGCAGCCCCGTGACGCAGCCCAGCTGGGGGACCCGCTGGGGCAGGGGGCCGCCGTCTGGCAGGACAGCTGTGCTCCCTGCAGAAGGATGTCCCTGGTGGCGGTAATTGGCGTGTCCTTCCTCCAGGAAGTCATCCTGACTCTCCAAATGTAATCACAGGGTTTGCGAATTTAATTTTTCTTCCAGGGTCCGGCCGCCCCGCCGTCAGCGCGCTGCCGGGGAGGAGAGCTCCCCGCGGGGGCGGCGGCCCGACTTCCTCCCGATCTGCGCCCGCGCCCCCTCTCCCGCCCGACCTGCGGCCTGCGTCTTCTGTTCAGAAATGCAGAGTCCCCACCGGCCTCGTCGTGTTTCCTCAGAGCAGGACTTGCCCCCCCAACTCCTTCTCTGCTCAGTTCCAGGGGACAGAGGCTCCCGCACACCCCCAACCCCCACCACCAGGGCTGCCCAATAATACAGGACTCCTGGCGAAATCTGAATAGTAAACATGTCCCAAACGTCGCGTGGGATGTACTTAGGCTCAGAATTGAGTTGCGGTTCATCTGAAATTCTAATTTACCGGTGGGCGCTGTGTTTTCATTCCCTAATAGCGTCTGAGTCAGGGGGGAGGCCATCTGAGGTGAAACGAGGCCAGCGACAGAAGCCAGAGGGACCCAGAGAGAGGCGGGTGGGAAGACCCCGGGGGGCCTGCCAACCACGCGAGGAGGGCCCTCTGGGGAGCGAAGCCAGGTCTCCGGAGGGAGAGGAGGCAGCCAGCAGAGACACGGTGGAACTAAGGTGGCCAGCTGTCCCGGTCTGTCTGGGACTTCCTACAAACCCCCCGTTTCAGGCAACCTGGGGTGGCTGGCCATCCCAGGCGGAGGAGCGTCCCAGACACCGGAAACGGCAGGAACGACCGAGCTGGGTTTGCCTCGCAGAAGCGGCTTGAGGTCACCTGTCCTGCCCACCCCGCGGGCCCCGTCCCACGTGGCCGGGACCAGGGGAAGGTAAGGGAGACCCCGGCCTCGGGCGCAAAACGCAAGGCGCCCCAAACCCGGCGATCACGGTGATGATCCCAATGCCACACTCAGAAGTCAAAATAAATGTCAGACGTCCACGATGAACAAAATGTCAAAAGCTTAGGTAAAATTCTTCAGAGAGTGCAACGCGGAACTGCCGAATGCCCCAGCAACTCCACTCTTGGGTCTATGCCTCAAAGACCCGAAGACGGGGCTTCACGCAAAAACTTGTACACGGAAGTTGGCGGCGACATGGTTCACAGCAGCCAAAAGGCGGGGACAGCCCGGCGGCCAGTGGACGAGGGGGGCACAGCGTGTGGGCCACCGTCCCACGCGCCGCTCCGCAGCGTGTGCGCACGGAGCCCGGACGCACGCTGCAGCCAATAAACCCCGGCGACGTCCTGCCACGCGGAGGAAGCCGGACACGAGCCACACGCCGCGAGATGGCGCTTACACGGAACGTCCAGGCCAGGCGGACACAGCAGCCCCCGGAAGCTCCCGGAACCATGAGAGGTTAAAACCTTCTGTTGTGATGAACGGCCCGGTTTGTGGGACTTTCCACGGCAGCCCTGGCCAGCGAGTGCTGTCCGTCCCCTTGGCAGAGTGGCAAGCAGCGCGGCCAGGGCCTTGGGGTGAAGGGCACTGCGCCCCGCCAGGGGGCTGGACGCGGGCGCGGCCGGTCCCGAAGGGGCCTGGCGGGTGAACGGAGCGGAGAGACGCGCGTGCTGGGTCCCCGTCCCCACGCTGCCACTCCGTGTCACCGGACCCTGGAAGACGTCTGCCTGCCGGAGGGGTCCCTTTCACCCCGGGATGCTGGGAACCGGGGCCCCGTCCCTGGCCCAGGGGAGGTCAGCTGGGTTACGCGCACCACGTGGGGGTGCAGTGCCCGGCCCTGGAGGGAAGCTGTGGTCCTCACCCGCAAGGACAGCGAGGTCGCGGGCAAACGGGCGTCGCAGAAGTCCGTTTCGCTTTTTTTTTTTTTTTTTTAATTGCATGTACGACCACGGGTGAAACAGAAACACCTGGAAGAACACACCTGCCCACTGGCAGAGGTTTCTTCTAGAAGCGTGGGTAACAGAAGCTGCATTTCTTATTTTAAAAACTTGATTAAAGTGCTGATTTAGGGCGATGTTTACTGTTTTACACACTCTTCTGCCTTTTGCAAATATCACATCTTTGATAAAAAGCGTTGACGGCGAAGGAACTCAGCACCAAGACGAAAATGGGAGGCCCCGTGGGGGCTCAGACGAGAGGGGTCCGGCAAGGCCTCGGCCTCCCCGGGGAGCCCGGGACCCGGATCGTTCTAGCTGACGGGTCAGAACCCTTCAGCGGCCTGTGCTGGCTGGCCTGTCCCCCACCCGCCCTGCTTTAATTTTTACAGTGTGAGGGATGAAGGCCCAGGCGCGGCTGGTGGCAGATTCACGGCCTCACGGCTCGTGACTGCTGAGGCGGGGTTGGGTCCGGGCCACCGAGCCCCTCTCCTGGCCTCTGCGGCGGTCTCCTTGGTTCTCTCGAAACTACAGCAGCCTGCAACCCCACCCCCCACCCCACTCCCACCCCCGGGCTGGGAGCAGCGACCCACCCTCCCCAGCAGGGACTTCTCCTGCCGAGGCCGTCCTCAGCGTCATCTGTAAGGGTGAAGCTGGAGAGGGAGGGAGGCTCCCGCCGGGCTGCTCTCCCGGGGTGTGACACATCGGTGATCACAGCACCCGACTCGACTCCCGTCCACCCACGAGCTGGCCACAAGCCGCGCGCTGTCGCCCCGGCAGGCTCAGGCGGGCGCCCACGGGGCCGGCGAAGCGCCTGGCTCCGGGTTCAGAGATGCCGAGGCACACGAGAGAACCAAGCACAGACAAACGGAGGGAAGGGGGCAGACCCGACAAGAAACCTGCAGGACCCCCGGACAAGGCGGACCACCCGCGGCCCCTGCTGGGGGCCCAATGCCCTGCGACCCCGGAGGGGGGGCACGTAGGGACCGAAGGGGCCGAGAAGCTGGCGTGCCCCGCCAGACTGGGGCACTGTGTTCATGCCAACATTCAGCTGGCCCGACACTCACTGTGCACCTCTGCACGTGGGTCATCCTTCAACTAAAGCCCTTTTAAACCTCGTCACCTTCGAAGTCCCTTGAGGTATTCTCGGTCCCTGAGAAGCAGGTGCGAGCGGTGAGGCTGCTTTTCTGAGCAGCTCAGGACCCCTGGCTTCCAACACCGCCCCTTCCTGCCTGTCGGCACCCACATCCTGTGAGCCAGATGGGCTTCACATGGCCCTGGGGGGCTGCCCGTGGGCCTCACTCAGGGCCAGGAAGCAGGTGCAGCTGCCCGTGGCCTGCAGCTGTCTCCAGCACCTGGAGGAGTCAGCTCTGCCCTTCCCCAGGCCGAGCCACCCAGAAAAAATCGAGCTGGGTGAGTCACCCCGGGTACACGCGGATTCCTGGACTCCCTGTGGAAAGCCTAGCCTCTGACCGCCAGCGACCTCCTCAGGGAGGCTTATCTGAACGGACTCTCCATGGCGCTTTGGGGGTAGAGAGGGAGGGGTCGGAGGTGGGCGGTGCTGGGTGGGAGGAGCGACAGGGGGCGGGGGTGGGGCACGCGGCTGGGAGGGGTGGGGGAGGGCCCTCTGCGGAGCCCAGACTTCTTGGCCAGAGCTCAGGGCGATGGAGGAGGCAGCTGGGGTGGTGGGGAGCTGGGGCAAGAGGTGCTGGTGGCGGTTTTGGGAAGAGGAAGGCTCCACGCGGTGAGGCCAAGCCCAGGACGTGTAAGATGACGAAGCAGGACCATCCAGAACAAGGTCCCCCCACTCCGCCGCCCCAGAATATCAGGGGAGACAGTTTGCACGGGAGCTGCGTCTGGGACGGATGCCGTGTGGGGTGCGGCTGGCCTGCGGGCTTCGTGGGAGGCCCCGAGGGCCCCCAGGACACTGGCGGAGGGGGTCAGTTGATCGAAAGCTGCCATCAGCATTCTTTTGGAACCCCCAGGTTTGGTTCGACCCCCATCTCCCCGGGGAGATCATGGCTTTCAGGGCTGAACCGGCAGCTCCTAGGGCGCCTCAGACACCTGTCTGAACCCCGAGGGCGGGGGTGTCCCCAGAAGCCGTCTCCCGTCTCCCCGTGCGGAGGGCAGAGGCACGCGACCCGCTGGAGGGACACCCCACGAGCCGCCAGACGCAGACTAAATGCGCCCCGGGCCCAGCTTCCCCCGGGAGAGCCCAGAAATGCCTGCAGCCTCCTGGGGCCCCGGGCGAGCGCTACCGGGCGCAGGGCAGCCGCGTGGGGAGACGCAGGTCCGGCTCCACGTGCTCACGGCTTATTCCAAATTTTATGCAACCGCGACCCCGAAAACAGTTGCTCTGGTCCACGGCAAGGGGCGTCCAAAGGCCGGAGACGGCTGAAGCCGGCCCGGACGTCCGTGCGCGGGGCGCGTTTCTTCTCAGACCAGCGAAGCCCCCGGCCCAGCCAGCCCACGGCCGACGCCGCGTCCACTCGTGCTGCCCCTGGCGCCAGAACCCGGATCTCAGTGGGACCCCAGCACCGTCCATAAAAAAGACCCCATTCGCCGCTGCCATCACAGCTGGACGTGACTCTGGCCAGCAAGGCGTTCAAAGAAGTGGGAGGGGGGCTGTCCCCAGCGGAGGAGGGAGCCCTCCAGCCAAACGTCCCCCCATGCCCCGCCCTCCGCCCCGCCCCCTTCCCCCCAGCCTGCGCCCCAGTAAAAAGCACGACCGTTTTTACAAACGCTAAGCAAGTCTTCCCAGGTGCCCTGACTCCTTGAAGAACTGAATATGTGTCCTCAAACCTACTAAAGAATTTAGATCATTAAGCTGTTTCCCCATTTCTTCAACAATAATGAGATCGCTGTCGGGCGGGTAGGTGGCGGCTGCCCATCATCTCCTCCTGGCCTCCCCTTTTCTACCGGCCCATTGGAGGAGGTGCATCCCTTCATTCATTCGTATTCATTTATTCATTCATCAAATATTTGTTGGCTGTTTTTGTGTGAGACGCTGTCTTAAATCGGAGTCATTCCAACGACATGTAATAGAAAACCCCCGAATAAAATGGACTGAACTGAGAGAGATGTTCGTTTCTCTCTGTCGTGAAACAAGCCTGGAGGTGGGCAACCCAGGGACCCAGACTCCTTGCTGTCATCCAAAGCCATCGCCTCATGGTCCAAAATGGCTGCTCAACTCCAGCCCTCACGTCTGCATTCCAGGCAGACAGGAGGAGGAAGGGAAAAGGACCTAAATGGGAGCCTACCTACATGACCTCTTCCACCTGGAAGGTGCTGAGCCTCACTCACCTGGCCAATCCTGTTCACCTCTCGTCCAGGCCCCCTGAATCCAATTCAGACCTCCTTCTCACGATGACAAGGAGATTATTCGCATAATTGCTTTTGCATGTTTGGGTCTCCACTAGACAGTAAGCCCCACGAGGGCCGGGGCGTGTGCTGCCGAGCTCCCTGCTGCAGCCCTGGGGAAAGGGGGGGAGCAGGCACGTGGCCGAGCCCCCAGCATCGGCCCCCTCCAGGCGCACGTGGCCGACCCCGGTGCGGGCAGGGCCCCAGAGTTCTCTGCCCTCACTCTTTCTGGTTGTCAGACCGGCTTGTTTTTTCTCGGTGGTGGGGAACCAGGCTTCTAAAGGGCCAGCTCATGATGCCGGGGGAAAATTATGCTTTCTGCCTGATTTCCATTACTCTAATGGTGACCCATTTTGTCTGCCACATACTGGGCCATCTTCCAGATGACAGGTTGACGATGAGTCCCATCGGGCCATCGCTGAGTGCGCAGATCCCATTAGAAGGCGGCCGTGGGTTCCAGCACGGCTCGTGCTGGTTGGCAGGCGCCTGTCCGCCCAGGCGCTCTGCCCACCTTTGTCTGAACAGCTGCTGAGCCCCGAAATCGCAGCGCCCCCCGCTCCCGCCTCGCTCTGCTCTGGCTGGGTCTCCCAGCCAGGGTCACCAGTCACTGTCCAGACTGAGGGAGAAAGTGACAGCGGGAGTCCCCCAAGGGGGTCACGGTGACAGATCCGATGAACTCGGAGGGAGCAGCTAGCTTTGTTTCGAGCACAGGTGTGTGATTATTCAGTGAGGACTGCTCACAATTCTCCCATGAGACTCAGGAAAAGTGGCCAGAGGGCAGGATGCCTGTATTTTATTTATTTTCGCGTGAGCTTGTTCTCTACTGGCTGTGGTGCCAACAGCCCCCCGGTCGCTGCCGGCGCCCTGGCCCTGCGTGCAGGAGGGTTCTGCTTCCAGGAAGGTGTGGGGGCCATCCGGATGAAAATCTGAGGGCCCCACCTATGTGCATCGCTTGACCAGTGTGGGACATGCGTCCCGCTTGTCTGTGGCACCCACCTGGTCGCCACTGTGAGCCCCAGATGCTGGTTCCATGCCCAGGGCATGCTGGACCCAGGTTTTCAGTTTAAAATTTCTGCTTCTCCAGACTGAGAGGCTCCTTGACAAAGTAAACCAAAGCAGAGGAATCCCCAAGTTCTCGACCCCGGCAGGAGGCGCTGACCTGGGAGGTGGGGGTTGAAACTGGCCAGGACGTAAGTGCATGGGGCGCATTTGTTTGTAGAAGAAAAGCGAGCAAGACACCACCTCCCGGCCACGCACCCCCCGCCCCCAGCAGCTGCTGAAAGGCCTTGGCATTTCTCAGACAGTGGCAGGGGGCAGGGGAGTGCCTGTGGCCAGCCCTGCCTGCTCCCCAAGCCGCTACATGCAAGGACTCAGGGCAGCAGAGGGCATTGCTTCCACTTCTCTGGTGCTCAGACTGCTCTGTGTCCTGAACTCAGGAAGGGGGTCCCCTTCTAGGCCAGTGATGCCCATGGGATGTAGAGAGTGCCCACGCCTCCGGGAGGGGGTGCCCCTAGTGCAGCCCCCATGGCCCTCATAGATTTGCTCCCTTTTAGCAAAACAGGACAGGGGTCTGGGTACCTGAGGGCCACTGGCACCCAGAGGTGGGCAGGCTGGGTGCCAGCCCCCGAAGCCGGGGCTCCGGGACTGCTGGCCGTGCCTGGCCTGGACTGAGGGGTGGGCCCTGCCCGGCCCTGCCAGGGTTCCTGGCCTTGGAGCTCTGCAGCTTTCCCCTCACGCACGGGTGCGCCCTGTGGGGAGGGGGACCTCACGCCCCTGAGGACCAGGGGCCCTGGTAATAGGGGTGGGGATGGGGGTCTGGCCACCCCTGGGCTGCTGGGCGTCCAGGGCAGATTTGGGGGACTCTCTCTGCCTGGGGAGATACGGGATCTCCACTCAGGGCGATGGGTCTCTCCCGTGGCGGGGACTGGGGGCCTCTCCGCCGTCCCTGCCGCCCCTCCCCCGCCCCCAGTGCAGGGCCACCGCAGGGCCCTCCGTGGCGCTCCGAGTCCCTGCCGAGCTGCGGTCGCTCCCGCCCTTCTCGGGGCTCGGGGAGGGAGGCGGGAACCGAGCCCGTGACGCGGCCGCGCGGCGAGCGAAGCGCCGCATAAATAGAGCGGGCGGCGGAGGCTGCGGGCGCGACACGTCGAGGGAGCCCGGCGGCGGCGCGCGCCCGGCCTGCTGTCCCGAGTCCCCGTGCCATGCTGTGAGCGCCCCGGGCCGGACCCGACCAGACCAGACGCCGGACTCGCCGACACCCCGCCCGGACGCCGACGCCCCGAGACCCACCGCCACGCAAGGTACCGCGAGCCTCGGGGGTCGCAGCGGGAGGCGCCCCCTTCCTCCGCGCGCCCGTCCCCGCTGCGGGGCGCCTGCGCCCCTCGTTCCTTGCCGGGACCCCGCCGCCGAGCGCGTCGCGCCCCGCCCGCGCGGCAGGGTGGGGGGGTCCGGGCCGCGCCCCGGTGCGCGCGCCGCAGCCCCCCGCGCTCCCCTTGCAGATGCCCCGAGGCGGCGCCCTCCTGCTCGCCTCCCTGCTCCTGGCCGCGGCCCTTCCGGCCACCCCGGGGCTCGCGTCGCCGGTAAGTGCAGGGCGCGGGGCGGCGCGGGCGGCGGGGCGCGGAGGGCTGGGGGCTCGCTGGGGGCGGGGGTCCCCGCCCAGGCGCTGCGCCCCCCGCGGACCGGCAAACGTGCAGCCGCGCGCCCTGGTCGGTTACACCGCGGGGCGGCCGGCGCCGTCCGCACGGAAAGCGGGTAGCGCTGGAGTCACGCTGCGTATGGCGGGGCGGGGTGGGGGGGCAAAGCGAATTCCTAGCTGCTCCCCAAAGCGCTCGCGTCGCCCCGCCTCCTGCGCGGGCTTGGACGGCCGAAGCTCTGTCCCCGCGCCCGCCGCGCTCGCAGCCTGTTCCCGGCCTGACCCGCGTTTCTCCCACTTAAGGCGAAGGAGAAGAGGGGCTGGACTCTGAACAGCGCGGGCTACCTGCTCGGTCCACGTAAGTGACTCGGCACCCGGGGGCGCTCGGGACGCGGCCCCGCGCTCCGCGCGCCCGCCTGGCCGGGGCTGTGTCCAACCTGCTCGTTCTGAAACGCTGGCCTGGCCGCCAGCCGCCAGTCTGAGATGCGAGATTCCAGGTTTAGTCCCATGATGGGAAGTGGGGGGCGTTTCCTGAGACTTCGAGGAGGGGTTCCCCCACAGGTTAATGCTGGTTCCATGCCCCTCCCCGGCGCCTGTCTCCCCCAGAGGTAGCCCTGCCTGGAACGGTCCTCCCCTTTACCCCAGGCCCCTCACTGCAGCAGATGGACCGGTTCCTGGGCTCCCGCACCCCGCCACCCCAGCTGCCTGGAACCCGGACCCGGCTGCAGCTTGGGGGGTGGGGCACCCTCTCTCTCCCGCTGCCTCTGCCAGGCCCCCCCTTCAGCCTCCATTCCTCGAGGCAGAGGCGGTCTCAGTTCTGAATCCCAGAGTGTAAACAGGGACCTTCTCCTGCTGCAGACGGTCCCTTGTCCATCACCTGGGGCACCTTGAGAGCCCCGTGCTTTGAGAATCACAGGCACAGAGATGACCGAACGAGCTGGGGCCGCAGCCAAGGTCTACTAGCATCTTTGGCCTCGGGTCCCAGGCGGTCTTTTCGCCGGCTCAGAGGGTATGCGTTTTCCTGAGCCCTTTGCAAGCCTGGCTTCTGTCACTCAGAAAGCACCTCGGCTCTGTGCGCTCCTGGCCCGGGTTAACTTTGGAGTATTGACAATATGTCAAGATTCTGAATCCCGAGTTAGAGAAGAAATTCTTTTCACTCTCGGGTGTGCGTCTCTGAGTCGCATCACCTGGGCTGGACAGGCGGACCGGCCGTCTGTCAAAACCCTTTACAGCCTAGCGGGGCGCCCCTGACGCCCCCCACCCGGGCGAGAAACCGCGCCCCAGAGGCCGCGTCCGTGGCAGCGGCTGCTCACAGCGGTCTGTGCCTGGCGACTGACACCCTTCTCCAGAACGTAGCACCGCGAGCTCTGCCCCTGGAAAGACGAATTTCCTTTTGTCCAGCCTTGTGGGTGACGCGGCCCACGGGGCAGAGCAGCTGGGCCCCTGTGCTGTCCTTGACCCGCCCCCCCTCTCGCCCCTTCTCTGCATTTCCCAGGCCACTTGGTTTAGAGCCGCCATTGTTTCTTTCTAGTCGTTTCCTAAGGGATCTCTGATTGCAGTCAAGATCATACCACCCAACACACGCGCGCACACACACATGTACACACGCATGCACATGCACACACATATGCTCACGCACACACACACACGCGCACACTCAGCCTCCCCGCGTCCCTCCCTCCCTCCCTGTGTGTCTCTCTCCCTGGTTCCAGTCTATCTCCTGCACAGTTCCTAGCGTGGTCTTTGAAAAACAAGAACTTCATTACGTCGGAACTTGAACTTCCTCAGTGGCCTCGTTGTGTTCAGGGCCCCAGGGCCCCAGGCCCCCTCTGGACGCACCCTCGTGCTCCCCGCTGCAGCCAGCCTGCGTCCCCGCGGCCTGGCCGGCTCGGCTGGAGCCACAGCCGCCTCCTCCCTGTGCCCGCTCGGCCAGGCGGCCTCCCGCCTGTTCTTGCCGGTCTCAGGCCCGGGGACAAGTTCTCGCCTCGGGTTCCATGGAGAGGGACGCTCCCCGTCCTCTGGTTTCCACACCGTGGCTTTAGTATTACGTCCAGTCCTGTGAGCGTTTTGATGATCAGCAGCCAAAGGTCCTTCGGGGGGTGGGAGGCTGTGGCGAGCAGTGAAGACATTCGGAGCTGTCCTCTCTGACCTGCAAACAGATGCCATTGACCACCACAGATCACTGCACGACAAGCATGGCCTCGCTGGCAAGCGGGAGCTCCAGCCGGAAGACGAAGCGAAGCCAGGTGAGAGGTGCTCACTGTCCGTCACCTCCCAGGGCACACGGGGCGGTGGGGGAGTATCCAGCTCTGGCCACCGCCTGCCCGCGGCCTCCGCCCGAGTCTGGCCCGACCACATCTGTCGGCTGCTAGAAATGGAGGCAGCAAAACCCACGAGCGAGGCCCGGGGCAGTTACAGAGCAGAGCCCCTGGGGATTCGGGGCGTCAGGATCGGCGGGCCTGGGACTGACGGGCTCCCCTGCGCTGAGCGAGGCCCTGGGCAGGGCATGGTGATGGCTTCACGCTCTGGGCTCACGGACCCCTGGCGCCCGGGTCCCCGGGGACCGTGAGACCCGGAGCTCCAGCGGCAGGCCATAAACGCTGGTCCCGCCTGGTTCTCAGGGGGCTTTGACAGGCCACTGCCGGAAAACGACGTTGCACGCACGATCGTCGAGTTCCTGGCGTTCTTGCAACTCAAAGGTACGTGAGATGTGACCGAGTGACGTTTCCACCTCTTAGAGCCCCAGGCACGTAGAACGCCAGCTACGAAGGGATTCCACAGACACCCCGGGGAGTAACCGTCCCCTGAGTCCCTGCCGTCACTGCAGCTGGGATTACCAGGCGCAGGGACTGGGGCCAGCTGCCAGTCCTACGCTGTCCCGGGGAAGGGTCCTGGGACCAAACTGCTTCCAGGAAGAGGGCAGGCCTCGGGGGTCAGCCACCCCCCCCCCCCGGGGTCATCATCATGGCGGCAGCCGCCCTGACTGCGGGCGTGCGTGGCCGCGGTGCTGGCCAGGCTCCTCACAGGCCGTCTTAAACCATGTCTCGAAAGCACGGTAAGGCAATAGGAGCCCATATTTTAGACTTTGATTTTGCTGTTTGCTTTCGGGGCAGGTGCATTTAAATCTAATGGCGCTCCCACCCTGGATCTAGTACCCTCTGCAGTCACTGTGGACGAGGCCTCCCCGGGGGCCCGTTTCGGCCCTGGCTTCATGCTTGTCATCCATTCAGCGGCGGGAGTCAGGCCTTAATCAGATAAATTCTCAGGTCAAGACCGCCCCCGTGGAAGGCATGGCACTCCGAGAGCCAGACTTCGCGGGGTGGGGGGACGCGGGAAGGGCTGGATGCGGCGGTGCTCCAAGACAGACGTCGGTCGCGCGGCCTCACACGCCACTGTTCTGCTGTGGGTTTGGAAGAGTCTGTTCCGACCCCTTTGCCCTCCGGCCCCTGCCAGTGGGGCCTTCGGGGGTCTCTGCTGGAGACAATGTGCCCGCGACTTTCCAGCGAGGGGCAGCTCGACTCTTCCCGGGGTTTGTTTTGTTAGTTTGTTTGTTTGCTGTGTTTTACGTTTTGAATTTTGTAGCACGGAACTTCTTTCATTAAGAGATACCAATTCTTATTACCCAGACAGAAATTAAATTTCCTTAAAGCATAATTTAAAAGACTGTCAGTTTCAAAAAAAAGGAAACGTCCTACAGTTCAAGTGCTCACTGAGTATGAGAATTAAGCCGTGAGGAGGTGAGAAGCACGAGGCGCTGTGCCCGGCACGGGGGCTGCGACTCCTCTGTGCCGAGGCCGGGCGCGCCCCCCGCTGAGGGCCCCTTCCCTTTGCAGACGCCGGGGCCCTGGGGCCCGTGTTCCCCTCCGCCGTGTCCTCGGAAGATGCAGAGCGGTCCTGAGGCCGGGCCGGGCCGGAGCGCCGCGTCATGCGGGGTCGGCTGTCGGACGACGGGCCGGGCCGCGCGGAGTGAACCACGCCCGCCTTCCCCGCTCCGGTGTGGCCTCAGCGTTTGAGCTGTTTTCCTTTGGCAATTGTGTCCCGTGGCAAAATAAAAAATAGCAACCGCGGTCGCTCTCCTTTCCTTCGCTGCGCCTGCCGCGTCGCCTCCGCCCGCGGCGCGATTCGCAAGCGGAGCCTGGCCGGGTACCAGCTGCGAACCTGGCTTCCACCGTCGAGCGCGTCTCCGAGACTCTGTCTCACCACGGCCTGCCCAGGGAGCATGAAGTTATCTTGCTGGGAAGCCGAGTCAAACATCCTTACGGAGCGTCGCTGGGGAAAACCGTGCCAGTGCGGCTGGCACTTCGGGGGGAAGGGCGGAACGTGGGAGCAACCCCGAACGTCACGAGTGTGACAAGCGACAAGGAGAAAAGCAGCAGCCAGCGGGGTGGGGCCTGGGCTGAGGCGGGCGCCCCGGGGCACGGCCTTGAAACTCGCGGGGCTAGACGGCCAGGTGGCCGTCCTGAAAGTGGGACCCGCTTGTGGGTGCGGAGCGGGCGCTGGCACGTGGGAACAGCGCCGCTGGCCTGGCGGTGACCGGGCGCGTCTCCGGCGCTTGAATACGAAGGTCACAGAAGATCCAGAAAGAGCTTGCCGGAGATGGAAAGCTAAGTGACCTGACAACGTGGGGCTCTCTGGCATTAACCAGAGCAGGTCTGGGGGGGGGGCTGGCACGTCTTTCCCCGGCTGCACGAGAATGTCAGCTGGCGACACGCAGTCTGGGGGCCGTGTCTTTAATGCAACACGCAGCCAAGCGTGAGGCCTGCCCCCTAGAGACCTGCGCCGGGAGACAGTGGACAGGCGGTGGGGACCCGGGCCCATGCCTCCCTCTCCCCGCCGCCCGCCACTCTGGAAGCTTGCCCTCCGCCACCAGCCATTCCTCACGGGACCCCCATCCCGGCCACCTTCCTGGGGTTCCGAGACTCAGCCCGGTCTCCCCGCTCTGCACGCAGTCGCTCAGACCCGGGCGCCCACTCCAGCTCAGGGCGCAGCAACCCCCCCCGCCCCCCGCCCCCTGCCCCATGCTCCCCTCTTTCATGGCTCCTTAATTCTCCTCTGTTCTCTCAGGCTTGGGTGGCGCCAGGCCCTAGGGTGTGATTCGGGAGGGCCGGGTGGCCCATTCCCGGGTCCCCTTTCCCACCCCAGAGGTGGAGTGGGCTGGGCGGCCCCTGCTCGCGCCCTCCTGCTCGTCCCAGGTGTCCCTGGGACCGACAGCAAGGGGGTCGGCACAGAGAAGAACCGCGAGCTGGGACAAGGCCGTTCCGAATACAGCCCTGTCCAGCGCCGGGCTGGCCCTCCGGTGACTCGCTCGCCTGTGCTGGTGGCCGGCCCTACAGACACACCCCCTCCGCCCGAGCGCCTCAGAGTGAGCTTTCCAAACATGCCTAACACTTTCAGCAAACGCAAAATAAGACGAATTTATTTTCAGTCACTAAGTTAATTCCAACAATGAAAGACATTTGAAATTTTTATTCTTGTTTGCTTTTACAATAGAACCAAAAGAGTCAACTTAATAACTAATCTTACCTGCTGGCTTCTGCAACCTAGTCATCTTAACCATGTTTTACCAACAATAATAGCGTAATAATAATTATGGAGAAGTTAATTGGGTAGTAGAGCTTTTCCACAATTCAACTAGAAACACATAAGAAATGAGATAATTTTCAGGCCCACCACTGCAGACGCCACCACGAGCATGGCCCGGACAGCGGCCGTGCTCCGCGGGGCCGAGGACAGCCCTACCGCCCTGGTCCACGGGACCCCAGGGCACATCTGCACGCAGCGGCTCTTTGAGTTTTCTCTTAGCTGCTCATCTGGAGCATTTACTTCTAAATAATCTGGGGGGAGCTACTATGGCCTTTCCTGCGGGAAGCCTCCAGGGGGCACCCCCAGAGGAGGGTGGGGTCAACAGGACAGACCCCGCCTCCCCCAGGGCTGGCCTCCCTGCTCCAGTGCGGACAGCGCTCCAGGCTCACGGGGGCCCGTGCTCCCCACTCCACTCCCCACCACAGTGGCCATGTGGCCACGTCCTCGGAAGGGGGCTTTCGCTGGCCAAACCCTCAGAGACTACGTCCCCGCGGTGCCCCCGGGGCAGGGGAAAGCTGGCCTTGGCGACGTGCAGCGTGCCTCCCGGCCTCGCAGTCCTGACACTGCCTCGGAGGCCGCAGGGCCCGTCCACGGGGAGACGAGGTCCCCACGCACGCGCACCCCGCCACGCTGCTCCCTACTCGACTTTCAGCCCCTTGGACTTAAACTCGATGTGCAGGATCTGCGACAGGCATCTGCCGAACTCCTCCAGGATCATCTGCTCGGCCAGGCACTCTGAGCAGCGCTCCTTCTCGGCCTCCTCGCCCTGCGCCAGCAGGCAGGCGCACGCGGCCTCCACCACCTCCCGCGAGATGCACGACGAGGGCCACCTGCCGGGGACACACCGGTTACGGCCGCATCGAGGGCTCCACGGCTCGCAGACGCCCATTAGGTTCGAGCGGCCACGCCTGTCACAGCACGTGAAGGAGTGTCCCTGGGAACACCTACGTCTTCCTAATGCCGGAAACCGTTTTTAACCTTAATAACATCAATCACCGGTTGCTTTTAGAAAATAAATACAGAGGAAGGTAAATCTGTCTGCTTCCTGACCTCACTCTCATTGTAGATTCTAAACTTCCTCAAACTTAGGTCCGCTGACAGACCTGGGGGCTCGGGCCCCGGTGCCAGGCCCGGGGACCAGGCAGGGTGAGGAGCAGGACTCTCGGCAGAGACAGTCCCTGCAGACAAGGGCCTTGGTCCAGGCTCTGGGCACAGCACCTGCACCGAGGACAGCCCGGCTGGGCCGAGGCGGCCCCCAGGCGGTGTTGCTGCTGGGGGGCGCTGTCGGCGTGGCCTCACTCCCTGACTGAGCTTCCGGGGGCCGTGGTACCACATCCTGAGGACCAGCCACTTTCCCCATGAGCTCAGGAGGCAACTGTGGCCTAGCCAGACAGCTGCCCACGTCACTCGAACTGAGAAACCTCAGGAAAACTGGAAAGTATTAAAAAGTACTGGATTACGAAGAGAGAGAGAGAGGTTAGGACTGACTAAGGTCTCTGCGAAGACGACGCACAACAGCTTCTGCGGAAGGCGAGGGAGCGGGCTGCCCCAGGCCGAGCCCCGCCACAGGTCGAGGCTGGACTCAGGCACCGCGCCTCCGTCACCGTCCGCTGGACAGGCAGCCCCGACGGAGGCGGCGGCGGCCCACGTGCAGCTCCCCGATGGTGCGGCCGCGCCGGGGGACGCGTCTACTGACAATGAGCTCTGCAGGTCACGGAGTCGCGTGCTCCTGGCGTCCCTCCAACCAAATAAGCGCGAGCCTGGCTTTTCAACGACATTAATGGATGACTTCTCGCGCTTTATCGTGACATGACCTATCGCACTGGATGCAAAGACTTTTTAAATGGATGAATCCAGTCCAGTATGTAGTAAAATTATTAATCAACCTTTGACACCTATTAGGATTATCGTATGGCTTCAAAATAACTTAATGGAAAAATAGCCAACTGAAGCGGAACCCTAATGGCCTTAAGCGAGGCATGTGCTGGGGACGTCTCTGAGTTGTCACTGAACGTGGTGAAGGGCGGCTCAGGCCCTTGCTGTACGGACATCACGCTCCTGCTGCCTGAGGCCGGTGACCCCGGCAGGGGCCTTCTGCTCGGTGTGGACAAAAGGGCCGAGCTAAGAGGAAAAACAGGACAAAGCAGCAGGCCCCCTGGGGAAGGTGCGTGAGCTCCTTGGGATGGCCGAGGATGGCAGATGGCCCCTCTGTCCCTGTCTCTTGCCCGCCCTTGCAGACGCACCTGCATTCTTTCCAGCATGCACAGTGACTCCCCCTAGATTGACCCCGACACCCCTATCAGGAGGGGTAGCTCAGAGCACCCACCTTTCCTTCCTGAATTTGGGCAATCCTGCAAATTTAGTGGGTGACAAATGATGGCCGCCCTCAAAACCTCCAGCTTCCATATTGTTTGGCATGGTCATGAGCGTTTTCCGTTCTGGGCTTTCTTCATAATTTTTGCAACCAATGCATTTGCAAATAGAAGAGCACATAATTTTGGCCTGTAATATAAAATGCTTCAGTAAAATTAGGTTGCCCTATGATTCATCAAAAACAAATTCTAGAGAAAGAGCAAACAGGGAGATAGTTTATAAACTATATACATGTCTAACCAATGTAGTGTATACTTGACATTAATAATAAAATTCAATTTTAAAAAACGAGTTCTATTTGGACCTTCAATAACTCTTTTGTTTATATTTGCATGTGTGCGAGCACCTACAATCTGCAGTTTTTGTACCAAAAACCAAAAAGCGGAAGGGAAGAGGAGCGGCTGCCGTGCTGTGGAGAGCAAGGCGCACGTGTGCACGTTTCCCTGGTGCGGGGACACTGCGGTGCCGCCGACAAGGGAGGGGGTGCCTTGCGAGGCTGGGGGCGAGTGTGGGTGTGAGTCCCCAGGGGGGCTGTCCCCTCCCCCGCCGGGAATGCCAGCCACGGCTTCGTTTGACTCCCGTTTTGAATTAAGCCAGCTGGCTGCGACATTCCCGCTCTTTCCGCAGTCGGGGGGGCTGTGCTGGCCGTTGCAGAGAATGTGCAGACGGGAGAAGCAGAACCCCCAGGGGCAGGCCTGGGCGGGGCGCCCCAGGGCAGGCCCTCCCTGCTTCCTGGTGGGTGGACTGCATTCCCTGTCACATGGCGGCGTGACACTCGGGGGTTGGGGGGGCGTCCTGGCCGTGTCCAGCAAGCCCGCGTCCACCCCCTTGCCCATGCCGGCCCTGCCAACCACTGGGGTGTGGGCTCCCCCCGCTTCAGGCCCTGGGTTTCCGTTCTTTCCAGCTTGACATGCGTCTCAAAGGGTCACTGGGGTTGCTGGGTGTTTTGAGTAGGACCTTTCTTGGAATTTCTAGTTACTCGAATGCCAGGGGCTCCAGGATGTCCGCACACCCCATGGGACTCACTGACTCACGGCACGGCCAGTGTGCCACGACCGGCAGATAGAGACGCCACGTGCACACTTGAGAACGGACCCTGGGGCGACACTACGCGCCTTTTGGATTCTGCAGCTGCAGTAGCTTCGGCTGCATTTCCAAGCGCCTAGCTCGGGGTGAGGGGTTTGCTGACGCGGGTCTCAGTGTGTCTCCAGAATCGCGAGGACTTGTGTTAAGCCTGACCTTCCATGACAACCTTTGAAAAATAAGACTCGCAGTTTCCCCCAAAGGCCTCGTGGGAAAGAGTTCCCCGGCTGCCTCACTGACAGCTTCTGTTGTGCCCCCGGCGCACAAAGCAGAGAGGGGTGGGCTGCAGGGCAGAGCGAGTCCCTGCACTGCCACCAGCGCTAAGGACAAGGATGCTCTTGTGCAAGACCCGGGGTGCACCCCGGTTTGCCGGCACCCCTCCTGCAGCGCAGGCGACCGTGCACTCTGGCCTCCGAGGAACCGTGAGCCAGGGAGGAGCTGCCCGCTCCAATCACCCTGGCAAGTGTCTGCCTGGGGACATGTGCCCTGCTGCCCCTCTGAGAGTGGCTGCCAGCCTCCGATCCAGGCCACGTGGCGGGCACCGCGGGCTGGACGTGGGTGAGCCCTGCTGACCAGCTTGACTCGTAACGGGTAACTCGCATTCGAGACAAGGGTACGGACCGCTGAGAAAGGGTACAGACCATTTAGAAACCCTGAAAGGAGGAAAATGAGACCCTTTCTAAGTTAGGGCGCGGCTTGCAGCGCCGGCTGTGGGGGCCGTGAGCACGTGACGCGCGCCGCCTGCTCCGGGCGCTGCCGCCCCGGCCACGGGCCCCGGCCGCTGACCTCGTAGCACTCGCAGTAGTTCTTGAGGCAGCCCGAGCGCTTGCAGTTACAGCCCCGGTTGTGCCGCGGCTTCGCGTCCCCCAGGCTCCCCGGCCCGATCTTCGGCTGGAAAGCTTCCGGATTCCTGTCAAGACAAGCCTGAGACAGGACGCAAAACCCCATCAGGGCGTAGTTCATTATTAAAAAAGATGTTCAGTGAAAGGTGTCTCGTCTGACTGTCATTTTAACCTAGTTGTCACTTTATTTTTATTTTATTTTTTATTTATTTTTAGGCGAGGCAACCCTTGGTTAACCTCACAGATTGCAAGGACCTTTTCGGCTTACAATCCCCTATTTTTTATTTTTTACGCCTACAGCACCTGGTCTTCCTAGGGGGTCTCCCATCCAAGTACTAACCAGGCCTGACCCTGCTTAGCCCTGAGGTCAGATGGGATTGGGCTTGTTCAGGGTGGCGTGGCCGCAGACTAGTTATCACTGTAGAAGGAGCCACTGTAAGCCGTGTGTCACCTCACATGATTAAGAAAGTGCACCCCCTTGTTTTCTTTAATTCATTTACACACACAAAGGTATGCTACAGTCACGGTTCCTTCATTCTGTGCTTTTTCCCCTGAGTTTCAGAGTCATACATATTCATTATAGAGGATTAATGGTCGGTAACCAGGACAAGGAAATCCTGGTGTCCACGTGGACGCACTTCCTTCCGGCATTTCCCGTGGGGGATCTGGGCGCTCCGCTGACAGCTGGCGTTTAGCAAACATTCGCCGCGTTCAGGCGTCTTCCTGCGTGACTCACGCGCGCTCCCCACCCGCCCGCGCGGCTGGCTCGTGAAGGTGCTGCCGTCTCACATGCGGAGAGACTGAGGCGCCGAGCGCTTGGAATGGGGTCCCCAGGCCCCTGCCAAGCCAGGCCCTGGCCAGGCCCCCAACCACTGGGCCATGCATTCCTCACGCGGCCTACTCGGCTTCTGACCCGGCTTGTTTACTTTAGCTTTGTCTGTCTGTCTGTCTGTCTGTCTGTCTACCTATCATCTATCTATCTCTATCTGTCATCTATCTATCTAGACATACAACTGTGAATACATTTTAATTAACAAAATGATCCGATGCTCTTTATGAGGATTCGGGCAACGCAGAAGTCACAGTGGCCGTCGCTGTCCCCGCTCCCCTCCACGGGCTGGCAGCCCGGCTCTGTGCTGCAGAAGGCCCCCGGCGGCCAGGCTGGCACGTGCGTACGTCTGTGGAGTGCAGTGCGACGGGTTCGAGCAGGTGTGCCCTGTGCAGCCCCTCCCAGGGCCGGCAAGATGTGTCGTGACTTTCCTCTGTCCTGTGGACCCCGCTGTGCCCAAACTGACAGAGACATTTTCAACTGATTTCTCTACAGTTCAAGAGGGGAATTCAACTATTTCAGAAAAGATCAACAGACCAACCAAGGCACAGTACGACAGTCTCAAGTCTACAGGGGATGGCGGCCGACTCCCCTTTGCATAACGGAGGGCACCGAGGGGCGTCCTGGAGCAGGCCGAGGTCCCGAGCCAACTGTCCTCCCTCCTCTGATCACCCCTTGTGCCTACAGAGATGGGCGAAGCCGTAGGCTCCCACATTTAGCCTTTAGCGACTGGCTGCAAGGCTACCGACCCCGAAGGGAGCCTAGCTTGTCACCCGGAAGCCCAGGGGAATCCATACCGGACACATGTCACCCCGTTCTCTGACAGCCGACCAGCCACACTCGTTCAGACTACACTCTGCCATCGTGGGCTGTCCACTACGCATCGGACCCAAATTTCTCAACCCTGAATAGAGATATTTGCATGTCACATCGGGGCCTTTGAGAACCTGCTGCACCTGTGCGGCCACCCTGCCCTGCTGGGGGTAAGGCTCCCTCGAGGCTGCACCCCTTATTACAGCCCTGTATGGGAATAGAGTCACAGTCAAAGTAGAGTTCTCAACACTTCGGGTCCCCCGATATTGAAATCAGGAACCTCTGGATGGTTTTATAAACGTCGTAAGCACTTTTAAGTCATTGATGGAAACGTTACCTTAATGGCCTTAAACCGCTCGATTTCGTGACGTAAGTTGTTGCAGCAGTTATTGCAGTTGCAGTTGTTGCAGAAGTCCCCACTGGCGAAGCAGTCGCAGTACCTGCGGGGAGAGCAGCAGCCCGTCAGGGGGCCGGGTGGCCGCGGGCCAGGCCACCGAGAGCGCGGCGCACACGCGGGAGAGCCGGCCAGCGCTGCGGCCGCGCGGCTCCGTCCGGCGGCTCTGACTCCTCTTTCCGTGAAAACCGGGTCGACCGCGACGGCGTTCTGCAGTGACCGACGCGCACGGAAGCCATCGGCCTCGTGAGGTGGGTTTGCAGAGCCCCTCCCGGGAAGTGAGCACTGCTGTCAGCTCCCCCCCCCCCAAGGCCCAGGGCCACGCCCCGGAGCACTGGGCGCTGCTGGGCGGCCACTTCGGGTGACGCAGGGCGGCTCTCCTATCAACTACCCAAACCACCCGGCACAGTGGAGGTGGCGTCTGGGCCAGACCTCCGCGAGTGGTGAAAGCGGGCGGCACCCAGGCCAAGCCTGGGCTGCACCCGACTTCCATCCCGCCTCAGGGTGGGGGAGAGAGAACGATGGGGGGAGAGCCGCGCGCGTGACAGGGCCGCCGCCGCCCTCCGGGTTCCACCCTGCAGGGGGAGCTCTCGGAGAATGTGTCCCCTGTGCCCGGGGATTCGGGAAGTCGCCAAGGCGTTATTTGGGACAGACAGGCGTTGCCAAAGGACTTCTCTGACGCTTCCCTTGAAGAACCGTCAGTGTCAATGGCCAGTAACTGCCTCGCGTGCTCTGGTCTGTGCGAGGGGCGCTGGCGGGCGGCGGCGTCCTGTTCTCGGTGTGAGCGGGGATCTGACGCTTTCCTCAGCTCACGTGAGACCTCGTTGTCAAGGCGAGGACTCTAGTCCCCCACCTGTGACCTGGACCCCAGAGAGGCTTTGGGAGGCTCATCAGCCTCTCCACGGCTTCCGTGTGTGACGACAGAAGAGCCACGCAGTTCTCTCGAGAGCGCGACTCACCGGAAGGAGCTGCGGACCAGGGCTTTAGGGTCAGCTCTGCCGCCAGCTGCCATGTTTTCTGACGTAGCTACTTATCACTCGGCGTCTCAAGCTATAAGGTGGAAGTCATGGCTCCCGGCCCACCAGCCTCAGAGCACTGGCCAGGGAAGCGCTGCGGGCACGTGGGGGTGCTCCCGCAGAGGAGGGGGCCCTCGCGTAGAGGAGGGGGCTGAGTAAATGGGGGGGGGGCTCTGTGTCTGGCAGCATGGTAGACTAGAAGTCTACAAAAACCTGCCCATCATGGAATCCTAACGCCCTTAGCCTCCGGCCTTGACTCACACTCCTCGGCCAAGCCGCCCTCCTCGGGGTGAGCCTCGCCCGGCTGTCGCCGTGGGTCAGCTCCTCCCCCCACCCCACCCTCCCATTACTGCTCCTTTGCCCCGTTTTCCACATTTGCACTCTGACCTTCATTTGGGTGGGTATTTTATGCACGTGTGCCCCCCCCCCGCCCCCCCTCACCCCCTTCCCCCCCCCCCCCCGCCGTTAAGCCTGAGAGCGCCGAGGGGGCGGGAACCGTAACTATCTTGTTCATTGCTGTCTTCCTGTCCCTGAAATCACAGACAGGTGTTCAAATATTCGTCAAATGCACGGACACATGAGTTAGAGGCACGCGCGTCGGAAATGTCTCTCGGGCCTGTCTCTCCCTTCATCGCCGCCCTCCCCGCCTCAGTTCAGGTCTCCGTCCCCCCTCGCCCGCCCCCCCTCACCCGTCCCCACCTCGCCCGGCCTCTGTGGCTGCCTCCCAACTCCCAACTCGGCGCACTTTCAGCTTCCGCCACTTCGCCACGAGTGCTATTTTCTTAAAATGTGTCGCAGGCAAAAAGCAGCAAAGAAAAAGCAGCCATTGGAAAACACAAAATAAGATGGTCTTGTGCATTCCTGGCGGGAGTGAAAAACGGCGCAGGCACATGTTTCAGGGAAGAGACAGAATTAGCCTCTGACGCACAGTCCCCCTCCCGGGTGCGGACCCAAAGGAGCTGGGGGGACCCCAGGGCGCGCGCGCGCCCATGCGCACAGCGGACGGCGGAACAAAGCGCGGTGCGTCCGCACGATGGCTCTGGGCGCCCGGCCGAGGGTGAGGCGCCGCCAAGCCCTGCGCCGCGATGGAGCCCGAAGGCGTCGTGCTGAGTGCGGGACGGACACGCGTACAAACCCCGCGCGACGCCGCTTCCGTGCGGTGCCCCGAGCGGGCGTGGACGAGGGGCCGCGGGGCTGCGGAGGGAGGCGGCGGAGAGGCGTGGGATGCGTGCGGGGTCTCCCTTCGGGACCACGGGGAGCGCGCTGAGTGGACAGCGGAGGCTGCCCAGCACTGCGGGGGGAACTAATGCCGCTTAAAAATACACCCCAAAGTGGCCAAGTGGCAAACGTCATGCTATGTGTATTTTACAGCAATAAAAAAAGCCAGGAGCGAAGCAGCGCGTGTGGAACGCCGCCATCCCCGCGGAGGCGGACCCTGAACGAACGTTAGAACTGCCCAAGGAAGTGGTACGAACGAATGCGCATGTGCCGATAATGAGACAAAGGATGCCAGGGATTTTAAAAGCCTATTAAAAACACGGGTTATTAGATATGCTAGTTTTTAAGTCCAGCTATATTTAGTTTATAGGAGACACAAATCTACACACAGAAACTGTAAAAATAAAAGATGTTATAAAGTGTGACTTTCTAATACTAACCAAAGAGAACGTGATGCAGTGACATTACTATCAGACAAAAAATAATAATTTAAGGTGAAAAGCAACAGAATACAGAGTTATATGTAACAGCGGATGGAAGAATTCACTGAAAAGATTTAACGAGAATGAATTCGTATGTCCTTTTTACTGCAGACTCAAAATATATAAAATAAAATGGAATTATAAGAAAAAAATAGACAAATTTACAATCATAGTGAGAGGTCTTAACTCACTTTTATCAAAAACAGATAAAACACAAAAATTTAATAAGTATTTAGCAGATTTAAATAATAAACAAACGTGAGCTAATGGGTAGATAACAACCAATAAATACAGAATACACATTTTTGGTTAATATAGAATATTTTAAAAATTGGTCAAACATTAAGTCATAAAGGAAGTCTACATTAATTTCAAAGAATTGATATCACGTTATCTGACCACAGTACACATTTTTAATTAACAATGAAGATATAGTTTTATATATCTTCACACACACACATATACGTACACATACAAACACATCTGGATACCTTGAAATGCACACATAAACACCTCATGAGGTGAGGAGAACGTTACAATGAAAATAACAAAATATTTCGAGTGAGTGACAATAAAAGTACCTCCTACGAACTCTTGGAGGATGCAGTAAAGCACTATATGGGGGTAATTTATACTTTAAATGTACTTCCTTAAAAAATCAAAAATAAATAAGTTCAGCATTTAACACAAAAAAGACAGCAAAATACAAGAGTAAAATAATAAAATTATGAGGGTAATGTAAAAAGTAAAAATTAATGTGCTTCTGAAATAGGAAACAGAAATACAAGTGAGAAAACCAATAAAATCAAAAGCTGGTTCTCTGAAAAGACTACAAAACAGGCAAACCTCTCGTGAGACTGATCAAGAAAGAAAAGATACAACTATAGCAGAAATTCAAATTAGAAAATTAGACAATATAATAAAAGTTTACAACTACACATGCAGAGAGAATTTTAAAATAATATAATAATATAGAATGGTTTAAAAACAAAAAAACAATTTTCAAGAAAAATGTAAAATATCAAAATGGACTCAGTGAAATATCAAAATAAAAGAAAACGGTAACGACAAGGAAAGTGAATGAGGCATCTGCCCCTTCCCCCATCTGACCTCCAAAGACACCAGACTCAGATGGTTTCACAGGTGAAGTTTTGTCAAACGCCAGTGAGAGGGGGTCGGGAAGCCTGCTAGTGCATTTAGTAGGCAATGTAACACTGACGCCAAAACCAGATAAAGAAAATATGAGAAAGGAAAATTACAGATCTATCTCGCTCGTGAAAAAAGATGTAAAAATCCCAAGGCAGCATTAGAACGCTAAATCGCGCGGTGTGTACGGAAGCAGGCTGCACCCGGGCGCACAGCGCGGGCGACACCAGGACGTGTCGTCAGGGCCCCCACTGTGAGATTAGGGAGGAAAACGGAGCCTTTCAAGGAATGCAGAAGAAAGCATTCACTAAGACTCGGTTATAGGAAGGAAAAAGAAAACCTTGGGAAGCCAGCAGCCGGAGGGGAGCTGCAGGGCCGGGCCGGGGGCCGCAGCGCGCTGTCTGCAGGGCCCACCCGCCCCCTGCGCTGCGGTGACAGCAGGTCCGCTGAGCGCGCCTCCCAGCTCCCCGCCCAGCCCGGTCCGCCCGCGTGACATTGTTCCAGCGGATGGGATACGAGTGGGAGTGATGCCGGCCATTTCGGGGTGTGCCTCACGCGGTCAAGAGGGTGCCCTCGGCCTCTTCCTTCCTCTCCCCCATGGCTGGCCTGAACGTGAGGGTCGGGGCTGGGCGGCCTTCCCAGCCCCCCATGGGAGGGCTCCACCAATGCCGACCAACCGGCGGCCGCAGGAGCCTGCGACAGCCAGAGCTCGGCCTTGTCACAGCGTCTGCGCACATGTCCTAACACGGACCCCCTGTCAAAAACCTCAGCAATTCCCGATTCAGGGCGGGGCGAGAGAAGCTGGCAAGCATTACTGCTCGAAGCAAGAGCAAGTCAATGGTGACCAGCCAACCCCAGCCCTTCCATTCAGCACCGGCACAGGCTGTGACCGTAAGGCGAGAGGACGGAAAGGCATCGTGGTCCTCGCCTGCAGAGGCAGCGGAAATGCACGGATGAACCGCTACCGCTGGGAGGTCGGGTCCGCGCCCGGGGCGGGCAGAGAAGCCGGAGGCAGAGCCCCACGCGCACGTCAAACAGGGACCGCGCTGCCGACCCCCGGGGACCACGTCAGTGTCCTGCAACGTGTGCAGCTAGACGACTAAGCGCACATATGAAAAAAGCGGAATTAGGTCTCCACCTAACGCCATCTCAAAAGTCAATTCCAGGTGTATTAAGGCCTCCAAGATAAAAAGCTGGCCTTTAAAACTTCCAGAGGAAGCTCTAACGGTGCATTTATTTAACCTCGGGATACAGCCAGATAACTCAAACAGGTACCAAAAGGCACTAGTAATAGACACGAGTGACCATTTTGACCGCATTAAATTAAAACCTTGTGTTGGAGTCACTGTCCACGTTAAGCCACATGTCGTGAGCACCCACTAGACCGCAGACCTGAGTGCGACCCTGGAAGTGGAGCTGTAAGTTGGACGGGCCCCGGGCACACGTGCACCCCCTTCTCGCCACTTATGTGACTTTGCCTCCTGCCCGAGATCGTGCTCCTTCCCTGACGGGCTGACGGGTCTGCTCCCGTGGGTAACAGCGGAGGAGGCCGCAGCAAGAGGGAGCTGGAACGGCATCGTCCCCGCTGGCCACGGGCCGCCCGCCTCGGCGGGATCAGTCAGGACAGGCTAAAAGGCTCCAAGTCTTCAGTGGCAGGAAATCACCTGCCTGGGGCAGAAATGACTGGGGGTGGGGGGTCTTCCACAGTGTGCCTTATTCCTGGGGGTCCGTGCTTTGCTGCCATGGCACGCACGGTCTATGCCTTCTTGTGCTCAGCATTTGTACGGTCCTTTGCCTCAGTCTACTCTCATGGTTGCCCAGGAAACCACACGGCAGCCATCGCATCAAGTCTGGTGGCCCCTTGTCTGGCTGTGAAACACCAAATGAACATCACTCCATACAGATGCTGTCCCCAAAGTACGGGTGCTTCGGTGCTGGCAGGCGGGCAACATTCCAATGCTTTTTGGGTAACTTGACCATGTCACTTAACAAGGAGGTGATAACACAGATCCAGAAAACACCTGTGATGCCCTGTGTACATTCCTGTCCCACGGGCACACCGTACTCTAGAATTTTAGTCTTGATGTTTGCAAGACCTATGATGACATGCATCCTAAATCCATTCTTGATTCATTGGCTATCCAGACAAATGCCCTGCTATAAAACACTAAAACATTAGATTACATATTTAAAACCATTTTAGATGCATATTTGAGCTGGTAAAAAAAAAATTAAAGAAACCCTTCAAAGGCCAAAGAATAAAAGAGAAGCGAAAATTGGGAGGGGCCTGCTGAGGCGGGTCCCAACAGAGGCTTTGGTTCGACTGCTGTATGCATGGAGGGAAGGCGGGGCAACACCCGCTCCGGTGGGAACACCCACCACGCCCAGCCCTTGCTCTGAGCGCTTCGCATTTATCAACCCCAAGCCCAGGGCACGTTCAAGCTGGAGGGTCAGTGACGAGATCTACACCTGAAGCCGGGCCAGTGGAGTGTCTGTCCCCAGGGAAGGAGAAACCAAGAAAAACTGTCCTGCAAAGAAATGGTGAGGAAATGTGTCTGTCTGGGTGTGGGCTGGGAGGTTGGGGCTACCTAGGATTTGAGACCAGAATTTATACTATGTGACGTAAAAACATACATTAGTCAAAGACTTTAAGTTATCCAAATCGGAAATACCACCAAGCCCCACATGGAAGCAAACCCAAACTTCCTCTGAAGGGAGGAATGTACCCTCAAGCCAAATGCAAATGTTTCCCACATATAAAGTTCCAATGATTATAATTCACAATTTTTAAAAAATCACAAAATACATGAGGTAGCAAGTCATAATGAGTAAATATCCAAAGATGCAAATACCAGAATCAAAAACAGATTATAAACTATCAAATATAAATTAAGTATTTAATATTTTAAAATATAAAAGAAGGAATCCAAGTATGAGTAAGGAAAAAGAGACTATTAAAAATGACCATCTAGATTTGACCTTCCATTCCACAAAATTCTGGTTAATTAATAAGCTGATTAATCAGACAAAAGGCCATTTAAAAAACCAATATTGGAAACTTCCCAACCTATGATCAAAATCTCGATTTAGACTTGATCACAATAAAAAAAAAAAAAGTGGCTAATACAACAAACCCCACCCAATAATCAGCAAAGATTGAGTGAGAATGGCGGATTCTTTTAAAAGATGTTTCGTAGGGGGAGGGTGAAGTGGGTAAAAGGAATCACATATGTGGCCGCTGAAGGAAACTGGACTTTGGGTGGTGATCACACAAGAGAATATACAGATGGCAAATTATAATGTACACCTGAAAATTATATAAGCGTATTAACTAACATTACCCCAATAAACTTAATAAAAAAATAAAAATAAATAAAAAATAAAAGATGAGTTTTGATTTCTTCAGTCAATGCATGAAAACCCTAACTGAGACCGTCCTGAGAAACACCGATGCTCGTAACACACAGCGAAGGCCCCTTTGGGAGCACACGCGGCAGAGCCGGGGGACCTCTGTGCAGCCACCGAAGCGGCTCCTCCTCGCTCTACGACATTACCGCCAAAGGTTCAGCACTCAAGACTTACGTTGCTGCCGATGTCAGAAAAGGCCGTGATATAAAAATGTTTCACAATCGACACTTTACTAAACTGATTATGAAGCAAATCAATGTTTAAAATGCACAAAAACGATCACAGAGGGCAGGTCCGACAGCGATAGAAAGGTAGCAGTGAACTTCTTTAAAAATCTCAAAATCATTTTTAATAACCAATAAATTTTCAATGAAATAATCACAAAACATGTATCTACCTTTCATTAAGTTTGTTTCAACACCATTTTAATTACAACAGATTCTTTTTACCACGTAAAAACAATTGCCAACATCCGATGGCTAACGGGCGACACCGCCAAGGGCTGAGGTGTGTCCTCTGAAGCGCGAGGGTGACGGGGAAGGCAGGCCAGGGGGGCGAGTTACAGACGGACCCTCATCGCACAGCGAGAAGGCAGTGATGGGTCTCCACGGACGTGGAGGCAAGCCTGGAAACAAGCCAGGACGACAGTAGCTTCCGGGGACACGTCCGGGACCCCGGGGCGCGGCGGGGCGGAGCAGGGCACTAATCCTTTCCGTTGTAATCCCGGCTACATCATCACTTTTCACCCATGTGTATGTTTCTCTTTGATGATGATGTGTTTTTTCCTTATTGATGTCCAATGAGTAGCAATCCTTCTTGACCTTTATCCAGCAGACTCCCAGTAAAAGTAGAACAAACGCGCCCTGAGAAAGGTATGCTCCACTGCCTGGGTTGTGGGCAGCAAAGAGGTAAAGGAAACAAGGCTACGAATGGCGACTACGTCTGTCCCGCCTGCTGGTGACGTGAGCACAGTGAACCTGCGCCCGCTGTCGGCCCTCGCGCCGGTTTTCCAGGGCGCGTGCCCGAGGCGCACACGGACACAAAGCGGTGCCTCCACCAGCATGAGGGACCTGGCAGGGTGGCTCTGCTGGGGTGAATTTACACACTCCTCAGTCTTTCCAAAAGCAGCATTTCCAGAGATAACCAGATTCTCAGCAAAGCACGGGATCCAACCAAACCCTGGTGCATGAACTGGGACACTGAGTGCTAATTCGTGGCGGCCCCCTTCCCGTGACAGTGACGCTCACTCCCTCTGTCCGAGGCCCCTTGCCGCTCAGACAGCCATGTGCTGAGCCCGAACCGGAGTGAGAAGCACAAGGAGACGGCCGTGAGCCTCCCCCGGGGCCCGCGCCACTTCCCTGGGGAGGGCAGGGCCACATCCCCAGGGACCTTGCCTCCCTCCCCTGGCAGCACTGGACACACCGGAGCTCCCCTCCCTTTGTGCCAGAGCTGACCGCGCCCCTGTCATGATCTTCCCCTAGCGGGTCATCACCGATTAAGCTGGAAGGCGGCTTCTAGGCAAGAAGCTATTTCTTTGGGCTTCCTCTGTGAGGTCATCAGTAAGTGAAACCATTCCTGGATGCTCAGCTTCTTTCCCAGCCACTAGGGGTCGCCTCACTCTGTCCCCTGTCATAGTCTACACCTTGCTCAGGCTTCATGGATTATGTGGCATCCCTAGTCCCCAAACCCAGCCAGCGGCTTAGCAGCCCCTGTCCATCGGAGCCCACCACCCCCT
This sequence comes from Rousettus aegyptiacus, assembly GCF_014176215.1. Taxonomy (NCBI): domain Eukaryota; kingdom Metazoa; phylum Chordata; class Mammalia; order Chiroptera; family Pteropodidae; genus Rousettus; species Rousettus aegyptiacus. Next base: position 118,513,747 of record NW_023416308.1, read on the forward strand.
GGCTCTGTCCACCTAGACACTGCCACCCCGTCCTCCGCCACGTCAGAAGTTTCCATCTGGGCAGGCCACTGGCTTGGCAACGTCACGTGGTCCGGGCTTCTCCCTCTGCTTCCCTCCTTCCTCCTGGCCCCGAGCGGAATTGTCAGTTGTCTCCCGGCGCTTCCGGCGTCCAGACAGGTCTGTGGCTGGCCTTCGCGGACTCAACCAATGACAGCTCAAGTATTTTCAGACAGTCAGCCCTAGATTGCAGCATTACTTTTTTAAAAATCAATTTGTTTTTCCAGTTTTGTTTTGTGAACCAAGTTTCACGGCCTTCTGGATTTTTACCCACTTCCGCACCCCCACATCACTGTCCATGGAGCGCTCAGTGACTTCGGCAGGGCTCTGCAATGGAAAACCATGTGGACATTGTGGTTAGGGCTGTGAGACTTTGGGACAAGGACATGCTCTTCTCTCCAACATGAACTCAAAGCTAAGTGGGCGCTCAGGGCAGGAAACGAGCGGCCGTTAGCCGGAGCCAAGGGCAGGCCGGACAACACGAGAAACAGGCCACGCTGGCGCCGGTGCCCGCTCGTGTGCAAGCTGCTCCTTGTTGCGTCTTCTGCAGACGAAACTCAAGTTCAACTATGGCGATTCGGTCGGCCGGCCTCCTGTTTAGCCCTTCTGCCCACCTGGGCCCACGATGCTGCTTCTCAATGTGCCCTACCACCCCCGTGACCAGGCCTCCTGGGAGCTCAATACAGCATATCAACTCATCAAACTTTTAACAGCTAGGGAGTGGAAATGCTGCAGTGCACCGTCAACGAGGATGCTGTGGTCCAGCACTTGTCTGACGGGCCAGAGGAGATACACCGAGCCCCAGAGAACGACACCCCTTGAGGTGCAGACAGTGTCCCTTCCTGCGTTCATTGGTCCAGAAAAGACCAAACACCTGGGCGGGGTTACATAAAGGGTGGCTGCCGCGGTGCAGGCTCAGGACGGGACTCAGCTGCGGCTGCCAAGTCCCACCTGGAGCATGCGCACTGCTAGCCGTTCGGGTTTGTCTGGGCTCTGCTCCACTCACTGACTTCTAAACAACCTTATTTCTATTTAATAATGAAGGATTTGCGATTACTTACAATTTCAGACACTGGGATTTGGTACAGTTACATGGCTTTTTAGACTTTGTGTCCCATGAACTAAGAGTTACTCTACAAAGATTAAAAAAGAAAATGTATTCAGATTGTTACTCTTCTTAAAAAGAGAATTAGCTAAGCATCTGGCGTTTCTGAACAATTACTGAAAATTTCCACACCAGGCACCAGGCAGTTCTAGGCATTATTTCTGGGTGCCCTATCATGAAATGGGGTGGCATGCGTGTTCACAGAGGGTCAGAACCGCCTGGCCAGCCCCAGCCTGCCCGCCCAGAGACCCAACTGGGGGGAGGAGGGTGCCCTGCTGCTGGCCCCTCCCCGGGAGCCTTCCCAGAGCTTCTTCCCCTGGTTTGCCTACACCTCTGCTGTGCGCGGCCCCCCACACCAAATAGCTCTTGTTATTTTTGTATTTTCTAAAATCTGCAAAGTACGAATTCAAGAACAGCGGTTACACCACCGCACATTTGTACTGCACTGCCCAAGCTGTCCGCACTGCATTATCAGCAACCATGTCTGAGCTCGCTTCGAGGGTGCCGTGTGACCATGGGGACCTCCCTCCTCACTCTTCTCTAGGGAAGGAGCCTGGAAGCCAGCTCCAGGGGCATCAGAGAGGACAAGCAACCGTGTCCGGGATGCCGCTGCCCGTAAGGGGCAGCGATGGCTTAGAAATCGGGGCAAGTCCCCCAGCATGGCTTGGCAGCGCTGCTCCCCAAGGAGCTCAGAACGCAGGTGGGGGGCGGGGGGACACGTGCAGATGCAGCAGCCGGGTAAGGGGTAGGGCTCTCCCTCTCCTGCCCGTGCGGCCGTCTCACTGGGCATCGTGCCCCGGAGGTTGCATGCAGGCTCCCGGGCGGGGCACCCCTCAGCCTCAGGTTCCTGCAGGGACTACAGCAGCACCTGGGCCCCGCCGCCGCACAGAGCACAGGGGTGCTCCCAGCCACTCGCCCCGGGCTTGTGGCTAGTACAAGCCCGCTGAGAGCGGGTGTGGGGCGGACCACTTCTGCAGACAGCTCTGATTTTTAAGATAATGCCTCCTAACTATGTCATCGAACACTATATTAATTATTCATCTAATTTAGTTTTTCCCTTTATAGAGATAGGGGAGTTGCAGCTTTCTGCCCTCATGGGTACCCAGAAGTGGCAGCTCTGGCTAGACGGCCCCTGGCCCATCTGCCTTGGATCACACTTGAGCTGTTTAGAGGAGGGGGTGTTGATACCCGCTCACTACTCTTGCCCTTGGCCCTCTCAGACCTGGCCCTGAAAAGGCACACAAGGCGGCCTGGCACTCCCTGTCCTGAGGAACCGAAATGCCTTTAAAAAATGGGGTGGGGGCACATGGAGACATCCCGGTGGTGACCCGCCACAATTGTGGAAGGAGAGAGTGTAGTTCGGTGAGTAAACACAGTGTCAGGAAGATGCCGACGGGCATTTATTAGGGGGTATCACGTGGTAAGTGCTTCAGAGAACGCCACTAAGATACAATTTTAAAATTTACAGTGCCTGTCCTGGAGGAATCCAGCAAATAATTTGGGACATGAGATTTATACAATCGAAAAATTAGAGAACAGAAGATATTATATAATCAACTGTCAAATTGCTTGATACTGACTGTAAACAGTATAAAATTCAGAGACCAGAGAATTTAATGCAGATGGAAGAAATTAAAACCAAATACTTCTGAAGGAAGGAAAACTCGACATCAACTTTTAAAGTTGTGAGGGTTTTTTTTTATTACTATTATTGGTCAAAAGGACGTTTCAGTTGAAATAAGAGCGCGAACAAAGACACCGCATTTGGAACGAGGAGGTGCATGAGGGGACCATAGGGTGCAAGTTGATCGTAAAGGAAACTAAACTGAAAAAAACCTTCCACGGCTGTAACGACATTTGACCACCCTCTTACGCCAGTCCGAAAACTGAAGAGTTAAAAAAGAACGTCACCACTCTGCCTTGGAAAAGCATCGTGAACACTGTTCCACAATGACAAACGACCTCATCTTTCAGAAAAAAAAATTTCCAGAGAAGCAGAATCTTTAATAGTCTTCTTTATAACCTTATGTTACCAAAAATAATATCATCAACGATGCATCAGAATTCATATTGCCACCTGATTATTAGATTATTAAAGCTATACAGAGTGACAGGAGGTGGACTTGTATTAATATGACGAGCTAGTTAATAAGTTAGCCAGTCCACCGCCCAGCTCCGAAGAACGAGGACTGGGTGAGTTCGCCCCTGTGGACTGCTCGACCTTGCGATCCTGTGGACGTGTAAAGCGGCGGAGAGGCAGGACTGACGCGCGGGGGCCAGGAACCAGCAGAGTGAGACGGCCCCGGATTGCGCCCTGGCCACAGAGAAAAGCAGGCGGGGATTCCAGTAGGCCACAGTACTGGGGATGTGGACACAGAAACAATCGGGGCGGGTTCAGTGCAGCGACACGAAGCGACATCAAATCAGGTAATTATTTGAGGCAAAATAATAGAAAGACAAAGCTTGTGTCATTCCTGGCACACCATTTACGATAGAAAACCCTTTTATGACCTGCAAAATTACTTTGAAATTCAGAAAAGCAGGCGACCGATTGAAGAAACCGAGCCGAGGCCGGACAGGAGGGAGGGGCAGCGGCCACTGCCACGTCAGGCTCCCCGGGGCCCGTCCACCGGCACCTCAGGGCTCCCGGACGCACTGCGGCGGGAGAGCGCACGCGTGGAGGAAAGCAGCAGGGAGTAACCCAACACTGTCACCAGGTGCTCCGACCGCGCGCGAGAAGTAAGAAGCTTTGGGACTGTAGCATCTTGTCTCTCTGTGTGACCGAGCCTGTGATGCTACCAGCAGAATCTGGAAGTCACTTACATAGCTTTGTTTTGTCCAGAAATGTGAAGGACCATGGCGACAAGGCCAGTTACGATAACAGCCACCACATCCTCGCCGACCCATCACCCCGAGCGCAAAGCAAGGAGATTGCTCCACATGGTCATATTCCAGTAAATTAAGTGAAAGTCAGCAACTGACGTGGGGCGGTGTCACAACCAGCCAAGCAGCGACTGCTAAAACAAAAGCAGCAAATCACGTGAGCCAGCGACACTCTTCCGGGACAACCGGGAGGCGAGGCGTCGGTCACGCTGCGGCCTCCGGAGGGTTGCCAGCAGCTTGCGTGGCCTCCTCACGCCACCAGCGCCACGACCGAGACGCACCCACGGCGACACGGCAGGGCCTGGAAAGCTCCGGAGGCCGCCGCCGCAGTGTGGGAATCGCCTGACCTGCCGTCTCCCAGGCCCCAGGACGTCCAGCGGCATCGGACTGAGCGCCGAACATCTCTCGGCGGCAGGAACGGAGTGACCTCCAGGACTGGCACACGGTCTCGGCGAGCGGAGAGGGCTGCCCGCCCAGCGTCAGCGCCTGGTTATGCACGGCCCGCTTGTTAGTTCAGTTAGTTACCATCACAGACAGCACTGTCAACCGCAAGACAAGGCCCCGGGGAAGAGGTGCAGCCCACGTGCGCCTGGAGAGCCGAGCGTCTGCCGGCACCTGCCACCAAGCACGAGCGGCCGCCCGGGGAAGGCGCGCGGAGACCGCCGATGTGAAGTGACTGCCACGTCGTTACTTATGCCGATGGCAGCAAAAGAGAAACGGGCCGGCTCGAGTCGCCCAGTGGGGAGCCAAGACAGAGCCGTGAACGGCAGCGAGCCGCTGGGCACTGGCGGCGGATGGCAGGCGGCGGAGCCTCCCCCGACTGCCCACCAACCGTATGGCGACGCTGCTCGCGGCACCACCTCACGCAAACAATCTTTGAAGTCATGAGCGCTGGCAAAGCCAGTTTTATAACTCCGAAGTAAATCACGAATGTACCCAAGAGCCTCTTAAACTCTTAAAGTAAGTGACAGCTGATGGCTTTAATCCTTACCCAGCCAATGTCATTTTGGGTGGTCCTGGAAGGGTGGGTCCGGAGGGGAAGGCAGACGCGCCGACCGTGGGTGGTAAGGCCCCGGTGTCCAGCTGTGAGAGTCAAGGCAAGCAGAGTTTGAATCAGTACATGTTCTAAAAGTTCCATCCAGTCGGCCCCTAGGTACCGACAAAAATACTTTTTCTTCTAGAGCTTTCCATCATGATCGCTTTACAGCAATGTCTGGGCCTTGTTACCACGGTGGTTGTACTGACCCAGAGCAGGCCCCAGCCGAGGCTGGGCAGCAGCCGTGGGGATGCCTGGCCCTGGTGGTGTCACAGACCCACCTGGCCGCAGGGTACAGAGGCCAAAAGCCCCTGACTGCAGGACAGAGAGAGAAATGGGTCACGGACGCAGGGCCAGGCCACCAACAAGCTGGCAAGCAACAGCAGTTGTCAGTTGGATGGCCAGGGACATTGTAATAGGCATCTTTTTCATTTTTATGAAGTACAAATTTTGAAATAAGTTCAATTATAAATTTCTATAAACTAAAAATGCCCTTTGTTATTATACTCTCGGTATAACATAAGAGAGCTTGACATTTCAAGTCTCATCAGCAACCAGTACTTTTTCATCTATTTGAAAAATATTTTGTAGTCGATTTTAACAAGTTCAAAAGCAACGTCATAATCTCTGCGTTATCCATGTCCTTTGCTCGCTCGGTTCTCATTTATTTTTCTTTCTGTTAGTCTCATGGCTCACAGACAGTATTCACGGGAAAGAAAGGGTAGCAATCACCTAATTTTCTTATCAGAAGCTTGAAGAAATTAGAAGTATCAGATAAATTTAAATTCTGAGATTATTTATATACACCACATTTAAACGTCCTACCCTTATCCCTTCCTCCCTGAAAACTTGGAACTTAAGAATAGCTTTGTTTAAGAAGTATAGGGAGAAACGCAACTTGGCTCCCTCTCCTCACCCTCTGCCCTGCCTCTTCTTGAGTCGTGTGTCATCACTGCCCGCAAGGCTCACGGACACGAGCCCCGGGCCGCGTAGGGCCTCAGCTGTGGCGTGTCTCCCTTAGCCAGTTCACGGGAGGGAAGCGTTCGCAGATCACTGTTCACAAACCAGTGTTTCTTGTGCGGCCACGGTCACCTACTTGGAAGGGCATGTCCCCAAGTGGTGTCCAAAGGGCTTTGATTCTTTGGGAGAAAGAGTTTCGCTGTTCTCAGGGTGGAGGCAATTCTCTGCACAAACCAGGTACAATTTCCTTTTCCCCTTTGTGTCTTTAGACCCAAAGCAAAGCAGAAAGAAAAAGATGTCTTCTCAGCCTTATGTCGGCCAGTTTTACGCTAAGATTGGGGTTTCCTCGGTGGTACAAGGCCACCAAGGTGTAAAGGAAGTGAACCCTAAAGCAGGCCAGGCCCTCGGTCACTTCGTCATGCACCTCCCTAAAATGCAGATCCTGCGTCAGTGAGTCGGGGTGGCTGAGACCCTCGTTCCTGTCTAGTCCTTGGGAAGCTGGCGCTGCTGGTCCCTGAGCCACGCCTCTAGCAGACCGGGGGTTTGGCAAGGAAGCAGGCGTCCTGGGGGTGACGCGGCAAAGGCACTGCTGGAGTAATTGTCCCAAGGGCCACGCCAGATAGGAAGTCGGGGGAGCCAAAATGGGGACGAGGATGAACGCAGCCAAGGGGGCATTTGTTTGCAGCGCAAGGCCCCAGAGGCAGAAGAGCAGGGCCACCGCGGGCCCTGCTGAGTGGGGCTGGATGGCGAGGGATGGAAGCAGTGGCTGGAGGCGGCTCGGGGGACGCACACGGGCTGTCCAAGCCAGACGCGGGGCCAGTGCTCACAGGGCCCGGCTTGGACTCACTCGTCTCCCTCGCTGACTGCAACTCTCCACGCCCAGCTAATGCAGCACCTGAGGAATATTTATTTACTCACTCAACGAATACGTCCCCTACTCACAGCCCCCGCCAGAGATCCCCTCTAGTTCCAAGCCTTCAATGTGTCAGTGTGCGAGGACTCAGCTGCCCGGCCCGGAGCACCCCACCTGGACTCCGGGCCTACGCGGCATGCGACATGGCCACCTGCATGTCTGACAGGCATCTCAGAGCTAATAGCCCGAATGCAACACTCTTAGTCTCCCTCACAAAATGCGCGCTGTCCTCTGTCTCTTGGACGCCCCGTCTTCCCATCCGTTCAGGCTCCTTCGGGGGCCACCCCTGACTCCCCTCTCTCTCCCACATCCCACGTCCAGCGGATCGGCAAACCCTCTTGGTGCGATCTCCAAAGAATCCAGACAAACCGCTTCTCGCCACCCCTGCTGCCGCCGGCGGTCAGGACCACCACCGTCCCTCGGCGAGGCTGTTAGGAGAGCAGCTTTACCCACTTCCACCCCGCCCCTCCTCCGCACGAGCCCCCTTTCTGGAGGAGTGAAAGCCACAGTCCTCCACCACCTCGACTTCCCGCTAACCCCCGCCCCCCCGCCGCCCGCTCCGCGCAGGCCCCACCGGCCTTCTCACTGTCGTTCCCGCAGCAGGCGTGACCCCCGGGCTGTGCCGTCCTCCCACGGGAATCCTCTCCCCGCTGACAGTCACACGGCCCCCCTCCCTCCTCTCTTTCCAGACTTCACTCAAGTGTCCCCTTCCCGACCGAGTCAACCGCGACTGCCCTGCTTAGACCTGTAACCCGCCCTTCTCCCCACCAAATCCCCAGGGCGGCGGCCATCCTCTGCTCCTGGCACCCGGCATGACTTACTGGGTTTGCCAGCTGTCTGCCTCCCACACTAAAATGTAAGCTGCAGAAGGGCAGAGTCATGTGTTGGGTTTGGGTTTGGGGGTTCACTTAGTGTTATCTTGCTGATGGAACTCGAGTGCTCGGACCAGCAACTGCCCTGCCGAATGGGGACTGAGGCCCTGTACTTGCCGGGCTGTGTCCCAGCCCCCAGCTTACAGAGACAAACGATGCTCGCAGCCCTCTGCCCTGGGGAGCTCGCATTCCCGGCTGGACGCATGCCAACAAATCGACCCAAAACACACACGACAGCGAAGGCACCGGCAGAGAACGAGACAGGCGCGGTGACGGCGGCCGCCTACGTTGGGCTCGGCTTAGACGCGCTGGGGAGCTATGGAAGGCTCTTCTAGGGAGGTGGTATTTTACATCAAGACTTAGGGAAAAGAGCACGTTCATCTCATAACTACATCTAATATATGCATCCTATGGTGTAATCATAAAACCATCTTATACTTTAAGAAAGCATTTCTGACATGAGGAAGGTAGGGACAGTCTCCATCAAGTGGGTGGCATGTGCTGATGGCAGAGCCACAAGAGACGCGTTCAGCGAATGGGACAGAACAAGGGCCTGCAGGCTGAAGGGACAAGTCTGTCGCAGAGCTGGTGAGGAGCCCCGTCTGGCTTGCGCCGTCCCCCCCCACAGCGGTGACACAGCAGGGGTGGCGCTGAGCACTTGGTAAATGTTCCACCGCTGATTTTTAAATGGAGTATAAATTATTCCAACTATGACAGCCGAAATTTCAAAAGGCAATAATACCCAATTGTATTTTTTAATTAAAAAAATGACTCACTTGTTGTGTAATGAGATTTAATTTTGCTGGTACTGGCAAAAGTCTTCCTACTAAAGCAGTCATTGGTTTAGGGACATCTGTAAAAAAGACGAAATGAATGGATGTCATATATTGTTTCTTTTCCAATTGCACATGGAAGAAAAAGTACAGATATGAAAATGTATCATAAATTTATCATGTGCAAAGCCATTTAAACTTTTATTTTTTAATTTTTCATTTTTAAACTTACTTTGTATTTTATAAAACCTTTGGGTCAATTTGTTTTAACTGATTACACCCTTTTCTTTGTCATAAAGTTACTTACCTGAGCTTCCAGAGATACTCTACTATGCTACAGGTCCCCAAACTGTGTGCCGAAGCGCCTGGAATGACACAGCTAACTCCCCAGGGAGCTGCTGGATGGGTTCCGGTTTCACAGAGAGCACAGTGACACCTGTTGGACAACTGGTGAACCACCTTCGCTTTATGTGTATTCTTTCTTTCAACTGGATGCTAAGTTCTTAGGATGTGAGTACTTATTAGGCTGTTTGGACCAAACTACTCGGTGACTGGAACTGATAGTATTCCTCTGGCTTAAGGGTGCAGTGGAAAACATTCCTGTGACACTAAGGGCCCCTGAACCTCCATGTTCATGAGTCTGACTGGAGAGAGATGTGTCTTAGCCCCCTGAAGCACCTGCCCACTGAGCACAAGTCCTGCTCCGGGGCTTATGAATCCTTTGAGTGATGCTAGCTTGAGACTCTGGTAACAGGATGTATTTGCTTTAAGGCGATGTTCAGTCTGCTCACAACATAACAAGGGGGCTGGGAAGGGGAGTTCTGGTTATATGACAAGGATGCGGATTTGGAGAGCACCGTATACACCCTCCCCTTCCGTAGATCTGAAGGCATCCTCATTTGCCACACACTGGAATTAGGAAAGGAACCCCTTCCCCAACCCAGGCTCAGCTCTGACCCACAGGGAACCAGAAGGTCTAAAGCTGGCCTGTGGCCAATGCCTCATACTGCTTCTGCATCCTAAGAGAGAGAAATGTCTAGAAGGCACTTTATGTGCCCCTGGACAAAGAGACTATGAAGACACCATAGGAGTCATAATCATTCTTTTTGCCCTGGACTCCAAAGGTCCATTGAAATGACATCCGGAATTAATGCTGATTTAAATTATGGGCAAGGTCAGTGAATCACCTCATAATGAAATAGTCTGGTTAACCTAATTATGTACACGGTCCACACACAGGTGCCCAGGTTTCAAGGTTAGTGTGTGATGTCTGTAAACACAATCTTAAAACTACGCCATTTACTCTTTCTTTAATCACTCACAGGGCATTTCGGGATACTCAGGTACTTATATGTCCTTTATCACTATTATTCCAGTTTTTAAAAGTTTCTGAGTAAATGAATGTCAGATAATTCAGCATTTGATCCAGTTATTTCAGAACTTATGGTGATTAAAGCAGAGTGACAATTCTCATGATTACACAGAAATTTACATTAAAATTTAGTTCATACCACAATGAACAGTCAACCCCCACCTGATCTGGGAAAGGTTGGTGTCTCAACCCGGGCACCTCTAGGCACACTACTTGTTGGTATGAATTGTCACCTGTTAGGATCATAAAGCTCTCTACAGCTTTCAGAAGTAGAAGACAGCTTTCTAGGAATTTGAGATAGTCAATATGATGTACATAAATTAGTCTACAAAGATATTTTCTATTCTTAGCTTACTAATATGGACCGTGAAGTTTTCTAAATTGTCTATTTAATATCCTGCCTATTTCGTTTTACTCTATATACAAAGCCAAACATATTCACTTACCAACTTACATATATGATATAATGTTTTAAATTAATTTGCTTCGTACCTGACTGTAGATAATTATTTTGGTCTTGATACTGAGGAACCAGATGAAGTGCTTTTAGTTCTCTTGTGCCAGAATTGTCGATACACAGCATCTGCGTACCCCCTTTCAGCTGACATATCACCTAAAATGAAAAAGTAATGATCATTTTTAAAAGACGTCCAAAATAAACTTTAATCTGAGAACACGGCTTTAATCTAGAATTTAAGTTTTAATAGAAAATGGGGAGCTGTCCATCGTCCTTGGCTTCCTACCCCCCAGTGGCACGCCCTCTGGAGGAGGGCACCCGAGAGGCGTGTCAGCATGCCGACAGAGGCTCCCGTCACGCCTTTCCCTACAGGTGTCTGACCGTCGAGGGTTACGGTGAGGACCAGGTGTCTACGTGAGTGCTTCCCTCGCCGTCCTCACACCCCACCGTCTGTGCGGGCAGAGACCTGGTCGGCCCAGCCCCGGTCCCTTCGGGACCACTCAGCTCCAAAAAGGACCTGGCCCCCTGACTCTATCTCAGTAGCTGGTCATGTACTTAGAATAACCTTTAATTTTATGACGGTTGTTCTTTCCTGTCGCACACACGTTATTTAATGTGTGATTTTTTGGTATCCATTCACTTTATTGCCTACTTAGAAAGGTTAATCCGAGAACTGGAAAATTCTAAGAAGCCACATCAGTCTCCCTGGGCCTGGCTAACGCTCTCAGATCACCTAGCTGGATTCTGGCTGTGGATGAACCCTCAGGGACCAGGTGAAGCCGTGTTGACAACGTCGGGCAGCGGAGCACGGGTGGGGGCCGCGCTGTGTGCGGCCTGTCCACCGTGATACAAAGGCCAGAGAAGCTGTAGTTTCTGCCCACACACAGCTTCCAATTCCAATGGCAAAACCATAAGACCTGCAGAAGCCGTGGTTTCTGCCCCGCAGGTTGCCTTTGGGCTTCCTAGACAGGAAAATCCCCAAAACCATAAAGAATCAATGTGACCAAAATAACACACATAGGGCCTATGTTAGCGAGGTGCTCATCACTCTGTCAAACCTTCAGATCATCCCGACACTGGACACGAAGCCAGCAAATTCATGGGTGACTGGAATTTTATTTGTCTTCGAGGACGAAGTTATAGCTCCTCATCCCCAACCCCACCACACACACCCTGAAAAAAAAAAATTTGAGAGAAAGGCTCAGAGTGGACTGTCCAGGCCCCTATCTGTTGCACAGCCCCTGGGCTGTGCCCACATCCTGGGTATGTGCTGACACTACTCAGGAGTCTGGTGTAATTATTGGAAGAGGTCCTGCCCTGCTTGCCTTGTCCCCGGGAGCTCTGCTCTCAGAACGTAGGTCTGAGTGGGACCAGAGACAGAGGGCTGAGTGCTGGTATATGCCACAGCTAAGCCAGCATTTGTGATGAGCTCGTTTTCAAGTCCTTTCCAGTAAAGTGTATGCCTTAGAGCAGCGGTCCCCAACCTTTTTGGCACCAGGGACCGGTGCTCCCATGAGAATCTAATGCCTGATGACTTGAGGTGGAGCTGAGGCGGTGATGCTAGCTCTGGGGAGTGGCTGCAAATACGGATGAAGCTTCACTGTCCTGCAGCTCACCTCCTGCTGTGCGGCCCGGTTCCTAACAGGCCGCAGACTGGTGCCGGTTCACAGGCAGGGGGGTTGGGTACCCCTGCCTTAGAGCTAAGGCCTCCTTCCTCAGAATGAAGAGAAGTTCACGGAAAAGCGACCTTAGTTCTCTGGGATCTTTGCTAAAGGAAGGCGTGGGGCCGGGTCCCCTGGCAGCGCTTTACAGTCGTCACTACTGAGACCTGGAGCCCTGGGTGCACCACTTGCCGCCAGACTATGTAACATTTTTGTTTTCTTATCCTTAAAAAGGAGATAAAAATAATGCCTACCCTACGGAGTTGATAAGAGCATTAAAGGGAATCACAAACGTGCAAAAGTATCATGGAAACCACGGATGTTGCCAACTGCATACATACCCGCCCCGAGTGCCAGGTGGTGGCCAGAAGGGAGGTGGCACCTGCCCTCAGCCAGAGCCACAGCTCCACGTCCCCACCCACCCGCCAAGCCACACAGCTCAGTGCTGCCCTGCCCTGGGCCGGCCTGGGTCTGCACTAGCTGATGTGACCTGTGGTTACTGTCCTTAAAAAAACATGGCAACGTCCTAATCTTTTCTTGATTTGCTAAGATCAGTAGAAATGAGAATCTTAGAGGTGAAAGAATATTAGGAAGGCTCTGATAATGTCCTTCTTGATAAATGAAACAACCAATAATGTTGATTCACCAATTAAACAGAATGAAAAACAAAGACTGAAATAACCATTACTGTTGTCTTGGTAATGACAAGGGTCAAACATGTAACACGATGTTGGTTAGTCACATTTTCTTTGACGTAATTACCATTGGGTTATTTTCCTTGTGAGAGCAGCCAGAGGCATCCTCTGCTTCTTGTGAAGACGGGAACTTGCAAGAGGATTCCTGGGCCGGAGGGGTCTGGAAAGTTGCTTCCTCGGCGTTGTTACTGGTAAGAGTGCCACCTCCTTCCTTGAGTTCGACCTGAAAAATCACTCGTTACGTTAGAAGTCGCACTGCGGACACTGGGTTCTGCAGCTGCGTGACGTAGAGAATTCCCTGTAAGTGACCCGTTTAAAGCACAGGGCACGCTCAGCCTCAGTGTCTCTCTCCCTTGCTATTAGTCTTCCGACGGGGTAACAAGTCATGCGAGAACGTGAGTACTCACGCTGCTTTTGTCTTCACAGACACTGGTTACTCTAACAAAAACAGGACTCCTTTCCTGAAGCCAGTGACAGCAATGGGGCCAGTTAAATCACTTTCATGTTACAAGCTACCAGCAGGGCTAGGCCAGGTAAACCAGGGACCCAAGGACATGAGTCACCTCCAGGTAGAATGGCTCGGCTGGATGATAGATCTCAGATTACAAAGCGATGCAGCCTGTTTGGACTGAGTAAACCCAACCAGGGATACTCCTGGCGCAGGAAAACCACTCGTGGAGGGAGATCCTGGGGTAAGCCAGCGGCCTCACATCCCTACACGGGAGAGGTGACGCGGTACTGGGCCTATCCCACGCGGATCTTACCGGAATCACCCGGACCCCGGGGTGGGCGGCTCCTTCCCGGGCCCAGGTGCCCAGGGGCACGACGGCAGGGCTCCTGTGCGGAGTCAGCAGCGAGGACAGGAAGTGCACGTTGTAGGCGGGCGGCGGTGGCGGAGGGGCGGCGGGAAGGACGGCGTCCTCCAGCGGGTTGAGGTCGGGGAGACTCGGATACTCCCCGAGGATTTCCTCCTCGTTTTCATCCACCAGGAGCTCGACTTTGACTTTATTCTTGCAGTCTACGTTCAGCGGGGGGTTGAACGCATGCAGGAGGGGCTCTTTGGGGTCCGCGGGGCTCAGGTACGCGTCTGGAAACACGTGGAACTCGTCCTCCTCGGCCTTCACCACCATCGGGCCTTTCAGCTGAATGTTTTCGGAAACAAACCGACTCTCTGCGCCGAACAGGTCTGGCACGATCTCATCCTCGGGACCGGACATTCCTCCGAGCAGGGGGGCCTCTTCCATGTCGGCTGACGGGGCCTCGGCCGGGGCATGGCCTTGCACCCTGCACCCTGCACCCTGCGGGATCAGCGCGAGCAGCGCACCTGCAGGGACGCGGCCAGGTGAGCAGGGCGCCGCCCCCGCCCCGCCCCACAGGCTGACGCCCGAGGGCCCCACCGCCCCCTACCGGCCGACCAACGGTCCGCCACCCTCGGTCCGGCCGGAGGGTTCCAGCGCCCCGGACGGGCCGACCACAGGGTCCGGCCACCCCGACGGATCGACAAGGGCTGACGGGGAAGGGGTCCCGCTGCTCCCGACGGGCCGGCCAGAGGTTCCGGTCCCCCCGACAGGCCGACGCGGCTGACGGGAAAGGGGTCCCGCTGCTCCCGACGGGCCAGAGGGTCCTGCTACTAACCACAGGCCGACAAAGGGGTCCGGCCACCCCCAACAGGCTGACGGGGAAGGGGGTCCCGCTGTTCCCCAAGGGCCGGCCGGGGTCTCGGGCGCCAGAGGGGCGCCGCGACGGGCCTCGTCAGAGGGACCTACCTAGGGCGGCCGCGGCACGGAGAGCTGGAGAGACAGTTGGCGGTTGGAGTGGGCGGAGTCAGGTGGGCGGGGAAGTGGGCGGGGCGCTAGGGGCGGGGCCTGGAGGGCAGCGCTCGTGAGAGGTCAGGGCCCACGGGGGCGGGGCCTGGAGCGCTGTGCGCGTGCGGGGTGGGCGGGGCCATAGAGGGCAGGGCCTGGAGGGCGGTGCCTGTGAGGGATGGGCGGGGCGACCGGGGGCGGGGCCTGGACGGCCGGGAACGTGAGAGGTGGGCGGGGTGCGGGGAAGTGGGACCTGAGTGGGGCGGGCCGGCGAATGGGAGTGGGTCGCGCCGGCGAGTGGGAGTGGGTCGCGAAGAGGTGGGGCCGGCACGATGGGGCGGGGCGTGAAGAGCAGGCCTGCAGTGGTGTGGAGGTGGGCAGAGAAGGACACTCCTTGGGTTAGGTGAGGAAACTGAGGCCCATAGGCCAGTCTGGTGCTGATGGGACTCCCTCGCTGGACTTATGATCTTAGTCTTTAAAATACAGCTTCTCTGCTCCCGGATTCCACAGGACACAGCCCACCCAGAGCTCCGCGGGCCGACAGAGGGCCAGGGGCTTGCTCAGGCATATTCCCAACGAAGCATATACTTCACGTCCTCGGTGCCGGAGCTTGGGATGTGTCGCTGTAAACTGGGCTCCCTGGTCAAATGTAAACAACCCAACACTGATGACTGATGTTAAGGGAGATGGGAGTTGCTCAGATCTGGAAGTAACCAATACAAGTAACACTAAGGATGAACTTTGGGTGGGGAGTGAGCTAAATCCACCCTTCATAGACGCAGAAAAGAGCAGAAACACTGCTCAAGAAAAGAGGATGAGGGCCCTGACCTGCCAGTCCAGCCAGGAAAAGCTGACAGATGTTCTGCGGATGGAAGTGGTGTGCTGTGGTTCCGAGAGATTCATTGTAACTCTCAGATACTGTTTCACGTGCAAGTATTGTTTGGGTAAAATTAAAATGTAAAACATCAGCTGCCTAATCTCATTTTGTAAATTAAATGCTTTTCAAACAGTAGTAACCAAGACACGGCAACACTGTATACTACTACTTAGCTATACACTTTAGCATTCAAGAAATCCCAAGGAAATTTTGTTGAGAATTTCTAGCCTTAAGCGTGTTAGGATTTCCTTCTCTGAAAAATTATTCTGAGACATCAGTTTAAAAGAACATAATGTAATTAGATCATCAGTGCAGGAATTTTTCTGCTGTGTGAATCACCTGAAATATATTCCCGGCAAGGGGTTCATTACAAACATGCTTGATTTGAAATGAAGTCCACTTCTTGGGGAACTCATTTTCTGTGCCCGTGATCTACAGGGTAGGACTCCATAGAGACAGTCTAGTGGCTTACTAGGAGAGTTTTTTTCTTTAATCAAATATAAAGATAAAACCTCCTACTGAAATATTTAAATGTCACAGGCGAAGCTGACTCCCTTGAGCACCAAGCCACCCCCAATCATGCTGCCTTTCAAAGAGGGGGCACTCTGAAGTCTCTGCATACATGTGTGGATGGATGGCTTTACTCTCATTTTACGGTGGGAACAATTACATCATGTCAAACTCATTTGAGTTCAGGGGCAGAGCCAGGTGCAACCTGGGCATCCCAAACGTAGAGACGTAGAAGGCAGATAATATAAATCCGTGAGCCCAAGTAAAAAATAGTGAATAGTCTGAAAAGTACATCTTCCCTCCTCCGGCCCCAACCTACCCCCATGATCCTCTTATCTGCCTGGGACACTAAAATCCTAAGAGTGGTTCTCTACCTCCTAACCCCGCCCCCGCTGGAATTCGATCTCCGTCCACTGTCAGAAACTTGCTGTGTTCCCAGCACCTAGGACAAAGGTTAGTGCACAGTATCTGCTTGGTTAAGAACTGTTGAAAAAACGGAATTCAAGCATTCATTGAACAGATATTTATTGAGCACCCACTACTATATGTCAGGCACTGTTCTAGGCGTGGGGCAGGGGAGCAGATGGATAAGTGGATGCAGCGTGAAAGCCCGCAGCCCTTCTTAGTTACTTCCCTTCTCGGCCAGGGACATGAATCCGGTGACACCCACTCTGCCTTTCCTACTTTTCTTGGTGTCTCACCATTGTCCTGTATGCCTGAGTTTGGTACCTGACTTGTAACTTCCTTAGCAACAACAAAATAGACAAAAGCAAATACTGTGACAGAATGGGATTAATGTGTTTATTAATGATAACATTCATACTGTATTTCTAAGATTTACATCCAAAAGAGCATATTGTGTTTACATGCAATGGACAGCCCAAGATAACAAATTCAAAATGCAGCTCCGTTCCGTTAAGACCATGGTTTGTTCCAAATTAAGTTAAATACATAATACTCTTACCTCTTCCTTTCAACACGTACAGTAAAAATCCACTCCTTCTAATTGCATTGACAATTGCACTGATTAGCAACAATTCCATTTGAAACATTTAAAACCTGAGATAAGCCCAAATACACTTGAGTGCTAACACGTGTACACTTGAAGGCTAGGTAATACAGGATAGTCAGTGGTCAATCACGCATGATTCGGGTGGCTCTGACAGTGACCTATGGGGCTTAGACTGGAAGCCACTCCCCCTCTACCCCCCAGGTGGAGCGGGCTATTTCCTCCCCGGCACCTCCTGGACTATGTACCACAGATGAACAAGGGTTTTTCTCACTGTGGTCGTTATTTTTTGTTTTTCTTTTGTCGGTTTTCATTTCTTCTTGCTTGTAAGAGAAAAAAAAAATCTTTGGCCCATTCAGGTGGGATTTTTACATTACGACATAGACACAAATAAAATACGCATGTGCTCTGTGGCAAGCACCTTCTCCAATGGCCCAGACCCACCTCGTGTCACTGGAGTGTAGAATCACAGAGGTAAGCCCGACAAGGACAGAGAGGTCAGAAACATAAACACGCGATTTTTAAATGGACAGCTAAGCTTGTCATTACAGCCCAGAGACAGCGGGTGTTCCATTCCGTGATCCTTTATCTTTACATTAAATACTGAAGACGATTCAGTGCATAATTGCTTTTTGGTCATTCCCCCTCTTTCAATAAGGCACACTCATCTGATGGGTGGGCTGTGCTACACCCAGAAGCCTTTGCCTGTGACAATGCCCATCTCCCCGAGAGGACTGGGCACACTGTTTCCGCCCACCCCCATCTCCTGCGGAAACAGAGCGGCCTTCTCTGTCGCCAGGCGGGCCGAGGAGGCAGTGCCACTCACGCCCGGGTGCGGCACTCCCCTGGCTATTCTGAGGTCCCGCTTCCCATTTCTCAAGTTTGGTTCCTTTCTCAGAGGCAAATGGCAGGCTCTCCCTGCCCGACAGTCTGGGTATGTAGCACTCCCGAGGCACAGGTTACATGTTATTCTTCAGGGAATGCTCTAGACACATAACATTTGACCATCCTACCCCTTTTTTCCCCATTTTGACCCCGGTCCACTCTTGAAAGGAAGCCATAGCTGTCCTCACAGGAAACTAGTCTTTCTAGGGGGAAACCACAGCAAAATGGCTGCTTGGGATTGTCCACTCAGCAAATTGAGAAGGGAGTAAGACATCCACGATTCTACCTAAAGACTTCACAGAGTAAATCTTCCATACAGTCTTCCCTGCATCTAGGGCCTTCTGCTTTTAAGGCACTGGGTTTTGAAGACAGGCAAGATCAGGAAAGCTAAAGATGTGGCAGGCTGCGTGCTTCAACCATGGAGAGGCGCACACACGACCAGTCTAGAGTTACCCACAGTGACAAAGCTGTTTCCCAAAGCATACCGTCTTGTTAGTACGCTACATGTGTGTTGGCCACGAGTTGTTAACGTCGCTGCTTTAAAGAATGCTCTTTCCTCTGCACGAATGTTTATACTATTCTGATGAAGTTAAATCCCCATAAGTACCAGGTACCTGGTCGCCACCAAGGAAGTGTGACAGTTCCACGTCCAACACGTGAGAAGCCACGACCCCACTGATTCCTTAATGAGCTCGGCAACATCCTACTCCCTTAATAAATACAAATTGATGCGAAGACTTTCAGGGGCATTTTCTCAGATGTTCCCAAAATTAGGACCTGCCTGGAGGAAGTAGGGTTATAGTTCACGTGGTGGAGCCTGCTGTTCTAGAAAAACAAAAAACACCGAACGCTTGATGGCCGGAACACTTCTAAGTTTTTTTAGAACGATTTTTCATCCTGAACTACGATCAGGATCAATAGCTATTTTTCATGTTTTTTTTTTTTTTCTCTCAGAAGAGCTTGATTTCTGCCATGGCGACTGGTGCGGGCATTACTTTTTAGAATTGGACTTGAAGCCGAACAGAGTGATCATGTCAGTCAACGCTTCTCTCAGGTGCTTCCCAAAGCGATGAGAATCCTTTTCATTTGAAAAACAAAACACAAACACACATTGCAGTGTGGTGAGTCCCCCATTTCAAGCCTTCTGCACCTGTAATCTCACTCGAAGAGCTCGCATCCCTTTTTGCCACGTCTCTAAGCTTTGATTAGTGGCTTAATCGCTAAGCTGTTTGAGACACACATGGAGGGCCGACAGAGATAATGGGCTCCGTGTCTGCATGCGTGCGTTTGTGATCTGAGGCGTTCCCCAACGTCAACATGTGACATAAACACAGTCTCCCCTGTTGACGGTGAACTTGGCGTTCCTTGTCAGGCCACGTACCATGTGAAAAAGGTTGAAAAATAAATGAGGATTAAGAGTGCCGTGCTAAGGAGGAGGGCACGTGCCCCATCCACAGAGAACACCTCAGACCCTACGCTGTCACGTACGTGCATGTCTTGGCGTGGGCTCACTAAGCCTTGTCCACCCTCTGAGGTTACAGTCTGGAAGTTGTTATGCAGAGCCCTCCAACACCAAGATCTAAAACCATTTTTGCGAGCAAACGTAACTGTTTCAACCGAGTCAGATAACTCCTTTAAAAACTAGGTTGAGAGAGTTTTAAAATTCATTAACGTGAACACGTCCAAACCGAGTAAAAGCGCATAACCGGGTTGAAATTTCCTGTCACATTAAGTGTATGCTCCCCTTTCCGAAGACAACAGTAAAAAATGTCCCATCTCTAGACAAGGGGACTTCGGTGCTTACCGTCTCAGGGCAGGAGAACTTGGAAGATACGTGGAAATTGATGAGGTTGTCTCCCACGAGAACGTAGGACACGCCATAGCCATCGTCAGCCACCTGCGGAACGAAGCGGGGGGAAATGCCACCTCGATGTGAACGGGGTCCCTTCTGGCACGCTCAACACGTTTTCCTGCCATCGGGCAGACTTCCGTGGGAGCCGCTCCGAGCCGCGCCGGGCACTTCCTGTCCCCGGGGCCTGCGGCGCTATGTTCGCGGGAGCCCGATCACTTACCGGCCCGAAGCCTCCTCCACTGGACACGTACTCCGGATTCTTGTCCAAATGGAACAGCTCCACCTGCTGCTGAGGGGTCTGGCTGGTTGACAGTCTCCAAGGCTCGGATAAGACCTGTTGTGTTAAATGAGGAAACGTTGCAGGGACACTTTTCCTGGTCCTACCCTCTTCTGTCCCCACGGAGCCCCAGTGGGAGACACACAGAGACGGCCTGCTTCGTTTTGGACTGTTTTGCGGCAGTACACCGGCGGTAAGGGGGGGGCGTAGGGGAGGACACCCGGGCTCGAGGGGGGGCCGACACCAGCTAAGGGTGCCTCTGGCAGGAAAGGTGGCGGATATATGGGATTCGGAGCGGGAGCAGAGCCGCACCAGCCCTGGAGAGATGGCTGCCGATTTTCAGGAGTTTTTCAAGCTGCTTGTTAAACACGAGACATTTTGTAAACTTAAAATTAAACTCTACCAACGACAAAGGTGACACATACTCAGAGCGCGTCGCCTCCTAATTATTTTAGCATGTTTTACTATACTCCATGCTCTGGACGTTATACAGGCCTCACAAGTCAGGAAGGGAGACAAGAGAGCGTAGCGGTCTCAGCATTCAAGACCCGTAGCCCTGAAAACGCGGCGGCCCAAGTTTTCCACTGAGACGACAATTAAGCCCCAAGACCCATGTGCCACGCCAGTTCCGATCTATCAACCTGTCCTACGCATTCAGGAAACTCTGGTGTAGCCGATAAGCCTGAGGGAGCGGCGACAGGCAGACGCGACTCACTTCCTTCAGGAAAGGGGACTCCACGGCGAGATACTTGGACACTACGTAAAGGCAGAAGAGATGGCGGTCGATCCCGGAGCCGGTCATCGCGAGGCGGTACAGATGCTGGTGCTTCTCGGATGCGATCTTGAATAACCGGAGCCTCTGCTCGACCTGAAGAACAAAGGGGGAGATGTTTAGTGCGGAGCGAAGCCCCCAGGTGAAGATCCCGGGCCTGTGCCCGCATGGGTCCCACGGGGAACGCGAAAAACCAGGCGACCGAGAGGGGAGGTTGCCAAGGTGACCTGGCCAGAAGCCCCGCCGACTAACAGCCCCTTCCCCAGGTTTCTGGAGACGCTCACTGGGGGTGCTGGGTACTGCCCACCTGGCATAATGTCATCTTTTACATAAATGAAATCACTAATGGAAAAAAATGGGAATAAACGGAGCCACTTTAAAATGGCGTCAGAGCTGCCGTCCCAGAGGAGCTGCCCGGCGGCTTTGTCCTTGAACCTCTGGGAAGGTCCGTGCTGGGGGCAAAGCAACTTTTGGACTCGGCCTAAGACAACACTGTGTCAAAGAACTGTGTGTACACAGAACAGGACGGCGGTGTTCTGACTGCTCTTTCCGACTGAAAATTAAACGCGTTGTTTAGAATTAGCATCTCTAAGTTGGTCTATCTGCACCAACAGAAACGCTTTCCTCCTAAGGAAATAACTGTCCCTTTCCCTGTCTCATAAACACCCTCGGCCCTCTTGTCCCCTAATCGGAACATTATTTGGGCTTCCGCCTGAATAGCTAGTCTCTTTTTGACCTTGAATAGATACGTGCTTGTTGCCTCTCTCTCTGGCCTTTTATTTTCAGGTTCATGTAAGGAAAGCTCCAGGTTCCTGCGGCCACCTCCTGCAGGTCGTAAATACTCCTCCAAAGTGATCTGCTAATGACTCACTCACACAGCGCCACTGGGCCCTGCGGTCTGACCCCAAAAAGGCCGCTCCAGGTTGTTCTGGGCTCTGCTGGGTCAGTCGCAGAACGGGTGGGACCTGTCTAGGCTATGACCTGCCTGTTCATGACCTGGTCTTCAAGGCCGTTTGGGAAGGCAGCTAGTGATAGATGAGAGTCATCTGTCATGACGCCTGCTGCTTTCTTTCCACAGTGGAAGCCCGTCCCAAAGAAAGATTTACACCTGCCACCAGCAGAGCAGAACGGAGCCACCTGGTCCCTGTCTCCTGGGCATCGGCGTAAGCGCCTGTGCCCACGGCTGGATTCATCCAGTGTCTGTCCCTTTATCTACAAAAATAAACCAATAATGCTTCACAGGCTACGGCCAGGAGGTTCAAGGACAGAGTGTGGGAAGTCCCGGCATCAGCCTGCTCGGGGTGGCAGCGTGGGCAGCGGGCTGCAGTCACCCCACGCAGAAGGCCCCTGGGGCTCGGTGGCCGCTCCCTCGCCTAGACACCGACCTCTCACACTGTCCTGCGGGACCACCCTCCATGCCTTCGTTCACCTGCTGCATACTGTTCCAACTTAAAGACTCTTAGGAAGCATCGCCTGAGGTGTTACAGATGTGTTACAGAACGACAGAGGACTGTAACATTTTAACACTTTCTGTTCCCTTGACAGGGTGGATGGCGGAAAGGAGAACCAGAACCTGAAGCCGCTGGGAAGCAGGTGGGCGCGGGACTTAAGGAGAGACGCCTCGAAAGCCCTTCTTCGAAAGCCCCGAGAAGCCGCGCTCCCTCGGCCCGGCGGCGCGTTACCGTTTGCGTGGGGTCCTCCATGGCCAGCACGAAGTCGCACGACTCAGCGGTACAGGATCGCACCGTCTCCGTCCTCCCCTCTCGGTACAGCCGGGTCATGGAGGCCTCGTACGTGAGGCAAAATTTGCCCATGTCCTGGGAAAGGAAAAGTATTTCCATACAGGGCATGCTGATGCGCCCCGAAGCGCAAGAAGGGGTCGGTCAAGGTCGGTGAGAAAAAGCAGAACTCGTCGTCGGCTTTAGTTCTCAGTCATCGTCAGTTTTACCCGGGGTTATGCGGCAGGCACATGGGGACGCCGTTAGCTTTGGAACGGGTTTGGGCGGGGGCGGGGGGGAGCGGGGTCAGTTCGTGGGTCACCCAGGTTTCCATCTCCAGATGCAGGTGATGCCATGGCACAACTTCCTGGGCCTCGCACACCTGCCCGAGGTGAACATGGTTATGGGAGCGACACACAGCACGGTCTGCGCGCGGCGGTTCCGCGTCATGCCCAGACGTGGCGCGTTGGCCGGAGACACCCCAGCATGTTCGGGTGATGGTGAGAACATCCAGCAGCGAGGCTGGTGCTTCGAGAGGGGGGACCATGGGTCGGGAGGAATGTCCTTCGGTGGGAGGGCGGGAGGCCGGGGCCTGGGGCACGGACAGCCCCGCACTGGACGGGGGGGAGATGGGGCGGGAGGAACCGCTGAGGGCAGCAGGCGGGTCTCTTTGTAACGCTCTCGTTTTCTCAGTGAAACAAGAAGGCCGCCTGCTAAGAGTAAGGATGGAGAAGAGCTGCTGGAAGTCAGATGCAGGGCGAACTGGGCATTTAGGGGCGTCAAGGGAGGGGTACCCCGGGCCCGACAAAATCAGTGCTTGTCAATTAAGTGAGACGAGCCAGGGAATTGGGGTTTTTCTCTGGCCTTACCAGCTTCTCGGGTATAGGATGAAGCAGGGAGAGAGCTGGGCTGCACTCGGGGCAGCTCTGCTGTGCTTGGGGCCACAGGGCTGAGGCACGGGGCAGTGGCAACAGGCTGGGGAATCAACGTCCAGCGAGGAGGAAGGGAAGGCAAGATGGGCAGAGGAAAGCGAGGGCAGAGGCCCTGATCAGCCAGGGCTCTGGCTGGCAGCAGCAGGTGGCAGAGGTGGCCAGGGACAGCCCAAGGAGCATGTGGCATCCAACCGCATGTGCTACGGGAGGAAATCACCTGCGACCTGCCCCAAGCCAGTGCCCACGGCCCCCGGGCCAGCTCAACGATGAGCAGGTTCCCAGCATGGGCAGGAGGGTGCAAGTGGCGGTTTGTGGACCCAAACTAGCCCAGACCGGACCCACATTCCTCAGCATTCGGGTGTACCCTGGCACAGGCCCTGGTGACCCCCGGGTGGCAGACGATGCCCTGTGACAGGCCAACACTGTTAAGTATACCCAGGAGAGGTGCCCCCAACACGTAGCACAAGGAACACCAATTCGCAACACTCGTCCATAAAATTCCGGTCAGTAAATTCCCCACAGGCGGGGCCCGGGGGGGCTTCTAACTCCTCGTCCTCCTACGGTGAGCAGGGGTCCCAGGTTACTCATCGGGCATGCCTTCAGAGAGCTCCCTAGAGCCCCCTCATCACAGGCCTTTCCCAGGGGCTCCCCACAAAGCGCTGGGGCGGGGGAGGAAAGGGTGTAAATACAGCATTTTAGTCATTTAATAAGGGTTAACTGGAGATGCACGATGCAGTACTTTATTTGAAGTCAACTCTCCAACGTCAAACTTTAATTGTGTGAGTGGCCAGCACAACCATGCAATTCCCCCCGCCCCCCTCCCGACTGAAAAAAAATGACCATCTGGAAACCTCTTGGCAAAGGCGCTGGGCATTAGTGTGCGCAAGACCCCTCAGAGCCAAGCCGGCCATGCCTGCCGCCCCACCTAACCTGCCGCGGCCAGCCGCCATCTGGAGGGTGGCCGCTCGTCACCGAACCATCTCCAGTGTCTAAGGAGCAGGATCGAAAGACGACGTCTATGAAGATAGCAACACACGCGGTATGAGAACACGGACCTATCACACACTGGGACCGCCGCGCCGTGGGTGCCCACGCGGGGTGGTGGCGCTGGGGGGCGTTTCCTCCCCCACCTCTAGTTTCCGAATGAGAAATAAGTATGACCCCAAAGCAGGAAGCGAATGGCTGCAGTCTGAAACACCGTGACCGCCACCCGGCATCTTCACTCCATCGGTCATTAAACATGTATTTACTGACACCTCTTTCTCTGTGGCTGGCATGTTGCTGGCACTGGGGACATGGTGGCAAACAAGACAGACCACGTCCCCGCCCTCTGGGAGCAAACATTCTGGCCGGAGAGGGACATGACGTCACGGCGTGGCAGGTGCACAGAACGGAACGACGCAGGGTTTGTGAAGAGAATGTTGGGGTGGGGGCCGTCTCAAACGGGAGAGGGTGGCGACCAATCGCGCCTCAGTCTGGGCGATGGCGGCGGCCGGCGGAGAGCGAGGGCACAGGCCCTGGGGCGGACATGAGCCTGGCTTTTCCGAGAGCGGCAAAAAAGGACAGTGTGGCCAAAACAGAGAGCACGGGGCCCAGAGTGGTATCGGAGAAGATCGGAAGGGTAGACAGGGACCAGGTCAATGGCTAGTAACCTTGGGGATGTGTGAACTTGGAAGGAAACACTATAAATATTTTAATTTCCACTAATGTCAAACTAAAATATAGTCTTTAGAAGCACAGGCAACAAACCACAGTAATTATGAGCAGTGCCTGTGGCTTTGAATAGAAAATCATAGCTATTTGCACATCGCATTATAGCTGTTTGCACATACCCCGAAATATCATCTACGCTTATCACCACTTCAAGATTCCAGCAGTTCCTAGACCTGCTCCTGGAACTTCAGTGCATAAAGAATTACAATGACTGCATCACAAATCTACGTTTAATCTCCTGGCATCTGTATTTTCATTAGCTGGTTAACCTTTGCAACCCGTGCATTCCCTCTGAGGTTTTAAAAGCATCATCCTGGGAGGGAGGGGACCCCAAGGCTTTTCCGACTGCCCAAGGGTTGGGGAAAGGCACACAGGAGGTTCAGGAGCCTGGAGCAGACCCTGGGACGCCTGGATTTATGCTGAGCCACGGCCGGGCCCTACAGCTCCGAGCTGGGCAGAGGTGGGTCTGAATGTCAGCTCCGCCAACAGCCCTGTGCCTGATGGAGTACGCATTAAAACTCCTGAACGGATGCATCTGCCCCGCATTTCTCACAGACCACTTAACTACACGGATCACTTTTCACAGAGTACTTGGTGAAGAACTGACTTGTGAGAGGGGCAAAGGATGAGTCCAATTATTTCTATCCAGAGAGCAAGGAACAGACGTCAGGGTCTGGGTTATTGAAAGGCGTAAACCTTAACTTTTAAAAAGCAACGATTTCTGAAAGAGTGATTGTAATACAAACGTGTGCAAAATAAATAATAAACAAAACACAGAAAAATCTAAGAAAATAAAGATCGACCTTCGCCACACCACCTGCCAATGGTTTCTATCTATGCTTTCTAGACTTTGCATATAATAAACATGCTCTGTAAAATGGGGAACATCTTCTGTAACACGCAGGTAGTAAATCAGTCTCCGTGGGCCAGTCTCTGCCACAACTCTCCGCCTGTGCCACTGTCACTCAAAAACAGCCATGGACAAACTGCCAAAAGGGGGAGTGTGTGATTTTTACGTGTCACAAAACACTACTTCTCTTTTGACTTTTTTCATTTACTAAAAAACGTAAAGCCATTCCTAGCTCAAGGGCAATACAAAAACAGCAAAGGGCTGGATGTGGCCGGCGAGCAAGTCTGCAGACCGCTGTAATAAACGGTTAACTTTCACGGTCCGTTTCACGGCTACCCGTTCTCCCAGGACATACCGCGGGCATCGCTTAACAGTTACGTGACATCCCACTGCATGAAAAGACCGTCGGTTAACGAGTTTCGTATCGACATCCTTTTAGACGGCTTCGACTTTATACGGAGGGGCACACGTAACTCATCTGTGCGAGCCTGTTCTGAAAAGGACCTTCTTCTCCATCGCACGATGCGTTTTCCTGGCCACCGACTCGGCCGCCCCTTTCTCAGGCCACCCTTACAAAGACACGGAACCACACAAAGACCTTAGCATCGACAAAAAAATCCAGTCCTGCGTGAAGCCCGCTTACTCAATCCATAACAAGATGACATTTTCTGCGTGCGTCACGGACTGCTTGGGCCTGTCTTCTCGCGTGAAGCACCAGTTTCTGCTCCGACTTCATTTTTCTATCGGGCGGTTTATTTTCTCCCCAGGTAGAACCATTAAGCCAATTTTTCCAAACCCCGTTTACCACTCAGTGCGTCCCTCCCTGCGATGGCACACGTCTCCCTCGGCACGTCCTATGTCACGGGACCGTTCGGGCACCACTACGCCACGTCCGCTACAATGATGGTCTAAACTCTAGACGTCAGGCTGCGAAAGCCTCCGCCTCACCCTGCCCTGTCTCTGCCTCGTGCTGCCTTTCTTTTTCAGACCATTACCATTTCTTCTCAAGTGACAACTCTTTCACACGCACCTGAAGATCACCTGGTCCAGCCTTCTCCCTACGTTCACCTTCGGATGGCTGACTACACACACACGTGAACTGGGGTCTCTCTATCTGAAAGCATCGGGTCTTTCTACCCCAAATCGCTGCCTTCCCTCCCTTCCTGAGCGCCTTTGCATAGTTCTGCACTGGCCTCTTTACTGAGCACGCTTCTCCATCGTAAAAGCTTTCCCACCTGCTCCGTCTTCCAAGCGGACGTGCAAATATTCCTCCTGCCCCATCGTCCAGTCCCCACTGTGCTCAGGGAGAGACCTTCGAGAGCAGCAAGGCTGCTGGAGGCAGCCTCGCCCTCCTGCTCCCAGGCCGCCTCTACGTCCCCCCCTCTAAAGCCACATGCTGGCCACTGATACGTGGCGGTATTTATCGTGTTAAGGAAATAGCCCCCGTGACCAGGAGTCATGGGGGAATGCGTGCTGCATTCTGAAGGCCTTTTTAGAATCTGCCAAATGACTGTCCAGCATTAATCTGTTACTGGATTTACTAACACCACACCATTCTCCAGCCGCGGGTATGAGCTGTTGCTGGTGATTATCTTTCTCCTGTACTAGTAGGTTCCCCTTGCTAATATCGTTTTGAGGCTCTTTGTGCTTACAATCACAAGCACAACCAGTCTGTGGCTTTCTTTTTCTGTGCATCCCTCAGATTAAGCTGAAGACGAGAGTTCTAGAACTAGCCCACCTGGATCCCTCCCGGCTCAGCCTCGCCGCTGCAGGCTGCAGGATGCAGGCAGGCCACCGCACGCCCGCGTGTGCAGAGCGGGGATGGCCAAGTGCCGGCTCGGGGCTGCCGAGGGTTAACCAGCTGCCGCGAGGCCCTGAGCAGGCGCCGGTGGGCTCCCTGCCGCTCATCATCATCATCATCATCATCATCGGGACCCCAGTGAGGTTGGCTGCTCCCCTTTCAAACTCCCGTGAGCGCTCGGCATGGCCTGGGGCACCAGCGCCTTATCAGTTGGCTCTCTGACACTGTGCCACGTCCAGCCAGGGGCGCTGACCTCGGCCTTTCTCCCTTGTCCGGGGTCAGCCCTTCTGCTCTGTGTTGCCACAGAAGATGATTACTCTGCCGACACTTTCAAAACGTATTACTATGCGACCTGGTATCCACCATTAAAATCTTCTCCGTGTGCGAGGTGTCCGTCACCTCCTCCTGCAGATCTGACACTGCACGTTTAGGTGTAAAGTCTGCGCATCGATGTTAAAAATCAAGCTTATTAATCCTAAAAGGGGATTCCTCAATCCCGCTATATCTTCAAGTCGCTCCATCTGTCAGACGAAGGGCTAAGGGAAAGTCCAGGTGTGAACTCTGGGGCCGCCACCTGGCCCTGCTCCTGCCGCGCACCCAGCATCGCCTGGGCAGGTCGCCTCACCTCTCCGTTCCTGTTTTCCAGCCTGCGCGATGGGCTGAGGACAGCGCCTCGCGCCCAGGGGGCTGCAGAGTGACGTGTGCGTGCAAAGCGCGGAGATCGGGATCTGGCACAAAGCTCAACGCGGACCCCGCGGCCACGGCTACCGGAGGGACGCCGCACGCCGCGCGGCACTCGGGTTTGAAAACGGGAGTTTCCAGCTCAAGACGTGCGTATCTTGCACCACGGCCACAGGGACTTCTGCAGTCCCTGGAAACCCAGAGCCGCCCTGCCTGGGGCGGACCGTCCCCTCCGATGGGCAGGACGACCCCTTCGCATCCTCCTGTGGGCCCGGGCTGCTTCCTCCGATAGGTCCGCCGTGTGCAGGCCAAAATGCGATAGGCCCTAGGCTTTGCTGCTTTGCCAAATTCTAGGACTCGGAGCCTGTTTTCAGGTTCGAGCCTCCCCTTGGTCGATCAATGCGATCTTGCTGTGCGTTTGTCCCAAATGCCCCCGTCCCACACCACGAGGAAGCCGCGCTGCCCGCCAGGGGCCGTGCCGACTCCTGGACCCTGAGCGAGAGACCCTCCGGGGTGCACTCCCCCGGCAGGCGCCCACCTTCCCTTCCCACTGGGCAAGCGGCCTGCATTTAGGGGCCCCAAAGGCGAGCCAGACAAACGCCTGGGCTCTGGGCGCTTACCTTGTAATGAGCCAGCTGCAGGGCGAGCTGCACAAAAGCGTCGGGGCTCGTCCGGCATTTCTTGATCAGCGCTTTCCCGAACGCGGTGAAGGGGAAAGAGTGAAAATCTATGTCGTCGGCCAGACGGTTGGCGCTGGTCAGGGAGGTCTCTATCACCTCCTGGCACTTGAGACAAAGAAGGAAAAGGTTTGCTGAGCGGGGCGCAGCATGACACACGCGCCGAAGGAAAGAAAGGGCACCCTCCTTTCCAGCGCAGCGGCCGGAGCCACTGCTCGGGGACACGCCGGTCACGTCCTGGTCTTGGTTCTTTCCAGAAAGGTTATCCGGACACCGCAGTGCATTAATAACAGGGAGCAGTGGGGTGCCCCCAGTGGGCCGAACACATGGTTCCCGGTGGGACCCCAAAGGGCGTTTCCAGCAGCCACGGGTTTTCTCTTCTTTAAAAAAAAAAAAAAAAAAAATCCACAGCTGCTGCACACTGATCAGGGATCCGATTCCACGCACTCGGACCGCGGTCCGCCGTGTGCCGGAAACGAGCCCCCCGAGCAGAGAGGTCACGGAGGAGTCTCAACCACGGCCCCGAGTGGAAGCGGCCGATCGGAGACGGCCCCACGCCGCATGGTTCCGAAAATGTGCCGTTCTGGAAAAGGCCAAACTAAAGAGGCAGTGGAGCGCTCACTGGTCGCCAGGGGTGAGAGGGCGGGCGGGACGGAGGGGTGGAGCACAGCGTCCCTGTGGGGCGCTGCGATGGTGGACACACGGCACTGGTCACCTGTCTGCACCCACAGAACGCACGCCACCAGGCGCGAACCCTCCTGCAAACTGACGGCTCCGGGGGACGATGACATGTCAACGTGGGGTCATTGATCCCAGCAAACGTACCATCTGGCGGGGGACGTGGACAGTGGGGGAGCGGCAGGGGGTACGAGGGGAATCTCTGCACTTCCCGCCAAGTTTGCTGTGAAACCAAAAACTGCTCTACAAAAATCATTTAAAGTTTTAAAAAGTAAACGGTAAGTAACTTGGCCATGGACAAGGACCCCTCCGCCCACACACGCTGGCAGAGGTAGCACCTCTCTGAGGCACACGCACCAGCCCCGGGGACGCAGGATGGAAAGACGCAATCAGATAGGGCCGTGGCGACAGACACAATGACTTTCTGGGTCAGAAAAATTACTTCCTACGCCCCAGGAAGTCCTGCTTGACTCGACGAGCTGGCGTTTCCAGCCTTAAAATCCCTTCCTGAAAGGGCTCGAACCGAACAGAGTGCACCTAGGAATCTTGACGAGGAACCAAAATGGTTCCAAAGTGATTCCGAGTATTTCAACACGAAAGGAAGTGTGATTCCGCTTTTCGCTTTGTCACTCACGGTGACGTGCAGCAGAGCGTGAGCTGGACACCTGACGATCTGAACTAGAAGCTTCGAATGGAAGCAGCAACATGGACTGGGGTTTCCAAGGCAACAGGGGCTGTAGCAGCTCCCTGGTGGCCCCAGCAAAGACCCTCGGGGCGGACAAACCAGTCTTCCTGGCCTTCAACAGAACTGTGAACTCTGGGGAGAGGACAGCGGGACACCCTGCCCTAAGGAGTAATTAGTGGCTGGGATAACCCGACTTACTTCCTCCGGGAGGTCCCACTGTAGCCGGGTGGGGTACGGGATGTTCGGGTTGGTGTCGCCTTTACAGTGTCCGTCCTCCAGATAACCCAGCTGAAAGCTGTCAGTGGCCATGACGTACTGTGGGGGCGGGCGGAGACACATACGAAAAGTCAGAAAAGATGCTGTAGCTAACGCCGCCACGTGACGCGTAACAGACAGAGCCTCGTTCTTCACAGAGGTGGTATCGGGACTTCGGTGGCTTTTAGACAACTCGGTTATCTTAAGAATTGAACGATGGGGTAAAAGGCATGCCCCGTTTTTATAAGCCAAGATTTCAAATGCTTGCTTCTGTGCGGCCTGAAACTGGGCGGATGAGGGAAATCTAGGAAACACAGCAAAGGAGAGATGGTTTCTTCCCGAGCACCCCGAGCTTCGGCTCTGCCCTGGAGTCACTGCGTCAGGAGCGGCTGCCGCCTCACTGCGCGGACCCCATCGGGAGGCGGCGGTCCGCGCGCTTCTACGCGAGGACCCTAAGCCACACGAAATGAAGACGCGATGTCTTTCACGCCACGTCACATGCGGGGCCCGCACGTGCCCCGCATGACCAGACACGCATCACACGGTTATGCTCACTCCGCGGCTGGGATTTCCAACAGCCGTTTCCTCATTCAAGTTAAACCTGCAAAAAAAAAGAACCAAGCAGCAGCAGCAGCAAAAACCCACCTCCCAGAGGTGGCCGATGATGGGCGCGTCGGCCCAGGAGTGCTCAGCGTTCAGGCCCATTTTCCCATTTTTGAAGATGATGAAGGTGAATGACTTGTCGAACCACCTGCGTGAAAAAACGGAACCTCAGTGTTTACAAAGACAAAAAAAAGAACACGCGCTTTCTGGATGGGCCCAAGGACCGGGCGCCCACCCCGCAAGCGGCTTGCGGACATTAAAGAGTCTCTGTGGACAGATCACGAAAGCACCCGCGGGACTGCCAAGTCCTTCGTTTCTTCCCTGTTCCGGGGAAGCAAGCATCTGTGTTCCGGACACAACAAGGGGAACAGGACACGTAACACGTAACACGCGGATGCCCGGGGCAACCGCGGCAAGACGGGAGGAGGCCCCCCCCCACGTGCCTGCACAGCCCCATCACGGCGATCCGGGCCCCGCCGTGACAGGCAGGCAGGACCTCACTTTACGTCAAGGAAACGGCAGCTCCAGGAGGCCAAACGGCCTCACCACCGCCATGGGGCCACATCCAGGTGAGGCCGCAGCCACCACCCTCTCCCGCTCCGGTGACCGGGGCACCACGCCTCTCTAGCTTCTCCCAACAGGGGCGATCATGCACGGAGACGGCAAGAATCTCGAATTCGCTGCTTCGGCTGTGCGTGTGTGTGTGTTGGTGACGAGAAGAAAATTAAGTTGTATTTTTATTGCTAGCCTCACTCCTTAAGAGTAGGGGTCGGCCACATGTGACATTTCTTCCAAGTTCGCTGTCTTTCAGGTGAGCACAATACCTGTCAAAACACCTGCCGTGTAGCAGAGACTTGGCGTAGGAATCCATCGATGTCACCGGGTCCTCCTCTTTGTACCCCTGCTCGGTTTCATCTAACGTCACAAAGAACGCGGCCTTTTCCACGGCATCCAGGGACTGCTTGTTCTTCCCACGTCCGAAATAGGCTTGGCGACACCGGGCCCAGGGCACTCTGCGGTAAGGATGCGATATGGTCGGCCCGCTGCGACGAGGTGCCATCTCCGGGCACGTGACGTTCAAAACGACGGCGTTTCCCACCGTTTTGGAGAAAACCACCCATCTGTGATTTCCTCCGCCTGCAGCTTGCGGCTGTCGGCCCGCTGGACCGCGGGGCCTGCGGGTGGGGGCCTCGACCTCTCCTCATTGTCTGTCCCGGGACAGGGCATGAGGCCCGGCACGAGACGCTTCGGTAAACGCTGATGGCCCGTGAGCCCGGTCACAGGGGCCGCAGACCCACAGAGAAGGAGACCCTGCACGTCCTCCGCCCCCTCCCCGGGGCCCGTCCTAACAAGTTCTGGCTCAGGAAGTCATGGCGAGCATGAGTGCGCGGTCCCCGCGAGCCGGGTGGCTCCAAGCCTCTTCCGTGGATGGCTCACTGACCTTTGCTCCCACTTCCACCATGAAGGTGAGGAAACTGAGGCACAGAGCTGTGGGCCCAGCGACTCTGTGGAAGGGTGGGATTCAAGCCCAGGCCAGCCTGCCTCGAGTCCACGCTACGAGTGGCACAGGACACCCATGACGAGGGCTGCCCCAGGAGCCAAATCCAGGGATTCTGCCCCGTCCTGCCCCACGTGAGAACGCAGAGCCAACAGGACGGCCCCTCGTCCAGACTCGCCCCGGCTGGGGCTCCTCTGATTGCTCCTGGGCCCGCTCACTCACCCCTGCCACCCCGGGTTCTGTGCCCCAGCCCACCATCCCGATCGGGGGCATCTGTTCTCTGCCCCCGTCCCGTACTCTCCCCAGGAGCTTGGCCGAGGTGGTCCAAGGGCTCCTGCACTCCACAGCACCCATGCCTGGGCCCACCCCCACCCAAGTTTCCACCCCGACGCCCACTGGCTCCTCAGACAAGCCTTCCTTCCTGCTCACACCGCCGTCTCCTGCCCTCACTGCTGGGGGACCCCTCTGTTTCCAGGGCCAGAAGAATCTCGTAAATCTATTTGGGTCCCTTCAGCTTGGTGGTCCTTTTGATGGCACCCGGTCACAGGATTGAGTCCAAACACAGTCAGGCACCCGGGGCCCATCCCACCCCGAAGGCCAGCATCCCACACCCCCCCCCCCAGTTCCCAGCATGCTCTGCTGCCCTGGTGGGCGGTCCACCCTCTGCATGCCCTCGCCTGGGGCACTTGCCTCCTCTCTGCAGGAGAGTCACTCACCACCTTATCCCTGACACTGCTACCCCCGCTGCCACGTTGCTGTGCCTTGGGGGTTCCCAACCAGGGGCGGTACGCACCCCCAGGGACACTGGGCAAAGCAGTCACCCCCGGGGAGTCGCTGCTGGCATCCCATGGGTAGAGGCTCCTCTCCCTACAGTGGCCCCTGAGTAAGGGGAGAGCCACACGACGTCCCCACCCCTCGGCCGAGACCCCTGTCATGGAGGAGCCGCACACCTTTCTCCCGCCGTGAGGGCCGCCAGCTTCGCCTCCCCGGCCTGAGGCTCCGACGGGTCATCCAGAATCCTCTGCATCTGCTGCTCGATCTCGCGGGGCCTCAGCAGCCTGCCGTCGTGGTAGAGCCAGACCTTGAAGTAGCGCCCTTTGTGGAAGACGACAATGTGCTTGCTGTCTCTTACGTGCTGGATGGTGTCTGGAGCGGGGGCGGGGCGAGACAGAAACCAGGAGCACGGGTTAGAGGGCGGGGAGGATGTCGCCCCCGCGGTCTGACTCCTCCCCCTGCGGCGCCCCACGCGGCTCAGGAGCCCGCGCCGCAGGAGTCGGCCCATGGCTGACCCATGGCTGACCCATGGCTGACCCACGGCTGCGCAGCGCCCGTGAGCGCGCCGGCTTCAGACAGGCCGGGCTTCCGCGCTCCGCTCGGCCGCGCGTCGGCCCTAGCGTCTCGGGCCAACGACCGGACTCCTCCCTAGGCCTCCATGTCCCTGCCTGAGCGTGGAGCTCGCTCTCCTCTCCCTCACGTGGTTGTGCAAGAGTTAAGACGGTGTCTCGTTCCTGATCGCGGAGGAAAAGCTGGCAGCTTTCCACCGGTAGGTGCGTTGCGTCAACACGGACAGACCCTGAGAGTGTGTCATGCCCCGTCAGAGCAAGACGGACGCAAGACGCCCTCACTCACGCGTGGACTCGAAAGACAAAAGACGACAACGTCAAAAATGCCCCGAGCTCGGCTGACACAGAGCAGGCAAGAGGCGGGCGGGGGCGGGGGTCCGGGGCGCGGACTTCCGGCCGCGATGGGGGTCGGGGGCACGGACTTCCGGCCGCGACGGGGGCCCGGGGCGCGGACTTCCGGCCGCGACGGGGGCCCGGGGCGCGGACTTCCGGCCGCGACGGGGGCCCGGGGCGCGGACTTCCGGCCGCGAGGCAGCGCAGTCCTGGGGACGCGAGGGGCGGCGCGGCGACCGTGCCGCACGCACGGCTCTCGGCGGCCGGGAGCAGAACCCGAACGCTCTCATCACGAGAAGGACAAAGGCGCGTGGCCGGCAGCGCGGCGAACGCCGCACGACAGACCCTGCGGGACCCAGATGAGCGGTGCGGGGGGTCCCCGAGCCCTGTGGACGCCGGGGTCGGACGCCCGACGAAGACAAAGGGACGACGGGGGTTCACCGGAAGGGACCGTCGCAAGCCTAAAACCGCTACACTCTCGGGAGGTCACCGCGCATCTCGGCCGGTGTCCCCGACGCTTCCTTTGCCGTCTCCTTACGATGACGTGAGGACGGGAAGTGCCGGTCCCCCCCCACCCCCTCCTCGCTCGCCCCAGGGACCCAGGACGCGCCACACACTCACCTGTTTCCTCGCCTGGGATCCGGGAGGTGTTGAACATCCGCTCCCACTGAGCGGAGCACAGCGGGACCGTGGACCCCAAGAGGAGGATCTGTGACAGAAAGCTGTGTCACTCAAACACTCCACAGGGAGCAGAGGGGCACACCCGGACCGCGCGCTCCGATGCCGGACTTGCGATGCCGGACTTGCGGTCTGACGCCGTCTCCCCCGAACTCCGCCAGGGACAGCGCCTGGCCTCGCCGGGGACTGCCTGCCCCAGGCCAGGGCACGACTCCCTGTGTGGCTACCCACTGAAGGACACGCTTCCATCACTCATGCAAACGCTGACCCTTGAACCAAAGGAGCAGCTATGGAAGAAGCTTCTCCGGGGAGGTTCACCAGCGAAACGTCTTTCCTTCGAAGTAAGAGTTTTTTCAAGGGGCAAATGACAGCGCTGAAGCACACCCGACGTGTACCCATTTAAGACACACAGGGAGAATGAAATCTCCAAACGACCCTGCGGAGCGGAAGACGCTAGACCCGCGGCCCCCTCAGAAAAAAAGGGCACGAGCTATGTGATCCCATTTACATAAAGCTTTGGGAAATGCCAAGTAGTCTAGAGGGACAGAAAGCGGGCCAGGGATTACGTGGTGGGTGACCGGTGGGGAAAAGGACGTAGAGAGGGAGGGGGACAGGGTGGGGAGAGGGCGCCGAGGCCCGGGGGAGCTTCTCCGGGGTGACGGATGAGTTCGCGACCTCAGTGGTGGTGATGGTTGAATAGGTGCATGCATATAT
The DNA here is from genome assembly GCF_014176215.1 of Rousettus aegyptiacus. Classification (NCBI taxonomy): domain Eukaryota; kingdom Metazoa; phylum Chordata; class Mammalia; order Chiroptera; family Pteropodidae; genus Rousettus; species Rousettus aegyptiacus. The sequence continues at coordinate 118,549,677 of NW_023416308.1, forward strand.
ACGTCAGCGTGACAAATCAGACCCTTGAGCACGTCCAATTAATCAGGTGCAGCCCAATTAACGCCGTCTCCAAAGATTAAAAAAAAAAAAAAGGCAGCGCGCCCGCTCACCGGCTTGATCTCCTCGCGGTCCACCTGGCGCCTGTACAGCAGGATGGCGTGGATGGTGTTGCCGGCTCGCGCTGCCTGGATATGCGTCGGCAGCACGTACAGCAAGTCCTGGAACGGGAAGCCGCGCGTCGGCAGAGAGCACGGTCGCCGGGAAGGGCGGGCTGGCCTGGGCGCAGGGCGGCGCGCGCCCCAGCCCCCAGGACGACGGCCCCCACAGGCGGCGGATCACGCCTGCCCTGCGAGAGGACAGCCTGCGCTTGCGTTTCCTGCACTTGGTCAGTTTCCTTTTTTTTCTCCTAGGACAGAAGGCCCCAGAGGTCATTCTGGGACTACTGACGGTAACAGTATAGTTTAAAGTTACATGTTAGACAAATGTAAGTTTTAAAAAGGTGACGGGATTATTTGTCCCAAATATCTTCACGTGATGCATTTTTTTTTTTTTTTAAAGCAGAAATAAGAGCAAACGGGAAGTTTTCTGGATGAGAAGCGACCAAAAGGTATAACATAACCTTTCGTAGAGAGCGGCTGCCGCGCCTGCAACTTTTCTACATTCTGAGACACATTTTTGACTGTCACTTCCCGTGACCGGAAGTGAAGACCGGGGGACACAGGCCTACCCCACAGGTGGAGGGAGCGTGTCCCTGATTATGTAGGAAAAGTGTCTTTGTGGGGAACAGACATTTCAGTCTTCAGAAATACAAAGGATGCAGGTGGACAGCTTACTGTCAAAAAAAGTTCTACGTCCCACACCAGCCACTGTTTTATAAGTCTGAGATTGTTTCCGATGGGAAAAAAAAAAGTTAAAAGGAAAAGAAGAGAAAATTTTCTAAAAGATAAAAACAAACAAACAAACAAAACATACGAGAAATGAAGGACAAAAAGAAAAGGAAACAGAAAGAATTCGATCCGCCGGTTATTAAGCAGAGACCCAGAACCCCAACCAAGGGGCTTCTGAAAAAGTGGCGTGTGCTGTCCCAGACCGTAACATCTCAAAAGACAAAGACATGTGACCCCCTGGTCCCTCGAGGCATGGGACAAAGTTGAGTGCGGGCCCGGGGGCCACACCCTCGACCAACCCGAGACCCCGGTGGGGTGCATTGGCCATGGATGGTGGAAGCAGGCCCTAGACCCCGAGCGCCCGCAGGCAGCCTGCAGGGCCGCCAAGTCACCACCCAGCGGCCATGCGTCCAGCAGACGCCCGCCCGTCCGGCTGGACGACTCACCATGGCGTAGTAGTTGCTGTTCACCATCAGCGGGCCCCGCCCTCGGAGGTAGATATACTTCTCCCACCAGTCGCTTACCTGTCGGTGCAAACGGACAAGCTCAACGAGCGAGCGAGCGTGAGGTAGGCGCCCTGGGCTGGCGGGGAGCAGGGGGGCGGGGGCGGGGCACTCGGTGCAAAAAAAACAACGGGAAATGGAAAGCGGTCTTTTTTGAAGTCATGGCAGCTAGACAGGAGATCACCTTCGTTTTATAGTTTAAAAAAAAGACCAAATGCAACATACGCGATGATGTTTGTCTGCTGACACTTCCCAACACTACTCTCCAAAACGATGTCACCCTGCTCCCCGGGCTCCCCAAAGCAGCCACCTCTCAATCCCGCAGAGCCTCGGTGCTCAAACGGGGTCCACAGGTGTTGTCTTCACCCCCTCCTCCCAGCACGACGCCCCACCTTCCCCCGAACGGCTCGCAATCTCTTCCTGGTCCCCGACCGAGGGACCGCACTGTTTTCTCACTGTGTTAAAGTGCACGGATGCATAGAACGGTGTGCACATCGGCCTGCGTGTACATGTGCGAACGTGGGGGGGATTCACCACCAGCGCCTGCTGAGCAAAGGAGGTGACCCTCCCGCCCCTGGCCTGCCTCTCGCGCTCCCTCTAGCTGCTGCCCGCGCAATCGATGCCCCCTTCCAGCCCGGGCCGCTGGCTCTGGCTCTGTCGGGGTCGCGTTGAATACTTTCTCTTCCCCACCCGCTGTTTCTCAAAACTGCCACCCATTTCATCTGCCAAATGCCCTCTCTCGCCAGCCACGCATGGGGAAGTCCAGCTCGTTCATGGAACTGATTCCTATTTTCATACAAAGAATTCCATCAGAACAAAGACCATGTGCATAGACTTACATAATTGGTAGCCCACCAGGACTTTAACTTCAGATACCACTGTAACTTTGGCCCAAGATTGACCGCAAAATCTTCTGCCAGAGCCGTCATCCGCTTAAAGTCACCTTCCTTCATAAGAGGCTTCACCGATTCCAGATACTGTGGTTGACAAAAAAAAAAAGGGGGCAAGTTAAAATGCATGGCGTCCTTAGGAAAAAAACTCTCAACGTCTTTAAAAGATTTTAAAATCTTCCCCACGTTGGTTTTGCTGGTCCTCACACAAGCTGGCTAACTCCAAGGTGAGTGATGTTTCAGATCGGTGATAAACAACAGAACTTTCTCGTCTTTTATTGGCTCTACAAGCTACGCAGATCCCGCATCAGCACAAAATCACCAACGTGGCTTGCAGATAATTTGGAAGGAAATTTTGATGGCGCTGCCTCTCCGTTATCTGGCCCTTAACAAGAGCTCCCCTCTCCCTTAAGCGGCCACGTGCCGTGCGGATGAGAACTCAGGACACCAGGGCAGGGAGGAGCCGGAAGGATGACAGGGACCGGGGCTGGCCACGCCCCCGGCCAGGATTTCCACGGCACTGTGGAGGCACCGAACGCCACAGAACCGCACACTTTAAAATGGTCACTGTCATGTCATGCATGTACGTACCACAATTAACACGACTGGTAATGTAATGCAGCAGAACCACTGAACTGGGCACCGGGAGTGAATTGTACGGTATATGAATTATATCTCGATAAAGCGGTTCAAATTTTTTTGCCAAGTGGTTTCCCTATCAAGTATGATGCCTTTATATTTAAACACACACACACACACACATACACCCCCCCCCAAAGGTGTGCTGATACGTTAGGGAAAAAAAACAAAACAGGGCAGCCCCACAAGGCGCCCTGCTGGGAACCGACATGGCCAGACGACAGCTAGCTAGCTGACAATCACCGTGACGTCGTATACGCTGTTCCTACCGAGACTGGCACAGTGGGCATCCCCGCGAGCCCACGCCTCACCTACCCTGTTCACGGTGTCCTTCACGGCTGGGACCGGCAGGCGTGGCAGAGAAGTCTGGAAGCTGTACAACATGGGCTTCCGGCCCGAAAAGATCTTGACCATACACTTAAAAAAAAAAAGAGGCCCATTTTAAAGGACGAGGCTTTGAGACTTCATGGAAGACGCGAAACCAGTTCTCCGGCGTCCGCACTCTGCCGATGGTTCACCGCTTTGTTTTCCTGCTTGTCCGCTTTCTGCCCCCACCCTCACGGGCCGTAGCGAACTAACAGGCAGCCCCCAAATAAAAACCAGGCTGAAGGGAAGTCCAGCTGCAACGGAAGCGCTGTGATGTCCCTCCTGGCCGGGAGGCGGCGGTCTCTGGCCAGGGCCTGGCCCGGGCGCCGTGGGATCACAATCTGGCTGCCCCACCCCACGTGAGGCGGGTTGGCCCACCTGCTTCCGCGAGGCCCTGGCTCTAGGGACTGGCTCAAGGCTCTGGCAAAGGCTGAGCCAGGTGCCTGGATCTCAAGCCCACCCCGGGAGAAGCCACGTGCCCACTTTGGTCTTTGGCAAGCCTAGTGGACGGCACACACTTGCCTGCTATCGGTCTTTGCTTTAGGCTGGAATGACCTAAACTTTGTGTGATAAGTGGTCATCTCGGGCTGACCAGACCACCGAGAAATATCTAGGGCTCACGGTGGGTGTGGCTTGTGTGTGTGAACGAGGTGAATCTTGATGCTAAAAAGCGCTGGAACTCAACTGGACGTCAGCTGTGAACGTCACACTCGGGGATGCTGTTTAACTTGTTTACACGGAATGTATACAGCACCGTCTCGGCATCTCTCCTGGGTGCTAAGTTCTGCTTCTCTGGAAATCAGACAACTTCATCCAAGCAACAGAAGTTGGTTGGGGAAGGAGTAAAAAGGCAGGGGTACGAGGCAGGCTTGCACCCGGGGGTGGCACCCCTGTGTCTCCCAGACTTCTCTCGCCAGCGGACCCCTGGGAAGGCTATCGGCCTGCGGATGGAGTCGGCACTCAGCGGAACCAGGACAATACCGTCACACAGGGCTGATGACCAACACCAGGCTAAGGGCTGCAAAGAGCTGGTGGAACACACTGGAAGCCAAAGGTGAGTCCAGGAGCCTGGTCGGCCTGGTCAGCCAGGGAGACCCGTTAACACCCACGTTCAGGTGAGAAAAGCTACAAAGAAGTGGACAGACCATACTTTCACTTGATGGACGGCCTGGATGACCAACCCAGCGGGCATGAAACGTTCAGAGCTCAACATCGTCGAAGAAAAGCACTCTTTGACCTAACCTCACGAGTCACAGTGAATCGGGCCTCTCCAGCAATCAGGAGGTCACCTGCCCAGTCACTGGCCAAGGGTCAAAGGAGGAAAAGGTCCCGTGAGGACACGTCTTTCACTAGCAAAAGCCGCCCGCATGAGAGACGCTAGGTTAAGTGAGATGAGCCAGACACAGACTAAAATACTCCAGCTCGTGGACGTGGCGACCATAGCGGTGACTGCCCGGGGCTGGGGACCTGCAGGGGTGCTGGGGAAAACACTCGCAGTTTCAGTCACACGAAACACACACGTCCGGAGGTCCACTGCCCCACACGGGGCCTGGGAGCGACTGCATAAACCTCTGCCAAGACGCTAGATCTCGTGTGAAGGGCTCGTCCCACAAGAGGGGAGTAAAGGGGGAGGGGGCCGTGAGGGAACTTCCGGGGGAGAAGGGAAGTGTCCGGCGTCCAACGCGACAACGGCTTCCCAGGTGCACATTTGTCCCCGCGCACGAACGGCCAGGGCTCTCACGTGCCCAGCCCCCCCCCCCCCCCCCCCCCCCCCCGCTTAGCGAACGGGTTCAGACGACGCAGACCAGGGCTGCACCCAGGGGACCGCGAGGTTACCATCCAGACTTTGGTGGCGCGGCTCAATTTGCCGTGCTCGGCGAACATCCAGCCGTGATAGGACAGCAGCACCTTGAGGGAGTAGCGCATGGTGACGATGAGGGCCACCCACAGGCCTGTGCCGAAGATGATGCCGCTGGCCACGTGCTTCATCTGGCTGGACATGCAGCCGCTGCCGGGACGAGACGGGACACCCCGCAAACGCGTCAGCCAGCAGAGGAGGCTGCGGGCGACCGCCCCGCGGGACGCTCCGCCCCGCCCCGCCCCGCCCTCCCCGGACGCCAGCGGCGCCGCAGGCCCGGGTCGGGGACCAGGGTCAGGCATATTAACCCAGCTACTCAGATGCAGGCATTTTTCTCCTCACCTTGAAATGAATGCCATCCCACCCCACCCCACCCCCGCTTTGGTAATCTTCAAAACAAACCTGGGCTAATTTGTGTAATGAGTAGGGGGAGGTGCATCTTCCTCTGGGGTCTGAGGACCACACCAGAGGTGACTGGGAGGCTGTGCCCTGCCCCATGATAACCGCACCCCAGAGAGACCCACACCGGACCCGCACCGCCTCGGCCGGGTGCTCATGGCAGGTCCCTGCCACCCCCATCCAGCTCCCTACGATTTCTTTTCTCGAATTTTGAAGTTCACTGTTATGCATAAAAACTCAGATTGTTTAGCAAAAATATTGCCTCGACGATTTATGTTGAAGAGCTTGTTTTTGATCTAGGCAGGCATGTTTTTCGTGTATAAACAAAGAAACTGATCGTATAAAATGATCGTTTAAATAATAAAGACGATACATTTTCATTTGCTAAGGAAAGTGATGTCTTTTACGGCAAAGACGAGGCTTTAGAAATGAGAAGAAATGGAGCTATACTCGCACCTCTTTTGTGGTTTTGCTTTCGGAAGCCACAAAATGTTTACAAAATAAAAACTAAGTGTGCTTCAAATGATTAAAACAAGCACGGTACAACCTGAAGCCATCGCCAGCATTTTGGAAATCTCCAATTTAACATCTTCTAATCCTTCAGTGACATAGAAACATGGATCTTCAAGGTAAAATGCTTCTGCTTCAAAACTTGTGTCTTTCCAGAACCTGTCAAATCTTGACTTCGACTTTGTCGTCTCTCCTTGAAACCTACACGTCGCTTTCTGTTCATCTCACCCACGAGCAGAACTTGGATTCAGGGGTTTAAGAAGCTGACTTTCAAGTGATCTACATTCAGTTGTCTCGGTGCTACTCACTTACCCGAGCCACAAAAATCATACAGTATCTGAGCATGAACAAATAAATGAACGCTCGGGATTTCCTACAAGTATAGATACAGCACTTCAATTCAAAGCATGAACAGAAAAGCTTCTTGTAAAGAACCCTGTCGTCCGAGGCTGCAGGGTATGGGCAGAGAAGCCAGACTCCTGAGCCTGAGAACGCAGCCGCCCGGGGTTGTGGGTCTCCTTTCCCCGAAGACTGTTCCAGAAGAGCCCTTCGGCCTGTTGGCACTGGCCCTTAACCTGGGCTTTCTAAATTTGGGACAGGGATGGCCCAGTTACCACAACTGGTTTAGAGGGACGAAGAAACAAATCTTATAAAGACCCAGATTATAAGGGCTTTAAATAGCCAACACTTCTAAATACCATCCAGTGTTAAGAGACAGCTCACACTCAAAAGTAAATTAAAAATCTCTGTTAGACCCACGAAAGCCTGAAAAGCAGGTAGGAACAGCACAGTGTGTGGGTTAAATAAGGTGTCTGCAGGCCTGCGGCCTCTGGGAACCAAAGGGTGAGCGGACGGAGGAATGGGGTGACAAGTGACAAGCCCCAGCCCCCACACAGACCAAGGGCTCTGGCAGGTGTCCAGGTCAGGTACACGTCCACTAAAAGGACAAGAGTTTTGATTCCTCGCCTTGCAGACACACATAAAGGCACGAGCCAGTTCTTGTGGCTACAGGCCACTGGGCTGGACTCTCAGTCTCTCCCATGAGTCCAGGGGCTTCTGAAGGAAGAGGATTTAAATCCAAACAACCCGCAAGGTACCAGTTTAGTGACGGCCCAGGGTTCGTCTGTTTAGCTTAGGCCGGACCCCCACCCCCCACTGCAGACAGGGCCCGGGCACCGGGGGGACGCACCCGGCTGCATCTCATCCTTCACAGGCTTCGCCCACCTTCCACACCCACTCCCGGCCCGACAAACAAGGCCGATTACGGGACGAGGATGTGGGGACCATTATGGTCATGGCAGTGGGCGCCCAGACACAGGCCCAGGACATGAGATGGGCAGCGAAAGCATCACGTCGAATCCGCAACGGTGACAGACGTGACTACGCCCCCGGCGAAGCCACCCGGGCACCCTGAGCTAGGGAAGGGTGGCTTACGTCCTGTCGAGGGTCCGATTGATCTTTGCGATGATCCCCAGCGAGGGGTCGACCTTGGCATACATCGTCGACATCACGCCCACCACCACGATGAGCCAGCTGGAGGGACTCGCCGGGTACACGCCCGTGATGACGCCGTTCTGCAGACAGACACAGGTGTGAGCCGCGCCCGTCCCCCAGAGTCCCGCCGGCCGCCGGCGACAGCCCCCGGGGAGGCGACTGCAGCGTCCAGCGGCTGAGTGACCGCACTGACCCCGGAGCCTCCACCTGCAGCTGCCCCCACTTCTGTCCAGCTCCATCCCGTGAGCCAAAAGCGTCCCTGAAAGTTTCCCCGAGTGACCTGTTTGAATCGCCCAAGGGACTGGTTTAACGCAGATCCCAGGTGCCACCCAGACTCACTCGTGATACCCGTGAAGGTTAAGGGCGTCACTGAGCCAACCATGAAGTCCTCTCTCCCAAACCTGCCACCCCTGGGGTGCCCAAACCGCCTCCTCCCCAACTGGGACACCTCTTGGCCCCGAGTTACAAGAGACCTCACTCCATGTCGAGACTTTGCTGTAAGAGAATTCCGCCAACCTGCCCCACACATCCCCAGAAACAAAACCGAAGACCAGCAGGAGAGGAAGGAAAGAGAAATACGTGAACCCAAATCGGTAACACGCCGCCCGCGGTAGCGTCTGGGAGGCCGGTGGTGTGGCTCGATCGGGCTAAGCTAAAACGGAGGGAGGACGGTCCCAGCTAGAGCGGCTCGGCTCTCCACACTGCGCCCGCCCCCAGCGGCCCTGCCGCCTGCGCTGATGATCCCCTTGGCCAGGCACAGCCGGGCGCTGGCCCGCAGAGTACACTTTCACACCCATTGGCCTTGCTTTCTCAGCTGTGCGATGAGGTCCTGGAAGTCAGAGGGCAACATTCCCACTGGGGTGCAATGTGGCTGCCCCCCGCTGGCACCCCGGTTTTATTTTCCTCCGCCTGAGAGTTAGTTCTCGGCCAGGCCGGGCGGGCGAACTTCGCTTCTCCAGCAGGTGGCGCTCTCCCCCACTTCCAGCCAATGGCACTGGATGGTGCGGGCCAGGGACGCGGTGTGACCCAGCTGGGCCCCAGCACCCAGCACCCAGCACCTGCTGGCTGGGCCCGGGGATGCCGGCCCTCCGCAGTCACTGCTCCTGCCTACTCTGGCTCCTGGGCCTGTCGCAGCAGCCCACCCGAGCAGTTACCCACTAAACAGGAAAAATGGAGAATGAAAACACCAACTCAAAGCGGGGGGGGGGGGGGGTCCGTGTTTGACTCGATACTGTTCCTCTTGCTTCAGTTTGTCTAAGCGCTTATTCCTTCTGTGTGTTTCTTTAAAACAAACAAAAACGAACCCAAAGCAGAACACGTGCTCAAAGCAGTGAGTTAATTTCCTCTCTTGCAGGTAAACAGAATCGAGGGCATGTGAACTGTGCTTGAATTTATGTGCGTATCTGCCAATGTCTGAACGTTTTACCAGGGAGATCGCTGTCGAATACACTCGTTGCCCTTTCACACTGCTAGAAAAGGATCTTCTGTCTACAAAGCGTGTAGGATTCTGGACTCAGGGCCTTTACTCTGCTTCTAGAGGACAGACTGCTCACCCTGAGCCGCGCCCTCCTTACCTGCCCAACAGGTGACTCGCCCCACCTCCCTTCCAGAATCCCCCTCCCGAACTCAGCGAGCCCAACAGACGTGACAGCCACTTTGTGAGCCTTAAGCGCAGTGAAAATGCAAACAACGTGCCAAACACCAAAATGCAAACAACGTGCCAAACACCGCTCGGAAACAGCTCAGACTCGGGGAGCCTCAGCGTGACCACCGCACAGACTGAGGCGCGCGTCTCTGAGAACCTTGAATCGGATGAACTTCTTCTTCCACGAGTGGAGTCCAGACAGATAGATCTGCTTGAGGGCCTCGTGGCTCAGCCGCAGGTCGATGCCGTCGGGCGTGACGGTGAACTGGAAGGCCACGGCCTGGTGGGCTTCCGCCATCTTCGCGGTCTCCTGCACAGAGAAGGGGGGACTGTAACACGGCGGACATCTCGCCGGACGTGAGAACGCCCCTGCGCGGGCGCGGCATCCATTCTGGATTTAAGGTTTCCCACCCCGCTGGACAGATTTGACATTTTTCATTAACAGATCCGATTTCATGGTTGTGCATCCCCCGTCCCCAGCCGGTCCAGCTGCCTCTGCTGAGCGGCCCTAGGTTATCGGCAAAGTCTCAGCGAGAAACCCCTCAGCCCTGGCCTGGCCTCCGGGCCCGTGGAAACCATTCCCTCTGGCCATTCCCCAAACCATCCCTCCAGGCCGCCAGCCCAGGCAGAAGCATATGCCATCCCTGCCACCAGCCACCCGGAGGCCACGGATAAGCCCACGATGGCCCCGAACCCTGAACCCTTCAGGTAGGAGCAGACGGACACCGAACACCGTGCTCGGTGTCTTGAGAAACCGTTTTAGGCACCATGAGAGACCTACGGACACCAAGCACAGAGGCCTCAGGACGGAGCCGGACCTTCCCCCTCGGAGGCTGTGACCAAAACCACACTCACGGCGAGGGGCGGCCGTGCCTGGAGCCCGCCTCATCCCCCGCACGCCCCGGCCGCGGCCCGGGCTGGCTGCCCCCCACGTCCCCCACACCCCCCACGCCCCGGCAGATGAAACACGTTTCAATGCCAGAGCTTCGGCATCGGCTGTTCCCTTCCTGTCCCCCATCATTTGGTTCCTGCCTGGCCGACCGCTGACGCGCGGTCCCCAGAGGCGGCAGTCTCCACCCTTGCGGCCTCCCCTCGCCCCGCTGGCCCCTCCGCCACCTTCTGAAGGTGACCGATCGACCGCACCGTCTGAAACCGTCTGCACAGAGCGCCGCGTGGATGCAAAGGCAGCGGAGAGAGAAAAGCCTATCGAGAACTGCAGTCCTTCCTGCTTTCACCCAGTTAAGCCTGTGGAGGGCAGCGGCAGGACCCATCACCATCAACGGAAAACCCCGTTCCGAAGGTGCCCAGTTAGGAAAGTCGGACCAGCCTCGTCTTCCGCGGCCCGGCTCGGAGCAAAGGACTCCACCAGCGGGCCCCGGAGAGGCGCCCGGCGCCCGTTCATGTGCTCCTGACGCAAGTGTCTGTTGACTGCCCCCCTGTGCCAGCTGTGACGGGGTCGAGATGCTGGCAGAAAACGTCCCTTTGCCCACCCCACCCCCCCGCTCTGACGGGAGGCAGAAAGAAGAGGAGGCGCCGGAGGGGATCCATCGGGGGACACTCGCCCAAGAGAGGGATCGACCAGAAGGCAGGTCTTTCAGGCTCGAAGGGAGGCAGACCTGTGCAAGGACTGGAGGTGGAGGTCAAGGGCACGGCGTCTGGGGTCAAGGGCAGGATGGTTGGGGGTCAGGGCTGGTGGCTAAGGTTCAAGGCAGGGCGGCTGGGGTCAAGGGCAGGCAGCTAACGTCAGAAAGGAAGGCCCGAGGCAGCCACGGGAGGCAGCTGGGAAAATGCACAAACAAGGCTTTAAGGCGGGTATGTGCTCCAGTTCTGTTCTAAAGACCACTCCGGATGCTGTGTACAACACGGGTGGGGCCGGAAAGCATGACCGGAAGCCGCCGAGGCAGCGCTCCAGGAGAGAGTGGCCCAGAGCGGGGTTGGCAGGGTCAGGGAGACAGGCTTCGGAGGCTCTCTGGGGCTCCTGGTTTGGATGTCCCGCTCGGTGGAGCCGTTCCCTGACATGGGAGAGTCTCAGCATGTGAGGAGCTCGCAGAACCCAAGAGCTCTGCTTTGAGGAAATTTTCTTGTTGGGGGGGGGGGACGCGTATAATTTTAGCTCAGTGCAATCTGCAAGCATTCCAGAATGTTCACATACTATTCAGCAGGCATGGAGCAAGCTGCCTTCGTCTGGCCAGCTTTGAAGAAACGGATCCCGCTCCTGAGGGCAGCAGGCTCTCTAAGCAAATGCTCGCTTCAGGTCCATCCAGAATGATGAAGAAAGCGCCCAAACCGACCACTCAGGATCCATTTCTCAGAAAGTACCCAAGTGGCTCTAAGGTTCTCCAGGCTAGCTCGGCACGATGAATCCTACACCCGCCCCCCCCCCCGCCCCCGCCGGCCCCCACGGCCGCCACCAGAGCCGTTGGGGTAAAAGGAGGCAGGTTCTGGACAGCGGGCACCACGACAAATAAAAGTGTGTGACCGCTACCCATCAATGAGTGTGCAAGGCTTCTCAGGGGCTTCGTGCAGAACGTGAAGGGATCATTATCGGCCGTAGATCAAGCATAAACACAGTGTTGGCGGCCAGTGCTGCCCACAGGCGTATACAGACCTTTGCTAGGAACCTCGCCTCTGCTGGGGATGCCCACAGGTGTATACAGACCTTTGCTAGGAACCTCGCCTCTGCTGGGGAGAGGCAGACAGACCGAGAACGTTTATGTCTCTGAATTTAAGGATTTGCTTGTTTGGATTGATTCAGACTAAAAACCCAACATAAAGTATCCTAAATGCTCCCTGAACAGTTTGTTTCTCTCGCTCCGCAGTGGCCGAGGTGGGACGTAACAGACCTCCCAAGGCTGACGGGGGCGTGAGAAGCTCCTGTGCGAATCGAACAGGTGAAAACTCCACCCTCGGCGTTGGCATCCACGGCCTGGGGGATGCTTAGGAACATTTATGATCGGGATACCACCTCGTGCAGCCAGCAGAGAAACGCACATCGAAGCCACAGGGAAACGGCAGGTCGCACCCACCGGTGACACGTGTCGGCGAGGAAGGAGCCAGAGAAACTGGGACTCGCACATGCTGCTGGTGTGGAGGGGAAATGGGGCAGCCCGGCCGCTCGGGAAGCCAGGACACCGAGCTCCCCGCCACGACCCCCGGCTGTTCCAGCCCCGGGGTGGGGGGGAGGGTGTGCCCGAGAGAACCGACCACGGCTCCGCACGACAGCGCGAGCCCGGGCGTCCACATCGTCACCACAAAGCAGAGGAAACCCCGAGGTCCCCCCACCGGCGAACTAGAAAACCAAAGGTGGTCCCTCCCCGCGAGAGAAGGCTCCTCGCCAGGCCGGGGAAGGAACGCAGCCGGAACACACTGCCGCACGGGCGGACCAGGAAAGGTTCCGCTTCAGCCGGAGGGGCCGGACACGAGAGACCGCACAGGGTAACGCCTCCGTTTACCCGAAACGCCCAGCACAGGCAAACCAGCGGACAGAAAGCCCAGCGAGGGGTCGCCGAGGGCTGGAGCGGGTGGGGCGTGGGGAGTCACCGCTAAGGAAGGGCAGGAGGGTTTCTTTTTGGGGCGGTGAAAATGTCCCCAAACTGCAGGCGGTGATGCTTGCACATACCTGTGCATAAACTAAAAACCACAGATGTGTGCCCTTTGGCAGGGGTGGGGGGGAGGAGGCGGGGGGGCTGTGTGGACGTGAACTGTATCTCGATAAAGCTGTTATTAAAAAAAAAAAACTCTGCCTCATGAGATCGAAGTGTGGTCTATTTAACGTTTCCACGCCTAAACCCTCCTAAACACGCAACCCGGGACGGGCGGGGGGACGGGTCGCCCCTCCTGCGCCCCCTCACGCGCCCACCCTGGCGCGTTGCTCACACCGGAGACCCCGTCAAGCTGACGGTCACCTCGTGGCGTTGGGGAGCGACAAGCCTCGGGTGTCATTCGACATCGACGTCGTGGTTACCTCCGTCCGGTGGCTGCTGCGTTTCGGCATTCCGGGCCAAAACCGCTGCCGACTCAACCTTATGTTCTTCACGCCTGATTTGCTTCGAAACCAGCGGAGGCGCGAGGCACGGCTGGACACCCCTGCGGATACTTTTCAGAGCCCCTGACCCCTTCGAGTGCACCCCAGCAACCTCGTGGGAAGCATGCCAGGCCCCTGCGCTTGGCCACAGCGTCTGCCACACGGAAATACCTACCCGCTCAGCCCATCCAGTTTAAGAACCGAAGAGGAAGCACGAGGCTGCCTGTCGGGTCCCCGTGCCCCTGGCCCCGCGGCGCCATCGCAGGGACGGCCAGCGCCACACCGGCTATAGCACACACCCCACCCGCTCGCCGCCTGTGGCCCAGGGGGGTGCGGGTGCCGCCTGCCCACACTGCCCTGCCTCCCGGGCCTGAGTCCACGCCAGACGGCAGCCAGGGTAACACAGCTGCCATCCTGTCTCGAAGGCTGACTGCAGCCCCTCAGGAGAAATCCAGTGCCGAGTCACTGGGCTGGAGGGCCCCTAAGGTCCCTAAAACTAGTGACCTTTTTCTTCAAATGGAAACACACAGGAAAGGTGAGCGGGTAAAGCCATTTGCCCTGCTCCCTCTTCCGTCGACCTTAGCGGTTGGAGGGCTCCCAGACCAGTTTGGATAGCCCTGTGACAAGGATCAAAACGGTCCCCGCTTTGGCTGATGCACTCTGGCCAACAGGAAGCCATCCAGTCCCTCTGGGCGTGACACCTGCTGATGTGAATCAGCACAGGAGGGCCCCAGTGCTGGCGCAGGTGCCTGGGGCTGCAGCAGCGGCCACATGTGCCCTCCCCACAGCTGGCCCAGCCACCTGCCTCGGGCACAAACTACCACCAGGCGAAGCGTGTGGGCAGAGCGGGGGAGGAGGCCAGTCACTAACTAAATCGCAGACAATCAGGGAGCACGGGGACCTCACAAAATGTGCCCAGTGAACGTCACCGCATCACACAGCAAGACCGCCTTCCACGGTTTAGGGCGTGGGACACAGCGAACAGAGTGCAGTAACACCGACGGACAGACGGACGGACGGACAGACGCGTCCCAGACGAACGGCCACTGACGTTTTGCCATGCTGCCTTGGGACCGCCCTGTCCCCAAAGCTCCCTTCCCGGCGGCCTCCGTGGAGTCCCAGGACCCACCTGCCCAGGCCGGGCGTGGCTATCGGCCCAGCTGGGAATCCCGACCCGCTGTGAGAGGAAGGGCCCCTGGCCAGCTGGCAGGCCGGGCGCAAGTCCGCATCCGGGCAACCAGCCCTGGACAGCCTCTCCTCTAGTGGCACTTCAGCAAAGGCATGGCAGGGCCCGGGGGTCAGGCGGGGCGAAGGGCCGTCCAGGGCTCCGCCAAACCGACAGTCTCCGCGCCTGCCACTTCCAGGCCCTCTCTCCCCGGGTGAGGTCTCCAGGCGCACAGACCGGCCTCACAGTTTATCTGCTGCCGCCACCGCGGCCACTCACCGCTGTCACTAGAGCTGGGGGTCACCGTCCCCCTTGCGGGCCCTCTGTGCCCATGGGCCCTGCCAGGAGCTTTGGCACTTGGCTCCGCATCTCTACTGATGTCAGGACAAGTCAACTGAGGAGGGACCTCGCCATCTTTCCCACACCCCTCTCTCTCTCTCTCTCTCTCTCTCTCTCTCTCTCTCTCTCTCTCACACACACACACACACACACACACACACACGCACACAAGCACGCCCGCGCATGGGGCCAGAACCCGACTCCGCCCCTGCCCCTCCTCACCCTGGGGCGCCCACCCCCACCTAGGCGCCCAGCTACCTGGGTGGAGAGAGGTTGCTTCCCTGGGGGCACAGAGCCGCGGGGACCCACCTGCATGGCACAGCGTGCACCTGCGCCCCAAGTTCTCAGGCGGCTGCAGGAGAGCATGTGTGTGCTGGCAAGGGAAGCAGGAGGGGGGGGGCGGGCAGGGAGAAAGGCCGTAAAGAAATGAGAAAACACAGACCAGAAGCAAAGCGCGCTCAGCCCGTCCCCCGAGTCAGCAGGAGCAATGGCCCGGCCCGAGGGGTCAGAGAGGAGGGGACAGAGAGCCAGGCACCTTCTGGGGACGCGAGCTGGCTGCCCCTCCCCCAGGGCTGGCTGGGCGACAAGCGAAGAAGACCTTGGGGACTGCTCTCGAGGTAAGGCCACCCCTTGCCGTGCGTCCACGTGGGGCTGTGGACCCGTTTCCCTTCCTGTAGGACGGGACGGAAAGCACTTCCGGCGGGTCAGGTGGAGCCCCCACCTGGCGCCCCACCTGACAGTGAGCCGGCACGAATCACCGCCTTGCCTGGACGCCTGGGGCACCAAAGCCGGGGAGCCTGTGCCACCTTAGAAATCACGAGGCCACGAAGGGAGAGAGGTTCTCCAAGGTCCGCGCAGTGCTGAGCACGTAAGCGTCTTAGGCTAATCGGATTTCAGAAGAACACCCGGATCCGGAATAAGACACTCTGGCTGGGCACAAAGACCTATTTATTACGACTTTCACAAATTCACTTCTCTGCTCTGTGCACTATAAAAACCCTCACTTCTGATCTAGTCCACGGCTGTTCCCTACACCTTCCCAAGGTCACTCTCCCTGCCCCTCGGCCAGGCCCACCGTGGCCCACCGGAACTCCATTTTTTTCCGTTTCTACCTTCCAGCTTCACACCTAGCTCCCCTAAATTAGAGCAGCGCTCTGCTCAGCCTTTCCTTTGAACCGTGAACGGAAAAAAGGGAGCTCTAAGGAAAGTAACCTCACAGGGTGATCGGATCATCCATTCCTACCTGGGCAGGTCAAGGTGGGCAGTGACTCCTCAGGCCTGTCACTTTCTAGTAAAAGGTTTCATCTTTGCCTTAAGCAAGCCTTAAGCAAGCCTTATCCGTTATTTGGCATCTCATCTACGTCAACACATCTTTGAAATAACACACACAAGGGGAGGGAGAGGGGAAGGGGGAGAAGGTGGGGGAGGCGGGGCACACACTCGGAACCTTGCTAACCGCCCCTCCAGGTCGGGGCTCCACCTGACTCCCCAGAAGTGATTTCCGCGCTGGGGGAAAGTTGAGAATTGCCTCACAGCCACGTCGGCATTTGTCTGGTCCTTGCCTTGCTTCCTCCCACCTCCATGATCTTCCTTTCTGTCCCTTCCTTAATCTCGAATGCACAAAAGAAACTACGGAAACTGTCATTCTCTGGAGCATCTGAGATCTCGTTCCCCCGGCACGGGTTGTCGGTTTGGCTCAAATAAACTCTTAATAAAAATTCTCTACAGGTTTGGACATTTCTTACATCAACAGAAACCACATTCACGAAACACGAGGATTCTGCCCCTCACAGGTAGCGATGTCACCTGCCCCCGGACCCGACGACCGCCTCTGTGTTGTGTTCTTCGTTGACTCCCCCGATATCCGTTTCAAGCTGCTCCAGGACAGGCAACCTTGTGTGAGTCTCTGAATCAAATCAGGAGGCCCACAGACATTTCTCCAACCCTGAACGTCAAAGGAATGGTTCTGGTGGGAAACGCTGCGACTCCGCGTTCAATTTCAGTAAGATCACCTTAATTTTCATACCTTTGCCCAGTGCCCCACCCCCCGGGCCACAAACCCTCGGCCAATCAACGGGTCTGTGCTGTGTTTCTCACCTGCGTCCACTTTGACGTTTTTCACAGTCAATTCCTTTTTAACCTAAAACCTTCCACCTCAGAGATCAGAGGCCTGCAAAGCCTAATGCTGGCCGCGTGATCCAGAAGCCATCCAAACGACAGGTCTGTTCCCCTTAAGGATGGGAGCAGGCCGACCCAGCTGGGCTGCCATTCCCCCTGTGCCCTGGGTCCCGAAACCATGGACGGAGGGAGGGGAATTTGACCAGCATAACGCAAAGCGTGGTGCCAGATTTCAAGACGTACCCCGGGAACTGAGACGTAGAAACCATTTCCCGAACATAAAACAATCAACAGAATGTGCCATGTCACAAAAATGGTCTGTGTAGAAACCGAAATGCGTACCTAAGTTTTGTGCTATCAGGAGTCTTTCGACATAGCCTTGAAAAATCAACAGATCAAAAGATAATCTCCCAGTATCTTGATGCTGTAGGGCAGTAGATACCTGTATTGGTAGGTAGATGGGCAGGCACACAGATTAACTTTTTGTGCTATGACCGATGAAGATAAAAAATATTCTTTCTACTAAATTCTGGCATCTGCCAGACGATGTCCCAATTTTACCTTCATTAGACATTTAATTCCCACCGGAACCCCTAGGGGACATGTACTACTGCTATTAATAAGAAAACCAAGGCGAGGCTTGGCAAAGGTCACTGCTAGCAACAGCAAGAGCGGCACACAGGTCCAACTCCAAGGGTCATGTGCTTACCTGCCTAGCCCCGTAGGCGCTCTACATAAACAATTCCACTCAAGACTTCTGAAGTTACAACACGGATACAAAATAAGGTGACTACGTTGTAACCAGAACGATGTGAGTGTAGCCAGCAATAAAATACAGTTAACTACAACTCTAAAATTATCCGCCTGCTCACCTTCCCACTAGAACTGTACCATTCACAGGCACGGAGTGGCAGGCCCTGGCTCCCACTGACACCTAGCCTACAGCAGGCCGACTCCTGTAGTGGGGAAACCAACGACTGCGCTGGAAACCCTGGAAGGCGTGACAGCTTAGTGCAGCATGAACACCAGACAGGGCCTCCAGGAGCACACCCCGTGTCCCCTTTTGGGGAAAAAGGCAGGCTGGGTGACACGTGGGGCATCACCCCTGAAAAAACTCCTGAGAGAAGACACTGCACAGAGAGAATCTGGAGCACCACCATTAGCGGAGGGCGGAGCGGTTATCACAACATCTTCGCCTGTGGTCTGGTGACCAATGCGCAGGAGCGTCCCGTCCTGTCCCCCAGGACGGGCCCCAAGGTGGGGCAACCACATCCCTGCCACATGTGACTGGCCTCGGCGCTCCTGCCCAAAGCCCATCAGGGGAAGTACCAGGAAGGTTCTGGAAGGGCAACACCAGCCCAGGGTATTTCCCTGACACCTGGACGTACGGCGAAACTGGTGGCTCTTCACAGGTCCCTCCTTGTTCTTCGGCATTTAGTATTCCTTCCGTTATGCAGCTGATGGGGACGAGAAGTTAGGTGCGGGCGAACATGAGCAGTAACAGAAAGAAATGAAGAAACGGCCCCTCTCTCCTGGTGTGTGGGCGCACATCGCCCCGCGTGCGCTCCGTGAGCCCTGCCGTCAGTTACACGCACATGCGACACTAGTAATTGCGCCCTTGTGGTTTTTCAGCAAGTGTGTACGCACATCCAAACTCTCATTCCCCGCACCTGCTAGAGGCATCATGGAAGCAAGGCCGTGAGACTCAAAACTCGCTCGCCGTTTCTGGGGACAGGCGGGGAGGCGTCATATACAAGGAGGTGCAGGGACTTTCACTTACGAGAGGTTCCATCTCGAATTCATGACTGAGCATTCAACAGTTGCATTATTTAAACTGGCCACGTGGCTAATTTCCTGCAGCGAACTGGCTCATAACAAACCATTTATATTTACAGAGAAAATGTGTTGAGTCAAGGCAGGTTATAAAGGGAATTCTGAATCATTACACTTTTTTTTTTTTTTTTTTTTACAGCTCTCAAAAAACCACACAGCTTCTGCCTGCCGAGATGCTCTGAAGATAAAGCAAACTCAAATTTAAGCCTCACATTGTTGACAAGTACTGGGTGGTCAGATAAAGAGAGAAATGCGGTCTTCGCAAGAATCGGGGAGAGGTCACCCAGGGTCACGTTCTCATAAAGGAAACAGACCGTCTTGGCGACCCTGGCTCCCGGCGCTGCCTACTCAGACCCCAGACCCATGAAGGGGCTTCCTTGCCCAGGGCCCCAACCGCAGGACTGCAGGCTGCTGGGGGAGGCGCGTGCCTACCCGAACGGGTCCCTGAACTTCTCCTCGTCCCAGGGTGCTGTTCCCACAAACGCTCCTAAAACCATGGGAGTGCCCCACATTCCCCGCTGCACCCGGAAGTGCAACTGAACTCGTCAAACCACACCTTCCGCCCTCTGGGGAAAGCAGAAGGCTGTCACCGCCATTGAACCTGGATTCACCTCTAACCCTCTGCACGACACTCTTCTCACTGGGTCCTCATACAAGCCCCGTGTGACAGCGGGACAGGTGTCAGAGGCACCGCTTCCCAACGAGGAAATGCAAACCGAGACGCGTGCGTGCCTCATTCGGCATCACGTCCAGTGGGCACGGGGGTGGGGTGATGCCTACACCCCGCCCCGGCCCTCTGCCTGCACAGCGGCCTGCGGAAGGAGCCAGGGAAAGGAGGGCCCCAGGCTTCGGGGAACACAGATCCCTGGGGGACCGCCAGCTCTGCCACCTGCTCGTGTGTGTGTGTGTGTGTGTGTGTGTCCCCTTGAGCAAACGTCATCGCCTTTCACCTGGAGGCGGGTATATAAAGTGCAGGTGCTCCTTGACTTACGACGGGGTTACATCCCCATGAACCCATCGTTAAGTTGAAAATATCATTTAGTCAAAAATGCATTTGACATGCGGAACCTACCGAGCATCAGAGCGCACTCGGCCGAGCCTGCTTTCAACATGCCCAGAGCACGACGTCCAAAAAACGCTGGGGACACGTTGGTTGTTGACATTTGAGACCCGTGGCCGACGGGGAGCTGCGGTTCGCGGCCGCTGCCCGGCCTCAGCCTATGCATGCCACCGCTCCCGGAAAGGAGGAAAAACACAGAATTCGAAGTTCGGCCTCTATGGAATGTGGGCTGCTTTCACACCACGGCGAAGGCGAACCATCCTGAGGCGAGACATCCCGAGCCGGGGACTTCTGCACGGCCTCACTTCACAGCAGCTGGAGGAGGACGAGGGGCCCAGGCGCACGCGAGGTCTTCGCTGCGGGACCTTTCTCTCCCAGCAGCAGCATGTGCTGCACGCCGGCCTCCGAGGATGCGGACTTCCGTCCTCCTTCCCACGGCCCGCCGCCCGGGTCTGACGCCGGGCCCTCGGCCCCTGCCGCGCGCGTCTGGGACGCGTAACTTTCAGCAGTGCTGCCGATTTATTTTTAGTACACCTCGTGAGACCGCACGTCGTCCAACAAGGTGTGCTCGGAAAAACTGGACACCAAAACGGCACGCATTCGTTAAATCTTTTTAAAGGGCAGTAGAGGAGCTGACATCTGGGAAAATCGGTGATAAGCACGTAACTTTATAAACGGAAGAATCAATTCACAGAAAAAAGCGAAGCCTGACTTACAGCATGTGACGGTCTCGTAAAAGCAAGGTCGTTTTGTTTTTATTACAAACACGTATTTCTTTTTAAATAAGAGGCAAAGGATTCTAGAGAGAGAATTAATTCGTAACTTGACCCCTCAGAAATCCAGTGTCCCTGTCCTCACAGAGCTTCCCCCCCCCCCCGGGGCCTCATAATACGAAGTGCTGAATGCTGCTGAGCCTGACCCCACAGAAAGCCAGACTGGCGGGAGGAGGGGTCGCTGACCCCCTGATGTGGGGAAGGCACGAAGCTGCTGGTCTCTGGTCCACACATCCCTGACCACTACAGCAACGTGCCCCGAGGAGACCCAACGGCTCCCTCTGCTTCTTGCTTCCCTCCCACGGACTTCCTGTGCCCCAGACAACTCCCGCCTTAGGGAGCTCAAACATTCTGCTCTGGCTCATGGAAACAGGGAGGAGCCATCTGGGAAGAAGAGCAGGTGGGGCGTGGTGGACCTTCTGGAAGAATCCAGGACAAATCTCAGGTTTCTGGATTTGATGGGTGTGCCACACGTGGACAGTACAAGAGATTCCTTTCCGTTTTACGATTGGCCCACAACACTCCGTGACCACCCTACCCTGCAGCCTGAGAGGCAGACCTCACTCAGCAGCACTGCCGTCACCAACTTCCAAGAGCAGTCCAGGACGGCAAGAACAAGCCACACACAAGGAAAATAAAGGTGGACAAGTGCAGAACTGAGGCTCCCAGTCACGGGAAACCAAAGGTCAAGTTGTCCTCAGTCCAATGCCTGCTGGGAACACAAAGTCCACCTAATATTTGCCTAGGGTAGAAGGTGAAGTTCACAAAAGGCAACAAAATATTACAATCCAACAAGCAGAAAACATTCCTTACTTAAGTATTAAGTAAGTTTTTTTTCTTCTTTGAAGCATGCTGCGTACAGTCTAGACTGTTTCTAGAATCATCAGAGTAACTGTTAACAGCGGCGGTTTCTGGAGAGGGCCAGCTCTGCCCAGTACTCCCATATGCACCCCATTTCCCTCTGTGTCCAGCGTTTGTCTTACTTATTTTTAAAACAGAAAGGTCCTTGCTGGACTTGAACCTGGCTCAAGCCACAAAACAGAGGCTTCGTTAAAGTATGAGGCAGATTATCTCCTGAACACACTTTCCACATACGAGCTCGAGCCCCGGTTTCCGGAATTCCAGTCCAGGCTTCGACCGGCAGGAGCGCTCCGGCCTGCCAATAATAACCTGCGGAGTTACTGAACACTTTTTCCAACAAAGGGAAAAAAAAAAAGTGCTCGCGAGGAAAGTACACAACCAGCCGCGGACCAGAGCGGGCGCGCGTTTCCGCCTCCCGCCTTCCCACCGCCTCCGGAGCTCAGGCTGCGTCTGGACAGCCCGCTCGGGACGAGTCCTCACAGGCTCCGCCAGCGACTGCGCCCCGCGCGCTCCGCCCCCTCCCTCCCCCACCGCGCGCGGCGGTCACGTGACGGCTGAGAAAAGTAGGGGAAAGGTTACCGCGAGCCCCGCCCCTGGCCTGGCGCGCCGGGGCCGCTCAGATCTTGTTCCACCAGCAGGGCCCGTAGAGACGTTCCGGACCTAGCTGGCGCGCCTCGCAGGCCCTGCCACCCCGGCGACAGCACGCGAAACGCAGCGCCTCTTTGTGGGAAGGCTGAGTTCTGCGTGGTCAGCCTCGGGGGCAGTTAAGGGCTGACCTCGCCTGATGACATCGCACAGCGGAGAAACCCAGCACCTCGTCCCCGCGTCCCGAAGGGGCTCGCTGCAGATGCCCAGGGGAAAATGAACGGTGTTTCTATGAATGGGCACGCGGGGCTGGGATTGCGTCCGCGCGCGGGCCCTCGCCCCAGGACTCCCGGGAGGGCCCGGTTTGACCCTTCGGTGACCACTGGTCCTGGCCAGGGCCAAGGGCGGCAGCGACGCCAAGTTTCTTCCCGTCAACTCCGGGTTGGGCCGCTTGTTTTCAGAACAAACTCGAAAGATTATTTTGGCCTGTGCATGACGCCAGTTTCTGCCACCCTGACCTAAAGTATGTGCACTCCTACAGACGGCCCCCTTTTGTCTGACTCCAACAGCTGTTCGGATGGAGCTCAGTGGGCACGGTCGGGTCTAGCCACTGCAGCATAGGACGGAAACCAGTTATTTGCATACGAAAAGAGCCCCCGGGGTGCACAGAAGCCGACACTCCAAATGCGGCGTTCAGGTCCTATCACACACTCCCTCGCTCCGCGACTAGTAGTATCAGCATTAACGTCCTCACATGTACGCCACACTCACTGCCAATCACCTTAAATAATTTGGAAAGGGGTTGGGTGATGCATAAATGAAAGACCAGTAAGTTCGGCCATTTTTTTTTTTTTTCCGTTTGTATTTGTGGTGTAGAAGGAAACAAACATGCTTGAATATCTGGAATGACCAGAAACTGGACGCTTGTTGCCAAGAAAATGGTGTAATAAAATACGAGTTTCAAAAGCTTAGATTGATTTTAATTTTATTCGGTATCTTACAAAGTTACCAGTTTCCTACTAAACTCCTCCCTTTATTTTAATAATACATGGAGTGGAGCATAGAGGGACCTAAAGCATATCCAGAGTTGGGAATTTTAAATCTGTTCTGTATTCAACCTGATTAATTACTTGGGATTTTAACTCTTGGCGTTAAAAAAAAAAAAAAAAAAAAAAAAAACACCTCATTTTTGTTCCCTTCGGCTCCGGTAAAAGCCAGCTACCATTTTATATTCCGAAGACGAAAGAAGCTGGCTGTTGGCTAGCGGAGGGAGTTGGGGTTAGGGAAAGGCCGCGTCAGGGTCGCAGACCAGGTTCGTCCGGGCCTGGTCACGTGACCCCACCCCCGCGACTGGCGCTGCACCTCCTGGGTCCCGAACGACCTTGAGCAGGTTCTTCTCGCCCACCCGCCCTGGACCCCGAGAGGCAAGGGAGAGGGTGCGGGCACTCTCAAGCTGGGACCCCGGCCCAGCGCCCTTATCTCGCGCCAAGGGCGTGTCCCGACTGGTGCGCTGCGGAGGGGGTCAGCTGTGCGAGGTCCGAGGGCCCCTGGGCTCCTTCGGGGGACTATTGTATCCCCAGACCTAAGCCATTCCGGCCAAGGCAGTTGCATCATAGGGAAGAAAGCCGGTGGCCCAAGTGTCCCCAGGCCGGAGGCACTCCGCCAAGCCCGGGGAACCAAGCCTCCTCCACCTCCTGCACTGTGCCTGCCCGAGGGTCGACCGACCCTCGGGCTGATCCCCAGACCCAACCCAGTCCTGGGGAGGGGGGTGAGATGGGGCAGGGAAGGGACCGGCAGCCTGACAGGCCCCGGGCTGGAGGCGTCGTGCCAAGTCTGGAGGGTAGGGCATCCCTCCCGCCGGCGCATGGGACCTGCCCGCAAGCAGACCGACCCCGGGGAGGATCCCCAGACCCAAGCCTCTGTGGGGGGGGGGGGGCGAGGTGTCCCCACTCCGCTCCGGCTTCTCTACTGATCCGCCATCCAAGGGGGATGCTGGGGGTTCTCCTCTGCGCCCCACCTCCGGCGGCGGCCCCCCACCCTCCGCCTGGGTCCGGGCTCCCGCAAGCCCCGGCGCGCTCCCGGCCCTCGAGTCCGCCACAGCCCGCAGGGCAGCGCCCATCAGCCTTCCCGGAGGCTCTCGGCCTGCGCCCGGCCTTACCGAGTCCGGGAGCGGATGCGCGGCGGCGGCGGACGCGGAGTGAGCGAGCTGCGATGCGGCGGCCGAGGCTGGAGCGCCGCGAGCCAGGCCAGCTGCACCGACGCCGGCTGCCGCGGATTGGCGGAGGCGGGCGCGGGCGGCGACTTGGGACTCCCGCCGGGCCGGGGGCGGGATCTGGGCGGGGCGGGGCATCTGGAGAGGCGGGGCCTCGCGGGGCTCCCGGGGCAGCGTGTCAGGTGAGGAAACCGAGGCTCCCGCGGGTGCTCATCGCCCCTGCCTCCGCCTGCATGGGGTCTAGGGCGAGCCGTGGGCCAACTCATTAGGGCCCTGCCCACTAAAGCGCTTAGCGCGGCGCCCGGCCGGAGCTCGCCCTTTAGAAGGCATTGCCCTGTGTAATCCTCACGGCACCCCTATATATAGCTGATCCTAGCCGGGCGGGAGAAAGGATGCTAAGTTGGGCAGGATCACACAGCTAAGAAGATGGATGCGACATTGGCCTCTGGGCGACTCCAGGGCCCACGGCCCAAATCCGACCTGATTTCCCTGGGGAGAGTTGATGCAACTCGGAGGCAGTGTGTCTTGTGGGGCCAACACGCTAATGGGGATTCCGGCGACCTTTTATAGCTCCATTGAGGGCTTTGATATGATTTCGTAAACTAATCCTTTAGGCGCCTAACGCCTAGTAGGTGCCAGGAAAAAAAAAAAAAAAAAAGGCCGGAGGTGGAGGCAGAGTGACTGAGAGACCCTTTCCGCCGGCGACTGACTCGGGAGGGGGACGGGAGTGGAAACTGCGCACCGGCGGACCCCAGCGTCTAGGCCCGCGGCGGCGGCGGCGGCGGCAGCGGCGCGGCGGGGCGGGGCTCAGCGGAGAGCGCGTGCGGCGGGGTGAGCCGCCCTTCCTCTGTCCTGGCCCGCAGTGTACCCCAGGCCCGAGCTGCAGGTCCTGCGTACAGCAGGTGCTCCATACATGCACCGGTTTTACGAACAAAGATCCGGCTCTCCTAAAGGCCGATCACCCCTTTTTTTGTTATGAAAACTCCGCTCTTGCCTCTATCTTTCTGTTTGAATCATTTGGTCCTGACCGCTGAAGGGTCTGGAAGAGAAAATGAAAGTTCCCTCTCGTCCCCGCCCCCGCCGCTGCCAACGGCACAGTTAGCGGTCGGTCGGTGCACACTGTCCAGGCCGTTTGCAGTGAAGTCACGGCGCGTGCGCCATGTGCAAAGCTCTTCTGTTTTCACTCGGCTTCTGTCGGGGGCTGGTGCTCCCCGTCGAGGCTCAGAGATGACCGCGTCCTTCACAGTGTATAACCTGCCCCAAGGACATTTAGGTGCCCCCCCACCCCAGCGCACACGGAAAGCAGCGTTGGTTTTCCCTGTGTGTCAGTGAGCGCCCGTTTTTCTCTGCAGATCCCTAGGAGGAAAGCAACCAGGGCAGGCGAGCGAGGCATTCGGGCGGCATGTGCCAGGCTGCCTCTGGAAGAGCCTACTGGCGTCCATGCCCACCCGCGCGTGGGAGCGCGGCCTCGCCTGCCTCCCTTGCTCGCCGGCGCTGGCCGGCGTTTCCCCTTCTTTAAATCTTTGCCAGTCCTGACGCTGTGGGTAGCTATCTCTCTCTCTCCTTATTTTAAGTTGAGTTTCTTTGCGGTTAGAAGTTGGGCCCGATCCCCGCAGATTTCGCTGCCAAGAGAACAGGTGGTCAAGGCCGGGGCACGCCTGCCCCACGTGGCTGCACTGCCCCTGCGCCGGCCGCCCCAGGGGCCCCTGCGCGCCTCTCCCTGCACGCGGGACTTCCTGGAATCTGGACTGTCACCCTCACCTCAAATACCCTTCCCTCTTCTCCCTGGAACCCCAGCCACCTGAAGGCCCCCATCCCAAGGTCACTTTCTCTCTCACTCTGTGCTGTCATGCGACCCGCTGGGATTGGCGCGGCGCCAGGTCTGTTCCCGGTACTCTAGGCCCTGATCGTGCGCCCCTCCCTGCGCCCCGCCTCTGTGCCACCTGCATTCAGGCAGGGCGGGGCAAGAACGCGGATCCTAGTGGGTCCCAGCCCCGGGGCGTTGGGCGTTGCGTTCACCTATGACCCAGTTACCCGGCTCTACCCCGGCGGTAATGAGTTCACGCCCACTGTCAACTCCAGCCCTGCTGTGAAGGAGTCACTTCCCCCTAGAGCTCTGCTCCCCAGTACTGCAGCTTCCTGGGGCGGCTGGGGGCGGCTATTAATACAGAGCAGAGGAACTGGGCCCCTGGCCAGCTCCTGGGTTGGGTCCCATCCCGAGTTCCCTCCAGGCCCAAAATATCCCAAAGTCAGCCTCAGAAACTAATGATCTCTTTCTTAAGCTTTTTTCTTTCTTTCTTTCTTTCTTTTTTTTTTTTTTCAAATTCTTCCCTGGTTTGAAACGGACATATTTTAGCAAACATACTTTAGCAGCTGCCTATTATGGCTATAAGGAAACTTTTTATTTGCTTCAATGCATATTTAATGTTTTTATTATCACTAAGGGATTTCCTCTTTTTTTTTCTCCAAAAATATCTTTTTATGGAAAAAATTCAAACATAAAACATTAATGGGAATAGTATAATAAAGTCCTATATAACCCAGACCCAGGTTCAACAGTAATCGAGCTAGGGCCAAGTGTTTGTGCCCCGGCTCCCTACTGATTTCTTTTAAAACAAACCCAGAAATCCCACCGGTTGGTCCACAAGTTCTCAGGTATGAATCTCTACAAGATAAGGACTCTTTTCAAAACATAACCGCAATGCCATTGTCCAACCCAAAGTGGAGAAGCATCTGTGAGACGGAACTTGCACGGCCCCGTGGCCTGCCAAGAGCTCAGCTCACTCAGGCCCTGTCTCGCTTGCCAGCCTCTTGCTTGCTGGCAGCTCCCAGCAGGTGCCGATTTCCCACAGGAAACGATTTTGTAATCTCAGAGTTCGGCGCTTCCCTCTCTTCTCCAGAGCTTTGACTCCCTCTGAACTTGAAGCGTGAGCCCCCATAGACGTGAAAGGCGGTGAGTAAACATGGCCTGTCCCCGTCAGAGTGCCCATACTGTTCGCTCAGCCAGTATCGCTGGGGTTTGATGAGGATAAAATGAGATAATATAGATGCAAGCAAACAGAATCAGCAAGATGAGGTACCAGGGAAAAGAATGCACAGCAATAGTGAAAATGTATTCCTAATTGAATGGGCTTGCCCGATGACCCCGTAATCCTACTTCTGGATATATACCAGAGGAAGGATGGCTCATGTCCACGGAGACACTCCTGCAGGAACCTTTACAGACAGCTCATGCGAACCGACAGAAATCCAGAAATGACCCAGACAGACAGCGGAATGGACGACTGACTACATGGCGGTTACTCTATACGGTGTACTAATTAGCAGCAAGAAAGGGGAGTCGACTAGTGACACACATGACGTGGATGAATGTCGCAGATCTTACGTTGAGCAACGGAGAGTCGAACACGCACACAGAAAACAGAAATACCGTAAGTTCAATAAGGCGAACGATGCGTCTTAAGGGCAGCGCTGGGCACGGACGGACTGAGCACCGCCCGAAGGAGCCCCCGGCGCCGTGGTGCGGCGGGCGGCAGTGCGTGGTGCGGCGGGCGGCGGTGCGTGGTGCGGCGGGCGGCGGTGCGTGCCGCTGTCTGCTGGAGATGAGTTACGTTCTTTGCTACCTGTATGTTAGGCCTGACTGTTAAGATTAAAAATGAAAAGTGATCGAGAGGTGAGTGGGGCATGGACTGTGGGGTGGCGAGGCCGAGGCCAGCTGGACGATCATGAGGCGAAAGAGGAAGGGGTGAAGCGGAGACGCTGGGACCAGCGGAGTCGGGGGGAGGGGAACGGAAGTGGTCGAGTGCCAGCCCAGGGCTGGCCCGGGGTGAGGGAGAGTCCGGAGCCTGGGCAGGAGTGGGATAGGAGGCCTGCACCCCTCAGCCCCTCCCCCACCCCCTGCCCCACCTCCTCTCCAGGGCAAGACCTTCCCTCTGCTTCTGCTGCACTTCGAAGTATCCAGCACCTAACAGCTGGTCCTAGGCAGAGGTTCGTTCACCTTCCTGGGTGGGCATCATGGTCCAGAAGCAAGAGCAGCGTGCCCAGGAGGGGGCGCGCCTGGCCTCCAGCCACGGTCTGGCTCTGGCTGGCCGCACTGGATCCTCGCTCTCCTATCTGTGCCTCAGTTTCCTCACTTAAAAAAACATGAGGACATGAGGCTAGGAGAGCAACCTTTTCACCACTATTTTTCATTGATTTGAAGAAGCAGTCATTCTCATTGCCGCTAGACGCCACAGCATGGGTTCAAAGCCTGACTCTGGCACTTGCCAGCTGAATGCACTTAACTTCCCTGCGCCTCTGTGTAAATAACAGAAGCCGCCTTGGAGAGTCTCAGGGACGATGACATGAGGGTCTGACGGGAGGTGCACGCCCATGAAGCTGGCCCTGTCTCCAAGGCAGACCCAGAGATCTGCGCCCCAAGGACCACCGTGTGTACAAGCCTCACTGAAACTCTGTGCTTCTTCAGCTCGGGGTCTTACCCTACTGCCCGCCTCTGAGCACCTGACCTTTGCCAGCTCCCGCTGCCTGGAGCGTCTTCCCGCTCACCTCCTCCCTTCGTGCCCAGCTGTGGGCTAAATGCTAGGGAGAGGCATGGGATAGACCAGGCCGCGGTCCTGACTCCCCAGAGGCTCGGAGGGCATTTGGAATCTGGCTCGGCTACAGCCCTGCTCAGCTGTGAGGCCCCGAGAGGCTCAACTTCTCTTGATTGCAAAATGTGTGATGACCAGGATGGTGCCAGATCCGCTCCGGGCTCTGCCTGCAGCCCTTCCTCCCTTTGCAAAAATCTACTAGGATATGACTCACGTCTATCATCAAACTCATCTCTTGAGATCGTACAATTCGGTGGCACGCACTGTATACATACACGACACAACCATCACCACCGTCTGATCCCAGAACGGTTTCCCAAAACCCGCTCCCCTAAAAGAAACCGTGACCCCCAGACCCTGGCTGCCACCGGTCTGCTTTCTGTCTCCGTGGGTTTCCCTGTGCTGGACATCTCCTAGGAGGGAAACCCTGGGGCGGGCGGCCAGCCTTCACTGAGCACCACGCGTGCCAAGCTCACCGGTGCTGCGGCCTGTGTCAGGCGCCAACCCTTTTCATGGCTCAGCATCCCTTCCCCTACGGTCTGGCTGGATTGCGTTTTGCTCACCCTCCCTTCCTTTGATGGGTTGCCCACAACTCTTTCCCTCACCAGCCTCCAATCTGCCTGTGGGGGAGTGGGGGGTGGGGTGCAGCGCCCCCACTCTGACCTCGACCCTTACATGCAACTCCATAGCTCCATGGCTGTCTGTGTCCTTTCCCACCTAGAAAATTCCCACTTAGCCTTCATGGTCCAATTCGGAGACCACCTGCTCCAAGCAGCCTCCCAGATCGCCCCCAGAGAGACTGATAAGCCCTTCCCGGGTTCCAGAACACCCCCCCCCCCGGCTTGTTCTAAGATCTGAGGGGCCTCCCCCGCCCCACTCCAGATCCGCAGCTGCGGCGAAGTCTCCACCTCTGAGGACCCGGCTCGGCCCACTGCGCCGGAACGCTTGCGGCGAGGAGAAGGGGGGGGGTTGGCTGGGCGCTGATGGCGCTGATTGGCCTCCGGAGAAGCTAATTGTTTCCTTGAGGTCACTTGTTTTCTGATGGGAGGAGAGAGGAGCGGGCCGGGATTTCGGGAGCGAAGAAACGCCCAGTTGCCCTGCTCCCTTGAATTTGTGCCTCCCCTGCGGGCAGCTGGGTGGACGAGCCCGACGCTGCACCCCTCCCCTGCCCGCCTGGGTGCCGGCCGCGGACCCTGTGAGCGGCTGAGGTCGTGCGCACGGCCGAAGTGCCCCGCACCGCGCGCTGCTGCGGGTCCTGCCGCTGGGGACAGTGGGCTGCGGGCGTGGCGTGCGGGCCCGTCCGGCCGGGGGACCGCACCCCGCCTACGGGGCGCCCGGATCCGGAGCGGGGAGCGGGGAGCGGGCGGGGCACTCGGGGCGCGCCCGCCCTGCGCCCCACCTCGCGCGGGGCGAGCACTTCCTCGTGGGCGTCCGCGCCGCGCCGCCGGGCTTCCTGCTCCGGGTGCCCTCGGTCTACACCGCAGCCAGCGCCCCAGCGGCCGGAGCAGGAATGGGCCTTTGGAGCCCGCTTCGGAGCTCAGGCCCCTCTTTGTTCAGCCATAAAATTACGCAATTAAGGTGTATTCATTGTGGACAAAGAGGAAACACTGAACCGTAAAATGAGAAGCTTTTTAAAAACTGCCCTAAGTCTCACCGCCCAACTGACGCTCGCCTGCGCTTCCTACTGGTCTTTTGTGTCTTTACAGTCATTTCCTGCTTTTTTGCAAAATGGAAGCCGCGTGGTGTATAAGTACGTGATTCTGTCCTGTTTTTCTTGATCGACCGCCGTTAATTTTTCCAAGGTAATAAATGCATTCTTAGGAATAAATGGAAACCAGGAGGAAGACCCCTGGTCGCCTCCCTCCCCACCCCCACCCGCCTCGGCCCTCCCGCAGTAACCGCAGCCATTAGCTTGCTGTGTATTCTTCCAGACCTTGCCATACTTCCATCGCACCCTGTATACGCGTAGAAATGCAGCTTTCTTCCAGGGATCTCTTCCACGTGTCAGACGGGGTCGCGTGCCTAGTTCTGCAACCGGCCCTAGACCCACCTCCTTAAATTCAATGCCTGACGCGATTCCAGTTTGCTTGGGCCCTCATTCATGTCATTCGTTCTCTGTTGTTTCCTGTTTTCAGTTCGTTTCCAGTTTCTCTAGCCCACCATCCGTCCCCAGCGGGCCCAGCGGGCCCCTCTCCCGGGTTCAGGAACTAAATAGTGAACAGAAAAGATGCCGCTCTCTCTGGGCTCGTTTCCACACGGGCGGGCGACAGACAAGTCCCCTCCCTGCTGGCAGGGTGAGGAGGGGATGTTTTATTTTTTGAAAAAGGAAAATGTTCAAATCATTAAGATGGTCCAAATTGCGAATCCGCATGCACGGTATCTAGGGGAAAGCCTCATTCTCACCCCCGCCCCATCTGACACACAGATAACCGCTCACTAGCTTCTTGTGACGTCCTTTGAGAGTTTCCTTATGAAAATACAAGCGAAATTGAATAGGCGTGTACATTTCCTTCTTTCTCAAATAAAAGGAAGCTTGCTATAGGCCCCTGCCTTGTGTTTGCTTTTGAAAAAAAATTCGCTTATATGTCTTGGTGCTATTTTCCTGTCATTATTATATAGAAAGCGTCTTCGTTTACGTTTCTATGTCGTTTAAGGGTACACACTGTTCCATCATATGATTGATTTTATCGCGGTTTATTTATCCTCCAGGGCATTGGGCTGTTTCCTGTCTTTTGCCCTAGAAATATTGTTGCAGTGAATAACTGTACGAAGGTCAGTTCTTGGTCCTGCAAGTCTATCCATAGGGTGGATTCTCAGGTTAGGTGTGGGCACGATATTGCTGTATCTTACTGAACTGTCAGGCTTCTCCAGAGAAACAGAACCAATGTGATGCTATGCAGATATGTAGAACTTTACACAGAATATACTATAGTATAAAGAGATTTATTATTAGAAAGAATTGGCTCACACAGTAACGGAGGCTGACAAGTCCCAAGCCTACAGTAGGCAAGCCGGAAACCCCGGATTGCCGATGGCATAATTGCAGCGCTAAGTCTGGCAGGCTCAAGACCCAGGAAGAGCCCATGTTTCAGTTCGGGTCCAAAGGCAGGAAAAAAAATCAGCACCCCAGTTCCAAGTCAGGCAGGCGGAGCTCTCTCTTAACCCAGCGTACTCAGCAGAGGGTAGAATGTTCTGTTCTCTTCACACCTTCGATTGATTACATGAGGCCCTCCTGCATTGGGGACAGCAGCCTGCTTTATTTTCCCACTGATTCAAATGTTAACTTTATCTAGAAATGCCCTCACGGACACACCTGGGATAATGTTTGACCAAATATCTGTTATGCAGGTTTAAGTTAGTGGCCTTCTCTACTGATTAAAGATTTGGTCTTCATCCTCTTCCTGGTACAGAGAAAGAGAAACACTTGTTAATGAAGATTTAGCTTATAAACGGAAGTGTCTCTTGCAAAAGGATAACTATTTAGTTCTCAGAGCTTCTTTCGTGTCTGCAGTTTCTTAAAAATGATCAGCTCAAGATCATTCTCATCACGAAAAGCCGTATTTGGGTACAAGACACAAATTCTGCTCCCCTGCAATGTGAAACAGGCATCAACTTCCTCCCCGCCTCCCCTAGAATCCGTGCTGTGTCCTGGCACCCCTGCGGGGGAGGGATTTCGATCAGATGGTCAGGAAGGCCAGCGTGAGGGGGTGACATTTGCAGGAATGAACCTTGCTCGAGAGCCTGCCAGCACTACAGACGAAGAAGGCTGCAGCTGCAGAGGTCCGCAGGTCAGAGGAAGCTCAGCGGGTTCCAGGAGGAGCGAGAGCCGGTGGCTGCAGGCGGTGTGAGGCCCAGAGCCTAGGGCTGGCTTCCAAGAAACGGCCGGATCGGATCCTGCGGGGCCTCATAGGTCACTGTGTGGAGCAGGCCTTTATTTGGAGTTTAATGGCATCGAAGAGCTGCAAGTCAGACCTTTATGGCTGCTTGCTTGATAAGATAACACCTAGAAAGGAGACTTCTGGGTCCAAGGTGAAGGGCACTTCTAAGTTAGCCGCAAACTGCTAAACTGTTCTCCGATAAGGCTGTAGGAAATTATTCTCCCCACCCCTCACTTTGTTATTGCAACGGCATTTGTCATTGTAGTAAATATTTTTAAATCATGGTTTAATGACTGCATTTAAAAAAAAAATCTTTATTGGGGTATAATCGACATACTGTGAACTATGCCTATTTGAGTTACACACTTCTCTAAGTTTTGGCCTATGTATACATATATCCATAAAACCGTCACCACAATCAACATAGTGTGGATGCAAAAGGGGCCCCTTTTCATCCCGATAAGCTCAGGGGAGGCCAGCATGGCAGGCCCCACAAACTCAGAGACCTACAGTAACCACACGGGATGGTCTGAATATAAAAACTCCCAACCGAACGTAGGTCATAGCAGGTTGTCACGTCCCTGGCCTGTAGCTTCCTTGACACAGGCCAGTCTTTACCTTAAGTGAGCCCGTCTGTTGCTTTTTTGCATCTCAGATAACACACCTTCGGAAGGTCAGAGTGATCTGTTTTCTCAGACCCCGCAGGGCGCAACCGGGCACCGGAGCAGAGACCACAGAACAACCGTGCTTTTCTCGGCCCCGAAACGTTACCTCTGTGTGCTGTGAGGTTAACTCTCGGCACCTGCCCGTGTAAAGAAGTGTGTGTCTCTCCGCTTTGCTTTTCATCCAATCCCGGAGATCTCTCCGATTCGCTTTTTCCTGCCTCCTTCATCTGCCACCCATGGGTGTCACGTAACCCTCCCTGCGTCTCTTCCTTGGATTCTAATGCCTAACAATAAGCTGCAGACTGCCATTCTCTGGAGCCTTTTCTCAGTCCGTTGAGATTTGTCTTCCCAGCAGTTGTCATCAGTTAGGTTCAAATAAACTCATACAAATTCTCTACAGGATTTGGATAATTCTTAGGTCAACGACAGTGTTCAAAAAAAAAAAAAATTCAGTGGAGGAAAGGGGAAAAAAATGACGTAGATGACAGAGGCTCTGTTCATGCCTCTGGCGACCAAATCAAAGTTGTGACGGAAACAAGGAGCAGCGGCAAGGAATGATCGCCTGGGATCTGGATGAACAAGCCATACAACTAGGGAGAAATCCAAGAAAGCACCCTGCGACGGCAGAAGGCAGGCCGGGCTGAGGAAGGAGGCTGCCCGTTCCTCAGCGGTCAGTGGGATAGAGGCTGTGGCAGCGGCGGACGCCTCTTAAAGGGACCGCGTGGACTTGCGCGGTGACGGACCTGCTCGCTCTGAGCACCAGTGCTGATTGGGCTGCATGCAGGGGCACCAGGGATTTACAAGGAGAGAGTATCAGAGTGAGGGCCGAGGAGAGACTCGCTCTGTACAGACGTGCCCAGTGCCGGGAGTATCCATTGCTCCCTGTCGAGCTCTCCCGGTTCCCAGCGCCGCCATAGCCGTGACGTCATCAAACTGGGTAACAAAGGTCGCTCCGCCCAGAGGATTCCCCGAAACACCACCTCGCTCAACTCATGACCCCACTCAAGCCATATCCAGGTGTATCCTTAGTGAGTCAGGTGTTCCTTCTTGAGACTCGCATGGGTGGCAGCTGGCATTGGTTTCTGGTGTGGCCTTTTGAGGCTACTATAAGCACAGCATCTGTGGATTGCTTGCTGAATCTTAACAGGTGGCCCCAGAGGGGCAGAGGCTGGGGCTAAGTTTGGCCTGCAGCTGAACCCCTCTCAGGACTGCGCAACTGGACACCTACTTTACAAGTCCACACTAATAAGACTGGGAGAAGTAGGAGCTTTGCTTAGTATATAGAAACAGACACGGAAAGGCAGCCAGAATGGAAAGACAAAGACGCAGAAACCATATGACAGAACAGAACAGAGATCCAGATATAACGGAGTCAAGTAATCCGACAGACGCAGAGTTCAAAACACTGGTTATAAAGGTGCTCAATGAACTTTTGGGAAGTATAGATAAATTCAGTGAGAACTTCAACAAAGATAAAAAAAAAAGCCATAAAAATCAAAATGGAAATTATAAAAGGGAAGCAGTCTGGAATGAAGAACACATTATCTGAGACGAGAAGTATGTTAAAAGGAATAAACAAAGGAATAAACAAAGTGAATCAAGAAAAGGATCCAATGCCCTATCTAGAGGACGGGAAAGCCGGGCACACACCCTCAGAATGGCGAGAGACAAGATGCCAAGACTGTAAAAATAATTTAAGGAGCATGTGGGACGCTATCGAGGGTCCAAATATCCGTCCGATCGGCGAAACAGGAGAAAGTCAAGGTGTTGAACTGTTGCAGGAAGCGACACCCGACGGAGGAAGTCGGGCGCTCAGACAGCTTTGTGAGAGGAAGGAGGAGTCATCGCCGGCGGAGCGCGTGGGGGCTTTCGACAGCGCCAGAGCACGAGCTCTCTTTGGTTAGATTCATTACGCTTTATACACTTTCGCAGTGTCCGTGCAAGGGGCACGCGATTCCTTCGTCCGAGGTGGTGCCGCATGACTCAGGATGGGGAAGAGGAGCTTCAGGTGGGGGCTGCAGGCGGGGAGGAATTTCCGGACCGCTGGTCTTATCTATTTACAGGTCGGTCGTTCGCCTTGTCGACCCCGCAACCTTGGCGGTATCAGCACTGTTATAGGAGAGACGAGATACCGAGGCCAGAGGCAGGAAGTAGCACTGACCGAAGCCGGCGCTGGCTCAGCGGATTCCTATCCAGAGGTTGTGTGGTGGCTGAAAAACGACTGCTAGAAATTTTATTACTTGCAGGAAATTACCGTTTGACTATCGCCATAGGAACTTAAGCTTTTAATTATAGGAACATAACATTCTAATAACAAGCTTTCTGCTTCCGTACGCCCGTTTGCATACCCGACCTGTGGGTCGACAGGTAATGGATAGAAGAAATATAGACTTTTGTGTTCAGATAGAATGAGGAATGGGATTTCGGGCTTAAAAACCCTGTACGTCTACATTTCAGTGCTGCTTAATTTGGAGTCTGCGTACCCCTGGCAGACCCAGCTGGCTGAATAAAGAGTGTGTTTCCTGTAACTCACTGAGTTCTGGTGGTCCGTGTGTCTTTTGGGGGCTGGCAGCTACAACAGTTGAGCCCCGGTCATAAC
The DNA here is from genome assembly GCF_014176215.1 of Rousettus aegyptiacus. Classification (NCBI taxonomy): domain Eukaryota; kingdom Metazoa; phylum Chordata; class Mammalia; order Chiroptera; family Pteropodidae; genus Rousettus; species Rousettus aegyptiacus. The sequence continues at coordinate 118,585,569 of NW_023416308.1, forward strand.
ATAACAAGCAGTTTTATACAGTCTTGTTATTCCTACACAGCTACAGAGATAAGGAAGAACGTTAGTTGGGTAGCAAGCTATAAATCAACAGATGTGAGTTGGAGAGTCCTTGAGGTGAGGGAGGGAGTTATGGGAAAACATATTAGCTGGAGAGTCCTGTAGGGAGGAAGAGGGCAGTTGGGAATGGACTTTAGACAGCCGAGTTGGTCATTTCTGCAAGCCCTTTGCTTTGCATATTTCAGATGCCCCCTCTCCTCTCTTGGAACATCTGTTTGAAAAAATAATGAAGATAAACTTCCCTGACCTGGTGAAAGAAACGGCCATAAAACCCAAGAAGCTCAGAGAATTCCAAAACTCAGGGATTCAAAGAGGCCCACACCCAGGCACATCATAATTAAAATGCCAGAGGGTAAATACAAAGAAAGAAAATTTAAAAACAGCAAGAGAAAAACAGATAGTTACTTATAAGGGAACATCCATGAGACTAGCAGCTGATTTCTCAAGAGAAACTATGCAGGACAGAAGGGCTTGGCACAAAATATTCGACAAGATGAAGACCCAGGATCTACAACCAAGAATAATTTATCCAGCAAAGCTATCATTTAGAGTTGAAGGACAGATGAAGAGCTTCCCAGACAAGAATAAGCTCAAGAAATTTATCACCACCAAGCCAGTATTATAGGAAATGTTGGAGGGACTTCTTTAAGAAGTAAAAAAAAAAAAAATGTGTAAAAAACAGGAGTAAAGAATAGCAACAACATTCCTATCAATAAGGACCTTAAATGGAAAAGAATTAAGTGCTCCAACCAAAAGATAGAGTGGCCGAAAGACCCCTACGTATGCTGCCTACAAAAGACTCACTTCAGATTAAAAGATGCACACAGACTAAAAGGAAGGGGATGGAAAAAGATATTGCCTTGATGGACCTAGAAGGTAGTTAAGTCAGACAGAGAAAGATAAACACTATGTGATTTCACTTATATGCAGAATCTAAGGAATAAAAAGAACAGCCTAATCAAAAACAGACTCATAAATATAGTGGACAATTTGGTGACGGACAGAGGGGAGGGAGGTTTGGGGGGCTGGGAGAATGGGGTGAAGGGTTAAAGAAGTACAAATTAGCAGCTGATGAATGGTCACAGGGATGGGGAGCAGGGCAGAGGGAATGTAGTCAGCATTAGTACGTTGGCTACGCGGAGGGTCAGGGGAGGGAGGGAGCAATTGGGGGGATCGTTTTACGAACTATATAGATGTCTAACAAATGTACTATGTACTTGAAACTGATTAAAATAAATAAACTAAAAAAAAAAATTCAACGGAGTAAATGTGAAGGTCGATTGGCCTTATCAAACAGTTCATGAATTGGGCAGCCTCCCATCTTGCAAGTGGCAGGTGCCCCGGTTATCTGTGTGAAACGGAGGACTTTCACAGGCACTGAGACAAGGAAGTCCCAGACACAGGAAAGGATTCTTTCGGGCAAGGTCACCTCCCCCGAGGGGCCGGGGGTGACAGGGGTCTCACCAGGCAGATGACATCGCTGGTGTTGATCGGGAAACTCCAGGCTGGTTGGTTGAAAATTCTACCCCAGGAAGAAGTTGAAACTGTAATTAAGTCTGACTTGGGATCGGCCAAGTGACTCTCTTCTGGAGATGGCTGCATCAAGGATGTTTAAATAAACCTTTGTTCAACTTCTTCCAACTCAGCAGGCTTCTCTGAGCAAGGCTGGGACCTCTAGACAAAGGGTTCTTGAGTGGCTGAGAGCAGACTGAGGCAGACAGACAGGGTTGAGGGTGTGGGGCTGGGGTACCAGAACACCAGAACGTGCCATTCCACCAGACCATGGGCCTCTTTGGCCCATGGATGATTTCGAGCAAAGGCCATTGAGAACCACCAGATGCAGCCAAAACTATAAAACAGGGTATAAGTTTTCCTTTTGTCCAGGTAATTTACATTTATAAAGGAATTTCCCTTTGTAAAGAGTCCCTCTTCCTTAGGGGAAGCAGAGGGCACTTACCTCTCATCAGTGGAGAAGACTGGAACTTAATTCTGCATAACGAGCCTCACTAAGCAACTGTTGGTTACCATGCTCCCCCTGGTCACCTTCCTACAATTTGCATCCTCCACCCAGAAGCCTCAATCCATTTCCTTGGTTTTAGCCTAAAACGGTACTTAAGCCCAAGTTGCAACAACTCCACTAGGTTACTCGTGGCTGGTGCTCCCATGTGTTCATGCGTGAAGCACACGTTTATAAACTTCTGTCTGTGTCTTTGGCCAGTCTCCTTTATAGGGGGGCCCAGCTGAAGAACGTGAGACGGACAGAGAAAAGTATGTTTTGCCTCCCCTACGGGCGTGTTAAAATGAGAAACAGCCAAACCCGTAGAACATTTTTATGAGTGTATTTGAGCCAAACTGATGACATATGCTGGGGAGGAGCACGATTACATTAAGGTGGGAGGAAGCAATGTGGGGCTTTGTAACTGAGTCAGGCTCGTGGGACTCTGTAACTGAGTCAGGTTCGTGTAGCTCACCACACAGCAGCCGAGATGTCGAGTGACAAAGGAAGTGGCTTCGTTCAGAAAGTTACCAAGCCGAGAAGTTGGCAGACTGGTGTCCTAAAGACCCATCTTAGGAGAGTACAGAATTCAGCCTTATTTTTTTTATCGAGGGAAGGACAAGAGGTGATCGACCACGGCAGACATCTGGGTGCCAACAGGAGTCCGAGGACGAGCGTGAAACTTTTCCGTTCTTAGTCCGTTGGCACTAGTTGATGTGAGTCTGGTCACGAGGTTCCTGTGCATCTTTGATAAACGATCGTTATTTTTGTACGGAGGTCCCTATTTCCTCCAGGGAGGCACTTTCTGGGAAGGGGCAATTTTTTGTAAAGCTCAAGCCGTAGGCGGGATTCCTCTAACGGTGAGCATGTCTTCATCCAAGACCAAGCAGACGCTAGTCACGCGAAGGCGATGAGATCGAAGGAGGCTTGGACAGGACGGAGTCAGAGAGGCGAGCATGCCGCTCTGTTCCAGCCAGGTGACAGGAGAGCCAACAGGGTCATGTGCCCTCTTGAGGGTTAACACCCCCCCCCCCCCCCCCCCCCCCCCGTGAAGGGTATCACTTCTGGCATCTCCGAGGTGTGTCGACCCAAACGCACAGGATGACAGACCGGGCAGGCTTAAAACCTTTCACTAATGAAGTTATGTGCCTGGGGCATGGCTGCCCGCTATGACCTGCCCAGGTAGGAATTGACAATCAGGTCACCCTGCGAGGCCACTTTCCATGGAACCCCTTTTTTGCCCACAGGCGTAAACCTCCCCGGCAGGCTTTGCACATAGGCCCCTGGCCTCAAACCTAGGTGTCTTCGTTGACTAGCAGTGTGGCCTCGGATATGTTTTTTCACTTCTTTGAGCTTTGATAAAGTGAATCCTATAGGTTCCTATGAGAACTACGTGAGTGTGATGGTGAATTTCATGTGTCGACTTGACTGGGCTGCGGGACGCCCACAGGGCCGGTAAGGCATTATTTCTGGATGTGTCTGTACAGGTGTTTCCATAAGAGATTAGCATTTGATTCAGTGGATGGAGTAAACAAGGTCCCCGTTGCCGGTCACCAACGCTTGTGGGCACCATCCCACCCACCGAGGGCCTGCATAGGGCGACGAAAGCTGCCTCCCCACACTGAGTGTCTTTGGCATGCAGACGATCATAGGCTGATTATCTTTAAGACATAGAAGACTCAGGAAGTCCTCCTTTCTCTCTCCCCGAACTGCCCGCAAGAATTTAGGCAGAGGAGGAGGAGCGCTATCCCAGAGCCAGTGCCATGGAGTACGAGCCAGGTGGACTGAATTGGGGGAGAAACGTAGTAAGACCAGTTTGTTGACATTCCTCTCTGTCTCCTTTTGTCACTGCAGGGCACGGCAAACATTTGCTTTACCAAACATTTGCTCTTCCCCTCTCCCTGTGAGCTGCCCTCTTTCCCTTTGAAGCCCCAGACCCCTACCCCTGCCCCTTCACTCAGAAGGGCACGTAAGTCTCCGTTGCCTGATTGCCTATGAGTTTCATATTCTTATGGGGCTCTTGTATGTATGTAATTAAATTCGTCCCCCGGCCCCCCCCCCCTTAATCCGTCTCACGTCAGTTTAATTATTAGACTGGCGAGAAGAATCTAGAAGGGTAGAGGAAAACTTTTTCTCCCGACACCTGAATAGAACGAGGAGGCGGAGGAAGGGCGAGTTTCCTCCCCGCGGGAGCTGGGACGCCCATCGGTCCCTGCCGTCCAGTGCTGGTGCGCCTGGTTCCTGGGCCTTTACAAGCAGATTCGGGTTTGTACCTTCGGCTCCCTGGTTCTCAGGCCTTCAGGTCTGGATTGGAACTAGACTCGTCTGGTCTCCAGCTTGCAGATGGCAGAGCATGAAACAGCCTCCCTCCCAGCGTGAGTCATGGTAAAGCTCTTTCTATAGACCTGTACCCAGCCTGCTGCTTCTGTTTCTCTGGAGAGGCCTGACTAATACGAGGGAATTATTTTGGTGATTGCACGTGAAAACTCACGCAAAGTGCCGGGCACGGCGCCTGGACTACAGGGGGCACTGGACGGGAGGGAGGGATGCGGTGGCCGGAGCCTACGTGCTTAGCCTGGCCGGACGCCTTGCAGAGTTGGGGAGAAGGAGAAAGGGGGAGAGGGGAGCCATGCTCGTCTCACACCTGCTATGGGCCGCTAGGCCGTCCACCTGTAACCTGACCTCACAGTGACCCCCCCTGCCAGGTCCCCTCTACTTCCCAGAGGTGGACACTGAGGCGTGGAGAAGGTCGAGCATGGGCCCAAGACCTCAAAGCCCGCGAAGGATTGAGCCCGGAACGCAGAGGGGTCTGGGCGCCGACCGAGGGGCCGCTCGATTCGGGCGACAGGAATGCGGCTTTTATTTCCACAGTCAGGTACTTATTTAATAGGCATCAATTAGTAGCTGCTACATCAAGGCTGCCATGGTTTATGACGAGGCCGAAGGAGGGGTTTAAGTAAAAAAAAAAGAAAATGAGGGAAATTACAGTATTAAGTAATGATGCCCTTGTGGGAGGCTAGGGCAGGAGTCACGAGGACCAGAGCCGAAGGGGGTTTGGGAACGGTGGTGACAGCCGGGGGGTCTCGCTGCGCCATGGAAACGCCTTCCTCCTGGTGTGGACAGCAGATAAGGTGGCCGGATGCAGGTGGTGGTCTCACACACCCATGTGCCTCAGCCTCGCCCCCTGCACACACACGCATGTGCATGCGTGCACACACACAGAGAGACACACATGCACGCATGTACGTGCACGGAATGCACACCTGCACGCATGTGCACACATGCACAGACACACATGCGTGCACACATGTGCACATGCACAGACACACGCACGCACACACACATATGCATGCACACGCATGCGCGCACACATGTGCACATGCACAGACACACGCGCGCGCACACGCACATATGCATGCACACACACATGCGTGCGCGCACACACACACAGACACACACACCTGGCCTGCTGGAAGCACAAGGGTCCCCAGGTCCTACCGCCCACTGTCCTCTGTGTCCCGCAGGAAGACCGGCCCACCTTCCTGGCCCTGCACCCGACCCCAGGCCCCTTCTTGCCCTGCAGAGAAGGACCAGGTCACTGGTCCCAGGTCCCCAGGGTCCCACGGCCTGCTGGAAGAAGGAGGATGTGACAGGGAGGAGCCAGGCATCCCCAGGGGAGGGTCCCAGGTGTAAGGTAAATGCGTGACATGCCGAGAGAAGTTTTAAACACAAGCCTTTATTGGAAGAGCGCTCCCAGGCGAGCATCACTGGTCCCGAGAGGAGAGGGGCCAGAGATGTCGCACCCTGGGACGGGAGGGTGTAGTTTTTATAGGGTTATGTGGGTGTAGGGTATAGAATGGGGAGTGTCAGTTGAGCATCTGGGTTAGGGTAGTGGCTCCAGGGTTTTAGGGCGGGCCCTTATCAGTTGGGCATCAGATTCCGATTTCAGGCTGGGAAGTCTCTAGGTAGGTAGCCAGCTGGCCCTCCTCCACCGACCTAACATCCCAACCTCTGTGGTATAGGGGCGTCGAGTCAAATCTGGCTACTTCCTGCTGGCCAGGGGCGAAGAGGTTGGGGGTCTGAGGCCGGGGCTTTGGTAGGGAGGCGAGGGTATGGATGTAAAAGTAGCTGGTTGACCGTGATCCGGGAGACTTCGCGGATGCGTGCCTGAATGAATCGGAGTACACATGGGGCTATTATTAGTAGTATGCAGAGGAGAAGGACAGGCCCTAGAATTGGTGCAATTAAGGTAATGAGAGGGGATCTCCACCAAGAGGGGCGTGCCTCGTCCTCTCGGTGGGACTGGCGGAGGTCCTCACTGAGCTTCGAAAGGGTATTTACATTAGTTTCAACTAAGGCCGATTCATTGATACAGTATGGCAACATTCTTCTCTAAGGAAGAGAAAGGTACCGCCTTTATCCGCTGTCAGAAGGTCTAGGGCTCTGCGATTTTGTAGGGCTACCTGAGCTACGGAGGCGATTTGGCGTTGGAGCGAAGCTACGGATCGGGCTGAGGCATCACCTGCAAGTCGTAGCTTTTCTGCCAGGTCTCTAGTGGCAGTGACAGAATGGGCTAGCGCACCCCCTGCCAGGCCAGTGGCCACGAGGGAAGATGCCAGGGAAACTCCAGCTACTCGAGGGAGGAATACGGCTCGGCAAGGGCGGCCGGTGATGGGAGGAGGGGATGCGAAATTCTGCCTGACTATGCAGGGTGAGCTGGGGTTCTGAAGCTACAGGGAGACAAAGATCAGATGAGCTGGGCGATGATAGGTTTAGGGCCCCTGCGATGGGTCTCGGAAATAGGAAATTGCGGGTGAGGTGGATAGCGAGAAGGGTCTTTGAGGCGGATGCGGGTAGGAGTGTGATAAATAGCCATGACAGGGTGGATGTGTTCCAGACGGAGGGAGCGGCAGGGTCAGGAAGCGTAGGAGGAGGAGGAGTGGAATCCAGCGCTAGGAGAGGTGGCAGGAGCGGAGAGACCTGTATTTGTGGCCTTGTATAGAAGGAGGCCCCGAACTTGCGTAGGAGCTAAGAGGGGAGCTGGGCTTGAGGAAATGACTGAGAAGGAGTGTGAGCAGGGGAAGCCGTCCAGGGACTGTGAGGGAGGAAGGGTTTCAGGTGGGCACGAGGCCGTGCCGTCGATCCCCGTAACCTAGGTGAGGGGACTGTGGGACCCGAGGGAGATGGCAAGACAGAGAAGGGGGCCCCCGCGTCCACCAGGAAGGAGGTGGACTTTCCTGCTACCTGGAGCGTTACCCTGGGCTCGGCGAGAGTGAGAGGGGTCCCCGAGTCCGGGCCTCGTCAGTCACCCGCTGACCCGAGAGGTTCCAGTGACGATGTCGCCTGACTGCATGATCCCCCATCCGCCGCCGATCCGGTCGTTGGGCAATCAGATTTCCAGCCGCCCGTCTGCCTGCAGACTGGGCAGGGCTTCGTGGGAGCCTGTGGGCTGGGCACTGATGGGCCCAGTGGCCTTCATGGCCGCATTCGAAGCGTGCCCCAGAGGGGGTTGATTTGGGGTCGACCCCAGCTCCTCGGCCCCTGGGGCCCGCCGGCCTCAAGGCAGCTACCAAGGCCTGGGTCTGGAGTGCCACCGGCTGGTGGAGATGGGCCTGGCGGCGGGTTTCAGCCGCCCCTTCCCGGGCACTGAAACTTTAAAGGCCATTTTCACCAAATCCTGTATAGGGGTTTGAGGGCCATCCTCAGCCTTCTTTAATTTTTTTCTGATATCTGGGGCTGACTGGGTAATAAAGTGGGTGGCTAGGACCATTGTACCCACTAGGAAGTTGGATCTAGACGAGTGTATTGAGCAAGGGCCTCGGTGAGGCGATGGAGAAAGAGAGCTGGGTTTTCATCGGCCCCCTGGTTTACCTCCCGAAGCTTATCAAAGTTAACTCATCTTGTTAGAGACAGTTCGCATGCCATTGAGGATGCATCGTAGCATTATCGCCGGCGGCCATCTTGCCCAGCGTGGCCTTCCCATCCTGGGTCAGCTCCCGGGAGGGCCTGAGGTCCAGTGGGCACGGTGGCGTCCGTGAGGTGAGTTTGCTCAGCAGAGGCCCTGGCAGCAGTGAGGATGCGATCTCTCTCTTCAGGCCTGAGGGTCGAGGCCTGGAGGACAAACATGTCGTGCCAGGTTAGACCGTAGGCCTGAGTGAGATGGCGAAATTCTTTGATGTGATTAGTGGGGTCAGAAGAAAAAGACCCTAACCGCTTTTTCATTTGAGAGAGATCCCGTAAAGAGCAAGGAACGTGGATTCGATGGACGCCTTCAGTCCCGGCGACCTCTCGAGGAGGGCAGAGGAGGTCAGAGTCGGGGGCAGGGGCAGAGTGAGGCGGGGATGGAGCAGGTGGAGGCGGAGGAGGGAGAGAAGGGTTTATCGGGTGAGCGGTGGAGTCCGGCGAGACTGACGGACGGCAGAGGAGGAGCTGAGGGACGGGGCAGGGAGGCGGCGGCGGGGTGGGCCGGGGCGCAGGGGAGAGAGGATTTCCGGAGGGTCGTTGAGAGCAGAGGCGGATGAGCTTGCAGCTTCGCCTTCTGCATCACGGGTCGGCGAGGCGGGAGGCGTAGGGCGCCTCCCGAGCTAGAGGACCTGAGCAGCGGCGCGTGGAGAGCGGAGGGAGGGACCGGAGCGCAGATCCCGAAAGGCTTGCACACACGGGGTTTCAGCCCACCTTCCCGTCCTATGACGGTAAGTGTCCAGATCTGTCAGAGTTCGGAAGGTGGAAGTGCCTCCGGCAGGCCACTCAGATTGATGGTCTAATGGAAATCTAGGCCCGGCGGCGACGGTGGAGTGAAAGATCAGTCTTTTACGTTTTAAATCTTGACCGAGGCCTGGACGGCTAAAATTTGTTAAGAGACACCCAAGCGGAGTTGTGGGGTCTGGTTTCAAATTAGAGGCTCCCATGGTCTCGGCCACCCAGACAGGTGAAACCAGAGATCAGGCGTCCCCCCAAGACTCTGATTTACCCCAACGGCAGAAAGGACCGTGGAAAGTTGGAGGCGTCTCTCGTGACTTACCAGGTTGGGAGTCAAATATGACGGAGGCGGAGGCGGGGAGGGTGACCCTGACGCAGCCGTGATTACAAACCGGGGTCCCAGCGGGCTAGGCCCGGAGAGGGTGGAAAGGGAACTTACCCTCTCCGACAGTAGGAGGTGGGCAGCGAAGGTCCCAGAAGAAGAGGGAAGAGAGGCCCCCCAAGGCCGGGAGGCCGAGGGACACAATCTCCTCCTCGGTTTCGGCACCAAATGTAAGGTAAATGCGTGACATGCCGAGAGAAGTTTTAAACACAAGGCTTTATTGGGAGAGCGCTCCCGGGCGAGGTTCACTGGCCCCGAGAGGAGAGGGGCCAGAGACGTCGCACCCTGGGACGGGAAGGCGTTGTTTTTACAGGATTACGCGGGGTTAGGGCATAGAATGGGGATTGTCAGCTGAGTGTCAGGATTAGGGCGGTGGTGCCCGGGCTTTAGGGTGGGCCCTTGTCCGGACTGGGAAGCCTCCAGGTGGGCGTCCGGCTGGCCCCTCCCCCCACTGACCTAACAGTGGCGAAAGCAGCGGAGCCGGGAGGACGAGTCCCAGCAGAAGCAGCGGCCTTGGGGTCAAAGCAGAAGGCCGAGGACAGCGTTGGGCTCGGCTGGGCTGCCGGGGAACGTGGCGAGGTCCCCGGGCGGAGTCCCGGCTTGTAGGAGAGGTGACGATTTCAGACCGAGCGTGTTTACAGTGGATTTACACACACTCGCTGTGTCCCACTGGGGACGCTGTGGGGGTCCCCAGCTCCATTCCGGCTAAGGGTTCGGCAGGGGTGGAGTCTCTGCTCTTAGCTGCCCCTCGGGCATCTGACGCACTGCCAGAGGGTGACTTCTTGGAAGCCTGGTCCGGTGGCCAGCGCTCAAGTCAGGTCTCCTGGGTGTGCTTGCCCGGGACTCCAGCTAGCTCGTGCTGGGCCGCCCCTGGAGGGGTGCAGGCCACCAGGGCGAGGAGGAACTGGATGGCCCCGTGTCTGGCTGGGCTTTGGAAGGAAAAAGCGCCCCTGGACCGCGCGCCCCGCTGGACCCGGCAGGGCCAGCGCCGGGGGACAGGTGGGGCGTCTGACCGTGGGCCAGCACGCCGGGCGGACGCGAGACGGGCCTCGGCGTTCATCCCGCATCTCGTGCCCTCTGCGCGTCCCCGGCTGCTGCGGCGCGTGACGCACTCTGTGGGGCTCCGACCGCAGAACGGCGCCGCCTCGCCGTCTGGAGGCCGGAGGTCTGAGGTCAAGGGTCCATCCCCACGCCCTCTGCTGCCTCCCGGGAGCTCCTTGGCTGCGGCTGCGGCTGCATCTTCCCCAGCTTCACCGATGTCCTCCCCGTGGGCGCGTGTCCGTGTCCGAATGTCCCCTTTTTGTGAAGACATCAGTCGTGGATCAGCGGGCACCCCGCTGCGGGGCGACCTCATCTTAACTGACCACACCTGCAGTGACCTCTCTTCAGACGCGGCCACATTCTGAGGTGCTGGGGTTAGGACTTCAGCTTAGGAACTTTCAGGGGGACGCATTCCGACCCGTGGGGCCACGTACTCCTTGCTCTTTTAGCCAGGCCGTCTGATAGGGCCCCCTCCCTTCTCCGCATCAGCCATGGTGACCTGCACGCGCTCTCGGGTGGGGCCGTGGTGCGCCCCGCTGCCCCCAGGTTGCTCGAGGCCTTGAGCGCGGCTCCTGGTGGCTTTCGGTCACCCCGGGCTCTGATGCTCTCCCTGGGAGCAGAAACAGAACACGCCCCACCCGGGGCCGCCATCAGAGCTGTGTAAATACCTGTGGCTTTCTCACCTGCGTGGCTGTGAGCAGCGTTCAGAAGATGCAGAAGAGAGAGGCCCGCGCACCTGCCCACACACACCTGCCCACAGCCTCCTCTTTTCAGAATGCCACGCGAGAGGCCAGAGGCTGTCCCATCCCTGCTTACGCCCGCCTAGGACAGAGCTCCCCCGGCAGGAACCTATGGGGTGATCGCCGGGAGCCCCCGATGCCGCCGCCGGGACGCCCTCACCGGGCTCCGCTCTGGGAAGCTGGCCCCCCATTTGCATTTTGTTTCACAGCGGGGCTCAGAATTTACTCCGATGCTCAGCTAGGTAGAGAAGCACATTTGCATCGAAGCCTATGTTTACTCTTGCGACAAAGAGGGATCTATTTTTCTTAAGTCCGTCGCTTTGGCCGTTTCTTGGACTTGGCAGTGACCACCAGACGGGCAGGTGCCGGGACGTCAGAGCTCTTTCCTGCCTCTGGGGCATTGGGAACTTCGTGCCTCTTGTTTCCTCTGTGTGGAGTCCCCTCCCGGTCATTCTCTGCCACTCTCTGTTTCTGAGCTGCGGCTCACAGCACTCCCCCTAATGGCCTTGTTTATGAACGAGCGTGTGGGCCACCTGCCTAGGTCACCGCTGTGTCCCCAAAACAGGCCTCCTGGCAGGCCGCCTGGTCTGGGTGAGACCGGGGAACCTGAGAGGGTGCTGTGGGGGGGAGGGACAGGGACGCACCACCCGCAGGGGCTGCCCCTGCTCCCTCGCAGAGCGCAGAGCGGGGGACAGGGCTTCGCTCCACCCTGTGTGTGAGGAAGCAGGCGCGCAAGGCTAACCTTTAGTCGCAGGAACGGCAGGTATCAGGCAGGGCAGGAACCTGGATTCTGAACGCTGACTCCCGTGAGTTCCTCCCCATCACGCCCACTGCCCCCGGGGAGGGCGGCAAGTCATTCTTTTCTTTTCCGAGACACTGGCCTGGGGCCTGCTAGCTGTAGCTAATCCCTAAAGATGGGGAGCAGCTTGACAAGGGTGTGACTTTCAGATGCAAATCGACCATCTGGAGCCAAAACCGACCTCCCCTGTCACACACTCAGGGTACAGTCCCTGGCCCTAGGCACCCCGGGAAGGGCCCCAGACCACCAGGGACTGCTCGCACCCCAGAGCCTGCTGAAAGTGTTCAAACTGGCCACGCCCAGTCTCCCCGCCCTCCTCGCTGGTTCCTTCCCACAGAAACCACGCTCCAGGCCCCTCAGGCCCCTGTCCACAGTCCCCGGCTCCCTCTGCCTCCTGAGGACCTCGGTGTCCCCCGGGTGTGGTGTGCCCCGTCCTCTCAGGAGCTGGCAGTCTCCTGATCCATTGGCCTCACCACTTAATGCTATGACAAAATGGTAAATATAATGAGAAAACCCACATTTTAAAACAGAGGGACGCGGCTTCCTGAAGCACACTCATCGAGGCGCCTGTCACCAGTGCCCAGGGAAGGAGTCGCTGCGCCCTTCCCGCTGCTGAGGCTGATGGCCCAGGCCGAGCGCCTCACGGAGCGAAGACCGCGTGTGCCCCGTTTGGCCGAGGAGGAAGCTGGGGCTCAGAGAGGCGAAAGAGCTCGTCAGAGCTGGGACTCAGGCCCAGGTCACCCGTCCTTGGAGAGGGGAGGGGTCTCCCGAGCACACCCCACACAGCCCTGGCAGAGAGAGCGTGGTAAACGCTCATTCACATCAAGTGTCACTCGTGTGTAGGCACATTAAAACCTGGTGACTGGGGGTGGGGCGGGAAGACCAGGTGGGCTGCAGGTGGGGGGGGGGTGCGGATGCACCGCGGGGCAGAGGCTTCCTGGGGCCCCGGAGGGCTCGGCGCCCAGGCCACAGTCCTGTCTCCTGACACGGCCCCACTTCGGAGATGTTCTCTGAGCCTCCTGGGACCTTTCAGTGCAACTTCAACGTTCCTGGGAGAGAGACGTCCCTCGGCCTGGTGAGTCCTTTCCCGCCCCTGACTGAGCTCCAGGGGGGGCCCGTGTGGGCTGGAGTCAGGATGCCAGGGACACGGTGGCTTCCGGACGGAGCCTCTGGCGGGCCCTTCCAGAGAGCCTGTTCCCTCCACTTCCCTGGAGAGTCGAGAGCTTCTTTATCAGATGCGATGCCAGTTTCAGTTGCAAGGCGTGGGTGTGGCAATTAAGTAGGGTCCCCCTGAAACGGGAGGAACTCGGGAGGTTCCGTTTCTATGCCTCATCTCTTGAGGACAGAATTTTCTGCAAGGCAAGAAATGTCAGCGTGCCATAGAGCTACACGCGTTGACATTGACGATGAGGGCAACATGCACCCCGGCCCGCCCGCCGGGGCGAGGCTGGGCGGGTGCCCCCGTGCCCCCACTCCACAGATAAGGACACTGGGGCACGAGGCATGAACTGGCTCAGGGTCACAGAGGGAGCAGAGGCAGAGGCGGGGTTCAGCCTTTCCGGGCTGACAGGGACCAACTGCGTGGAATTATTCAGGGGTCTGCAGAACCCCCCCCCCTTCGTTCATTACCTACCCCTCTCCCCAAACCTTCAGCCCGAAGCCTTCCTGACCCTCAGTTGATAGGGGAGGCTGTAGCCCAGCCTCTCAACCCCGGCCACATGGATCAGAGTCGCCTGGGAAACCAAACAATTGCCTAGGCTGGTCTGGCTCCCACCTGGACCCAGCGAGGAGGAACTCTGGGGGCTGGCTGGGGGCTGCCACGCTGGCTCTGACGGCCCCGCGACCTTTCTGCGGGGTTCGTCTCCTCGTGTGTAAAATGTGTGAAAAATCACGTACCTGTCAGAGTAAGAAACGTCCAGACTTGTAGAGAACCTTTGTAAGAGTTCATGTGAGCCCAACCAAGGGCGTACGCGGGTGAGCAAGGTCTCAGGTGCTCCGAGACGGAGGTTTGCAACTTCCTTCGTGCATTCGAGAGGGCGGGACAGCTAACAAGGCCACGTGCTCTCCTGAGGGTTAACACCCCCTTCGAGGGGCATCCCTTCCGACATCGCAAAGGTGTGTTAACCCAGACTGCACAGGGCCGGCTCACAACCTTCTCGCCAAGTCACCCTGACCTGCCCAGGTAGGAACCGATGGTCAGATCACCCTGCGAGGTCACTTTCCATAGAACCCTTCTCCTTTGCCCACATACCGTGTCACAGGGCTGGTGGAGGCTTAGCCGAGTCAGCCTGTGTGACATGCCTGGCCCACGCCTGCACAGGGCACTGTCGGAGCCGCCAGCCCCCGACAGACACACGGACCCCCAGAAAGCAGTGAGTTATAGGAAGCATGCTCTTTATTCAGCAGGCTGGGTCTGACAGGGGTACGCAGACCCCAAAGTAAGCAGCCCCGAAATGTAGAGGTACAGGGGTTTCTAAGCCCTAAACCCCCATTCTTTATCCTATTTGAACACACAAGTCTATTTTTCTTCTTTTTACTAACTGTCGACCCACAGGTCAGCTGTACAGGCGGAGGGTATGCAAGCTGATTGTGAGAGCGTGACGTTCCCATGGGCCCTAACCAAGCAGTGGTTTTTCAGGCAGTACAGGACATGCTTGGCAAGCCTCACCACTGTCGCTGTCTTGGAAGAGTGCCTTCCCAGGCCTGAGGTCCCGGTCCCCTGGACCAGGAGCCCGGTCAGACTCCGCGCCCCTTCACCAGCTCAGGACGGCGCCTGTGAGGTCACCTTCTTGCTATCTCCTCTTTGAAGGCCTGGCTCCAAGGCAGCCCCCACGCCATGGAATTTTGCTTTAAAACGGTCCCTCCGACCTCGTTCCTGGGGACGCTGACAAAGCCTCCGCCAGCCCTGGACCTTTATTAGGGTGTAGAGCAAGACCCTCGGCTCGCGAAATCTGTTCCGCACCTGGCCTGGGATGGTTGGCCAGGTGCCCGAGGGGGAGCGCTGTGTCCCCTGGCAGCCATTCGCGGGAGGAGAAAGCGGGTGGCGCCCGACGGGGGACGTCAGGCCTGCGCCCCGCGTCTCCGCCAGCCTCCGCCGCTCTCACCTGCACAGAAAGTGGGTGAAAGGGCGCCCAGCCTGGCAGGCGTGCACGCGTACCTGTGAGTCACCGCCCCAGGGGAAGCGGAGCCCGGAGGCCGTGGGTGTGGAGACGCTGGCAGGGTGCCCCAGCCCGGCCTCGCCTCGGGGCTCTGCCTGCGGGAGCCAGAGCAGCCCCAGGGGCGGCTTTGCTGAGCCCCGCCGGGCGGGGCGCGGCTCCCTGTCCGGTGGTTCTGGAGCTGTTTTCCTGTGGCTCCTTCCCAAAAGGCCTGGACCATCGGCCTCGCTCCCTGACCCCGCTCGTCCCCGACGCCTGCACCGCATGGAGGAGCCACTGTCGTCATCCTGGGTCCGAGCCTGGTCGCCAGCACTGTGGACGCGGACTCGACAGCGACATTCGTCCACTCGCAGAGGGCCTAAGCCCTGGGCTGTTGGCGCCTCGCTGTCCCCTCTCACGGGCTCCTTCTCCACCTCACCCCCACTGCTCTCTTGGCACATCCTGGGATTGCCCGGCAGGTTTCGGGTGGCACAGTCTGGAGCCTCGGGCCGCAGTCCAGGGGAGCACGCTGGGGTGAAAGGTCGGGGACGGTGCTTGCAGAGGGCAGCCGCAGAGCCGCAGAGCTGGGTGGGGCCGGGGTGGGTGCCGACCCCACTGGTGGGCAGCTGGGTTAAGGGGGGCCAGGCGAGCAGGTGCGTGGTGGCCCCTGGGGGACGTCTTCGCTGTTAATGGGGCAGCAAAGTGTTCCTGTGACCAAGGGGACAGACCAACCCGGGCGGGACAAGACGACGCGTCCCGGTGTGGCCACGGCGACCCACTGGCCCGGAGGTGGGGCGCAGCATGCCCGTGACCGCCCGCCCAGAACGGCTGCGTCAGGAGCCTGCCGGGAACATTCATGCTCCGCAGGCAGTGACACAGGCGACTTTGTTTTTCCAGTTAGCCGCGTGACGAGACGCTCGTCCGGCTGTGTTCCGCCTTAAGTGCATGCACCTCCCAACTTGCCGTTGGATTCGACACTTCCCCCTCGGCACACCACCGAAGACATGGCTGTCGCCAGGGGCCGCCGCCCCTCCCGGGGCTGCTGGTACTGCAGGAAAAGGCTGCGCCCCAAGTCTCGCTTCTGCCCAGGCGCCCCTGACCCCAAGGCCCGCTTCTCGGACCTGGGGCAGAAGCGGCAAAGGCGGACGAGCCCCCGCTCTGTGGCCGCCGGGTGTCCACACCAACCAGCTGTCCTGTGCCCGGCGGTCAGACCCGGACGGGTATGCCGCGGCCTTTGGAGAGCCGCAGGGCACGGCGGCCGGGTCCACACTGGCCACCTCGTTATGCCCGTCGACACCGAGCTGCAGAGCACGGAGCCTGTGACTGAGGGTCTTCGCAGGGCCAAGTTCAAGTCCCCTGGCAGTCGGAAGGAGCCTGCCTTTCCCAAACCCAGGCATCCTGACTCTCCTGTTCCTTTCCACAGATCACATGGGCGAGAGGTGCGGCTTTGCTAAGCTCCGTACTGAGGAGCTCGAGGACGTGGTGGCTGAACGTCGGACCCCCCCCCCAGATGGCTGTGGGGGCGCACCGTCCCTGATCGTGGCCCCCCGGGACAAATGGCCGGCCAGCACTCATGAGCCTCACTCAGCGCTGCCCCTTTCTTACACCCACCTGGAAACCCCACTACCTGTCAGAAACACCCCAGACTTACCACTTCGACCACTTGTGACAATTCAGTGGCTCTGACATACAGTGTTGCCCGGCCATCGCCAGTAAGTCCCGACTTGCCCATGACCTCAGAAACCCTGACCTGTTGCACGGCAACGCCCAGCCCCCCGGGGAATCGGCTCCGTGTCTGAACTTGCACGCTCTGGGGCGTTCGCGGGGTCGTGCGCGATGCTCCCACCCTGGGCGCCCGGCTCCTCCGCTCCGCGCTTCTCCTGCCGGGGGCACGTCACCCCTGCCTTCCTTTCCCTTCCTTTCGATGGCCGGGCATCTTCGCACTGACTGTGCGGACACCTGTTTGTCCGTCGGCTGAAGGACACGTGAGTTCCTTCTGTCTTTTTGGGAACGATGTTTGGTCTGAATGTTAAAAAGGGTGAACTTTTGCCGGCGCAACTCTGGAATCGGGGCTCCAGGTCCCCGGAGCGGCGGGCTCTTCCCATCTCAGTGATACGAATACTGGCCGAGCGCTTCGACCCTGGGTCCTCGCAGGAGTCCTGCGGGGTGGCTGTTAGGATCAGCCCGGGATGGAGGAGGGAGCTGAGGTGTTAAGGGCGGAACATTTTCAAAGTGAGCCAACTAGCTAAGTCAGCTACAGGGAAGAAATATCCTTAGATACCAGAAGTTGTCCTACTCGCTTGAATGTGGTTTTAAGAAATGTACTGTACCAGATATGAAGATGGCCAGTGTCTGCTTCTGTAGTCTGCTCGCTTATTAACCGGAGTTAGTCCGAGGTGATGATTTTGTATTGCGTTAATGGTCAATTTCTGCTTCTGTAATCTGCTTACTTGTTTGATGTAGTTTCAGGCTTTATGAGCCGCCTCTTTGGAGATGTAAATCAGTAACAAGGAGGTGATTCCTCCAGGCACCAAAGCCCCTGGAGGAGACGCAACATTCCAGGCTGCAGATAACAAGACTGTCTACCAGGCTGTGTTTGATCTAGCAATTTCCCCCAATACGTTTATCTTTGTAAAGGACATTAAGGGTTAACTTCTGCTTTCTGTGATTTCCTTACTCTCTTTGTTCTAGGATGTAGTCAGAGGCTTCATAAACTGCCTCGAACCGAGACCCTCGGGGCAGATCTCCTCTAACCCTGCGTGGTAGAGAGTCAGTCACAGGCCGGCTAATAAAAGCTCATAATTCATCTCAATTGGCTCCGTGGGTCTTAGATTTGAACGCACCACAACGGAGGCCCAACGCTTGGTAACTTGGCCCAGAACACACACTGCTCGCTGGGGCTGGGCCTGGGGTCCAGGGCCAGGTCTGGCTTGGCGGCCGCCCAGCTGTGCTGCTGACCGCAGCCGACTTTCCGGAACCTGCTCGGCGTCCCGAGCGTCCGGACGTGGGCACGCGAAGGCACGGGAAGGGCGGCTCCCGTCTCGGACGCTGTACAAAGTGCACCACGTGGAACAAGCCGCCACGGCAGACGGTGCGGGGCCGGCCGGGAACCCGGACGCCGGCCCCGGGTGTGCGCGCCGGGGCTTGAGGGACGCCATTACGGACCCCCGGCGGGGGGCATCAGACGGGGCGCGGCACCCTACGTTCTGGGGCCCACCATCCTTCCCCCCCTGGGCGTCACTGCAGCCACAGCCGGCTGTCAGCTCCGGGACCGCGGAGCAGCGGGACTGCGGAGCAGCGGGACTGCGCCCTCTGCCGCATGCGCGGGGCATGACGGGCTGGGTCCGCCTCCCCCCTGGGTGACTGGGGACCTGGAGCCGGAGAGCAGGGAGAAGCGGGAGCCTTGGGGGCGGTGCTGTCTTCATTTTCTGATTTCCACCTCGCAGGGACGACTCCCAAGAGACCCTTGAAGGAATCTCGCTGTAGAAAGTGCTGGAGTTTGAAACAGGCTTTGCTGTGACACCTGCAGCCCTGACTATTCCCCGGGAAGGGGGCCTTGCCTGTCGATGACATGGAACCCCGGCCTGGTGGCTGAGCCCCCTCCTCCCCTGTGCAAGTCCTCCCCGCCGCTCCCGGGGCACTCGGGCTCCGGGCCGGCCCTCCTTCCGCGGGCGAGCTGCCTGCCTGCCACCCGAGTGGCCCTGCGGCTGCTCCCGCCCCTGCCTCTGTGCCTCCCAGCACTTGCTCTCAAGCCCCAGGGCCCCACGCTGCCCTCTTGGGCTCCAAGTGCCCCTGGCTGGAGTGCCGCCCCCTGTACTGACCCTGCTTCCCTGCTGGACCTAGCGGAGCAGGAGGACAGAGCAGGGTCTGGGCCCGGACTCCCTGGTTTGAACCTCGGCTTTCTAAACCAGTGAATCGCTCCAGACAGGCTTATTGGATTACTCTGAGGGGGAATTTGCTCATGTTTTTGTCCATCTCGCTCAGAAGGGGAATCTAGAGCTCTCCAGGCATCAGCTCGGGGGACGCCGGCCGGCCCTACCCCCTGCGGTGGGGGGTGGCGGGGGGCCAAGCCCAGCGGTCCGTCTTCTGCACCAGGCCCCGGCCGTGGGAGGGCCGCGTGTGACTCTGCTCCGACTCCCGGCCTCCCGGTCTGGGCGGCCGCTGCTGACGGAGGACAAGCTCAGACACGGCGCCCAGGCCAGAGCCGCCCGCAGCGGGCACTCGGTGCGCTCACAGCACACGGACGCGGTCTTCCGGGAGAGCGGAGTTTATTTGTGCATTTCTGTACATGGCTCCAGGGTCAGCTCAGACGCGGAGCGACCTCGATGCTGTTTATCCGGAGGACGGTCTGCGGGGCCACGATAACTGGGGGAGAGACGGGACGTGGTCACAGGCCGACTGCAAATTCTGAGCCAGCTAACGGGCCACCGTGGGACCCCGCCGCTGGCCGCCCGCTCTCTCCACGGGGGCTCTGCCCCACACCAGCCCTCCCTGGATGGCACCGGTACCCCGACAACGCCTCGTGTGGCCCCCGCCAGCCACGTGCGGTGAACACCGTGGCGTGTGTCCCTGGTGCCCGCTGAGACCCCGGGCTGCAGGGGCGAACAGCCTGGGGCCGACCGCGAGGCTGCCGGCCTGGGGCTCGGTGATACCAGCGCCGTCTCAGGTATACCCAAGTCACCCCCGCTGTCGGCAGCGTGGCCAGCAGCTACTGCTGCGACCGAGGCTCGGGGGCGACACCCATTTTGGAGGAGAGAATTCTACAGCCTGCAGGCTTCCAGCCTTGAGGAGCCCTGCCTCACGGGGACCGTGACGCCCAGCGGCATTCCCTGCAAGGACGGCCCCCTCCTGCTGTGGACCGACCGGGCAGCGCTGCTGGCCACACACTGGAACGAAGGGGCCACGTGGGGGTGGAGACGGGGCCACGCCCCGTCCGGCTCGGGAGGCGGGAGGTGGCCAGTGGCGGCCGGACTCCCTGCCCCTCACCCGCCTGCCCACCACCCTCCGTCCTGGATGTGCGGAGGCCGGGGCCCACCCCGGGAGCTGGGGAGGGAGGTGCGGACCTGTCCCCACCCGCCGAGGGCTGTGTCTTCTCCAGCCGCCGGCCTCCTCGGCTCTTCTGAGCCCCGCGCGCTCCGGCCGGCCGGCCGTTCCCCCACCAGGCTTAGGACCTGTCGCCCACACGCGTCAGTGGCTGTCTAGTCCCGCGCCTGAGCAGCACCCGGGCTCAGCCACCTGCCCCCCTCCCCGCCTCCAGCCGCTCCTCTCCTTCCAGGAGACCCCTCGCTCCCGGCCCAGCTCAGTGAAGCCGCAGAAACTCGCTGCTGCCCTCGTTACCAACTCCCTCCGCCCAGCCGCAGGGCGCCCCGCCCCCCAGGGCCGGGGTGGGGGCCACCGTCTGACCTTGCTCCATCCACCAGCATCCAGCCACCTCTGGCCTCTCCCTTCTCTGACAAGCGGTGCACCCCTGGCCACGCCTGGCGCCCCTCCTCGCAGGGCTGGAAGCCCCCGCAGACTGCCCTGTCCTCCAGGCTCCGGGGGGGCGGCCCTCCTCCACTTAAAGGGACCAGCCACCTCCCGGCCCATCCCTGACCTCGGGCCCTTCCTGCCGGCCTCCTCCACCACGTCCACGGCCACCGTCCTCGCTGTCCCGGCCTCTCGCCCAGCGCAGTTTTCTCTCCCGAGGATTTGATGCGGCGCAGGGCACAGGAGAGCGCTCCAGCCGGCGGGACGAGGGGCCCGCGAGCCGGCCCGACACGCCTGGCCCGCACGCCTCCTTTCAGAAGTGCCCGGCCGTGTGTGTGAGAGAGTGTGTGTGACTGTGTGTGATTGCGTGTGCACGCATGAGCGACTGTGTGTGCGTGCGTGAGCAAGTGTGTGTGTGGGCGTGAGTGCACGTGGACAGGTCCGTGCGCCCAGCAGTGTGGGCTGAGTCCGCTCACATTTAGGTTCCGGGAGGCGGTGTCACCCTGTGCCCCTTCCAGGACCCGCCCCCTGCTGGCCAGGCAGTGGCTCGTTCACGGACAGGGCACCTCCCCACTCCCCTTTCCTGTCCATCTCTGGGGTGGACGTGTGACCTGCTTCTGGTATTTTCCGGCACGAACGAAGCAGCTACTGTTCCCCTCCACGTCTCACGGAGCGTGCCCGGTGGTGACCAGCCGAGCCCTGGGCGTGGTGTCAGACCCAGGGGACCGGGCGCTGGTCCGACTGTGCCCAGCAGCAGGATGCAGGGTCACACCTGGAGCAGGAGGGGACCGCAGGGCCGGCTCCGCTGTCTCCAACTTACTTTTTTTCTTCTTGTAGTTTTTCCTTTTCTTAAATTTCATGTGGATTTTTGGCCACGACTCTGTCTTTTCAATGACTGTGGCTTCTACTCGGACAAGATCCCTTCTGGTAGGGAGGAAAAGAAAAAACAACATGCCTCCGTGATCACTTTCCGATTTTACTAATGCTGTATGTTCCTAAAATGAGGTTTGGGTTTCTACTGTGTTGATTATCGAGGTAATACCCCTCCCTGTAGGTATTCTGACCATAGCTACGAAGAAACATAACAAGGAACAGGAAGTCTGACCCCGGCCCTCACAGGGCCACCTCGGGGCGGATCAGGAACAGACCCGGGCTTTGCTCTGGGGGTTCCCCGCATGGGGACGGTAAACACCCACCATCATAAAGTGCAAGCACGGTGTGGGGCGTTGGTCGATACTAGCGTGCCCTCTGCCCGGCCTCGCTGCCCGGGACCCCAAAGGCCCGCCTCGGAGAGCACTTTACCCGAGAAGTGGCTTGCCAAGCAACGTGAAGTTGTCAGCCCCAACCAGCAGAACCTGAAAAATGAGATGGGCACGTGACCGGTAAGCGATGCGGACGCCGCTAAGGGCAGGTGGTGGTGCTGGACGAGGAGGACGGGGCTGCTCACAGACTGTGACACAGACTCGCCAATTAGTCCCTTAACTTGACACAAACTTTAAAGGGCGCTGGCTCGAAGTGCTGTCTCGTGGAAACGCCCGGGCTGTCGGGGGCAGGGTGTGTCAGACCAGCGATCTGGCGTGCTGGTCACAGTCGGTGTAGGCATGCTGACCTCTGATGAAAACAGTGGCTTTTAATTAAAAAAAAAAAAAGGAAAAAACCCAACTTCCTCTTGAATGTTACGCACATGGGGAAAAATGCACCCATCAGATCACGGTGTCTTTGGAAGCGGGTCACGGGATGGCTACGATGGCGAGGGGTCAGGTGTATGTGATGGCCGCAACGTCCCCGACAGCCGGGCCACCGTTCTCGGTTTGGCGGAGACGGTGGCGCTCAGTGTGGCCACGGTGAAGGCGCCTTTGTATTCCAGGTGCAACAGAGGTTTTTTTAGATGTTGGAAGAGCGCCTTGAATTTTACTGGCAAGAAAAAAAGCCAAGCGTACTAAACTTACAGGCTTGGGGACAGCGCACGTGCGTAACGCCAGGGGACCACGTGCATTAGGTGACAAGTAACAGACAGACTATTCACGAGCTACTTCCAGTGTGAGATGTTTCCTGGTCCCGGACTTCCCAAGTCACGAAAAACAATGTGCACGAGACGGGGCTCCCTGTGCCGTTTCTGTCAGTGGGAAGAACTTCGGAACGATGTCTTTCTGGAAATCTTCGCACGCACACTCCTGCGGCCCCTCGTTTATTTCGGATGTGAAGAAGGGATGCGCTCTCGTTCATGAGCTCATGACAGAGCCCCTGACGTCGTCGCGAGGAGACCCGCTGCATGGCTAACCGGCCCCGCTCTGAGCCCCACGGTCGTGCCTAGACTGCGGGCTGGGAGAGGCCCGTCTCGGGAACGGCGCTAACACGCAGAAAGGCCACACACGCAGAGGAGGAGTTTTAACTCATAAAACCACATACGTCGTACTGCATCATGTCGACAGCTCTACGCATCGCGGAGAAACAGGACGGACACCCCCAAGACCGCAAACGGTGCAGCCGAAGGGCAGCCGCGCCTCTCGGCAGACAGGGCCAGCCGTGCGTGGCGATCGGAGAGACGTCCGCGGCAGGACACCGTCCCCGGACCCGCCCTCGCCGCTCACGCACAGCGGCGGCCGGCAGGTCTGGCGTCAGAGCCAGGCGTCAGCATTCCGGCTGCAGCTCAACGCTTTTCCCGCATCGACGTGGACTCGGAAAACTCTTTACGTCCTCGGCTGGGACTTTTTTATTATCTCTGCAGCTGAATATTTTTC
Organism: Rousettus aegyptiacus; assembly: GCF_014176215.1. NCBI lineage: Eukaryota > Metazoa > Chordata > Mammalia > Chiroptera > Pteropodidae > Rousettus > Rousettus aegyptiacus. The sequence goes on from NW_023416308.1 coordinate 118,608,624, forward strand.
TGTGGGAGTCGGCGAGATGTGAGGTGATCGATGGACACGTGCGTCTCTCTTCAGAAAACCGTGGGGACGGTCCCTGTGCGGCGTGCCTCCACGGAGTCGGGGGCCGTGCTCAGAGGCGGCCGGCCCGCCGTGCCACTCACTCTCCCGCCCCCGGCCCCCTCGTGGTCACCTCCGACGTGAGGAAACCTCCCCAGTGATGGCCCGGGGATCGGGGACCACACGGTTGGTGACCGAGTCCCCCGATACGCAAAGAAACAGCCTCACCTTCTCCAACCGAATCCTCTCTCCACACGCGACGTCTAATTCATTTTCGATTAAAATCAGGTCTTCGGCGGTCACCTTCCACTGGTGGCTGGCAAAGTGCACCACAGCAAAGAGCCGGCCGTACTGGCCCGTGGCGATCAGCTCGTTCACCCTCCGCACGACCTCTGCGGGGTAGAGAGGCCCGGCGGGGCACGGGGCGGTCAGGCGGCCACACGTCCCTCGCGGGGCAGCAGGCCAGCCCTGAGGAGCGGGGGCCATTCTGCACGCAGGGGAACCCGGGTGACACCCCGCGGGCCTCAGCCCCCTGCACGCTGCCCCCCCACGTGGTGGCCTGCTTCCCACTGTCAGGTCGCGACCCCCCTTCTGGACTAGTCGCGTCTGGACAGTGTCACTGGGGCTGGGGACAGGGAGGACACGCCCTGCGGCCCATGTGTCTCGCATGTCCCCTGGAACGGCGTCTTAAACCCAGGTAACCCCAGGCATCGGTGTGGGTCTCCAGCTTTCGGGCGAACCCAGGACCCCGCATGCCCTCGAGGTGACGGTGTCCGCGGCGACTGCAGGGCGACAGCTTCCCCGCTGGCTGTCCCGCACACTGCATTCTGCTCTTCCACCCGGGGAGAAGTCTCTCCCCGAATCAGGTGGCCCGAGCGCCCCTCCCTCGCCTCCATCACCTGCCAAACGCACGAGGGCTTCCGGCTCTGGCGCGAGGCGGCCAAAGCGAGTGTGAGCGCTCGCACTGCCCGGCCCCGGGGCACCGAGGCCCGCGAAGCCCGCACTCCGCCGCCAGGCGGTGACGGCCCGAGGGGGCGGGGGCCGCTGTCCGCTCGCTCTGCCTCTTACCTGCGTGGTGTCTGGTCTCCTCGGCCGGGTCTGGCAGAACGACTTCTGGCCAAGGCGGTGAACTCAGGGAAGTTTTAGGGACATAGCTGTGGTAAAAGTCATTTTGCACACGTTTGTCACATGGGTGAGATGGCAGTTCAAAATCTTAAGAAATGGCTGTACGCAAAACGTAAGGACAAGGCCCTCCCACGTCACGATCCCATGCCCGTCCCGGGTGCTCGCGGGGTGGGGCGGCTCCCTCACGGTCAGAGCGAGCTCTGTGCCCACGGTCTCGGGAGGCTGGCGCTGGCAGGGACTGGAAGGCCTGCTGCTGGTGTCACGTGACTCAGGGCACTGCCGGCGCCGGTTCCCCGAGGACAGCCCCCCTGCACCCCAGAGTGGCCACGGGTTCTGAGGAACAATGGCTGACGGTTCAGTAATCAAAAGGGAATTCTAAGCATTCTAGTCCCGGAAAACCGTCCCTGGAGTCACTGTGGGTCCTTTGCTGGTGGCCTACCCGAGGGGGATACTGGGTCACAACCCTGGCTCTGCCACCGACGAGGACATGACCTCGGCAAGGATTTAATGACTCTGGGTCCCGGTTTCTTTCACTGAGAAAGTGGGAATGGAAGTAGCTGCCCTCAGGGCTGTGGCGGGATCAGAAGGGGTCATGTGCCCAGCAGGACGTGGCAGAGTCGGGGCGCGGTTGGCTCGGTGCCCTGGGGCAGCAGCACCCCACTGCCATGCTGTCCTGTGCTGTGGTCATCTGCCCGCCTGGGGGTGCCATGCTCAGTCTGCTCCATGCAGTAACTCTCTGCCCCCTGCTTGGCCTGGTATAGAGTGGGGTGGCTGGCGGGGGGGGGGGGACAAAGAAGGGGAGCCTGGGCTCCCCTCAAAAGGAGCCGGAGGGGTCTTAACTTTCTGACCTATTTCTGCCTCGAATGCCAGAAGTCTACAAACAGGGGAGATGTTGGTAGAGCCCAAATAGAACTTTTCAGAACAGTTTCTAAGCTGTCATTGTTGTCTGCCACCAGAAAGTGACATTTTCTGCCTTGTTCACTGGCTCTGGGAATGTGCCCGACACAATCTGGGAACTGGGTGAACGCTTTCCACGTTGAGTTAATGCGCCAGAAAGTTAGGTCCCACCGAGCTCATCTCAGCCATCTAGACCCTGAGATGCGGCAGACCCCAGGCACGCCTGCCAAGGACGAAGGTGAGAAGCCGGGACCCAGTGGCGGGCAGCGACCTTCCACGGAGGGTGCACGGAAAGGTACGCCAAATTAACTACGAGGCCGCTTATGAGTCCTCTCTGCGTCCGGGCTCTCTTCAACCTGTCCTGAGAAACAAAGGCCGCTCTCCGCCCCTGCCGCGGGGCCTCGGGTGCTGCGGCCGGGCACGCTGGGTGCTCTAACCCGTGCGGGGCGCAGTCCTGGGCTCCCTAAGTGCCGCCCTGAGCTGGCGCTGCAGTCTCACCTTGCCGGAGAGGAAGGACGCGGAGCCCCGAGTTGGGCCCGGCTGCTGGGGTGCAGGGTGGGGGCGGGGCCCTGCCCCACTGTGCCCGCCACCCCGTTCCGCTCCCGTGTGCTCCCGCCAGCCAGGTGACCCTGTCAAGCTGACCTCGGTAGTTCACAGTTAACTCTTTTTCCTAAGTATGAGCTTCTGCTTCCCAGAGGTTCTGATCCCGCCTTCCCAGTTATAAGTCTGTTTGGAGCTAAAACGTTCCCTTAATAAAACACCGCTACGTAAGGCCTCGGAACACCTCGCTCCTTGAAGTTCTGTCTATGTTTATGTCAAGGGTCTGAGAAAGGCTGGCAAAAAAGTTCAGAGAAAACAGATAGTCCCGAACACTCAAAGTCTGAGGTTTTGGAAAGGCAGTCCCACCCACGAAAGGCGGGGGGCCTGCTGAGCCCGCGTTCGGATCTTACCCTTGTGGGAACGGAGCGCTCCGCGAACCGAACCTGCGAGGACCAGACCGCGGGGAGGCTGAGGGGGGAGAGAAACACGGGCCGTTACGACGCGGACCGCGGACCGCCCCCCGCGGTGACACACGCGCCGCCGGGGCCGGTTCGGGCCTGACCCGCGTCGCCACCGTCCACAGAAAATCCAAGTCAGCGAAGCGCAGAGAATGTCGCTCATCGTCACTGGTTCCCACTGTCGGCATGGAGATTCGTCTGCCACGCCGCCTAAAACGGCCTAAACCCGAATCGCCACCGCGAACGCGGTCCTCGACCGGCAGACTAACTGCGCCCGAGTGTGGGGACAGCTCTGAAGGTGGTTTGCTGTCCCCCCACACGGAGGGGGTTTCTGTGGCCAACGGCATGTGACAAGGAGCGATGGAGTGGCACTCTGGAGGTCAGGGAAAGAACGCAGAGGCCCGGGGAGAGGACCCGGTGCCCGCTGCGACGGCCGAGGACGGGGAGCGTGCCAGCCGGCCCTCAGCCTGGGTGGGGTCCTGAGGTGGCGCAGCCCCTGCCGACGGCCTGACCGTGCCCTGACGGGACCCGGAACCAGAACCACCCAGCTAAGCTGCTCCTGTACCCGGACCGTCGGATGCGCTGTGAGATAACAAACGTTAGTTATCTTAAGCTGCTCGGTTTCGAGGCACGTTGCCACGTGGCGGGGCAGACATTAACACACCAGGGGACAACGACACCCCCGGTCTGCTGAGGAGAGAAGGCCTCAGAAACAGGACGCACCGCGCCTAAGTGCTTAGGGGCTGAAGCAGAGGACAGATTTCTCAATAACTATTAGTAACATTTTTTTTAATTGACCTATAATTTATACACCATAAAATTCGCCCTTTCAAAGCTCTCCCAGGAGCAGCGGCTCCTGCTTCCGGTCTCCCCGACTGGATTCCCTCTTTCGCCACCTCGCCGTGCCCGAGGTTTACGTCTCGAACCTCACCTCTGTCTATCCCTGGTGACTGCCCTAGTCGAATGGACTTAAACATCACCTATACACGGGTGACTCCCGAGTTTCCACCTGCAGCCTGGACTCGGGAATCGACCCGTCTATGTGCCATCACCACGTGCACATAGACCTCCCACTCAAGCCTGCTTCTCCCACCCTCCTCCCCAGCCCACGTGGCAATCTCGTCCTTCCACTTGCTCAGGCCGCAGAGGCTGACCCTTCTCACACTCCTCAGCCGACCTATCAGCAAGCCCTCTCAGCTCTCTCCTCCGAGATCCAGCTCTAACCCCTCCAGTCACCCAAGCCACCTCCGCCTCTTGCCTGGGTCATGATGAACGCTGTGCTCTCCCTCTTGCCTCCTTCCTCTGCACGCTGAGCAGCTGGAGTGATCTTTTTAAAAATTTAGGTCAGATCGTGACGCTGTTTTGCTAAAACTCTCCAAGAGCTTCTCGTTTCATTCTGAGAAATGGCAACGGCCCTGCCGGGCCTGCAGGGCAGTGGGCAGCACGGTCCCTTCTCTCTGAGCCCCCCTTGCACACGCTCCCCCTTGCTCACTCTGACCTGCCACTCTACTTCCCTGCTATGCCTGGAACACGCCAGGCACACACATGCCTAGGATCCTGTGCCTCGACGGCTCTTCCCGAACCCCTCCTGCCCTTCAGGTATCCCATCCGCAAGGCTGAGTCCCTCATTTCTTCTGCATCTCCTCCACCAAACTCTAGCTCAGTAGAGAGGCCTTTCTCAACCATCCTACTTGAAATTGAACCCCTCTCTTCCAACTCATGCTTAATTATCCTTCACAAGGCTTACCAGCTTCTAACATACATCTTCTGCTTATTTTTAAAAACTGCCTCTCTGCTCACTCCCTCTCCCATCAGAATGCTAGCTAACTCCCTGAAAAGCAGGGGTTATTGTTGTATGTTTATTATTGATGAATCCCCACCTTGGAGCAGTGTTTAACACATAATAAGTACTCGATAAATGGCAAAAGAATGAATGACATCTGCTCAGTCATTCAATGAACCCGCCGTTGGAATTTTCTGTGCCTAGGAACTCAGCATCCTTCTTGGGAGCCGTGCCCCTGTTAAAAGATCAGTTAGAAAGTTTCTGCACTGATCTGCTTTCCTGTAACTCTCACCTATGGTCTTAGCTTAGGCCTGGCTGTGACAAGGAACAAAGATGCTCCCACCTGTGCCACAGGATAATCCCTTATGTTTGTGAGGACTGTGTGTCCTTCCATCCTGTTTCCTTCACTCACTCTCCAAGATCCCAGCAGCTCACATTTTGGTCATTTTCTCTGTTCTCACTACACTTATCTGTGTTCCTCTCTTTATAAAGTTTGAGTCTGGAATTGAACACGGTATTCTCGAGGTGGTTTTGTCAGTAGAACAGAAGTCCCCCTGCTTTTGTAAAAATTTCCCTACCTACCTAAAACCACGTTTTATTATGGAAAGTGTCAAGCATACAAAACTAAAGAGAATACCATAGTGAGCCCTGAGTCTTCAAGGGTCCCTCTCCAGATTCAACAGTTGTCAATTCATGCCCAATTTGGTTTGATTTACGCTGCCTCTGGCTCAACTGTGCACTTATTTTAAAGCAAATCAGACACTGTTTTATCAATAAAGATGTCATTATGTTTCTGTAAAAAAAATCAGGATTTGTTAAAAACAACGAAACAGAACTACAACCCTATCACAGTGTCTAAAAAGGACATTCTTTAATACTGTCAAATATCCACTTGGCCCAACTTAAACATATACAGAAACACTCGTGCACACAAACACACACTCTGACCATTTTCAGGCAGTGTTTTTAATGAAAATAACCTTTTTTGAGCCTCATAATACCCCAGTGTCTAAAATAACAGCGCTTGCTTTTGTTGAACGGGGTAAGATGCCCTAAGGCCGTCCATCGTCATTTTCCAGATGAGGATGACGAGGCTCGGAGGTGGCTGGACGCCTAGGGGCGGGGGCATACCTAAGCACGGTCGGAGCTGTTTGCAACACTCCTCTCCCATTTCCCCGTTCTGTGACCCTGGGCAAGTCACCTAACCTCTCTGGACCTCGGTTTGCTCCCCCAGTAACGCAGGGCCTATAGCAAAGTTGAAGAACTGTCATCAGTATTTAAGCTACTAACAGAAAGAACCAGCATCTGAACCCACGTTTCCCTGACTCCAAAGCTGGTGCTACGTTCACATCAAAAAAGGCGCTCAGCACCTAAGGCATCGCGTGGGACACAGACACACGCGGCCAGGGCGGCGGGGGGCGCCGCTCGCCCCACTTCCTCCCTCACCCCGCGGCGCCCAGGTCTCACCCGCTCCGGGCCACGATGGCCTCAGGAGGCCGCGGCTGCACGCGGACACCAGCCGCCCGAAGGTGACGGGCAGAGCCGAGGCCGCCACGGCCGCCGCCATCTTCCCGTAGTCTCGGCCGGAAGCGGAAGCGGAAGCGGCACGAGCCTGGTGCGTCGACGCACCGGCCCGGCGGGGAACATCTTCATGCACGGCCGCCGGACGCCCGCAGCTCGGGGCCCGACGCTGAGCTGCAGCGATGTCCTCGGGGGCTGTGGAGAGCTTTGTGACCAAGCAGTTAGATCTGCTGGAACTCGAGAGGGACGCGGAGGTCGAGGAGCGCAGGTACGAACGCCACCCATACCCTCGGGGTCGGTCTGGCCGCTCCCCCAGCCCTGTTCCGCTCAGACCTGCGCAGAGCCTCCGGGAACTCCGCCTGGCCGGCTTCGGGAGGAGTTTGCTCTCCTGACCCCCCCGAGTCCGGACCGCGGTTCTGGAGGGGCTCGGCTGCCTCCTAAGGGGAACCTGGCCACCTCCCGTCCCGGGGCAGCCCGTCCAGGTTTTGGACCCCTAGGAAACCTGTTTTTTTCTCGACCTGAGATTCCCCCACCCCCTGAACTTTCACTCCTAGGCCCTGCCTCTGTCCCCCCAGTTCCATCCCCAGCGTGTTCCCAGCCCTCTTCCTCGTCGGTCCACTTTGTAAACGTTTGCATCTAGTCTTTGTCAGCCCCGAGTAAGACACAATGATTTGATAGACACGTGGACCCTGGGTATGAGCAAAGGGGTAGGACGCGTAAACAGTTCCCTTCAGGGTGACAGCCGCTACCTCGGTGAGTGCGGGAGAAAGTGCGGTGGAAGCATGGAGGAAGAACAGTTGACCCTGGGGAGGGTTAAGTTAAGGATGGCTTCAGGGAGGAGGTGGGGCCTTAGCACAGCTTGCAGAAAAATGAGTGAAGGTGGATGCGAGTCGGGCAGCATTCCCGGAAGAGATGTGGGGAGGAAGGCCCTGGCTGTGTGTAAGGACCGGGGCCAGGAGACAGCAGGCTTATTTCGGAACCAGAATATTCATTTGGCTGAAACGCTGCCAGCTAACACTTATCGAGGCTGTGAAAGCGCACCACGTACGTTAATTCCTTTAAACCTTGTGCCAGTTTCATGAAGTACCTTACTGTTATTCTCATTTTATGTCGAAGGCTGAGACAGAAAGCCTGCAAACTACCTGTAACTTGCCCTAGGTGATACAGATAGAGTCAGGCCCTGAGGTCAGGCAGTCTGATTGCAGTTTGCACTCAACTATCCATTGTACTACATACATCGATGGCGTTTGTTTGGGAGGTTTTGATCATGACAGCTCAGAGCTTTGCCCCCATACTGACTTAAGTAGAATCCCAGCTCCTTTATTTCTGGCTGCATGACTTTGCAGGTTACGTCTCTGAGCCTTAGTTACCTTATCTGCGAAATGGGGCCATTGTCACCGCACAGGTTTGCTGTGAGAATGAAGTGCCCTGCTAAAAGTCAGGTGCTCAGCACGGAATCATGTGCACAGTGCGCCCGTGAGAAGATAAGTGGGCGTCGGGGTGAGAAGGGCCTCGTAGTTTGTGTTGTAGTCCCGTGCAGAGGCTGGTCCTCGGTGCAGCCAAGCAGGTTGGGGGGAGGAGCGAATAGATTTGCATTTTTGGAGGATCACTCCGGTGCTGCTGCTGCCGACTGGAGGGGGAGAGCCCAGAGGTGAGGTGGTCAGGAGGGTCTGGTTAGTCGACGCTCAGTGGTATAGGCTTGAGCCAGGGCTCTGGAGGGGCGTGTGAGAGGCAGAGGTGGGTGCAGGCTTAAAATGGGAGGGGTCCGATGGGGCTTCATGGCACATGGGAACCAGCATGTGGGGAGAGAGCGGAGAAGGTGAAGGTGACCTAAGGTTCTTTCTTGGGTGACTAGGAGAAGGGCTGAGGTGTGACCTGCACTAGGGGAGGCAGGGGTGGCAGGGGGCAGGTCCAGAATGACGACGCTGGGTCATATTTAGCCTGTGCGCGCATCTTTGTCTTTCTCTTCCTTATACATTCCTCGTGCTTGGGCGGAAGTAAAAACTGGTGGAGTATGGATCTTGACGTTTCACGTTGGGTGTCTTCCAGGTCCTGGCAGGAAAACGTCTCCCTGAAAGAGCTCCAAACCCGGGGCGTCTGTTTGCTGAAGCTGCAGGTGTCCAGCCAGCGGACCGGGCTGTACGGACGGCTGCTGGTCACCTTCGAGCCCCGGAGATACGTGTCTGCGGGGGTGCTTCCCAGTAACAGCTTTGCTTCCGGTGTGTGCTTTCTGATGTTGGCACGTGACTGAATGTTGCTGGCTTCAGACTCTGAGTTGTGTTCTTATAAGGACTGGGTTACAAGTGGCCAGTCGACGTGGGTTGACCTGACCGGGGCTAGGGGGATCACAGGTGTGCCTTTTGGCCTGTCAGGATTAAAGGCGTAGGATTGAATGTCCATGCAGGTGGCTTATAAACTCTGAAAACAGAAAGGTAAAAATGTATATTCAGTTAATAAGCATTGTGGGGTGAACAACCTAAGAGATTGAGGACTAATTGATAAACAGGAAGTCGGAGGAAGTGGCATTTATGAGGAAAAGAAGCCAGCTGGAAATCTGACGTGTTGCTATAGCTATTGGTCAAATTCAGATGACTCGTTATTTTTCATCTTCAGAGGAGCAGTTTTAAGGGATACCTTAGAGATATAGATTTTAAAATGTGGGATCCTATTTCAGGGCACTCGTGGGGAAGCCACAGTAGGGTCGGGGGTCCCTGTGGCAGGCCCTGCACGTAGAACCTGACCTCTGTCCCGAGAGCATTGTTGCCACCTGATGTTTGCCTTTAAGAGTTGGGGAAGGGGACAAGAGAAAGAGGTTCAAGGTGCGATGGAAACGTGTCGCCCAGAGGAAAAACAGCCAGGGCTGGAAATGCGCCCGGGCGACGCGTGGCACACGTGTGTGGACGCGAGTGGAGTGCGGGCGTGGGAACAGCTGCGGGGCCCTGGCTTTCTCTCAGAGTGGATTCTGTCCGTCGGAGCTGTCCGCGTTCCGGAAGGGCCGCGTCCGCTGCGCTGCGGGCAGGTTGGCGTCCGGGCCCGGAGGCCGTCGCCTGGACTGAGTCTGTCCTCGTTTCCCGGCTTCGCCCCCTTCTGGGCTGGCCTCCTTCTCAGGCGCCACGTGGGAGCAGTCGCAGCCCCACATGCCCCCGGGGTCCGGGTCCGGCCAGAGCGGGGGCTCCTTCCCCAGGCGCCTAAGCCAAAGACTCGCTGCGTCCCGGGGGCTCCGATTCGGTCCCACACCACCGCCCCCGGACAGTCACCATGGCCAGCGCCATGCGAAGCACTGATTGGCGTGGGCCACGTGCTCCATCCCTGGTGTCAGGGGAGACCCCTCAGGGTCACCTGGCAGATGGGCGAATCACCGAACAGGTCTCACGGGAGGTGGGGAGAGCCGCGTGGAGCGGGCAGTGAACAACCGCCGTCCCTCCTTCATCAGTGCGCCACTTCCTTCTGGAACGTTCTCCCCAGATGTGCGCGTGGTCCCCGCTTCATCCAGGGCCCCCCGCTCACCCGTAGCCGCTCGGAGAGGCCGTTACTGCAAGCTGTTTCCACGGCGGCACCCCCAAATGTCTCCGTCCCCTCCCTGGTCTTCATCTGTCCTGAGAGCCCTCAACACTGGCGTCTGATAGATTGCGGCCTTTCTTTCTCTGATTCCTTCCCTGGGGGCCGGGACTGCTTTATTTCCAGTCAGACCAGTACCCAGGCCAGTGCCTGGCGCGGAGTAGGCACTTCAAGTGATTTATTGACTGTTATGTTTGTCTCAGGCAGTTAATTGATTTCAAGTCAATTTCCATGTTTGTTTTAGATGTTTAAAATTTTGTTTTTACTTCTACCGATTGCATTTCTAAAGAAAGTAACACACAATATCGGAGGCGTGCTGGAATTTATTGTATAAAACGATTTACATTTAACTGTGTTCAGTGTTTATGTAACCGAGTCTTTGTTTCTACAGGCGACATAGTGGGTCTGTATGACGAAGGCGGTCAGCTGGCCACTGGAGTCCTGACTCGGGTCGCCCAGAAGTCGGTCACGGTGGCCTTTGATGAGTCCCATGATTTCCAGCTGAGCTTGGACCAAGAGAAATCCTACCGACTACTGAAACTTGCCAATGACGTCACTTACAAGCGCCTGAAAAGGTGCGTGTGTCTGACTGCAAATTGCACGTGACGTTTTCCTTAAACACAGCTCCAGCCCGCATGCCCCTGTCCTGGGGGAGGAGGGGAGCCGCAGGCGGTGGTGGGGGGTCGGCGCCCCCGCACCGAGGGAGACTCCGGTTCCCACTAAACTCACTTCCGTCTCCTCCCCGGGCAGGGCGCTGGTCACCCTGAAGAAGTACCACTCCGGCCCCGCGTGCTCGCTCATCGAGGTCCTCTTTGGTGGCCGCGCCCCTAGCCCGGCCAGCGAGATACGTAAGAACTTTGGCTTTTTCTTTTCCGATTAAAGTCGCTGCAGAAAGTATCGAGGACAGCATGACCTTGGGCCGTTTTGGCAAGAGTTTGAGAACACACAGTCAGAAGAAAGCTGCCGCGTTTGTGTGTGTAAATGTCTGTGACCTGCATGGACAGGGCTCTCTCTGGTCCTCGGCAGCAGCGTTCCTCCCCCGGTTGGTGGGTCCGAAACGTTCTTTCTGAGGCCCCTGAGGCCGTGTTTTGAGCTGCAGAGGGATTTCTTCCCGCTCGGCACGCTGCGCTGATTTCGCGGTATGCTTCAGAGCGTTCTGTTTTTGGTTTGAAAACTCGTCTGGTTATTTCCTCAGCATTCTTCAGATTGAAGCCAGCGTACATCTGATTGTAAGGGCGATACGTGTTAACCGCAGAAAACTTGACAATATGCAGACAAACGGAAACAGTCACTCCGAAGCTGCCGTTTGGTTCGCTTCACTAGCATTTGCATGTATTTCTGGGCTTTTCCGCATCCACGTGGAGCGTTGGGTCCGTTTGACATGCAGACGTGTGAGCACGCACGGACACGCACACTCACACGTGCGCACACACACGCGCGTTCCCGAACACCCTCGTTTTCCGGAGGGCCGTGGCGCCGGCTCGAGTGGCTGCCCGTAACTCGTGCTGTGGGCGCGGCCCGTTTTCCCCGCCGGGCTCCCGTCCGTTCGCACCCGGGGCCGTCCCACAGCCGCCCTGTGTGGCCCCTGTGTGGCTACCCCCGGCGTCGCCTCGGCTTTAGGCGCGGGGACCGCGTGGTCTGTTTTCTAAAGGCGTGCACGTCTCCGTGAGGTTTTGTTCCTGCCACGTATCCGTGGAGAGGCCACTCCGTGCCGGAACCGGAGTCGGCAATGCACTCGCCACGCTTTAGGGAGCGTGGTGGGTCTTGACCGTGGCTGCTGTCTAAGGATGGAGGGATGGGCCGTGGAGCGGTGAGTGGCCCTGGACTGCGGGTCGGGGCGTGACCGCTTCCCAAGGGCGTCACAGCCCCACCCGTCCCGGTCCATGCCTCGTGCCCGCGGGTGTCACCGTGGGGCAGACGCTGCCGCGGCAGAGCCAGCTCCTGCCAGCGGTCCCGCACTGGGGGCGCAGAGCCCACGGAGCGACTCGTTAGTCCTGGTCGCGAAAGAGTCAGAGCAGTAGCCCAGTCCCGGAATTCGCGAGTAGTTCCTTTTTATCATTCGTTTTTGTCATTTTATGGGCACTCAGAAAGGGACGGTGTGGTAGAAGCAGATGTGTTCCAAGAAACGTCAACTCGAGAAAGGTCTGTCCTCCCGGGGCGTGCGCTGACGGACGTCGTCAGTGACGGCACAGCCTGGAGGTGCCTCGGGCGCTGCGGGCCACTGTGGCCGCAGGCGGCTGGGGACGATGTGTGACAGGGCGCCGTGGCCGTGGCCGGGAGACCGGCCCTCGAATCGGCCTCGGGCTGTGGTCCGTCGCCTGCCGATTCCTGTTCTGGACAAACCTTTTGGAAACACAGCGGGTTGATTTTGTGTTGACTGGTCCAGCGTCCTCCCTCCTCGGGCATGTCCCTCGGTGCCATCTGTGCGAGAGGGAGGCCAGGGCGGGGCTGGCCTGATGCTCCCGCGCCTCCCGCAGCACCGCCCGTGCTCAGCAACGCCTCCCTGGACGCCTCCCAGAAGGAAGCGGTTTCGTTCGCGCTGTCCCAGAAGGAGCTCGCCATCATCCACGGGCCGCCCGGCACCGGAAAGACCACCACCGTGGTGGAGATCATCGTCCAGGCCGTGAAACGGGGCTGCAAGGTGGGCAGGTGACTCCAGACGTCAGGACGCTCTCGGCATGTGCTGATGGAGGGTTGGTGGGTGCGTTTTGACCCCTGACAGCCGTGTGGGACGTGGGAGCATGCTCAGGAGCGCGGGCTGAGTCCCTGGGGAAGGCCCCCGTGCCGGCTCCCCGAGGCCGGAAGCCGTGGTCGTCGACCGGGCCACAGGCCGGGATCCGTCGGTCCTGCACCCTGCGGTCCTCGTGCCCCGAGTTCAGGCCCGTGCTGGGGGTGCGGGGGCGCGGAGGGGCCCGGGTCCCGTGGGCCCGGCCCCCGTCCCTACGGCTGTAGGGTCACACCTCGACGTCACCAGTCACACACACGCCACCCTGCTCTCCTTGCCTGCGAAGCTCTCTGTCTGTCTCAGTGTGAACTTAGGTTTGTCACTAAAACAGACGTCGCCGACCCCGCAGGTGCTGTGCTGCGCGCCGTCCAACACCGCCGTGGACAACCTGCTGGAGCGGCTGGCCCGCTGCGGGCTGCGGACGCTGCGCCTCGGCCACCCCGCCCGCCTCCTGGGCTCCGTCCAGCAGCACTGCCTCGACGAGGTCCTCGCGCGGGGCGACAGCGCCCCGATCATCGCAGACATCAGGAGGGACATCTATCAGGCCCTCGTACGTACCTCAGCCGCCGGTGGCTCCACCCGGGCAGGCTCCGCAGCGACCTGCCCCACGCCCCGTCCCCTGGCCTCGTCCCCTGTCCCCTGGCCTCGTCCCCTGTCCCCTGCCTTGTGCCCCTGCCCCCTGGCCTTGCCGACTCTGATGACTCCAAACGCGGTGCCACCCCCGTTGGTGGAGACGTGGAGTCGGCAAGTCTCAGGGCTCAGCCGTCTCCCGGGTGGTTTCACGAGCGGGTGACGGATTGTCTTAAAGGGAACGTTGCTCTCACGTACCCCTCGCGTCTGGTCAAGTCTGGGTGACGTCAGTAAGCAAAACAATAAAATAATGAAGCCTGAAGATAAAAAGTCAGAAAGCACTCAGCTCCCCAGTGTTTCGGTCTGTTTTCCATCATTTTTGTGAAAGGACCGGTGAGCGATGGCGATTTTAGGCGGCGCTTTCTCGTGCGGTCCAGGACTTCTGAGGTCTTTGGTTCCGCAGTTCACACGCTGGCCCTAATGTCCTCAAATGCCCTGCCACGTGTGCGGTCACCATGGACCGGCCTCACGGCGTCACAGGGCCAGTGCCGCGGTCGGCCTTTCCCGGTAGCCCGCAGAGGAGCGGGATGGCGAGGGGCTGCCGTCCTGGGGCCGGCGGGCGTGCGGGCAGGGCGAGCCCTGCATCTCCTGTTCCTGGTTCAGCCGGCGGTTTCAGGGTTGTCTTTCCTAAGCTTGGCACAGCAGGCCCCCCCTGCCGCGCCTGCCGGAGCCCTGTCCTCCGAAGCAGAAACCACAGGTAGGGAGGCCGGTTATGCGCAGTCTTGAGTGTAGAGTAACATGGGGTTTAGGTAAGCGTTTTGGGGGCAGAAGGAAATGGTTTTAACCTGGCAGTTGGAGTGTAACAGGTGGAGCGCATCCTCCCCGTCTGCGAGCTGCTGAGACCAGGTCCTGAGCTGGCCACCGCCTCTCCTCCCCTGAGCCGGCCCAGTGACCGCGGGGCGGGCTGGGCCCAACCCCCGTCTCCCCCGAGGTCTCAGTTAAAACGCCGCCTGCTGGGAGCGCCCGGGCTCCCATTGGTGCCGCCTCCGTGCGGGTGACGGTGGCATTCGGGCCAGGCAGGGTGCCGGGGGCTTAGTCACCTGTGTGTGTGTTGCTCCTTTAAGAAATGTTTTGACTTTTCAAGTGCCGTTTAAGGACTTACTGAGGTGAACCAACTCCTTGTAAATAAAAGCACTTTGTGAATCAAAAAGAGCTAAGTGCGTGTCGGGTTGTGTCAAAATGATGATTTTTTTTTTTGCTTTTCTTTGCAGGTGAAAAACACAAAGACCCAGGATAAGAGAGAGAAAAGCAACCTTCGGAACGAAATCAAGCTGCTGAGGAAAGAGCTGAAGGACAGGGAAGAGGCAGCCATGCTGGAGAGCCTCACGGCCGCAGACGTGGTCCTGGCCACAAACACGGGTGAGGAGGGCGGGGCCCGGTGGTGCTCCCCACGCCTTGGTGCTCCCCGTGCCCCGCGGTGCTCCCCGTGCCGTAGTTTGCTGGGAGACTGTGCAGCCTGGCCCTCGCTGTCGGGTAGAATTCACCAGCGAAGCCTCTGGGCCCGGGTCCCCTTCGTGGAGAGGTTTTTAACTGCAGGTGTAATTTCTTTCACTGAGCGGGACGTTCAGGTTCCTCCTGAGTGAACGTCCGTCTTTGACGGCTTCGTCCGCTTAGTCTGAGCTGTTGAATTTACAGCCATGGAGTTGTTCCTGGCATCCTCTCACTGTTTTGAAGACGGGGACAGGCTCGGGGCGGGCGGCTCGCCCAAGGCCCCACTGCCGTTTAGAGAGTCGTGCGGGGCCAGGTCTTGCCCGCACTTGAACCCGCGCTGCCCGGCTCTGTGCTCCAGGACGGGGGGTCTGGGGGGGGGTGTGGTGTCGTCAGACACGTGGAGGTTTTGTCTGTGAGTGAACGCTCAGCAGGAGATAGTTCTGTACGGCCAAGAAAACGCCTTAGGGGAGAATTAATTAAGTTCTAGATGCAGAAAATGATAAAGGAACAGTGTTTAGGGATGAGACAGCCTTCCAAGGACTTGGGCGCACAGCCCCAAGGGGGTGATGGATGTTGGTGATTGTCACGTTGGAGTGGCCCGTGGCCGGGGACATGCCCTTCACGTTAAACACGAGTGGGCAGGAGCCACAGGTCTGTATTCTGAGACGCGAGTTTATTACCTGCGGTCTTAACGCAGGGCTGGGTCGTGGAACAGCGGGCTCTCCCGGTGTGGTCGTGACCCAGCCAGTGCCTTCTGTGAAGGCTCACGGCCCCGATTTCCGCCAGGCGCCTCCGACGACGGCCCCCTGAAGCTGCTGCCCGACGGCTACTTCGACATAGTGGTCATCGACGAGTGTTCACAGGCCCTGGAGGCCAGCTGCTGGATCCCCCTGCTGAAGGCCAGAAAGTGCATCCTGGCTGGCGACCACAAGCAGCTGCCCCCCACCATAGTCTCTCACAAGTAAGAGCCCTCTGCTTGCGCGCCTGTCTCTGCCCCCCACACGCCACCCCTGTCGGGTCCCTCGAGGTCCAGCCCGGAAGCCCCAGGCCCCGCAGGCTGCCCCGGACGCGCTGCCCCGGGCCTGTCCGATTACAGCTCCTACCCCGCACTGCCGCACCTGCCCATTTACCCATCTGTCGCTCAGACTGTGACCTTGGGGTTGGGGGCCGTGTCGCGTTTGTCTTGCTGGCCCGAGAACCTGGCCGCGTGCTCCGTCCGTGTTGCGCGCCCCCAACGGGTCAGGCGGCCGGTGCGTGTGTCCATGCTGCGCGGCGTCCACGCCGGCCGCTTCCGCGGGCTGCGCCCACTGCCTCTGGGCTGCGCAGACGCACCCGCGGGCCCTTGGTAGAGGACACAGGGAGGGACTCGGCAAACGCAGCTCCGCCTGCCGCGGGGACACAGCGCTTCCTGGTGCGGTGGGCAGGCTCGGCCTCCGCGGGGAGGGGTCGCCGCCAGCGCCCGGCCCCGCGCCCCGCGCCCCACTCCCCTCGGTCACCGGCTGGCCTCGCTGGCCTCCGTCCTCGCCGACCGCAGTCTGGACCGCTCCGTCCCTGCCCTCCCTGACTTAGTTCTCCGCTCGGGTGCTCAGGTGCGCCCTCCGTGTGGCCTCCCGTGGCCGCCCGTCTCGGTGGCATCCCCGTCACCGTCAGGTCCCTCGCTGTGGCTCGCTCGGCACTTCCTGGCAGTCGCGTGTGTTCATCGCTTTACCCGCTTATCTTCCCAACCGGATCGCGAGTCCCGGAGGCCTGGGGTCTCCTCAGACGGACCGGCCTCTTGCAAGCTGGCTCCACAGTCTATGTCCGGGAGGGGACCCTAGAGGGCCGAGTCCCTGAGGGAGCAGGGTCCCGGAGCCGAGGGGCGTGGTGCAGGTCAGGCAGCCGCAGAGAGACAGGCGTCAGACATGGTCCTCGAGAGTGAGGACTTGGCAGGGAGACCTTGGGGTGGATGGGGGGCATGGGGCATGTGCGTCCCAGGGCCGTCCTGTGGGAGGCGTCCTCCCGGGGTGGGGTCTGCTCAGGAGTCTGCCGAGGGAGGGCGCAGTGGGTGTTCATTCTGGATTGTTCCCTGAGCAGGTCCCCAAGGGAAGTCTGAAAAGGGGTTTGTCCCTCAGGGAGGCTTTGTGTGGAGACAGTTTAGCTCTGTGCCCTCAGGGAGCGGGGACCTCATCGTGTCCCTGGAGAACGCGGGGCGGTCCGAGGCGATGTTGGGTGGCGTCGTGCCGGGCATTTCTGGGCTTGCGGCCGGGCCTGGCAGTCTCGCCACGCCCCGTCCTTGGCGGGAAGTGTTTTTAGCAGAGATCTCTACCTAGAAAGCTTAACTGCAGAGGTGCCGTGAGGCAGCAGAGGGAGCGCCCCTGACACAGTGAGGTCCTCGCCCCCGGGTTCGGTGTCGTCACCTCGGGGGGCACGGTGTGCCCTGGCGGTGAGGGGGGCCCGGAGGCCAGGCCGCCTGCCTTGGCCCTGGCCCTGTGGCCCTGGCCGAGCGGCCGTGGGCCGGCGGCGTAAGCTCTCTGCGTCTCGGCCCCTCCCGGCAGCCTCGCGGGCCACGGTGGGGGTCAGCGAGCGAGCGCAGGCCGGGCGCTGTCGTCAGCGCGCCCTGGGGTTCGCGGCTCGTCTGGACCGGCTCGCCCTTGCTGTGACAGAGCGCCACAGGCTCAAGCACCGCAGACCTGTTAGCATGCAGTCCGCAGCGCACGCGCCCGGAGCCCGTCTCGGGGGCGGCGGTCGCAGTGTGGGCAGGGCCGCGTCCCCGTCCCCGCCACGGGCTCCAGGCCCAGGCCCCGCCTGCCGTTTCCCGTGTCTTTAACCGGGCCCCCCCTCCGGACCCCCACGCTGCTTCAGCCCCGTCACCTGCTCCGACCCCGCGCCTCCGCCTTGCGGGCACCGTGGTCGTCCAGGCCCCGCTCCCCACCTCAGACCCTTCGCCCCGTCACATCTGCCAAGTTCCTCTTGTCACGTGCTCACAGGCCCCAGGGCTAGGATGTGGGCGGTTTTGGGGGCTGTCACTCAGTCGGCCACCCCCTCAACTTCAGCTGAGAACGGGGGGCAGGCGGGTGCTGAGGTTTGAGGGCGGCCGCCCTCTGGCTCCCGGTGCCAAGCCGGACGCGGTGACGCACGTTGTCCTCTTGGGCGCAGGGCCGCGCGGGCGGGGCTGTCGCTCAGCCTGATGGAGCGCCTGGCCGAGGCGCACGGCGCGGGCGCGGTGCGGACGCTGACCGTGCAGTACCGCATGCACCGGGCCATCATGCAGTGGGCCTCGCAGGCCCTGTACCACGGGCAGCTCACGGCGCACCCCTCTGTGGCCGGGCACCTCCTGCGGTGAGTGACCGGCCTCCCCTGCTCGGTTCCTCCGTGCCCACTGAGCCCGTGTCACTGAGAGATCCGAGACAGTTGGCTCTAAGCCTGGGTTCTGGAAGGGAGAAGGGCCGTGCCCTGGGGGGCCAGGGTGGGGGCTGCAGTCCTTGTTGCCCGTGGCTGGGCCCCCGCTTTCCCGTGGGAGGAGGGGAGACGTGGGTCTCTGCCTTTGTGCAGGGACCTCCCGGGAGTGGCCGCCACGGAGGAGACGGGCATCCCCCTGCTGCTCGTGGACACGGCCGGCTGCGGGCTGTTGGAGCAGGAGGGGGACGGCGACCAGTCCAAGGGGAACCCTGGTGAGCTCGCGGGGGCCCGCGTTTCTGGCCCGGGGGACCTCTCAACGCACAGGTCCCTCCACGCTGCTGGTTTTGGCGCGGAGCCGAGCTGCGGGGCGGTGGAGCTCAGCACTGAGCAGCTGTGGGAGGTCTGAGCTGGGGTCTCAAGGTCCCTGATGCTCAGGGAGAGCACGGTGTCTGGGGCAAGGCTCTGGGTCCGGAGCGGAGTGGCCCAGCCCTGCCTGGCGTGGCCGCAGGACGCGGTCCTCACCCGGCCTTTGGCACCAGTCCGCTCGGCCCCGCTCACACCACAGCCACCCGCAGGAGGCACGGCCACCCCCCGACCCAGCGCCCGTGTGCCGCCCTGGCCGCCTGCTGAATCTGGTGGCCCTTGGCTCAGCCTCCGGGCTCCCGGGGCGTGGGCGTGGCCCGGGGCCAGAGGCGCCTGAAACGGCATCGCGGGCGCTGGCGGTCGGCGCGGCGTCCCCGGTCTGTGTCCCTCCAGGGGAGGTGCGCCTCGTCAGTCTGCACGTCCAGGCCCTGGTGGATGCCGGTGTCCGGGCGAGCGACATCGCCGTCATCACGCCGTACAACCTCCAGGTGCGAGGGCCCTGCGTCTCCGTGTGCACGTCACTGGGACCCGACCGGCCCGAAGGGGCTGAGAGGATCAGGGCGAGTTCATTGGTTCTGGTGACCAGCGACCCCGCAGGCAGCCCCAGGGGCCCAGCTGGTCATTCGACGGCATCTTCCACGAGGGTCTCAGCTCTGACCCCTGCTGGTCTGGCTCAGGCTGTCCCCACCCCCGAGCCAGTCCCGTGGCAGGGACCTGGGGTGCTCACCTGTCCCTGGGGCGGGGCGGGCTCGGCTCCGCGGAACACCGCGACGCCGTCGCCGCGCGGAGTGCGGGAGGGGGCGGCGTCCCCTGGAGAAGGTGGAGGTGGCCGCAGGAGCAGGGCCAGCAGGCGGTCGCTCCTTTGCTCCCGTCTCTCTCCCTGCTTTCAGGGGCGGTGGTCCGCGGACCGGCTGCTGCCCCACCTGGCCTGCAGGCCCCACACAGGGCCGTCAGGCGCCGTGGGCGTCACGTCTGTCGAGGGGCCTGTCGTGTTCCCCGCGAGATGGGTGGTCGTGGGGGCTCCCTCCCCGTGAGGCTCCTCGGGGTTCCCGAGGGTTCTGCAGCCCGAGAGCCCCGCCGAGTCGAAGAGCAGGCGTCGTAGCCGCCCGGCCGGTGCTGAGGCCGCGGCCTTGCTTGGTGTTCAGGTGGACCTGCTGAGGCAGAGCCTCTCTCACAAGCTCCCCGAGCTGGAAATCAAGTCCGTCGATGGCTTCCAGGGCCGCGAGAAGGAGGCCGTGGTGCTGTCCTTCGTCAGATCCAACAGAAAGGGTACGGGGCGCCGCCAGGCCTGGGGCCCGTCAGTTCCCCGGGGCGCGGGCTGGATTCATGCTGGCGGCCACGCCGGCTGCTGGGCGTGTGGCCACAGGGCACTGGCTCTGTCCTCTGCGAGCCGGCCGCAAGCGCAAGGGACAGTGGGTGAGTGCGATGGGGCCGCGTGGGGACCCGCTAGGGGCGTCACCAACATCAGCGGCCTCTGAAGGCGTTCCCGGCACGGGGAGCGGCGTGGAGACTTAGAGGCACACGTGTGTGTTTGGGGGGCGGGCCGGGAGCGAGGGGGCCGGGCAGCCTGGACCCCCACAGCAGGTGGCGCCCTCCAAGCCCAGGGCTCGTCTCTGGCCTCGGTGCGGTTTCTGTGCCGTGGACTTGTGGGTGTTCCACTGGGTGAAAAGATCGTACCCAGAAACAGGTCTTAGTTAACGGGCTTTGTTAGCATTTTCAGTGGAAGGTCGAGGACGGCTGAGAGGGAGGTGACCCGTGGTGGGAGGAAGAAGGTCCCGTGCCGTCCCCGTGTGTCCGCTGCAGCCACGTTCACGGCCCCCGGGCTGGGCCGGGGCTGGGCTGGGGGCGGGGTTCGTACTCACTTGGAGAGGAGCCGCAGCCCCACAGCTTCCCAAGC
Organism: Rousettus aegyptiacus; assembly: GCF_014176215.1. Classification (NCBI taxonomy): domain Eukaryota; kingdom Metazoa; phylum Chordata; class Mammalia; order Chiroptera; family Pteropodidae; genus Rousettus; species Rousettus aegyptiacus. The sequence goes on from NW_023416308.1 coordinate 118,628,966, forward strand.
ACAAATCGGGGGCCGCGGGCCCGCCCCGAGAAGCAGTGGGAAGCCAGCAGGTGCCTGAGCAGCCTCGGCGTCACCTCGGTGCCTCAGGGCAGCGAGTCAGGCGGTGCCGGGGGGGTGGCAGGTGGGGCAGAGGGGCCATCGTGGAGCTGACCCTGCTCGGTCGTTGCTGGTCAGGGCGGGGGGCTGGCTTCCTTTTCCTCGCCTTAGACCTGCCCCTCTGCTCGCTCCTGCCTTGTTTTCAGGGGAGGTCGGCTTCCTGGCCGAGGACCGGAGGATCAACGTGGCCGTCACCCGCGCTCGGCGCCACGTGGCGCTGGTCTGCGATTCCCGCACTGTCAGCAGCCACGCCTTCCTGCAGACCCTGGTGGCCTACTTCACCGAGCACGCGGAGGTGCGCTCGGCCTTCGAGTACCTCGACGGCATCGTCCCCGAGAACTATTCCCACGGGGGGGCCCAGGGTCCGGGCTCTTCCGCGCCTGCCAGGAAGCCCGGAGGCGGGCAGCAGGAGGCAGCTGGGGCGGCGAGAGCCGCTGCCCGGCCGGCCCGGAGGACGGCGCGTGGGAAGCCGGTGGGTTCCGCGCCCCGTCCGCGGCCTGGCCTCGGCGGGGGCAGCGCAGACGGGGCGGAGGGCGGCGACGGCGCAGACCACCTCCGGACGGCGATAGCGGAGTTCCTGGCGAGCGAGCGGACGCAGCTGGAGTTTCCTGCCTCCCTGAACTCGCACGACAGGATGCGCGTCCACCAGCTGGCCGAGGAGCACGGGCTGAGGCACGGCAGCGCCGGGGAGGGCAGGGCCAGGTTCATCACGGTGAGCAAGAAGGCCCCGCCTGGTGCGCCGCCTCCCGCAGGCGCCGCCGGCCAAGCCCCTCCCCGGCCCGAGCCCCCCAGCCCCGCGCAGACGGAGCCCCCTGTCAGTGGGCAGAGCGGCGGGAGCCAGCTGGACCTGAGGGCGCTGCACCTGGAGAGGCTGGAACGGGCACGGGGCAGCCAGGAGCAGCCGGCCCCGGAGGGCCGGCGGGCTGCGGGCTCGGGGCTGCGGAAGCTGCCGGGAAAGAAGAAGAAAAAAGAAGCAAAAGGTAAGTCGGGCCGGGTGCTGAGGAGGGAGGGCAGCCGGGGTGGCCCCTGACCTGGTGGTGGCCCCTGACCTGGCGATGGACCCCTTGGGACCCGCCTGCCACCTGGGAGCGAGGACGTCCCCCCGCTGGTGCCGCCGTCCAGTGCCGTGGTCGCGCCTTAGGGTTACCTGCGGGGACTGAGCCCCGAGGGCGGTCACCGTGACCCTGCCGCCCGCAGAGCCTGTGCGCTCGCTGCAGGGAAGGCCTGGAGGGGCCTCGGGGGCAGGAGGGTCGGTCACAGACCTCGGCGGTAGCCACCCTGCTCCCTCCGACTCAGCCCGGCCAGGGCCGAGCTGTCGCGGCCCGCGCAGCGCTGGCCGTCCTCGGGGGAGCCGCGTGGCACCCTGCGCTCTGGCCTCCTGTCCTGCTCTGTGACAGAGTGTCCCCCACACAGAGCTCGAGGACCTGGGGACTTTGGGGTGAGCTCGTCACAGCCGTTTCCCGTGGCGAAGCCATGACGCCCCTGTCCGTGAACGCGTGGGCCGAGCTGCCCGGCGGCCTCCGTGGCTCTGGAAGCCGCCTCCAGGGCTGGCCGCAGCCGTCCTGCAGTGGGTGGCGAGCGGCCGCGGCGCCCGGGCTGCGTGCGGAGGACGCGGTGCACGCGGCAGCGGCGGTGCCGGGCGGGTGCGCGAGGAGGCCCTGGCTGTCCTGGGGGCAGGTGCGCGGTGCGCTCCGTTGAGGACGGTGTCCTGGGGAGACGGCGCCGTCTCGGGGGCGCTGAGCCACCAGCGTCTGAAGCGCCGCAGTCGGCCACCTTCAGAACCCCTGTCGCCCGACTCTGAACCCGCCTGTCTGGTCGGTCTGCACGCTCCGCGATCCCCGCGGCCGAGAAGCAGAGGCGGCGGGGGCGGGGGCCGCGGGCGAGTGACGGCCGGCGGTCCCGTGGCACAGGCGGCCCGTTCTCGCGCTTGCGGGATTCCGTTTGGGATTCGGGCCCATCGCCCTCTGCCCGGTCCCCGTGTGCCTGAGGACGCTCGCCACTGCCCAGAGCCCCCGAGCCCCTGGTACTGCTCCTGGGCACGTCTGTGCCGCCGCTCTCCTGACGTCTGGTGCCCGCCAGGCCGGAGTGTCCAGTGTGCTGGAGCTTGCTTAACCCTCTGCGCAGCCCGGTCTGCGGGGCGGGGGAGGGCTGCGTCCCCACGGGCAGGTGCCTGCCCAGAAGGTTTGAAATGGCTTTTGCAGGCCGCGGCGCTTGCAGGTGAATGGGGGGTGGGGGGCTCTGGGAGACCCGAGTGGTGTCAGAGTTGTCCCCGCGTCCCCCGCCGTGCCGACCATTCTGACCCGCCTGCCCGGCGCTGCGGCGGACCCGTCACAGAGCGTAACGAGAGCGGCGGCACCAGCACCTCCCGCCTGTGCCAGCGGCCAGGTCGTCGACACCGGTTTCCTGGGTCCCGCCTCCCCGTCACTTCCTGTGCACTTTGTCTCCGAACGTGTTACATGCAACAACTGCATGTTACAGTCACAGCCACGTGTAACTTTGTGTCTCTCCCACCCACGAGCCTTTTCCCGTAAGTTCAGAAGGTTCGCACGCATCGGGTTGTGGTCCTCTGGCGCCCCACGTGGCGGCTCATCTGACGGTTGCCCCAGTGTGGCAGTTTGCTTGGGGATTTTGCTTTTACAGTTGATGTGTTAAGGGGTGGACTTTTCAGAGGCGCTCCACACGCCGCCAGCCCCTCTGGGAGGCCCGTGTGCTCACACCTGCCACAGGGACCGGTTCCTGCACTGAGAGGGACGTGCACTGCGGCCGTGACCCTGGAAGCAGGAGGCCGGGGGCCCGCGCGGGCGCAGCGGGAGACCTCTCTGCTGGCTTCTTTGTTCTTCCCTTTGAGTGACACTTTCTCCCCTAGGACCTGTGGCCGCAGACCTGCCCCCCGAGGAGGACTTCGACGCCCTGGTCTCGGCAGTCGTCAAGGCCGATAACACGTGTGGCCTTGCGAAGTGTGCGGCCAGCGTGGCGACCCTGGGCCAGCTCTGCCAGCACTGCGGCCGCCGGTACTGCCCCAGCCACCGCCTGCCCGAGGTAGGCCGGCCCCCCGGGGCCCGGGCAGACGCGCTGCCGACGTGAACGGTACTGGTCGTGCGCGCCGAGTCCCTGAAAACAGACAGTGGTTTGTTTTGCACGCGTCAGGGCCGAGGCAAGCGTGGGGGTGAGGGGCAGGGTGCGGGTTCTCCAGCCTTCCCCGGGGAGCCTGGCGGTGAAGGACCCCCGCGCGGGAGGAGGAGGGGCCCCCGAGAGCTCAGGCTGGGCCTTCACGGTCCCTGAGCCGTGACGGGCAGAACTGCAGGGCCCTGTCTGCACCCGGCCCAGCTCTGACTGTCACGTCCCCAGGTCCACGGCTGTGGGGAGAGAGCGCGCGCCCACGCCCGGCAGAGAATCAGCCGGGAAGGGGTCCTGTACTCCGGCAGTGGGGCCAAGGACAGGTCCCTGGACCCAGCCAAGAGGGCCCAGCTCCAGAGGAGGCTGGATAAGAAGCTGGACCAGCTGACCAGCCAGAGGAAGAGCAGGAGGCAGGAGAAGGAGCCGTGACGGCCGGGCCTCCGCACGCGCCGAGCACGCGGGTGGGCACGGGCAGCGCCGGCCCCAGGGTGCTTTCCGTTCTTGGTGGCTGCTGCTGGTGACAGTGCGCGACCAAAGCCACGCTGTCTCCACCAGGGCCGGGCGGGCGAGGGGCCCCTGGCAGGAAGGGCTGGCTTTCGGTCCCCGGCGACAGGCCTCTCGGAGGCGGCAGACGGAGCGAGCGCCAGGGCCCAGGCAGCGCCCGTCGGCCTTTCCCCGGGCGTGCCGTGGGCTGGGCCGGGGCACCGCGTCCCCTTGCTCGTCCCCGCCCAGGGCCGCGTCCCAGCCCCTCCCTGCCCTCCCAGTCAAAACCGAAATTTCAGCATTTGAACTTGGGGTGCTGCCGTGAGGTGAAGGAACCCTCTGTTCCCCTGGAACTGGGCACGAGCACATCCCCACTGTCCGGCCCGGCCAGCTCTCAGAGAACCCACGAACGCGCCCAGAGCGGCGTCCGCGTGTGCCCATGGCCGGCCCGCCCCACCTCGCGCGGGGGCTGCGACCTCACCGAGGCCACGTCCGTCTTCCGTTCCCCGGAAGCTGCGGAGACCCCGCCCTGACGCCCCTGGCCGCCCCCGGCTCCCGGGAGCCCCGGGCTCATGCCTGGCTGCGGCTCCCGACGGCGCCCCGGCCCGCGGCAGCCCGTCCCCCGTCTGCGGCTGGGAACGGGGCGGCGGCTGTCCCCAGCCTCGGTGTCGCCGGCCCTCGCACACGCCCCTTGTGTCCTCGCGACTGTTCCAGTCAAGAGAACCTCAGATGATGTGTCACTTTAGCCTCAGGGTTTTGTTTCTGAGAGAGATAAGTTATTTAAAAATTAAATAAAAATGCGTGCACACCGACCACAGTGCGTCATGTGTCTAAAACAAGCCTCACCCCCCCCCGGCCCCCATTTTGCTGAGGTGGTTGGGGGCCCAGGACGAGTGACTCGTGCTCAGCACTCAGGCGTCCGGGGCGTTAGTGAGGCTGAGAGGCGGGCCCACGGCCGCTGCCGGGTGGTCCCGTCCTGGCAGCAGGTGACGAGCAGGGGGGTCACCACCTGCTTCGCTGGACTTCACCGCCTGGACTGAGTCCGGAACGGGAAGGCTTAGAGGCGTACGAGTACGGAGCCTTGGGAGGGAGACGAGGCGGGCTCGGCGGGAGTGTGCGTCGGGGGCTGGGGGTCGGCTGTGGCTCTCTCCGTCTCCCCCTGTCAGCCAAGGTCAGACCCAGCCCCTCTCGCTGTGCCCGGTGACCCCTCATGGGCCTCGCACCTGCTCACCTGCGGCCCCCAGGGTGGGCTTCAGGGCGTCCGGGTTTTTGGCTCCAACTCCCTCGGCCCCGCGCCCCCCGTGCCCGGCCCGCACCTTTCCCCTGTGCTGTTCGTGCCAGTGCTGGGCCACCCGTCGTGGGGCCCCTGTCACTGCCCAGGCCTGAGGTCCACTCTGTGCCGTTGTGGCCCCTTGTCCTGCTTGCTCGGACACCGTCCCGGCTTGCCCTGGCAAGGGACTCGAGGCCTGACTTGTCCAGGAAGGGGCGGGGGCCCGTGGCCTCGCGCGAGAAGCGCCCCCGGGAAGGGCCCAGGCGGCGACGTGCGCCAGCGCAGAGGCCGGGGCGCGTGCAGCAGGGCCCAGAGCGTCGCCGACGGTCGGTCAGCGCTGTTCCCGCTCCTTCGGGGACCCGCGGCCTCGGCTAGGGGTCGGCAGGTGACGGCAGCGCGGCTCGGCGTCTGCGTTCGAGGCGGCATCTCGCGGTTCTGGGTGCCCACTGGCTGCGGTTTGCCTGCCGAGCTGCGCTTCGTCTGTCTCCGTGGCAACAAGCCCTGCTCCCTGGCCACAGGCAGCCTGTGTGCCCTCGGCCAGGGCAGTCAGGGACCGCTCTCGCCTGGCCACAGCCAGCTGGGCGCAGGCACAGGCCAGAATCCAGGCAGGGCCCATCAGCCTTCCACCCTGGGGTCTCTGCGAGGTGCTGGAGGGAGCTTGCTGGCTCTCCCACTGGGGGCGCACAGCGCCCTGAGGGCCCTGCCTTCCCGACGAAGCCAGCCTGCGAGAGAGAGGGGCCAGCACAGAAACAGAGAGAAATAGAGCCAGATCGCGCGTGGGGGAGTCCCCAGGTCACACCGTGTGAGCCCCTGGATCCGGCCACACCGGCCCTCCACCCCGCTGCCCCAGCGTCCTGAACTAATAAATCCCCCTTTTTAACTGAAGAGCCTCTGCCTCGGGGTTCTGTCTCTGCAGCTAAGAGGGTCTTGGTTGGTCCAGTTGTACCCGCAACTGTCTATCTCATTGGGCATGCCCGGTCTCAGCACGGAGGGGGGGCCCGGTCGGCGCCCCCTCCCTGTTAGAGAAAGAGCAGGCCCCCCCTCATGCCCGCACTCATCCCGCGGGCCCTTCTGCCTGGAATTGCTCAAAGTGGAGGAAGGCAGGCAATACAGCGTGAGCTGGGGCGATGGAAGCGTCTAGAATTGGAAGCCCTGCGTCTGATGCCGGCTCTGTGGAATGTGGCTTTAGCGAGCCCCTTCCGTGCGCCGAGTTGGTCTGCTCATCTGTAACGGGCACGGGAACAGCGTCACCGGCCGGCAGTGCTGAGAAGCCCACGGGACGAGCGGCGGGAGGCGCGGTGTGTCGGCAGGGCCTGGGTCCGGGCCGGAGGGCGCCATGGTGGCCCTTGGCGCGGTGTTCGCCCGCCCGCCCCGGCGTGGAGCGCTCACGCCTCCGCCACTGACCACGGCAGCCAGCTTTGACACATCGTTAAAGTGTCAGCTCACCATGGCAACCACGAAAGTTTCCACTGGTCCTCCAGAGAAACCTTGTTAGGAAAATGTTTGTAGCTGGTGGTTTGAAAAACACCTGCAGTTTGGCCTGGATGCGGAACCCCCCTCCCCCCCAAAAAAGGAAAAAAAGTCCCAAACCCCACGTCCTCCCGTCAGCAGGGGTGGTCGCCGGCGACCTGCAGGCTGCAGCGCCCCCTGCAGGAGCGGCTGGGGGCGGCTGTGCCCTCTCTCCGCAGTGGAGACGCCAGAGCAGGGGCCAGAATGGAGCCCCGGCTTCAGCCCTGGGGTTCGTCCCCAGCGCGGCCTTGTGCCTCGATTTCCTCATCTGTAAACTAGAGAGGAGTAACAGGACTTAGCTCACGGGGTTGCCAGGGACGTGAAATGCATGAGACACCACCAGGCCACGTGAGCGCCACCTGGCCCCTCGGTGCTCAGATGCTGCCGTCCTCGTTGCCTCGCAAAGCCACAGTGACGGCGGGACAATGGCCCTCGTGGTGCGCAAGGCCAAGGCCAGGGCGCCCAGGGCCCCGGAGCCGGTCGGCTGCTGCCGGCAGAAGTTGCTGGTTTGGGCAGCCCTGCCCTCCCCGCCCCCCGTGTGGGCATCGGGCTCTGAGTGACAGCTCACACTCGCCGGGGCACAGCGGCCGGGCCAGCCCTGCTGCTCCGTGTCTCCGTGTTTATCTGGGTTTGTTTGGAGCGTCGCCCCGAGGGATCAGGGGCCGATGGGCACCGCGCGAGGACCGGGCACGTATAAGGAGTTGTGTTCGGTGCCAGGAGCGTTGCAGAGGCCGCAGCCTTATTTGGTCTGGAAACTTCTTCCCCTGGAGGAGGAGCGGAGGGAGCGTGCAGGCCTCTCGTCAGGGCGAGTGTATTTTTAATTATGCCAAGACGGGTCGTCCGGTCCGGGAATGACTTCGATCCGTTGCTCCCCCCTTTCGGCAATGAGGCTCCCCCTTTCCCCTGGGACCCGCGCTTGGCTCACTGCCAGTGGCTTTTCTCCTGCAGTTTTATTGAGTGTGCTTATCATACCAAAAAATTCACCACGGCCGGGGGTCAACTCGGCATGTTCTCGGGGACGTGGAGGGTCGGGTGACCCTTCACCCCCACAAAGGCCCCTCGGTCCTGTTTGCGGGTATCAGGTTGAGGAAGTTCTCTTCCGGCCTTAGTGTATTGAGCGTTTTCATTTATTTACCCATTTTTTGTTTTTTATAAATCACGAATAGGTTTGAGACGTCATCCTATGCTTGCTTTTTCTGAGCCTATTGGGAAGACCAGGAGGGGTTTGTCCTTTATTAATAAAGTATATCATGGGAATTGATTTTTGCACGTTAAACCAACCTTGAATTCCTAGGGTGAATCCCACTCGTATCGCTTTTGTATATGTTGTTGATGGAGGTATGTGACCAAAACCCTGGAAAGCCCTGGTTCAGGGTCCGCTCCAAACCCGAAGTGAGTGCCGCGCTCGGATCCGGTTCACGAAGCGAGATGGAGCTCTCAGGACCCAGGGAGACGGACCCCTGCCACCCCGCCCCAGGATTCCTCGTGCCCCTCCGTGTCCTGTCATGCACAATGCCCGCACCGGCCTCAGGTGGTGATGCCAGTCGCCTTAGTCCTCAGCCCCAAGGTGGAGAACGTCACCAGTCGGGGGGTCCTGACCACCTCCGGGGGGCGGACAGAAGCCAGCCCCAGCGGGAGGCTGTGCAGCGGGCTTTTTGGGAGCAAGTTGGGGTTGCAGCGCCCCTTGTGCCCTGCCCATCAAGTCACATGCACGGGCTGTGACCACTCAGAAGGGCTGCCAGCTTCTAATTTGCACAGAGATGCTGCGGAGGCTGCCGGTGGCCCTGGACAGGTGGCGGTCGTGGGTGGGGGCAGAGGGTGCCTGGGCTCGGTTGCACCACGCAGCTGCTGCTGGAAATTTCCGGTTCACCCTCTTTAGCAAGTGAAGGACTTTCTTGGTGTCCTGGTCCCGTTTATGCCCTGTCCAGCTTGCAGCTCACAGTGACGTCTCTTCCCAATGTCCAGCGTCTAGACTGGTGGGGCCAAGCCCTAGCAAGTCTCAGCCAGGATGCCAGCACTGTGCAATGCATGGGGCAGCCGCCTCCCTGTGGGGGCCGGCAGGCTGCTGAGCAGGGCGCTTGGCCGGCAATGGACCCACCATGCAGACACAGTGTCTTCCAGGCCAAAGCAAGGACTGGCCACCACAGGCGGAACAGTGGGAGGAGCGGGCCCCACTGGGGTGCCCCTCAGCCCCCCATCAGGGAGGCACAGACCCGAGACCGCTGGTCAGGATGACATCGCACGTTTTGCTCAGAGCGCAACGCTCCCATCTCTGACCCAGCAACTCGGCAGCACTGTGAGCAATGGAAAAAGTTTCGAAAATATGGGCCTTGTCGGAAAGGAGGGTAAACATCCTCACGTTCTGGAAAACAGACAGAAATAGGGCCGTCGGAGGCGTGGACGCTGTGGGCCTGTGGGGCTCCTGCTCAGGCAAGGTGCGGGGTGCTTTTCCTGTGGGTAGCGGGGCCAAATAGGGCCAGTTCAGAGGTGGGACCGGAGCCAGGGTCACATTGTGCAACTAGGTGCTGGGGTGGGTCTTTCCTAGTCATCAGAGGAAAAAGTGGCTGTTGCCGTTGCTGTGGCTGCAAAACACATGTCCCTGGAGCTCTGGGCTGCTCCTGGCGTCTGGGCTCAGGGACCGGGACAGAGCCCAGCGGGACTCCGGGGCTCCACGGTGGCCGCTCGTTTCACGGTGGACGACTCTGGCGCAAGTTGCCCTGGCGCTTGTCTTTCCGAGCCCAGCCCACCTCCCTCACTCTGCCCCTGAGCGGCCTCTCCCCACGAACCACAGGCACCCGAGTCCCGGCGGGCTCTGCTTCCGGGAAGCGGCGCCCGGGTCCCTCCCCCAGCCTCGTGGCCCTCCGTGCTTGTCCTCTGCTTTGACATCTCCCCACAGCTGCAGTCGGAAGCCCGCTCACCTCTCCACTCTGCTCTAAGCAGCATCTCAAGCCCAGATCAGCGCCTGGCCTGCCCCTCGGTGTGGGCTGAGCGCCGGCCCCAGAAGTATGTCCGTGTGCTAATACCCAGAACCCACGAACATGGCCCTGTTTGGATAAAGGGCCTGTGGAGGTGTGGTTAAGGACCTCACGGTGAGAGCATCCTGCGCTGTCCAGGTGGGCCCCGAATCCAGAGGCAGGTGTGCTTAGAAGACGGACAGACACACGAGAAGAGGAGGCCACGTGAAGATGAGGCAGGGGCTGAAGGGGTGAAGCCTCCAGTGTGGGAGCGCCGGGAGCCCGGGGAGCTGGAAGAGGCAGGAGGGGCGCCCCCCGCACCCCGGAGACTTCAGAGGGAGCACGGCCCCGGGACACCTGGGTTGCGGGCTTCAGCTTCAGAACCACAGGTGGATGCCTTGCTGCTGTTCGAAGCTGCCCACTTGTTGGTCGTCTGTTCCGGCCACCCTGGCCGCCCCTTCCAGGTCGCCCACCCCTAAACCCTTCCGGATCTGTACACCTCTCCCTCCCCCACCGCCCCGCCCCCCAATCGGCCAGGAGCCCCTCTCAACTCTGCCTTCAAAACGCGCTCCGAATCCAACCGAGACTCCTTGTCCTGCTGCAGTGGCCATGCCCCCTGGGTCCCAGCACGGCCTCCTCACGGTCACCTCGCTCTTCGCCTCGGGATCGCTGGCTGGCGGCATCACCTCTTTCTGCTCCAAAGCCACCCCCCTTCTTTCCGCCTTGCTGGGCTGGCACGCTCCGCCTGCTCCCAGGCAGGGGGGGAGAGGCGCGGGGGGCCTGTCCCTTCATGTCCCTGGGTGTCACACCAGCAGTGGCTGCTCCCGTCGCTGGCTGCTTTCGGTGCTTCTGGAACCAGCCTCTCACCTTCAAGGCCGCACGGCACCCCCTCCTCAGAGGCCTGTGGGCTCCTAGGTTCCGGAAACCCCATGTGTCCCTTCATGTTGTCCCAGGGCTCGGGGCGGGGGGCGGGGGGGCCGCCCCGACGTGGCTGCTCTTCGCAACTGGTGTTCGGGGTCCGACACTTGGTGTGAAGGGCCCCCTGCCGCCTCCTGTGCTCCGGCCGGGCCCCAGCTGGCACACCGTTCCTCTGGCTTCCAGCCTCGGCCCCACGAGCTGTTTCAACACAGCGGTCAGAGGGGTCCTCGGGAATGCAGCCGTGCTCCCTGGTCCCCTGCCCCCCGGAGACTGAGGGGCCAGGGAGCTTGCTGTCCAAGGGGGAGCTCTGGGGTTCGGGGTGACGGTGCCGAGCTTAGCAAAGTGGGACACGAAGAAACCCCATCGCATCTGCTACTGGTCGAGGCTGCCTGTGTGGCACATCCCGGCGGTGGGCTACGGCCTCCACAGGCTGCGCTGTGCCCAGTGTTCTGACAGAAGAGGAATGAACTGGAACAAGCTAGAGTGGGAACAATTTGAGCCCCACCAATGCCATTGACATGTGCCAGCCGGAGGTGGCTGCTCAGGTGTCTGTGTGTGCATGCCGGGGCCTGGGCCAGTACCGGGGCCGGAGCCTGAGCCTGAGCCTGGGCCGGTGCCTGGGCCTGAGCCGGGGCCTGAGCCTTGGCCGGTCCAAGGCCGGAGCCTTCGCCGGACCCTGGGCCTGAGCCCGGGCCTGGGCCTGAGCCCGGGCCTGGGGCTGAGACTGAGCCTGGGCCGGAGCCTGGGCCTTGGGCTGAGTCTGAGCTCAGGCCGGTGCCTTGACTGGAGCCTGGCCCTGGGCTGGAGCCTGGGCCTGGGACCGAGCCTGAGCCGTGCCAGAGCCTGGGCTAGAGCCTCGGCCGGAGCCAGGGCTTGGGTCTGAGCCAGGGCCTGAACCTGGGCCGGAGCCTAGGCCCGAGCCCAGGCCCAGGGCCGAGCCTCAGCTCGGGCCGGTGCGTTAACCGGAGCCTGGCCCTGAGCCGGAGCCCGGGCCGGAGCCCAGGCCTGGACCTGAGCCAGGGCCCGAGCTTGGGCCTGAGCCTGGGTCTGAGCCCGGGCCTAAGCCCTGACCTGGGGCTGAGCTTGAGCCCGGCTGGAGCCTTTACCGGAGCCTGGGCCTAGGTCTAAGCCTGGGCCGGGGCCTCACCCTGGGCCGGAGCATGGGCCTAGGGGGAGCCTGAGCCCTGGCCGGAGCCTGGGCTGGAGCCTGGTCCAGAGCCCGGGCCTGGGGCTGAGCCTGAGCCCGGGCTGAGGCCTGGGGTGGAGCCTGGGCCTGGGCTTGAGCCTGAGCCAGGGCCGGAGACTGGGCCAGAACCTGGGCCGGAGCCTGAGACTGGACCTGGGTCGGAGCCTGGGTCTGAGACTGGGCCGGAGCCTGGGTCTGAGCCCGGGCCTAAGCCCTGACCAGGGGCTGAGCCTGAGCCCTGGCCAGGGCATGGGCCGGAGCTGGGCCAGAGCCTGAGCCTGGGGCCGAGCCTGAGCCGGGCTGGAGCCTGGGCTGGAACCTGGGCCAGAGCCCGGGTCTGGGGCTGGAACCTGGGTATGGGCCTGTGCCTGGGCCTGAGCCTGGTCCTGGGGCCGAGCCTGAGCCGTGCCGCAGCCTGGGCCGGAGCCTGGGCTTGGGTCTGAGCCTGGACCTGAGCTCGGGCCGGTGCCTTGACCGGAGCCTGGCCCTGGGCCGGAGACTAGGCCTGGGGTGAGCCTGGGCCCGGGCCTGAGCCTGGGCATGGGCTAGAGCTCGGGCCTGGGCCTGGGCCTGAGCCTGAGCCAGAGCTGGACATGGGTCAGAGCCTGGGTCTGAGACTGCCGGAGCCTGGGCCGGAGCCTGGGCCGGAGCCTAGGTTGGAGCCCGGGCCTAAGCCCTGACCTGGGCTGAGCCTGAGCCCGGGCTGGAGCCTTTACTGGAGCCTGGGCCTAGGTCTGAGCCTGGGCCATGGCCCGACCCTGGGCCGGAGCCCGGGCCTGGGGCCGAGCCTGAGCTCGGGCCGGTGCCTTGACCGGAGCCTGGCTCTGGGCCGGAGCCCGGGCCTGGGTCTGAGCCTGAGCCGTGCCAGAGCCTGGGCTGGAGCCTGGGCCGGAGCCTGGTCTCGTGTCTGAGCCTGGGCCTGGAGCTGGCCCGGAGCCGGGGCCGGAGCCCGGGCCTGGAGATGAGCCTGAGCTCGGGCCGGTGCCTTGACCGGAACCTGGCCCTGGGCTGGAGCCTGGGCCTGGGCTGGATCCTGCGCCGGAGCCTGAGCCTGAGCCCGGGCTAGAGCTTGGGCCTGGGCCTGGAGCTGGCCCGGAGCCGGGGCCGGAGCCCGGGCATGGGCTAGAACTTGGGCCTGGGCCTGGGCCTGAGCCTGAGCCCGAGCTGGACCTGGGTCGGATCCTGGGTCTGAGACTGGGCCGGAGCCTGGGTCTGAGCCCGGGCCTAAGCCCTGACCAGGGGCTGAGCCTGAGCCCTGGCCAGGGCATGGGGTGGAGCTGGGCCAGAGCCTGAGCCTGGGGCCGAGCCTGAGCCGGGCCAGAGCCTGTCTGGAGCCTGGTCCAGAGCCCGGGCCTAGGGCTGAGCCTGAGCCATGGCCGGAGCCCGGGCCTGGGGCTGAGCCCGAGCTCGGGCCGGTGCGTTAACCGGAGCCTGGCCCTGGGCCGGAGCCCGGGTCTGGGGCTGAGCCTGGGCCGGAGCCTGGGCCGGAACCTGGGCCGGAGCCTGGGCCGGAGCCTGGGCTTGGATCTGAGCCTGGGCCTGAACCTGGGCCGGAGCCTGGGCCGGAGCCCGGGCCCGGGGCCGAGCCTCAGCTCAGGCCGGTGCGTTAACCGGAGCCTGGCCCTGGGCTGAGCCTGAGCCAGGGCCAGAGCCTGGGACGGAGCCTGACCTGGGCCAGGGCAGAAGCCTCGGCCGGAGCCTGGGCTTGGGTCTGAGCCTTGTCCTGACCCGGGCCGGTGCCTGGGCCTGGGGCTGAGCTTGAGCCCGAGCCGGAGCCCAGGCCGGAGCTCGGGCCAGTACCTGGGTCGGAGCCTGAGCCTGAGCCTGGGCCTGAGTTTGGGCCTGGGGCTGAGCCTGAGCCGTGCCAGAGCCGGGGCTGGAGCCTGGGCCGGAGTCTGGTCTTGGGTCTGAGCCTGGGCCTGAAGCTGGGCCAGAGCCTGGGCCGGAGCCCGGGCCTGGGGCTGAGCCCGAGCTCGGACCGGTGCCTTGCCCGGAGTCTGGCCCTGGGCCAGAGCCTGGGCCTGGGCCTGAGCCGGAGCCATGGCCGGAGCCCGGGCCTGTGGCCGAGCCTGAGCTCGGGCCGGTGCGTTGACCGGAGCCTGCCCTGGGCCGGAGCCTGGGCCTGGGGCTGAGCTTTAGCCTGGGTTGGAGCCCGGGCCGGAGCCTGGGCTGGAGCTCGGTCGGAGCCTCACCTGGGCCAGGGCAGAAGCCTTGGCCGGAGCCTGGGCTTGGGTCTGAGCCTGGGCCTGACCCAGGTCGGTGCCTGGGCCGGAGCCCGGGCTGGGGCCAAGCCTGAGCTCGGGCTAGTGCAGTGACGGGAGCCTGGCCCTGGGCCGGTGCCTGGGCCTGGGGCTGAGCTTGAGCCCGGGCCGGACCCCGGGCCGGAGCTCGGGCCGGAACCTGGGTCGGAGCCTGAGCCTGAGCCTGGGCCTGAGTTTGGGCCTGGGTCTGAACCTGAGCCTAAGCCTTGGCCGGAGCCAGGGCCGGAACCTGGGTCTTGGCCTGAGCCTGGGCCTGGACTTGAGCTGGTGCCCGGGTAGGGGCCTGGGCCAGAGCCCGGGTCAGAGCCTGGGCCTGGGTCTGAGCCTGAGCCCGGGCTGGAACCTGGGCCGGAGCCTGGGCCGGAGACTGGGTTTGCGCCTGGGCCAGAGCCCGGGTCGGAGCCTTGGCCGGAGCATGGGTCTGGGCCTGAGCCTGGGCCAGGGGTTAAGTCTGAGTCCGGGCTGGAGCCTGGGCCTGAGTCTGGGCTCGAGCCTGGTCTGAGCCTGGGGCCGAGCCTGAGCCAGGTCCGGAGCCTGGGCTCGAGCCTGGGCCTTGGGGCCGAGCTAGAGCCTGTGCTGGAGCCTGGGCTGGAGCCTGGGCCCGAAGCCAAGTCTGACCTCGGGCCGGTGCCTTGACCGGAGCCTGGCTCTGGGCCGGAGCCCGGGCCTGGGTCTGAGCCTGAGCCGTGCCAGAGCCTGGGCTGGAGCCTGGGCCGGAGCTTGGGCTGGAGACTGGGTTTGCACCTGGACCAGAGCCCGGGTCGGAGCTTTGGCCGGAGCCTGGGTCTGGGCCTGAGCCTGGGCCAGGGGTTAAGTCTGAGCCCGGGCCGGAGCTTGGGCCAGAGCCTGGGCCGTAGGGTGGTTTTGAGCCTGGGCCTGAGTCTGGGCCTGGGCCTGAGCCCGGGCCTTAGCCCAGGCCTGAGCTGGATCCAAGGCTTCGCCAGAGCCTCGGCCAGAGCCTGAGCCTGAGCCTGGGAATGATCCTGCGCCGGATCCTGGTTCTAAGACTCAGCCCCGATGTGATATTTGTTCTAGCCTTGTGGTCTTATTTTTATTTTTTTCTATCAAGGCATGATTGTTCCCTTTCTAGTTTTTTGAGAGTTTTTATCATAAACGAATGATAAAATTTTTCATGTTTTCTTCTGCATCTACTTAATCAGTTTCTCTTTTTTTTTCTTCCCTTAGTCTATTTTTGTGCTAAATATATAATGATAGGTTTTCTGGTGTTTATTCACTTTTATATTTCTAGGATAATCCGTTTCTAATTTGCTCTCTTTCCCCCTGCCGAGGTGCTTCGATTTTATTTAAAATTTTTTCATCCATGTTTATAGGTGAAATTGGACCATAATTTTGTGTTCCAGTGCTTTGTTTTTATTTCAAAGCTGTAGGGTTATCCTGGCTTCATAAAATAACTTGGAGAGATTGCTCCTTTTCTGTATCCTCTAGAACAATTTGTATCATGTAAGGATTATCTTTCTTTGAAGGTTTGGCAGAAGGTAAAACCATCTGGTCTGGTAATTTTTATGTGTTAATGGATATGCATGGCTCTGAGAAAACCCTACAACTCCAATTTATTTAATGTTTTAGGTCTGTTCAGATTTTCAGTCTCTTCTTGAATTAGAGGAGGTCATATTATTTTTCTAGAAAATTGTCCTTGCTTTCTGTTTTCACGTTTATTGCTATACTTTACATAGTGTTCTCTTACAATTTTTAAAACCTCAATCCTGTCTCCCATTTTTCGTCTGTGCCCTTTGCTCCTTTTCTTTCATCAGTTTGCCAGACGTTCGTATTTTGAGAACTGCATGCTTTTTAGATCTCTATTGTTTCTTTTCTTCCAACCTCCATTGTTGCCCTGTGGCTACAATCAGAAGTCCTTTAGGTTTGACACAAAGTTAAATAATATTTATCAAACTTATACTATGTCCCAGATAAGTCCTGCCCTATATATATAGCACACACACATGTGTAACATATATGCATATGTACACACGAGTATATACATATAGCATACACATAGCAATATGCACATATAATAGCATGTGTACATATGTGCAACATATAGCACATATATATTCACATATAACATAGCACATACCCACAGCACACGCACACTCACAATAGCACACATACATATGTACACATAACATACACACAGCATATGTACACATAGACAAATACTTGTATAAACACCACATACACGTGTGCATACACACACGCATACACGATGTACACGTACCTGTGTACATGGCCACGTGCACATAGCACGTCCACAGCAATGACCACAACAGACACAATTAGACACAATTACCCGCTACCGCCCCCTGGGGACTGTCAAGGTAGGGACTCGGGGTGGGGGGGGCCGGGAGGTGCTGAGGTTGGCGGGCCACTGGGAGAGGCCAGGTGAAGGGGACCCGCTGAGGGGGACTGAGCTCCCTGGGGCTCAGACCCGTGTTCCCCGGCCCTCCCTAGCTGAGGGACCTTGCCTCTGACGCCACCAGCCACCGGGCTCGGCGAACGCACATCCACTCAAAGGCCAGAGCAAGGAGCGTTTGGGCAGCACCCCCAGAAGGGAGGACACGGGCCGAGTGGGGAGGGTGGGGACGCACAGCTTGCCCTTGCCTGCTCGGGGCCAGGGCCCTGGGGGCCCTCAGACACCTGGGTGTCTTCCTGGGCACCTGCCCGCAAATGTGGACCGAGGACAGACTGGCCCAGTGCTGCTCCATGTCCTGGGATACTCGGGACAAGAAGACAGACTCGCGGTCCCCCGCCCCGGAGACGTGGGAGGTGGCCGGCAAGCAGGGAGAAGGCGGCTTCCGGCGTGGCTGCTCCCAGGTGGGCTGCTGAGGGGCTGGCATGTGACCTTCCAACGGTGCAGGAAAAGTGGGCAGAGCGCCGGGGTGGGAGGGGCCGGTGTTTTAGGTGGGGTGTTTCCAGGAGACCCCCCCACCAAGGGGCCGCGTTCAGCGGCAGAGACCCCCAAATGCACCGAGGAGCCGGCTGTGGAGCCAGGCTGGGCAGCGACCTGGACGAGCGGGTTGTGATGGGGGCGGGGGGAGACATGGCGGCAGAGGCGTGACTTGTTTTCAAGAAGGACATCGCCGCGTGCCTCTGTGTGGGTGGGAGTGACAGCAGAGACGGGGGTACAGACGGCACAGGAATGAGGCGCAGGTACGGCAGGGGGCCCTGGGGTGGGCGAGCAGCGAGGGGACCCGCCGGGCGGCGGCAGGCGCCGGCTGGGAGCTGGAGGATCCGGCCGTGGAGGCTGGGCGTGAGGTGGGCAGATGACACTCCCCTTTCTTAAGCATCCTCTTTCCAGTGACCATAGAAGAGAGGTCGACGGCCGGGATCGAGGAAAGGGAAGAGGGATTTGGGGGGTTTAAACAGAGTGGCGCCCTCGTCCCAGCTGCTACGCCCTGGGTGTGTCCCTCTCGACTTCACCTGCTGAAGCTCCCACCCCCGACGCGACTTCATTTGGAAATGGGGCCTATAGGGAGAGAATTAGGTTAATGGAGTCATAGAGTGGGGCCTGCCCCAGGAGGATGAGTGTCCTTTTACAAAGAGACAGAGGAGGACGTGCCCCACCCCCCTCCGCCACGTGAGGACGCGGTGAGAAGGTGGCCCCCCGAAGCCGAGAGGCCAGCCCTCGCCGTGAACCGAACGGACGTCTGGCGTCCAGCACAGGGACAAAGAGATGTCCCCTGTTGAGGCCCCAGTCCACGGTGTCAGTGACGGCCGCTCGAGCTGGCTGACGCACCGGCTGGAAGGAACTGGCGGACTGTGACTATTTCGTAATAAAAGCAAACGGCGCATACGCCGCGTAACCGTGGACCACGCGGTGGTCAGGCCCGGCTTCTCCGCCGTGGTGAGACCTGTCCCGCCACCCCGACTCAGGTCCTGCTGGCACGCAGCGGGGGCTCAGGAAGCGTGGCCTGTGCCCCCGGGGCTAGGTGCTGCGCCGCGTGCCCCAGATGCCCCGGCCCCCCGTCCCACCGCCTGGCCTCACTCAGTCGCCCAGATGACACGTTGCTTGCAGCGCGACGCCCACAGCAGGCCTGCGTCTGACCCGACCCCTCTCCGTGTCCTCCGTGTCCCGAGCACGATGCCTGCCTGCACGGAGCACGCGTTCCGCAAGGACTTGGTGGACGGTTGCTTGACATAGACTCGTATCGAGTTGGCTTTAGTCTGAGCTCCGGTCCGCTAAAGCCTTGTCTGAATTTTCGTCTGCTCCGCTGAAGACTTACGGAAAGGTGTCATTTCCCACTAGTAAGATCATGTTGGCCATTTCGCCTTGTACTTTAAAGATTTAAAGAAATGACGTAGCCGAGATACCCAAATAGTCTCATTCTGAAGGATGTGAGTGGTAAACGAGAAGTTAGACCGCGTCCAGGACCTTATTTCCAGTTCGAGCTCTGCCGCTCGCTGGGTGGGGACCGTGCCGTTTAGGTGACCGCTCTGAGCGTCCAAGTCCTCACTGAACTGCTCGGACGCCCTCCCTGGCCTCCCTCAGCTCCGCTAAGAGTCAGGAGATGATGCAAATGCCACGCCAGGCTAGTGTGGGGGAGGGGCATCATTTCGGCCCTGGGTGGGGACCTTCCTTCCACTGGTAGAGCCCACTTTGCTGCCCGGTAAGGGAAGAATCCGGATAAAACCAGGTCCCCTCCAGGGCAGGGTGGAGGCCGACATCACACCTGTATCACCTGGCATGCGGGGCAAGCCGCTGCACCTGGCCACAGGCCTTGGGTGACCGATGTGTGAGGCTCCTCGAAGTGTCGTGTTAATTCTCACTGCCCTCTCCCAGGGACGAGGGAGGAACAGTGTGGGGGACTGGACGTCAGCTTCGGGAGGAAATCTGATTGAAGGAAGAGAAGGTGGGACCTCGGTCGTTGGCGCTGTGACCAACCCCAGGTCAACATTACTATCGGAAAGGACTGAGGACAGGGAGGTTCCACTGTGCTCGTGGCCAGCCCCGGGGGACGTGGGCATCCTGATTTTATAGGAACAGCTTGGGCTACCGTAAGTTTTTATTTCGGGCTCGCTGAGCTGGGGCCGAGGGGGACGTCTTGCCTCCAGGAGGCGAGATCAGCCTGAGAATGAGCCAGGAGGGAAATGCAGGACCTCGGACCCAAGAGACACGGTCAGACTGCCCAAGGGCACGTGGGCTTCCGAAAGGCAGGACTTCTCATGTCCTCGTGCGTCCCACGCCTAGACCAGTGCCCGGCACGGTCACACACTCACGTTTCTCGATGACTGAGTAACGGACGGACGGGATCCCCGGGTACAGGTAGCCCGTTCACACCTGTGTGAGTGTGTGTGTGTTTCCATGGTGATCCTGTCACTTGCCACCAAGAACACTGACCGATGGGGAAGCCCAGACCTGGAGGAGGCAAAGCCGTGCTGCGGACCCCGCCCGCTGGGCGCCCTCGCTGGGTCCTGGTGCAATGACATGGGGACACACTTTCCGCATCAGGAGGCAGATCAGCTCTGCTTCCTGCTCCCAGGGCACTTGTTATCATTGCCCTCAGGTCTCAGGGGGGCCATTGGGCTGAGGCTCGCAGGAGGACGGAGTCCGAGAGAACCCCCTGGACTACGGTTTAGACCCGAGGGCCGCGACTCGGCTGGGATCCGGTTTGGTGCCTGGCTCCCGAGCCAAAGCAAAGAAGCGGAAGCCCGTGAAGCCAAACCCTTGCCGACTATCTGACGGAGAGGCTCAGGTCCCCGTCGGCGGTCAGCCGGGAGCTGCCCTCCGCTCCTTGCCACGTGTTCTCTCCAGGATGGCAGCTCGCACCACGGTGGCTTGCTTCGTTCAAGCCGTCCAGGGGGAGAGACAGCCTGCCAGCGAGCGAGAAGTCACAGTCTCACGCATTCTAATCATCTTCACTCCGTCCTGTTGGTCAGGAGCAAGCAACCCGGCCCAGCCCACACTCCAGGGGCTGGGATCCCACAGGGCTGCGCACAGCAGGAGGGGCGTCCTGGGGGCCAGCGCGGGTGCCGGGCCCTCACCGATTGGCTGATCAGGAACCTCCCTCCTGCCAGTCCTGTGCCCGCCGAGCTCAGGGCGCGCCTTAGGCGGGTACTGCTGTGCTGTGCGTCCCTCTTTCCAAATGGGGTTTACAAAAAAATCATTGTTGTTCCCTTCGTCTTGTCCTCTGGGAATCGCGTGCCTCGGGAGTGGCCAGCGACTGGCCGTAGGGCGGGGAGTCCTGGAGGAAGTGTCTCTGGGTCTGATGGAGGGAGAGGCCAACGGCCCCCACGTCCCGGGCTCGGTGCTGGGGGGCAGTCCCTGGAACGGACTCGGGGTTGTCCCTCTTCTGGGGGGGGGTGTGCAGAGAGGGCAGCACATGTCCTGCTGTAAACAGTGCAGCTATGGGTTTGGCGTGGGAGCGTTTGGAGGTCACGTGGGTGTGTGGGCGGTGGAATGTCTGAGGAATGTGGCCTCGGGTGGCCGCTCCGCCTGCCGGCGTCTCCTGCTCATGCCACCCCACCGTGGTGGCTCAGGGGCTCGCCCCTTCCCTCTCTCAGCCTGGCGGGGTTAGGCGAGGCCGTCTTCTCACTCCCTGGTCCCTGCCCTGCTCCGGGGCAGGGCGTGAGGCTCAGCCAGCCAGCAAGCGTCTTCCGGGGGACTTCTGCCCGAGTTACCAGG
This sequence comes from Rousettus aegyptiacus, assembly GCF_014176215.1. Classification (NCBI taxonomy): domain Eukaryota; kingdom Metazoa; phylum Chordata; class Mammalia; order Chiroptera; family Pteropodidae; genus Rousettus; species Rousettus aegyptiacus. Next base: position 118,649,400 of record NW_023416308.1, read on the forward strand.
GAAGGGACGCTCTCTTTCCCCTGGGATCGCTGAGTTCGCGGAGTGTAAACCGAGACCCTGCCATTGAGTTCGCTCGTTGCAACACAGACACAGTGGAGATGGGAAACAGGAAATGGGAAGAAGAAACTGGGGACACCGTCCGAGGCCCCCGGGCCAGCGAGGTGTGAAGCCACGCTCACTTGGGAACTCCTGGGTTTGCCAGTTGGTGAATTCCCCTGAACACATGTGTGCCCCCTACTCCTCATCTACACCCCCAACCCCACTCCACCTTACCCCTCACACACACCCCCACCTCCCACCTAAGCCCTCACCTCTCACCCACATCCTCTAAATCCCCCTTGCCTCCACCCCACCCCCACATATACTCCCCACCTCCCACCCACGCCCCACCCCTCACCTACGACCCTTACCCTCTATAGATCCCCCTGCTCTCCCCACCCCCATCTACACTCCCCCCAGCTAGACTAAATTCAGGGCCGGAGTGAGGGGCCGGATGTCCTGGGTTCACTATGAAATTGGGGGGTGGCGTTGATGGAAACATTCCGTGTATTGACATATGCCAAAGATCACTGAACTACATACCAAACGGGTGCATTTTACTGTATATAAATTATTAGACTGTGATTAAGCCAGTCACAAAGATTAAAAAATAAAACAAAAACAGCCCAGCCCGCGCCGTCAGCCCCTCCGGCGCTGGCCCGCCGAGCCGCGGAGCAGAGCCCCCCGCGAGTCCAGGCCTGGGGGCCGCGCCCTGTCGTCTCCTCCAGCCCCCGCCGGCTCGACGTGCGAGGTTTGGCGCCGGCATCCTCGGCTGCCCCGGCTCGGGCCGGGCTCGGTGACGTGTGCGCATCGCTTCCGGGCCTTGTCACCACGTGTCACGGGCACATTTCCCCGGGTCTCGAGAGTCTGCACCGCACATGCACCGTCTCCCCGTCCCGCCTTCCAGATGAAGCCCTTGGTCCCTGGCTGGAAGGGACCCTCTGGGCTGCGGGTTGTGAACCGACCTGTGCGTCTGCCAGATCTGGCGTGTGGTGCCGAACCCCAGCCATCTGGAAACCACGGCCGGCAGGGGACTCGGGAGGGCGGGCGGGTGCCAGGGAGGCGTTCCGCTTCCCTGCGGCAGATGGACCATGAAGGCAGGAAGGGGCATCCGCGTTCGGGCCATTTACTGGGCCGCCTGGTGACCACATGTCCCCGTCCCACCCTCACTTCCGATGCCGAGACCTGAATCGAGCCGTCCCTGTGGTCTCGGCTGAGTGCGGAGTCCAACGGGCTGGTCTGGGGGCCCTCGGGCTGCGGTGGGCATGCCCTGCTGCGACCCTCAGGGGATCTGCGCGTGGGCCGGTGCACGAAGCCGTCCCCCCCTCCTCCCCATCCATTAGCGCAGGACTGAGGTGGGCCAGGGTGCGGGCATGAGGTGCCCGAATCTCCCCGGGACGGTGGGTGGTGGGCAGAGGCAGGCTCGCCCCCCAGCCAGGCTGCCGAGACTGCTCATGAGAAGAGTTTACAGGCTGGGAGAGGCCCGATTCCTGGAGTTCGCCCCCACCCCCCAGGCCCGGTGCCCGAGAGGGCAGGTGTGTGTTTGCAGGAGCCCAGCCTTTTCCTCACCTTCGGGCCCTGGTGCTGGGTGAGGGCTGCCCGCCCTCCTGCCCGGCCGGGTTCTAAGCCTCGTCAGAGAGGTCCCTCCAAGCTGTGTGTGTGTGGGTGTGGCGGGGGGGGGGCAGCTCCCCAGTAGGCACAGGACTGGGGTCTAGGGGTGCTCCTTCGGGCCCGGGCACAGCTCCTCCTGTGAGGAAGGTAATGGAAGCTGTTGGGGGGCGGTTCCCGCCCCGCCCCCATGCGTGTTCTCAGGCCTCCGCCTGGCTTCTCGGAGTCCCCAGCGGCGTCAGGTGTGGTGGCTGCCAGCTCTGCTCTTCTGGAATCTCTGAGTGGCATGCGGAGGGGTGAGCAGAGAGTGGGGAGGTTCGCTCAGGTGCTGTGGGCAGCACCCACCTTGGTCAGTGAAGCTCTTAGAACCACGTGGGGGTCCGGCCCTCCACAGAGCCGTGCCCGAGCTGGGAGGCGCCGCCGGGACTGTTGGAACGAGGTGCTCGGGAGCAGTGGCCCGGAGTGGCCAGCAGGGACGGGTCGGGCTTCCTGGGGGCCGGTCCTCAGGGAGGCAGTCTGCCTGAGGTGGGGCTGCAGCCCCGGCGCTGGAGCCGCCAGGGCCGGACAGAGCCGGCCAGGTCCGTGGCAGCTGCCGGCCCCAGGCCGTGCCACTCCCTCGCTGGGCTGGGCTGGGCTGTCCGCCCATCAGCTGCCCCTCCTGCCCAGAGCTGGCACAGGGGCCCTCCCTGCCCGCTCCCTGCACTCTGGAGAGGAGGGCGGCCTCCCCGCGGGCCTGCGCAGTGAGCAGCTTCCTCCAGGGTGTCCCCAGAGGGGCCGGGGGCCCAGGCTAGACACCGGGAGCCCTAGATGGGGCTGATGGGAGGCGAGGGGGCAGTCAGGACGCTGTCCAGCCCAAGGGGGGCATCTCCAGCCTGTGCCGAGGAGCAGGGAGGGGCTGGGCGAAGGGGGCCAGTCTGGCCTCCGGGAGTTTGGGACAGAGTTCTGGATGGGGAGTAGCAGGCACAGGTGCAGCCCCCCAGCCCACCCCAGGGGGCCTCCGTGTGGACGCACTGTGCTCCCACAGGCAGGGGCTGTGGCAGCCAGCACAGGGCTCGGCTCTAGTTGGTGCGACAAGACTGGGGCTCCAGGGGGGAGCAGGGGGCCCGGGTGGGAGGGCGCTGGGGCCAGCCAGCAGAGAGGGGCGCGGCTGACTCACCAACACGCACTCCGGGGTGCCCCACCGAGAGAGGTGAGGACAGATCTGCAGGAGCACAGGCACAGGAGCTGGGGGACAGAGGTTTTGGGGGTTGGCACGGAAAGGCTGCCTGTCGGGCGTCCAGTTGCCTGAGAGCGTCCGTAGTGAGGGCACCAGACCACAGCCAGGACAGAAGCAGTAAGATATAAAACGTTTATTGATGTACATTTATTGTTTCATAAAATTTCCTTTGGCTACGCTGGGCCACCGTGCTTGCCGGCGGGCTGGGGTGGCCAGGCAGAGCCAGTGCCCACTTTGGGGTGGGGGCTGGAGCCCAGAGGCTGCCTGGGTGGTCTACAGACAGCCAGGGACCAGGCAGACAGCAGCTGGGACACACCGCATGCTCCAAGGGGTGCCAGGGCTGGCTGGCATGGAGTCAGAAACGAGAGTGAGCTACCCCAGCTGGCCGAAAGTCCTTCCCGCCCCCGGCTGCTCGCCATGACCAGAACCACACCCATGTACATCACCGCAGCCTCCATCAAGGGGGCAGGGACGTCACCCACAGGAAGGCTGAGCTACGAGGCGGGTGCCCCAGAGCCCAGCCCCAGACAGCAGCACCCCGTCCGGGGCTGCCGCTGCAGCTGCCTCAGACGGTGGGAACAGATGCCCGGTGGCAGGGAGGGAGTCGGTGGCCTGACTGGTGACGGTGCCGACTGCATCGTTCTCAGCCGATGTAAAGGGCGGGAGGCGGACGGGGCTGGGTGGCTCCTCTCCTCTCCCTTTCAGACCGAACTGTGGCGAGGAGAGCCCCTCGCACCTGGGGATGGCTTCTGTACAACAGGTCGCTGGTGGGGGACAGTGGCTGGGGGGAGCCTGGCAGGGCCACAGCGTCTATTTGCAGGTGGCTCCTCAGTCTCATGGCCACCCACAGGGCCTCCAGCCCAGGGGACAGGAAGCCCGATGGCGGGAAGCACACTCCACACACACCCGGGGCACCGGGGTGGCTGCCCTCCACCCCCGCCCCCGCCCCAGGGGCATGCCTCTCAGGAGGCGTTCCCAGAGGGGCACTGCATCTCCATGGTGACCGTGTTGGGCGTGCCGCCCCCGGCGTCCCCCAGCTCAGCGCCGTCCCGCAGGGCCCGCTGGAAGACCACCCTGAGCGGCTCCCACAGCCGCTGCGACTTGTCCCTCCCGGCCAGGAAGTAGATGACGGGCTTTGCACTGCTGTTGATGCAGATGCACAGGTCGGTGACGTACTCGGGGAAGGGGGCCGGGATCCGGAACACCCAGAAGAGGAACCAGTCGATCCCCAGGTAGATGGAGGACACCAGGAAGACCGACACCGTGGCCAGCACGACGTGGTTGAGCTTGGCGGAGCGCTGGCGCCTCCGGGCCCAGCACTCCACGTGCGCGGTGAGCGCCAGGCAGGGCAGCACCATGAGCGGGCAGAAGACCAGGAAGAGCAGGACGCCCAGGGCGATGTCCGTGTGCCTGCAGGCCGCGCCGGGGGCCTGGCGGCCCAGGAACACGCAGAAGTAGTTGTGGATGCCGGTGACCAGGAGCGACAGGGTCCAGAGCAGGGCGCACACCACGGCCGACAGGCGCTTGGGCCGCCGGCGCCAGTACCAGGCGGGAAAGACAACGGACAGGCAGCGCTCCGAGCTGATGGCTGGCAGGAGGCTCACGCCGGCGACAAACGTGCAGAGCCCCAGGATCCTGGACACGGCGCGGACGTAGTCGGCAAAGGTGCCCGGGACGGCCCCCGCGTTCAGCGCGGACAGCACGGCCTTGCTAAAGAGGTAGCCCGCGTCGGCGCTGGCCAGGTGCAGGAAGTAGACGGAGAAGGGGCTCCGTTTGATGGAGAAGCCGAAAACCCAGAGCACCAGCCCGTTGCCCACGAGGCCGCACAGGCAGAGGAGCAGGAAGATGTAGTTCACGACGGCCGGCGGCGGCAGCGCAGCGATCTGCTCGATGGTCAGGAAGCCGCGGCTGTACAGCTCGGGGGCCTCGCTCACGCCCGGACACACCTGTGCGGCCGCGGAGGGAGGACACCCCGTGAGGCCCGCCCCGGCCCTGCGTCCGGGGGCGCCGGTCCTCGTTCCCGCTCTGGGCCAGCTACCCGGCCCCGGCGGGAGCAGAAGATGCCCTCGGCCGCACATGGCGCCTCTGCGCTGTGGCCTGGAGTCGGGAGCCAGCGGCCCGGCCCACGGGAGGGGCCGTGACAATAACCCGTCGCTAAGAAGGGCGCTGGGCCGCCCACGTGTCCGCGCGGACACTGGTCAGTCACAAAATGCCCACGCCGCGGAGCGTTCCGGGTGGAGGGGGGCTCGGGACCCAGGCCGACAGCGCGGCGCTGTGACCCCGGGTTTTGCGGCGGGCGGGCCTGGCGGCGGCGGTAAAAGGCATTCCTGGCATGACCAGGGGGCGGCTGCGGGTGTGGGCTCGGCACAGGGCACAGGACCCCATCGGTAGGAAGACGCACTGTGGTCGTGAGCGACCAGGACGTCCTCGATCTTAGAAGAAACAGGCTGGGGGGTGGGGGTGGGGGAGGGGGGACAAAGGGGCTCGGTGTCTGCAGTTCACTCCCAAAAGTTGGAGGAGGAAAAGTCTATCGGGAGAGACGCCGCGAGAAAGTCCGCGTGGAGAAAAGTCAGCGATTAACGAACTGGTAAAGGGGCTGTGGTAAAGTGCACTATTCTCTCACACTTCCTGTACGTGTGCAAGTTTTCACACCGACTGACAATATGGATTAAAAAAATAAAATCCTTTGTAAGTTACCAGAAAAGAAAAAAATCAGTGGACGTGGTGCGTAGTGGGATCGGAGACGCCTGGGGAATCGGAGCGGGTCCCCGCTGGGCCAGGGTGGCCCTCCGGGTTTCCGGACCTGGCCTGGGGTCTCTAGGGAGGGGAGAGGCTGGTGGCCGTGGCTACCCATCGCGCTGCAGGGACGCTCCGCGTCTTAACAACCTGTCTGAGCACACAGTGCATCGGTCTTGCCAGACCCGGGAGCCCCTGTCCCGACCCCCGGGAGCCCCTGTCCCGACCCCCGGGAGCCCGTCCCGACTGAGCAGGTGGGCAGCGGCCCTGCGGTGGCCCCGCTCGTCCCTCCTTCGTCCCCAGAAAAGCCAGGACCCTGGAGTGTGTGGTGACTGCCCTGCTCTTGAAATGTTCACGTTTAAAACACACAGCGCGGGCCAAACACCACACACCCACCGTTGGGACTCCGTTCCCAGGCTGTGGAGTCTGACCTCTCACCCCAAGCGCAAAGGCTGCTGGGAGCGCTGTCACCACCCCCCTTCCCAGACCCTGGCAGACGTCGCGAATCCATCCCGGCTCTTTACCGCCCAGGCTGACCCTGGCCTCGGCCCTGTGCCCGCCCCCCACCTCCCCCTCCGTCCGGGGCTGGGCACCAGTTCCCATTGCTCATGACTCTCCAAAACAGAACAAACGGGAGGGTTCTTGAGGCGGGACGATTCTGTCACCTTCCAGAGGGCCCCAGCTCTGGCAGAAAGCTGGGTGCTGAAGGACGGCTCTCTGGGCCTGACACCCCGGGAAGGGAGGGCACTTCCGAGCCAGGTTAAGGGGAATGTGCAGACGGGGGCCGGAGGGTGCTGGCCTGACTCTGGGGAGCCTATGAGGCCAGGGCAAGCTCTTCGAGGCGGGGCTCTGTCAACCCCCAAGCCCCTTAGCTCGCTCTCCTGCTCGGCCTGCTCTGTTGGTGGCTTTGAGCACTCGGGGCCACAGAGGAGCCTCCTCTCCACAGGGGGCCAGACCCCTCGTAATTCATGAGACCTGGGCCTACGCCAGGCCTGGGTCAGTCAGATCGGGTCACCCAGCGCCTCTCCAGGCTGGAAAAAGAGTGCAATCCTGTCCTCGTCCCCGCGCCCGTCGGGGGGGCGGCCTGGTGAGTCACGGGGCGTGGGGCTGCCTTCCCCGCACGACCCGCCCTGTGAAAGGCCTGCCCCGGGGCCTGCTCCGCCCTCCCCCACCCCTCAGGCCCATCTCTGCTCCCCGCTGCTGCCACTCCGGTGGTCGCCATCACAGAGGGGAAATGCCAGGCTGGGTTCAGGGCCCGGGCAGGTGTCGGCTCTGGCCCGCCATCCTAGCCCACCCCAGCCAGGCTCCCCCAAGCTGGGCGGGAGCCTCGGTTTCCTCAGATGGCGAAGAGGCCGCACGAGGCGGACTCGGAGGTCCTTCCGGCCTGTGCATGTGTTGCCCGAATTCGGAAAGAAATTTCAGAGTTCAACGGCCTCCGGGAAGTAGGGGTCCAGGGCGGGGTAGGGCCGAAGGGGTGGGCCAGCTGGATGGGTTGTCAGTCTCAGCCCTGGCTAGTGACTGAGGCTAACGGGGGGCGGGGGCAACCGTGACTAATGGACCTGGCCTTGAGCAACACCGGCCGGGCAGCCTGAGCGGGCAGTGCTCTGTGGAGCACGTGACCTCAGAGCCACCTCGGAGCCAGCCCCTCAGGGCCTCCTGGCAGGGCCAGGCTGTGGGGGATAGCTGACCACCCCATCTCCACGGGGAAGAGATGAAAAGGACTCTGGGGTGGTAACAGAGGCCCTCGAGGTGGCCCAGGAAGGGACTCGAGGGTGCCCAGTGCCCTGGCGAGGACACTGGACAGCCGAGGGGCCTGGTAGCCAGTGAGTGCCGCGTAGCTCGGAGGCCTTGCTGCCCGCCTGCGGGTCCTGAGCTAGAGGGGGAGCTGGGCTGAGCTCGCCCACCGCACCCGTGCCGCACACCCGGGGCCACGGAGCCCCTGCCACACGCCGCGGGCACTTACCTTGTTCCTGTTGGAGGGGTGGGCCTCCCACGAGCAGTTCCCAGCCATCTCCAGGCCGGCCGAGCTCGGATTCCTCACGGCCCTGCTCGCAGCTCACTGGCGGCCGGCACGCCCCACCTGGCGAAGGCAGAGAGGGCCACATCCTGGCGACAGTGTCCACCCTCGCCCCGACCCGTCCGCAGGCCCCGAGGGCTCTCCCCTCGGAGGAAAGGTTGAGAGCGGCGCCCCCCCCCACCTCGGGGGCGGGAGAGCGGGAGGCACCGTGGCTGCTCTGCGGGCCTCCGCCATCACCACCAGCCCTGTGCGAGTGCGAGCCGGCCGGCGGACGCCCATCTTCCCGTTTGGTCCTCGCCACCAGCTCTGAGGCAGGTATTGTCCCTCCCCTTTGATGGGGGCACCAAGGCTCAAGGAGGTGAGGTCGCCTGCCCAGGGGCACACGCCATCACCACCGCACACGCCGCAGCTCGCAGGTGTGTGTAGGGAGGCAGCTGCGAGGCAGGAGAGGCAGGAGCGGTTGGAGGGAGCAAGTTAGGAAGCCACCGCCGCCCGGTGGAGGGGCAGCTGGACTCTGCCGCTGCGGAGGTCTGTGGGGGCGACAGCCCGGGAGGGGGCGGGAGCCTGCCGGATGCTGCTCCGCCCTGGCGGGCAGAGCTTGTTGATCCACCTGCCCGCGGCGGGGGGAGCTCCCCTTGAATTGGCTCCTGTCCCTCAACCTGAGCTCTGCCCTCCCCCCCCCCCCCAACCTGGAGTAGCCCTGGACAGCACCGGGCTCCACGCTGGGGGCGGAGTCAAGGGCGCCACGCCCCCTGGAGCAGGACGGGCCTCGGCAGGCACGCCCACCGCTGGCTGGGAAGGGGGGTGGTCTGTGTGGATGCCCCGGCCTCTTTACCCTTGGTTCTCGGAGGGGGGGCATCAGCTCCTCATCGAGGCAACCCCTTCCCCCCTACACACATTATTGGACTGCACCACCCTGGACCGCGCCCCGACAGCGTGGGGGCTGCACGGGTGCCCCAGGACGGGTACTGGTGGGGCTGTGGGGAGCCCTGTGCACCAGAATAAGTGAGCGAGTTCGCGATGCGTGTGCAGTGCGCGTGTGCGGTGCGCGTGTGCGGAGAGCAGGTGCTAGGAGGTGCACAGCTTTGGCCCCCCCCCCAGCCAGCACATCGGGCCACGTGCCCCCATTGCCACGGGCTTGCCCCAGCTCTCCCGGTGCCTGCAACCCCAAAACTACCTGCCTCACGCCATCCTTCCCGGGCCCACGTATGCCCCCTGCACTGCACCCACTCTTCTCGGGGGCCTTTCTAGTCATGCACCACCCCTTAGGCCTGGGCTCCCAGCTTGGCCCCTCCCTCCCCCCCCCCCCCCCCCCCCCCCCCCCCCCCCGCCCCGGGGTGTTCTGATTGTCTACAGCCCTGCCTTTTGATCTGGGAGGGTTACCCGCCCAACTACACAGGCGCCCCCAGGGGCAGCTGCTGGGACGTGCCCAGCATGCCCTGCTGGGGCTGGGCGTGCAGTGTGGTCCACCCGAGCTCACCCCTGTTGACTGGGCAGGCAGGTGCCCCTGGTGTGTCCCTGAGCCCTCGTCTTGCCGGCCATGGGCCATCTGAAAAGCTACTGCCCTCATGCAGGGATCTAGAGGCCAAGTGGACCCCAGATGGGCCACGAAGAGACATGTGTGTGACATGTGCATGGGACACGTGTGAGTGCACGTCAGTGCGTGTGAGTGTGTGTGTGTGTGAGAGTGTGTGTGCTCCTCAGGTCGGGAGCCAGCCTGTGACAGAGCTTGCTTCCGTAAAGAAAACAAAAAAAAAAAAAAAAAGAAAGAAAGAAAAAGAAAAAGAGAAAAGAAAGCAGCCCGCTCAGCTCACTCTTGACCCTCCCCTCAAAACACAAGGCCAGCGGTGGCCCCAGCCACCTGTCCGCCTCCTCTGGCCTCAGGAAGCGGCTCCTCTCCTGGCACCCCCACCCCGCCACCATGCAGCTCCCATCCTGTGCCAGCCCCAAGGCCACCAGGTGAGACTGTCCTCCAGAAGGCTCAGGTGGGAACCTCAGACTCCAATTCTCCAATCCCTCTTCCCAGCCCTTCTCCTTGTCCCCCGACTGCCACTGCCATAGAGCGGGGCCTGAGAGCACTGGCTGCCACTCCCCCCGGGGCCCTGAAGTCCCCTGCTCACAGCCTGGACTGAAAGGGGGGAGCAAGACCTTCTGGATCTCACAATCGGCCCCCCTGGCCACACCAGCCCCACATCAGGAGCCTCCAGCTGGGGAGAAGGTGGGACGCAGCCTCTCAGCCTCCTGTGGCGGCGGCCGAGGCTGACCCCTCCGTGACGTGCAGCCCAGGCCCGGCCCCATAGCTGCCGGGGCTCAGCACCCACGGAAAGGGGAGTGTGGGGGTGCGCAGTGCGTGAGAGCAGGGGAGGAAGCCACCTCACCACGCCTGGGCCGCTGCCCGCGGGGCGTTCCCTCCCCACCCTTCCAGGCTCAGGCTCGGACAGCTGCTGGCGAAGGTGGTGGAGGGACAGAGGGGGGGACCCCCATCCACAGGAGGACAGAGCAGGAAGTTGAAGACAGCCTGGGGGTCAGGAACTGCCAGAACGCCAGGGCCTGCCATGCGGAAGGAGGACTCTCCAAGGTCCCGATGTCCCTGGGACGCCTGGAGCCTCCGGAGTGCAGCAGGAGGCCGTAGGGAGGTGACAGCCCTCTCTGGGGTCTCAGGGCTTCTGCGTGGGGCCGTGTGGCTTCTGGGAGCTGCCTGGTCCCCAGGGTGCCTGCCTGGTTCTCCTGGCCCTCGCCCTGCAGCCCCGTTCTTGGGCTTCCCTCCCCTGGGCCGTGGGCCCCGCGGAGCTACCTGCAGCTGTCCGGGTCCTCCAGGGCCTCCCCCGTGTGGCTCCTTCGGTGGCGCCCGCCTCCGGCCCGTCCCACAGCAGGCCAGCAGGCCAGCGCAGAGCAGGGCAGGAGCCTCGGAAAAGGCGCGCTCAGAGTGGAGGCGAGCCCTTGCCTGCCTCGGAGAGGATGAGCCGCGGAGCACACAGAAGACGGCTCTGGGAGCTGAACCCGCCCCAAACCCAGCTCCAGGCCCCGCAGGGAGGGGGAGGGGAGGAGGAGGAGGAGGGGCTGAGCCGGGATGAGGCTTCAGGAAAGAATGCCCCACTCGGGAGCCCCCCCAGAGCCCCACTGGGAACTCGTCTCCCTGCCCCGTGACGTCATGTTGGCCCGAGCACTGCTGCAGGAGTCCAGCTGTTACGCTCGCGAGCGCCCTGAGCGCCCTGCAGCTCGGCGGGGCTGCGCGGGAGAGGGCGCGCCCAGCTGTCCACTAGCTCGGTGCCTTCTGTGGGCTCCCACAAAGGCGTGCGGGCCAGAGGGTGGGCTGGGCCCCCCCCTTCCGGACGATCAGAGGCACCGAGGGGCTGACAGAGAGGCGGGGGAATGCGGGGGCGGCCGGCGAGGGCTCCAGCGACAGGGCCCTGCGGGCACTTCTGAGAGGTAGACTGGGCAGCAGGTCCGTGGGGCCACCCAGGTGGCACCCCACTTCCCCCCACAATCTGACCAGGCCCCCCGCGGGTTTATGGAGCCAGGAATTCCCTTCTCGCAGCCCTAATAGCAATCAGATGGCGCCAGTGGAAAATCATTGCGCTCGCCTGGGCCGAGGGAGCAGGGAATTGGCGCGTGTGCCCTTCCGCGGAGGATGAGTCAACCTCGGCCCCACCCCCCACAGGCACCCTGGGGGGGGGGCCCTGGGGCACCGGGCCAAAGCCTGGGGGGGTGCAGAAGCCCAAGGGGTGCCAGAAGGACCTGGTGGTGAGGACTGGCTTCCCAGGGAGCCCCTCGGGAGCCCCCTCACTCCTCCCGCTGTGGGCCAACTTTCTCATGGCCCAGGGAGCCCGAGGGAATGCCGGCCTCTGCTTTCCCTGCGGGAACAAATGGTGCCCAGTTTGTGTGTGTGTGTGGGGGGGAGGGGTTGCATCCCTCCCTGGGCATCCTGAGGTGAGGGGGTGGGGGAATAGAGCTTGCCTTGCACCTGCCCCGGGGGCTGCAGGCTTCCTGCCCTCAGGAGAACTCATGTGCTCATGTGGCTGCCAGGTGCAAACCTCAGAGCCAGCAGGAGTTATGAACCCTTCCCTGGGCAGCGGCAGACCTCTTGGTGGGGAGGGGCAAGTAGGAGGGGGCCCCGCCTTGGGCTGAGAGGCTGGAGGCTGGAGGCTGCAGGCAGCTAGTGACCCTCCCTTCCTCCCTGGGACAGGCCAGCTGGGGCCCAGCTGGGCTCTTGTTTATGCAGGGAGGCCAGGGGCTGGGGGAGGCCGGGGAGGCCCAGTCCGGGCAAGTTCCAAGTGTAATTGCATTCGGACACTTAAAAGGAATTGTGTGAAGTGGGCAGCGGCTCCGAGGTCTGCTGCCTTATTTGGTGTGGAAATTTGTTTCTTTCAAAATGCGGGAGAGGTGCTGGCAAGTGGGAAATCGGCCTCTGCTTGGGTTTGCTGCCGTTCAGTTGCCGCCAGGTGTCCCTAAACCTGAGGTCGGGCTCCCGCAGGGACAGTGGAGAGAGCCCCACCCCCATCCGGCTGGCGTGTGGGGCTCCCTGGATGCTTACACTGTCAGGGGGTCCCGGCTCTCCATCTCGGTTTCCTCGCCTGTCAGGGTGGGGAAAAAAAGGGACCCACGGGGCTGCTTTGTGCACCTCAGGAGCTCTCTGCCCAGACTCGGTGTGCGGGCGTCATTCAGCCGTGCCCTCTGCAAGGCTTAGGGCCCCGTCGTCCCGAGGTGCCCGGCCCAGTGCCGGCCTTCCCTGCTGAGACCCGGTCTCTCCTCTCCCAGCCCTCATTTCCCCTCGCGCTCTGAACAGCCACCACCCGGCCGTCAGGAGCCCTCGCCTGCCCCTTCCTCAAGAAAGGAAATTTATTTTTTAATTGTCCTCTGCCATTGGCTTCGCAGATGGACTCTGTGTTCCCATACACCACCCCAGAAACCCTCAGGCCAGGATCTTCCTCTCTTGGGGGTTCTTGGGGGAAGGAGGCTGGTTCTGGGTGGGGCTGTCTCCTGCGGGGACCCTTCTGGGGTCCCCGGCTGCTCCCTGACGCTGGGTGGCCCCTCTGAGCCAGCCTTGCACACAGTCCTCTCACACTGTGGGTATTCGCAGAGCACCTGCTGTGCTCCCAGAGTGCTCCGGGCTGCCGGACAGGGCAGACCAGGTGTGTGCCCCCAGGGAGTTGACTTTGTGCCAGGAGGCAGAAGAATCAGGTGACCCAAACGCGTGGAAAACCACACTTGAACAGAAGGCACCAGGACCAGCCAAGCAGGGAGATCTGGGCGGTTTCTCTGAGGAGGTGACATTGGAGCGCAGGGGCGAAGTCGGGCAGGAGGGGCTCGGGCGAGAGGGAAAGAAGGCTCTCCAGCAGAAGGACAGTGTGAGCAAAGGCCCTGAGGCAGGAAGGTGTGCTGCACAGGCGACCGGCGCATGAGGCCAAGGGGGTGTGCAGAGGGCAGGGGGCACATGAGGCCCCCAATCCCGGCAGCCACCTCCCCTCCCTTCCCACCATACCCACCCCTGCCCGAGCAAATCCCAGTCGTCATATCATTTGATCTGTGACCATTTGGCATGGAGCCGAAAAATAAGGACCCTTCAAAAAGTCCGCGACACCATTATCATTTCTAAAAATAATGAACAGTAGTTTTTTTAAAATCAATAAATATCCAGCCAATGCTCAAATCTACCTATCTATCTATCTATCTATCTATCTACCTGCTTATCTATCTATCATCTATCTAATTGTTTTACGATTAGAGAATTTTGTGTGTGAATCAGTATCCAAACAAGGTTCATTGGTAGATAAGCTTCTTTCCCCCTGTTTTAATCTATGGGTTTCCCTATGGCCTCTCCCTCTCCCTCTCCCCCTCCCCTCCCCCCTCCCCCTCTCTCTGTCTCTCTGTCTCTGTCTCTCTCTGTCTCTCTGTCTCTCTGTCTCTCTCTCTGTCTCTCTCTCTCTCTCTTCCTGACTTGAATCAGGAAACAGACACATCCACCATCAGGGAAATAAGAGGGTGAATAGGGGACTGAGGCTGGGAAGGCTGGAAGGCTGTGGCCAGAGGATCCGAGAACCGGTCCCTGGCAGCTTGCATCCGGTGTCGTCGGCACAGGGGATGGAGCCGGGGAAGCTGCCCCACCTGGCTGCCCGGAGCCCGAAGCAGGAGCTCCCGAGGGGTCTGCAGAGCCACAGCAAGAACACAAGACTAAAGCTCCCGTTTGCTCCACCCTCCAGACCTCCCGCGAGCCCTAACGCAGTGTCCCCAGTGGGGGACTCCAGGGGGGGAAAAGTTTCTAGCCCTAGGAGGATGCTCTGGGGCCGGCAGACAGCCCAGCACAGTCCCCCCCTTTGTCACTGTGCTGCGGATGCCACCCCCTCCTGTAACTATACTCAACAGCTCTTTCGGGGGGAGCGAGTAGTCTCTTTGGGTGATGATCCCAGGAAGCGCTACCTGGACATGGGGGGGCGGGTGAGACGGGGAAGGAAAAGGATTGTGAGAATTCGCTCCCTGCTTGCTTCGAGGGGTCTGGTCTTGAGCTCCCTGTCACCCCAGCCCCCGTCAGTGGCTTATCGTGACAATTGATACCTATGAAACCTAGGCAGGTGTCCCAGGTGAGGGAGAAGCCACAGGCTGCTATCGGCGGTCAGGGTGGCCATCGGACCCTCCCGGGCACTGATCTCGGGGAAACGGGAGGCCAGGGCCGACACTGCCCGAAGTCTCGAGGTCCCCTTCTGGAGTTCTGCCCAGGCCCGGCCGTTGGTGCAAACGTGCAAATAAAATGAAAACGTGCCCTGACACCCACGGCAGACACGTCACAGGTTCTCCTGGGACCAGGGCAACATCGCGGAGCTGTTCTCAGGTCTGAGGGATCCAGTGTCCCCTGTTTGTGGGAGGCCACGTTTCCTAACTTTCCGGAAGAAGGCACTGTTTTCCGGATGAAACTCAAGATTTCTCGGGTAGCTCCTCCTCGGACAGCAGTTTGATCTGGAATTTTCCCTGAGGCCTGGCTCCTTCTGCCGGGTGAACAGATGACGCCGAATAGGGCGTATGTGTATTTCAAGTCATTAAATAATTTTTTAAAATACCACGATCCTTAAAAACAAACAAACAAACAAAAAAACAACTATGGTAAAATACGCCTAACAAAGAATTCGCCGCATTAACTGTTTTTAAGTGTGCCATTCTGCGGCACTAACTTCGCGTGGTTGTGCAACCATCCTCCATCCGCAGAATTTTCTCGTCTTCCCAACTGACACGCCGTCCCGGTGAAACACGACCTCCCCATCGTCCCCCTCCCCCGCCCCTGGCACCCACCACCCTAAGTTCTGTCTCTGAACTGGACTCCTGCAGGGACGTCTCATAGGTAGAATCACACAGTCTCCGTCCCTCCGTGACGGGCTTATTTTACTCCTGGTTCTCACAGCTTCCCTCACCCCTTCATGTAACAGCCCCAGATCCTCGTCTTTTCGGCCTTCGTTCGTTGGTTTCCTACTCAGGACGGCGTGCTCGTTTATTATGAACTTGTAAAACATTTCTATGTCAGGACATTTTCTTTAATTATAATTTTCGTTACTCTTTCCGTTTTGGTTTTCTTCCGGGGTGCCTATTATACGTGTCTTGGATCTTACCTGCTTATTTTTTACATCTATAATTTTCCCCTAACATCTTTTTTTTTTTTTGGTCTCAACATTTCTTTTTGATTTTTAAAGGCGCCTGCTTTCCATCGTCTGTTTTCCTTTAAGCGGTATTTATTTGCCTTTCTATTTCTTTTCATTGCGGTCTTCGTTTCTTAAGCAGCGTTTTTATTTTAATTCTTTCCCGAATTCCATCACCTCTTTTTAAATCTTCCTTTTCTCCCATTGCTTCGTTTCTGAGTTATTCCCCCCCCCCCCCGATTCTGATGTATGCTATTGTTTCGCAGCTTCTGTTCGTTCCTTATAAAATAATAGATAGCAGTCAGTCGTAAAAAGGGAGGAAATCTTGCCATCCGAGACAACACGAACGGGCCTTGAGGGTGCTTCGCTAAGCGAGACAGGTCAGGCAGAGAAAGGCGAACACTGGGCGACCTCACTTTATGTGGCATCTCGGAAGGCCAGACTCACAGAGCCGGAGAACGGGTGAGTGCGTGTCAGGGGGGGTGGGGGAGGGGGGAAATGGGCGAAGGTAGGCAAAAGACACGCACCTCCATTTATAAGATAAATAAGTCTTGGGGAAGTAAAAATTTAAAGGTGAATAAACACAGCAAAGGGAAATAGCAGTTCACCGGTTCGAAGTGGGTGGTGTACGGCCTTTACCTGTTTGCAGGGCGACCCCTTTCTGCCGGAGCCAGCCGGCTGAGATCGAACAGCACCTGAGAGAGGCCCTTCCTGAGCATCTCATCTGGAGGTGGCCGGCCGCGTGTGCCCCGTGGAGCACTGAGACATCATCCGCTTGCCAGGAAGTTCGCCCTTGGAGAGTGTACAGTTCGGCGGCGATGAGTGTTTCCTCCGGGCTCTTCAACCACCGGCGCTCTACTCTATTTCAGAGCATTTTCATCGCCCCCAAAAGAGGCCCTGTCCCCATTAGGCGTCACTCCCCATCCCCCCTCCCCCAGGCCTTGGGGACCACGAACCCGCTTTCTGTCTGCATGGTTTACCCACTCGGGACATTTCGCTCTGATGGAATCGGACGTGTGGCCTTTCGCATCTGCCTTTTGGCATGAGTCATCGTCATTTTCAAGACTCGGCTCTTCCTCCCTTTTCGCGGCTGAGTGATAGGCCGCTCGCTGTGTGGCGGTGCGGCGTGGTCACCTGGCCGTCGGTCGGTCCCTTCCTGGCGCGGAGCCAGCGCGTGCTCCTCTCTGACCAGGTGGTCGTCCCATTTTCCACCTCCGAGAGGAGAGGCCTGACGGTGCTCCTGGCCATGCCCTGAGGCCTGGCTGGGGCGGGGCCGTCGGGCTGCTTGGTGGGTGGCTGGGGGCATGTGGGCGGGCGGTCTCCTAGCCTCGGATGCTCCTGGTGCCTGCAGGTAGTGTCGAGGAGCTCACGCATCCAGACCAGGCCGATGGCACCCCCTTGCCAGGGCCTGCACCTCCCAGTTCAGGGAGCTCCGTGCCCCAGCAGCGGCCCCCAGCCGACTGCCAGCATCGTGGGGGGTGGGGTGGGGAGAGAACCCAGCTTCCTCGCCCTGAGGTGGGGATACCCCAAGGCTTGTTCTGAGCTCCGCTGCTACCAGCCGATGATGCTCCTCCTACGGCTTCCTCCCCTTCCCCGGCCCACTGCTCAGATCACCACCCAAAGCAACCACGCAGACCCTGGCTCGGGCGTTCCCAGCCCAGGGAGCCTCGTTTGCACCTCGATCTGATCTGGAAGGCCCGTGTGCGCCTCCTTCCCGTCAGGCCCCCTACGCCCCCTACGCCCCCAGGCCCTCGCTCCGGGCTCCCCAGGGGCCTCCTCCCCAGCCTCGCACCCCAGCGCCGCACCCCAGCCCCGCAGGCCTCCGGGCTCGGCCTTCAGCCCTCTACTCTCCCACCCCGGCCCTGCTGCCCCTTGTCACCCTCAGCTGTCCCTCGGCTGCCACCACAGGCTCAGTTCCCAGTGTGACAAACCAAGGCGGTCTCGCCAGACTCTTGTCCCTTGTGCCACGTAGGAAAACTGTAAATAGCACATGCAGCCTGGGCTGGCCTGGGAAGTATTTGGTGTTCCGGATTCTTGCCCCCAGGGCGTGGGCCAGGGGCTGTGCTCGCCAGCGCCCTGCTTGCGGCCTGTGCTCGGTGACACGTTTTCCTCCCAGTCCTGGGCTAGCTTTGGTGTCCGCGTGCCCCTCGCTCGCTGTGTGACCTCGGACGCAGCTCGCGGTCTCTCCGAGTATCGGCAGGAGGCCCGCTGCCATGCCGCTCTTGGCCTTGGCAGTCATTTCGAGGCCGAAGTGTGACAGCGATTGGAGAATTCTTTGTGATCCTAAACGCTGCGTTATTTTCCCCCCCAGAGATGACATGCAAGGAAGTGGGTGGGAGAGCGGGAACAGGGACCGAGGCCCTACGGCGTGTCTCGCTGCGAACGCCATGGCACAGGTGCCGAAACTGAGGCCCGGCGAGGTGTCGGGGCTGCCTGGGCCCACGGGGAAGGTGGGGGGGAGGGATGTGAGTTCAGACCTGAGAGAGTCAGGGTCCGCGCTTCTCCCACGTTACCGCGAGGCCGGAGCATTTTTCCTTTCTTCTCATGTCGCTCGAAACTGTTCCCCTGAGCACCTGTGTGTCAGTCAGCAGCGCCTAGGCCAGTTCCGGGCTTGTGGGCACTTGACAGACGCGTGGATGGATGAGCGAATGAATGAATACCAACCACGAAGCTTCCTTAGAAAGACCCGCGTGAGTCCATGCTCACTGCCCGTGCGGGTGACCGGAAACCCAGCCCTGCAGTGAGCAGTGGCCTCCTGTACCCAGGAAGTTGACGAATGCGACGAGAAGTGTCCAGCACAGGCCCACGGGGCCCAACTCAGGATGGCCAGGGCCCTCCTCCGGGTGCGAGGATGTGAGGGCCCCTTTTGGGGCCCTATGCGTGAGCTCCTATGCACCCCCACAGCCTCACCAGGAAATTTCCGTTATTTCCTTTATGAAACAGAGGGAACCCGACACGGAGATGGTCAGCACGTTGTCCGGAGTGACGGAGCTCGGGCCACGTGTTCGGGAGCTGAGGGGTCATGTCTGACGTGCAAACCAAGCTCCGAGCGTGCAGCATCTTGAGAGACAAAGCGCTCTGTTGCTGGCGCAAGCTCCAGCAGTGGCCCTGGCATGGCACGGAGTGAGCCGCTGGCTGAGACGGTGTCCCCACCAAGAGGACGCCTTTGTCCACTGCAGGGTCCAAGGGACATGACCGGCAATGAAAGCCGTATTGGAAAGGCAGCTGCAGGGGTGGCGAGTGGACTTTTTGTTCATTTACGGTGCGTGTGTGGTGGATGCGGGGCGGGAGAGAGGAGGTCATTGTCCCCTTAGGAATCTCAGGTTTGTTTTCTTGTCTGGGGGCAGGGCGGGGACTGGAGTTTCTCAACTATTTTGCAAACCACTGGCTGGGACTCTGCCCCGTTGCTTTCTCTGGGCTGGCCTTGTTTGCAGGAGGAAGACACCGCTCTGGGACTTTGGCCAGCAGTGTAAGCCCGCTCCAGGGCCCCACATGGCCCCTCCCCAGGCCTGACCCGTGGCCTGCCCGCTGGGGCTTCATCTCACCCTCAGTGGGTCCTGTGCTCCTGGACTCACTTGGTGGCGGGCCATGGTTCTATTCACACATGGTGCCTCCTGGGCAGTGCAGCCTAGGGAGGACTGTCGCAGAGCCCCTCCAGCCTCAGTTTCCTCCTCTGTCACGGGGAGAGTGACATTTGTCTTGGTTCACAGGATGGTCGTGAGAACCAGATGAAAACTGGTGTGTGTGACATGATTTTAGGGGCGGAGGAATTCACCCTGAAATAAAGCCTTGCTTGTCACCCATTGTGGTAAGTAGTCTTCTAAGGTGACCCTCAACGTCCCCTCCTCCTGGTGTACTTCCTGTGTGCGAGTCCCTCTCCTTGAGGGGGGCCGGATCTGGTGACTCGCATCTAACCAATAGAACACAGCAAGACTGACAGGATGTCACTTCCTAGATGAGGTTATGAAAGACTGTGACTTCCGCCTTCCTGCTTCCATCCTGGCTTTTCATGATTGTTCCTTCCCATGGAGCTGGCGCTGTGTTGTGAGCTATCCTGTGGAGAGTCCCGTGTGGCAAGGAACTGAGAGCCGCCTCCAGGCAATAGACTTCGAGGGACTGAGGCCCTCAGCCCAGCAGCCCATGAGGGGCTGAGTTCAGCCAGCAGCTGCTGAGAAGCCTGAACCCGTATTGAACCTTGAGGTGGCTGCAGCCCCAGACCGCAGCCCCCCGCCTGCAGCCCCTGCCCGCATCGCGATTGCAGTCTGCAAAAGATGAAAGATGCAGAGCAGAGCCAGAGGCAGCCGGCTAGGACACGTTCAGATCCAGTCTAAAAAAACCCTGGGAGATAACAAGCGTTTTAAACCACTGAGTCTTGGGGTTGTTTGTTAGGGCGACATGGAGGCCAGGGTGGTGTCTCTCCGGTTTCACTCCCAGGCCAGTACTGCTCCCTCAACACAGCCCCGCTCAGCCAGCACCCCAGGGCCCACCGGACCCACACGCGGGACAGCGGGGCTGCTGTGAGGACCCAGCTGCCCAGAGGACCCCACCGGCTCTTTCTCTCTTTGCAGGCTCTCCTGAGAACTAGGCTGATAGCCTTACTGAAAGCTAGTGACGGACACGGCCCCGATGCCATCTGTCTGCACCTCAGGGAAGCTGGCTGTACCGAGGACAGTACGATGGCATCTGAGAGTTGGTGACCTCCTTCTGGACCATACTAGGCCCCTCCCGTATAGTTTATTTCTGTCTCCCCTTTTGTGGGCGCTCCTTCCGTCAGCCCCTCCCCCGCATCCAAACACCGTGAAGTGGCGTCAATGCTTACACCACACCACATCCCGCGTGTGCCTCCGTGAGTTTATCTCTAAACATCAAGGGAATTCTTTAATTGAAGTAAGACAAATTCTTGGGGGATAGGCATAGAACTGTGTGCATCTATTATTTCCGTTTTTCCCCCCAGAATACAAATATCTTACTTTTGTCGAGTTTAAAAGTGCATGCTTCTTGTTCAAAGAAAAAAAATCGAACCTATGAACACATCCTGTGATTTCTCTCCACCCTCCTGGGATAACCATGCACTTGCCCTTTGGAGCTGTATCATCTTTTAAATATTTGCCAACCGATGTGCTCAGCAAGATTTCATTGTTATTTTCTTTGGCATCTCTCTATTCTAATGAGGTGGAGTTTTGTTTCCGGCACTCATCATTGATATTTTTTCTTTTTTTTTTAACTGATTTTTTCAGAGCTCTGTGTGAGGTAGAATTTTGGCCCCTGTGACCCTCTAATTGCTGGCATCATGCCTGTGGTGATCGTAGATTAGAAGCGAAGGGATTTTTGCAGGTGTAATTAAAGTTACTAATCAGCTGATCTTAAATACTGTAAGGAGATTGTCCTGGATTATCTGATGTGCCCAGTGTAATCGCATGAACCCTTAAAAGCAAAGGGATGAGGCAGAGGGAAGTCAGAGAGAGAGTAAAAGCATCTTGAAGCATCTTATTTGAAGCATGAGAAGGATCAATACACTCTTGCTGGCTTTGGTGATGGAGGGGGCCATGTGCGAAGAAATGCAGGGGCCTCTAGGAGCTGAGAATATCTTCGAGTCACACCCTGTAAGAAATGGAACCTTAGTCCTAGCTCCATGGCAGTGAATTCTACCAATTACCTGAATGAGCCTGCTCCAGGTGTTGACACCTTGATTTTGGCCTTGGGAGGCCCTGAGACAAGAACCTCCCCGCAGGACTTCTGACCTCCAGGACTGAGAGATAATAAGCAGGAGTTGTTTTGAGCTAAGTTTGTGGTACCAGGTCACAGCAGCAATAGAAAGCAAACTCTTTCTATTCTAATGTTGCAAACACTTTTTATATATGTTGTAAATAGTTTTTCAAGCGTGTCGTTTGTCTTTTTAAACTTTCCCCTCAATTATATTTAATCTCCCTAATTTCATCATCAGAGTTCCATTTTGGGAGGTGTCCTTTGCGGTCAACTCCCACAAGCACGTAACTCTTGAATGCAAAACAGATTCCTGGGTCCTGCCCCCCAGAGTTTTTCATTCGGCAGGTTTGGAGCGGGGCTAGGAATTTGCGTGTCTAACCAGTGCCCCAGTGGTACCGACGCTGCAGGGTTGGGGACCGTTCTGAGAACGCGGTTGCCCCAGCCCCAGGAGGGTCCTTAGGGCCCCACCCGGATGAAAGGAGCTGAGCCCCACCCCCTGGGGGCGGGCCCCTAGAAGCTCCGCCTCCATACGCGAGACCTGCGTTCTCATTGGCTGGTAGCGAAGGGCATCCCCTACGTCACAGTACTATCGCTCCTCCTCCCGAACTCCGGGGGCGGGGACACTGCGCCTGCGCAGTGGAGGTCGGCGCGCCTACTCTAAGTTTCCGCGAGCGTCCTGTCTGCGCGCGGCGACCCCATGGCGGAGTCGGATCCCCTTCTGAGCCGGGCCCGCGGCGACAGCGGCCGTGACTGCCGGGCTGGCTTTCCCGCTTCCCGCAGCGTCCAAGTCGGCCCTGGTGAGCGGCGGCCGGCGGACCGGGTCGCGTGGGGGCGGCGCGTGGGGGTCCTGCCGGCCCGCGCCGTGTCGGGGCTGTCGGTGCCGGCGCGCCGCACCCCGCCGCGGTCCGAGCGGGCCGGGCCGGCGCGGGGTGCGAGGCGAGCGGCCTTCCGGAGGGCGGGACGCTGCGCCCTGCGGGCGCCGGGGGCGCAGCTGGCGACGCCGGGGGGCGGTCAGGTGCTGCGGGGTGGCGCCTGCACCCGACGGGCCGTGCGGAGGCGCTTCGCGGGCCTCGCCCGTCCACGAGCCAAAGTGCCTGGGGGCTCCCGGGGCAGCCGGGACAGCCGGGGACAGCCGGGGACAGCCCCCTTGGAGTGCCCGGGGCGGACCCACACCGCGCGCTTCCCGCGGATCGCCTTGGTGACTCCCAGGAGGCAGCAGGTCCATTTCCCCCCAGTTCTTACCGGGAAAACTGAAGCACAGAGAGGGGCGTTCTCCTACCCGAAGTCACCCAGCCAAGAAGTGGCCGAGGTGGGCTTCGAAGACAGCTGGGAGTGACCCGCGAGTTCTTGTGCTCTACTTTGTCATTCCTGGTTCTTGGTCCCGGAGGCTCCTCAGAGGCCGATCCCCCTGCAGCTGGGGGTTGGGGCAGGCCTCCCCAGACCCGGCAGCTTCCTCCATTTGCCCTCCCCAGCTCCCTCCTGCCCTTCCTGTTTACTGGCAGAGACATTGCTGAATCCCGAGGAGGGCCCGCGGGTGGGGAGGGTGGCATTTACCCGTCCCTGGCAGACACCAGAGGGGTTGGGCGCTGGGTTAGAGGCTGAAGGGCCTCAGCCTTATTTTAGAGGAGGAAACGGAGGCCCCGGGAGGCTCTGGGAGCTGTCTGAGGACACAGCGCTGGGATCCGGTGCTGCCGCTGCCAGCACCTGGCCGGGTGCTCCCTCTGGGGCGTGTTCCCTCTCTGGGCTCACGTTCCTCCGCCTGGAAGGGCTCGGCGGTGTGCGCCCGCCCATGAAATGTCAGCAGTGGGTCCCTGACAGGCGGCGAGAAAACTAGAGGCTGAGGTGGCACCTGCCTGCCCATCTCAGAGGCTGTCCCCGAAAGGTCTCCATCCAGCCCTTGCCAGGCCGCGAAGGGCCCCGGGCAGGGACACGTGGTGGCATTCGGCGGGCACAGACAGTGTCTGCGGGTCTGGGTGCCTTTCTGGTGCTGCCACTTCCTGGCTGCGTGACCTTGGCCGGTTGCCTAACCCTTCTGGGTCTCGCCAAAGGGGCATAGTAGAGGGGCTGCCCTGAGAGGGAATCCGGAGACACCCTCAGCATGGGGTGGTGCCAGCCTGGGGCGCTGGCAAGCCACCCTGGGAGGAGGACTGTGACCACAGCAGGTCGGTGGAGACCCGTACTATAGAGGCAGGAGCTAGGGCGGGGGGCAGGCTTTGTCCTGACGCTGTGGCCTCAGCATGGGCTCCTCAGAATGTGAGCAGGGGCTCCCTGCCAGGCCGCCCGGCGGGGTCTGGCTGGGGCAGTGAGTGGAGACTGAGAATGGCTCTTTCAGTCTCTGCCCAGCTCCCCAGGGTGGGCCTTGTGCCCAGAGTTTGCATGTCCCACAGTTGGGAGCTTCTACCAGCGAGGGTGGGGAGTGCTGCTGCCGGGTGCCCTGTGCACCCAGCGGGCCCTGTGGGTGGGTCCTCTGGACTCAGCCCCATGTGATGGGCCACAGGGCGAAGATAGGCGCCTTCTCCTTCCTCTTACTGGCTATGAGTCGGGGGATTAGGGATCGCTATGCTATAAAATGGCTTTTTAATAATGCTAACAACAACAACAATAACAACAACAACAGCAACAACAATCACAATACAATAGTAGCAGCACATGCCATGAAGTCACTGTGGCACACTTGAGCTACGGGAACCCACCTGGTCTGCATGTCGGGCCTGGGAGGAGCCGAGGCCCAGAGGTTGGGGGCTTGCCCGGGCTCCCTGCAGGCTGTACAGCATGGAGCAAAAGGAGAGGGGCTTTAGACCTGGACACTGGGCTCGGGGCCGGGAGGCTGGTCCAGGGCTGATGTGGGATGTTGTCCTCTGTGCTCCCCGAGATCCACACCTGCTGTGTCCAGTGGGGTACCAGGGGTGCCTGCAGGTGATTGCCTCCCAGGGTGATGGTTTCCTGGGCCACCGAGGTGGGAGACAGTGCTCTTGCTAGGGCTCACAGTCTTGGCAAGGGGATGGAGGCCTTGGAGAGCTTGGCCTTGGAGCCAAGTTCAGGGCGAGTGGCGTGGAGGGCACAGGGTGGAGGGCACCCACCCTGCCAGGCTCAGGTGGAGCCTTTCTCCTGGGGCAGTGGGCACTCACAGGAAGTGATGCACTCATGAGGGTTTGCGACAAGACCCTGTGGCTGCCGCAGGATGGAGGGGAGGCCGGCGTTAGGGCTACGGAGCAGGGGGGATGGCCCGTCCTGAGGTCTGGTACCCCGAGAGCTGAGAGCCCTGTGAGCTTGGGTGGCATCACCTTGAATTTTACAAACCAACCACCCAAAGCCAGATGAGAGTGTTGGGTGCTGGACAGTTCCCGGAGAGCCCCGTGCTATTGTCCTGGCTCCCCCACGACGGAGCCCCTTCAGCTGCACCCCAGTCCTGGGCCTGGAGCAAGCGCGGGGCCTCTGGCGCCTCTCTCGTCTAGGAAGCCATGTCCTCCCATCTCCCCGGCTGAGTCCATCTCTTCGCAGGGGTTTGGTGACATGGGGCCTCCTGCAGGCCCTCACACCACTGGGCCCCCCCAGACCCCCTCAGGGATGTGCACTCATCCACCCAGTGAGCAAGCTGCGTGCCGAGCCCCGCGCTGTCTGGGCTCTGTGGGCCAGCAGGGAACGAAGGTGCCTTCCGATCACAGTGTCCCAGGACGCTCTCAGGGGAAGCAGGCGGTCACCACTCTCAGCCGCCCTGGAAGAACTTTGAGGGGTTGTACTGGTGGGGAAACTGAGGCCCAGACAGGAAGTTTCTCACTCTGGGATATGCAGCCAGGCAACGCAGAGCTGAGATGGAGCCCAGTCTCCTTCTCCATCCGGGGTTCCCCCCATCCCTCATTGGCCCCTGGGTCCTGCCGCACAGTCCCCGAGGACAGGGCGGCTGCCCGCCTGCCTCTGGCTTTGGCACCTCTGCTCTAGGCCCGTACCCAGCTCTGTATTCTCTTGGGACTGGCAAGGGTCATGTAGGCAGCTGTTGGTGCTGAGGGACCAGATAGGAAAGTAGAATTATCGACAGAAATGGCGACAGGTCTATTCATCTCACTTCCAAGCCCCGATCTGGAGGCCGGTGTTGGGACAGGGCAGGGGGCTCCGCTCCCCCCGGGGCCCGCCGCCTGGGCCGCAGCCTTTCCTGGCCTCGGGCACTGGGGTTCCCTGGTCCCTGTGTCACAGCTCTTCCTGCCTTTCTTCCCCCTTCGCGTTGGTCAGCAGCTTCCACGGCAAAGCCACAGGGGCTGCACTTGCCCGCGGTGCGGCGGGCAGAACCCAAGGCCATGTCGTCGCTGGCGGCTCCTCAACTGAGGAGGGCTGGGGGCCAAGGCTTCTGAGCCGCAGGTGAAAGGAAGTAACCCTCTGGCCTGTGTCAGACACATTGGCCTCCTCGTAGCCGTGGCATGATTTTTATTCAGCTTCAACACATGAGACATACAGTGGATTTTTATGCTCGAGCCCGACTTGTCCTGAAGGCCCCTTGTAGTCGGGAGTTTGCCCGGGCCCACAGAGCCCCATCCCGACGTCCTGTGGGGCGGGACACGGTGGCCTCAGAAGGTCTGTCTCAGTGCTCAGTGTTTGGTGGAGAGGCATGCAGTGCCTCGTGGCTCCAGATCATCTTCGCGTGTGACTGTTACGTCTGTGACTCGGGTGGACGGAGGGTGGCAGGTGGTGCTGCCCCACCTTACAGTCGAGGCGACAAGTGAGGCCTCCAGACCGAGGCCGCGTGGAGGCTGGCGTGGGGCGGGGCCGAAGGGCAGCCACAGCCACCCCGTACTGAGCGCGCTCTGTGCCGGGCTGGGCCTGGCGGCTCCCGTGCCCACATCGCACGGGATGAGCTGGGTGCCCATTAACACCCCATCTTGCAGAGGGGGAGATGGGTGCACGGAAGAAAGCCAAGCCCACGGCGAGGCTGAGGTTGGAACCCCTAGGCCTTCACATCCCGAGGCCAGGAACCGTGGGCCCGGAGCACAGTGTCAGCGACAAGAAGACCCTTACCTGCTCAGACCCTGCCCCACACGGCTGGGCTGGGGGTAGAGCTGCCCCAGGGTCAAAGGGCCAGAGGCCCAAAGGCATCTTGTTCAGAGCCTGGGACAGGCTCTCTCCCAATGTGTCCCCTCTGCCCGCAGATGCCGCTGCCGGGTGGGATCTGTGCTTCGACCAAGCCGTGGTCTTCATTGAGGACGCGATCCAGGTGGGTGGGGCCAGCTTGAGGTGGCTGGGCCCGGGCTCGTCTCCGGGGCCCTGGGGACTGGGCAATGGCTGCCCCGATGGTCCCGTTACCCTTCGCCATCCTGGGGCCAAGGCTGAGGTTGGCAAACCGTGTGGGCCACGTAACCGTCATGGCCTGGCCTTTGGTCACGGTCTCTTTGAGTCTTTGCTAGAGCAGGTGGGCGCCTGATGCCCTTCCGAGTCCCCGCCATCCGCTTCGTCGGTTTACCTCCCACGGTTGTCTGCTGCCCGGGCCCAGGGCGTTAAACATGCCCGAGGACGGCAGGACCATCCCCTCCTGCAGATGATACACAGGCTCACTTAGGGGAGTGGCACAGGAGGCGAGCCATGCCCTGCATTCAGAAGTGGGCTAGGGACGTCCTGGGGGGTGTGTGTGTGACACGGTTGAGGTGGAGGCACAGTGCGGGCCTTGCACAGAGGACACAGGAAGCGAGTGTCCCTTCGTGGACCTCCCTGCCCCGGGGACCTGGCCTTCGGGGGGCTCCGTCTGCCAGGCGAGCCTTGCAGCTGGGTCGCGAGGGCGCACCCTGGCCCTGTGGCGGGCTGAGCTTGGCCTGCGATCCACGGCCTGTGCCCCTGCCTTGGGCCTGCCGTGGGGTGAGAGGGGCGCCCAGCACGTGGCTGGCCGTGTCGTGTGGCGTCGAGGGGACCCCTCGCTCACGCTCCCGTGTGACCTTCCAGTACCGCTCCATCAACCACCGCATGGACGCCGGGTCGATGTGGCTTTACCGGTGGTACTACTCGGACACGTGCCAGTGGTGAGGACACTCAGGGACGCGGGCTTCCTGCGGCCGGCCGGGTCGGGGGAGGCTGGTCTCAGGGTCCGGGCGGGTCCCCCGTCCCCGCGCGGGAGGAGGTGCCGCCTCCCCTCCCCCTGGAAAGGAGCCGTGGACGGAGGGCTTCTCCGCAAGGCTTCCGTTCCAGAGCGTCCAGTCGGCCACGGCTCTTGAGCGCTATCTGGCCGCACACGAGTGGCCACAGACCAGGAAGTGCGGCTTCCGCCCCGTGGGCCCCTGGAGTCCGGCCTGCCACCCTGCCTGTGACCTTTTCGGCTCTGGACCATGGCCAGTTCTTGTCTTTTAGCCAGTTTTTGTCCCTTTTCCAGGATTTTGAGCTTCGTCATTTTCTTGATCCTGTTTTTGGCTTTTATTGAGACCCCTTCCTCGCTCACCAGCACCTCGGACGTCCGCTACCGCTCAGCCCCCTGGGACCCGCCCTGCGGCCTGACGGAGAGCATCGAGGGGCTTTGCCTGCTGGTCTTCGTGGCCGACCTCTCGGTCAAGGTGAGCTGAGCGCTGGCAGGTGCCGACGCTGGGGCCCAGCACCCCCAGCCCGGCTGCTGCTTTTTGATTGGTATTTAACCGCCCCTGGAGTTGCTGCCTTTTCTCTTGACTGTGCCCTTTGACCCACTGAACAGAGGCCGGAGTTTCTTAGAGAATGCTGGGCCTTGAGGCAGAGGCTCTGTCGGGTCTTGTCCCTCTCCAGAGTGTCAGCTGAGTCTGGGTGGAGCCTTGCAGGCCCTCTGGGAGTGGCTGAGGGTCCTACAGCACCGCGGTGAGGGACACTGAGCCAACGGGAGAGGACTGGTGTCCCTCCCACGCCCACCCTGCCTCCCCCGAGAGCAGAGAAACAGAGGAGCTGGGCAGCGTGGCGAGGGGGTGGGGTGGGGGCTCCCGCCACCACTGCTGCATGTCTGACTCTGGATTCTGTGTGAGGCCCGAGCGCTTGCGGAAGCTGGAGCCGGGCCTGCCTTGCTCTCCCGAGCTTCTGGTCGGCGCCAGAGCCTCAGAGGCCTGGGACTTCCCAGGGAGGCGCAGAGGGGCTGGGTCTGTTACTCTGTCAGACAAGGGTCCCAGTGTTCCCATCAGAGCTCCCTGTCCACAGGCTCTGGGTCACGAGGCACCTCGGCCTTCTGCCGAGGAGGGGCCGGTCGGCCTCTGGGTGCTGACAGCCAGGGCGTGGGCCAGTGTTGGTGCGTGTGTGACTGAGGGCCCCGGGCAATTTCTGATTCCTCCTTTTTTAGCCCATTATGCCGTTAGGAGGTCTTGGGGGTTTTTTAACTGGAACTGAAACTGGTGAGAAGTTCTCATTAGCGTGTTTTGAATGGTCGGTGTGTTTGGGAACTCTCAAAAGGTGAGCGGTGACCTCTGGGGCATTGGCCTTGGTGGGGGGCAGCAGTTAGGCGAGGGCGGAACTGGCGACAAGAGTCCCCCCTCCCAGACCCCCGCAGGGTGGTGGGGGTGTGCCGGAGCCTCTGCTCTCTGTTCCGGGGTGTTCTGGAGGAGTCTCGTACCTTTGCATTTTGCCGCACAAGCTAAGTTGATGGTTGGATGGGCAGAGCAGGCGGGAACCGCGCCAGGCAGGAGGAGACCAAGGCCGGAGCCATTAAGTGCCGAGCTCGAGGTCACTGGCTGCCCGGGGTCCTGGGGTGGGGTGGGGAGCTCAGCCTCCTGCTCCCCGAGTCCCGTGGAGGCTCAGTGCTCGCCGAGGCGCTCTGTGCTCTGGCCACCCCAGCCTTGTCTGTGTGCAGCCCTGCTGGCCGAGGGGCTGGTGTCTGCATGGCCGCCTGCCCCCCACTCCCCCACCGTCCCTCTTGCAGAGCTACCTGGTGGGGTGGGCCCAGTTCCAGAAGAGCCTCTGGCTGCTGGACTACCTCGTGGTGCTGGTTGTGTCCCTCGTGGACTGGACGGTGTCGCTGAGTCTCGTCTGTCAGGAGGTAGGTGGCGAGGGGGCTCTGAGGCGGGCTGAGGGTGCAGCTGCCAGGCGAATGGTGGGGGGTAGTCTCAAGGCCCAGCAAGGCCCCCCCTTCCCCCCGCCACCGGCCACAGGCCCAGCTCTGCCTACCCTCCATCGTTCGCCAGTCACCATTCCTGGAGAGCCCTGGTCCCATCTTGCAGAAAAAGACACTGAGGCCCAGAGAAGGCTCGAGGACCTGGGGCAAGTTCTAGGGCTCCTGAGTCCTCCCTCAGCCCCTTTCAGCTGATTCCTGCACCGGGCGCCCCCCGCCCCATGAAAGCACCACCCCGGGCCCTCACCCCAGCATGTGCCCCAAGCTCTGTGGGGTGGCGGGCCCCAGGCCTCTCCCATGGTGGCCTCTGTGTTCCCCTCAGAGCAGCCAGAAGCACCCTCCGGTGAGTTGGGGATGTCCATATCCATCGGGGCCGGTCAGGGACACAGGAGTCCAGACACCTGCCAGGTGCTTTAGTGGAGAGAATGTAAACAGGTGCTGAGTAACCGAAAGAGCCAAAAGGGGACCCAGGAGGACGCGGAGAACGTAGGAAGGGCCCCCTTCCGGGGCCCCCGGGGCTGGGGCCTGCCCTCTGACCCCAGGGGAGGGAGCGCTGCCCAGTGGGTGCTGGAGCCACCAGGAGGCTCACCGAGGTGGCTTCTGGGAGTGCTGAACGCAGGGGAGGCTGGCGGCCCCAGGCGCTGCAGGACACGCAGGTGGACAGAGCGTCCCGGTCCCTCCGGCCTCCCGGCTGCCCCGCCAGGGCCCCCACTGGTGGGACTGAGCGGGCGCGGCTGGCCAAGGAGAAAAGTCGGTGGTGGCGGGTCTCAGCCCAGCACGCGGCCGAGGGCGTCGGGGCGGCGAAGGGCACAGCGCCCCCTTCAGCGCACACGCCCCGCCCACTTCCCGGGCGCCCGGCAGCCACCCGCCTTCTCACAGAGGGGGGCCCCCACCCCGCAGAGGGAACGGAGAGCTGCCTGGCTCCTTTTCTCAGTGATGGTCGTTGTGTCCATCTGATTGGCCGCTTGAGCATCCTGTCACTGTAAGGCCGAGTGGTGAACTTCCCCACCACCGATTCTTGTGTGAAGTTAGGAGTGAGGGGGAGGAGGGAGCTCCGTCAGGACCCGCGGACCTGGCCGGCAGTGGAACCCGTGGCTTCCTCCTGCTCCCTGCCCCGGCCCCCCAGGTTCTCCCCCTGACGGGGGGACCCGCGTTCGCTCCTGAGGGCCCAAGCCCTCGCTGGTCCTGCCTTTTTGATTACTGGGTTTTTCTGGTAGTTTTTCCCATTGGACGTGCCTCGGCGGGCCCCTGACGCAGACCCCTGCCCCTGTGGGCAGGAGGCCCCAGCCTGTCCGTGGCCATTGGAACTGCCCACCCTGCTGCCGCCAGCCCCTTCACAAGTAGTTTCAGGGTGTGTCTGTCCGCGGAGGAAGCGTCCCCCTACAAACGTCGTCCCGCACCAGCAGGGCCTGGCGCCGTGGTGTGGGGCGTGGGGCGCCCCGCCGCCGCCGCTCCCCTCCGTCCCACCAAGGGCTGTCCCCTCCCGCCCCCCCCCCCCGCCCTCCCCGTCACCCAGCCTTCCTAGGGCCGTGGTGGCATTCGCTGCCCGTCCACGCACCCCCCCGTCCACGCACGCCCTCCCCCCGTCCACGCCCCCCCGTCCACGCACGCCCTCCCCCCGTCCACGCCCCCCCGTCCACGCACGCCCCCCTCCCCCGTCCACGCCCCCCGTCCACGCACCCCCCCGTCCACGCACGCCCCCCCGTCCACGCCCCCCCCGTCCACGCATGCCCTCCCCCCCGTCCACGCCCCCCCGTCCACGCACGCCCCCCTCCCCCGTCCACGCACGCCCCCCCCGTCCACGCACGCCCCCCTCCCCCCGTCCACGCCCCCCGTCCACACACGCCCCCCCCAGACCTCCGCGTCCCCACTGGTCCAGCCCGTTTCCACACCCAACCACCCCGGGACCTTGCCGTCCTTGGAGGTCTCTGCATTGCCCTGCACCCCCCAGGGCTTTCCCTCAGCTCTGGCTCTCAGAGGCTTCCCGACTGAGCTGGACAGCCCCCCACACTCGGCCCACTTCTGGTGGGGCCCCCCAGCACCCAGACTGCAAACCAGGCCTGCCGGTTGTGTCTGTGGCCAGCTGGCCGGTCAGTCAGAACTCCCGCGGGCGTTGGGGGCCCCGGGGAGGACTAGGGGGACGGGGGCCTCCCACCTGCCCGAGCCCGGTTTCCTTCCCTCATCTCCCCAATGCAGCCCTCCCTCCCGGCTGTTGGCCAGGTGCTCTGCGCCGCGGCGGGCCGTGGCTGGGCTCTGCGTGGCTGCCGCTCACGGGAGCCTGGTCGCCTGTCGTGTGCGGAGTGTGTGTGTGTGCAGGGTGTGTGTGGAGGGGTGTGTGTGGAGAGCGTGTGCATGTATAGGGTGTGTGGTGGGGGTGTGTGTACAGGGCGTGTGTGGAGGGTATCTGTGTGTACGGGGTCTATGTGGCAGGGATATGTGTATAGGATATCTGTGTAGAGGGTACGTGTGGAAGGTGCGTGTGTATACGGGATGTGTGGTACAGGGTGTGTATAGGGTGTCTGTACAAAGCATGTGTGTATAGGGTGTGTTGAGGGTATATGTATATCTGGGGTGTGTGTGGAGGATGTGTGTGTACAGTGTGTGTACAGGGTATGTGTATAGGATGCCTGTGTACAGGGTGTGTGCGTACAGTGTGTATGTGGAGGGTGTGTGCGTAGTGTGTGTGTGAACGGTATTGTGTATAGGGTGTGTACAAGGTGTGTGTACAGGGTGTGGAGGCTGCGTGTGTGTGCGGGGTGTGTGTGTAGTGTGTGTGTGTACAGGGCGTGTGGAGGGTACGGGCGTGTGCGTGGGTGTGGTGGAGGGGGCTTGTGCCCTCAGGGAGCGTGTGGACCTCTGCAGCTCGCCCTGGGGGAGGTGAGGAGGGGGAGGCAGGGAGAAGGGGGTGGGTGGGGTGAGGAGGGGGAGGCAGGCAGTGGCCCCGGGGTGGGGACAGCTGCCCCACGGCGAGCATGGGCGGTGTGCCGGCCGCCCCTCTGTGGGGCGCAGTGGGCCACAAGGTTGGGCGGGCTGCAGCGTGGGCACTGAGTCGCTGTTCTTTGCCTGTGGCCTCGTGGGGGCCTGGGGACCTGGGGAGCCGGGCTGGGCTCTCAGCGCCCCCGTCTCTGCAGCCCCTGCGCCTGCGGCGGCTCCTGCGGCCCTTCTTCCTGCTGCAGAACTCGTCCATGATGAAGAAGACCCTGAAATGCATCAGGTGGTCGCTGTGGGAAATGGCCAGGTAGGCCGTAGTGCCCGGCTTGCACGGCGGGCCGGGCTGCCACCTGGCACGTGGCCTGGGGGCTGCTGGGGGATTTGTCCGCTCTGGCTGTCTCCCTGGCCTGGGGCTCGCCTGTCAGGCACCCGCGCCCTTGGTCCTGGCAACCCATCGGTGGCCTCGCGTCCTTCTGAGAGCTGCGATCCTCCCGTCCGTGCCCACAGTGGCCGCAGCCGCTCCCCTCCCCCCGCTCTCCCTGCACCCCGCCCCCAGTTGCCCTCCGGCCCCCCAGACCTGCTCCCTCCACCTCCCGTCCCCTCCCTCAGGGGCTCTTTGTGGCCACCCCTCACGTCCAGCCCAGGCGGATGGAAGCGGGCTCCCCCTCGGACAGTCCGTAGGGTCCATGGGCCCTCGGGACACGCCCCTGGGTTGTGGATCGTCCCTGCCAGAGCGGGCGCTCCAGCAGGGCAGGCCCCGGGGCCGAGTGCGTGGCAGGCCGCGGGGTGTGGGGGAGCGGGGGGGGTGGGGACCGCCCCGGGCCGCTGCCGGGAGCCCCCCGGGCGGCCGGGCCCTGGCGCCCGCCGGGTGCTGAGGCCGGCGCCCGCCCTTCCAGTGTCGTGCTGCTGCTGGCGCTGCACCTGTCCGTCTTCACCATGTTCGGGATGCTGCTCTTCACCGGGGAGGAGGTACTGGCCGCGCTCGGCGCCCCGGCCCGGCGGGGGGGCCCTGGGCCAGTTCCCCAGGGCGAGCTCTGCCTGGGAGCTCTCGGCCAGCGGAGATGGGGCCAGGCAGGCCGCCTGCCCGCCTCGGACCAGGGTCAGCGGAGGCCTGCGGGCAGTTTGGTGTCTTTCTTCAAATGGCCAGTGTCCTGCCGCACCCGTCAGGCGCCCGTCTCCCCTGGGCTTTCTCTGCACCCCTCCCGGACGGGCTCCCTCAGATTGGTGCTGGAGGTCTTCGGGGTGACCCCACCACCTGTCCGCCTCTCACCCGTCCACCTGCCCCGACAGGCACCACTCACCACGTCCCTCGTTTCCAGCCGTGGGCTTTGCCCTCTGCGCCTGGCCCCCCCTTCCAGCCCCTCCCTGTTTCCCAGCCCCCGGCAGCTTGTGGCCGTGCGGACGGGCCTGCCACCTGTCACCAGGCCCTCGGTCCCTGCCTTGGCATCCCCACCCCGCGCAGCCATGGTCCTGCGTGTCTCCTGTCCTGGCCGGGGTCACCGTCCTCGGGTGTGAGAAAGCTCGCGGTGCATGCCAGGCCTGCGAGCCCCAGACACACAGTAGGGCAGGTGCGGCCTGAGTCCAAGGGAGGTGGGCTCCCCGGGGCCACTGCAGTCCCGTGCGCTCTCCTGAGGCATGGTCTTCTGTTCCCCTTGCCCCTGACCTTTGGCCTCGCACTGCATAGGCACCTGTGTGTGGTCTCCGTCACCAGGCTGGCCCGGAGCTGCTCACTGTGGCTCCAGGCGGCCTGCTTCAGGGGCTGGTGTCCGTGTGGAGGTGTGGCCTCCCTG
This sequence comes from Rousettus aegyptiacus, assembly GCF_014176215.1. Lineage (NCBI taxonomy): Eukaryota > Metazoa > Chordata > Mammalia > Chiroptera > Pteropodidae > Rousettus > Rousettus aegyptiacus. Next base: position 118,683,094 of record NW_023416308.1, read on the forward strand.
GACGCCGACTCCTGGGCCCAGCGACCTTGCTTTCAGGCCTGTGTGGCCTGGAGCTGAGAGCCTGCTGGCAAATGATGGAGAGCTGCAGGTCAAGTGCACTGAGCCCACGGTGGGCGGTCCTTCCTGGCCGGTCCGGAGGCTGGAGCTCTGCCTCAGGCCTTCGCTGGTGGGGAGGAGGCCCGAGCGGCTCCTCAGAGTGGCCGCGCTGCTCTCAGCAGGGCGACGGGCAGGACAAGGAGAGGCTGACCTACTTCCGCAGCTTGCCGGAGGCTCTGACGTCCCTGCTGGTGCTGCTGACCACCGCCAACAACCCGGACGGTGCGTGCAGAGCGGCCGGGGCGGCCGGGGGCCCCGCGAGGGAGCGGGCCGCGGGGAGCGAGACGGGGTCTGCCCTGCCCGCTTTTCCTTTTTTGCTTTTTTTCCCCTTTTTACTTATTTTCCCCTTTTCATCTTCCTTTCTTGCTCTGTCCTTTTTTTCCCTGTTCCTTCTTTGCTCTTCTCTCCTGACTCTGAGGAGCTGAAACCGCATTTTTTACGTGGCCGTGGCAGCGCGGTCAGTGGGGGCCCCTGGCGGCCGCCTCCCTCGGGCCCAGCAGTGTGCGGGAGAGGCCCTGGGGTCTCAGGTGGCCCTGGCGCTCCCTTTGGGGTTACTCGTGGGGCCTCTCTGCTCTGGCCGGGGTATGGCCAGGGTGGGGCGCTGCAGTCCTCGGCTGTGGCCCAGCCACTCTGGCTCGTGCCTTTCACCTGGGGCTCGGATGGTCACTGACTGTAGAGACCTTCTGGGGGGCAGCCCTTGGCCTCCACACCCAGCTGTGCAGTGGGGCCCTGAGCACTGTCCCCACGTGTCCCAAGAGTCCTGGCGAGTCAGCCACGGGGCAGCTGAGCTCTGAGTGTGGGGGGTGGTTGCAGGGGGCAGATTTCAGCTCCACGTGAGGAAGGGCATCCTTGGATGGTGAGCTCCCCGTTAGTGGGGGTGCAAGTGGAGGTGTGAGGGTCAGAGTTCAGACCAGGCCTCCCAGCCCCCCGAAGCAGGGGGCAGGTGGCCAGGCCGTGACGGGGACCGGACCAGACGCTGAGGCCGGGAGTGTTCCAGCGTCTCTGCTCCCCTCCCCAGTGATGATTCCTGCGTACTCCAAGAACCGGGCCTACGCCATCTTTTTCATAGTCTTCACCCTGATAGGTGAGTCCAGGCGGGGCTGCAGGGTTACCAGGGCAAGCTTCTGCCCGGGCGCATGCTCGTGCGTGTGGGCCGCCCCGACCCCGCGACTCACTTCGGCGTGGCCCACCCTGTGATTCGCAGTCTGTGGCGGCTGATGACCTCCATCCTCAGCGCCAGGGCTGGGCAGGCCAGGTGGCACTTGCATTGCGTGGTCGGGGACAGGGAGGCCGGGTGTTGAGTGACGTGCCCCGGGCCCCACTCCCTGCTCCTCGGTCATCCGACCACCCCCGATTTGCCACGCCTGTGTGATCTGGGCTCCTGGGTGCCACCCCCAGCTCTGGCCCCACAACCGCTGGGGGTTCCCACCGACCGTGGCGTTTTCCTCTTGAAGGGAGCTTGTTTTTGATGAACCTGCTGACAGCCATCATCTACAATCAGTTCCGGGGCTACCTGGTGGTGAGCCAAGCTGCCTCCTGGACGCCGCGCGGGGCGTGACTTGAGCTGAGCGGCCTGGTGCGGGAGGGGGCGGGGTGGGGGAGAGGGTGGGGGTGGGAGGGCCCGGTCTCTGCAGTGCCCCCTGGCTCGCTCTATGGGTTAACTGGAGCTGTGTCACACCCCGCTCCCTCCGTGCTGTCCCCACGGCCACCTGGGGCCCCCTGTCCCCCTTCCTCTAGAGGGCATCTGACCCCGAGCCCACTGTATGGGGAGCCGGGCCCCAGGTGCACTGAGAAGAAACGCACAGCTCGCTGAGTCGCATGGCGGTGGCTGCCGGGCTCCTCGCTCCGCGGCCTGAGGGGCGAGGGGCTCTGTGGTCACTCCGAGCCAACCCCCCTTGCAGAAATCGCTCCAGGCCTCACTGTTCCGGAAGCGGCTGGGGACCCGGGCTGCCTACGAAGTCCTCTGCACGCCGGCAGAGGGGGAGGCCCCCCCTCGAGGGTGAGGGCGGGCTCCGGGGCCCTTCCCGCAGGCGGTGGGGCTGCTGCCGCTGTGCCTGGGCTGCTCCCCGAGCAGCACCCTGAGCCGAGCTGGCTCTGCTGGGGTCTCGAGGATGACCCGTGGCCTTGCTGAGCTAATGTGCTTGTCCTCATGGCCCCCGAGGTCCTGGGCTGGTGCGGGGCGTCAGCAGCAGAGGGGCGTGGGCCGGCTCCGCCTGGTTGGAGGCCGTGTCGGGCATGGAAGCCTCCAGTCCTGGCCTCAGCACAAGGCCTCCGCGCCTCTGTACAGCCACCGACAGTTCTCGGGGTTTCAGGCGACAGGGTGGCTGTGCCTTGCCCATGGCCAGCTCCCCCTGCGAGGTTCTTGTGGCCGCCCAGGGTGCCCCCGGGCACTGAGCCGCTGGACTCACTGGGGCGTGCACGCTTTTCCCATAGAGTCGGGGTGAAGCCCCAGGACCTTGTGCAGGTGCTTCAGAAAGTCCAGATGGATGGCACCCACAGACAGGCCATCGTGGAGGTACCGGCCGCCCACCTTCCCCGGCAGGCGCTGTGGGGTCCCTCCCACAGGTCACCTAGCCCCCCCACAGGTCACCTGGGCCCTCCCACAGGTCACCTGGCCCCCCCACAGGTCACCTGGCCCCCCCACAGGTCACCTGGCCCCCCCACAGGTCACCTGGGCCCCCCACAGGTCACCTGGCCACCCTCACAGGTCACCTGGGCCCCCCCACAGGTCACGTGGGCCAGCGGCCCCTCTCCGGGACAAGGGTGTGGGTCGGGGGCGCCAGGGCCGGCGCAGTCCACTCCGGGTGGGGCTGGGCACCCTGCTCCTGCTCTGGGCCCCCCTGCCCTGGGCCCGGGCCGACGCGTGTGCCCCCTGCTTTGCAGAAGGTGCATTCCTACGGTGGTGGCCTGCTGTCCGCGGACAAGTTCCAGAACCTCTTCAACGAGCTTGACAGACGGGTGGTCAAAGAGGTAACGGACCAGGCCGGAGCCGCCCGCTGGGGCTGGGGCCGCCCGGGGTTGTCAGGAAGTTTGCAGTGTCCGTGGGTGCTGAGCTCCTGGGTGGCTCGGTGGCCAGTGCCAGTACTGCCCCGCCCGGGGCCTCTGGCTCCCAGGGTGGTGAGTGCGGGCAGAGGTGGCTTGGCTCCTGGAGGCTGAGGATGGTTGCTTGACCTTGCGAACCTCACCGACACGGGCACTGGCCTGTGCTTGGCCTGACCCAGGTGGCCCTCTCCACGGCCAGCTCTCGCTGCCTCCTGTGCGCCCTGCCCGGGGAGGCCCGAGTCTGTCTGAAGCCTTTGCCCTTTGTCCTTGACGTGGACTTGTGAGCCGCCAGAGGGGCTTCCGCGTGCAGCTCAGCACCGTGTCCAGAACCTGCCTGTTTTTTGTGGCAGGTTTCGGGGCCACGGGGCAGGTGCTGGGAGACAGGTTGGGAGTTCCCGGCTCCGTGCGTGGCGGGGAGGGGCTCCATGCCAGCTGCGGGGCCTCCAGAGGGTGGATGGGGCACCTCCTGCCGGCTGGACCCCTAGCAGCTCTGTCACTGTTGGGTCACTCGGCGCACTTGCAGTGACAAATGCCACAGCCGGGCGGGGGGAGGGTGTTAAACAGGATTTACTGCCTCCCAGTCTGGGGCCCGGAGCCTGAGGTCCAGGGGAGGGCAGGCCAGGTCCTCCCGAGGCCTCTCTCCTCGGCCTGCAGGTGGCCGTCTCCTCCCTGTGTCCCTGCGTGGTCCAGTCTCTGCGTGTCTGTGTCCTGACCTCTGCTTAGGAGGACGCAGTCACACTGGACTCGGGCCCGCCCCAGTGACCTCAGTTTAACTTATTGCCGCTTAAAAACCGTATTTCTAAATGCAGTTATGTTCCAAGGTACTGGGTGTCAGGACCCTGACATGGGAGTTTTGGGGGACACAGTTCAGCCCATAACCTCTCAGCTTCCGTCGTCTGTCTCCGCGCCGCAGGCTCCCCACAGCTGGTCTTCCTGGGGACGTGCTCTCCTGGGGTCCTTCGGGTCTCCTGGGCCAGGCCCTGCTTGGCCCATTGCGCGTGCTCGCTGCACCGTTTGGGGCGTCCCTTCTCAGGGCGTCTTCCGCGGGGCACGGGGGCGGGTCGTGGGGACTCGCGGGCGGACACTTTCACGCTGACACACCTCGCTTCTTGCGCTGTGGCCGTGGGATGTCTGTGTTCCCGCGGGGCCCGGGTCCGAAGTCGGGAACTGCGGCTCGGGGCGGGGGTCTGGGCGCTGATGCATCTTTGGTGTTAGGACATGCTCTTCCCCGACGTGCCGGTGGCAGGGGGTAGGCAGGTGCCCGGTGCGTGGCGGGGACGGAGGTCCGCCGGGCATCCTCGTCCCCCACCACGCTGCTGACCGCCAGGCCCCTGCCGGGGAGGCCTAGCCTCGTGCTCGCTGTGGACGAATGACGTTGAAAGGCCCCGCCCGGTGTGGCAGAGCGGGCGTCGACGACGAAGTGGGAGCCGAGAGGCCACGGGTCGGGGACGGGCACAGCCAGGGGGCGTTCCGCTCCAGGGGAGCCGCCCCGTTCAGCGTGACGACTGCAATTTCCTGACAGACCTTCCCCTGCAATTAGAGGCGCATAGGTGCACTTTTCTGGGGATGTGTGCACGAGGCATAGTGTTCACTCTGCAGCATTCTCTCTTACACTCAGCAGTGTCTTCTAGATCTTTCCATGGCCCCATGAGACTTTAGTGAGGATGAAGTGCTCTGCACCCGCCCGTTCGATACGGCAGCCACGGGTCACACTTAGCTGTTGAGCCCTTGAAACGTGACTCCTGTGGCAGGGAGCCGAGTGTGAACGTGGACTGGGTTGCAATGCCCTGCGCGGTCGGTGGCCGTGTGGGCGCGTGCGCCGGGGCCGGTGGGGCGGCTCCCCGGCCACCGCGGGGTCGTCGGGGGTTGTCGGGCGCCCGCCGTGCGCTTCTCCGCGTGCGCCTCGGTCGCCGTCCCACGCCTGTCCGTCCGGTGTTCTCTTGCTGTGCGCTCTTTTCATCGTTATCAGATACAATTCCTATTTTTTCGCACAACAATTCATGGTAAATGCGTTGCAAACATTTAAGGCGACCGTGGAAGACTCCGTCACGGTCTCTGGACGGCGTCGGTGGCGTCGGGTGGTTTCGACCTCGCTCTCGGTGTGTGAAAGGCCACGATGAGCATCTTTGTGTGCGCGGAAGCGTCTCTGCGCGTGAGATGACTTCCTGCAGGCGGGTAGGGTGGGGTAGGAGGTAAGGTCAGAGAAAGCCGAACCCCAGAATCGGGAGTGCGGGCACTGTCGGGCCCCCAGTGGCCCCGGCCGGCCGGCCCACGTTTCTGAGCATGCGTGTGCCCCCCGCCCCCAGCGCCCGCCGCGGCCCGAGTACCGGTCTCCGCTCCTGCAGAGCGCCCAGTTCCTCTTCGGCCACCGCTGGTTCGACTACCTGGGGAACGCCGTCGTCCTTGCGAACCTCGTGTCCATCTGCGTGAGTGCGGTGCCCTCGCCTGGCGCCCGCCCTCCCCCCCCCGTGGCGGTGCCGGTTGCCGGCGGTGAGCCCCTGCACTCTGCCCCACAGGTGTTCCTGGTGCGGGACGCCGACGTTCTGCCCCGAGACCGTGACGACTTCATCCTGGGGGTGAGCTCCGAGGCTGCGCGGCCCTCCGTGGGGGGCTGGGGAGTCCGCCCGCAGAGCGAGGGCGCAGCCGGGGCCCCGGGTCTGCTGGGAGGCAGGACCGTTCTCGTGCCGCGCGACTCATCTGTCACGGGGTCACCAGAGGAGGGCGGGCCCGGCCGTGGCCGGGGAGGCTGGGACGGGCTGGCGTGGGCAGAGAAGCCGTGTGCCGAGGCCCGGGTGAGCAGGGCGGAGTTGGCTGTGCAGCGTGGACAGCGGAGGGAAGGTTGAGTAGAGAGAGACTCGAGGAGGCAGCCAGGGTTCGAGAGGCCCCAGGACCCCTCGGGCCGAGCGGAATGGCGGAGTGGGCCCTGTGGCCGGCGGCATTGGGATCGAACACTGGGTATTGCCTCTTTCAGATCCTCAACTGCGTCTTCATCCTGTACTACTTGGCGGAGATGCTGCTCAAGGTGTTCGCGCTGGGCCTGCTGGGCTACCTGTCCTGCCCCAGCAACGTGTTCGACGGGCTGCTCACCGTCGTCCTGCTGGTACAGTGTGAGGCAGCCGAGGCGCCAGCCTCTCGGGCGGGGTGCGCGCTCCAGCTCGGCTTTGCGCCGTGTCCACCTCAGGCTTCCCTGAGGGCCGCGGGCCGCAGGCGTTTGGGCTCTTGCCTCCGGGCCTCTACTGACAAAGGGGCTAGCTCCCCGTACCCAGCAAGTTGCTTGGTGGGTGGCCGACGGGGGCCGCTGCAGGAGCCTGAGTTTCCTCTGTGTCTGAGTGCGATGGGGTCAGGCTGCCTCTCTTGACCCTGGGGGGCCTGGACGGAATCCTCACCAGCCATCCCAGCCCTAGGCACAGCCACTAAGGACAGTGGGAACTTTACGAGGGTGGATGGGAGGCAAGGGACGTCTCTGGCTGTCCTCAGGAAGTGTCCGATCTTCTCCAGAGCTGGTGGCGGCGGCGAGGGGTCAGGCCCACCGTGTGGGTCACAGGAGCGATGTTGGTGTGACAGTCAGTCACTCAGTCACTCCTATCTGAGGAGAGCCACGGGCCCCTGGGGACGGGAGCAGAGATCACCTGAGAAGGGCTCAGTCTGGTCTCGACTGAGTAACTTCTGCACCCAGGCCTCGCCAGCCTTCCCCTGTCCCGCCTGCGAGTGTGGGCCCCCCGATTCCTGAGACCAGAGTCTGTCTCAGCTTCAGGAAGTCCTGACATTTGGAACCAACCCATGGGGACAAGGACTGAGCTCCGATTTCCCCCCGAAACCCCCTTCTGGGGAGGGCGTGCTAAACCGAGCTTTGCGACTCATTTGAAGCCACTGAGATTAGCGCTGCCTAGCGACGCCTTCTTTTCTTCTGTAATTAAAGGTTTTGGAGCTCTCAACTCTGGCCTTGTACCGGTTCCCACACCCCGGCTGGTATGTGACCGAGGAGCCGAGGGGGGCTGCAGCAGCGGTGCGCGCTGGCGCCCGGGGGATCAAGGGCGGCCGCCGTCCCGCGGCCGGGCCTGCCGCTCGGTCTGCTGGGACTCAGGGCGAATGCCAGTCGCTAGGAGTGGGCTGATGGGGGCGCCGTGCCGCCCGCCCCCGGGGCGGTGGGAGCAGAGCCCTGGCTCTCAGGACGCTCGTCCCCAGAGCTGTGGCAGGAGGCTGTCAGGTGCCCTCTAGGTGCAGCAGGCCCAGCCCCAGCTGGGACATGTGGCCCCAGGCGTACTGCGGGCGGAAGCAGAAGTGCCCCGGCTCAGGGCCAGGGTGACCCGTGGGCGCCGGCTGGAAGGCGAGTGACTCTGGGTGTCAGTTTACCTCCCTGTAAGATGTCAGGGGCGGGGCCCGGGGCTTGCTGATCTTGCACCACTGTTTGGACCCAGCGTCCCTGATTCCGGCCAGCAGACGTCTGGGCAGGGGTCCCAGGGCACGCAGCAACACGTGTGCCGGCCGCGGGCGGCCCGGTCTGCGGGCACCTCTGCGGGTGGCTTTCGTCTGAGCCGAGCGGGCCGGGAGGGTCAGTCGGGGCGCACAGGCAGGGCTGGCGCCGTCCTTGGCGGCCGCGCGGGGCCGGCACACCTGTGCGTGAAGCGCACGCACACCCGCCCTGCGCTTGTCTGAGGACCGTGGGGGGACGTTCTGGGTGAGAAACGAGGTGCGGTGAGGCCATGAGGGAGACCAAGGGGGGGGGGGTCGGGGCAAGGGACGGGAAGGGACAGAAGACGGGGTCCGAGGGGGGCGTCAGGAGGTAGGACATGTGGTTGCGGGTCAAGGGCCAAGTCTCTCCCAGTTCTGCTGGGACCTGAGCCGGGGCGTCCAGTGTCCGGAACCCCGGGGCGTCCTGTGTAGGACGGAGGGTCAGCTGGTTCTGTGCCACCGGGAGGGGCTGTGCCGCGGAGGACACCGGGACCGGCCGACCCGTGGCGGCCGCGTGAGCCCCTGGGCCCTGCCCCGTGCCGTGCCGGCGCCCTCCCGGCACGTTCCATCACCCCCTTCGCGCTCTGCACGTCGTTCTCGCCGACCGTCGACCGCGTGCGTCCCGGGCCTCCCCCGACCCCTCCCCGTGTCCTTCCAGGAAGCCGGCGGTGCACGGGCTGCTGTCGCTGTGGGACATGGTCCGCCTGGCGAACATGCTCATCGTGTTCCGCTTCCTGCGCATCGTCCCGGGCATGAAGGTGGGTGCCCCGCCCCCCCACGTGCTCCCCGCCCCCGCACACCCCACCCCTCACGGCCCAGCATCTAGGGACGGGCGAGCCTGGGCAGGGAGGGGTCCAGACCCTCTGGGTGCGCTCTCAGCCCTGCACACATTGGGGTGCCTCTGGGGGGCATTAGAAGCTGGTCTAGCCTGCCTTGGTCCAGATGGCGGGGGCCAGGGCCAGCGCTCTGTGACTGGCATGAGGCCTTGGCCATGTGTAGGGGGAGCTGCAAGCTTCTTGGGGCCTAGCATTTGCGAGGGGCAGGATGGAGTCCTTGAGACCAGCGTTTTCCAAGTGTCCTGAGTCAAACGGGGGCAGAGGTAGCACTGGCTGGGTGCTCACTTCCGGGACCCCCAGCGCAGGAATGGGGTGGCTCCTGACCTTCTGCGAGCCTCAGTTTCTCTTGGTGTACCCATGTGACGCCACACTTGAAGGGAGGTCAGGTGACGAGGGTGCTCAGGCCCAGCCTGCCCGGCTCGGAGGTGGCATTCACCACTCCCGTCTGTTTTTCTAAGAACTTTTCGGGAGAAAAGACGAGGAGGACGTCAGCCCTGTGTGGGTGGCCGGGTCCTTGCCCGGTGCATGCGTGGCCTCCCGCCGAGCCGTCACCGGTCCCATCTGGGGTCCCCGCTGCCCAGCGCTGTGCCTGTCCGACGGCAGCTCGGGGGTCCTGGGCACAGACGGGACTATTGCACTGAAGCCCTTGTGCAGGCCACACGCACTCAACGTGACCACACACACGTACAGTCGTACGGGTGCATGTGAGCACACGCATGCCCGTAAGCAATCACACACACACAGTCACACTCACGTGATCGTATGCATGTAATCACAAACATGTGCATGTGATAACAGTTAACCACACGCCATTACACACATTACACACATGCACACACACGTAACCATAATACGCAGCACCACACGCATGCAGTTGCATGCACACTGTGTACGTGTGTGTGTACTATATGCATACACACAGGCTGCATGTGCACACACACCCACAATGCACAGTCGCATGCACACACACACTGGTTTCCACCTGCTAGCATCCGGCATCATGGTCGTCCGACGTCTTGGGTAGGGTAAATGGGCTGATTGGAAAGGCTTTCTCGGGGTCCAGTTTGGGAGTGAGGGGCAGGGCCCTGCGGCCGGAGTTCCTAGCTGCATCCCTGAGGCCCCATCCCCAGGCTCGGTCACTAGGGGCCGACCTGGACGCCCCCAGACCAATGAGGAGCTAGCCCCAGCCTCAGTGGGTTGGCGGGCAGTGTGGTCTGTCCTGCTCCTGGGGCTTCACCACAGGGACTTGGAGCCCAGACCCCGCTAAAGCTGGGTGGCTGGAGGTGTCTGGATGTGGGGGGGTGAATGTGTGTGTTTGGGTGGGTGTGTACAGTGACCGTGTAGGGGTGGCTTGCGGCGCGTATACAGCTGTGTATACAGGTGTGTGTGTACATAGGTACGTCTGTACATGTGTGTATGTATGTGGCAGTGGACATGTGGCCCTGGGGTGCTTGCACAGCTGTGCGGGTTGGTGCGAACTCACCCGCCTTGCTGGGGGCAGGGCGGTGGGCAGGGCTGGGGCCCCCTCTGTGGGACCAGGAGGAACAGGGGCCCTGCTCTCTTCCTGTCTGCAGCTCATGGCTGTGGTGGCCAGCACCATCCTGGGCCTGATCAAAAACATGCAGGCTTTCGGCGGGATCCTGGTGGTGAGTCTGCCCCCGCTCCCCCGCCTCGCCCCAGCGCCGGCCGCACGGAGCCGGGCCTTGGGGCAGCAGCGGGTTGTCCGGTGCCGGACGCACAGGGCTGGAGCAGGAAGCCAGTGTCTCCTTTGTGCCCGAGAGCCTTTTGGCCACTTTCATATTCCTCCTGTTTTCTGGGTCATAGGTCACATTGAGAAATCGATGCAACAGGTATAAGACGCCAGGGCCCCCAAAGCTCAGGTGGACCCCAGATGAGGATTTGGTCAGCTCCCCTTTTCTTGGGGGGACTTCAGGAACTCAGGGACCAGAGATGCACTCCGCCCCCCTCCGGGGCCAGCCTTCCCCTGGGGTGCTGCTGGCTCTGCCCCGTGTCCCAGCCCAGGCAGGGGCCCCCGAGCACGGGGGACCCTGGTGCTGCTCCAGGCACGAGTCCCGGTGGCCAGGAGAGATGGGCAGAGTGATGATGAGCTGCAGAGGGCCCTGCTGTGTAGATGCTGCTGCTCTTGGCTTTTTTGTCCTTTATTTTGGACACAATGTGGGGTGGGGAGCCACCTGGGAGGGGTGCCCTGAGGTGCTCCGGACTTGTCACAGGATGCTAGAAACAGAAGCTTGCATCAGACACTCCCCTCCCCCCACTCCTGTTTGCACACGGGAGGAAACTGAGGCTCAGAGGGGGCTAGGTCAGCCTAGGGTGTGCCCGCTCTGGCCATGTTCTGGACCAGAGGGCATGGTCAGCAGCAGGCCCTGGCAAGCGGCTGCCCTGTGATGCTCCCCGGACGCCCCCTGGTGGACCTAGGGAGCGTGGCGGGACTTCCCTCTGGAGAGGCCTGGCCACTTCCACGCTTCCGGGGGCTGCCTTGTCCCGGGACCACCTTCTGGTCCTCTGGCCCTGTTGGCAGTGGAGTCCTCACCCCTCCCTGTGCCACACCTGTCCTGGGGGAGGGGCACACAGCCCCGGCTTGCTTGACCTTCGCCCTGGGCCCCAGTCCATCTTGGATGCTCCTCTGGGGGTGGCTCCTCCCTCCTTCCGGCTACCATCCTGTCCTCTTCCTTTGGGCAACAGTAGCATCTAGGAGGGGGTGTCTGGGAGGCCGGCGGCGTCCATGGCTGGGGACGGTGGCCGGGGCCGGGAGCCCTCACAGGCCGGCCTGGCTGTGCCACACCTGCGCGGTGCTGACCGCGGCCCCCCTCCCCAGGTGGTGTACTACGTCTTTGCCATCGTAGGCATTACCTTGTTCCGGGGCGTCATTGTGGCTCCTCCTGGAAATGGCAGGTGAGGGCGCCTCCCGGGGCCTAAGGGAGTGCCTGGTGGGGCTGACACAGGTGGGAGGCACAGGCGGAGGCCTCGGTGGGGGTGCGGGCTAGCTTCCTGGAGGGGGTTTCTGGTCCCTTCCCTTCTTCCTTTGCCTCCCTCTCCCCTGCCTGCTCCCAGAGCCCCTCGAGGCTGTGCCGAATGTTCCCTGGCCTGCCTAGTGCAGCACCTCACACGCCCCCGTCTGGTCCTGGAGGCCGGGCCCCATGCTGGCGGAGGGGGGCCGTGCACGTAGCGACAGCAGCTCTGGGGCTTCCAGAAGGCTCCTCCCACTGTTTCTCGGGTGTGTCCACAGCTCTTGCTTCCTGGCGGCCCCCACAGGAGGAGGTCGGGGCACGTCTTCTTCCCCTCTTCCTCGGGGCCAGACGGCTCCGTGCTCTGCGGGGAGCAGACAGGGCTAGGCAGCTTGGCGTGTGTGTCCAGCTCTGCCCCTGACCCAGTTGTCCTGACCCCCAGCCTAGCCCCTGACAATGGCTCAGCGCCCTGTGGGAGCTACGAGCAGCTGGAGTACTGGGCCAACAACTTCGATGACTTTGCGGTGAGCCCCTCACCCCCTGCCCCCCGGGACCCCCACCCCTCCCTGCCTCCCAACCCCTCCTGGACACTGTGGCTGCTGCCCGCAGGCCGCCCTGGTCACGCTGTGGAACGTGATGGTGGTGAATAACTGGCAGGTGTTCCTGGATGCCTATCGGCGCTACGCAGGCCCGTGAGTGTCTGTACTGGGCTCCCGTCCTGCGCCTCTGCCCCTGCCTGGGGGTTACACCTCCCCGGCATCTGGGGGGGTGGGGTGCAGGGGTGTGTGGGCGGAGCCAGCAGCTCCAGGGACCTCCTGGGGGCGGGGCCTGGGGAGCAGGGCTGAGTGCAGGTCAGCCTGGGGCTGGAGGAGCTCAGGCCAGGGGGCGGTCCTGGGTTCCAGCCCTGCCTCCACCTTCTGCTGACCCTACTACCTTGGGCACTTTGTTGGCTATTCCTGGGTTTGGTCATCTCTGAAGTGAGAATAATAATATCACGAATTGCCAGTCACGATTCGGCAGAGCTGTCCCTTGAAGTCCACACCCTGGGGGGGCGGGGCTGGTGTGTGCTTGAAAGGTCCCCCTCTGCTGAGACAGCTGCCTCCTTGTCCTTCCCAGGTGGTCGAAGATCTATTTCGTGTTGTGGTGGCTGGTGTCGTCTGTCGTCTGGGTCAACCTGTTTCTGGCTCTGATTCTGGAGGTATTGGAGACTTCTGCCTGGGCCATTCCACGGGGCTTTCTAACCTGCTGACGGGGCTGAGGCTGCTGGTCGGCTCGCCCGGAATGCGGATGGGAGAGTCTAGGCTGGTCCAGGTGGCCCTGACATCAGGCTCTGTGCAGCTCCCCTGGCTGCTGGGGGCTCTTGGCATGCCCTGACGTTTGACCCGTGGGTGTTCATTGTCAGGCCCCCTGGCTAAGGCTGGTAGGAGTCAAGGTGGCTTGGGCAGGTGGCTCCTGTAGGATCTGGTGGCCTTGCTGGCTCTGGACCTGGATATCTGGGGTGGACACTGGAGGGGTGGGGGTGGGGCTGTTTTCCTGCAGGGCGCACACTCACTGGCCTCCCTGCGCCCCTCCTGCGTCCCAGAACTTCCTTCACAAGTGGGACCGCCGCAGTCACCTGCAGTCCCTCCCCAGGGACCCGGACCCCACCTATGAGATGACCACTCTGGAGCTTTTGTTCGGGTGCGTGGCCGCTGGGCAAGGAGAGGGGAGGGAGAGGTAGGGAGGGGGCAGGCAGGTGTCTTTTGTTATGGTGACACTCCCCACCTCGCCTGCCTACTGCGGGCCTCCCAGCCAGGGTCAGGGTGGGGACCCAGAGCACTTCCTCTGCTCCTGCTACAAGTGAGGGGGAGCGAAGCCCGTTCTGGTCTCCGGCTGAGCGAACTTAAGGACGCACCCTTCAGGAGCGTTATGCTCCAGGCGGCTTGGCTGGCCATGCGGGCAGGTGGCCCAGGATGCCCCGCGCCGCCTCTCTGGTAGCGATCTCTCTCTCGTCGGGAAAGGTGCTAGTCTCCTAGAGACAGCCCCGCTCTGGGCAGCCCGACGGCCCTCCAGGCGTGTTGGCTGTGTTGTCACAGCCGTTCTCCGTCCACTGTCAGCAGCTGCCGGGGAGGGGCGTTCTCCTGGGCTTTTAAGAGCACCGTGTTAGCATCTCGAAGATGGGTCTTGGTCCTGTGTCCCCGGTCCTTGCCACGTTCCTTGTGCACGTCTTGATGGCACGGACAAAGCCAGCTCTGCTCGCGCTCCCAGAAGGGCCCGGGGTCTCTCCAGGGTGCCGATCTCCCCGATTCCGCAGGCATGTCCTAGAGGAACCGACGGAGGAGGAGCTGATAGAGAAGCTGCAGCGTCACCCGCACTTGCAGCTGTGCAGGTGACATCCGGTGCGCCTTCCTGGCTGGGGCAGCAGGGAGGCAACGTGGCCTGGGGACCAGTCGCAGGATGCCAGTCGTGGCCCGGAGGGAGAGACGGCCCTGTGCAGACCCGGCCCGCCCACCTGAGGCTGGGACGGAGCCGGGGACCTGGGGGCTGCCGCAGTGCTGCTGGGATCGCCACCAGCAGCCACCACCAGCCTCCCTACAGCGTCTGGGGACGGCCGCGGGCGCTTCCGGCGGTGTCTGTGCCATGCCACGCCACGTCGCGCCACGTCACGTCACCACGCTGCGCCACTTCCCGCTACGTCACAACGCTGCGCCACGTCACGCCGCGTCACGTCACCACGCTGCGTCACGCCGCGCAACGCCACGTCGCGTCACGTCACATCACGCTGCGCCACGTCACGCCATGCAACACCACGTCGCGTCACGTCACATCACGCCGCGCAACGCCACGTCGCGCCACGTCACGTCACCACGCTGCGCCACGTCGCGCCGCGTGACGTCACCTCACGACGTGCAACTTCACGTCACGTCGCGTCACGTCACCACGCTGCACCACGTCACCACGTCGCGTCGCGCCGCTTCTGGGAGCTGCCTTTCCTTTTCTAAGCACAGAAAGGGCGGCCGTGCGGGGGCCTCTGGGACGCCGTGCGGAGCCGTCGCCGCGCGGAGCCGTCGCCGCGGCGCCTTCGCTGCCAGCGGCCGGGCCCGGCCCCCACGGGCCTCGCGGGCGGCGGGCGGCTTTCTGGGGCGCGCCGCGTGGGATCCTGGGGGTTTTACACGAAGTGAATCCGGACTGTTTTATGATCGTGTGGCCGGCCTGAACGTGACTGCGTGTGTTTCTTTGGGGGTCGGGTCTGCTCCGTCTCCGGCCTGCCGCTCCGGCCTGCCGCTCGGGCAGGGCCGCCAGGCGAGGCTGTGGAGGGACCTGGCCGCGGGGGTGTGTTCTGGCGCGGAGCCGCCCGCCCGAGGCCAGGGGCACCTCTTTCTAGGCCGCATGAGGGCGTGTGTAGCCCGGGGCGGCCCCGCTGTTTGCGGCCGGGGGACAGGAAAGCGAGCAGTGCGTGGCAGGCCACGTTGCCACTCGAGCCACCGCAGACCCTGGTGACAGATGGCTTCCTCCTGTCGAGTGACAGGCGGTCGTTCCTGGAGCGTCTTTTGGGGGTCGGAATTCGCATGGGAAGAAAGGCGGAGACAGGTCGGCGGCGTTGCCGTGGGTGCCAGGACCCGGCCCGACGTGTCGCTGGAACCTCGGAGCAGAGGCCCAGCGAGTGGGGTCAGGCCTTTCATGTGGCGTCTGCGCGGCATGGCCAGGAGGAGCCGCCTGTTCGCCCGCCGGCTGTGGTTTCCCGCCTCGGAGATAATGGCTCAGATCAATTCCTCGCTTAGAAGGAAGGAGGGTGCACGGCGGCCGGCTGCGGCGCTCGTGCGAGTGGCAGAGGGGGCGGGGGCTGGACGGCGCCCACATCAAAGCGGCCAGCGCGCCCCGGCCCTCCCGTCACGGGGGCCCGGCTGTTCTCGTAACGCGATCGGAGCGCCAGTGGGGTCCAGCAGCAGTTGGCTAATCCGAGCCTGGCCCCGGCAACACCTGTCGCCAGGTGAGCCAGACTGCCGTACCTGCCTCCCTGGCCTTGGCTTTCTTGCAGTTACGGGCATGCGCACTGTTGGGGAGGACAGGAGCCCCCCGACACCGGAACCATGGTGAGGGCGCTGTTCTGTGGCCGTAAGGCGTTGGGCCAGCGGCTCTCAGACTCCTGGAGGAGGGGGGGCCTGTCAACATGCACAGCCCCCCCCCCCCCACGCTCTGACTTAGAAGGCCTGGGGTGGGGCCTGGAACCCGCATTTCTAGTAAGTATCCAGCGGAGGGCCGGCATCTACCTTAGAGAACTTCCCTCCCTCGCCCCCTGCCCTGTCTGCTCGCTTTCAGCAGGTGTGTAATGGGCACCCGTAGCTGCCATTGGTGAACTTTGGAAAGGCAGCGCTTTGGGAGGGGCATTCCAGAAAGGACCCGTCTCTCAGCCAGCAGGGTCCGGGCCGGACGATGACACCCCTCGCCCCTCCTCCGCCCCGGCCGCCTTGGCTCGGTTTGTGCGCAAAGCGCATGGCTGGACGTGGAGAAGCTGGCTGGACCCCGAGGGCTCAGAGAAGACCAGGGAGGGCCCTGCGTGGGGTGCTCAGGCCACCACCAAGGGCAAGGGGGCAGAGGTGGGCCAGCCTCCCCGGGGGTCCAGCCGCCTCCCCAGCTCCTGATTCTGTGTTCTCTGCCAATCCCCTCGACTCGCCCTGTGCAGCAATGGGGTGTTTGCCTCCCTCGCCAGGGCCTGGCGGGGCTTGGTGTGTGGCTGGTGCTCACTGGGTACCTGTGAGCGAAAGAGTCGCCAGCCATTCAGGCCACTGAATGCTGGAGAGAACAGGTGTGTGACGTCAGACGTGAGCACGCACTCTGCACGCGTGCATCAGGGCTGCTAGATGGCAGGCACAGGTGTGACGAGGGCTGGGCGCAGAAGAGGCTGCACGTTCGCCCGAGGACCCACTGCAGCTGCAGGCCCGCGTGGAGTTTCCTGGCGGCTTTTGGGAAGAGGAGGAGGTTTCCGCTGCCGCAGGCGGCGGGCTTCCTGACCCCGCCAGGCCCCCGGGGGCACGGCGGGCTTCCTGGTGCAGACGTGGGGCAGAGCCCCCGCCCTAAGCTGCGACTTGCCTCCCAGGAAGGGTGTCCGCAGCCTCGGCCTTGCCATCCGCGTGTCCAGAAGTCTCTCTGAGGGTCCCCCACAGGGCGAAGGACATGGATGCACCTTCTAGTCTGTGAAACGGTGGACACGCGAGTTGTTAGTGTTTTATTTCCTATAAGGGGACTCTCAGGAGAATGATATAAGAGCGATGATTACTAATAATTAAGAACTACATGCACTCTGCAGATACCAACGTGTTTCACCCCACAGAGGTCACTGGCGGTGGCCGCACCGGGGCACAGGGAGGCTGGGGAACCAGCTCGAGGCCACGAGGCCGGCGACGGCATCGCCCCCCCCTCCTGGCCCAGCCTGTCCCCTCGCTCCTCCTCGTAAGCACCACGTGCCCGAGGGGAGTCACTGCAGCCGCAGTGCTGCAGGGTCACACAGCACTGCAGGATGGTCCTTGCCCGCACCCAGGAGGGCCGTCCCGGTCCCCGTGGCTGTGCGTCACCACAGACCGGTAGGTGACAGGAATGACCAGGTGTGCGTGAGGGGGCAGGCTTGGCTCTTCGTGACTTTCCCCTGTCTTAGCCGCTATCCAAAGCAGCTCAGGGCTCCCAGGTCCTAGCGGGGGGCTGGGAGAGTGACGCCAAGGAAGCCGACGTGCCAGCCGGGGCGCTGTGTCCCCCCTGCAGGCGCCAGGCTCCGTCACAGACACCCCGGGCTCTGTGTGGCCGGGCTCCGCTCTTCAGGAGCCGGCCCTGTGGCTGGGCCCTTCGCTAGCCTAGTCTCCTGGGGAGTGAGAAGGGGCTTAAGTGGCCTCGCGGGGTCGCTGGGGCACGGGGGGGTCTAGGCGAGTGAAAACGCCTCGTGTGGCACCTGCACCTCCTCTCGGTGCTGCCGTCCTCCGGGGACAGCGGGGGCAGAGGGAGGAGTGGCGGGGCCCTGACCAGCCTCTGGCTGCTGCTCGCCTCTCCTGGCCCAAGACGGGGAGTGCCGGTGTGGCCGGCTCCACCCCTCGGCACCAGCCACCCTGGCCTTGCACTCGGGCGCTGGGGCCCTGACGCCCCTCTCACTTCGAGGGTGAGGTGGCACCTTTTGAGAAATCCCGGGAGACAGAGCTGAGCCGCCCCCGCCCCCTCCCCAAGGCTTGGAGAGAAACAGCAGCCGTGTGCAGCCCCGGCCCGAGGGCCGGCCTTGGTGCCTGCGCTGGCCCAGCCGGCGAAGGGCTTGTGGGCCCAGGTCGGGCACCTTGTCCATTCACCACACACCCGCAGGGCCAGCTTCGATGACAAGAAATGCAGGTTTTCTATGTGCCCCTGCTGGCTGGGGCCCCAGAGGTGATTTGCATACAGGTGAGGGCCCTGGGTGTCCAGAGGCAGGGCCAGGTAGAATGCACACACCTGGAGAGGATGCCTGGCACAGCGCAGTGGCCCGGATGGCCAGTGGAGGGCAGCAGAGCTCCAGCAGCAGGTGTCCCCAGAGGTTCCGCCTGGACCCTCCTCCCCAGCCAGCCGCAGGCCTGCCACGGGTGCCCCAGCCTGGAACCTTCTTCCCTCGCTCGTCCACAAAGCTGTCTCCTCCTGTGCCCACCTCGACCCCAAGGCCTCGCTGGGACCCTCCTCTGGCCATACAGCCTTTGTCCTCTCCATTAGCATGCACTTGTCCTGCGGCCTGATACATGTGGGGGCAGCGATCTGTGCTGGGCCCACGAGATGCATTTGCTGAGTTGCAGACTGGGGTGGGGGATGCCGGGCCTGTTTGTGGGGAGCAGTGTGGCAGCGTGTTGCTCAATGGGGTGCGCTCTCCCAGCCAGCCAGTGGGCCGCCTGGGTGCAGGGCAGTGACGGGACCTGCTCTGGCTGCGGGGACCCCTGCACCCACGTCCTCAGACCAGTGGTCAACTGGGTCTCCGGGTGCTGGGCCAGCACCAGGCGGCCCGTGACTTCTGCGTTCCGTGAGCCACACACACCTGCGTGTGCCCATTCGTCGTGCGGAGGTGGGGACAGAGGCTCAGGACGGTCTGGGGACCTGCACCCCTGTGTGGGACTGGCCGGCCCTTCCAGCCCCCGAAGCATGGGCCACTCTCCTGGGCAAAAGAGATTGC
Source organism: Rousettus aegyptiacus (assembly GCF_014176215.1). NCBI lineage: Eukaryota > Metazoa > Chordata > Mammalia > Chiroptera > Pteropodidae > Rousettus > Rousettus aegyptiacus. The sequence goes on from NW_023416308.1 coordinate 118,701,633, forward strand.
TCTGACCTGGGGGGCTGTCCGGGGTAAGTGAGGACGGGGACGCATGTTGTCAGCTCAAACGGGGGGGGGGGGGTCTCATCGCCATCAGAGGCATCTGAAGGTGGCGTGTGCCAGGTCTGAGATCAGAGGTGTCTGAAGGTGGGCACCGGCCTGGCGCTCGGGCTCGGGTGAGGGATTGTGAGCTTGGGCCCGAGGAGGGTTTCACGGGCGCTGACAGGCGCCCCCCTCCGCCCCGCCTCGGGAAACAATCTCTCTCCGATCAGATGCCTTTGGCATGTTTTTGAGATGCAAAGAATGCGTTTGGGGGCCCTTGGGGCCCGATGGCCCTTCCCATGGGGACATAGTTTTGCTGCATAGCTCAGAGGCAGTGACTCTGCTGACCACACGGCCGGGAAGGTATGCAGGACCAGACCTCCGCTCTGGCCTGTCCCCGCGGCCAGGGCAGGGGAACTCTGGGCCGGACGTGAGGTGGGGCAGCGACACTGGCAGAGGGGTAGCCGAGGCCGAGGGCGGCCCCTGGCGGGAGGGCGGGGAGCGTGGCCCCCGAGCGGCCGTCCTCCCCGGCCCTGGCCCCCTCCCCGCTCCTCCGTGGGGTTCTAGCACCCATTCTTCTCCTTTTTGTCTAGAAACAATTTCACCCACACCCCCAGCTGGTCGACTACATGCAGGAACAGGAAGTTCACGTGGCAGGGTGGGCGCTGACCAGCACGGCCCCTCCCCGCAAAGCCCAGGGGCTGGGCTGGCTGGCTGTGGGCTTCCTGCGGTCCGCTGTGGCCGAGGACGGCGAACAGGGGCCTCCAAACGCCAGGGCGCCTCTCGCAGTCTCGAGGCCGGCGGTCCGAGGCCGCGGTGTCCGCAGGGCTGTGTGTGCTCTGGAGGCTCCGCGGGGCCCTCCGTGCCCCCTGGGTCGGGCGGCGTCGCTCTGGTCTCTGCCCCGTTGTCTCACGGCCTGCTCCCCACGTGTGGCCCCTTCTTACGAGGACACCCATCCCTGGGGTTCAGGCTCGCCCTAGCCCCGTCTGCAAAGGCCCCGTTTCCAAATAAGGCCTCTCTCAGAGACTCTGTGCAGACCTAAATTTGGGGAGCACGAGACACCCCAGAAGAAGCGTTGTGTCCCTCGGGGGCATCCGTAAGTGGGCCGCTCCCCTCCTCACTTTGCGTGGTGAGCGCCGGAGCCCTGCAGGCTTCCAGTGGCCACGTGCCAGACGTCGGGGGGCTGGGGCACAGGGCGGAGGGGGTGCAGGGGCTTTGGTGTGCGATGCGGGGTCCGCGCCGGCCTTACCGCCTGGTCGCCGAGTGTCCTCGGGCGAGCGGTCGGAGCCGCTCGGTGCCCGCGGCTGCGGCACGGGTCAGCTGTTCCCTCCATGCCCTGACGTCGGGGGCCGATTCCCTGGAGCGCGTGTTGGTGACAGAGAAGGACGTTAGTGTGAGGCCAGGACACTCTGCGCCTTGGTCGCCTCAGCCGCAGGGTGGGGCACCGGCAGCCGCACTGAGCACGGATGAGACACGAGCTGGCCCTCGGCACAGGTCGGCCTCGCGGCGAGTGCGGCTCTGGGTCCCGGCCCCGTGGAGATGGTCAAAGAGAGGCTGGCCGGGCCGGCCCCTCCCCTGTGAGTCCCCCCGGGGGCTTTGGTTCCAACATAGGTTTCCTTGGCATTAATAGTGGTCAGTGCCGTCAAGACAGACCCAGGTGACTCGCTGTCAGCCACATGTGGAGATGACATTGGTCACAGACAGGCAGAGGGATGAAGTCGAAGGAGGAAACGCGGGGCTTCCAGCCCTGGTGGCATCCCAGAGTCTCCCTCAGGTGGCGGCTGCTCGGGCCCTGGGCAGTGCAGCGTCCACACCCGCGGCGCCGCCGCCGGACTTGTCCGCAGCGAGAAGGCAGACGTGGGCGGCGTGACAGGTCCCTAACGCCCGTGCCACACCGTGGAGAGAGCGTGTCCGCGTGCACTCAGCCCTCCTCATGCCAGAAAGGGGCTTCCGTGGAGGGCGGGTGACCGTCGGCGTCACGGGACCGACTCGTGCCCAGCCCGACCGTGTCCCTTCTCAACGCCGACGCCATGTCGGCCGGCAGGCCCCTCCCCCGTCCCCTCGCTCCGGCCTCTGTCGAACGGCTAGTGGTCCCGGAGCAAACAGCGGTGTCCTGGGGGAGTGCCCGTCGCAGGCCCCGCCGTGGGTTTTCCGTGACGTGGGCCTCACGGGTCATCGGGCACACCTGTGGTCAGGCCCCTGCCCCTACGCTGTCGTCTTGGGAGGGCCGCCCCCGCGGCTGGCTCACCTCGCACGGAGAAGCAGGACAACTAAGGGAGGACTTTTGATCTCGGGATGGCTGGCGCTTCTGCCAGGAGCCCCCAGACGTCGGCCTGGCCCCAGCCCCAGCTGGCTTCGCCAGGGGCAGCCCCTCGCAAGAAAAGCCTTTGACAAATGGCTTGATGCAGGGGCCTGGAGGGCTGTGGCCCGGGCCCCAAGCCCCTGCTTGGCTCCCAGCCTGGGTCCCGGGACGCAGGGCCATATGGCAGGTTCAGAGAGGGAGCCAGGCCCCAGCATTCCTGCGTGGTGGCTCCGGAGGCCCCCGCCGCCCGAGGCCTGCTGCCCGGCTCTGCCAGCCGGGGCCCTCTGAGCTTTCTGGAGGGGCGTGGGCTTCCACCCCCACCCAATGGGAGGTGCGTGCTCATGGTGAGCCCACACCGAGCCCGCACTGAGCTGCTGCGGGGTCCCCGCCGCCCCCAAGATGGGCCATGGAGCTGGCCCCAGAGCTTGGGAAGCGGACGTGGCCTGAGGTAACTTCTGTCCCGTTCGGCCGATGGTCTTTAATAAGGCCATCACGAGCGTTTCCTTGTAAGCTCATTTTAAGGAAATGTCTGCACATCGAGCACTTTCCCACAGCTGGAGGACAATGTGCTGTCCCTTGCCAAGGGTCACTCTTGCCATCCTAGTCTTTCCTGTAGCTGGAGGTGGGCCTGGAGGCCTGCCAGGCCGCGCGGCCAAGTTGCCTCCACTGATCGTTATCAGGATACGTTTGATTAATATCTGACATAGAAGGAGGCCTGGCTTTGTTGGGGAGCTTCCCGCCGCCCGGGGGCCGGTGGTCCGAGGCCCCCTCCCGCGTGCGGGGTCTGGGAGGCGGGCAGCGGGTGGCGTGCGTGACGGGGCTGGGCCCGGCCCTGGCCCCAGCCCTTTGAAGCTCTTCCAGTTTTCCTGGCCGCTACGCCCGGAGGACCTTCTCGCTTCCAGTTCATCCAGATTCACAAAGAAAGCCACTTCGCCCGGGCCCCGGAGGCCGACTGGCCCTGCCCCCAGGCCCCGCGCCTGGGAGGCCTCGGTGGGAAGATGCGGCTAGACGCCTGCCTGAGGCCGACCGAGCCTCCTGCTCCCCGCAGGCCGGCCTCCCTCTCGTGGCCTGCCCGCTCCGGGCCACACCGAGGCTGCCACTCCCGGGCCGGTCCAGCGGTGGTCAGGCTGCCTGGACTTGTAGGGGCCCGGCCCCGGGAAGGCAGGTGGACAGAAGTGGCGGCGTCGGGGTGTCCAGGGGCCGTAGCCTCCGGGTGGGAGAGAGCATCCTGAGCGTGGAGGAGTGCGGAGGGCACGTCCGAGGGAGGAAGGGGACCTGGCATGTGCGCGTGTGTGTGTGGGGGTGTGACCCTGTGTGGCTGGGCCTGTGTGTGCGCGTCTGTGTGTGTGTGTGTGTGTGTGTGTGTGTGATGGGGTGTGTCCATGTGCGATCAGGACCAGGCCTGTGTGCTTGTGTGTTTGTGTGCACGTGTGTCTGTGTGTGGGGGTGTGCGCGCGCACATGTGTGTCTCTGTGTGTGTTTGTGCGTGTGTGTGCCTGGGTGGGCATGTGGGGGCAGGGATTGGCCTGCCGCCCAGGGAATGCGCTGCCTGCTCAGTGAGCTCACGCCCAGGTGCGTGAGGTGGCCGGTGAGCGCGTGCCCAGGGGTCAGCCTCCCAAAGTCCTTGGAGCTGGAGAACTTGCCAGTGGGACGTGCCTACAGGGACCTTTGGTCAGAACCCCTTCTGCTGGGGGCCGCCAGCCAGGGTCGGGGGGACAGGGAGCTCATTCGGGGAGTGTCTCCGTGCTGGGGACCCCACGGACGGCCCTGCCGTCGGGCGTTTATGCCCCCAGGTTAGCTGAGCAGCGGGCTTTGCTGGCCACCTCACCGGGGGGCCAGGTGCAGACTCTACTGTGAGCTGCTCTGGGCACCTCGGCGTCTCCCCCCACCCTGCCGCCTGATTCGGACCTGTGAGGCTGGTGAGCTGGCCCACGCGCTCCAGTGCTGTGGGAGGGTCTCACTCGTCCCCTTCCCCATCAGGGCCTTGCCCAGGATGCTTGCAGTGGCTCCAGAATGTCTGTGTGCCCGCTCCTGGAACCGGGGAACGTGACCATGCTCGGAGCAGAGGGTCTTTGCAGATGTGACACAGTTAAGGGCCCGATTGTCCTAGACGAGGAGGGGAGGGTCCCTGAGCAAGAGGGCTCAGAGCGGGAGGTGGGGTTTGGGCGTGGGAAACCGAGGTGCAGGCCTTCTAGGAGGAAATGCGTGAGCGATGCCCAGCCATGCAAAGCGTGTGGACAGGCGGGTGCCCTGGCGGGAGCTTCTGCCCTCAGGGAGGACACAGCCTAAGGGGGCCGCTCAGTGGAGACACTTGCTCAGCCCGAGGAAGGAAAAGGCAGGAAGTGCGAATGATTCTACCCAGACGGTGGTCTTCGTGGGCGACCGCTGTTATCCACCCATCCACCCAAACGCCCATCCTTCCCTCTGCCCCTCCCTCTCTCCATTCAAACATCTGTCCTCCGTCCTTCTGTCCATCCACCCGCCCACCCACCCACACATCCACCCACCCACCCTCCCTCCCTCCCTCCCTGCCCCTTGCTACCCATGGCAAGCATTCTTCCAGACCCTGGGGCCCTGGGCCCTGTTCCCACGTTGAATGGCAACTGCAGACAGCGGAGAAATCGTTCTACAAATAACAATCCACGCAGAGTTGTGAGAGGAGCCCCGGGAGGAAGGCGCGGGGCCGGCGGGCTGGGTCCCGAGGGCTTCGCCTCTCCGGTGGTCAGGGCGGGCTTCTCCGAGCTGAGCCGGGTTGGGGTCACCTGGTCGGGGTCACCTGGTCAAGAGTGTGGAGAGGAGCAGTTCTGGCGGGGGCGGGGGCCAGACTGTGCGGAGTCTCTGAAGCAGAAAGGGCTTGGTGCGGCAGGAAGAGAAAGGAAACGTCTGTGCGTGTATGTGCGTGCATGTGTGTCTCTGTGTGCGTGTACATGTGTGTGCGTGCGTGTGTGTCTGTGTGTCCCTGTGCATGCGCATGCGTGTGTGTGCGTGTGTGTGCATGTGCGTGCATGTGCGTGCATGTGTGTCTGTGCGTGTGCATCTGTGTGTCCCTGTGCATGCGTATGCGTGTGTGTGTGTGCGTGTGTGTGTCTCTGCGTGTATGTGTGTGCATGTGTGTCTGTGCGTGTGCGCGTGCGTCTGTGTGTCCCTGTGCATGCGTATGCGTGTGTGGACGTGTGTATGTGTGCATGTGCGTGCGCGTGTGTGCGTGTGCGCGTGTGTGTCTCTGTCTCTGTGTGTGTATGTGCATGGATGTCTGTGCGTGCACATGTGTGTGTGCGTGTGCGTCTGTGTGTCCCTGTGCATGCGCATGCGTGTGTGTGCGTGTGTGTGCGTGTGCGCGCGTGTTTGGGGGCGGGCGGGGGATGTGAGGGAGCTGCCCAGGAGGCCGGGGGCCCCGGGCCGGGACCGGGAGGGCGACCCCACGTCGCTGACGTGGTCCGAGTCATCGGGCCGCTCTGGGGTCCCCGGCTCGGCGCGGACCATTCCCATGTTGTTTTGCAATCTTTGCTTCCTCCAAAGGTTACTTGAAAGGGGACCTCAAGGTCAAGATGGGCACTTGGAGGCTTTAGATGCCGAAGCAGTTTTATTTTGGCCAAGTCAGCTGAAGAGCACGTGGGCCTAAAACCAGGCGGTGTGTGTGCTGAAAACGGGGTCACAGGCGCGAAACCCCTGCGGGCGCGAGCACAGCCCCCCGTCTGCTGATGGTACAGTCTGTTCGGACCTTTGGAACATTCCCCAGCTTTTATTTAATGTAGGAAGAATCATTTCTGGAATTAGCATATAAATTGGCAAAAGTCAGCAGCTCCTGCAGAAAGCCCTGCCCCGGTGTCCGGCCAGGGCGGCCCCGGGCGCGAGGAGAATGTCCCATCCGCGGCCCCTGCCGCCTTCCTCCCCCACGCTCCGTTTCACCCACGCCAGGCGTCCTCCACACACACGCAAGGCGAGAGCAAACGGGTCCCCTCGGCGGTGGCGAGGGCAGGTGTGAGCCGAGGGCGCGGGCCTCTCTCCCAGATCAACGGCCCAGGGACGATTTTCCCATGGGGCCAGCTGCCCACGGGACGAGGTGATCGAAAGGGGACGTGAGAAACGGCCCCTCGCTAGTGGTCACGTCTGGTCCGGTCCGGGGCAGATACCTCACACACTTCACAGCCCCGTTAGCTCCGGGTCTGTGGGACGGGGGTGGTGCCGTTGATCATTAACCGCCGGCTACGTGTGGCCTTCCCAATTCTGGCCCGAATGGCCCGGCCCGCGTGCTGAGTCTGCCTGCCCATTGGGCCATGGCCGGGCCGTCTGCCTCCTGTGGCAGGCGGTGCAAATTCCCCTGATGCCAGGGGCCCGGCCGCCGGGCCTCCCCGCCCCCCGGGGCACTGGCGCAAATGCTCAATTACCCTTCTCGTCGGTCCCGCAGCCCCGTCCCGTCCACCCCCTCTGTCTTCCCAAAGCTCTGGGCGTCCACGCGCTGGTCCTGGTCACCCCCACCGGTGCACGCTGCATCCTGGACAGCCTCGGGCCTGGCACCCTCTCCATGGCTCCAGGCCTGGGCCAGACGCTGCCGCGTGGTCTTCGTAGGCCAGAACATGCTCTTTCTACAGAAGCTTCCTGACCACGGGCAGCTTTGGGTTGGGGGGGCGTGGTGAACACCAGCCTTGGCGGCCACACTCTTAAGTAAATGCTCAGTTTTTTGCATTTACCGAATTTTCTGCCGAGCTCCCAGAAATATCCTTTCCTTGCAGAATCCAAAGGCAATTTGCAAGATATTAAAACAAGCGCGAGCTCCCCGGTCCACCCCTGCTCACCCCGGCTGTCCCGCCACCTGCCTCCTGAGGTCCCGTGCGGCTCCGTCCCAGGGCGCCCGCCCGGCTCCCCGATCCGCCTGCCCTCCCCTCTCCGGCTCTTCTCCTCGTAGGGGCATCGTGGCCTCCCGGGGACACTTTCGAATGGCAAATGTCATCACTCGCTTCGAACTTAGACCTTTCTGTGGATCCTCAGGGTGAAAGACCAGGGGAAAAGCCCCGCCCGGCCCGGGTTCGATGCTGAAACGTCCTGTGCGGCCGGCCTCCCCTTCCCAGTGCCAGTCCAGGGCGGCTCCGAGGGCATCGCTGTCCACACCGTGCCCACCGTGCACCTGCCTCTCCCTGGGGAGTCCCGCCCTGGCCCCGCGCCCCGCGGGGGCCCCTCCCCCGCAGCGCTGCGTTCACCGCTCTGTCCGCCCTCCGGGGCCCTCGTCTTCCCGCGGACGGGGCTCCTGGGTGCCCCCCCCCACTTCTGTGCCTTTCAGACCAGCGTCCCCTCTGAGCGAGTGCAGGCGTGGGGTGGGAAGGAGGACATGCGGAGACCTGTCCTCGGGCTCCCCTGGTGCGGGGGGCCCACGGCTCCGAAGGCAGTAGTGTGGGGAGCCCGGGGTGCGCAGGCTGGGGCGGGGGGCCTGGGCGGCCCAGGGCGAGGCCTCGGGAGCAGCCACACCTGGCTCAGGCCCCCACCAGCAGCTGTGTAACAAGTCACCTGGCCTCTCTGTGCCCGGCTTTGTCACCACGGGGAAACAGGACATGGCACAGCATCTGTGCCCAGAGACACCCTCATCGTGCGTCCTCCAGGCGCGGGCTTTGAACTGGTGGCCAGGGCCCCAGAGGAGGGGGGAGTGGTGACCTGGCATAAAAAGACCAGCCTGGCACCCAGGAGGGGGCGTCACGGGAAGATGCTGTCGCGCACCTCCTCAGCCCGCACACAGGGCGGGGCAGGCGCCGGGGTCCTGTTCGGCTCTGCTGGGTGGCTGGGGGCCAGAACTGGCCCCTCTGGGCCTTGTCCCTGTTCTCCCTGTGGGGGCTGCCCCCTGCCCTTGGGGGGCTCCCTCGCTGACCAGCGGGGCCTCCCAGGGGGGACTTGGGCCGGGCAGTCCCTCGGCCGCTGCTCCTCGGCCACTTAGTGGCCATAGTGCAATCGCGACCTCCAGCTCCTCCAGAATGGCCGGCCTGGACGCACGGCCCCCGTCGAGCAGCCCACACGTAATGTCCTTCCACGCCCGCCGGGCTTCGGTAGCGGACGAAAACTCCAGCAACGAAAGACTCGCATCGCAAGGGCCCTAAACAGATCTCTCTCCGTGGGGACCCGTCTTCGTGGGCCTCTTCGTGCAAAGCCTGGCCGCAGCAAGGCTCACCTCCGGGTGACGCTGGCGGAGGCTGCGGCCAGCCCCGTTTCGGCAGACCGGGCTGTGGAGCGTTGGCAGCGGCCGTGATTCGGGGCCGGGGGCGTGCGGCCGGCGTTCTGACCGTCGGCATTCATGCGGGGAGGCCGCCCCGAGTGCGGTGTCTTATTTGACTGCACCCTGACAAACATCCCAGACTGCCCCACAGTCCCAGGGGATGTGTGTCGCCCCAGCCAAGTGCGACCCCGAAGGCTGCCCTGGGTGGGTGAGGAAGGACATGGGCTCCCGCGCGGGCGCCTCTGCACAGCCCTGCGGGGCGTCCCCACGTTGCGGGTGAGCAGCCTGAGTGTCGCAGAGCAAGCGGGGAGGTGGGGGACTTGCAAAGTCCCCGGGCGGCTTCTAGGATTTAAACTCTTAGGGTGGGACCTGAAGCCGGGTGGGGCTGACTCCCCAGCCTGCCCTCTCGGCCCACAATTCCTCCCCAAATGAGGGGACACGCTGGAGGGCAGCCCGAGGGCGGGGGTCCCTGTGGACGCCCCCACCCAGACCCCACCTGGCGGCCAGCCGCAGGGGCTGGTAAGGAATTCTGCAGAGGGAGAGGCTTTTCCCCTTGAAGGAATCAAGCGCGCGCGCACACACACACGCACGCACATTCCTCAGGATCCGAGGTGTGCCAAGGGGGCAGGGCGGGCAGGCCCCCTGACCGGCTGGCCGCCAGCAGCCTGGGCACATGACGGCCCTGGGAGCTGCTGGCACCGACCCGGGCCGGGCGCTTGCAGCGGGCAGCGGTGCCAGGGGCAGGGAGGGTGGCCTTTCACCAGCTTGGCACCTCGGCCGCTGATGGCGGCTGCTCTCAGAGCGCCCGCGTCTGCCAAGCCTGGGCTGCCTCCGCGCCCACACCCCGTCACTTCTGGCCGAGGGAGCTGGGGAGGCAGCGCGGATGAGGAACCCGCGGCTCGCTCCCGGAGGGCCGCGAGTCCGTCTTGGGAGAGGCGCTTCACGGTGCCCAAAGCCAGGCCGTGCCTGGTGGCCCCGCAGCTGCCCCATGGAGGAGAGGCCGTCACCGTGCCCGCGTGCCGGAGGAGCGGCCCGAGGCTTCGGGAGCACGGTGGCCTCCCTGTCATCGCGCAGCGGGCCCACCGCAGGGCTGCGGCCTGGAGTCCGGCTTCCTGGACCGGGGGGCGGCCTGCACTGCGTGGTCCCTTGAGTAACAACGTGAGGGCCGAGCTGCATGCGTGTCCTGGGGCTGCGGTGGCAAGTCGCAGGCCGGAGGCTTCAGGCAGCAGATGCGGTGCCTCCCCCAGTCCCGAGGCGGAAGTCGGAGAGGGGGTCCCGGCGGGGGCCGGTGGGGGGCGCGGGCCCCTCCCGCCTCGTCCAGCTCCCGCGGGCGGAGGGCGTCCGCGGCGCGTGGCCTCGTGCCTCCATCTGCCTCCGCCGTCATGTGCCTCCGCTCCAAGTCCTCGCGGGGACACCCGCCGTCGGGTTCAGAGCCCTCGGATGGTCTCACCTCAAGGCCCCTAACTTCATCACATTCGCCAAGAGCTCTTTTTCCTAGTCAGGCGTATGCACAGGTTCTGGGGGTCAGGACTTGGATATGTATCTTTTTTTGGGGGGGGGGTCACTGTCTGACCCACTACTGGACATTTCACAAATTAGCCTGGATTTCCATTTCTTTTTTTTTTTTTTTTTTAAAAAGAGGACTTGGCAGTGCCTGCTGGGGAGCAGGAGCATGTGGCCTTGGGGCGCGCTGGGCACCCCTCTCCCGCCAGCCCTGCCCAGGATCCTGGGTCTGGCCTGACCAGTCCACTTCACAGTCAGGCAAACCGAGGTGCAGAAGGGGACACACCGGGGCCCTGGCTCGGGGCTGGGCTCCCGCTGGGCCCGAGGCGCCCGGCACACACTGGCCCAGAGTGCAGCCTCCGGCCACGGCCTTGCTTCGGCCAAGGGACTGGCTGGCGGGTGGCGGTGGGCCTTTCTCGCCACACGGAGCCACTGCCGGGACCCCAGGGGGTTCTCTGAGCGCCTCGTCCCCCGGGCCAGCTGGCGTCGGGCTGGTGACGCGTCGGGCCGGTGACATGCGGGCCCGTGTCTTTGGGGACGAGCAGCCGTCCACTCACAGTCGTCCGCGCCCATCTCTGCCGCAGCGCTGGATTCTCGGGCCCTCGGACGGCCTGTCCCTGGACTCCTTTTGCGTGACAGGAAACCGACACGTGGAAATTTCGTCCCCACCGTTGCAGGTGACAAAGGACCGGTCTCCTAGAACCCGAGGCCCCGGGCCGGCTCTCGGCAGCCCCGGGCGGTGTCGGGGTGAGCCCACGCGGAGGAAGGACGCAGCTGGGGGCTTCTCGGGGCCCGGAGGGGCTGACCACAGGTTTCATGGGGCGGGCCGTCGGCGGGGGCGCCTGGGGTTCGGGCACGAGGGGCAGGACGTAGGGAAGACTGGCCCCACCGCGTCTCCACGCTCAGGGTCGCAGCAGGGGCCGCCGGGCGCCACGGGGGGCTTCTCGGATCGCGTGGGGCGCTTTGTTCTCCCTTCCCTCATTGGCTCACCGGAGAGTCCCTGAGCCCCTGACACACAGGTGTGGTCGGGCGTGCGGCACACACGTGTGCACACGCGTGTTCACACGTGTGCACACACATGCATGTGTGCATGTGTCTGTGCGTGTGTGTCGCCCGCATGAGAAAGCTCTTTAAGTTCTAGCCACCCTCGGGGTGTGTCGCACTGTGGTTGTGGTGACCACGATAACAGTGGTCACTTTCGAGAGCCTGGTGTGCGCCAGGTGGACATCTGCTCCCGCAGGAAGCGGACTTCGTTCCCCACTTTCCTGAGGCTCGGAGAGGTGACGGGCCCAGCGAGGGCTGCAGGTGGGACTTGAACCCCTGTGTCTGTGACTCCGCCTTGGCGCCTGCCTTCAGTCTGGAAGGTGGGTCCCTGGCTCCCGTCCCCAGCCCCACAGAGCCCCCAGGCGAGGCCCGTCCGCCTGCCGCTCCCTCTCCCACACCCCGCTCCGGCGGCGAGGGGCTCGCGGGCAGGCAGGTGGCCGGGTGCGTCCACAAGCTGCACGGGTCTGGCCTGCTGGCCGTGGCTGCGTCAGCTCTGAAGGGGGCGACCTCAGGCGAGCTGACATCTCTCGACCACCCCACAGCATGGCTCTCAAGTCAGATAACTCAGGCAGACCCCCTACTCGGTGCCGGGCACATGATGGGTGCTTTAATCCTTATTTGACCCGGACATGTGCTTAGGGAGGTGGGATCTTGTCCCATTCTCCAGATGGGGAAACTGAGGCTCAGCCCTGCACGTGGCTGCCCAGGCCACACAGCCGCTTTGGGACAGAGCCAGGCCAGGCCTGGGACCAGGCTGGTCTGACCCCAGTCTGGCGTGCAGTGACCTTGGTCCGAGCAGCCTGCCCTCCTGGGTCCGTCAGTGCCGCTGAACCTACAAAGCTCAGTTTCCATAGGCGGATGCCGTGCAGGGTGGTGCTTCCTGCTTCCGGGCCCAGAGAGCCCCGCGCGGGGAGCCCCGCGTCCCCCCGGAGTCCCTGAGTGACCTTGGGCGAGCGCCGTCCCCTCCCGGCCTGTGCGCGTCCTCGGCGCCCCGCTCACGGCCGGACCTCGGAGCACGGCGCCCCGAGGCTGTTTCCCCGTTCTGCATGGAGGGTTCGACCTCGTGCCCGCCCGCCGCCCGCAGCCCCGCGGAGCCGCCCGCCCTCGCCCGCGCTGACTCACCGCTCTGCTATGTGTCCTGCTGACATTCCTGGCCGCGGCTCCGGCTCTGCAGGCCGGCGGGTGACAGGGCCGTGCACTGCAGCCGCGCAGGAGGCGTCTGGGTCCCTGCGAGACATCCGTCACTCTCCGTGGTGACAGCAGGCCCCCGTGTCTGCGGCCTCAGGAGCGCTGCCGGGCACGTCTCCGGCCGTCCCCTGACAGCTCTCCTCCCCCCTACCCCACAGCACGGTGGGGCGGGGCGTGGGGACCAGGACACGGGGGTCCCCGCCCTGGTCCGCTCCCGCCGGCTCGGTGGCCCCCTCTGGGCAAGCAGAGGAGGGGCCCCCCCCTGCATGGTTTGTGGGGGGAGGGCCACAGAGCTGGGACTCCTGAACTGCCTCTAGCAGGAAACCCCCAGAGGTCCCCGCAATCTTCGAGGTGGCTCCCCACGTTGACCTTCCGCACCCCAATCTAGTCCAAGGTCACGGTGGGGCCCGGGCGTGGATTTGAATCCCGGCTTTGTGGTCCAGCTTCTGCGAGCCTTCCACGTGCAGTGTGAGGTTGGACGAGAAGCCCCGGCCGCTTGCTGTGTAGACCCGGGCAAGTTACTCAATCCCCCTGGGCCCTGAGAGGGACACCTCGGGGTGCTGGGGGTGCTCGGGAGAGCCAGCGGTGCGCTCGGCGCTGAGCGTGGTGCTGGGCGGGTTCTGCTGCTGTCTGAAATGAGTGTCTTTTCTGGCGTCGAGAGGGACGACGCCAAAGCTGGAAGGGCCGTTGTGCCCAGCAGGCTGGGGGCCCCTGTCACCTGCACCCCGGGGGCCCGAAGCGTCCCTTCCCGTCTCTCTGGATTCCTCTGCTCAAGAGGAATCGATGCACACCGTCCACGTAGGTGACTTCAAATGTCTAGTGGCCGCGTTAAGGAAGGAGGGAGAAACGGACGAAGGGCATTTCAAGGGCAATTTATTTAACCCAGCCTATCCGAAACAGTGTTTCAGCATATCATCGACATCGAAACTATTAACAAGATACCTTACATTCTTTCGTGTGTACTCAATTCTCCCAAATCTGGCTCCGCTTTTAACCGAAAAGACACCTCAAGTTCGACGCTAAGTGCTCAACATTAAACGACCAAGCGTGTTCAACAGGAAAGCATTTCACATCGACCCAGTTTTTAAATTTAAATTAATTGAAGTGAAATAAATTTTATCTCGCCAGCCACACCCCGGGTCCTTCTCTCCTCACCTGTCCAGGTGCCCTTCGCTCTGGCCTCGGTGGCCCCCGGCTCGCCGGAGACGCGCATCTGTCGGCGGATAGAATTTCGGGACCACTCGAAAGGTGCTAAGATGGGGTCTCCAGGCTTCGTGGGAGGCGGGCAGGGGAGGGATTCGCCCTTTGGAGCCCAGCCGGCCCCCTGAGGCGTGTCGAGAAGGCCACGTGCCTGAGTCAGGGTCTGCGTCCCCCGGGGTCCAGAGGGCCCCAAGTTCCTCAGTCCCTCCATCTTCCACCAGCGCCGCTGCCGACGGACTCGGAGCTGAGGTCTCCCGTGGGAGGCCGGCCGCGCCGCATGGCTCTCATGGCCGTGGTGCTTGGCAGTGGCCTGTGCGAGCCCCACGTGGTGCTGGGCTCGCTGGGCAGAGCTGCCCAGCACGGCCCTGCTTTGTTTTCCTGCCATGGGGTCGCCTAACCGTCCTCGGGGACCCCACTGTTCCAGGGTCTGCGTCCCCGGCGTGACTCTGCCCAGGCATGGGGCTGGCTCCTGCTGCTCCCAGATTGTCACCCTGACGGGCCCTGGGGAGCAGGTGCTACGCTGCGCTCGCTTTGTGGGACCCTGAGCGAGCCGCCCAGGGCCGCAGACTGAGTGAGTGGATGCGGCGGGACTCGCCCCCAGCCTGGCCGGCTCTCGGCCTCCCGAGGGCCCCTGGGCCTGCGTCTCCTCTGACGCCCCAAGTCCCAGCTCCTTCCTGGCTCTGCAGACTCAGCTTCTCCAACTGTGCGAGGAGCAAGGTGGGACCTTCTGACGGCCAAATTCCTCCTGGCTCTCGGAGGCCCGGTGTCACTCCTTACTTTTCATTTTCTAAGTGATTTTGTTCTGTCTGGGGGGGGTGGGGGTGGGGGGGTGGGAGGGTGGGGAGATGGGGGGGCGGGGCCGAGGGAGGGTGAGGCCCGGGGGCTGGGATGCCGCGCCATAGCGCCCGGTCCGGGCTCTCCTGTGGCCCAGCCCCCGTGGGCAGAGAGGTCCGGCACGCGGCCTCGGCGGCCAAGCCAGAAGCCACCCCGCGGCTCCCGACGCCGCGTCTTGGCACTCAGGCCTCGCAGCTGCCGGGGGCTGGCCTCGTGCGGTCGCCGGGCTGGCACGGGTGGCCGGGCGGAGCGGGGAGCACGGGCGGGGTGGGGTGTGCCGAGGGGCCCCGCATCCATCACTGCCAGCCGCCCCTGCAGGCCCTGCCAAGTCGCGGTGGAACGGGGCCCAGGTGCCAATGCGCTTGGTAACTCAATTGCTATTGGAAAAATGGGAGTGATGTCAAGGCGATCTAACCCCCGCATTCACATCGGGAGCCTGGACGCGGGCAGGGGCGGCCGGTGGAACGGACGGGGCAGATTTCAGCGGGGACTGTCACCCACCAGCGCTGGGCGGGGAGCCGGGGGAGGGAGGGAGGTAGCCAGCCAGGACAGAAGTCACGGCCGGGCCTGGCCCTCGCCAGCTGGCGACAGGCGGCCCGGCGCGGAGGGCCAGCCCGGCTCCTACTGTGCACGAGGTGAACGTGCCAGGGTCACGGGCGGCAGACGTTAGGGTGACGTCTCCGGGGGCGGGGGGGTGTGCATGTGGCGCCCAAGCTCACGAAAATGTTTTCATTACTTTTAAAATCAGAATTAAAACATGGAACTTTCACGTTGAAGAAAGCGTTTTAAGATATGTCGAATAGTGTCCCCACAACTTCCTGTCCGCCCGGGCCCTCAGAGCGTGACACTGTTTGGAAACGGTCTCCGCAGAGGCCGTGGTTAGGAGGAGGTCACAGAGGACCCGGGAAGGTGTGCGTCCGGCGAGTTCCTGTGAAGATAGAGGCAGAGGTCGGAGGGTTGTGGCCGCAAGCCGGGGGCCCCTCGGAGGGGCAGGAAGGGGCCTCCGGAGGGAGCGGGGCCTGTGACGCCTTGAGTGTGGACTTCCGGCCTCCAGGCTGAGAGGGGACACATTCCTGGTCTGCGGTACCCGTTACGGCAGCCCCAGGAAAGGAGCGCAGTGTGTGACGTTCATTTGTTTTTATTCTGATGCAGCTACGAATTATTATTATTGTTATTGTTATTTTATGGAAGAAGGAACCCTTGGAAGCAAAAGTCCCTAGGGCTCGTGGAAATCTTAGTTCAAGGTGACGAGACGTGCCCTTCTCCCAGGCACTGCCCTCCTGGTCTGGGGCTGTGCCGGGTAGTGCCGTGGGGCTTCCTGAGCAAATGCGTTTGATATCTGAGCAGGGGGAGGGGGAGGGCAGGGCTGGGGGGGGGGCGGGACTCTCGGCTCCTGGCTGTGTGATGGCTTCAGAGCTCAGGGTGGCGAGGGCCTCGTTGCCCTGCATACCGCCGGCCCCCTGCCCTGGGCCCAGCACTCAGAGCCCGCCCGAGGCAAGCCGGCAGCATCATGAGCGAGGGCATTCGGGCCTGGGGACTCGTGCATCCGAGTCTGAGAAGAGCCTGCCCCCCCCCCCCGGTTCCACCAGTGCAGGTCTGAACGGACGTCCTTCTCTGGCCTTCTGTCCGGCTCGGGGTGCCCGTCCCTGGAGGTTCTCGGCCTCACCGTCTGCTCAGTTCCACGCTGGTCCTAAGTAGAGGCCCAGGAGGCCGTCCCTCCAGGGTAGCCGTGTGTCCAGCCCAGGCCTGTGTGAGGCTCCGAAACCTGCCAGCGACGAGGGCCTGGACGAGCGAGCCGCGGGGACAAAGGGCCGTCCGGAATGCCGGGCTGCGGCAGGAGCTGGGCGAGGCCTCGAGCAGTGTCCTGGCCACCGGGGAGCTCGTAAAGTCGGGGCCGGGCTACCTCGGCGTCTTGGCACTGCGGCCCAGGCTTCAGTGGCAGGCGCCCCACGTCCCCCAGACTTCCCTGCAGTGGGGTCCGGACAGGACCGCACTTTGCAAACGTCATTGCTATCGAGCAGCTTGGAGAGACCAGGGTGTAGATAGGATTTTAATCCTCACCTCGCAGAGGGGACACTGAGGCGCAGAACGGCTGGCAGACTTGCCTGTGGGCGGCACAGCCGGGACCAGAAGTCCGGGCGGGAGGCCACTCTGGGAGAGACGGGCCCTCTCCTCCCCCAGGCATTGGGCTGGCGGTGGCTGAGGGACTCAGGGTGACATTCCTGCCTCTAGGTGGGGTGTTCTGCACAGCCGGTCCAGAAGCTTTGCACCCCAAGCTGCACGTTCAGGGAGTGAAGCACCAAGTTCCCTGACCCCCAGAACCTTCAGCCAGAACCGGGGTGGGCTGGCCCGCCCCCCGACTTGAGCTCGCTCCTGCAGAGCCCCGGCCATCCTGGGGAGAACGGTGTGGACGCTCAGATTCTCCAGCTCGAAACGCAGCGCCCTTCCGCTCGGCCCCCTCCCGGGGCCGCGGTCCCTCCTGGACAGGCCTGAGACGAGGCCGTGAGGTCCCTCCCTCCCCCGTCGAAAGCCCCGCGTGCCACCTGGGGGGCCAGCAGCTCTGGCCTCCATCATTCTGGGTTGTTGGGGGCCGTCCTGGAGCCCGGCTACGAGGCAGGGCCAGCATTCTGGGGACGGGGGTGCCGCATGAGCGAAGGGGGCGCGTCGGAGGACGCAGGGGCAGCCTGGTCTGCGGAAGTGGGCTCCGTACAGAGGGGTGGGATTGAGCATGGCCGGATGGCGGGGGGACCTCGAAGTCCAGGTGAAAAGGCGTGGGCTCGATCCCGCGGTCCGGGAGGACAGAGGGGCTCAGAGCTGTCACCCGCACCTGCCTTCCCGTCCTGGCTTCACTGGTGGGGTCTTCCGGAGGCGCTCCGTAGCCTCGTCGAGCCTCGGTTTTCTAGTCTGCAGAACGGCGGTGGCCATGCTGCAGGCGGCCGCGGGAGGGTGCGCACGGCGGTCTTCCCAGGGCCCGGTGTGATGGAAGGCGCTCGGGATTATTCCGGAAGGGTTTGGAGACCGTGTGTGTGTGTGTGTGTGTGTGTGTGTGTGTGTGTGTGTGTTGGGGTGGGGGTGGGGGGTCGTGGGCACGTGTTTTGGGGAGACCAGTGCGGCAGGGCACGCAGAGCAGTTCGCAGGGGGCGAGATGCACCCACCAGGAGCCGGGGTTGCAGGGTTCCCGCGAGGGCAGAGGGTCGGACTTGCTTGGTGACGATGTAAGCAGCCCGTGCGTGGCCTTACACGCGGTGCTCCCGTCAAACCCGCCGGAGGACAGGGATGGACGCTGAGCCTGAGTCAGCGGCTCTGCCCGGTGTGGGAGGTGCCCAGTGGACCGGGTCCCAGTGGGGCCAGGAAGGCACCCACGGGTTCTGCCACCCCTCTGCAGAGACCTGCCGGTCTGCCCAGCACGTCCTCTGACGAGGCGGCCAGGACCCAGGGCCACCGTTCCGCCCTGTCTTCTCCCGGCCTGCTCCCGATACCTCCCATGCTTCCCGCTGGCTTTGGGGGTGCAGGGGCACCCAGATGCCCGCAGCCCCTGTGACCTCGTGACCACCCTCTCTGAGCGCCAGCCCCAGGAGGGCCGCAGGCTTCGGCAGGCCTGGGGCTGACCCACTCTCAGGGAGCACTGCCCAGGGCTGTGCCAGAACCCAGGTGTCTACTTGGCATGAAATGTCACAGGAGAGGTGGGCTGCCCCCCGCTGGGGCTATCTTAATCCCCGGCTTCCTCTGCTTCTCCTCCTGGCCGCCTCCTGCTCCTGAAACAAACCTCAGTGTGTGTGTGTGTGTGTGTGTGTGTGTGTGTGTGTGTGTGTGTCCATATAATAATAATAATAAACCCTGAGAGATTCTGGGGCCGCAAGCACATAGGCTTTTCATTGTGATCGAAGGGGGTCACTTCCTGAGAGATGGAAAACCATCCTCGGGCCTTACGCAACACGGCTTGGCTGCGGAGGCCGCATTGTCCCACGCTCACGGCCACAGGAAGGCACAGGAGCTCGCCGGTTTACTCAGAAACATTAGATGCGCCTTCCAGGCTTAGCCCGGCCGACGTGTGATTCCAGATACCTGGGTGAGAAAGGTCGGAAGTTGGGGGGGTGTTGCCGGAGAGGGGAGGGAAGGCAGCAGTCTCGGCAGGCGGCGGCCGGGGTTCCAAACCTCACAAAGGGTTCGCACGCACCTGCGGCTTTATCCACGTCGGCCGCCCCTGACCTCTGCTGCCTGAGGACCCAGGCCCGCCTTGCCAAAGCGATCTAAGCGGAAGCCTGCTAGGGCTTTCCTGGCAGGCTTTTGCTTTTCTGATACAGCAGTTGCCGTCTCCTCTGGGGCTCTTTTCTTCTTCCTGGAGTTCAGGTTGAAGGCTGGAGGTGCAGCAGCCGTTTTGGGCTGTGAGGATGAGACTACGTGGTCAGGACAGTGATCGGAAACCCTGGGACGCTGACGGCATGCTGCCCCAAGCCCGGCTGGAGGAGGAAGTTAAATCCCAGGCATTAGGCCTCTAGGGAGTTTCAGATACTCACCCCCCCCCCCCGGATGCATGCGGCGCTCGGCATACGGTAGATGCTCAGCCAACGCCGGCAACCACTCCCGCCCTTTTCCAGGCTTCTGACGTCCAGAGAGAGGGAGCCACGTGCCATATGCTCGATAAGGGGGTGACCGGTTCTCAGACCCAGCACGCTGGGCGCTCAGGCCAGTACACGGGCTCCCCGGCCTGAGACAGGGCCGGGACCCTGTGTCCAGGGCCCTGGGACCTCGAGTGCGGATGTGGCCTCGGGGCTGCCTTTACTCCCTGCTTTAGCGAGCGCCGCTGAGTGGTGATCCCGTCCTGTGAAGTCGCTGCAGAGACTGGGCCGCCGCCCGTGTGGGGAGTACGGGGCCGGGCTCCCCAGGGCCTCGAGTCACGTGTTCATCGACCCATCAGCACACAACCCGGTTTTACGTGTGCTTCTGTTTGAAGACGCCGGATTCAGTATATGCTTTGGTTCATTCGCAGCCACCTGCACGGTCACCCGGGCCTGGACGAGTCTCGTCCGACACACTCTGTCTCCGTGAGGCACGTCGCGGCCCCCTTGCACTTAGGGACACCAGACGGGCACCTCGGCACTGTGCCGAGGGCCATTTCAACAGCGAGGTCACCGACCAAAAGCATGAACGTGCAGGACCCTTGTGACCTGGGCGAGCCGAAACGAGCTACGCGCCAGTCCGCCTCTGACCGTGGAGGTGGCGCGGTGATTGATGTCGGGGGACACAAATAAACTCGGCGTTCACAAAAACGGAAGGCCCCGATAATGAGAGTGGACTGGACTCGGCAGCGGGACCACCCGCCCCGACCCCGCGGTCGGTGGTGGCCTCCCCGAGAAGGCGAAATTAAAGCCGAGACCTGCAGGTGGAGAGGGAGACAGTGGCGGCGAAAGGCGGGTGAAGTTCAGCACCGCGTCTTTTCTCAAGGTCAAGTTCAGAGCCGTTTCCTTCAGCGTGACCTCGGGGCCACCGGGGTTTAGCTCAGCCCTTCATTTTGAGCCGAGCTGGCTGCGCGGTGGATCTTTCCTCTCTTTTCGCAGCCCTTTTTATTTTATTTTATTTTATTTTTATTTTATTTTATATTTTATTTTATTTTATTTTATTTTATATTTTATTTTATTTTATTTTATTATTTTATTTTATATTTTATTTTATTATTTTATTTTATTTTATTTTTTATTTTATTTTATTTTATTTTAGAGCGTTCCCTTTTCTTTCTCATTTTCTTCCGTTCTGTTTCAGAACTCCTACCGTCGATTCCTGTTCTTTCGGGGCCGGCCCTGAAGACTCCGGAGGCGCAGTGAACTTCTACACGCCTCAGCGAATCCCGATACGCCGTCCGCCTTCCAGAAGACGCGAGGCCGCGGTGAACTTCTACACGCCTCAGACTCACACGCGGCTCCGCCGCGGGGTTTACTCCTCATTCCGACTCCCCCAGGTTGGACCTGATCTTTCTTGGTTTATGCGGCTGGCGCGTGTTTGGATTTGCCCGGCCGCTTCCCACGCCCTTCGCGCGTGGCTTTTCTGGCATTTTACATCCTCCGGGGCCTGCGCGGTATCCTATGGGGCGGATGTCCCCGCAAGCCGTTTTCACTTGTCTGAAACTAAATCGATCCCTCCTGTCTTGTGTGGCCTGTACTTCCTGTGTCTTAAGATAGCCCTGCCCCGAGGCCGTTGCCCCGAGGCTGTTACGATGTTATTCTGCGTTGTCGCCACGAGGTTTGTAGCTTCGCCTTTCATACCTCATTGTCACGCCTCCCGGAATGGGCGCTTGCGTAACGCGTGCGGTCGGGGCTCCGTGGTGGCCCTCAGTGTTCTCCGCCAAATACTTAGGGCTCTGAACGTTTCGGGCGAGTCTCCGCCACGCCCCACGTCGGCCACCGATGCCTCGAAGCAGATGACAACGAATGTGGGGGCCTAAACGACGCCCGTTCACCGGCTCACGCGTCCTTGGGGCTGAAGTCCGGTGGGCTCGGTGGGGTCATCTGCTCGGGGACGCGTCTCCGCTGGGGGCTCTGGGGTGGGGTCCGCGTCCAGCTCACGTGCTCGTCGGCATGAGTCACGGCACGAGGGGCCCCGTTGGATCACCGGCTGTCGGCCAGGGTCCGCTCTGGCTCTCGGTCCCTAGGGGTTGAGCTCAGGCCCCACCCTGTGGCCACCTCCTCTCCCAACGTGCCAGCCCTTCAAAGTCATCGGGGCCCCCCTCCCCCCACCGCTCTCTGCTGCGACGAGCCTCGCCCCGCGTAACCGAATCGGGGGAGCGGCTAACCCGCCTTTGGGGTACGCGTGAACGCGTGAGTTGCTCTGGCCGAGGATGTGTGAGCAGAAGTGGGGTGCATCACCCCCGAGAGATGCTCGACGAGCCGCGCGGGACGTGCCCTACGACCCTCCCGCTGCCTCTGTGGTGGGGGTAATGACGGCATCGTGTCTTTTCCTCCAATTCGCGTGCGTTTAACGTATTTTCCTTGACTTGCCGTTCCAGTGATGGCCTTTAGGACAATTCATAAACTTGACCGCATGACATTCACAACTGACGCTCATCAAACGGCACCATAAAAAGCACGAAAAGGCAAACCACACGCCGAGAGGCGATATCGCAGCGCCGAGGACTGATGGAGGACGCGTAGGAAGAGAGTGACTGTCCCCGTGTAGGTTTTTATTGGTGGAGGCGTGGCAAGGCCAACAGGCCTGGAGACAGCCGCCATTGGGAAGCCGGTTCGATGCCCACAGATGGGGGCCACGCCACGTCGTGGGGGCCCCACGAGGAGACGCCGGGGTCGAGGACGGGGCAGAGGGACCAGCAGGGACAGGCAGGAACGGTCGCTGTGGTTTCTGTGGGGAGCAGGGGCCAGTCTCAATAACGTGAGCCACTCTGGGGCTCAGAGGCTGTTGCCGGGGGCCTGGCGCCCGGTGCCCTCCCCGGGCGATCCGGCCTGGGGACAGTGTCTTGAGCGCGTGGCGTGGGAGGTGGTCGTAGCTTGGGCTCTGGATGGCTGCTTTGTATGTGAGCAGCGTGCGGGTGGCGAGGCCCTTATTCTCGCCGGGAACCGGCACACCCGGAGAGGGACCGTCCCTCCACGCTGGCCAGGCCCCCGACGTCAGGGGTCAGACGCGCCGGAAATGAAGGACGGTGCGAGACGATCAAGACTGCCTGGAAGTCAACGCGGAGAAGACGCAGCCCAGCTGGCAAAAGACCCAGCTGTAACGTCTCAGGACGGGGACTCCGAATGCCGATACGCGTGTGAAAAATAAACCCAGACATGCAAATTAAACCCCCGACGAGGCACCGCCTCCTCCCCCGCAGCCAGCTCGGCACTGAAACCCCAGGGCTCACGAGGGCGAGAGGCACCAGGCACCCACCCGCCGCGGCCGGAAGGGCGGCTCGGAGCCGCCGGCTTGGGAAACAAGCAAGCATAGTTCTCGCATGGTTCACGACACGCCTTCCTTTGAACCCGGCGTTTTAGCGTTTCGGCTGCGCGTCCGAGGCCCGGGGGTGACTCGTGCCGGGAGGGGGTTGGGGCCCACGGCCGGCTGCTCCGCCCCGCAGCCCGGGCTGCTCGGGCCGTGTCTGAGACGTGCCCCTCTGTGGTCTTCCGCCCTGACGTTCCGCACGCGTGTGGTTCGGCATCTCGGAAACGTGGGCCAAAGTCACGGCCCGAGCTCCTTACGCCCGTACGGTCTCTGTGTTCCTCGGGCGTGTGAGAATCGCATGACAAGCCCTGGCCTGTGCGTCACGCCTCCTGCCCAGCAGGTGTCGAGTCCACGCAGCGGCTTCTCATCCCTGCCGTGGGAAGCTCTCGCCCATGCTCCCCCCTCTCTCCTTGGGGCCCGGCCCGCCGTGGTGCTTCCGCGTGTGCCCCTGTGAGCTGCGGCGTGTGCCCCCCGCACCCCGCACCCCCAATTCCTCTTTGGGAGCCGTAAGTATAAATTCTTCTTTTAAGGACGTGTCCTAGGGTCCGTCGCTTTAACATACCCGATTAAAACAAAATCCCACGCGTAGACATCTTTTTCTTCGAGATCGTGTAGATTCACTATGCTATCTCCAGGGACGGAGTTCTCGTTCGTCCTACCCTGGGTTCTCGGAGATGCCTGGATCTGTGGGCTGATGCCTTTCATCGGCTCTGACAAAATCTCCGCCATGGCCCCTCAGTTGCAGCCTTTGCCCTGCGCTGTCCTCGCCTTCCGGAACTTTCGTAGCCATGTGCCACACCTCTCTGTTCCCAGCGGTCATGGGACAGATGCCAGCAGAGCGGAGAAAGGGGTGGGGGCAGAGGGGCCTCAGAGGCTGTGCGGCCCGGAGGAAGGAGTGGCACCTGATGCGGTGCCGCCAGACGGGGCGGCAGCTCAGCTTCCACGAGCCGACCGTGGCCAGGGGACCTGCCCGAGCTAACCGTGGCCAGGGGACATGCCCGAGCTAACCATGGCCAGGGGACATGCCTGAGCTAACCGTGGCCAGGGGACCTGCCCGAGCTAGCCACAGCCAGGGGACCTGCCCGAGCTAGCCACAGCCAGGGGACCTGTCTGAGCTAGCCATGGCCGGGGAACATGCCCGAGCTAACCGTGGCCAGGGGACATGCCCGAGCTAGCCACAGCCAGGGGACCTGTCTGAGCTAGCCCATGGCCAAGGGACATGCCCGAGCTAACCATGGCCAGGGGACGTGCCCGAGCTAGCCATGGCCAAGGGATGTGCCCGAGCTAACCGTGGCCAGGGGACATGCCCGAGCTAGCCCATAACCAGGGGACCTGTCTGAGCTAGCCATGGCCAGGGGACGTGCCTGAGCTAACCATGGCCGGGGGACGTGCCTGAGCTAACCATGGCCGGGGTACCCGTCTGAGCTAGACCATGGCTGGGGGACGTGCCCGTGCTAGCCCATGGCCAGGGGATGTGCCCGAGCTAGCCCATGGCCAGGGGACGTGCCCGAGCTAGACCACGGCCAGGGGACATGTCTGAGCTAGCCCATGGCCAAGGGACGTGCCCGAGCTAGACCATGGCCAGGGGACGTGCCCGAGCTAGCCGGAGCAGCCTCGCGTTCCTGATGACGGAGCATCGTTACCCACCGGTGACGACGGACACTCCGGCAGGCCTGGGAACGCAAGTCCTCCTGGGTTCTCAGGTGACACACGCTCGGTGGCAGTGGGGCACGTTCTGTGGCCTGATCCGCCTTCGAGAGCCCAGCGTCCCCAGGGCCCCATGCGCCAGGCCCGATCCGAGGAAGAGTCACACGCCCTTCAAAGACGTCACGGCGGGGCGCACGGGCATCCCCCGACCCCCGCCCGCCATCGGCCGCCTTTTAAAACATTTTCATTCAGAGGCTCTCGGCCAGGTCACGCGTGGGAAACTGGTGAGAGCTGCCCCTCTCGGCTCAGCACATTTCTCTTACATGTTAAAAAAAAAATAATTTAATACTATCACATCATCTCGCTCTCTCTTTTTTACTTCCGGGAAAGTCTTTATTGTGTGCATTTCTCAGGCACCCTGATATCCCTCCTCGGGCTAACCGCTGGGTCGCTTCCTTCCAGTTCCTCTCAAAACGCCTGCCCGTTTTAGCTCTCACCAACGCCTCAGAGCCGCAGAGCAAATGCCCCCCGCCTCCCGCCTCTCCACCCCGCTCCCTGTGAACGGGAGAGGGCCCCCGGCTCTCGCCGAGGTCTTTAGGCAAAGCAGATGCATCCCACGAGGCTTCAAAGGTGCCTCCTCCTCGGCCGCACAAGCCTCTGCCTGTTCAGTCTTTCAAAGGGTCCGCTGTGAAAGCTGTCTGGTTCATTGATAAAAAAAAAAAAAAAAAAGATATTGTTTTTAGGGCTGCTGAATATATTAATGAGTTATATCAGAGGACAGTTAGTATTTGCAAAAGGCGATGGTTACCTTTCACCTACTATGTGAGTGGAGACCCCCCCCCCTCAGCCAAAGGGCAAGGCCGGCAGGCGGGTGCGACCCCCACCCCCACACACACACCCCAAGGAGCTAAGCCAGAATGGTTACTGCTCCCTCATTCAGACGTGAGCCCGCCGCAGACGCTTCTCGGGCTTGGTGACAGCTTGCCTCGCCCCGTGACATGTCCGGTCTCTGCTGAAATGCTCGTAAAAGCCCAGTTGTGTAAACACTCACCTCGGCCGAAAGCATGCACTGTGCCCGCACGGATCTGCGGCCCCGCGCTCCAAGTGGGGTTCGCGCCGTCGCCTCCCGCCCAGGAACCCTCCGCCCGAGGTGAGAAGAAAGGAGCGGGTTTATTAAGAATTCTGACAAGGTAGGCTGAATAAATTGCATTTTCTTTGTGAGCCTTAATCCGGTGTTGTGTTGGCCTCTCGGACATGGCTAATTTATTTGGAATTTCATTCTGCTCCTGACAGCGTCCTTGACTAGCTGTTTGATCACGGCGAGCGAAGTTACATACCAGCTTTTAACTGCCGAAGGCGGACGCGACGTTTTTCTCAAGTGCGCCCGTCCTCCGGCTCGGCTTTATCCTGCGGCCGCGGCTCGGACGGCGGGAAGGGGCGGGGGGGCGGCCGCCCTCGTTCCTGTCCCTTGTCCTCGTGAGAGAGGGGGCCGGCCGCACGGGGCTCTCCCTCCGCGAGGCCCGAGGAGGCTTCCCACGCGTCCCGCTGTCGGGCTTTGAGCTCCGCTGCTGTGGCAAAGGGAGAAGGCAAACGAGTCTCTGCCCGCCCGCGAGTGGAGGGCGCTTCGGTGGGAGCCCGTCCTGCCCGCGTCGGCGGCGCGGCTGGCGCCCGGGCCCTGGGACGCGGTCCTCCCAGGGGAAGGGGCGCGCTGACCACACACCCTGCCCGGGTCTCCCGCGGTCCTGCTTTCTCTGGCGCAGGTGTGAGTTGGCCGTGGTCACTCTCCAGCTCACGTATTTCCACTGCGATTGCTTTTTTTTTTTTTTTTTTTTTGCAAGCAAGTCTTGCTTATGTGAAAACGATTGGAACGAGTTTCGATCGGACCCCAGCACCCTGAGGAGCTCCGCCTGAGCCCGTCGCAGCTGGAGGTGTTACGGCAGAATCTGGGCCAGCGAGACCTTGTGCTCTAACCTGACCTGGCGACGCCGACACCTGTCCACGAAGCGCATTCCTGCCGAGCTTCGCCCCATCGCCCTCCTGGGTGCCGGGGGCTGTGTAAGGAAACCCCGGGGGATGGGGGAGGCGTGGTGGGGGAGAGCTCACACTCTAGAAATACCTACGAGATCTCGGAGGGTGTTATACTGTGACAGAGCAAATGCGACCGACCGACTCAAATCCGGAGCGCTAGGACAGGCGGGACCAGGGCGAGGGGCCTCGGCCTCGCTGCCCAGCCCTGCCTCCGAGCTGGGGGTCCGGTGGGTGTCGAGGGCATTGGAGTGCGCGCTGAGCCCTGGACCCTGCTTTTGCTGTGGAACACGGGGGAGGGGCTGGTGCCCCCTTCCGCAGAGGAGGACTCCGGGGCCCAGAGCATTGCAGGGTCACCTCGACGGAGCCCGGCTTCTGCCAGGCCAACTCGGATGGGGCCCCGGGGGCTCGTTCTGGCTCCAGGCCCCCTCCACGGACCTTACTGGTAGAAGATGCTCACCCGCTCATCTCGTTAGGTAGGGGACAATCGGGTCGCGGGTCGCTGCCTCGACGGTTGGCCGTCTCCCTGGGTGCAGGAAGCCCGCCCGAGCCCGTGGCCCTGCCGCGGCTCACGTCCGCAGCCTGTCCTCAGCGCGGGAGCCCCCGCCCGCTCAGCTCCGTGGGCCGTGGCCGGCCCCAGTTCCCGTTGACGTGACACTTGTCACCTTTGTCATCTTCGTCCCCGGGTGCATTCTGCCAGGGGAAGAGGGACGGAAGAGTGGGGACGGGCAGGAGGAAAGCGGGGAACCGCGCCGAGCCGCGACTTCGGGCTCAGGCCAAGCTCACGGCGATCTCGGGAGGAACTCCGGGGCGCCGGGCTCTCACTTCCTGCCCCTCCACGTGGTCAGTCCTTGGCGAAGGGCTGTCTGGCGGGGGTGACACCCATGGGTGGTCTGGCTCTCCGAGCTGGGGTGGCTTCCCTGGCTGAGCACATCCCCCCTTCCCAGAAAAGTCCCATTGGGAGCAAAGGGACATTGAAGCTGGAGGAAGAGGACCCAGAGGTGGGTGAAAGGGCCCCGGGGATGGAGGTAGAGCCCTGATCGGGCCCCCAAACCACTGCCGATGGTGGGGTGACGTGGGCGATTGCTCCCCGTGAGTGCGAGCGCCCGGAGCCCACCGCTCAGAGACCGGGCGCTGGGCCCATGACCCCTGCAAAGGGCCGGCCTGCCGGCTGTGCTTGTATCGTCACCTAATTATTCTCCCGTGTGGGGGACGGCCCCCCTTATCCATGTAATGCCCCCACGGCTGCATCGAGGCAGACCTTTCCCCCGAGAAGGAGTCAGCCCTCAGAGGGGCCAGGGCGCTGTCCAGGGCGGGGGCCGCTTGCTTCCTCTCCTGAAGGACATGCCGACCTCAGCCTCACTGACCCCTTGCGGCTGGGGACGCTCGAGCAGGAAGGGGAGGCCCTGTGGCCCCGAGTCTCTGCGCTGTGGATATATACCACGTGATAGGGCGTTGTTGGCTTTGTGTGCTCAGAAAACAGAGATTTCGCCAAGGCCACCTTGTCCCCGCTGGGGTGGGAGGCTGAGGACAGAGCCCTGCAGCCCTGCGCCTCAAGCTGGCCCAGGACGCCCGCCTGGAGACGCACACCTCTCAGGTAAGCGAAACACCCACCCGGATAGAGATCAGCCTCTCCCCCTCCCTGGGCCCCTCGCTCTATATAGGCAGGAGGGTCCTTCCAGGAAGGTGACTGGCGGACGCGGCTGAGGACTTCCTGTGACCTTCGGGAGGCCCCTGTCAGCAGCCCCGTGCCCCCGAAAGCTCTCTGTGACTGCGAATGCCACATTGGGCCCCGGCCACCCAAACTCTCGCGTGCGCTTGAGGGATCTTCCAACCCCTGCTCATGGCAAACGAGTCCGAGCGACGTGCCACCTGACAGGGCGCTGGGTCCCCGGCCGGGTCCACGGCCTGGGGCTCTCTCCGTGGACGGAGACAGGAAGCGGGGTTGCCGCCCGGAGCACAGAGTGGGCACAGCGCACGCTCCAGGTGGCCCTTGTCGTGGGTGGCGGCGGAGCCTCTGGGGCCCAGGGGTGGTGGGGGCGCTGTAGCGGGGAGCTCAGCACAGGTGCCTGAAACCACTGCCCATCTTAGGCTGCGCCCCCGTCAAAGCCTTTGAATTTACTCCTTAGAACCTTCTGGAAGGGCTGGATTGGGGAACGCTGTTGCCTTGCAGGTAAGGACGGGTTTGGGTCTGGCTTCAGGTGGCCTGTTGCCCTGGTGGCCCCCTGACTTGCTCTCTGGCTCGGGGACCTGTGGGTTAAACTGCTTCCTGCGTGAGAATGTGGCTGGGGGCCCCAGGGGCCTCCACCCCTGCTGGGGCCCGGGGCGTCGTGGGGACACAGCCCTGGAGCTCGGGGAGGGCCCGGCTGTCTTTCCCCACGGAAACCTTGCAGGGCGCGCCAACTTTGCAGAGATGCGTGTGCACACCTGCCTGCACAGACACAGGCATTCAGGCACGTGTGCATGCGTGAGCGTGCAACGCACAAATGTGTGTGTGCACACGTGTTTGCGTGTGCGTGTGTGCTCGTGTCAGGCAGGGAAGGGGAAGCAGATGCTGTCGTGTCCCAAACTGTGCACAGACACTTCTCAGGGCCTCTTCTTGGGGACAGGGAAGGTGGCCGGACCACCTGTGCCCAGGCGCAGGGTGCTGGTCTCGGTGTGAACGCCCTTGACCCTCTCTCCACGCACCTCATTGCAGACATCCGTCACTCGCCTTGCTTTCCGGGAAGGAGTCTGTGGCCCCGAGGGGCTGAGCACCTTGCCGAGGGCACCCAGCGGATCTGCAGGGGGACTTGGCGTGGGGACGAGGGCCACCGTGAGGGATGCGAGGGGACCCCGCAGGACGGCCTTGCCTGGCCTCGGCCGTGGGCCTCCTCCGAGGCCTCCCGGCGGGCGGGTGTGGGTGGGCCGGGCGGTGCTGGGGCCGCTCTCCGGGCCTCCTCAGCATGGCCCGCGCTGTGCCCCTGGCTGCCCCGGGCGGGAGCGGCCTTCGAGATGTGGCAGAGCCGTGTCTGGGGTCCCTCCGGGCTCCGAGGAGACCGTTCTCACTTCCGCTCCCTCTGTCCTCTCCTTCCACGTGCGCAGCTCCCCCCGGCCTCCCTGCCCCCACCCGTCCTGGGCCTGCGGCTGCTGCAGGGACCACGCGGCCACCGGACAGCACCAGCCTCCGCAGCGCCAGCTAATTGGGGAGAGAAAGAGGCCGATTGTCTGGCGGGCGTGGGCGGCCGAAGGAGCCGGAGAAGGTGGCCGGCTTCGCCCAGCAGCTGCCGCCTGGGACGTTTGCAGATTACGTCAGCGCCGGCGAGCGGGGGGCGCCGGGCAGAGGGGGGGCTCGGCAGCCTCCCGCCCAGGCCTCCCAACAATGCGGCCATTGTCGGCCCAGAGTGGTTCATTCCGGTTGAGTGGTGCGCGGGCCTCTTGACCGAGGAGGCTGCTGGCCGCTGCCGATCTGTCCTCTTGCACGTCAGGGAGGCGCTGGACTGGAGTCCGGTCCGCCCAGGGGCCGCGCGGAGGACGGGGTCACCCCTGAGAGGGGCGTGCGCCTCGGAGCCCCGCGGCCGGACCGCGCTCCCGGCCCAGGCCCCTGGCCGCGCGGCGGGCACTTGGCAGAGCCTGGCCGGGCAGCGGCTCCGGCCACCCGCCCTCGGCATGGCCTCCTGGTGGGGGGCGGGCGCCGACCCCCTCATGGTCCTGCTGGTCATCGCCCTACTGGTGCGCTTTCTCCTGTGGTCCTGTCTGGGCGCCTACATCGACTGCAGACTGGCCCGGCGGCAGCCGCGGAAACCCAAGGAGGACTAGGGCCTGCGCCGGCCCTCGGCGCCCGAGCACCAGACGCGCGGGCCTCCCGTCCAGGAGCCCACTGCCCCGGGGTGTCCTGTCCTGAGGCCGAGGGCGGCGAGGGTGGGGGTGGAGCAGGGCGGGCAGAGGGCACCTGTGTCCCACCCGCAGGGCGGAGATGGACCACGCCCCACCCAGCCTGACCGGGGCTGTCCCGATCGCGTCCGACACTCCACGTCGGGGACAGAGGGGCCACCACTGCCATCTGTCACCAAGTTCTGTGGTCCCCTGGTGGAGCGGGGGATCCCGGGGAGGGGTCGTGCTTCCAACGCTTCATAAACGCGTTTGTAGGAAGAGGCGGGTGGTGAGCTAGAGGGCTTGGGGGACACAAGGGGACCACGTGACAGCCAGCCCTGCCACCAGCAGCTCCCCCGCGCCTCAGTCTTCCCCTGCCTCCGGGAGGAGTGAGAGCCTGGCGGCGGAGGAGCAGGTGACGGAGCCGCTGTGAGCCCGACCCCGAGGACAAACCCCGTGAGGGCCGTCCCTCTGGCCTCCCGCCTGGACGCCCGGGGCCTGCAGGAGAAGCCGGTGCCACGGCTCGTGGCCGCACGCGCTAGGAGCATCCTGCCTGGAGAACCTGTCCTTGTGCACCCGGGGCCGTGGGCCACGTCAGATGGCCCAACAGTGCGACCAGCGACAGTGCGACCAGCGACGGGGACTCTGGGCCCTGCAGGAGCCGTTCTACCTCTGGGGCGCTGGAGACCGGAGGCGGGGCCCCTGCCGTCAGCCGCGTCTGCGAATGGAGCCCATGGGAACTGTGGACGCCAGGGCTTGGGGGGCTTCCCGGGGGCGTCGCCCGAGCGTGTTGAGGGAGGAGCCGGGGCCACTCGCCTTCCCTCTGGGGGAGTGTGACCCAAGCTCTGTGCACAGGACAGCCCCGGACTCCGAGCTGGGCTGATTTTAGCTTGCATCCTTCCACGCGGTGAACTGTACTCGTGAGTTTGGGGTGCTCGTCACGTGTGACTGACCCTGAGGGTGGACTTGGGGACCTGGAACTTGCACCTGGGGTTGAGGCGAGGGCGGTCTCGGGATGCCCCTGACCCCTGCACCTTGTCCGTGACCACCACGGAAGGGCGACCTACGACGAGAAGCGAGCCGGGCTCACGCCGCTCCCCAGCCTGCCCAGCCCTCCCCGAGACACACGCGCGTCCCCGGTCTGGTCTGGAGCTCCTCCGAGTGCGCGCAAGCGCGGGGCCTTCTCCGCCCACCCGCCCTTCCCCCACGACCGGCCGCGTGTCCCCCAAGCTCTTCTGCTGTCTCCTGTCTGTTTCGGTGGATTTCCTGTTATTCCTGTACGAGCGTATATATCTTACGAAATCAATAAAGAATCGAGCGGGCCGTCCAGATCGACCACGTGCAGCAAGCGAGGCTCTGCGAGCTGAGAGGCGGGGAGGGGGCCTCGGGCGCGGTCGGCCCCTCGTGTGTTTAGGGGCACACAGGGGTTGAGTAGGGAAGGGATGCCTGGGGTGGGGGGGGCACAGGGCAAAGGCGAGTGTGGTCCCTCGGATCTGTGCCCGAACCTCATCGCCAGACGCGCGGTGCCCGTGCCCCCACCGGGGTGGGGAGGAGAGGTCGTGCGGCCTGGGAAGCAGCCGGTTCGGCCTCCGGCTCTGCCCACGGGAGGGGGTGCACCGCCGGGCTGGTGTGGGAGCGCCTGGGCCAGAGAACAGGGGGCGAGGGCGGGGGAGGCGCGACCTGGAGAGACAGCCCCTCGGGCGGGGCGTGGCAGGGCTGTCCAGGGAGGGCTGCCTGGAGGAGGTGTCGCCAGAGGTAGGCTGTGGGCGACTCTGATGGGCAGATAGGGGAGGAGCGGCCTGCAGGCAGGAGGCGCAGTGAGCAGGGGCGTGGAGGCCGACACACGGCAAGGCCAGCGTCCTCGGCCGCGCCCGTCGGCTCATCCGGTCACATGGGCAGCGTCCGGACCCCCTGGACCAGCCAGGTTCAATCTCCGAGTACAGGATCTACAAGCCCCCCAGGTGATTCTCATGGTCCCCAAAGCCCGAGACCCACCGGTCCGGGTGCTGGATAGAGAGGGCGGGAGGATGCACGGGCAGGTGGGGTCCGAGTGGTGAGGACTCCGACTCTGTCCTTGTACGGGCAGGCGGGGGGGGGGGGCAGGGGGGGTGGCTTTTAAGGGAGCGACACACCAATGTCTGCTTGAAAACGGCTCTTGGGGGCAGGAGGGGGTTGAGTCATGTAGGGGGCGTTCGTGAGAGAGGGGAGGCTGGGCGGAGGTCAGAGGCCTGGACCACAGGGCGGCATGGGAGGAAGGGTCAAGGTCTGAGGGACAGAGCAGGGACAGGCCTCGGGCCCCCGCCCCCACACCGGGGATTCAGGGGACAGCCCTGTGGTGGTCACCGGGGCAGAGCGCGAGCCACCGTGGGGGGTTTTTGTGCTTGTCATTGGAGGAGGGGGAGCCAGGGGCTGAGCTTCGGGCCGCGGGGGCGGGGCAGGGGGTTCCTGGAGATACCCGGGGTCGGGGGCAAAGAACGGGGTCGGGAGGGTGACGGGGCGCTCGGGGACACCCTCGGGGAAAGCAGCTGGCGTGTGCCGCTGGAGGTGCCCGGGGAGATGGGGAGGGCGGAGTCACGGGAGGGGACGCTACAGTCGCCCGTGGGAGGCCGAGGCCCCAGGCGTGTGCTCTGAGCCGGCAGCGTCCTGGGTCTGAACCCCACCTCTTCTCCCTGCGAGACCAGGGCACACGTTTTCACCCCAGTGGGGCTGGTTCTGGTCTGCAGGACAGGGGGCCAAGGCCGCCATCCGTCCATAAAGCCCTCGGAGCAGAGCCCAAGCGCAGGATGCAGAGACGCGGCCCGCGACGTCCTCCACCATTGCTATGGCCGAGCTGCTCATTCCTGGCGGCCAAAGCGGGCAGGGAAGGGAGCGGAAGGCCACGGGGGCCCTGGGAAAAACGCCCCGCTTCTCAGAGGCGGTCGGTGTTCCCCGAGCAGGCACTTACTCGTCAAAGAAGTGTGTCGCGAGGGGCTTCACCTCAAAATTACTGGGGGGTACGGTGATTGCCTTAGCTGGGGTTTTCCGGAGAAACGGCCTAGGACGTGCATTTCTACAGAAAGAGGTTTATTATAGGGACTTGGCTCGCCTGATGATGGAGGCCAGCGGGCCGGCCGGCCGGAGACCCAGGAGAGCCGGTGTTCCAGGCGGAGCTGGAGAGCAGCCTGCTTTGGGACCGGGGCGGGGAAGCGACCTTACTTATGAAGTCTGCGGACCGTCTGCTGGAGAATCCTCTGCTGCTCAGAGGAAGCCGGTCTTTTCGTCTGGTTGAACGGGGCCCACCACGCAGGGCGGGCACTCGGCTTTGCTCCATCTACCAATTGAGACGTCAGCCTTCTCTAAAAACGCGGTCACAGGCATAGCCCACACGAGGCGTGACCGAACACCGGGGCACCTCGCAGCCCGGCCGAGTCGGCACATAAATGTAACCATCGTGGTCCTGGTTGGTGCCGTCTTCCCTCACTGCTGCAAACGCAGTCACGTGGCCTGTGAAAGTGCCCAGACCCAGGGCAAGAAGGCCGTCGGCGGGCACGCCACGGTCCTCACGGAGGACAAGGGCCCACTGTCGCTTTGTGCCACGGCCCGGTCTCCGCGGCCGGCGTGGTCTCAGGCGGATCTCAGGTCCTCCAGCTCACCTGTCGACCAGGCGGCCACGCGGCATCGTCGTTTACGGATTGAGCGATTGATCTTTCCTCTCGCCAGGGAGCCAGGTTTGGAAAAGGAGCGCCGAAGCCGATCGAGTGGCCCGTCGGGGCCTGTCCCCCCCTTTCCAAGAACGGTCCCCCCATCCCTTCATGCGCTCACCACAGACGCTACAGGCAGGAGCCGGGATCGCCCCAGGCCTCCGAGCAGCGTGTCCGAGCCCTTCGGCCGGGCACCGCGGGGGGCACCGCGGGGGGCCCGGGCCCCTCATGCCCAGGCGAGCCGTCGTCTGGGCACTTTGGGGCACAGTGGGCAGATGCCGTTGCAGAGGGCTGAAGCCCCGGGTGGACGGGGCAGGTGGTGGGATGCAGGGGGAGCGAGGAACTCTGGACGGCTCTGACGGCCGCGGAGGGGGTTTGTGGTGGGGGCGGGTCCTTCCCAGGGGAGGCAAGGCTGAGGGCCACGCGTGTGTGTGTGTGTGTGGGGGGGTGCTGTTGGGTGTCGGATCCCGCTGCATCTGCGCTTGTGAAGAAACACCCGTCTGCAGGGCGGGGCGCGGTGTTCGTGCTCACGCCGCGGACGCCGTGGGAGCGGCCGCCTCCACATCCCCAACGTGCTTTCCGCAAAACGGCCGCACCCCGAGAACAGTGGGAAACACATCACCCGCCTCCGCACCATCCTAACGAACCGACTGCCCATGTTCTCTGTGCCCCTCCCGGCCATAAGCCTGCGCGGACGTGACTTTGAAACCACAGTCAGAGGG
The DNA here is from genome assembly GCF_014176215.1 of Rousettus aegyptiacus. Classification (NCBI taxonomy): domain Eukaryota; kingdom Metazoa; phylum Chordata; class Mammalia; order Chiroptera; family Pteropodidae; genus Rousettus; species Rousettus aegyptiacus. The sequence goes on from NW_023416308.1 coordinate 118,735,791, forward strand.
CGAGCAGTCCTGTTTGTTCATCGATTTGCTCGGCAAATGTTGACTAAACACATACCTACACTGTATCAGGAACTGCGCTCCTAAGGATAGTTTCTTAGACGTTTCCCTTTAGAGTTTCACCACTAATGTGAATAGCCCTCGTAACCAGGGCATTTAACTGCGAAACCGTCGACTCCCAGCTGCGCCTCATCGATCAACGTGCATCGCCTGCTCAGGACAGCGCGGCGTGAGTTCGGTTGGGGCTCTGCTCCGCGCGGTCACGCAGGGACCCAGGACCCTCTTTCTCAGCGGTTCTTCATCCCCTAGAGCAGGCGTCTCCGATCTCCAGGCCGTGGGCCGGTGCCAGTCTGCGGCCCGTTAGGAACCGGGCCACAGAGCAGGTGAGTGGCAGGCTGGCGAGCGAAGCTCCGTCTCCATCTGCAGCCGCTCCCCAGCACCCCGGCGCCAGCATCCCCGCCTCAGCTCCCCTCCGACCCTCAGGCGCGAGAGGCACATAGGAACGCCATTCCCTCGAGCCAGAAAGGTTGGGGACCGCTGCTCTAGAGCCTCGGAGCCCCCCATTTGGTGCCCCACACGGGGCTAGCAGAGGACGAGGAGCAGGCGGGTCGCACGGGAGGCCTCCCGGGCCGGGCCTGTGTGCTGTGTCCCACCGCGCTCTGCTGGGCGGAGCCCAGTTAGGTACCTGCTTCTGCCTGCAGGGGAGGCTGGGCAGGGTGCCCAGGAGGGAGAGAATGCAGGTTCGGTGACTATCCAGCCCATTTCTGTCATAATCCCTCAACGATGCATTGTTTCGTTCTGAAAAGCGGGATAGGAAGCACGAGCCAGATCACGGAGGAAGAAGGCAATATTGTCAACGACATCGAAGGCTCCCGAGAAAATACAAAATCCAAAGGCAAGCCGAGGGGACTCTCCTGGCCAGAGCCCGGCTTGCGGCCCCGGGCTTGCCGGAAGCCTTTCTGAACTTGCCCTTGGGCAAAGCCATGTGTCTTGGGGAGCCCAGGGCTCATTACAGCTGGGATGTCTGGTGGTGACCAAAGCAGGGGTCGCGGTGGAAGGGCGTCCAGAGGGAGCAGGTGGCTTTGCGCCGTCTGCTTCCACACTCGCGATGGCCAGCTTCCTGCCCTTAGGAACGGGTCAGTGTCAAACGCTCCCGGGGCATGACGCGACCGCTCTCAGTGGGGGCCGTGGCAGCCGAGCAGGAGAGAGAATGGAAATGTCATCGGCACCTGCTCAGGATAAGCCTGTCGCCCCGGCATCCTGCCTCGGGCGCAAGGGGCCGCAGGGGAGCAGGCCCCTCGGGTCGCGTGGCCGTCGCCTGGCCTGGCCGCGCCGTGAGGGGTGCATCCTGGGCATCCCTTCCCGGTCTCCCCGGGGACCTCCGCCCCCCGAGGGCACAAACCGCTCCTTGTAGCTCTAGTCTTCTCTTTCGTGGTTCATCGTCTCACGTTGCGGGGAGCACATCTCCCAGCAGCTTCTGGAGGAAGCGCGGCGGGCAGGCGAATGTTTTCAAGACCTCGCCCGTCGGAAATGGCTTTTGTTCCGTCATAATGCTCGAGTGACACGTTGGCCGGCTGTGAGATTTTGGGTAGGAAAGAACTGTTTCGAGAAGTCGGAAGGCATCGCTCAGTCGTTTTCCCACGCCCGATACCGCCGTTGCGAATTTTGGGGGCATTCCGAGAACCGAGCCTCTCTGCAGGTGACCTGGTTTTTCTCCGTGGAAGCTTGTAGACTCTTCTCTCGGTCTCGAGCATCCGGAAAATCCACAATGCTGTCCCATGGTGTAGGTCTTTATTTACTCTCTACGCCGGATATTTCGTGGGCCGGTTCTGTCCGGGAACCCGAGCCCGGCAGTGCCGGGGGTGGGGGTGGGGGGGGTCGCCTTAAATCGTGTTGCTGCTGACGCCTTCCTGCCCGCCTCTTACAGGTGTGTCTGCCTGTTGGGATGCGGAATCTTCCAGAGTGCCCCCCCTCGGCTCTCGCCCCCTCTCGCCCCCTCTCGCCCTCTCTCTTTCTCCTCTACTTTCTGGGGCGTTTTCTCAACTCTCTTCTCTCCTGTTGAGCGGATCGGTTCCGCCGTGACTCTCATTTTTGAATTGAGACGCGCCTTCGTTTCTGCCCCCTGAGTGTGCCTTTTGGATAGCGCCCTGTCTCTGTCCTCCGGCGTGATGTCCCGTGTCTCTGGGGATGTCGATGATGGCAGCTTCTTGTTGTCGATATAGTTGTTAAAGCTTTCTTCGCCTGGAACAGCTTCTTTTCCTCTGAGTTGCATTTTTTTTTTTTTTTTTTACTGTTGCTTGTTTTGGTCTCTACCTCCCGTGCGAAGAGGCTGCTCATTCGCAGGTGTCTGGTAGCCCTTGGAGGTCAGCTCACAGCTGAACGGGGGACCGCAGAGCTCGTCAGAGATTCGAGGCACCATACGCTTCATCGCGGGCTGGTTCTTCGAGGACCTCCCGATGTCAGGCTTCTTAGCCCTCCCGCCCCGGATGCATCAGGCCGCACGGGAGGGTGGCTCTGACATCCCGAGTCCTGGGAGCGGGAAGGGGAAGGCCTCAGAGCGTCCCTTGACTGGTCACCCTGGTTTTGGTGCCCGAGCCCGCCACCATGCGGGCTTCCTTGGTTCACAAGCCCTCTGCAAACCTTCTCCGGAGAATACGCTTCTATTCTCCTTTCGAGATGGGGCGTCGTCCCATTGAGGGGGTTGGGAAAGGGGTTGGGGGCCTCGCCCGCATCTGAAGAACTGTCACCCCGTGCTCCTCGTTGTGGTAGCCTCTTCGCCCCGGTTGCAGAGGGGACTTGGGGGGATTTCTCTGTGTAAATCAGCTCTTCCCCTGCCCCACCCGGCTTTCTCGGTGGCCGCCTGTGGGGCCCAGCTTTCCTGAGCCATTCTGCTAAGTCGGAGTTTGTCCGCCTTCTGCAATCCGGTGGCCGCAGTTCAGCCGCCTTTGTCATGCCCTGAGTCCTTGTGGATTTGCGTCTCCCAAATCGCTTTACTGTAGCTTTGCTCAGGTTCACGGGGAGGGAGGAGGCCGAGCTGGCTGATGACGGTCGGTCAGCCGTCCCCAGAGCCCATCCTGCTTCTTTCCCAGTTGACACTGTGTTCCATGTGCACCACGGGGTCTTCCCGATCGTTCCCGAAGGAGGGTTTTCTTCCCCAAAGTGCGCTCCGTGAGATGTTGGTGGGTGAGCCAAGGAAAGCAGGTGCTCTTGGGTCGAATGGGTCTGGGGCGGTCCGGGATTTTCCGAGGAGACTGCGATCCGTCCCGAAGCCTGCACCTCCACAGCCCGGGTGCCTTCAAAGGCCACCGCGTTTTGGGCCCTGCAGGTGGCCTGTCCGAGGGCCACTGGCCTCCCCTCCGGGTCCCCCACCCTACTGGCCCCCGCAGGTTCCCTGGAGCCTCTGCGTCTCCACTCCATGCCCCTAACCAACCCTCTCGGTGTCCAGAGTCCGTTTTGTCAAGTCCACTCTGAAGCCCCACACTCTGGGCCCAGCCTTTTCTCAGCGTAGCGAGATTCCTTTTCTACTTTTATGTATTTTTAAAAGCGAGGTATCATTTGCATATCGTAAAAGGCATGAATTGTAACGTGTATACCTCCATGTGTATAGCCACATAACCGCCACGTCATAGAATTTTCTAGCACCCTAGGGCTCCCTTGAGGCCCTCCCAGTCACTGACACCCCCACCCTCTGCCCCAGGTCGCCCCGTCCTGATTTCTATCACCGTAGATTAGTTTGGCCTGTTTCTGAATACGACATGAGAGAGATGTACGGCGTGAGCTTTTTAAAATTTTTATGTCTGGCTTTTTTTTCCTTCCCACGACGTCCGTCAGACTCATTCACGGTTTCCTGAGTCGCCACCATTCATTCCTTGGTGTTGCCAAGAAGTGTCGCATTGGACGGAGGCAGCAGGCCGCCGGCCCGCTCCGCCGTGGGGGGACATCTCGGCGGTTGCCGGCTTTTGACGACTTTGAATAAAGCCTCCGTGAACCTGCGTGCGCCCGGCTTTCGATGACCATGTGCGCTGGCTTTTTTTTTTTTTTTTTTAAGACGCATGCTCAGGGGCGGAGCTGCCGGGTCCTGGAGCAGACACGTGGACCTCGGTCGGAAGCCGCCTCACCGTCTCCGTGGCGGGGCCAAGGCTCAGCCCCCCAGCCTCGCGGTGCAGGGGCGCTCCAGGGGCTCCACATCTCCTGCGGAACTTGGCCGGTCTCTTTCGTGATCACCGTTCGTTCTGGTGGGCGTGATGCGGCATGGCACTGTGGTCAGACACAAACGCGCCAGGCGTTAGGGACCCGCCCCCTCCCCGGGAGGCCGGCCCCTGGCCCCCCGGCCGGGGTAGGCGACCTCCGCCCCCGTGCGAGCCGCCTGGCGGCAGGACCTGTGGGCACATCGCGGTGGCCTGCCGAGTCTTCCCCTGGTCTGTGAGCTCCCTGTGGACCGCAGTGGACTCTCGTCGACCGTGAAGGTCCCGGGGTGCAGCTCAGGCCGGGGGCAGGAAAGGCGCCGAGTCACCTGGCGGGAGAAGGGGGCGGGGAGGGGGCAGGCGGGCCGGGGCGGGGAGGGGAGCCGGCCGGGCGGGCGGGTGCGCAGACCTCTCCCGCCACCTGTGCTCACAGACACACGATCCCGTGGGAGCTGGCGCCCGGCACCGCCGTGTGTAAGCAGAGCCTGCCCCTCGGGGGCGGCCCCCTCTCCCGACGCCGGCCTGCGCCTCCCCGTGGAAACCCAAGATCCGGCCTGGGACCGGGGTTGGCAGATGTCTGTGAAAAGGGCCGTCTGCCTTTGCCGACGAGGATTCTCCAGACAATGGGACGACCTCGGCCGGGAATTCCCACCGGGCTCCCCACGGGACACTCCGACAGGCCTGGGTCACAGCCCCCCCGCCGTGTAGGGTGCCCCTCTGTGGGCTGGGGGTTCCCGCTCCCCCTGGGGTCCCCGTGGCACCAGCTCCCTTCTCACTCAAACCCGGGGCCCCCCTGGCATGTTTCTCCAGAGACCCTGAGCTGGGGGTGTTGGTGCTGCTGACGCACCCGACCCGTCTGGGCCTGGACCACGGGGGGTCTGTGGAGCTGAGGCCCGGGGGCTGGGCGCGCGGGGCGGGGGCCCACGGCGATGACCGTATGCGATCGGGGCTCAGAGACACACAGCCCCGAGCGCAAGTTCCCGGGAGCTAACGCCCCTTTGGGAGGCGGCCTCACGGCAGCCCGGGAGCTCGGCAAGGCAGCGCCGGTTGGGGCGGGAGCTGCACGTGATGGCTTTGGGTTCAGGGCAGCGTTCGGGCGCCTGCAGCTGCGGCAAGCTGGGCGAAGCTCATCTGCACCCCGGTTCCTGTGTGTGCAAAACGAGGGTGCGTACCGGTCCACACCCAGCTCGCGGTGCAGATCGAGAAAGGCGGGTCCGTGCGGCACGCGGAGGCCAAGCGGGCGTCAGGCCCGGTGCCCGCGGCTGCGGCCCCGGCCACGAGCTCCGGTGTGGCCGCTTTTCCGTCAGTCCGAAATCATTTCAGAACATGCGGTGGGACCGAAAAGAGACGGAAAAGGCGGCTTCGCGCCGCTCAGGCTCCGAGCGATGCGGCCGGGGCCGAACCTCGGCGGGATCCGGGGTCATCCTGGCGCAGGGCGGACATGGCGACCTGCGGCCGGGCCATCCGGGAAGCCCGCCCGCGGGGAGAGGGCTCCACAGGGGGCGGAGCGCTGGCATTCCCGGGGCTCTCGGGCCTCGCTCTCCCCAGCGCCAGGAAGCGCCCCGAACTTGCCCCGAAGTGTGCTCCTCGCATCCCTTATCCTGTGAGATTCTCTTCCCAGAAAGGTCCCTTGGGCAGGTGAGTTTGAGAAAGGTGGCAGGTGCTGTCTGCCGTCTGGTAGTTGAACCGTATTATAGTAAATATGTTTATCCAGCGCCTCCAAGGAGTCCCGGGGTGACCTGACACAGTGAGGTGGGGAATTTTATTCCCCGGAAATTCTTGAGAATCCCTTATGACAGAAGGAGCTGGAGCATGAGACACCATGACCTCCGTGCAGAGCCGGCGAGGCCAGGTGGCACGGACCTCCCAGGCCCGCTGGCCCTCCAGGGACGAGCTCCCCAGTCACTTCCGGGCGAGGAGCAGGGAGAGGACAGTGATGGACCCACCTTACGGAGATGCTGAGAAGGTCACGTGAGAGAACGTCTGGCGAGCACCTGGAATGCCGGGGACTCAGGTGTCCTGGTGTCTGGGTAAGAAGCGGGGACCCTCTCTTTCCCCTTTGTCCTCTCGGTGGCCACCCCATCGGCAGGACAGGCCCTCGGGGGCCCTGGCGACAGTGACAGTGGGCTTGACCATGCTGTGTTTGTCATCGGCCGGGCCCGATAGCGGGGCCCGCCTGCCGCTGGGCTTCTCCTGGCCTCCTCTCCCGTCCCCTCCCCCCGCCAGGTCCCACGTGAGCCCCCTGCCCCTCGCATCCGATGCCCTCTCCACGGGGTTCCAGCCGCTCGGCAGCCCCAGGGTCAACTGCCTTCGTCCTCCCCGTTCACAGCTGCTGGTCAAAGTCGTCACACTGTGTCCAGAGCTACACATCGTCACGTAAAAAATGGACACAATCGAAAGCTCTCGGGGTCCTTCGAGTTCCTTCAGGAGACCTCTCATAGATGTAGGTTCGAATACGGCCCTTCCGAACCTCTCGGCCTGTGCGTCTCAAGCTAGCAAAACGGTTAAAACCCCAGAATTACGGCTGTAACTCTGACGGGTCCCTTTACCAGCTGAGGTCATGGATTTCAAACCTTGTGGCTCCTGGTCTGCTGCTGGTAAGTCGTCTTCAGGCCCCTAGCCAGTGGGTCCGTCAGCTCTGCGTCGCTAAGGAGGCCCGCGGGAAGGCGGGCGTCCTCCGGGAGCCGGCCGCGTGATCGGCGGGCTCCTCACACGTCACCCACGCAGCCGGGGACACGGCTTGTCCTCCGCGACGCCCTGCGACCTTTCGGTCTTTGTTAGCGCCCTGATTTCATTTCCAGCCTCTGCGCTTCTGCAGGAGTAGCCTGGCGAACTCCTAATACGCTAAAATGTGTCTCCTCTTTTATCTCCCGCCCCCCAAATTGCCTTTCCTCGCCGACGAAGCAGACCATTTCCCCCTCGTAACAGGGAACAGTGCTTGCTGAGAAATGAAATGATTTCGTCTGCGAATTTCAGCTATTTTCCATTTTCCTTGACCTAATCGAATGAGCAGATGCTTTATCCGCAGCCGCTCGCGGCAGAGAGGGCCCCCCCACTCCCAGGCTGCCGCCGCGCCAAATGCATTTTGCTTCTTTAATGGTTTCTGATCGTTTCCAGAGCTGCTTTTGTCCTGAGAAGCTCTGCGGGGTATGGGTGGCTCTTCTCGATAACTGAATTTTTGTTCCCGGGGTGGCGGGCAGCGGTGACATGAAACACTGTCTTTCTACAGAGCCGTGTTCCAGGCATCGGGAACGCGAGAGAACAAGCCGCCATCGGCCTTGGACTTTCTGCCCTCGGAGGGAACATTTTGGCGCCCGTGGCCCTTCGCTCATGTCTCGAATGTCCATCCGTGTGCCGGACTCTGACGTGGGAGTGTGAAAACTCTCTGAATCTGCGTTGACCCCAGGCGTACCCCGAGACGATAAGGAACCCCGCTCCTGGGCTGGGCCGGACTCCGCAGGAACACGGGGCGTTTTGGGGGAGGGGGAGGGGGAGGCGCGGCGGGTCGAGCCGGGATCCCTGGGGGGGGGCGGGGGGGGCAGGGTGTCGCTGCGGCTGAGTTTAACGCGGCGTCATGGCCGTTTCGGTTTCCCTGTCCGCGAAGAACCGGCCGTTCCACACTCCCAGGAGCGAGAGGCACTCGGCTTGAGCTGTGTGATGCACAGAGCTGATGGGAGGGGGTTTCGGTGGTTTTTATCCCGCTGCTGACGACGTGGGAGGAAGGGGGTCCCCCCCCCCAGGAATGGTGGCAGTGCACTGTGCTGCTCTCGGCCAGGCTCAGGTCGTCGAGGGCTCGGGCTTCACCGCGCAGGTGACGCAGGTGACGAGAAAGTCTGAGTGGTCCCCTCCCCTCGGCGGCCGTTCGGGCCCCGGCCGTTCAGGGCCCAGGGCGTCGAGGGCAAGAGGGGCGCTCAGCGGGGCAGGCGCGGCCTTTCTCGGTGGTCCCACAGCCCAGGCGCGGCGTCTGGGGCCGACCCTGGAGTTTGGCGCCGCGTTGGGAGGGAGTTGGGGGGTTGTCTCCAGTTGCGTCTCCCCACCTGGGCTGACCCCTTGGGGTCAGCTCAGGGCCATCGAGGGGCGTGGGACGGGGACCCGCGGTCACTCTGGGCTCTCCCGCCTGCTAACGGCGCAGACTCGGTTCACCGGAGGGAACCCTAGAAACGCAGCCAGCCCGGGGCGCGGCGACCCTGCTTACACGCCGCGGCTCAGGCTCTGGGACCCCCACGGCGGGGACCACGCGGGGTCGTCACAGGGCTGGGCGCGTTTTTGTTTATTTTTTTATGTTTGCAAAACTGAGACACTTTAGTGGCAGGAGGCAAAGCTGCCGCCCCTTCCTTCCCCGACTTGCCCTCGCTCTGGGGGGCGGGGCGAGGTGCTGGAGAGGCCGCCACGTCACCCCCGCCCAGGCGAGGGGACAGTAGGCTGCCCGGGGTGTGTTCGTGTGGTTCCCGTCACTTCCCTCGAGGGTCGGGTGTCGCCGGCTTCGGGCTCGGGCTGGCTTCCGGGGTGCGCCTGCTTTGTCCTGGGACAGGGTGGGGCCCAGCCCTGCTGTGGCGTGAGCCCATGCGGGGCGTGGGCGGAGGACAGTCACGGAAGCCAGTCTGTGGAGGATCTGTCCCACCCCCATACACGTCACACTGCGAGTGGCAGATTCAGTGTTTACCACAGCTAGTCGAAACGAAAGACCAGGAACTCACCTGATACAGCAGGTGTGTGACTATAACAGACCACACGAACAGGAGCATCTCGTCCTTTTCGAGATGGGAACGCGACAAAATACCTCTGCAGGGTCCCGGGGTTTGCAGAGCGCAGCTCATCTCCGCGTGAATAAAGCCTGTTTTATGCATCTCGGGGGCCAGAGATGCCTCAGGGCCTGAGGTGCACCTTGACAAAGCAAAGGGCCCCAGGGCTACGGTGCTCACCCCGCTTGTCTCCGAGGACGCTAGCAGCTCCATCAACAGGAGCAGACGCCATTATTAACCCCCCCTCTGTGCCTTGAATCGGGCCACATTTCTGCCTCACGGCTATGCTGGAAGGGGGCTACAATTGTCACCCCATTTTACAGGGGAGGAAGTTGAGACTCAGAGTTGTCAGGGAACATGCTCAGGGCAGCGCCCCTCGGAGGTGGAGGGCTGGGTCTCGATCTCGGACCTGGGGGCCCCTTGCTGGAGGCCCCGAACGTAGAGCTCCGTCTGGGCCACCAGCAGCCACTCCTCGGAGGTTCCTGAGCACGCTGGGTTCTAAGGTTCTAGGCTGTCCTATGCCCTGGGCATGACGGGAACCGCTGGCCTCACGGCGGCGGCTCTCGGAAGGACCCACGCATCATCTTAATGCTCGGTCTCTGTCGTGAAAGTCTCCCTAACTTTGAACAAGGGCCTCGCTATTCTCGTTGGGCCCCGGGCCCTGCGGATGCTGCGCGTGGACCAGGTGGGAGGGGCCCACCAGCCAGACCTGACCTGGCACGCGAAGCCATTCCTGCCCACCCGGCGATGCTCGCTGGAATGGCACTGTCAGCCTCTCCACGGGGCATGTTCCAGAATGCCGTCTCCCGGAAGAAACGATGCTTTGGGCGGCCGACCAGCACCCTCGGCCATTAGCACCCCCAGCCGCCAGCACACCCAGCCGCGCTCCTTGAATCTGTTTGTTAATCGAGTTACGGCAACGCAGGAGGGAGGAGAAGGCTCTTTATCTCCAGCTGGGTTAGCGTCCCCTCTGCAACCCCTCCGAGTGGGTGACGTAAGCCTGTCTCGGGTGATTTGCGGAGGGACCGCACGATAAGGCGTCCGGGCGCATCTCGGCAGTGAGGCGCCCCGGACTCCGCCGGCCTATCTCTCCATTTATCAAAGCCCTTCGGGGGATGAGGCAATTGGGCAGGGCGGCCTCGTGGCCCGGCCGTCTCCCCGTCTGAGGGGCCGCTGCTCCTGCCAGCTCACCCAGGGCACTTGGGGTCCGGGCAGCTTCTCGCAGGGAGAACCAAGGTCTCCGACCCCGAGGGAGGTGGCCCAGGCCCCTCCAGCAGGGTCTGACCTGTGCGGCCGGCCATCAGCCGGACGGTGCCGAGGTGGTGGCCTGACCCAGAGTGCGGATGGGGACAATGCCCGCCTGCTGCCTGGGCTGGCTCAGGGGCCCGTGGGGAGATGTGTGTCCCACACACGGCCCCACACGACCTGCTCTCCTCGCTACGTGAGGCCTGCTCTGTGCCTTGAGGGGAGGGGCCTCGTCCCCTAGCCGGGCAGGAAACCTGGCAGACCCGTGGGGCACATGGCAGAAGTGAGATCCTGTGACTCCCCAGCCTGGGGCAGGAGACGCAGTCTGGCTCCACCCTGCTCCCCCTCTGGGCTCATCCTGGGGAAGTCCGAGCCCCCCAAAGGGCCACGTGTTGTTCTAGCCGACAGTCCTGCGAGGCCCCCGCCACCACTGGCCTCAGCCGGCAGACGTGGGAGGCAACAAGCTTCACGTGACCCTGTCCCCAGCCGGGGAGCCGCCCAGCCAGGCCCTGGTGTCCTGGGGCCATCCCCTCCGCGCCTGTCTGCACCCCAGCCCCCCAGAAACCGTGAGAGGAGAAATGGTGATGGTCGTTTGGGCCGCTCAGGGTTGGGGGCAGAGCAAACAGTACAACCAGAACAGACGGATTCGCTTGGCCGCGCCGGCCCCTCTCTGCCCCTTGCCCGGGGACGGGGTGGCCCCAGCTACGGGACCACTGGGGGGCCGGAACCAGCCCCTCTGTCTTGCGGGGGGCCCGCCTTCCGCTCCCTTCTCTGCCGCGTGTTGGGTCGGGGTTTGTCCCCGTGGGCAGCAGGGCTGGCTTCCCGGGGCGACCTCGACTCCGGGGGTAGGCCCGCTCCGACCTGGGGTTCGGTATTAAGAAGCACTTTCCCTCGTATATGAGCTAAATGATCTGAAATCGGCGTTTTTGTTGATAAAGTCACTCTTTTTGTCCTTTGCCTACAGGACTCACTTGATCTCTTCTTAGAGGGTCAGACCTCTGGCAGGGAAATGTTGGTCCCTGTGGAATTGTGGTCTCCCCCGAAAAAGAAACGTCCAAAAGTCCCTGCGCACATGACTTTATTAGGGAAGAAGTCTTTGCAGGTGTGGTTAAGTGAAGGCTCTTGAGACGAGCTCGTCCTGGATCGTTCCGGTGGTCAGTAAATCCGTGACAGGTGTCCTTATCAGAGGGGAGGAGCTGGAGGTGGAGGCCGGAGGGACGAGCCCACGGCCACGGCCACCGGAAGCGGAAAGAAGCAAGAAGGACCCTCCCCAGAGCCTTCAGAGGGAGAGCAACCTGGGGACACCTTGACTTCCGACTTCTGGTCGCTGGACTGTGAGAGGACGAATCCTTGCTCTTCACAAGCCACACTGTCTGGGGCGATTTGCTGCTGCCACCCCGGGAAAGCCATACGCCCCGTGAAGCCCCAGTAGCTGAGAAGGCCGTTGGACATGCAGTGCCACCGCTGGAGACGGGAGACGAGGTCCCCAGCACAGAGATGGCAGTGAGGGTGACGGAGGCCGCGGAGGAGCCGGGAGGCCCCACCCAGCTCCCGGGCCGGAAGAGAAGCTGGGGCATCTCCAGGCAGAGCTGGGAGGCCTGCCGAAGGGGCAGCCCGCCGACGCCTCGCGGTCAGCCTGGCGGACCCGCGTCACACGTCCAAAGTGGGGAGCGGTGGAAAGCAGCTCGCGTCGTTTTAAGCCACCGCTTTGCAGTCGAGTGTTACGGCAACCGTGGGGAGCCGAGCCGGTGTCCATGCCCTCGGGGGCTGCCCGGCAGAGGGGTGAGGCGTGTCCACCCGGGGAGGAGGCGGGCGCGGGGCACGGGCCAGGCTCCGGGTGGTGGCATCTACTAGTGACGTCGTCATCGTCATCACGGTAACGGCTGCGGAGGGGACTATCCGGCGGAGGCCTGGGGACGGGGCCTGGAGGGAAAGGCAGGACCAGCGAGCAAGGGCCGCGGGGCTGGGGGCTGCGCCGTCTTCGCAGAAGGAAGACCCTGTCCTGACCCGCTGGCCGCTGGCTTGCTGGGCTCGGCGTCCTGGGGAGGGGCGGTGTCCCTCCCATGCCTGCAGATGCTGTGGACCGGCCGCGCAGGGCCGTGGGCTGCCACCTGCTGTGTGGGCGGCCCTGGTTACCAGACCTCTCTGTGCCTCGGTGTCCCTGTCTGCCAGGTGGAGGCCCCAGCGCCGGCCTCCTGGGGCGTGAGTTTGTGGGTGTGATGACACTCGGCGGCCCCGGAGGCTCCAGTGCCCGCGGACCCTGTCCTCTCCCTGCCGAGCGGACGAGCCGCGTGCGGGGAGGCCGCGCCCTTAGCCTGTCTGCGTGTGGGTGGGGGCGACCTATCGGAGTCGCCTTTAATTTGCCTTGAAATCAGGCACGAGGAAGAGGTCTCTTTGGGCCTGACATGAAAGGATATCGCTGTCACCTTGAATTAGAGAGTTGACCTGTCTCCGAGGGGTGGCAGATTGAAATCGCCGGCAGGGTCGGCCCGGCCGGGCTCAGCCTTTGGTAGCGCAGCTGATAACAGACCGTGGGCCATAAATACCCAGAATCCCTGAGCCCGCGCTGCCCGCAGCTGTGTTCACGCGGCGCGGCCGCTGGGAGCAGGGCCGGCAGGCGATTCGTGCCCCCTCGGACAGATTTCCTGCGTTTTAGGGAGCAGGAGAGGGTCCATCTGGTGATCGGATCGTGGGCCGAGATCGCCGCCTCCCGGTCACTGGCCCCCCGCTTGACGTGTCCCCCCAGCCACACGGCGCCAGCGTCACAGCGGCCACGGGGCTGGCCTCCACAAACGGGAGCCATCGGGGGCGTCCTGCTCCGTGGAAGCTTCCGGAGGTGGTGGTGGGGCCGCCCCGGCCTTTCCTGTTCCCTCCACTTCCTTTCCGGGCACCTGGCTTTGCTCATAGCCATTTCATTACTTTTTTTTTCCTTCGAAGGCTCTCCCCAACTCGTGTATGTATGCGCACACGTCCACAAACCCTTGCACGTGTGTGTGTGTGTGCGCGCGCGTGTGCACATGCTCCACAGCCTTCTGCGCGGGCCGGCCCGGGCCTCCTCCTTGCTAGGAGGCTGCTTCTAGGCGCCCCCACCCCCGGGCTCCCCAGAGGCTCGGTGCTGAAGCGGGCGGCTTTCATTTCTCCTCCAGAGCCGGGTCCCCTCCTGCCGGCTGCGACTTCGTCAGCTTATTCAATTCACGCGAACCTCAGTTTCCCCATCCGCAGACAGCGCCGCCTCCGACGGGTGTCGCGCAGCCTTGAGAAGCATTTAGCACGAGTTCCCTGAGCTCCGCATGGTGTCCCTTGTTCCGATAATCTCGTCATCGCGGCTCCTCTGACATGACTCCAGGCCGGTCTCGGGAGAGGGGCCTGGAGCCAGAGGAGCCACGTGCCGCTGTGGTGGTCCACGCTCCTTACCCTCCCCCGCCCCAGCCCCCAACCCCAGCCCTTCCCGGCGTGGTGTGGGCGCCCTTCTGCGGGAGCCCGCCCTGGGCTGGGGCACAGCCATTTCCTTCTTGTCTGGGGAACGGGCGGGGGACGCGTGTGCCGTGACCACATCTCAGATGTGTCCCCTCCCCGCTCCCCCTGTGAACTCTCCTGTCCCCCAGATCACATGCGGACAGCGGCGGTAGCAGGCATCTCTCTCTTCCAGCCCAGGGGCCCACCGGCCGGCCAAATGGGGCGTTTAATTGGAACGAGAAGCTGGCCGTCTGCCCGGGAGCCCTGGAGGGAGGTCTCCAGGGCGGACCTGTTGTTAAAACCTCGCCACACACCCCACACACCTTCACCGTACGTAGGAGTTTCGAATACTCGAAGGGGTTCTCGAAAGCGCCACCATGAAGCCGTGCGACACAGACCCCCACACCCCGGGGTGGGGGGTGGGGTGTTGCGTAGCAGTAAAACTTGGCCACTTTGTACAGATGGAGAAACCGAGGCCGTTCAGAGGCAGAGAGAGAATTCAGTTCCGTTCAGTCCGGGTCTCCAGACCGCACTCGAGGACTTTTCTGTGAAGACCACACCGAACGCTTGCCTCACGCCTTCTCCCCGAATTCCGAAGTCACAGTGTCCTTAGAGACACCGAGCAGAGCTCCTCCCCCCAGGACGCGGAGGAAGGTAAGTGCGTGAAGAAATGGGCAGTGGGTGGGGCCCTCGCTTCAGAGAGGAGTCGGGGTCTGTCGGGGCCGCAGTCAGAACCTGGGACGCAGAGTCATGGCCGCGTGCATGCCAGGGAGACAGAGGACAAGGGAAGGACCGGGGAGCAGAGGGGCGGCCGGAGCACCGGGCCGTCAAGTGCAGGCCGACAGCAGCTTGGTGGCCTGGGCAAGTGCGCGGACTTTGCCAGCCCTGCTCCCTTCCCCTCAGACCGGGCGTGACCGGGGCTGCCCTGGCAGGTGCTGGGAGGCGGGGCGAGGCCTGAGGGCCACGGGCTCTGCCACATTGTCCCACGCCACTCGGGGAGCCTGCTCTATCGACCGGGGCCGCTGCCGTCCGTCCGGGGCCGTCGCAATGCTGCCCTCCGTGAGCTCGCTCCGGGCGAGTTCCCGAAGCCTTCCTCCACTTCCGCGTCCCCGCCTGTGAACGGGACAGTGACTGTCCTGCTTCTCAGGGCGGGGCCTGCACGCGACGGGCCGGTCCACACGGGGCGCGTGGGACAGCGCGTGGTTGGGGCTCAGCGTGGGTCACGTGTTGTCGGAGTTGCGATGGCGACGGTGATGGCCGTGATGATGGCGGTGGTGGTGGTGGCATTGCTGGTGATGATGCACGAAGCCCTTGCTCTGTGCTCGGGTCTGTCCTGGGTACAGGGGTATCCCACGAGCAGGACAAAGGTGGTCCCTTGCCCTGCTGGGATCCAGCCTCAATGAAGGTAAAGCCGGCGAACAGGTGAACTGATAAATATATATGAAATCCCGTCACAGAGAGGAGATCTAGAGAGCCGTGTGAGGGGCGGGGTACCCCGGCAGGCCCCTGGCTTGCAGTGGGAGGGATGGGTGTTAGACAGCCCCCCTTTCCGTCCCCCTCGCTGCCCCTTCTGGCTGCGTGTTGACCCTCAGCTGGAAACCCGAGCCCTGGATCTGTGATCTGGGGCCAGTCCCGTCGCTCTCTGGGACTGGGCGGCCCCGTCGGCGCGGAGCGTGCGGGATGCAGCCAGACGCTCCTGCTCCTTCCAGCTCTGGGATCCCCAGCGTCTTGGGCCTGCGCGCAGGACCTTGACACGCCCCGGAGTGATTGCCAATTAACGGTCAGCACGAGGGGCCCTCGGGAGGGTTCGCGGAGTTCTCCACGGCTTACCTGGGATGGAGCCGGCTCCAGGAGCAACTTCCCTGGATGAAGCAGCCTCCAGAATCCACCAATTGTCACCGGCCGTGACGTCTTCTGTTTAGGCAGCGGCAGCCGGCGGAGGGTGTGCTCCAAGCCCGGGTGTCTGGGCGGGGCCGGCGTCCCGGGCCCCTGCCCCAGCCCCGGTGGAAGGCCCTGCTTGCGGGGGAAGCCGGCATATGGAACCCATTTGGGAAATTCTTTCTACATAAACCATTTTTTCCAGGTAAGACACATACCAGTATTGACTGTGAAAGATGAAATAGCTTTTTCGCTCGGCCTGGATCTTAATTAAACACGCGCCGTCCCTGGGCTGGGAAATTGAACGCTCTTTGAGCGGCCCCTTCTCCAGAGGCGGCGTTGGCCCAGGGGAGGCCAATTATGGCCTCCCGTCCGCACCGCCTCCCAGGACCTCCCAGGCCCTCTCAGTGTCTGGGAAAAGCGTGCTCGACAGAGGGGCTTTGATTCCTCGTGCCTGGGGAGCGAAGGCCGGTTTCCAGGCCCCAGGCGAATGGTGGTCAGGGTCCCAGGCTGGTGGCCGCAAGGCCGTGGGGGCCTTCGAACGTCACCGAGTGTCAGATCTGTCCTCTCACATCTAATCGCATGCAGACCCCCGACGCGGCCGGACGCAGCTGCTCGGGCCGGCGGCCGGGCGCCCCCGCGGCCCCTCCTCGCCCCCACGGGCAGCCTTAGTGCTGGCTGTGCGGCATCGGGAAGGGCGGAGGCTGCACTTGTCACCTTCCTGCTCTCACTTAACGGTCCCCAAAGCCAGGTGAGGTAGGTGCCACTGCCTTCGACACCCGAGGGAACCTGGGCACAGAGTCACAGTGTCACCTGCCCGGGGTCACCCAGCCGGGGTGGGAGGGGAGGCACCAGGGTCCCAGAAGGCCGGGTGTGCGGCCGGCTCTCTGGTCCGTGGCTGGGGAGCTGCTGACGGGCCCAAGGCGGTCCGTGCCGGTGCCTGGCAGGGTCTCCGTGACGCAGTCAGAGTCACCTGCCCAGGCCCTGATGTGCCCGATTCACCCCTTCTGGCAGGCAGGGCCTCTGCGACCAGCTCGGTGGGCCGGGTGGGGGGTCCCCCAGCACAGCGCTCGCACGCGAGCCCCAGGGCACCCCGAGATTCCTCGGGAGAGCCTTCGGTTGAAGAAGAAGGCACCTTTGCTTTGTTCTCCTTTATACTTCAGGTTTCTGCTAATAGTTTATTTTAAGAGAGTCCCTGATCGAAAACAGTTTGCTGACCTCGGGGTTATTCCTCCGCGAGTCTGGGGGGCGCCTCGTCTTCCCGGAAGGACGCCAGTCATGCCCGGAACCCCAGCCAGGCCAAGGCGGGCTTCGCTGCTTTGTCCCGAAGTCAGGTTAACGCAGGTGTGATTTACACATTCTTTCCGGACCTATAACTTGACGCTTTTTGACGAAAGAACACGGTCCCACAGCCACCGCCATCCTCACGTTACAGAGATTTCCAGCACCCCCCCCCCCCCAATTTCCTCCCACCGGTCCCTGCCCCCGCTGGTCTGTTTCCTGTCTCCACAATTCTGCCTTTTCCAGAACGTCAGGTCCAGAGAATCACGCGGCCAGCAGCCTTTGGGGTCTGTGTTCTTCCCTTCGGCTTATGCGTCACGATCCAGCCACATTTGCAGAAACACTGTTGGTCCCTTTGGAGGTAGGGTGGCTTCAGGGAGGACAGCTGAATGAGCCCACAGGAGCCCTGAGCTGCCGAGCTGGCTCCGCAGCAGAGCGAGGCTGGTCCCGGGGCCTTGGCGTGGCGGGCGGCGTCCTCACGGGTTTGACGCGAGAGGCGGGTCATGGAGAACATGCACGCGGCAGGTCGCAGAGACCCAGGCAGAGGAGACTCAGCAGGAAGCCCAGAGGAACTGGCTCCGGAGTCGGTTAACCCAAGCGCTCTGCGGCGTCGGGGACGTGGTTGCCTCTGCTGTCAGCAGGGAGGCGGCGGTGGCCCCTGGCGGCATCGGGTTCCCGCGTAACGACGTCCAGAGCGGGGACGGGACACCGCCCGTGGCGTTTCTGTCTCCGAGCCAACTCCTCCGGGAGCGCGCCCCGAGCCAGGGCACGTCCCGTGTCGCACCGGTCGGGGCCGTGTCCAATGCCGCAAGAGGACTAAGGCGCATCAGCCTGGGAGGCACAGGGCAGCCAAGGCCTGGGCGAAGTCGGGGCTCCGCTGCCAAGGAAGGGAGGGCACACCCGTGGGGCAGGCGGCCGGCGACGTCCGCGGGGTGCCCTGAGTCAGAGCGCCAAGGGCGGCGGCTGCGAGGCGGTTCTCTGTCCTCGAAGCACCTGGGCAAGAGGAGGCCGTCGGGGAAGCAGCCACCACCACGGCCAGCCGACTGGTGGGCCCTTCCGCAGCTGAGCCGCAGGTGGGGCGAGCCTTCTCTTTCCACGTTCCTCAAAGGCAGGGGTGCAAGCGAGCGGTGGGTGAGCTTTGCATGCCTGCCACCCCTTCCTCCAGCCTCCATCCTGCATCTCTGCATCCCTCATCCTCCATCCCTCCAGCCTCCATCCCTCCAGCCTCCATCCTCCATCCTCCATCCTCCAGCTTCCACCCTCCAGCCTCCATCCCTCCAGCCTCCATCCTCCACCCTCCACCCTCCACCCTCCACCCTCCATCCTCCACCCTCCACCCTCCACCCTCCACC
Organism: Rousettus aegyptiacus; assembly: GCF_014176215.1. Taxonomy (NCBI): domain Eukaryota; kingdom Metazoa; phylum Chordata; class Mammalia; order Chiroptera; family Pteropodidae; genus Rousettus; species Rousettus aegyptiacus. Next base: position 118,753,926 of record NW_023416308.1, read on the forward strand.
CTCCACCCTCCACCCTCCACCCTCCATCCTCCACCCTCCAGCCTCCACCCTCCAGCCTCCACCCTCCAGCCTCCATCCTCCATCCTCCATCCTCCACCCTCCATCCTCCATCCCTCCATCCTCCATCCTCCATCCTCCATCCTCCATCCCTCCATCCCTCCATCCCTGCATCTCTCCACTTCTCCATCTTTTCTTCCAAGTAACGGTGAAGTCCTAGCTCCGGACAGGCCCTGTGCTGGGTCCTGTCTCCGAGGACCCCAACCCGCTGAGCGCACCTCCTGGTTAGGGTGTGGGGGTGCGTGGCCCCTTTTAGGGCTTTACCTGTGATCATTATGCAGACATTCCAGGTGAAGAGTCGCCTGTCAGTTTTTAAGATTCAAGGAGTGCAGACATGTCCTTGCTTTTCAACCGCCAGCAGAGTCCTGCAGTTAATAGGGTAACTTTCGACTCTTCGCGGTGTTTAGTTAAGGCGTGTGCAAGCCAGAGGGGGAGGAATCCAAACATCTGGGTGCAACCGCCTCTCGCCTCGCAGCTTTGTCCCTCGGCCGTGGCGACACGGCCGCTGAGACCCACTGAGACGCGGGTAGAAATCACCCTCTTTGGCTCTTCTCTGGCCAGAATTGCTGGATGACTCTGAAACACCTGACGAAGTCTGTGGCCGAGGGCCGGCCGCCAGCCTTGACCGCGTCTAGGTTGATACCATTTGGGGATATCTAGGCTAAATTATATGCTTGATTGGCTAATCTCATTAGCAACATTTGTGAAAAATGAAGGTTTGTTTGGTTTTTTTTCCCGGCTGCAGTGGAATTTTCTAGAATGAAATGTACCGGGAGAGGGGGGCCGTCCAGCCTGACAGGCGAACTCCTCGGCTGCGTCCCGAGGCTGGTTTGGAGGTGTTCCACTGCATCCCTGGGGCGGGGGGGCTGGTGCATGTTCACCATCGACAGGGGCCGGCGAGGGCTCAGGAGACATGGATTTCAGCTTCCAAATTTCAGAGCCGAATGCAGCATGGAAGAGCCCGAGGGCTGCCGGGGGCCCGGGGGCGCGGTGCCGGCCGGCGCGGCCCACCGAGGCCGCCAGGCTGTGTCTGTCCCATGAGGGCCCCCTTCTTGGGGAAGTGGGGAGGCCGGCGTGTGGCAGATTGCTCCGGGACAACAATGGGGCCCTCTCTCGTCGGGTGGGCTGCCGGGCCCCAAACAATGGGCCTGGGCCAGCCCCTCTCCTGCTGCCCACGGCCCGAGGCAGATGCCCGGGAGCCCCCTGCGAGTGCCCCGGCGGTGACCTCTGGGGCTGCCCTGTCACTCCGTGGAAGAGCCCCGGAGAGGGACGGAGGCGAACAATGGGGACCTCATGCCAGGCGCCCGGCCCGCGCCTCGGCTCGGGGCTCCCCGGGCTGAGCACGGCCTGGCAGGTGCTGCTATTGTGCTGGGCACGGGGCCTCCCTGGGGGTCCCCCAGCCTGGCGGCGGGTGAGGCTGGGGGCTGGGGGCGGCCCAAGGAGCTGGCCTTGCTGGCCCCGGTCAGCCGCAACGGACCCGGCCCAGCCCCCCTCACTCGGCCTCTAAGAATGTAATTCAGAAAAGCAGTTGCCGTTGACCCGTCTCAGACAGCACTGGGTGTCGGATTTAATGACCAGACCCGCTGGACGAAAAGCGGGGCTCCGACGTGACATTCTTCCTCGGGTCGGGGTACAGGCGGCATTTACAGGGGGAACGTCAGCTTGAGGGGTCGCGTGGCAGCCTGGAGTGTTCTTTCTCTGCCGAAAGTCTTGCCCGGGGAGAAACCCTGCGGCGTGCGCAGAAGGCAGCTGGCGAGGGGCAGCGTGCGTGCGTGTGCAAGCGCGTGCATGCATGTGTGTGCAAGCACGTGCGTGCGTGTGCAAGTGTGCGTGCGTGTGTGCAAGCGTGTGTGCATGTGCAAGCACGTGTGTGCGTGTGTGCATGCGTGTGTGTGCGTGTGCGTGCATGTGCAAGCGTGCGTGCGTGTGTACGTGCGTGCGTGTGTGCGTGTGCAAGCATGTGTGTGTGTGTGTGCGCCCTGCGCTGGCAACTTTCGTCTCCGTGATTATTCACAGCAGCCTTATTCGTCATGGCCCTCGAAACTGGAAGCAACCGAAATGTTTTTCAACAGGTGAGCGTTGAACAAACGTGACCCGTACCCACCCCAGGAAATGACTCGGCACACACGGCGCGGACCGATTCTGGGTCCTTCTGCCCCGGCTGCCGGAACAGGGTCACGCCACAGCCCGGGGGCCTCCAATGACAGGACGTCACCTCCCGGCTCCCAAGGCTGGGACCCCCGAGGGCGAGACGTGGTCAGGGCCGGTGTCCCCTGAGGTCTCAGCCCTCAGCCTGCAGACGGCCGTCCTCCCCCCGAGTTCCCACATGGTCCCCCCTCTGTGCACGCGCAGCCCTGGTGTTTGTGTGTGTGTGTGTCCAAATTTCTCTTCTTACAAGGACACACGTCAGACTGGACCGAGGCCCACCGACAGCCTCGTTTTAACTCAGGCACCTCCATACAGGCCTTGTCTCCAACACGGCCGCATTCCGGGGTCCTGGGCGTCAGGACTCCGACGTACAAACCTTGCGGGGACGTGTTCAGCCCACGACATCTCAAGGTGGTGGGCCGAGTGAATAAAACCGACCTCGACAGGTCCAGTACTGTTGGATTCTGTTTCTGTAACATTCTGAGTGACAAGATTGGGGAGCTGGAACGCAGAATAGGGTTTGCCGGGGCGGTGGCCGTGGCCGCAGTGGCCGTCGCGATCGAGAGGCAGAATGAGAGCGGTCCTTGTGGTGACAATTCCGTATTCTGATTGCGCGGTGGACGCTGGGAGTTTTGCAAACATTGTTCAGCTGCTCATGGGGGCAGGCAACACGACCTGACTTTATAGATGGGGAGACGGAGCCTCTGAAAGGCACGTCTTGACCGACCCAGCTCTTCAAGCCCCTCAGGCCCCAAGTCGGATCTGCGGGACTTCGCAGCCGGTGTCTCTCCTGCCTACTCACCAGAGGCCTCTCCCTTCCCCTCCCTGCTGGCTCCGTGATCCGGGAATGTGACTTAGCCGTGCACCTGTACCCTGCAGAGGTCACCTAACAGATCGGGTGGACCAGGCCGGGGAGGCCCTGGGGTTGGTCGCTATGGCCAGGAGCTCCGGACGTGGCCTGACCCACAAGGCAGCTCTCCGCGGGCTCTGAGCATGCGTGCCTTCACACCTCGATTTTGGGGTGCTGGCCCGAGCCCCTCGCTGAGCCCACCAGGTGATTCGAGGGTGACCAGCCTGACGGCATGAGCCGCTGCGGGGCTCACCTATCACCTGTGTGGGGTGGAACCAGCCGTGGCCCCGAATCCCATGAGAAATGACCCAGGTCAGCAGCACGTGGCCCCTTTGTGTTTAGAGTCCCAGGAAATTAGGATTCTGGAGCCAGGAGGGCCATGAGGCACAGAGGCCCACAGAGGGGGGCTTGTCGGAGGCGGGGCAGAACAGGGAGGGGGCACCCGGCCCCGGGTGCGCGGGCCTCTGCTCTCTGGTGCCCGGGGTTAGCGTGGGGTCAGCATGTCTTTGCTCCTGGGTAATGCTTGACAACACCCTAGGAACTTCTGCTTTGCTCACTTAGCATCTCAGTGACCCCCTGGGGCGTTTAGCCATTTTACAGACGGTGAGACTGAGGTCCAGGGGGAGACTCGCTTATGGCCGCACAAAAGTCAAGGGCCGAGCTGGGGTCCAGGGCCTTATAGGACTGTCACCCTCGGTCTGGGCAAGTTGGGGGGCAGCTGGACCCGCACGAGTCTCAGGTGCTGGGAGGGGAGCACCATCCCTCTCTGGCCTGGGTCCCTGGAGACCCCGACTCGGGCTGCGGGTGGGGGCAGGGAGGCAGCTCAGCTTCCGGGCAGCGCCCCCTGCCCTGCCCTTTGCCAGCGGAGGCGGGGAGAGCAGGGCCCCCCAGGCACCTGCCGACGGCCGCGGCCGCACTGACTTCCGGTGGCGCATCGGCGCTCCTCAGAGGAAGGAGGATCGGCCCACGTTGCCGCGCTGGGCAAGCGGCCGGGAGGAGCCCCGCTTTCCGCCGGCGATGCGAGGTGCACGCACGTGCGTGAGGGCTGCAGGGTTCCCCACGCGTCCCGGGGCCCGGTGGGCCGAGGGTCGGGGGAAGACGGGCTGGCTGGGGGGACCTCGCTGCCGTCAAAGGAGGACACGTCCCCAAGCCTGGACGCTGGGTGGCACGGTGACAGGGACCCCGGCTCGGCTTCTGCATCGCAGCTGGGGGCACGAGCGTGGCCCACGCCGGCGCCCCTCAGCCCTCGTGGGCGGCCCGCACCGCCGCTCGGCCAGCAGCGGGGACAGCAGAGGGGCCGGCCCCCCCCCACGGCCCGGGAAGGGCCGGCCAGGGTGGCCGGGCCGCAGCGCGGCTGGGGATGGACGGCGGGTCCCTCCGCCTTGCGGTCTGGCCCTGGACACGCGGGCCGCTCCATGGGCGGTCCTGCTCTGCGAGACGCTTGTCCCCCTCCCGCCCCAGGCCTCCTATGACAAGTGGGCTTTCAGCAGATATGACAGCCACCGGCGGGGGTCCCCGGCCCCGGCCCACATCTCCACACTTGACTTGCTCGGAGTTCACTGGCCCGAAATAATGTCCCCAGTGCGAGTTGGGGGACGGGACGTTCGGAGTGGACGGTTTGGTGGGGTTTTTTTTTTTTTTTTTTTTCTTCCTTTTTAATACATTAAACATGCATTACTGGATTTCTACCCGGTTCCTCTGACAGCTGTGGAAAAATAAAGAAAATTCAGTTTGAACTTAAAAAGCCGGGGCTTAATTTATGTCCTGCACCTTTGTCTGCCTGGTCCTTTTTCCTCTTCCGAGGGACGGGCCCCAGGGAGCGGGACAGAGGCTCTGCCACCCCACGTGGCCCCGTGGTGCCCCGGCCTTAATGGGGACGCCCAGTGGCCAGCGCGGAGGGGAGTTTTCAGATGGAAATGCAGGAAACAATGCAATCATCTGTCTCGCAATCTGTTTTGAAGGGGGGCCGAGCGCGCGGGCCGGGGGGAGGGCCGCTCTCGGGCGGGAGGGGGCCGCGTTCAGAGCGCTTCATAGGGAAGGACAGCTGTCCTGAATACTGATGCGCAACCCGGGTCTGGAAGAGTTTTCAAATTTTTCTGAGTTGTAGAGACAAAGTGTTTTATTAGCACAAGGAAACACATGTTGGCGGGAGGGGTTTTTAGTTCATTCTGCTTTCTTTAACGCCCTCCGTTTCTCTTTCTTTTTTCTTCTTTCTTTCTTTCTTTCTTTCTTTCTTTCTTTCTTTCTTTCTTTCTTTCTTTCTTTCTTTCTTCCTTCCTTCCTTCCTTCCTTCCTTCCTTCCTTCCTTCCTTCCTTCCTCTCTTCTTTCTTCTTCTTTCTTCCTTTCTTTCTCTCTTTCTCTCTTTCCTCCCCCAACTCCACCTTCATTTTGGGGTCATTCTCTTTGAAAGGGTCCTTTCTCTGTGCTGAGGAGAACAGGAAAAGGCAGCATGAGCCCCGAACAGGTGAGTCTCTGGAAATCCCGGTAAGAGAGAGAGAGCTATTTCCTCGGCCTGTCATGGGGGTCGGGGACACGCAAAAACATTTCCTTTAGGCCCCCTCTCGGCCCAGTGTACTTGTCGAGGAAGGGGCCGGCTTCTCCGGAACCCCGGGCCTGAAGCTGAACCTCACAGTGTTTCTGAGTCTGGGAGCAGAACGGTGGAGCTAAAGAGGCATTTGTTCAAGCCACAATCGTTGTTAAGCATCACCTGCATGCCAGGGGCTGGGAACACAGAAGGGGGTCAGGCTTGCTACCTGTCCTGCTGGTCTGAGGCCGGGCAGCAGGACAGGAATGAGGACGAGGTTACGACCCGCTAGGAGAGCTTCCTGCCCTGAGCCCCCTCAGAACTGGGGGCGGGGGCCGTGCCCGTGAGGAGGGTGCCGCGCCTGGTCTCGAAACTTCTTATCAAAGGCAGCACACCTGGTACCTCCCGCCTCTCCCAGGACGTTGCTGGGACAGGCAAGGAAACTGAGGCCCAGGGTCACCGAGCGACAGGCCCAAGAGGTACGGCCAGCACCGAGCCTTGGTCCTGGGAGCCCAAGTTCAGCCCGTGGTCACCCCACGCTTCCTGGTGCAGCGCAGTCTGCCAAGGTCATCAGACCAGGCCGCCCAGGGGACGCCCAGCCCGCACCCGCCCGCACCTGCTCAGGTGGCACCCACAGGAGCCCCGTGCACGTCTGGGAGGAGCTGCCGGGATGCGCATGCCTCTCACAGGAACCAGAGAAGTGACGTCGCTGGCCCGCGGCCACACAGCCCGTACCTGCTGGAGGCCCCTGTGAGGCGGCTGGTTTTTTTTGGTAACAGTGGTAAAATACAACAGAACCTCGCATTTCTCATGCGACGCGGTGGCATAAAACACATTCATGGTGTGTAACCGTCATCACCGTCTGCACTTAAACTCTCCGTCGTCCCCCACAAGGACGCTGTACCCAGAAACCAGCGATCCCCCGGCCCCGGTAGCCCCCACGGGACTTCCTGTCTCTCTGAACGTGACTCCCCTCGGGACCCCCTGTAGGCGGACTCACACGGGATTCGTTCTTTTGTGTCTGGCTCATACCACATCCTCAAGGCCTGTCCACGCGGGCGCAGGCGTCAGAATCTCTTTCCTTTTTAAGGCCCAATAATATTCCGTTGTATTTAAGTACCACGTTTAATGCATCTGTTGATGGCAGAGCCCTCTTTTATTTGTTTAATTATGCTCTTCTCCAGATACGTGTCCAGGTGGACGGTGCTGGACCCCCCGGCAGAGCCACGGGAGGCGGGGGGCTCAGCCGTGCACGCCGCGCTGAGATGCTGCCCGGGGCCCTGCCGGGCCGTCGTGGGGTCAGAGGCCCTGGCTGGGAGCGGCCCCTTCACCAGGCTCAGCGGCCACCTCCTGCACACAGGCCCTGTGCTAGGCCTGGGCCGGGCGTCAGAGGTGAGCGGGCCACCATCCCCTAGTGGGGACCAAGGGCGGGTGCACCCAGCACACTTGTCATTGGACAAGTATTAAGTGCCTGCTGTGTGCACGGGCCCCAGCACCAGAACCTTTGGCTCCGACCTGTACCCCCTGCCCTGGCCCAGGCCCCCCCCCCCCTCGACCTCTCTTGCTGCGGGGGACGTGGGGCCGGGCACCTTCCTGGGGCGCATCTGCTCCCACACACGCCCTCAGCACCTCCCTTACTCGAGGGGGGGCGTTGTCTTAAATCAATCACCGAGCGATCACTAAAAGTCCCACTGTGCTCTGAGGCTGGGCGCCAGAGCCCGTGGGCCCCCCGCATGGACGTGGCAGCTGCTTCCACAAAGCCGTGCCTCCACTCCACCACCCGCTGGCCGCGCCACGCCTCCCTGGGCCCTGGCTTTACCTGATTCCTCGACCTCCTCAACAGGGGACGTCAGGAGCCCGGCACGGAGCTGGTGAGGCGCCTGCGAGTCGATCCTCCACCCTCATCCTCGGCGGCTGGAATGGCGGAAACCCAGGTGGGCTTCCTGGAGGCGGCCCCCTGCTCTGGGCCTGGAAGAAAGGGGAGGTGGCGGAAGACGGCGGGGGCACAGTGCCCTCCCACCCCGGCCCGTTCCGAGCCTGGGCGCCTACGCGTCACGGGCCAGGGCCCGTGCCAGGGGGGCCCACGGAGCAGAGCTTGGCTCGGAGGCGTCTCCCCAAGACGGGTCCCCCTCGTCTCCCCGCATACTTCCTCCTCGACCCTCGAATGTGGCTCCCGCACGCCCTCCTCTGGGAAGCCCTCCCTGACCTCCCACCCAGGCCAGACCCTCATCCCACGGTCCAGACACAGGCCCCACCTCCCGCCCCCTCGTGTCCCCAGCTGCCCTATGGTGACCGACTTGTCAACCGCGTAAAGGAGAGGAGTTATGAGCGACATTCGTACGGCCGGGCAGGGCCACGCTGTGGCCGGACCCGATCGCCGGAGACTCGCCTGTTAACAGCTGGGCGCGCGTGGCCTCTGGTGACCAGCTCGGGAGGCGTGCTGAGGGTCTGCGGTTCTCAGGCCCCAGGCCCAGTGGGGCCGGGGTGACCGGGAGAGGGCTGCCACCCTCGGTCTCCCCATCTGTCAACCAGGGCCTTCCCCGTGGGGCCTTCCAGCACCGACGTTGAGTTTGCTGCTCCAGGGGAGGGGCGACTTGGGGTGCTGGGCGGGGGTGCTGCGTTCAGGCAGGCCAGGCCGCGGGGGGGAACCTGAGGCCCACCCGTGTTTGTGCACCCGCAGCGGGGGTCCCCCACTGCCGGGACTGAACGTAAGCCCGTGTGGGCTCCCTGCGGCTCCCGCCGCCGCTCCTCACACACATACCCCTGCAGCCCCCAGATCGGGGGAGCCACGCGCCTCCCGGGACAGGCACAGCCCGTGGAGTGCAGAGCCCCCGGGCCCCCTCCGAGTCCAGCCTCTGTGCCCGAAAGTGGCGTGTGCGGCCGTGGACACGCGTCGGCGAAGTGCTCCCCAGATCGGGGTCCGCATGAGGCCCCCCACTGTTCCCTGCTTCCTCATCTCTGCCAGTTTGCCAGGTTCAGAATGATATTGTCGTCTAGGCTTTGAGCCGCATTTCTTCGATTTTTGATAAAACCGAACGAATATTGTGCTCCCTGAGCTTACAGACCAAACCTTCCTCCCTGGAATCTCCCAGTCGTGTCTTGGGCCCATTTTTCTTTCTCATTGATTTATCAGCGCTCTCTGCGTATTCAGGATGTGAGAAGGGCCGGAATCGATCTATGGATGACATTTCTCCTTTCCGGAGAGGGCAAAGGGAATTCTCACCCCTTTCTCAAAGTTCGCTGAAGTTCGAGATTCCCATTGCTTATTTTTCCCCATTTAGTTTTACATGTGTGTGTGTTTGTTTGTTTGTTTGTTTTTCATTTTGCGATTTGTGTTTTGCAGCTATCTGGGAATAGATACCCCCCAGAGAGAACTCGATCTTAGAGGAAAGGGTCCCAGTGGGTCCTCGGGCTTTGTGGGTCCCAGTGTGCAAGAGAGATGTGTGGGATCGCGCTCTCTGCGCTCTCCGCCGATCGGAGGCAAGGACTGAGTCACAACCGTCCCTTCCCCACGCAGCCCCTGGCCCCGACCAAAAACCAGCCACTTCTCTGGGGACAAGCAGGTTTTTCAAACAAAGTTTGCCAAATAAGCACATTTTTTTTTTCCTCTCCAGGGCAGATGCAAACGGTCTTTTCAAATCGGTTTGGAGGAAAATAAATGAGCCCACGCTGGGGCTTCAATAAATCTTTGCGTAGCCACAAGGGTGGGTTTTGGGCCTGATGAAGGGCCCAGTGTGTGGCTCATGAATGACATGCAGTGAAGGCCCCCCACCCCGCCTGTCCACACCCCCCCCCCGTGCCCGTCCCGATTTAAAGTTGGACATTAACGTTTTAAGACAAAGGGACCTTTGGGCATCGCTCCCCGTCCTGGAGGAAGTCTCCCCGGGGCAATGTCTGCCGTGGCTGCGCTCTGTGGGTGACGAAGGTCCGCGTCGCTGAGCCAGGGCCCGTCTCCAAAAGACGAGCCACGCTGGCCTGCCAGCCAGCGGCTCCGGGAGCCCCGAGGGGAGCACCTCGCTCCGCCCCCTCACGGGGTGCCGGTGCGCGTAGCTGCGGGGCTGGGCTCTCGCGGGCTTGCCTCCTGGCTGGTCTCCTCACACTGTCCCCGTCCACAGGCCACAGGGCGGCCGGCAGCGTGCGAGAGGCTCTTAGCCTCTTCCCAGGGTCAAGTCCAAACGCGCCACCCGCAGCCCGACCGCCGTCTCCACCTCCTTCTCCCGCTCGTACCCGACCTGACATCGGCTCCGCACCTGCCGCCCTGGCCCCGAGCACGTCGCCCAGGCGGCTCTGCGCCTGGGGTGACCCTCGCCACCAGGCTCACCTGGAGGAAGCTCGCGCTCGTGAGGGGTTTGCCCCGAGGCTCCCGACGCTGTGGCATCTGCCTCGATTTCCCTTCCCGACGCCCACGTGGCCGGCACCCGCGCCATCCCAGGGCCCCCGCGGCTTTCTCGTGTCTCCTCACTCCCCGCCTGTCTGTCTGGGGTACCAGGCGGTGACAGGCATGGTGCTCGTGCACCGCGGGGGGCCAAGGGGCGGGAGGAGGCCGCCCGACTGGCCGGGGGTGGGGGTCCCTGCCCGGTTCCATGACACACAGAGCAGGACACTTGCCCGTCCCTCCTGGGTGTCTGTACTGGGCTGAATTGCGTCCCTCCAAAATTCGTATCTACCCAGAACCTCGGGATGTGAACTCGCTTGGAAATGGGGTCTCGCGGATGCAGTTGAAGCAAGGATCTGGGGAGGAGATCATTCTGGATTCAGACAGGTCCGTGTGAATGGCCAGAGACACAGACACAAGGGAGGGGCTGGCTGGAGGGCTCTGGCCGCAAGCCGAGGACCGCCTGGAGCCCCAGATGTGGCAGAGTCAGGAAGGACCCTCCCCGAGAGCCCCTGGAGGGAGCATGGCCCTGTGACACCTTGGTTTTGGACTTCTGGCCCCAGGACCACGGGAGAGCACATTTCTGTTGCTTTAAGTCCCCAAGTGTGTGGTGATTTGTTACAGCCGCCCCAGGACACTCGACGGGACCAAAAAATCCTTTTCGAAGGAAACAGGTGGTATCTTCTCGGTTCGCGGGTTCCCCTGCCTGAGCCGCGTGGCCATCCAGGGCCCTCGTCTGTGGCTCCAACTCCTTTAACCCTGCCATCCACCCCAGGAGAGAGGGGCTGCCATCACCCTTTCACAGATGGGGAAACTGAGGCTCAGAGAGGCAGGCGTGTAACCACAGCTACGGAGTATGGCCCCTGGGTTGGCTCCCGCTCGGGGCCTCTGTCCCTGTGACTTTCCCCAGGCCCTAGAGTGACGCGAACTCCCATCACCTGGTTTTGTGGCTGCAAACAGGTCTGGTACCTGCACCACCCCCGGGGTGGGGGCCCGGGCTTTCCCGCTGCTGGAATGTTCTCCCGGAAGCATCGGAATGCACTGGATGAATGAATACCCAGCTGTGAAGGAATGAAGGCCGTCGGACAAATTCTGGAGAAAACGGTACGTGGTCATTTCTTCTTCTAGTCTTCGGCACGTGGCTGTACTTGAAAACCTCGAGACCACCCTGCACGTACAGCTAAAGTGGCTCGAATGCCCTGTCCCCATGACCTTGACCTGCTCCCGGAAACGCGGCTCCCACGACCTTGACCTGCTCCCAGAAACGCGGCTCCCACGACCTTGACCTGCTCCCGGAAACGCGGCTTCCATGACCTTGACCTGCTCCCGGAAACGCGGCTTCCATGACCTTGACCTGCTCCCGGAAACGCGGCTTCTGACAGATGGATCTCGTTCTACGAGCCGGACTCGGACACTTGGCCAGAGGAGACGGCCCCTGGCAGCGGGACCACTGGACTAGGACTGTGGTGGTGGGGGGTGGGCGCGGGGTTTGGAGGCCCCGTTGCAGGAAGCTTCGAATGTCCAGGGGAGACCCCCAGATGTTGTTCTGTGGACACGGGCGGTCATGGAAGGTTTTGAGCAGGACCGTGATGGGTTTCAATCAGGCCCAGGTGGGAGGATGAACCCAAAGGGAGGGACTTCAGGTAGGGACATATCATTGTCCAGGTGCCAGGTGAACAAGGCTGCAACCTTGTCATTCGCTAAGTTACCAGCTGACAGATGGACCAACCAGCCAACCAACCAACCAGCCAGCCAAACAGTTAACCGACTGCTCCCTCCCTTCACCGGGGCCGGGGGTACTGGATGAGGTGGGGTGGGTCTTATTCCCCTTTAACGCCCCCAGTTCACGTGCCTTTGGCGTATTCCGTTTGAGAAGTGGACGGTTCATCCATTCTCTGAGGACCCCTCCGGGTTGTCCCCCTTGGTCACGCAGCGACCTTCCATGCACAGAAGGTCAACACCTGGCCGTGTGCTCGGAACACAGGGCGAACCAAATACCGAAGTGGGCGTTGGGTCTGAGGACTCGGCATCACGTGGACGGGAGCCGTCCACGTCCCATCAGGAGCCACAGCCACTCGGGCCACTCAGGCCACTGCCCTCTCCACCGCCACGATCAGAAGCGTTGGCCCTGTCTGGGGTCTCGGAGACCTTTTTCCCTCCTGAGGCCAGTTTCTCCACCCAGAGAAGGGGCTTTCAGGTTTGCTACGTGATGACCATTTCCCCCCTCGGGGGACACTATTGCAACAGGGATGGCCCAAGGCAGACACTCCCATGATCCTCAGTTATACGCAGAGAAACCGAGACTCAAGTCGAGTGACTTGCCCAAGGTCGTTCAGTCAGCCCGGAGGGAAGGGAGCCAGGACTCACATACACGCCACATGCTCCAGAGCTGGGAGGTTTCCCCGCCAGGCCATCAGGAGACGCTTGTCTCCTGGCTGGGAGCCACCTCCCACCTCCCAGCCTCCTCAATGCTTCTGACACAAAGGCTTGTTTCAGGGTGTTTGGCTGGTTTTTCAGCTCCAACCTGGCTCAGGATCACATCCTGTTTATTGGACCTGTTCCCAGACAGAGCTGGGTGGGCTATGAGCAGCAGAAGAAATCTGGGCTCTGCTATCCACCCACCCAACCCTCCACCCATCCATCCATCCATCCATCCGTCCACCCACCCATTCATCATCTACCCATCTACCCACACAACCACCCATCCATCCATCCATCCGTCCACCCATCCACGCAACCATCCATCCATCCATCATCTATCCATCATCCATCCATCCATCCATCCATCCATCCATCCATCCACCCACCCATCATCTATCTCTTTTCCCAGATCTATTTGCTGAGCATCTACACTTGCTGGTCCACTCACCTTTGATGCTGAGAAGGGAATCTCCTAGCGAAGAAGTAAGAACGAATTCAGGGAAGGGCCAACCCCGTGTTTCCAAAGTCTGGGCTCCTGTCCACGCTGGACGGACGACCGCACAGGCGGGCCCCGTGCCGGATCCCCCCGCGTCCCGCCTCCCGATGTCTCGTCCACTTCTTACCGCAGCCCTTTCCGTGACAACCAGCCGCACGCCGGTCTGATCTGACGCCTCCTCTCGGCTAGCCCGGTGTCCCTCCTCCCTGTCCGGGCTTCTCTGCTGGGACGTCCCTGAGGGCCACTCAGCCACCCGACTCACGCGGAAAGCTGCAAGTGCGAAGCAGTTAAGCCCTCTGTGGCCACCTTGGCCAGGGCTGATGGGTGCCGGTGGGTAGACCTCCCCTTTTCCATCGCTTGGGGGGTACACGCTATGTGGCTTCTCAGAGACCCCCTATTCCCATAGCGACCCCGGCTTGACGACACATCCTAGCATGAGTTCATCCTCTTGCCTGTGCCACTCTCCCCGCTCCCCGTTTCTGGGCCTGACCCCCAAAACGTGCCACCTGCGCAAGCTCTTGTCTCAGGCTCAGGCAGATCCCAAAGCACTTTGAAATATTTTGAGGATTCTGCCAATTTAGGACAACTAGGATGACAAATAAGGAAAACTCAATCAACAAACTCATGGCCCTATGTTCGTTCATTCATTTTCTCACTCATTCGTTCACCCGGTCAGGTTGCAAGCTGTTCCAGGACTGGGGTCACATCTGCCGTCTTGGTCCCTGGGGTGACCATGCACACAGCTGATGCCGAGTAACCCGCGGTGACTCAGGCTGAGGAGGCAGAAGGGCTTCGAGGGGACAGGAGCGGGAGCCGGGCAGCCCTGGGTTCAAATCCTGCCCCCCACACTTGGCACGCGTGAGATCTTCTGGGTGTGGGCATGTCGTTTCACCCCCCTGGGCCTCAGTTTCCCCGTCTGCAGAACGGGCGTAAGAATATCTACTCGAGGGGTCCTTGCGGGAATGGAACTGGAGGCCACACGGAGCCCAGAGTGCGGCGAGCTTGTGGTCGGGGCGGGTGCAAGCAGTCTCGGGCGGTGGGCCCGGATTCCGGGCACCTGGCACCCCGGTCCTGTTGGCCTGCCTCAGTCCCCGAGGCTAACCCGGCACATCCCTTGGCCTTGGACATGGCCGAGAAAATCATCGGCCCACAGCCCGTCGGTAGGAACCCGGAGAAACAAACAGACAGCCCGGTCGCCAGGAGGTGCCGGCGCCTGTGCCTGCAGGCGGGGCCGCGGACGGCAGGCAGGCCCGGCGCGCGATCAAAGGCGCCGGTGGGCGATTCGCCGCGCCCCGGCTGGGCGCGCCGCCTCCTTGGGAAAAATACCGCTCCTTTATGTGCATGTCAGCCGGTTATGAAACGAGGACGTTTTCGCGGCTTAAAGAAACCCACCCCGATCTTTGGAAAGCTCTGCCTCATTCAAGTCTCGACAGCGTTTCCCGGCCGACGGCTCGTGAGTCACAGAGGCTAAATTTGGGACGTTCATACCCCCGGAATTGCATTTAAAGATAATGAAAACTTTGCGAATAAGGAAAATGTCTGGGTTCTCAGGACGGGCTAAGCCTCCATGAGGCAGCGGCGTGATCGGGACCAGGGGCCTGCCGGGTGGATGGGGGCTTTCCTCGGGGGGCCCACGGCGGGGTCTCCTCACAGTAGAAACCGTGGCCTCGAACCAGCATCTTTCCTGACGTCCGGGCAGGATAGAAGTCTTGAAGCCACGGAACATTCCAGACTTGTATTTTTTGTTCTTTCCTTATCAGTTCGCTTCAGCTGTGTTTCGGCGAAAGCCTCCCACATCTAATTTCCTTGGGTTGTCCTCACATTGTCCCTAAGAACAAGATACCATCATCACCCCATTTCGCAGATGGGGAAATCGAGGCTCCGGAAGGGAAATAGCTCGCTAGGTACGAGGCGGCTGGGAGAAGGGGGGCCGATCCTTGACCCCAGGTGGCTGGCCCGTGCGCCGGGCATAGACGCTTCCTCTGCTCCCGCCCGGGCCCCGCCTGCCGCCCTGTGTCCTGTCTCTGTGTCTGAGCTACGGGGGACGGGCCGAGGAGGAAGGGCGAAGGGTGCCCTCTGAGGCTGCTGGTTCGTGGGTGGCCCGTGGCCTCCGCAGACCTTTCCCCTGCAGACCCTTTCATGAGCTGCCAGAGCCTTCGGCCTCGGTCCTGAGGCCGCGCAGGGTGACTCAGGGACATGGGTCCTCCCAGGGCCATGGCCCTCATTTCTGGAGGGAGAGCCCAAGGAGGGGAGGAGGGAAGGGGGCACCTCAGGGTTGCAGGCCTGGCCCCCAGCACGGCCCGTCCTGCAGACAGCTCCCCGCCGCCCAGGCTGACCATGCGGCCATCCTGCCTGGTGCCAGCCAGCCCAGCCTACCCGTGCCAAGAGGCCCGTTTGCCCGCGGAGTCCGGCGGGCGTCCCCTGGCCCGCGGCCCAGCCGCAGCCTGAGAAGCACCAACCTCCATCTATGGCTCTCTGTTTTAATGTTTTACCCGACTGGTGAGCATAAGGCCCTCAGAGAGCGCCGGGTTCGGACCTCCTGCCCCGCGTGGATGGGGAAACTGAGGCACGGGGAGGGAAAGGGCAGGTCGGTAGAGTGCTGTGCTCGTCCCAAGCCCTCGCTGGCTAACCCTGCTGTCCCCCAGCAGCCCTCGTTCCACGGCTGCAGATGCCAGGGTGGGTGGGGCCCTGTGGGGCCAGTTTGGGCTCTGCCGGAGGTTCCCGCTGCCCGGCGAGCTAGGGGACCGGGGGCCGAGGCAACAGGAGGGGCGGGCTCAGGGCCAGCCCCCCGCCTGCCTGCCCCCCTCTGCGTCTCTGCTGCCTTTCCATGTTCACCGGGACGCCATCCCCTCCACGCCCCTGTCTGGTACACGCGTGAGCAGGGACCGTGGTCCACGGCTCACTGACTACCCCGGACCCCGCTCCGCAGACGAGGCACGGGGCTCAGAGGCGGAAGCGCGTCTCTCGAGATCACCGGCATGTGCTGGGGGAGAGGAGACGCCACCTGGGCGAGGGGTGGGGGGCAGGGAGGGGGGCTCTCGGGACGCCCCTTTCTGCCTGGTGGGGAAGCCCACGTGAACGGGCGGCCTCCAGCTGACGGCCTGTAAGAGTCGGGGGCCCTCAGACTTCTCCCCGCGAGAAAACGAGTTCTGCCTCGGTCCCGAGTGCGCCTGAGGGCAGTCGCCCCCCGCCCGGGCCTCGCCGAGGCCTCAGCCCAGCGACACGCAGCCTCTGAGCAGAGGATGCGGCGAGGCTGTGCGTGGTCCTCACACGGCGGGGGACGACCGAACCCCGGGGGAGCTGGAGACCCCGGCTGCCTGCGGTGGGGCCCGAGGAAGCCTGTCCTGGGTACGACAGGACAGCGACAACGAGAGAACAGCTGGGACGAGTTGGGCCTCCGCCGGCACCAGGCGGCACATGCTCACCCACCTCCTAGCGGCCCTGCGAGGCGGGCAGGCCGCGTCGCGCCCCCGAATTTTACAGATGGGGAAGCAGAGGTGCGGAAAGGTCGTCACCTGCCTCAGCTCGCAGAGCCGGTAGGGCCAGAGCCGAGGTCTGAACCCGGGAGGCCCCGCTCCTGGGCACGAACCCAGCGCTGTCTAAGGAGAGGGGCGTCCCGGGTGGCATGGGCGGGGCGCCGGGGGGTGGGAGGCTGGCAGGCGAGGAGGGCGGGACCCGGGCTTGGCCCCAGCACAGCCCGCCCTCTCCCTCAGCCTCGCTGGCTGTGTCGGTCCAGGGGGCTCCGGCCTCCCACGTGGTCTAGCCGGAGGGCTCCCAAGGGAGGGACATGAGGACAGGGCTCCGGTCCCAATCCTCCCGCTGGCCTGTGCGGTGCCCGACGGAGCTGCCAGCCTTTTGCTCCTTGAGCTTCTCCTCCCTAAGGTGGGCCCAACACCACCAGCTCTGCGGCCCATCCGGGCGGTTATGAGGAGGGGGTGACGGAGGGGCGTGGTAGCCCCAGGCGCCTGCTGCGTACACCTGGCAGCCCTCCAGGAGAGGCTGGGACTCGGGGCCACGCGTACAAGCCCCCTCCCCACCCAACTGGCCGGACCCCGGGACGGCGACGAGGGGCATGTTCTCTGTCGAAGGCCCTGGCCCTCCTGCGATCTCCGAGGCCAGAGACAGACTCCAGGACGGGAAAGCAGAAAGGCACGTCCCCGTCACCAATCCCTGGACGGCCACCCGAGTCCACGCCCCTCACTCCATTCGCCCTGAGCCCTCACTGCGACTCTCCCTGTGAGTTGGTTTCCTCGTCCCGAACATGAGGCGTTCGGACCCGACGGATGACCTGCCGGGTTCCTCCCAAGGGGGCAGAGCGGCCCCCACTGCCGATCCTCTCTGCTCCTGCGGCAGATGGCAGTGCTGACAGGAACGCCCCTTTCTGGGGGGATGACGCCCGGTTGTCACCAGCGGTCGGGATCCACGTTACGCCGGGGGGCAAGTTCTGACGGAGGTTGGGGGAGAGAGCATGGCAAAGACCAACTTCTCCAGGGCAAAGCTGCCCGACAGGAACCTCAGGCCACCGCCAGCGTGAGCCTCCCGGGTGACGGCAGCTTTTCTCGTGGTCACATTTAAAAAAAAAAAAAAAAAAAAAAGGAGAAAGGAAGAACGCACAGGTGACCTTCGTTTTCACGACATATTTTATTGACCTCAATAGAGCCAAAACGTGATGTATCGCGTTTCGGTATATAATCGGCAGAGCGCATTCTTAGTGAGATATTTGACGTGCTTTTTTTTTTGTTCATAAAAAGTCTTCGAGAGCCATCCCCTCTCCGTCGGGGCGAGGCGCATCCCACGCGCGCAGCTGCCGCGGGCGGCTCGCGTCTGTCTCGCGGACGGCACACGGCTGGGGACGGAGATGGGTTCGGGGCCCGCCTGTGCCCCCGGCGGGCTGTGCGTTAGGCTTACAGCGTGCCGGGCGCCGTTCTGGGAGCTCCCCATGTGTTCGCTTACCCAGACATCGTCGCCTTTTTTTTTTTTTTTTTTTAGTTGAAGTCATGGAGGCACAGAGAGGCCAAGGGACTCGCCCAAAGCCACACAGCTACGGAGAGGTAGAACCGGGGCCTGAACCCTGCGACGGATTTGTCAGACGCGCTTTGTAAGCTAACACACGAAGTCTCGTCATCGACCGATCAGCGAGTCGATGCAACGGCGGCTCCCAGGGGACGGGGCCGAGCCTTTCTCTGAATGTCTTCATGCTCCGGGAACTGACTGCGAACCAGCAGACAGTTACTAGCTGCCTGCTCCGTGCCAGCAAAGGGGCAGGCTGGGGCAGCGCCGGGTGCCCGGCAGGGACTGGCTTTCTGTCACCTTCCCGCGGAGCCCCTCCTGGCTGCCAGGTGTCCGCGCAGGGCCCTCGTGGGCTGGGCCCTGCACCGCGGCCTCCGCCCTGCCTCAGCCTCGCCCCAAGAGCTCACAAGTTCGGGCCGGGAGCCGAGACGGCCTGGGCACTCCCCCTGCGTGCGGGGGCAGCTGGGCCCGCGTCCCGGACACTCTCGCGGCCCCGCCCGTCCTGTCACTGGCCAGGAGTTTTGCCTGAGAATCTACAGGGCGCTCCCTTCTCTCTTGGAATGGGCCAGTTTTAATGGCCGGGTAGGGTCCTGGTCTGGTTGTTTTTTTTTTTTTTCCTTTATTCACGGATCTTCTCAGCCTCTTCCTGGTTCTCCCCTCGACCCTGGGTCGTGTTCGTTCACTGAGGAACCACTGAAAGTGACTTTCCGCAGCTGCGTTTTAGCTTCCGCAAGTGCACACGCCTTCCGCAGACCACTCGCTGGATTTTTACTAACGTCTGCACGTGGTAACTACCACCCGTGTCAAGAAGCAAATGTCCCTGCTTCCGCAAGGCCGTCCAGCGCCCTTGCCCAGCCAAACCCCCACCTCAGGTGACCACGCATCCGATTTCAGTCACTACGCGTTAGCTCTGCCCGTCCCGGAGCCCCGAAGCACAGAGTCCTTCCTTCAGAGCGCGGCCTGTCCTCTCTGCTTCTTTTGATCGACGACCTTTCTGAGATCTATTCATCTCGTACGGATCAATGATTTGCTGTCTTTTCATAACCGCTGAGGAGCATCCCTCTGTAGGAATTTACCGCACCTTGTCCGCTCACCTGTTAGCGGACACATGCTTTTGAGATAATTGTAGATTCACCTGCCCTTGTAAGAAATAACGCAAAGAGGTCCCATGTCCCCTTTACCCAGGTTCATCCAAGGGTCACGTCTTGGAAGAGTACAGTGCAACATCACAACCGAGATGTGCCCATCGATACCGTAGGTTGACAGGACATTCCATCACCGCCAGAACCCCTCATGTTGTCTTGTTAGAGCCGCACCCGCTTCCTTGCTGTCCCGCCCCCTCCCTAACTCCCGACCACCACAGTTGCCACGCTCTTAACCACGACAGGACAACGGTCCATTCTCCGTACGTACACACGGTACTACGGTAGCCCTTCTGCCCACCCGGCGCGCTTCCGCGGGAAGTCGCGCAGCCCGCCGTGCCCGCGAGCAGCCCATTCTCTCGCGTCGTGAGTTGTTTTCCATGGGATGGACAGATCGCAGCTTGTCGTGCCATTCCCCCTGTTGCGGGACGTCGGAGTTGTTTCCAGTTTGGGGCTGATACGAATAAAGTTGCGATCGACATGCATAGACAGGTTTTTTTGTGTGTGTGGACATGTCTTTGTTTCTCTGGGGTAAACGCCCGGGAAGGTAACCTCTGGATCCTTGCGTGTTTAATGTTTTTAAGAAACCACCAAACTGTTTCCCTGAGTGGCTGTCCCATTTACACTGCCCCCAGCAATGTGCGATGTGCACGGCTTCTTTAGCCCTTGTGATAAGTGTGTGGCGATCGCTTGAGGTGGTTTTAACTTGCGTAATGAATGACTAATGGTGCCAAACATCTTTCATATGCTTATTTGCCATCTGGATCTCTTCTGCAAAATGCCTCTTCATGTCCTTTGCCCATGTTCTAACTGGATTGTTTGCTTCTTTACTATCGAATTTTAAGAGCTCTTTCTATAGCCCAAATACGTGTTCTTTGTTGGATATGCAAATTGCGAATTTTTTTTATGTGTTGTTGCTGTTTTTCTAATCAGTCTATAGCTTGCCTTTAACAGGGTCTTTGGCAGATCGCATTTTTATTTTTGATGAAGGCCAATCTATCAAGTTTTCTTTTTATGGATCATGCTTTGGGGGCCAAATCAAAGAACCCTACTTAGCAATATTTGTGGGAGTCTGGGCTCTCTATTCTGTTTCATTGAGCTGTGTATCTTTCTCTCTTCCAATACCACAAAATTTTGATAGTTGTAGCTATACAATAATCTTGAAATCAAGTAAACCAATTCTTCTTATTTCATCCTTCTTTCTCAAAATTATTTTAACGTATACTTTCTTTTCCTTTTAATGTACATTTTAGAAAAAATTATTTCTCTATCTATGTCTATAAAATTCTTACTGGGAATTTGAAAAGAATTGCTGTATATCAATCAATATCTTTATATCAATTTAGAGAGAATTGATATCTTTATCGTGTTGATTCTTCCAATCCATGAACATGGTATATCTCTCCATTTATTTAGATCTTCTTCGATGTCTCTCATCAGGGTTGTGTAGTTTTCAGGATATAAGTCATGTATGTGTTTTGGTAGATTTACACCTGTTTTTGAGCGATTTAAATTGTATTATATTTTAATGTTAATACCCCCCTGCTTTTTGCTTAGTGTATAGAAATACAATCAATTTTTGTATGTTTATCTTGTAGGCAGCGATGTTGCTGAACTTGCCTATTCATCCTAGGATATATTTGTATGGGGTGTGTGTGTGTGTGTGTGTGTGTGTGTGTGTGTGTGTTCCTTAAGATTGTCTGCATAGACGATCATGCTGTCTGCAAATAGGAACAGTTTTATTTCTCTTTCCTCATTTGGTCTGCTAGGATAAGGCGGGATGCTGCCTCATGGGAAATTAATGATCGCGCATGGTGAAAGTTAAAGGTTTGTTGTTCCACGTTGGCTATCTGGTCAACCCAGCACCCGTTTGTTGAGAAGAACACCCTTTCCAGGCTGGGAACCAAGAACCTCATGGGCTTAATGCTTTATAAAGAGGCGATCTTGAGAAAAAGGGCGGGTGCAGCGGCGAAGAAACTCAGTTGTGTTACAGGGGCACGAAGGAGGGGTCCCCGTACTAGCTCTGAGTGGCACGGGGGCCAGGGGAGGCGTTCCGGAGGTGACGGCCCCAGAGCGGTGTGTGGAGGGGTGGGTAGGAACTGCCCAAGAAAAGGGTGCGAGGCAGAAGCACACGCTGGGCCAAAGAGGGGACAATGGCTTCGGAGACAGAAATAACACCCACGGGGTGCTGTTGGCAGCTTAGCTTTGCAGAAGCTGAAAGTTCAAGAACGGGAGTGTTGAGATGAGGCCGGAGAGCTTGGCTTGGCTTCCCGGGCGTGGTGGCCGTGGCGCTTAGCTGGGGCTTTACTCTGGGAGCAGTGGGGAGCCAGGGCAGGGCGGACGGCAAGGGAGGGACATGGTCAGAGAATGCTCGGGGACCGGGGCGCGGGGAGGCGTTAGAGAAAGAGACCAGGCTAGCAGCTGAGAGGCCCGTCAGGGGAACAGCGCAATGGTCCTCGGGAGATGACGAGGGCCGAGCCACGCCGCGGCATGGGTCTGGGGTCCGAGGCCTGGGTGGCACTTGCTCCCTTGTCGGACAGTCGTCAGGCCAGGGAAGGAGCCACTGGGCTTTGATGGGCGTCAGATCTCTCGACAGCTGTCCTCCCAACACAGGGAGACAGGCTGAGCACAGGCGTGCGGGCAAAGGCGCCCCCTGGCGCGGGGTCCCCTGAGTGTATGGGGGTTACCTGAACGAGACGTCAAGCAGAGCAGATGGCGCACAGCTCAGGTCGAGTGGGGACGTGTGAGAGGGGTCAGGTAAACAGGGCAGGTGACGCGCTCCCTGGGTGGCGGCTCCCTTGGGTGGTGCTCTCCCAGAGCGCTTGAGGGCGTGAGGAAGCAGTTTGCTCCGTTCCCGCCTTTCGAATACGGGCGCCGGCCCGGCTGCAGACCCGCCGTCGGAAAGAGACGGTGCGCCGAGGGCCGCCGCTTGCCGGTGTCTTCGCAGAGTCCGCTCTCTCAGAATGGGCTCTCGCTCGGGCGCCCTGCCCTCGGTCTATTCTCTGCCCCTCCTTCTGCCGCACGGTCTCTGGGCCAGAAGAACCGAAATGGGTCACACGGGAGGGGCGGCCGCATCCACCTGGCAAGTGTTCCGGGAGGCAGGGATGACTGGCGGCAGGGAGCCCCGTCCTCGGGCGCGGGATGGGGCCCTGCGTCCTTCCTCCGGAGGCCGCCGTCCGGGTAGCTTTCTTTACTGGTGGCCCTAAGAGCTGGCTGTCGCACTGGCTAATAGCACTGTGTCATCGAAACGATCCTGAAATCCGAACGCCAGGTGTGTGTCCGAGGGAACCACGTCACTTATTTCTACGGAAAAGACTGTCCGCAAACGGCGCCTCGGACGCGGTAAACGTGTTGTCTCGCATGGTTCCTGAGGGTTGGGAGTCTGGGAGCAGCTTGGCCGAGTGGGTCAGGCTCAGGGTCAATGGTTGTCCGGGCTGCACAAGCTGAAGCCTCGACTGGGGCCGGAGGAGTCACCTCCAAGCTCACTCGCCGGCCGTCGGCATGCCTCAGGTCCTCGATGGCTTGGCCGTTGGGCAGAGGCTTTAGTTCCTTACACTGGGCATCTCGATAGCCCTGCAGCTTGCCAGAGAGAGGGGGGGGGGCAGTGCGAGAGAGAGAGAGAGAGAGAGAGAGAGAGAGAGAGAGAGAGAGAGAGACTTGAGGGATGAGTGGGTTTGGCTCGGTAGCGGGGAGGCGAGTGGGAACGGACATCATGGAGAGAAGTCAGAGACAGCCTGCGGTGTTCTGGAATGTTGCTTGGGGTCCTGGCGATGAGAGACGCGGCTGGCGAAGGAGGTGGGGGACCGGGAAGCCCTTGGTGTCTGGCTCAGGGCATGGGAAGAGGGACATCCTGGGGCGGCAGGGAGCCCAGAGGGTTTAGGCAGGAGAATGACACTCGCCGACATGCAGGGTGTCCTTTGGTGTGTAGGGAATGAACTGGGGCGCGGGCAGAGGAGGGCTGGGGGGCACTCCTCTTCCTTCCTGTCCTCAGATATGGAAGCCGAGGCTTGTGGGAGGGTGAGGGCGTGTGGGGCTGGGCTTTGCACGCAGGCCGTCTGCCCCTTGCCAGCCTGCTCCGGGCGCCTGAGGCTGGTGGAACTCGGTCACTCTGAGGGAAGCTTCCAGGACCCAACTCCTGGCTCCCGCAAACGCGGCCTTATTTGGAAGCAGCGTCTTTGCAGATGGAGTCCCGTTAGGGAGCTCGAGCTGAGATCATCGTGGGTTCAAGGTGGGCTCTGCACCCAGCGGCTGGTGTCCTTATAAGAGAAAGGAGAGGGAGATTTTGACAGACACACGAAGGGCAAAAGGCCGAGCGAAGAAGGAGGCAGAGATCAGAGCGAGGCGTCTCTGAGCCAAGGACCGCCCGGATGGCCAGCGGCCACCAGCAGCCGGGGGAGGCGCGGAGCGGACTCCAGAGGGAGTGTGCCCTGCTGACACCTTGATTTAGGGCCCCGGCTTAGAACCGGGAGGGAACAAATCCTTGTTGTTTTAAGCCACCTGGGTTTTGGTCACTCGTTACAGCGGCCTTAAGATAGTAACGCAGCCTCGCGAGCCCCTTCCCGGGAGGGCCGGTTCCCTCCGGCCACTCGCCAAGCCGGGGACAAGGTGACCCCAAGCACTGCACCTGCGTGGGGGGCAGGGCGAGGAGACCCCTCCTGCTCCTGCTCGTTCTTCCCGGCGAGCTTCCGTGATAGGGCCTGTCCCTACAGGGCCTGGCCTGAGCTCGTACACACCGAGATCGGGAGGGGCCGAGAGTGGCAGAGAGACAGAGAGTCTCAGACGTCAGTGTCCAGAAGAATCATCTGGAGAACTTGAAGCATGTTCTTGGGCAGAACCCCCCAAGAGGTTCTGGTTCAATGGGTGGGAGGTGGGCCCGGGACACACCTGTCACTCAAGCTCCCAGGGACGTCGACGTGCCCACACTTTGAGCAGCCTCGTTCTAGGCAGAGCGGACAAGCTCCAGCTGAGGTTGAGTGACATGAGGGGGTGGGACAAAGATGTGGGCCGGAGAGCACCGGCTGTCATGCAGCTGGAGGCCAGCCTGCAGGAGACTGGTGGCGGCGTTATAGGCGGGGCACGCATGTCCCCGGCGGCCGGGGCGTGTCTGAGGCCAGGGTGCCCGTCCCAGGCTCCACTCGGAGGAGGAGGAGCCGCGTGTGGGCCAGGCACATGCGGGAGAACACGGGACGTGGGCAAGTGGGGGCCCCGGGTCAGGGCCCTTGAGCATCAGGTTGGTGGCTGTCACCACGGAAGTTTAGAGAGGGCACCCCGCCTCCAGGCCAGGCGAGTCAGTTCGTGAATGTCAATCTGCCAACCAAGCTGGGTGTCCGCAACGTTCTCAAAATCTCCAGCCTGCACCCGCGGGCCCCGGGCTCGCGGGCCAACTCTGCTGAAAGGGGCTTAGAGCCGGATTGTCTTAAGGAGACAAAACGGAGACAAGCCATACTGAAACCCGTCGGGAGGCCTCCGAGGGAGCCTCCTTCCCGCTTTGACCGTTCACGACAGACAAGACCCCGTCCATCTGCAACGCCGCCCACCCCCCATGGCGCCCGGCGAAGCCCAGACTGCTCCATGCAGCTCGGCAGGGCCCTCGGAAGCAGACCTTCCCCAGCTGGTAGGAGCTGTTTTCTTTTCTCCAGTAAGAGGTTTGTTCCTGGTCATAAATTTGCAGGCCCAGTTGGCCAGGCGAGGATGTATGCGTTGGTAAACACTGCAGTTAAAAACACGCTTCCTGGCTACAAGAGGCGGCCCTGACAAAGGAGCCTTGTCCCCGGCAGCAAATCCGACGGCCACCGTCTTTGATTCCTTAACCTTGCTGCAGGCTTGTATGAAATCGGGCCATTCTCCGGGGTCCATCAAACGTGCATTTATACGACGTCATTAGCATCCGCCTCTGATCCATAACCACTCGGCAAATCCGACTGTCATTTCGGGGGGCGGCAGGGGGGCCGCCGTGGGCTTCTATCTGGTGAACATCTAAAACTCCTTGACAGAGTTCCTTTTAACGTTTACTTCCTTTGTTCCATCTTCGTCTTCTGTTAAGGTCTTTAGTGGCCAATGGACTCCGAGATGACTTGGGGACAAAACTCCCGTCTGGCCCAGACAGTAAATCTAGCCTCCATTCAGACGGGTTAAATGCACGCTTTATGTCTATTGTCACGGGCTCAGCAAAGCTTCTGCGCCTTTAAGGGTTTCCTACAATAAATTAAACCCATCACACCGTGGTCGCGGCCGAGGGAGGGGACAGCCCGGCTGCAGCGTGGAGGGCTGGCGTCGGCCACAGACGAGCGGGCTGAGCCCAGGCCACCAGGCAGGGGCACCAGCCGCCCTGCACAGCCCGCCAGTCTCCCTGGACTTTTGGCCTCATGCTATTTAGGCGCCTTGATTGCGAGAGGTGGAAAACCCAACTCCGAGTGGATTCGGCTGGAGCGTATTGATGGGCTGGTGAACAGGACGTCCAAGGGTTTGGGGGGTGGGGGGCAGCTTGCTCCAGCTCCTCAGGCCCAGGGCCTGGCTCCACTCTTCCCCTCGCGCCGTTGGACTCCATCCCCGGGCTGTCTCCCAGCGGTCAGATGGCGGTGGCAGCTGGAGCCTCAGGTCCTCCCGGGGTCAAGACTAGTAGGACGGAGCAAGCCTTTCCCCCCATCCCCCAGCAAGCGCTCATTGACTATGACGGGGCCACTGTGACCATCCCTGAGTAGTCACAGGCCTGGGTCATGAATCCACACCCAGCGGGGACTCTGGGGTGGGAGGGAAACGGGGTTCTGGTGCCCGGAAGACAGGGGAGTGGGTGCTGGGCAGCTGAAACAGACACCGGCTACGGTTCCTGGCCAAAGCTCTAAGAGTCACAGTGGCAGGTGGCGGCTCAGAGGCTGGAATCCTGGGGGTCTCCCTCTGCACACCCCCCCATGGGTTTCTAGCTTCAGCTGGTAATTGTCACCCCGTGGTCGCTGCACTGCCTCTGACAGGCTCCCAAAGCCCCCTGGTACTTGTCCGGGCTGGTAGGTGTTCGTCCGGGAAGGGAATCAGTCTTCTGAAGTCTGGGCTCACTGGTCTGGAGATGGCCACAAGTCTGAGGCTTCACCGGCCAAGGGCGGTGGCCCTGGACATTGCGTGGGGACCACGGGGAAAAGGGTCCCCAGTTTCAGCAGATGCGTTTGAGCCCCGAGTCCGGCCAGGGATTCGTCCAGCAGAAGGAGCATCCTGAAATGTGGCGGAAGCCTAATCCTTCCATTTTTCTGAATGTCGATCTCATGATTCGGGCAAGCACTGATCCAGCTAAAAAGTAAAGTTTTCCTGCCTTCGCTACCGGCACGGTGACAAGGGACACAGCAGGGTCCAGCGACATGTCATAGTGCTTCCGGGGAGACCCCTGAACAGCTAAGGGGCCCCTCTGCAATCTCCCCGTCCTTCCCGCCCAGGCGCAGATGCGACGGGGCCCCAAGCGCCCACCTCCGTCCACACCCGAGCCCGCCCGAGCCCCCTTGTCTGCTGCTCTGATGACCGCCGGAGGCGCCATGGTGCCCGGTTTCGGGTTCTTTTTCTCCTCGGTTTGACTCTTCGCCTTTGCTCTTTTTTTTTTTTTCTTTCACGTTTCTTATTGACTTGTAGATCCCAAGAATTCGAGATCGTCACGCCATCTCGGAGAATAGCTACCACACTCTTAGCCCTGGCCTCGTCCCCCGGGTCTCCAGCTGTATGAACAACAAGACCACCTGATATCATCCTGCCGGTGCCTGACGCTCTGTCTTTTCCGTCTCTCTCTTTTTTTTTTTTAACTTGTACTTAATTTTGGATGTTTGCTCTTGCTGTGTCTTCGAGGTCCCCAGGCTTTTCTTCTAGAGTGTCTAATCGCGCGTTCATTCCACCCGGTGACTGCTTTATGTCACGGATTGTTATCTTTATCCCCGGAAGTTTAATTAGGTCGAGTTGGTTGATGGTGGTGTTTAAAGCACCTGTATTCCCCTCGATTTTCTGTCTACTTTTTCCGCCCATAAAAGAGGGGAGTGTTCAAATCTTCAGCTATAATCGTTGCTGTGTTCATTTCTGTTGGGTTTCGCTCAGTGCGTTTCGACCTGCTGACTCAGTGCATTCGGGATGGTCCTATCTTGGTTAACCGACTTTTCAGTGCTGTGAAACGTCCCTCCTTAAATATTTTTTTTTTTCACTCAAAACCTGTCTGCGTGTTTACATTGAAAGTGGATTTCTTGTATACGGCGTGGAGTTGGAGCCTGATCTTTCAACCAGTCCGATACTATCCAGGCAGAATTTTGGGTGTGACTATGACTTTCCCCCTGAGTCGAAATTGCCACAACAGGTCCCATCTCACATTTTTCTCAGGGCACCAGAGTGCGTCTCTCTCTCATTTGCCATCTCAAATGGGTCCTCTGTGGTCGGTATGGAGAGTGACGTTTGTTTCACAGATGAGGTCACCGAGACTGCCGGAGGGGGGTGGTC
This sequence comes from Rousettus aegyptiacus, assembly GCF_014176215.1. Classification (NCBI taxonomy): domain Eukaryota; kingdom Metazoa; phylum Chordata; class Mammalia; order Chiroptera; family Pteropodidae; genus Rousettus; species Rousettus aegyptiacus. The sequence continues at coordinate 118,781,407 of NW_023416308.1, forward strand.
CTGTCCACACAGCAGCACTGGGATGGGGGGCCTCCGCCTTCCCATGAGAAGTTCCCCTCTCCTTACACAAATAAACGAATCCATGGGGCCATTTTGCATTCAGACAGGATCAATCAGAAATTATTCAACCAACCATATCAGAGGGTACGTTTTCTCTTTTGACTTTGAAGTGAATTTTCCAGAAACCATAGGAGGTAGGTGTGCCCTGCAATTGGTTGGCAGCTTGTACCTATTGTTAATGTTAAAACAGGAAAAAAAAAAAAGTCCTGTAAGCCAATTCTCGCATCTTCAGTGCAAGGAGAATGAGCATAATTGAAAGTTGTCCAGGAATATATAGATCTATTTAAAGAAAACCCTCCCTGCCTTCTGCCGGGCGTGCGGCTGAAATGGAGCAAAAAAGGGAAACTGAGCTCGCCCGAGCGGGGGATCGAATATCAAAGGCGACGTGCCCTGCCCGAGTGCAGCCCCATCTGGACTCCTGCCCCCGTGTCACGGTCTGGAGGTGGGTGGACGGGAAAGGTCCCCTCCAACAGGTCACCCGATCTGCTCCCGCCCGCCCCACCCCGCCCCGCCCACCCTCTGCCGGCTCAGGTTAGCCCTGGAAACCGCCCCAGGTCCGGGAATGACACACTTCGTCTGTCCAGACGAAGCAGGGGGCGGGGCACAGATGCCTCCTCTGGGTTCTCCAAGCTTCGCTCGGAGGGCATTTTAATCTGCTGGTCCTCCCAACCAGCGTAGGGAAGCCCCGTGGGGACCAAAAGGAGAACCGGCCTGGCCCCGGGCACCTGCCGTCACGTGGTGGAGACCCGTGTGAGTGTGCGAACACCCGGGGCTCGGACATGAGACACGGGCTTCTTCTGATTGTTAGGTGACGGTGGGGACCACGAGGCTCAGGGTCAGAGAAGGGCTTTAGAAACCAGTCCGATGAACCCGACGTGCTCCGGGAGGAGGCGGGCTTGCCCTGGAGTGAGGTGGCCGCGAATGGCTGTCCTTCAGGAAGGGACGGCAATCCCAGAAGTACCTGCCCTCTCTCGTTTGTGGGACAGTGTGTGCCCCACACGGTCACACACACACACACACACACACACACACACACGGTCTCATTTGCCAGCCCCCAGCATCCTGCCAGGTCTCACAATCCCCATTATACAGTAAGGGAAACTGAGGCCAAGGACCACTTCGGGCATAGTGGCGAAGGAAGACCTCTCAGGGGCGGAGTCAGCATCTCGCAGGCCGGGCAGGGGTGAGGAACAGCGGCTGTGGCTTTGTCCAGGACACAGCGAGGGGCCCAGTGCGAGCCCACCAAAGGGTCTGGGCAGATGTTATTGGAAGCGGAGGAGGCCGCCCCGGGCCCCGGAAGCCCAGACATGGCCAGGCCTCAAGGTGGGTCCTTCCCTGGGGAGGACTGCGCCTGAGCTCGGGCTGAATCGGGGGGCTTAGGGATGGCTGGCTTCCCCACGCCCACGAAGCTGAGACTGTCGTGGGTTCTCACACTTGGAGAAAATCCCCAACCTTGTGCTCAGCAGAGGCTGCTGGGGTCGGGGGCCGTTCCCTTACCGACCCCTGAGGAGAGGCGCTTGCATTGCAATGTCCCACACCGTAGAACTGGGCACCTCCTCACGGGGGTGGCTGGAACTTCAGGGTTCGAAAACCCGAATTGGGCCAACGAACAATGGTTCTGCAAGGCCACATCCCTCGTTCTGCTGACCCCTCTCCGCCTCCCTCCAAGACAACTGACAGGCAGCTCCCTTGGGCGCAGGCATTGGCCTGCCTCCCTGACCTGTTCCCTGGGCGTTCGCGGGAGGTACCACCGGTCGTCAGTGAAGATGATGACGTTTAAGCACCAGTTTAGGACCTTACGTGCCCGGGTTCATCCCGAGGTGAGAAGGGGCTTCTCCGCCCCAGCCTGCAGGTCTTCCCCGCCCCTGGGTCTTGTTTTGGGGCTGGGGGGCTGGCCCCTAGGACAACCTGCCCCAGGTAGGCCTCATGTCGCTTCCTGCTCAGGGTAACAGAGACTGGGTTTCACGGCCACCTCTTCCCTCCAGGACCGGAGGTGACAAGGACCTGGTTGAGCTGGCCTGGCTGCTCCCCTGCCGTCATCAGGAGCATGAGTTATGCCGAAAGGCAGGAGGCCCCCAAACAGACACCCCTCCCCACAAGAAGCCGCAAAGGACATTTCAGGCACAGCCTCAAAAATAAACAAAGCTCACAGCTTGCTCAGCTTTTAAAGTGTGTCATTTGTTATGATTTCTTTCGCATTCTAAATGACCACTTTTGCACCGAATTGGATGTTCTTCTCCTAAAGCAGCCCCTCCAGACTGCATAAGCTTCAGGCGCCCGAAGCCCCGGTCCGCCCTGGCCCCCAGCCCTGCCGTTTGCACCCCTTCCACTCTCGCTCGGGGCCTGGGTGGAGGCTCAGGTTTTGTGTTATTGCACTTCCCACAGGAGATCCGCTTAGAAGGGTATTTCTCATCCTTCTAACAGGGCCGAAAGCTGTCGCGGGTATTCAATTCCCCCGTCTCAGGGTTTGTGGGCATCTCGGGTCCCCCACGAGGCCTCTGGTGAAAGAGGAAGCGAGGGAAGCTGAGAGGGGTGGGGGCAGGGCTCTGCGGGATCTCGCTCAGACCAGATGGCAGGAGCAGGTGAGCCCGTGAGCAGGTGAGCAGGGCTCAAGGACGCCCTCCCTCTCGCGTCTCTCCAGGGTCCTCCAGCCCCTACCCTTGTCCAGACCAGGACAGGAGGCTGGGGGAAGCCAGCTTCGTGCGGCGTTGCCGGCCCCGGCGAGGGCTGACCAGCTACCATTGCGCGCAGGGCAGGCAGGCACTTCCAGGGCAAACGCCCTGCGACCTGGGGCGTGTGAGTGTGCCCTCACACGGCCGCCTCTCCGTGCGCGTGCAGAGAGAGCGTGTGCTCTGGCGTCTCTTCTCCGTGTAAGACACTGGCCCTGTGGGACCGGGGCCCCACCTTATGACCTCAGGTAACCTTAATTGGTCTGTCAAAGCCCCATCTCCAAACACAGCCAGTCACACTGGGGCTTGGGGCGTCAACATATGAATCCGGAAGGGACACAAATGTCCCTAATACCGCTGGTTTGTTCTCTGCTCCTATCATTTTGCCTTTTCCTGAATGTCATAGAAATGGAATTACACGACATATAAGGGGAAAAGTCCAATTTTTCCCCTTACTATACTGTGTGTCAATATTTTAATGTGTGTGGCATATTTCATCCTTTTTCTTTGCTGAGTAGTATTCCATTACACAGATGTACCACAACCGTTTATCCGTCGACCAGTTGACAGACACTTGGGTCCTTTTGAATTTCTGCCAGTTTTAAATAAAGCCACCCCAAACACTCCCACACAGGCTTATGTGTGAACATAAGTGTTCATTTCTCGTGGGTGAATACCTGGGAATGGGATTTGGGGTCCTTTGGTGAGGGAATCGTTTTTCTAAGAAACCGCTGAACTGTTTTCCACGGTGACCCTGCCGTTTTTACATTGCGTGCCATCCAGCTCCTCTGCACCCTCAAAGCCCTTAGTCTTGTCAGGTTTGTTTGTTTGTTTGTTTGTTTGTTTTTTCAAGAAAAAATAAACGTTATCGTGCTGTTCTTCCAAGAGGTAAGCGGTATCTCAGCGTGGTTTCGATATGCTTTCCGTAGTGACCGACGGTGCTGAACGGATTTTCATGCACTCATTTTTCAGCCATTCATCTCCTCTGGTGAGATGTTTGTTCAAACAGTTGACTCATTTCTTTGACTGTGTAGTTTGTTCTCTTGCTATCGGGTTTTGAGAGTTCTTTAAATATTTTGGATACAAGTCCCTTATCGGACGCTTGGTTCGCAAATATTTTCTCCCAGTCTGTGGCTTGTCTTTTTCGTTCTTTAAAGAGTATCTTTCGATGACCAGACGTTTTTAGTGTGGATGAAGTCTAATTTATCAGTTTATTCTTTCATAGATTTTTTTAAGTGGATGTATTTTTTACTGATTGTGATTTTGGTGCCACAGCAAAGAAATCTTTGTCTAACCCAAGGATACAAAGATTTAGCGCCTCTGTTTTCTTGTAGAATTTTTATAGCTTTGGGTTTCACATTTAGTTCAGCGATTCCTTCTGAGCCGACGTGTGTTTATAATTTTCACCGTGTTTGGAAGAACTGCAGCCATTATTTCTTCGAGTATTTTTTATTGTTTTTCCCTTCCTTCCGTCTGGGACCCCATCGCGTGAACGTTAGAACTTTTAACGTCGTCCCGCAGGTCACGGAGTCGCCGTTCATTCTTCGCGGTCTTTTTCCTCCCTTTTCTTCGGCGGAATGGGTCTAACGTTGCCAGGTCTTTGCATTCCACGACCTTCTGCCCTGCAGTATTCGAGCTGCTCTGATGTCAAGGTGGCGAGTTTTTTATTTCAGGAGCCGCATCTGTCATTTCTAGAAGTTCCGGTCGTGCGGGTGTGTGCGTATACGTCTCCCTGTCCTCTATTTCTTTCTCATTACGCTCACGCCTTCCTTTCGATTCCTAAACACACGTAGTGGAGCCGTTTAAAAGTCATCGCCTGCGAGTTTCAACATCTTGGTCACGTCCGCGTCTGTTTCTTTTGACTGATTTTTCTCCTGGTCTTGGGCCACATTCGTCGCCCGTTGGCATGTCTAGTAATTTTTGGCTGCGTGCTGAGTAGTACGAATGCCGCGTTGTTCTGAGTGTGGATGTCGTTCTTTTACAGTGGATTGACGTTTGTTTTGGCAGGCGGCGAAGTTCCTCGTGAATCGGTTTCATCTTGGTGGAGCTTGTTTCTAAGCTCTGTTGGTGAGGTTCTAGAGTAGCTGTACCGTAGGACGGACTGGCTCGTCACCACGACTGAGCCGTGATCCTCTGGGTCTCCGCCGAGCGCGTGTCCTGGGCCTTCGGCAAGGTCCCTCGGCTCCAGCGGGTGGGAGCTGTGTGCATCCCTGGCTCACGGGGCTCCGGTCATGCTGCGCCCAGCCTCGCGCCTTCTCCACACTGATGGGCAGCTCAGTCTCACAGCGGTCATTCCCCCACGGGCGGCGGTGGGGATTCCACTCCTCAATTTCCGTGCCTGAGAAATGGGATGACGATCCCTCCCGCCGGGGGCGTCCTCCCAGCCCCGCCCCCGAATCCCAGGCCGGCCCCCGCCAGTCCACTTCCTGTCCTTGTGATCTCGACCACTCTAAGGACCCGCCTCCTCTCTTTGTATCACCTTGGAGTATGGGAATCTTTTTCTAGAGGTACCGGGCGATCGACTACGGAGCGGGGTCGAGCCTCTGGGATCTCGGGGGGCCTGGGTCCCCGGCGAGGTGAGGGGGGTGCGCCCTCCCTGGGCACGTACACCCCTCCGTCTCTTACTTTCTCACTTCCCGGCCTCGGCCCACCAGCCACACCCCTGTCCCAGGTCCCTACCTGTCCCTGTGCACCGCACGGCATCTGTCCTGTGGGCGGGGCCATCGGTGCTCTGTGTCCGGCTGGCACTGAGGCCGTGTGAGCCTCAGTGTGCCCGGCCACACGGCGGGGCTCAGATCCCCGCGCCGACCCCTGTGGGCCCGCGGGATTCAGGGCGCCTGGCCTCTGCATGTCGTAGGTGCCGCCTCGTTCCCATTGTGTTTTTTCTGGCTCCTGCGTGGGCTCCCTCACGGGGGGCGGCGGCGGGGGGTGGGGGGTGTTTCGTGCCTGCATGGGGCAGCAGGGAGCCGAGGGTCCGGGCCGCCCGTGGGGAGAGCGAGCATCAAAGGAGCCGGCGCAGCCGAAGCGGCCTCGCCCGGATTCTTGAACACGGCCTCTTGATGGACCGATTGTGTAACCACATTCCTCCCGAGGAAACACATCTGCCCCTCGGAGAAGGCGCGAGAGCTTCCCAGACTCCGAGGGGCCCTGCGGGGCGAATTAATTCTTCCTTATTCCATTCCTGGGCTCTCGCGTTGGCCAAGTGCTCGGCACACAGACGCCCGCCCGCCCGCCGGGGTCGCCCAGACGCGGGGGCCGCCGAGTCGCAGGTAGTGTCCACCATCCCGCAGCGTCAGAGGACGCTCCAAAAAGGCAGATTCCCACCCACCCCTTGGCCCTTAGCCCGGGACCAAGGGTCTGTCGTGGACAGGTGGGCCGGCTCCCTGGCGCCCGTCCGCGTCCGTCCGTCAGCTCAGCCGGCTCCATGCGGCCGGGGCTTTCGCCCGGCCACTCACTGTTTCCTTCCTCAGCAGGCCATTGTTTACCCTCCGTCACCTCTGCAAACACACTCCAGGGCCGGAAACGCCACCTGCGGTGAAGATTTCCGAGTGGGGCCAGTTCCCAGGGTGTGGAGCGTGCACCGCCCGGAAGTGGGGGCGGGGGTCACGGCTGGAGCGGAGCCGCCTCGGCAGGGACCAGGGACCAGGGACCAGGGACGGCTCCTTACCGCGAGGCCTCCCTCGAACGGCCCGCCGCGCCTCCTCTCGCTCTCTCCGCTGCCTCTGCTCCCCGCTTCATTCAGGACGGAGGCCGGAGATCAGGGTTGGAACCCCGTCAGGGCCACTGACGAGCCCCGAGCCCGGCAGCCCCCGGCATCCTCATCTTTAGAGTGGGGGGCTGACCCCACTCCTCCAAGCCAGCACGTGGGGGAAGGAGAACAGGAGGGTGGGAGGGCGCGCTGAGGACGTGCCCAGTGCCGGGGGGGGGGGGCTCGGGAATGGCCCCTGGGTCCCCCGGTTGCTCAGTGTCCTGGGCAGTGTGTCGCGGGGCCTTGCCCCAGGGGAGGGCAGGGGATCCCGTCCGGGCGTCGCCAACGGGCCCCGGGCGTGGCGGTGACAGTCGAGCGGTGAGGGTTCGCCGTCGGGGCTTCCCGGTACCCGCTGCGTGCCTCGGTTTCCCCAAGGCGAGGTGGAGGCGATGCTGATGGCCGTGCTCGTGGGGCGGCGGTGCGGGTCTGCACGATCCTCGCGCGGAGCCCGTCACGCGGGGCCGTGTTTATCGTCAACGCGTAACGGTGTCTGGGCCGCAGCAGCGGGGACGTCGCGAGCCGCGGCCCAGATGCGGGGTGCAGGGGGTTGGCGGGGTTTGGCCCCCGATGGGCTCGATGTCAGAAGCGGCGAGGGAGCTGGCCCACGCTGGGCCCCTCCCGGAGTCGGTGGCCAGGAGGGCCAGGGCGGAGGAGCTCGCATGTCTTGTCTGCAGACGCCCGGCCCCCGCCCAGCCACCCGCCGTGGCCCCTGCCGCCCGCCCGCCCGCTGCAGCCCGGGCGCTTCGTCCACCTCGGAGGGGGCGGGTCACGGCGGAGGCCATGGCTCCCGAGCACAGGTGGGGATGGTGCGTCCTGACGGCCTGAGGGTGGAGCCCTGGTGGCTCCGGGCTCCCGGACGCCCCCACGGCCCGGCCCCTCCGGGCGCCTCCAGCCCGGGCGGCTCGGACGCCCCTGAGAGCGGCCCGTTCGCCGACACGGCACAGGGACGGAGGGCGCATTGCCGAGGGCGCCAGCCCGGCCTCTGCGCCCTGCCGGCCGCCCGACCACAGGAATTGCTCTGCTCGCCCTCGCGCGCGGCTCCGGGGCGGCCTCCCGGCCCCCCTCGTCCTCCCTTCAACGCGGCCTTCGGGCCGGAGGCCGAAGCCTCGCCACACGAGCCTCGCCACCCTCTTCCAGAACCTACTCGCCGCTCGGTGCCCGTGACGGGCACCGGCCCAGGGCCCGGGCCTGCCAAGCGCCTCCCGTGCGAACACCTGCCCTGGGCATCTCCCGTGGGAACCGGGAGCCGCGCAGGGCCTGGCGTCGGTCCCCGGCCCGGCCCGTGACATTAGGCAGATCAAAGCCCCATTGTAAAAAAGTCATGTTCGCTCCGTTCAGCCGCCGGGGGACAGCCCTTCCCTCCTCTCAGACGTGCTCAGGGGGGCACTGACCCCCGAGGCACGGCCCTCATTGGACCCCCCGGCGCTCCTTCAGGCTACATTGTCTTCCCTGGGTCTGAGGCACGGCCTGAGAGGGCGCGAGAGCGTGTGGGGTGGCCCGCTCCTCCCCGGGGCCTCAGGGGACCGAGCTCCCACTAGGTGCTTCGGGGAGCAGCCCCGGGGCCAGCGGTGAGGGGAGGGCGGCTGGAAGGGCCCGGAGGGCAGGCCGAGAGGGAGGTGAGTGTAAGCGTCTACGGATGCTCCCAGGGACACTTCCCTCGCTCCCGATGTCCCCCACTGGGCGCCCCATGGGGTGGGGGCGACTCAATCACATTATTTAAGCAGCCGAGTGGCAGCGTGCAGGCCGGCAGGGCTCTCGCAGCGCGTGGACCCGCTGGCGCGGCTGCTGCCTGGAGCTGGCGCGGGGAAGGAGCAGTGTGCCTCACTGGGGGACACCCGGTTGCTCAGGGTGCCTGGAGCCCGTGGTGGGGTACAGGCGCTGAGGCTGGGGGGCCGTCTGGGGCCTGCTGACCGCCCCTCGCCGGACAGGGCTGAGGCGGGCGAGGCGCCCCGAATAGCAAGCAAGGACTGGGGCTGGGGGCCGGTCTCGACCTCGGCCCGCGAGAACGGGCAGAGCACGCGCCGCGGGCCTTTCTCCCGTGTGGCGTGGATGCCCAGAGGGGGTGGCGAGGCAGAGCTGGGGGGCTGGCCAGGTGTGCTATTGTAATCTGGCCTTTGCCTCCTTTCCGGGCATGGGGTTCCTAAAAGCCTCGGAATCTCCTGCGATGGGAGCACAAAGGTGTCCTCCGGTATTCTGACGCGGCGACGCTTAGAAGCCACCTGCAGGTGGGGGCTGGTTGCCAGGGGAGCCAGCCATGGGCTCAGAGAGTTGACCTTTCATTCGCGACCATGGGCCGGAGCGGCCAATGGCCAATGACTTCATCAGTCATGACTACGTGACGAAACTTCTAGAAACGGGAGCTTCCGGGGAGAGGCGTCCCCCACGCCTCACCGGTGCGTCTCTGCACCTGGCTGGCGGCACCCGCCCTGCTTGGCCTCTGAGCCCCAGCCACGAGTGCCCCCCCCCCCGGGCGAAGCTCCCCCAATGCCACCAGGGCCCCTGCTCTGCGTCCCCACACCATGGGACGTGCCCCTTGCCCGTGACTGGCACTGGAGTTCGTGCGATGCCGGGACGTGTCTGCGTGGTGCCCACCGGTCCTCGCAGACGCCCCGGGCCACTCCGGTGCGGTGGCCCCTTCTGGGACATCCTGGGGCCCAGGGCCCTCAGGAGACTATGCGCGGCCATGGTCCAAGGGGCCCCTGGAATCTGTGACCGGGAGCTCTCTCCCTTCCCTCCTGGGCAGAACAAAAACCACACTTCAACCCCAGCACTGTGACATTGTTGAGACACTAGAAGGACCAGAAAGATCTAGAAGAATCTAGAAAGACCCAGAAGAACCTGAAGAGAACTGGCCCTGAGCACCCTGTGTCTGGCGTGCAGGCGGTGCCCAGGAAGTCGTCGCTGACAGGCGGGATCACCTGGTTTAGCCTGAAACATCGGGAGGAGCCTGAGAGGGGGAGGGCCGGGCGGAGGAGGAAGGGCGAGCCCAGCCGCAGAGGACGGAGCGGGAGCGGATCCGCCAGCTGCCTCGGCTCCCCGCGCCGCCCCGTGGCTCCCAGGCTCGGACCCGAGGGCAGACAGAGTCCTCGGAGTGGGCACGGGCTCGCTCCGTGGAGAAGGCCGGGTGGGGGGCAGGGGGGGGGGGCACCCACACGGCGCGGCCTTGCCGGGGACCTGCGGAGCCGCCCTGGCTCCCGCTGCAGGTCTGGGCGGAGTGGGACCTTCCTGGGTGTCACGGTGGTGGCCAATTCGGGGCGCCGGGACCGTCGGCCCGCAGGGCGCGTGCTCACCGCGCGGTTTGCTCCGCGGGCCGCTGACTCCCTTGCCGCGGCTCCGGCGGCTCTGCTCCTGCTGCTCGGCTCCCTACGTGCAGCAAGGACGGGCCCAGCCCTTCCCCCCGCGGGAGCGCTGCGTGCAGGTGGCCAAGGGGCAGGGGACCGGCACGGGGACCGTCCACACCGCTGAGTGCCCGCTGCGCGTGCGGCCCGGCGCCCAGCGCCTCGGGGCCCCCGGAGCGACCCTGCAAGACCCCACCCCCACCCCGGGGAGCTGGCGGCCCGGACGCAGGTGCCGGAGGGAGATGGCAGTGGCCGCTGGGGGGCTTCACGCCATGCGAGGGCCTCACGCCAGGCGGGGCTCAGCTGAAGAGCCCACAAGACAGTGCGGATCCCACAGCGGGTTGGGCTGGGGCAACCGTTCTCATTCCTGACAAGTATTTGTCGAGCGCCTCCTGTGTGCCCGGGCCCCGCCCCGCCCGCCAGTGCGCTGGTGACAGCCTCACGCAGGGGCAGCCCCCCACACACACACGCGCGCGCACACACACACACACACACACGCATAATCTCACCTGTGGCCAGGACAGGGCCATACTGGGAACTGGGACGCTCCGAAGAAATGACAGCCTGGGTCCTGAGGGGTCAGCTAGTCCCTCGGTGACAGAAATGAGGGTGGCAGAGCCTGGGGACAGGGACGGAGGCCAAGGGCAGGCGACAGGGACGGGAGGCCAGTTCCCGGCCGGGACGGTACAGGACTGAATCCTGGAGGCTCGTGAGTGCCCGGCGCAGGGCAGGCTTTGGCGGAGCGGTCACACAGTTGTCCAGGGCCCCACACCTGGGGCTGGCCCTCGGTCCGATGCCCTGTGCTCGCTGTCCTGAGACCCTTCATCATTTCTGAACGAGGGCCCCGTGTTTTCATTTTGCACCGGGCCCTGCGAGTCCTGCCCACCTTGCTGCTGCCCAAGACCCAAGCCCGGCCAGAGGCCGGCGGGCAGCCCAGGCTCGGCCCTTCCGCTGTCCTCTTGCGTGGGAGGGGGTCGGGGCTGCGTCAGGGCCTGGGGCTTGCCCTCTCTGCTGGGCAGGCCCCCCTCACGGATAATCACATGGGGAGCTAAGTTGCTTACCCTCAGGTGGGCCCCAGGGCCTGGCGTCTCACGAGGACGGGGCTCCCCCGGGTGCCTGCGGGAGCAGGGAACAGAGTGTCTGCAGGGAGGGCAGGGGCTTTTCAGGACAATGTCAGAGCCTGGGCCACATCCTGCGAAGTGTGGCTTCCCGGGGTCCGAGGCTCAGAGCGGTCAGGTGGCTCACCGTCACTGGTCAGTGGGGGCAGCGCCAGAACCCCGAGGCCAGTCGGGACGGCCCTTCCGTAGACGGGGCCGGAGGGCAGACATTCCCGTCCTGCTTCGCACAGCCTGGGGACCCGAGCCGGACGCGAGCCGCCGAGGCGACTCCTGACCTCAGCTTCATCACAGGGCCTCTCTCCAGGCGTCGGGAAGGGGCTTCGTCCCTGCCCCAGAGGCCTCGCGAGAGCCCCCAGCAACACTGGGGACTCGCTCTGTCTTCGGAGAGGAGCCCCGACGTGCACGGGGTGCACCCAACGAAACCTGGGTCCCTGAGCGGAGGGGGGGGAGGGCGGAGGGCGCGCGCTCCAGGACGCGGGGCGGCCCGGCCCTCACGAGGCTCGGCCGCAGCTGGGAGGCAGCGAGATGGGCCGGAATGTCAAGGGGACGAGGACGGGTTGGCCGGTGCTCAGGAGGGAGGGCTAAGTAAGCAGCCCTGAAGGATTAGGAAAACTCCGGGCGGAAAGAGGCGTGGAGGGCCCTTTGCGAATCAGACGGGAAGCCAGATAGGGCGCTGAATGAATAGGAGAGGCTTCGGATGGAGGGCCCTGCTGGGGACAGGTGGAAGGCTACCCGGGGTCAGGCTGGAGGAGGAGGGCCCTGGGCAGCCAGTCGTCCCTGCCACCCCTGCGGCCGGGGAACCAGGCCAGTCGGCACCCGCCTACCTGCCCGCCGGGCCCTCACAGGCTGCTCGGGGCCCCTCGGGGCTGGTCCTGCACTTGCCCCCCTATGTGGCAGCCAGCCCTCCCCGGTCCTGGGGGCCCTACCAGCTGTGGGGAGGGCACGCCAGGCAAGGAGGGCGGGCAGGCAGAGGTCCTGCGAGGGGCAGGAGCAGACCCAGCCTGCCTGGTTCCTTCCTAAGGGACAGTCACCTGTGTGGGTCTTTCCAATGCTTCCTGAAGCTTTTGTTCAGGCTGTGGCCACAGGCTCTCCCGGGCTGTGGGGGCCGTGCCGTGCCTCCGGCCCCCAAGAGGGGCTGCTGCGTGGTGCCCCCACATCCTCGGTGGTGGCCTCGTGGGCTTTGGGGCCACGTACTCCTCAGCAAGGAGGCAGCTGCAAGTGTGGCTCACACGGTGTGTGGGTGGGTGAGACCAGGAGCCCCTGCTGGGAACCCCGAGGTCTCTAAGCATCGTCCCCTGGCCCCAGCCACGCACCAGGGTGGGCCAGAGTGCAGCATCCTAACATTTCGGGGCTTCAGAAGTCACTTGGGCAGTGTTCCTCAAACAGGGTTCCGAGGAACACTGGGCCCTGAGGCAGCCCGGGGAAATGACTTCCGAGGTCAAATTGGCTCAGAACCCCTGCATTTTCTCCTCTCGGAGGGACGGTCCCCAGGACAGTCCCGTGGGGCCCGAGCTTCCTCGGTCCTTCCCGTTGACAGCCCGTGGAAGGGACGCGAGCCCACACTCTGCCCACGTTGGGTGCAGCGAGATCCACTTCCTGCCCTTGGACTTGCACGTGGACTGTCTGGAGGGTGGGCCCCCTGCTGCTCCGCCTCCCCCTCGGGGACGGGGCGCCGGCGGGGCATCTGCTCCTTCGGTGGGAGCCCCTTTCCGCCCGTGTGGCCGGATCACAGAGTGGGGGGCCGGGGCTCTGTCCCGGCCGGAGCTAGAGGTCCGTGCAGTTACAATGGCGCTGCGGACTTGCCTCTCTTCATGCTCCTGGTCCCTGGGGAGGCTGGGGACAAGAGGGGTCCCCCATCCTGTCCAGGGAGGGTGAAAAGGCGGGGGGGTTGGAGAGGACCCCCGGGCCCAGCAGTGCCATTTGGCACGCACAGAGGGTGCCAAAGCCCGGGACGCCGGGCAGAGAGGGGCCTCCCACACCTCGGCTTCGGGGCTGATGACTCGGGCTGAGCAGGGACCTGCGGAGGGCAGGGCACATGGGGGCGGGGCCAGGCAGGCCCGGGGTGGGGAGCCAGGTGGGGTACGGGGGTTTGGGAGGGGCTGGGGGTCAAGGCGCACGGGTTTGTGCCTGGGACCCTGCGTGAGCGGCCGAGTGGGACGTATGAGGGGAGGAACCTCCCAGCCGGCGGAGGCCCGCGAGGCGGCCGGCCCGGCAGAGCAGCCAGCACCTGTTCGCGGGAGCTGCTCCAGCGAGAACCAGGCGGAGCGGCGTAGGCTAGAGGGGCAGAGTGTGGCCGTTGCGGCCCTCACTCGCTCACGCACTCCTTCCTTCCTTCCTTCCTTCCTTCCTTCCTTCCTTCCTTCCTTCCTTCCTTCCTTCCGCACCTACTACGTGCAGGACACGGCTCTTCCCCTTCCTCGTTCTGCGGCCTCGAGCAAGTCATGACTTTGCTGAGTTGGGTTTCCTCCCTGGAGAGAGTGAGTCTGAGAAACAGGGCCTCAAACAGCCCTCAGGGGACACTGTTGGCTTTGGACGGGCCCCCTGCCTGGGCCACCGCGGGGACAGAGAGCCGGCGTGGGCGTGAGGACGGGCCCAGGAGGCAGTGACCCTGTGTGTGAGGGTTGTAAGTGGCCCGGTCTGCTGACCGGCACAATGGGGCAAGGGCCCGGGCCTGCTGGGGTGTGGGGGCCCAGGACCGGGACCTCCCGGACTCGTGCCTTATACAATTCACCAAGTTCCTTACCCACGGTGGCTTCCCCCACGGGCCCAGCGTGGAGACGGGACCGTGGTGCCTGGGGAGGGACAGGGCTTGGCCCACCGCACATCCAAGGGGACGCCTCCGGCCGGGTGAGATTAGGAGCCCAAAGAGGCCAAGCATCTTCTCTGTATCCAGCTGCCTTTCCTTTGCAGCCTGTGGGGGCCTGGGGTTTCCGGCCAGAATCTCAGCCTGTCAAAGCTGGAGGGACCGCGGGAGCTGGTCCCCGCTGGCGGGTCCGGAGCGCCCTGGGCCCCAGGGAGGAGCCACAGGACTGTGGTCAGGGGCGTGGCGAGGGTCTCCGGGGCTCCGTCGGCTGCAGTGGGGCCACTCCACCTGTGTCCACCGGTGTTTTCGCTCCTGACCGCCGCCTGTGCCGGAGTCCCCCAGGTGGGCAGTGCCCTCCAAGGACATGTAGCAGGTCAGTGCCAAGGCCGGGCTCTCCCTCCAGCTGTTTCAGTGGGGAGGGGGAGGGGCCGCGCCTTGGCCTGCAGCCGCCCAGCCTCAGTGGGGCAGGAGCGGAGGTGATGGAGAGGGGCTGCCTCGCCTAGAGCTGCGGCTCAGGCGCTGGACTCAGCACAGCTGGAGGGGAGAGGGGCCTCCCCGGCCTGGCCCCGCCCCCCTCCCGGCGGCTCCCGGACTCGGCACAGCTGGAGGGCACACTGGCTCTCTGAGGTGGCTCTGAAGATACACGGGCAGCACCCAGACCACGAAGCTGGGCATCGGGCGTTTGCGAAGAGTTTCTTGTGCAACTGGAGGTGATCAGAAGGGACCCACCCACTCATCGCCCACCTGCTCCCAACCTGTCTCTCCGTCCAGCTTTCTGTTCTTCATTCCAGTCCTCCGCGCAGTCACCCGCCTTCATTCGCTCATTGCTTGCTTACCCTAGTCATCCGTCTGTCGATCCGTTCATTCGAAGGTCCAACCATGCATGCGCCCATCTATCCGTTTCCCCCTCTCTTCACCCATTTGTCCATCCGTCCGTCCATCCATCCACCCAGTCGCCCCTCACCCGTTCACCCCTTCCGTCATCCACAGAGTCATCTACCAGTCTATCTGCTCCCAGGCGATCCATTTACCCATCCCTCATCCATCCGTCCATCGCCCATCCTTCTCGACATCCATCCATCCACCCATCATCTATCCATCCTCCCACCCCACTCATAAGCACGGCACTCATTTATTCACCGTCTATCCATCTATCTGTCCAGCTGTCCATCCACCTGTCCCTTCACTGATCCAGCCAAGTATCCATGAGCAAATAATGCCAAACGAAAATTGGTCACAGAGTGGCAGAACGAAGCCATGTCTGGAATTGTGTGACTCCGTCTACTTAGTAGATGAAATCATTGAGTCATGGAGGGCAGCGTATGTATTAGAAAAAACTACTCAGGGTCAGACAGACCTGGGTTCGGATCCTCACTGCAGCATCTCATTAGCTGCGTAGTCTTGGGTCGGTTTCTTTTTCTGAGCCTCAGTTTCTTCCTGTGTCAAGCAAGAGTATGAGATAGTTTGGGGGATTTAAAAATAAAACGTGTAAGGTTTCTGCCCGTAGTAGCTTCTTAATCAAAGTTTATGCCCTGGGGGAATGACCATTCAGACAGCGCTGTGCCCAGAGCTCGTTCCTCTGGTCCCTGACCACCTGGCCATCCTGTGCAGGTGCTCATCTTGGCCACCAGTGCAGCTGACCGGTGCCAAACAGTAGGCTTGCCACCCAGATGTGGCTCCGGGCTGGCCTCTGGCCGCCCGTGAAGGAAGCCGCGGCTCCTGGCCTCCCCCGTCCCCGCCACGCTGCCAGCCGAGCGTGCAGCCCAAGGGACCGGCCCGCGACCCCAGGATGTGAGGCGTAGCTTTGCGCCGTCTCCTCCGCCCGCCCGCCAGGCACGGGATGGGTACACACAGAGAGCGGAACAGAACTCAGAGCCAAAGTCCTCTGAGCTCATCTCCGTCCACCCCGCTGGGCAGGCCTGGCCCGCTCCCACGGTAGGTAAATACAGGGTTCTGTTCACGTGGCAGCACGGCTGGCCCGAGGTGGCCGGGTAGGCGGCTTACGTAAGGGCGGCATGGCACCTGGCAGCCCCTGGGTGCTGCGGGGGAGAGAGGCCTCCTGCACAGTGCGGCTTGCACCCAGGTGCTGGCCCCTGGGGGCCACCTGCTTGGACCTGGGAACCCCAGATGTCAGGCATGAGACCTCGCCTGCCGGCTGGGCTCCCGACTTCCCGTGTGGCCCCTCGGGGTGGACGCGCATGTCTACGGCTCACCGCGCCCGGCCGGCCTCCACACGTCCTCTCACGGGGCCCTCCCATCGTCCTCTCTTTGTGGATGGGGCGGCCCTCAGAGAGTTCACTCAGAGCAGGGTTGGTTTGACTCAGCTGTGCTGGAGGCTGAGGCCCCCGCCCCGGGCTGCCGGTCCTCGGGCCGGCCGAGGCTCTGCCCGGTGTCCCTGGGGCTCTCCCGGCCCGCTCAGCGTGTCTGAGGCTGGCAGCCACCATGTCCGGTGGGGCCACCAGGCTACACTCGGCCCCATTGTCCTGCCACCTTCCTTCCATCACGCGACACCCTTCCACGTTCCACCGCTGCTCAGGGGACCCCTGGGTGCCTGGCCCAAGCCCACCGGGCTGTCCCCTCTGGGAAGCCCTCCCTGACCCCGAGGCCCAAAGTCTCCAGGGTCTCCTTGGACCACAGGACCAAGGGGAGAGTGACCCTGGCCTGGGAGTGGCCTTGCGGGTAGAGCAGCGCTGTGAGGCACCCCCTGTGCCCCCACACTGGCAGGGCCCGAGTCCGGAGTTTGAGAACCACGTCGCCGTGGATGCTGATCCCCGCCCCACCCTGTCACCAGGCACCGACCTTCCGCAGGCAGCCGCCATGTCTCCTCTGCCTTCTACCTCTCTCTCGGCCCAAGCCCAGCACCGAAAACTCCTGGGGGCCCAGCGGGTGGGTGGATGGATGGATGGATGATGGATGGGTGGTTGGATGGATGGATGGGTGGATGGATGGATGGATGATGGATGGGTGGTTGGATGGATGGATGGGTGGATGGATGGATGGATGATGGATGGATGGGTGGGTGGATGATGGATGATGGATGGATGGATGGGTGGGTGGGTGGGTGGATGGGTGGATAGATGATGGATGGATGGATGATGGATGGATGGATGGATGGATGGGTGGATGGATGGATGGGTGGGTGGATGGATGGATGATGGGTGGGTGGATGATGGATGATGGATGGATGGATGGGTGGATGGATGGATGGATGGATGATGGATGGATGGATGGGTGGGTGGATGATGGATGGATGGATGGATGGATGGGTGGGTGGATGGATGGATGGATGATGGATGGATGGATGGGTGGGTGGATGATGGATGGATGGATGGATGGATGGATGGGTGGGTGGATGGATGGATGGATGATGGATGGATGGATGGGTGGGTGGATGATGGATGGATGGATGGATGATGGATGGATGGATGGGTGGGTGGATGATGGATGGATGGATGGATGGATGGATGGGTGGGTGGATGGATGGATGGATGATGGATGGATGGATGGGTGGGTGGATGATGGATGGATGGATGGATGGATGGATGGGTGGGTGGATGGATGGATGGATGGATGGGTGGATGGGTGGATAGATGATGGATGGATGGAGGGATGGATGGATGACGGATGGAAAGGTGGAGGGATACACGGACACACGGTTTAACAGAGGGAGGGCGGCCGAGGAGGGCGGGAGGGACAGACAGATGGGGCGAGGCGGCAGGCGGCACAGCGCCATGACCCCGCGGCACGCAGCCGGGCTGCAGTTCACGCCCGGGCTCTGCCCGCGGCCGCCGCGTGACTTGGGCTGGGAACCGCACCTCTCTGCCTCTCCTTTCTGCTTTTCATCTGTGCAAAGGAACACGTCCGAGCCTTCCCCTGGCGCGGTCGTGAAGATTAAACGAAGCAGTCGTGCCCCGGCAAAGGACACTTGACTGTCCCCCTGCCTCCCCCTCTCCAGGACAGAGCCGGCCCCAGCTCCCGCAGGGCGGGGCGCCTGTGCAAGCCATTCCTGCACGGGGCGTGCCGGGGCTCCCCCCTCCAGCCCCCTCGCCTGCTACAGCCCCGGGGTGCGGGGTGCCTCTCCCAGGTATGTCCTGGTTATGTAACCGCCGCGATGCCAGCCAGCTTCCCTCCGCCTCCCGCCCGCGTGTTTACTTTTTGGCTCAGGGGAGAGTTCCATTCAGAAGAAATTGCTATCGTTTCTCAGCCTTCCCATGGGAAAGTGGCTGTGGGAGGGGCCCGGCGGCCCAGCAGGGGCGGGGCGGCGGGGGCCCGGGAAGCAGGCGAGCGGCTCACGCTCTCCCGACTCTCGGGCTCACCCTCCGCTCTATCTCTTTACAAAGGCCACAAAGAATTTTTCTTTGCCTGACCTGATTTTCTGATAAACCTGAAAAACGCTTCCTAAGAAAAAGGTGGGCCATTGGCTCATCTCCTTCCCTGGTCGTGACCTTTTCACGTCTTACCAGATGTCGTTACCATTTCGTTCATTCGTTTTCGTGTGTGTATGCGTCCACCTGTCCGTCCGTTCATTCGTCTGCCTATCTGTATGCCGACCCATCCATCCACCCACCCAGTTATCTACCCATCTACTCACCACCCATCCACCCATCCATCCATCCATCCATCCATCCATCCGTCCATCCATCTGTCCATCCATCCATCCACCCACCCGTCCGTCCATCCACCCACCCACCCATTCGTCCATCCATCCACCCATCCATCCATCCATCCATCCATCCATCCATCCACCCACCCGTCCGTCCATCCACCCATCCATCCGTCCATCCATCTATCCATCCATCCATCCATCCATGCATCCTTCCCTTCCTTCACTCAACATGTACCAAATTAGTAGAAATTTCCTCATCTGTGAAACGAGGCAATAATGGCACTTGGCTTATTATATGGGGGACATAATAAGACATAGACGTGGAAATTCATGGATTCATTGTGAGGCTTCTGGTGGGAGATTTCAGGCCACGCGATTTGGGTGGGGGACATCTAGACAGGGCGAGAGATAGCGCTCGCCTTTGGGGGTCCCTGGGTAGTGGAGCAGCCAGCTCCCGGGGTGTCTGTGGGGGGATGCAGGCAGGGGGCGAGGCCAGGGCAGGTACGGAAGGGTCCGGAGGGCCGTGGTGGGCAGACTGGACTGGGGGTTTTGAGCAAGGTAGGACATAGTCACGTGGGTGTTTGGGAAGGACCTTTTCCAGTGGCCGCGTGGGGAAGGTATGAGACCTGGGACTCCACCGCGGTGGGGAGCTGGTTAGGACACCCCAAGTCGCTGCAGTAGATACCACGCGACTAAGGGACGGCGGGGGAGACGTGGCATTGCACTCCACAAACGTTCTTCCTTCTACACGCGGAACGTGTGGGCCCGGCATCGACCACCGAGGCCGCAGGCGACCGAGGGCCCCCCAGACGCCCTGGTCACGCCGTGCCGTGGCGTTCACGCCTCCCCCCATCCCGCGTCCCTGGCAGACGTCGCTAACCGACCACTGCCCTCTTTCTCCCGAAGCCGAGCTGCTGCCGTCCAGCGCGCTGGCCGCCGTCCGCACGCGGCTCTTCCCGTCTAAATCAGCTGACGCGAGGTGAGGGCCGACAGCCGCGTTTCCAGGGCTCGATGTCGACATGCGGCCGGCGGCTCCGTCTTGGACAGAGCGGGCCCAGGGCACCACCGTCATCGCAAAAGTCCCCTCGGGCGGTGCTGGCCCCGGGGAGCCTCCGATGGCCAGTCACTTGTACCAGGAAGGAGAACAGACCCTCGGGGTCCCCCCGGGCCAAGAGGGAGCGAAGCCCGCCGAGCCTGAGCCCAGCCAGCCTCACTTCTCACCATGGGCTTTGTTTCCGTGTGACTTTTACGTGTGGCGAGGTCGTACTTACCAGGGCACAGACCTTCGGGGCCGACCTTCTCGAGTTTGCTTTTAGTGTCTCTTAAGAAAAAGATAAGCGTGAACCCCGCGCCTTGCCGCGTGGCCCAGACGTAATCGGCGAGCCTCGCCTCTGCCCCGAGCTCACCTTGTTCCTCCAGCCTCCCGAGTCTTGATGCCTCTGTTTTCACGGCTATTTTTAGCGTCTCCGGGTGAATGTCATTGCCGCTGGAGGCTGACATTTCATACTCTGGGAACCTTGACCTGCCGCTTTTCCGGTTGTGAGTGGAACCTGATTTTTTTTTATGCCCCAGAAGGAAAGAACAATGATCATTAATAATCGGAAATCTTCTGGAAAATCGGAAGTGAAGCTTCCACGATCCCAGGCTGCGCTTAACCCCAGCCGAGCTGCTGAGGTTACACCCGGGGCTGCCGGCCACGCCGACGCAGGGGAGGTGGCAGTAAGGAGTGGGCCGGCCGCAGGACCAGGGGGCAGAGGAGGCCAGGGCGGAAACTGTGATGAAAACTGGTGGACCAAGCGCCCACAGCCGTGTAGAGCCCTGTGGCCCACCTGCGGAGACCAGCACCCAGCACCCGGACCCCCTCCCAGGGCAGTGGGAGGAGGAGAGGGTGCCTTGCTCTTGCGGGTTGGGAGGCTATGGGCCTCCCCTGAGCTGGGGAGCTTGATTGATTCCCAAACGCCTGAGCCTCTGACCTTGGCTGGATGCCATGTGGGGTCTGGGGGGCACAGATGGATGGGGACGAGAAGGTGGTGGGGTTGCTGGGATCCCGAGGGAGCCTGGACGGGGTGGGTCGGGGTGGGGGGGAGGGGCATGGGGCGTCGTACCTGCCGAGGGGGGCGGGTGGCCCCTCAGCCCCTTCGCAGTGGGGAACCACGCTGGCCTGGCCCTGGGGGAAGGGGGGAGGCGCTTGCCAAGATCACCTCTGACAAGGAAAGCAAAGGTCACGGGAACAATCTCTCCCTTTCACTCTGGGTGACCTGGCAGGAGGTGCTGGAGCTGACAGAGGGTGTCGGCCCCTCCCGAGCTGCCCAAGACAAACAGGGCGGCAGGAAGTTCCCACGCTCCCAGGGCCGGCGCCTGGAGCCATCGTAAGTCACCTGCAGCACGGGGCCGCGAGGGGGGGGGGCCCCGGGGGACAGGTGAGCCTCGAACCCTGAAGGCTGCCTGAGGGCGGGGCGGCGCACACGGCATCTGCTGAGCACCTACTCAGCGCTGCCTTTTGCAAACATTGTCTCACTGAATAGAGACCCTACTAAGTTAACACTGTGATCTTCACTTCACAGAGTGGGACCCCCCCCAGCCGAGACCCAGAGAGGTTAAGCCACTTTCCTCAGGTCACACAGCCAAGAAAAGGAAAAGCCGGGATTTGGCCCCGGGCTCCTCTGGGTCCACGGCTGGGTGGGACTGTGGTGGGGTCGATGGCCATGTGACTGCGGGATCCGCCCTGAGCTGTGACCTCAGGTCCCACCTGCAAAACGGGCCCGGGGACCCTGACCGCCTCTTCTGCAGGGCGTGCTGGGAGGTGCTGGCCCAGCACCCCTAGCGGCGGGGCGGAGGCACTGGGGGGCACCGCCGGTTCCCAGTTGGCTGTGGGTGCCCCTTCCGGGCCCTCGGGCCTGGCGCGGTGGGGCTTTTCACCCGGAGTCGGGGGCACGGGGGCACCACCACCATCCGCCTGTGCTCACGTCCAAAGGAGCCGATGGCGTGAAGACGGGGGACCTGCAGGCCATCGCCCCGCGCGGGCCGCCTGTCCCGGAGGCGCTCCGGGCGGCAAGCCGGCTGCCACTCCCGGGAAGGACCGGCCGTTCCGGGGGTGACAGGGACTGAGTGCCTGCCGCATGCAGACGCAGGGCTCCCTAGGGGTGGGGGGCGAGAAATCCCCACCATCAGCACCCGGCGCAGTGCCCGACACATAGTAGGTGAGCAGGAAGGGTGGGCTGAGCGCTGGGGGCCATCGCTGGGTCATCAGTTGTCACCGCTGCCCCCGGGGACCGAGGCTCCTGGGGGTCCCTGGGGCTTGGCGGGTCGCTGGGCCTTCAGGCCTCCGAGAACAGAACCCTTGGGACCGAACCTTGTGACAAAGCTGTGTCACAGGGACCCCGCCAAGGCTGGTCCCCTGTATGGGGCCTGGGCCCCCACTGTGCCCTTCTGGGGCCTCCTCACGCCCCATGGTTATGAGGCAGTCGGGCCAGTCGGGGTGCAAAGCGCAGGCTGGAGCCTGGGGCCGGCATCAGCTGCTGGGGCCCAGGGTACGGTTGGAGCCAAGAGGTGGACGAGGCCGAAACCCCGGCGCCAGGCCTGGCTGGGCGGCCACAGGCGAGGGGCCTCCTCCCTGGGCACCAGCCGCGAGAACAGTGTAACCCCTACGACCCTTCTCACCTGCCCAGTTCCCGATTCTCAAGGTCAGGAACGAAGGGCCTCGTGGCCACAGGGCAGGTGCTGGAGAATGACCTGTCCTCCAAGGGCGGGTGTCTGACCGGGCCCTTCCTCCGCCAGCCTCCGCCTCGCTCTGGCTCCTGGCTACAGAAACAGGAAGCCAGACCCGCGGTCAGGGACCGGTTCTTGTGCCCTGAGCGTGGGATAGCCTGCCCATCATCTAGTCCACTGCCCGCCTCCTTGCGGACCTGGCCACGGTTCGAGCTGGCATTCGCCATCATCCGCCCGAACCCACCCGGCCTTCCCCGCCCCTCGCTTGCCGGCCGCCTGAGCGTGTGGGAGCCACCCTGCCCGGTCCCCAGCCGCCCACCCCTCTCCCCCTCCGCTGCACTGTCTCCCGCCCACCGCCGGGTCCCCGCACCCCCGTCTGCTCTCTCCAACCCCTGGGGCAAAGTCGTGCGTGGGGCCTGGGCCAGCACCGTCCCCGTCCGGGGCCTCCTCTCAGCCCGTGGCTATGGCATTAGCGAGACCGGCGTCCATTCTGGCCCAAGGGGCAGACGCCCAGCCGGGTAAAAGCGAGCGCTTTCGGTCGCTGGCTTCGCGGCCTTCCCACTGGCCACGCCTGCCCTTCCTCTCTCGGGAGGCCGAAGGGTGCAGGGTCGGCTTGGATCCGCCCTGTGTTAGCCGCACGACCTTGGACAAGGCCACCAGCTTGTCCTCGCCTCGGAGTCTCACACCCGCCCTCTTTGCTGAGCCGCGATCGCAGCGAAAGGCCCCCGGCCTCGGTGCCACAACCGACTGTCGCTTACCGAGACCGCACTGCCCAGCCGTGCCTGGTCGTACGCAGGGTGGGAGGCTGCTGTGATCACCGGGCACCAGACCGGTAAAAGGCGATCTCATTTCGCAGTTTCTCCTTCACCCGGGCCTTCTTTTTTCCGATCGGCCACACCTCCCCGCCCATTTTTCCTCTTTAAGCCGCCCCGATGACACCTTTTTGCTGAACGGAGAAACCAGACTTCCAGTGGAGAGGGAGGAGAGGCCGGCCGAGTCCTCGGTCAGCGGTCTGGGGCGGGCGCGGCCCACATTCCACTCGTTTTCCCACTGGAATGTGAAAGGAGACGTGCGAACTGTTTGTCCGGACCGTTGGCCGTGACTGCGGCATCGGTGGCCGCGAGCGATGTCGGCCCTTTCTCCCGAGCGCCCCCGGGAGCGGTGGCATGTCTGGTAGGCCGAGTGTGTGAGGGCGACAGCCTCGCCCACCGGCTGACCCGGGACCAGCGTTCCCTGCTCTCCCCTGGGGTGATGTGTCTGACCGGTCAGCGGCTTGTCCTGCTGCCGGGCCTGGGCTGTGTCAGAGGCCGAACCTGACCTCTGCCAGGGGCCAGGCCTCCTGACGCATGTGGCTTTATTCTCTCCTGGCGCGGGAGAGATGATTAATTACCCCGTTTTAGAAGAGGAGGCTGAGGGTCAGAGCGGGTATGGGAGACTTACTCGGGGTCATACCCGGTGGACGTGTTTTAGGTCTGCGTCTCAGCCAGAAGTGCCGCCATGCGCCTGTCCCCGAGTCCCCACGGTGCGTCTCGGGAGTGTGTCCAAGAACGCCTCCGGGGCCCGCCCGCACACTCGCTGTGTCTCCCAGACGCCACGAGGCCCGGTGTGAGCGTCGCGCCTCGGCCGAGCCCCAGGCCCAGGGCTGCCTCCGCGGCCCGGGCTCTGTGTCCTCTCGGCGTGGCCAGCACGCCCTCCGGCATGTCCCCTCCCCGGACCACCCACTCCCGGCTGTCTCTGAGAACCCCTCAGATGCAGGCAGCATCGCGCAATGGACCGCGGGTCTCGTAGCAGGACACGAGCTCCTGGCCGGAGGCGGGGACAGGCCTGGGCGGCGGCCGGTCCGAGATGGGCCCGACGGTCACCCCTCGGCTTCACACCCTCACGTAAGCCTCCCACCTCGAATGGGACCCCCCTTGACCAGTAGGACTCTGTGGGAACGATGGGGCGGGACACCCAAGGCCGCGTCCCAGAGGCCGTGTGGCTTCTGCCCGGCTTTCCTCGACCCCTCACTCGGGGGCGGTGGCCGCCACGTCGTGAGGACGCCCAAGCGGCCGCCCGGAGAGGCCGCGGTGGCCAGGCGTGGAGGCCGCGCGCCAGCAGCCAGGCTGGTCCCCCGGCCCCAGCCCCACCGACCTCTCGCGAGAGACCCTGACCCGGAACCGCCTGATCCGGCCGCTCCCGGCCCCTGACGCAGCCGCCGCGCGAGGCGGCGTGTCCCGGCGGCTTCCGGACGCTCCGTTTCGGGGTCGTTTGTCCCTCGGCAAGAGAAAACCGACGTGTGAGGTTGGAACTGCGCTCTTCCCCCTACCAGCTGGGCGACCTGGGCCGGGTGACTCGACGTCGAGCCTCCAGTCCCTCCTCTGCAGGGCGGGGTCACCTAACTCCCCAGAGCGCCGCGCCGGGACCGTGGGGCGTGCGGGCAGAGCGCCCCGCCCCGTGCCTGGCCTCCGCGGTGGCCTCGATGCCACTCATGTTGTTGCGGCCATGCCTGCCGGGTGGCCTCTGGCCTCCCGCCTACGGGGTCGGCAGCCTGCACGCCGGGGCGCCTTTCCACGTGCCTCTTGTGCCCGGCGCACACGCACACGCACACGCACTGGCCCAGTGCCCAGGGGGACTCCGTGGGCTCTCTGTCATTGCCCTGGAACCCAGGAACGAAGCGAACGTTTTTTTTATTTTTTTGATTAAAAAACATTTTTAACCGCGATAAGATGCTCATAACATGAAATCGGCCGCCGTCATCGTCTTTCCGCGTACAGTTCGGCGGTGGCCGAGTACGTCCCCGCGGTCACGCAGGCAGTCTCGGGCGTGTCTTGCCCCCCTGATGCTCACACTCTGTCCCCGCCCGATGACAGCCCCGGTCCGCCTCCCCCGGAGCCCGGCCCCCAGCCTGCTTCCTGTCCCTGCGAGCCCGACTCCCCCGGGCTCCTCGGAGACACGGCCTCGCACAGGGGTCGTCCTTGCGTGTCTGGCTTATTTCACCCAGCGCCATGCCCCCGAGGTCCGCCCGTGCGGCAGCCGGTGTCAGGACTGTCCTCCCCTTCGAGGCTGAGTACCGGTCCCTGGCGACTGGTTTATTTGTTTACGTTCTTCCCTCCCGACCGTGATCGCCGGGGTCAGGCATGAGGTCTCATCTGCCCCATCTCGGACCCTGGCCCCGAAGGCGCCCCGCGCGAGGTGGAGAAGAAACGACTAGAGGCCGAATGTTGGGGGTTGCGTCCTGGTGCTGCCACTGGTTGGCCGGGCGGCCTCGGGGAGGTGGCTTGCCTCCCGGAGTCCCAGCTTCCTCGTTTACGGGACGGGGATGGCGACTCACTCGCGGGACAGCTGCCGGGGTGTGCCGCCTGCGCCTCGATGGTAGGGGGTGCTGGCTGCTCCCGATTGGAGCCCCAGGTCCTGAAAAGGTGACACCCATTTTCCTGACCCCAGGCTGACCCCTCCGCCACTCGGCAGGGGACAAGCGTGGTGGCCAGCTCGCCATTTCAACATGGCGGCACGGGATGGTTTCATTACCTCCTGTCCTCCGAGATAAGGCGTGGGCCCCACATTCCAAGCCGGCGATTCCTTCGCTCAGCCCCGGGGGCCACGCCGTGAGGGCTCACACCCACACACGCCCGCGGAAGGACAGCAGGGGCCAGAACGGGGCCCGCGCTGGCTTCGCCCGCGGTGGAATTTCAGACGGTGCTGAGGGCGGCGCCCAGGTCCTAGAATCCCCGCTGTGCCCAGGAGACGGCGGGGGGTCTGTGCCCAGGCTGGTGGCCAATGACCTCAGGCGAGTTACCCGGGGGCGGTGGGGTCAGATGGCCTGGATCAAACCTCTGGCCAGCCACTAGCTTCTTAGGTGACCATGGGGACCTCGGTGAAGTGCCGTGTGCCTCAGTTTCTCCAGCTGTAAAATGGGGAGAATCACTATCATCCCACCGTGTCCTGGGGTGGCCGAGCGGCATGGACAAGCCGAGGCTGCGGGCTTGCCCCCGCGAGGCTCCCTGGCTCTGTCCCCCCTCTCTGAGCCCGGCTCTGTCCCCCCTCTCTGAGCCTGGGTGCCTTTGTCTGTGAAACAGGGAGACCCTCGCCCAGCGCTGAACACACGGCATTCCTCCCTTTTCTCCCACCCGATCCCTGGGGTCTGGGGAGCTGGGAAGTCACGCTTTCGGAGCGAGGCGGCTTCTCAAACGCGATTCTTCCGGGCGTCGGCCGGGCCTGCTCTCCTGAGCGCTGCGCATTCGACCGCCCGGCTGCAAGCCCGCTTGGGGGCTCGTGGGCGCTGCGTGCCAGGCACGTCCCCCGTGGGCCGCTGGTTTCAGCCCCCCGCCCCTCCCCCCAACTCCCGTCCTTGCCTTTTCCGCTCAGCAAATGCACTGTCTCCCCCTAGGGCCTGGGACCAGACCCTCCTGGTCCACCTCCCCGGCCCCCGCTGCCCACCCCAGCCTCTCGCCCCTGCCTCTCCCTTCTCGGCCTCTCTCAGGTCCGTCCCATCAGGCCGTGCTGCCCCTGCCCATGCCGGCCGCCTGCTCAGGGCCTCACTGGGCGCGGCACCCCGACCCCGGCTCTGCGTGTGCCCCCCGTCCCCCCGGCACCTCGCACCCCCAGGTCCTTGGCACTTCCTGCTCCCGGGCCGTGCCTGCCCTCTGCCCCGTCCCCCACACTGCTGGCTCCTCCTGTCCTTCAGGCCTCGCCTTCGGGGGTCCCGCCTCAGAGGGCCACCCCACTGTTCCACTGAAGCAAGTCAGAGCGAGGGAAGCAGGTGGGGCGGCAGGTGTTCAGGAGAATCCCTGCATCCTCTCCGCTCCCAAAACGGCGCTCCCGGCCAGCAGACGAGTGGGTCCCCCACGCCGAGCAGCTCCAGAGGCCGGCTGTCCCGCAATTTCATTCAGGTCCGACCCCGTCTCCTGGGAATTAGCCGGGACCCCGCAGGCCAAGGTCTCCGTCCCACGTGACCGCCCCCACCTCAGACACCAGTCGCCAAGTCCAGATTGTCACCTGTGCTCCAGACTGGCTACGAACCGGAGGTTCCCACAACCCCTGCCCGCACCCCGCTCCACCCAGGGGTTCGAGACTTGCCGGGGCGGCTCAGGACTCGGGGGAACAGTTCAGGTGTGAGACGACTGGGTCGTTACGAAGGGGTGTAAGTGGGGAACCACCACATGGGGGAGACGCACGGGGCCAGGTGTGGGGGTGGGGCGCGGAGCCCCCTCCCCCCCCATGTTCACCAGCCCGGAAGCCCCCTGAGCCGGTTCTGATTTTTTTCATGCGGGCCTCGTTACATCGGCCCAATCGATAAGTCGCTGGCCATCGGCCATCGAGTCAGCTTCCAGCCCCTCCCTTCCTGGGTGATTGGGGACGGGGCTGAACGGTCCAAACCTCCAGTCAGGGGCTGGTTCCCCTGGCAACCGGCCCCCACCCTGAGCATAACCCGGGTGTGGCTGGGAGGGGCCGGACTTCGGGGCTTCTCCACCTGTCTCCGGCCTCCGGGCCTTTGCATGCGGGCTCTCCCTGCCCAGAGCCGTGGGCCCCGCAGGCCCCACTCTCCTGGCCAACGCGGCTTCTTCCCGCCGCGCGGTCTCTCCCTTTCCCAGCCTCCCTGAGACCGTGGACGCCCCTCGTTTCTCCAGGTCACTTCCGGTCCGAGGCAGTCGGAGCCGGTGTGAGTTCTCCGCACCCCGTGCTCCCGGGTCCCTGGGTCCCTGCTGGAAGAGCCCTGCTGGGGAGCCCCTCGCTGGGCCCTGACAGGGCGAAGGACAGGCGTCTGTCGTGTTGAGACCCCGAGGTCTGGGTTTCCGTGTTACTGCGGCACAGTGTGAACTGACTCGAGGTCCCCCGGGCAGATCGAGCCGAGCCCGGCGGGGACGGGGCATCTTCCCTGGGCTCCCCCGCCCCTCGGACTTCGCCGTCATGTCCCGCCTTGCCGGCTGCCCGCTCTCGGGCCCGGCTCACGGCACCACCTCCCGGTCCGGAGCAGGCGGGGCCTGCCCCGGCCCCGTCTCCGTCCCCAGGCCCCGGGCCCCACCGTGGCCCGTCCTGCCTGGGGCTCAGGCTCTGCCCGCTGAGTCCGCTGAGCGGCTGCCCTTGGCGGGGACCATCTGTCCCCCACGTGCACATTCTTCTTCCCGGAGGAATGTCCCAGACCCAGGTTCCCACAGAGCCGTCCGCACCGAGGGGAGGGACTCTCCGCTCGGGCTGTTGTTTTGCTGCAGGAAAAAAAAACCCCAGCATTCTTTTGAACTCTGCTGAGTGAGCCCCGAACGGGGCAGAAAGGAGACACAGGAATTCCGGGGTCACTCGGGCAGGGCTGCCCCTGCCCGCGGGTCAGCGGGGACGCCGTCAAGTGAAACCCATTCTAATTTAAGGGGGCATTAAGCAGGGGCCTCTCGAACACCGCTGTTTCCTAAAGGCCCCTCTTGGTACCAATTAACTCCCCCGGGGGAGGGCAGGGATGGGGGTGGGTGTCGCCGGAGACCCCTCGGGGCGCCTGGTTCTCCCACCCCTGTCAGTCACTCTGGATTTATCTAGAACTTTATCTCGACAGTCGTTTAAAGACTCCAGGGGCCGAGTCACCCGCAGATCAGTGGGGGTGCCGTCACTCAGCCTCCACCCCTCCCGGGAGAGGGGAAAGTTGAGGGGGCCTGGACGGGGGTCCCCAGATGGGCACAGCCAAGGGCACTGCCGTGACGGCACGGCTGGTCCAGAAACAGCGCGGACCATAGAAGTTCCTCCACCCGTCAAACGTCCGGGGGGCCGGGACAGAGCGCCAGACGGGACTGGCCGGCGCCCTCGCCCGGAGGCTTCAGGGGCGCCTGGCCTTGCTCTGCCAAGGTTTCGGGGTGCGTGTGCGTGCACACGTGTGTGTGTGTGGGGGGGCAGCTGGCTCACAGTCCCTTCGCACTGGATTCTGCAATTTTTCCAAGAGTCTTGGGCAAAAGCGGAGGGCGGGAAGGGAGGCCAGACGCTGGTGGGCCTCGCGACAACGCCGGGTGCTCGACTCCCTGCATGGAGCGGCCCTGACTCCGACCAGCCCCCAGGCTCGTGCGGGAGCCGGGTCGCGTCCACCTGTCGTGTCTGCCTGGGGTGCGGGGTGGGCAGCAACGGCCAGCTGGCCCTGCCCGCTCCGACATCCAAACTGGGGTCATCTTCGAGGACAAATGATGAGAGCAACTGCACGAAGCCCTTGAACTTTCTCATCTCGAGGGCCCGGAGCAGCTCGCGACAGGCCCCGCCATGAAAGCTCACATCGGCCCCGCCCGTTGCCCAGAGCCACCTGCCGGCTTCGGACCCCTGTGAGGACTAATTCTGCATCCGCCTGCTGTATGGCTGCCGCTGTCCCCCTCTGGCCTCGCCCTGGGGCCCCGTTTGGCTGCCAACTCAGTCTGCAAAGCTTGCTGGGAAAATCGTGCCTTCAGTTAATGAGCCGTCTGTGTGTGCGCCTCGGAAGGAAGTCCTGTCCGCAAGCAAGGCCCGCCTCCCGCACCGAGCAGCTCGTGGGGCCCCAAAACGCCATGCTCCCGCCAGCCTCTGCGCCTTCGCCGAGGCCGACCCTTCCTCTTGGGGTGTCTTCCCCTGCCTGGTCCGCCAGCAGAACTTGCTCCACGGTGCTCAGAGCCGCCTGCCCTGCCGGAGCCGTCTGCCCCGGAGCCGGCCTCTCGACAGCTCTGTGCTCTGCGCTGGTCACACCATGCTGTGTGCCGGGGTCTCCATCCTCGGTTCGATTCTAGGGTCCCAGAGGACCCCACGGTCCAGCCCGAGGCGTGACGCATGGCAGGGAACCCCAAAGACCCCAGCATGGTGTTGCCAGCCATTATTTCTGAGTCTGCCTCTTCCACAGTGGCTTTGTTCATTCTGGTGCCCACGGTGCCCGCAGAAGCCTGGGTGTCCAGGTCTCCCTTGGTCCCCGGGCACAGAAGAAAGGCCCTCTCAAGTTTTGAAATTTTACCTTTTATTATTATTTAAGAAATACCCTCTTAAACTCTTCTGAAAGGTTCCCGAGGATATAAATACGCGGGCTCCTCGGGGTGAGCAGGAGTCGAGGGGGGCCTCAGGGCCACCTCTCTATTGCCCCTTGGGGTGAGAGTCCCACTTGGGGCTCTGGCCAGGGAGGCAGAGATGCAGAGCCTGTTTCCGCTCTAGGACTTGGCCCGGACACCCCCACCACCTGCATCGTAATCACGGTACCATTCCGGTTAATATTAGGGTATCATTCCATCCGCGTTTTCTTAGACACCTGCGGATTTCCAGACACCCGCCGAGGCGGCCTTCAGCGCAGGCCCCTGTTTCGCCGTCTCATAATTTGCCAGTGTCAGGCCCGTTTCGCTGGTGAAGAAGGGGCGGTCCAGAGAGCCTGGGCTCCCACTATGGCACCCGCCGGCTCTCCAGCACCCGAGCCCCCAACCTGATCCCAGGCTGCACTCGGCCTCAGGGCCCCTCCCAGGAAGGTGCCTCCGACTGTGACCTCTGAAGTCCCATCAGAGGCTGCCCGATGCACGTCTGTATCAGCTATGTCTGCCGCGTACCAACTCACTGCTACCCCGGAGGCTTAAACCCGCATTCACTTACGGGCTCACGGCTCTGCAGGTCGGCAGTCCGGGCTCGGCTTAGCTGGTTCCTTCGCTCAGGGCCCCACATGGCTGCCTGCAAGTGCTGGCCAGGCTGCATGTCTTCCGGAGGCTCCGGGGAAGAGTCCATGTTCTTGCTCGTTCAGGTTGCCGGCCAAATACAGTTCCTCGCAGCGTGAGGGCCGAGGCCCCCCGTGTCCTCACGGGTCGGCCGCGGGCCTGTTCTTAGCTCCTGGAGGCTGCCCGAACCCCTTGTGACGCAGCCCCCTTCCTGTTCGAGGGGCCCTTCTCATTATGCGAACCTCTGACTTTCTAGTCCCTGAATAGCTGGAGAGAATCCTCTGCTCTCAAGAGGCTCCTGCGATCAGGTGGGGCGCACCTGGCTCATGTCTCTCTCTCACCGCGAACCAGGGGACTACGCCATGTGACAGCGTCTCGTTCCACGAGTAAAATCCATCACAGCACTGAGTCGGCGGTGACGCGGCGCGTGGACGCGGGGACCGGGGGACCTTGGGGGCCGCCCTAGAAACTCGCCTGCCACTAATTCAGCATCGGGCGTCAGGCAGCCCCGGGGTGGCATCGTGGCCCTGCTCCCCAGCGGCCCATGGCAGCTGAGCCGGTCCGGGTTGGCTCGTCTGTGAGGTGAGGAGGGGCCACCGGCAGGGCGGCTGGAGGGCTGGGTGAGGTGGCGCCGGCGAGGGACTCCGGCGGAGCCTGGCCCTCGGGGACCGGGCAGCAAGTCGAGCACGTGCCACGTTTTTAAACACAGCCCGGCCTCCTGCCTTTGTTAGAAGCAGGTTGTGATCGATGGTGAAGCATGTTTTCAGGCCCAAACGCATCCCCGTGGGCGGCAGGTATCTTTCGAAGTCCAAGTGCGGCCAGAGAGGGGTCTGTCGCCGAGCCGGGTCCGGTCCCAGCAGGGTCCGGGTGGCCTATCGAGGATGAGAGTGTGGGCCGCAGAAGCCAACGCCGGCCTAGAGAAGCGACCTCGGTTAACCAGATCCAGTGTCACGCGGCACGGTCTTGGGTGAGTGGAGGGATGCCGGAAGCGTGTGGGATTGTTGGCGTGTTAACGGGGTTGGAGCAGACAAGGGTGGGAGGAGGCACCTCTGGTCCCCACCTTTCCAGCCGCTCCCAGGAGGGTAGAGGGGCTGCAAACAGGTCTCCTGCCAGCCACACCTCTTCCCCCCTGGGGGACCCCAGACAGGCCTCTCTCAGCCTTGATCCCCCCATCTCTAAAATGGGGACACGGCTGGGCCTACCCGAACAGCCAGTAGGTGGCGCTGATGGTCACGAAAGCTGCCTTGGGGCAGGTGGAGGGGCCGTGGGGGTGGAGGTGGCCAGGGACGCTGAGGTGCGGTTCCCGGGAGCAGCCCCAGGGTGCCGTCAGGGCCCCCGTGACTCCCGGGGGCACAGAGCCGGCCTGCGTCAGCGGCCGCCCTCCCGTGGGGCCGCGGACCCCGCCCTGGGCCTCCGAGCAGCTGTCTGTAGGTGTCTCCAGCTCGGCAAGGAGGAGGAGTGCCCCTCCCTCGGGTGGCACCCCGTGTCCCCATGTCACTGAGTGCTGCCTCTGCCCCCCCAGGAGTGATCTGGGCACCCCCCTCTTTGACCCGCATATCGACTGTCCCCGAGCCCTGTCGAGGTCGCCCTCCGCTCCCTTGCCACCCCCGGTCTGGGACCCGTGTGGCAGTTGTGGCCCCTCCAGCCCTCCCTCCCCACCCAGCATCTAGACGGAGCTTCTAAGGTGGCAAACATGGCCCTGTCCCCGTAGCTTGCAGGTCCCCCAACCCTAGGGACAGAGTGCGAGGCTCTGACCAGGCCCGCGAGGCCCGGCGGAGTCTGGGGCTGGCTCCCGGCTGCGGCTCCGTCTCTGGCGGCAGGTCGGCTTGCTGCCGGGTCCCAGTGCACGGGACCGACTGAGCCAGTCCGCGTACTCTCCCTCTGGACCACGGCACCTTCCCCGACCCCC
The DNA here is from genome assembly GCF_014176215.1 of Rousettus aegyptiacus. Taxonomy (NCBI): domain Eukaryota; kingdom Metazoa; phylum Chordata; class Mammalia; order Chiroptera; family Pteropodidae; genus Rousettus; species Rousettus aegyptiacus. The sequence goes on from NW_023416308.1 coordinate 118,813,969, forward strand.
ACGGAGGCCTGCGGGTCACGGGAGTTACCGCCTGGCGCACATCCGGAGCCTTCAGGAGTGTCCCGCATTCCTACGCCTGCTGTTACGACCCAGGGAGGGATGAGGATGAACGAACGGGTGAACGAATGAATGAATGAATGAATGGTACCCCGGATGCTTCGTTCCCCGGTTCCTTAGGTGGCTCTAGGATCACTTAAGGGGGTGGCTGTGTAGGTCTCCCACAGGTAGGACCCAGGTAAGCCTGGGTGGGTCTAGTTGGCTTGCAGCTCCACCCTGACCTTAACCCCAGAGGGAGGAATGGGGGCCCCGCCCACCTGAAGCCCCTCCCCCACCGGAAGCCCCTCCCACTCGCCTCCGAGGTCTCGCTTCTGTCCCCTTTCTGCTTTCACCCACCCAGCCACCCGCCCTCTTACGGAGGAAGAAAGGAAGTCGGGGAGAGGGCAGGGCACTGGGCTAGAAGCCGGGTGTCCGGGGGCCTCTCCCACCTGAGGCTACGACCGGCTCCCCATCATCTCAGGGCCCTGGGAGACAGAGGGCGGGGCGTGCTGCTGGGTCACCCTGCTCCCTGCACCGCTGGGGAAGGGTCTGGGCTTTCACACGTGTGGGGCTGGGGCTCCCCACCTCGGGGACAGACTGTTCAGCTTCCGGGGAGCCCTGCCGGCCACTGAGCCACAGTCCGCTTCCGGGACATTCTGCCTGTTGTCTGGGGCCCCGCGTCCTGGGGGGACCCGCGGGCTCCCTTCACCCCCTGAAGAGGTCCAGGGACCGCGGGTGTGCGTCCCAGGAAAAAAGGATCAGCGCCTCTCTCGGCCGGTAGGCTTTGGCGGGGCGGCGTCGAGGACGCGTCCCGGGGACCCAGAGGGATGACAGCCACCGCCCAGTGGAGGAGACTGTCAGCCCCCCGAGCAGAGGTGGCGGCTCCCGGGGAAGAGCCAGGGCTGCGGTCGACCCGTGGGGAGTGAGCAGGGCACCGTTCCCAGAGCTGGTGCACAGCGGTGGCCCCGGAGAAGGTGACCTGAGGGCCACGGCAAAGAAGCAGGTGGGAAGAGCAGGCGCGAGGCGTGGGGAGACGTGGGTGGCGGGGTTCCGGGGAGCGGAACAGTCGTGTAGAGCTCGGGACGTGGGAAGGAGCGAGGCCGGCCAGGGGCTGGCAGAGGCCGCGAGGCCGCGGCAGAGGTGGGGGACAGCGGGCAGCCGTTCCATGATCGCGTGGCCTCCAGGTGTGGTGGGGACTCTGGGTTCTATCCAGGGTGAGGTGGCCGGCCCTGGTGGGCCTGAGGGGGGACAGCAGGGACCCTGTCCTGCTTTAAGTAGCGTCCTTTGGCTGCTGCGTGAACTGGCTGCGGGGGGGGGCCGGGGGGGTGTCGCCTCCCTATGGGAGCCAGATGCGGCCACACCAGGCAGAGGGGGCTGCAGGTAGAGGCTCAGAGGTGTTTTGGAAGGGAGACCAACAGACCTTGGGAGGGGCCAGGCCAGTGAGCTGTCCAGGGCCTCTTCTGCCAGGTACCTCCCCGCCCAAGGCGATGCCAAGGCTAGACCATCACACGGCAGCAGGCTGCCACCCGAAACAGCCGGTCCTCACCTCATGCAAAGGGCAGTGGTCCCCGAAGACCCTCGAGCCAGGGCCGAAGCCCCCCGTGTCCGGGTCAGCCTCCACGGCTTGTACACGCCGGCGGGCAAACCCGGGCTAGCAAGGCTGCCACCCCTGTCCTCTGAGAAGGGGAGGCTGGGGCGCCGGGGACAGTGGGAGGGATGTCGGGGCTGGGACTGTCCCCACGGATGCGGGCAGGTTGCTCTCCGCCACCCAGGTGCTGTGCCTGCAGGTGAAGGTGCGGAGGGCGCAACCCCGGCCCAGAGCAGCTGCCCCCCCCAGGCCCAGAGGGGCTGCCCCCACCCCGCCAGGCACAGAGCAGCTGCTCTTCCCCCCCTCCCTGCGCCAGGCACAGAGCGGCTGCCCCCACCCCCCCCCCCCAGGCACAGAGGGGCTGTCCCTCCCGCCCCCACCAGGCACAGAGCGGCTGCCCCCCCGCCAGGCACAGAGCGGGTCCCCCACTCCAAGAGAGGGGCCCCCTGGGTTATGGAAGTCAGGGTTCACCCAGAAGCAGGAAAGTTCTCCTCGGTAGTAATCAAGTCGTGTCGCACCGCTGGCATGTGCGGCACCACGAGGCCCCGGAGGCCCGGCCCGCCTGGGTCTGTCCGGCTCAGGCGCGGTGCCTGCCCCGGCCTCCGGGTCCCGCCCGTCCACCTCGCTGAGCTGTCCCGGACCTGGGCCTTCGCACGTGCCGTCCCCGCCCCAAACAGCTCCTCCGCCTTGGTTCTCAGCTTCAAGGTCACCTTCGCGGCTTGGCCTTGCCGACCAACCCTGGAGCAACTGCTCCACTTTGCCCGCACGGCCCAGACGCAGCTCGCCGCTTCGGGCTTGTTCCGGTCTGTCCTCTTGTTTATCAGCTGTCCGTCCCCCTGAGGACAGACTGGCTTCTCTTGACCACTTGGTGGACCGGCGGACATTCCGGGGGGCACCGGAAGCTGGGCCCCGTGGCCCTGTCCCTCCCACCCGGTTCCTCTGGTGAAAGCGCTTCTTAGGGTGACGGCTGCGCCAGAGCCATGCGGGGGAGGAGAGAGGCAGAGAGGACCTGGGCTCCGGACGGGAGGTCACCGATGCCGCCGGGAGCCCCGGTCGAGTTGAGGACCAGGCACCTGGGGGAGGTAGCTCTGAATCCAGCTGCCCTGACCGGTGAGGGAATTGGGCAGACCCAAAAACCCCACCCACGACCCGCCCTGCTCCACGTGGCCCTGTCCTGGGGGCACTGGGGGCACTGGGGGCCTGCTCAGGCCCTGGGGACCTGGCGCCCGTGAGTCAGGAGGGCCGGCCAGGCCGGGGCCGCGATGCTTCCAGTGTCGGGCCTTCCTAGGGACGACGACGATCCTCACCCGCTGAGGACTTCCTGTGGGCACGCCCGGCCTCACTGAACTATCAAGGCCACTCCATGGGGCAGTGACTAAAACCCCCACTTAATGGATGAGGGAGCCCAGGCCCCGTCCCCACCCTCCCTCCTGCGTCTTCCTCCTCCCCTCCGCTCCCCCCTTCCCCCCATCTCTCCCCGTCCCTCCTCCCCTAGACAGTTTTTATTGAATCCCCACCGCGTGCAGGCATGAGCCAGCGTTGGGGTCCCCGAGATGGCTGAAGCCCTCTTGGGCCTGTCCTCAGCTCGTTACAGGCCTGGATGACAAGCAGGTGCGTCCCCAGGCTGCCTCTGACATGCCGGCGACCGTGCACGTGGGCCTGTGGGGCAGAGTCTGGCTTGGGGACGCACGTGGGTGTAGGGGGCAGGGTAACCGTGCTGCGCGGAGACCCCAGACCCGCCGAGCATCCGCAACGCATGTGACAGTGCTGGGTGCCCCGCACGGCCCCCACCCCCGCCCGACCACCTCCGCCTTCTTTCTGTTTTCAGATGAGAAAGCAGAGTCTGAGGTCTCACAGCAAGTCCGCGGCAGAGCTGCACCCTGAACCCGGGCCCCGAGGCCCCCAGTGCCCCCCGGTGTCGCTGCTGCGCCTCGGTCCCTTCTTGCTTTGGCTGCCAGGGAGCTCGGAACGAAGCTTTAGGCTTGCTCTAGGGCGCCACGTGATCCCCAGGGCTTGGGACATTGTGTCACCCCCTCCTTTGGGTTCTTTATCTTCCCCCCCGCCGGGCCTCCGGTGGGGCAGGCCGGACATAAGTTATCAACTATAAATAACACCGAGACTCCCTCTCTCGCTTCAATTTCCTGGTGCATTTTTTTTTTTTTCCAAGTCCTTAATGGGCCGGGGTGGAGGGGAGACTCCTAACGGACGGTGACATCACCATCAGCTGGCCCCGGGGGGCCGGCCCCCAGCTCCGCAGGCCTGCGTGGGCCCTGAATGCCCCCATTATGAGGGGCACCTCGTTACACAAGTCGCACTGCACAGCGGAATTCAAATGGCGTTTTGTGGTTTCTGTCCTTCGCGGCAGAGCGCTAGCAGCTGCGGTCACCTGCTTCCTCTGCGTCCCCCCCCCCACCGCCCGCCGCCCCACCCGGCCACCCCCCCTCCACTCCCCACCCCCAAGCCCTGGCACCCAGCCAGGCCCGGGACCGCCCCTTCCACCCAGAGTCAGTTTCATTCTTAACTCTGACTCAGACCCCTTTAAAGGGACAGCAGAGTTGATTTGTCTGGACGAGGAGGGGACAGAGGTCAGGAGAAGCTTGGGGTACCTCTGGCAGAGCTGGGTGGGCAGGCCGTCCCCCTCCCTGGGGGCGAGGGGTCTGTGATTCCCCGAAGCTGGCCGTCCGCAGGGCCGGAATCCCCAGGCATCGGGCGGCCTCGCTTTGTGCTCGGCCACCGCAACCGAGCTCTGGCCCAGAGGCCCGCAGAGCTTGGCCAGCCGCACTTCCTAGAGCACCCCCAGCTGCCTTCCCGGGCAGCCCCTCCCGCCACGCCGAACGCGCGGCCCCTGATTTCTGGGGGGTCCGGGTGGGGCTCGGCTTCATGCCGCCTGCTCCGCCTGCTCCGAGGTTCTCCCCGCCTATGCCCGGCAAGGCAGTTTGCTCTGTCCTTTGAGACACGGATAAGAGCCCATCGCTTTACTCCATACGCCTGTGTGTTGACTCGTCCCCCCCACCCCCACCCCAAGACTGGCAGCCCCTTGAGAGCAGGGATGCTGTGTCTCAGTCACAGCACGAGGTCTGGTATGTAGTAGGAGCCGAACCGGTAACGGAGCAGAGTTCCTCCTCAGCTGTCCCCCGTCAGGGCCCCAGACAAGTGGGGTGCGGGGGAACAGAGGACCCCCAGTGTGGCGCACAGGCCAAGGTTGCTTGAGTCCGAGGGCTCCCGCGGGGGACAGGTCTGTCACCCCAGCTCTGGGACGAATCTCGGTTTGAGGCCTTAGTGAAACCAAGCATCTCTCTCTCTTTTCCTGCTGTGTGACTCACACTTAGACGGTGAAGTTCCTCTTGTGGTCAGCGCTTCCCCTGAGGTTACGGGGTGGTCATGCGAGGCCGGCAGGCAGGAAGCTGGGCTGTGTTCCATTCACAAAACCAGGACCCGCCTAGGTCCGCGTCCTGGCTGGCTTCTCAGGCCCCCAGCCCCGTGGCCAGCCCGCTGCGTTGGCGGGTTCGCGTGGCGGGGAGGCAGGGCCGGCTGCTGGGGGGCGGTGCAGAGAGCCAAGGGTTTTGTCTGCATGGCTGACAACCATCTTTCTCCCTCTGACCTCCTAGCTCACCCTCCTCAGGGTCCGGGGCACGGGCGGGAGCCTGGAGCTGGCCATGGAGGACACCATCCTCAGGGGACTGACTGGTGTTTGTCCCAGGGAGCCAGGAGGCCAGGGCCCAGGTGGGGCAGCCGGCTCCTTGCTGCATGGGCCCATTTCTCACCGTGGTCCCCACCACCCAGGCGGGCACGGACCCGAGGAGGAAGGAAGAGAAGGGAGTAAGACAGAGCCGATGCCCAGCAGGGCACCAGCTGCTAAAGCCAGCCGCATGTCCCCTCCTGGGCTACGGCGCGAAGTCTGCAGGGAGCCCCGGGCGGCCTCACTGGCATCACCTTGTCTTCTCTCATTCCCGACCTGGAGCTCCTCGGTGCCAGAGCCCTCGGCACCGGGCAGACCCCCGAAGGGTAAGGAGACATCAGCCAGGGGGAGGGGCCGAAGGCACGCAGCAGGGGGCGGGCCCCCCGGCAGAGGGACCGTCTGCTCAGCGGCTCAGAGGGGGCTGGTGGGTTGGAGGAGCCGGGGGTCGAGGGTCCTCAGGGTGCTGGCGGGGAGGGTGTGTGCTGGGAGGGGGCCCTGGACGGGAGAGGTTGGGAGGGAGCAGGGTCCAGGTGAGCCGAAAGCCAAGCCTGGCTTCTAGAGGCTTCGGCCAGCCGGGTAGCTCAGGAGGGGGCCTGAGCAGGGGGCCTGGTGCGGGGAGGCAAGCCTTCGCCCCCCCAACCTGAGGTCCGGGGGCAGGCGGGCCCGGGGCATGTGGTAGGGACACCTCCAGGCCCAGCGGGCAGGGTGGCTGACACTATTGGCAGAGGGAAATTTGAGACCCTGCACCTTGGCCAGTCTGGGAAGGGCTAAGGCAGGTGGGAGCATGGTGGGCCATGGCCCTGAGCTCGAACCAGAGAGAAAGGACTGTTGGGTTACAAGCCACGGCCGGCCCTGCCCTGCCACCCGAGGCTCCTGCCCCTGGGGTGGAGCAGCGTCCCCAGACTCTCCCTGGAGACACCCCAGTAGCTCCCTGTCAGCAGGCTCCAGTGGCTTGGGAACCCAGGGGGCCGGGGTGCAGAGGTGACCCCGAGCATCCATCGGGGACCCCTTTGCAGCCGTCGGTGCCGGGTCCTTGCCTAGGCTCGGCCACCTTGATCCTGACTGCATTCGCCGGTCCCATCTGTCATCCATGGCCGTCTGCCACCTGTGGGGACTGTTTCGATTAGCTGGTTTGCAGTCAGCACCAGAGAACGACGATTCGGCGGAGAAAAGAAAGATGGCGGTTATGCTCAGGAGTCACCTGTGGGATGTGGACGGAGGAGGCAGATGCCGAGGTCGCCATGGAACCTCAGGCCTGAGGCACGTTCTGGACCGCGGAGCAGGGCGGTTTCTCCGCGGCGGGCGGGACAGCCCGTCGGCTCCGCCACCCGCCCTCGCCCGCCGGCCTCGGCCTCCTGCGTCACGCACCTCAGGGCGCTGCGCTGGGCTCTCCGGCAGAGGGCCGCGTTTCAAACGGCCAGGCAGGCATCGCCCCGCCTGCACTGTCGAGCTGTCCCGTGGCCTGTTCGCTGCCCTCCTGACCCTCCCGCCGCGGCCGCTGCAGGCCCCTACGCGCACTCGTGGAGCGCTTCGGAACGCAAGCGCCGTGGAGTATCACAGTGATCGTGAAAGCACGGCCGCTTACGGTTTCGCGAGGCTGAGCGGCCCATCTGGAACTTCCTCTGACCCAGCAGTCTCAAAGTGCCCGGCCGTCCAGAAGGTCCTAGGCCCAGCAGCCGAGGGCCGCAGACTGCGCCTGGAAGCTCCGGCCGCTCTCACTGCTGCCCTGAGTCCGGATCCCCAGGCCTTTTCCTGGGGGCGTCGAGCCCATTCTCCCGGAGCCCGCTGGCCGGAGAATGGGAAGCCTGGGGGCCTCTCCCTCCCCACTGGGTCGGGGATAAGGACCAGCGGTAGTGGGAACGAGGCCGAGGGTTCTACAGTCAACCTGGTGGGAGGGAGCGAGGCGGGCCGGGGCGGCGGGGTCTGGTCTAGAGTTTTCCGGGTCCAGATCTTGTCTGTCCCTTGTGACCGTGAGCTCCCGAAGGGCATGGGCCATGACCTGAGTCACAGGGGCGATTGAGATGGACAAGGGTTTCATGGCTGGGAGGAGGGAGTAGGGGGTGGAAAATTGGGGAGCAAAGGGAAAGCCACGGGACCTGGTATCTCGTTAAGGCTTACTAAGTTTGGCTCAGCGAATAAATAAATGGGTGGATGGATGGATCGATCGACAAATGTATGGATGTTCTAAGGAAGGATAGATGAGTGGGTAAATGCATGGATGAATGAATGAACAGACGACAATGTGGATGGGTGGATGGGTGGACGGGTGGGTGGGTAGATGGATGGATGGGTGGATGGATGGATGGATGGGTGGATGGATGATGGATGGGTGGATGGGTGGGTGGGTGGGTGGGTGGATGGGTGGGTGGGTGGGTGGATGGATGGATGGATGGGTGGATGGGTGGATGGGTGGATGGATGGATGGACGGGTGGACGGGTGGATGGATGGATGGATGGGTGGATGGATGATGGATGGGTGGGTGGATAGGTGGGTGGATGGGTGGGTGGGTGGATGGGTGGGTGGATGGGTGGATGGGTGGATGGGTGGATGGATGGATAGACGGGTGGACGGGTGGATGGGTGGGTGGATGGGTGGGTGGATGGGTGGATGGGTGGATGGATGGGTGGACGGGTGGATGGGTGGATGGGTGGGTGGGTGGGTGGGTGGATGGGTGGGTGGATGGACGTGTGGATGGTAGATGACTATATGGATAGACGGAGGATGCATGGGTGGGTGAACATGTGGGTGCATGGATGAGTAGGTAAACGAATGGATAGACAGACGTGGAGAATGGGCCGTGAGTGAACACAGGATGAGCGTGTATGGTCCAGATACTGAGATCTTGGCTAGCCTGGAAGAGGTCACATTGGATGGACAGGTGGGCAGATGCGCAGAAGGGCAGATGAATCGATGGGTCGAAAGGCAATAAAACGAGCACCTGAGTCCATCCCTAGGGGGAATGCGGGCAACGTGAGGTGATCCTGGCAGAGACCTCGGAGGGGCTAGCAGGGCCCCCTGGACGGTCGCATGATGTCCATGTCCTCCACCAACTGGGCTGCAGCCTGGGGAACCAGTGACCTAAGCCAGGACTGGGAGACTCGGAGCCGCTTCTCGATTCGGCTTCATCTGCTCTGCAACCCTGGTTGGTCGCCTCCCCTCCAGGCCTTGGTCTCCCCGTCTGTAACGCGAGGACTTGCTGGGTGAGATGGGCTTCCGAGGAAGGCAGGAGGCTCCCAGGGACTCGGGGGTGATGGGCAGCAGCCCGGCCTCTCTCTCCTCCTGCTCACAGGGTCTCCCCTCTTCACTCCTGTGTGGGTACCCGCCAGGCACCCTCTTCTCCATCATTCTCCGAGTGTCTGGGCGTGAAGCCAGGCTGCGAGACGTGTTCTGGGGAAAGAGGAACTGGCCCCTACGAGGTGGGCCGGTGAGGGCTGCTGCGGCCGCAGACGGCTGCTCAGCTGGCCCTTGGCAGGCTCCAGGCTGAGTCACCCTGAGTCACCACTGTCACTTCCTACCACACATTCCTTCGTTCATAGTGTCTCATCCTTAAGGCCACCTCCCTGGAATCTCTCAGGCAGTTGCCAAGTGTGAGGGGCACTCCGCCTGCCCAGCCGGAAGGGCCAAGGCCTCGGCCCCGGGAGCCCTGGCAGGGAGAGGGGGCCGGGCAGCGTCGTGTCCCAGGAAGGAAAGGACGCCCCCTGAGCCCTGCTCTGGCCCAGGAGGTCTCTGACCCTCGCGGGCCAGGCGCCCCCGGATGAGAGGTGCAGGTCCCTGCTGCTCTGAGGCCCTGGATCTGCTCCCTGGAGACTTGGGCACCTGGGGACACAGGTCCTGCCCCAGCACGCTGGAGTTCGCCGAGCCGGAGAGAGAGCAAGTGGCCGAGCTGCCAGCTTCACCTGTGCCCTGCTCTCGGCTCCTTCACTCGCTCGGAGGAAGACCCCGCCCGCCTCGGCAGGCCTGGCCCCTGCAGCCCCAGCCCAGCCCACAAACGCCCCTCCCTCCACGGGCCCCTGTACATCAGTGCGGCTACATCTGCTTCGTTTCCGAAATTTTACCGATTTTCCTTTGTGTCTTTGCACTATTGACACGCCAAAGGGACGTTTTTACTCCTGACCGTTCGGAGGAGAGGGGGAGAGGGGCGGCCCAGACTGCGCTCCGGGCAGCCTCCCCACACACACGCCAGAAGGGACGTCAGCTCGTGACAGTTTGATAGAAATTACAGTCCCAACGGTTCCTGGTGGGGTGGACTGTCATGACTTCATGACTCTTTTACAGGAATCCATGCCGTACCTCTTTGTCGGAGAAGTTTCTTTTGCGTCCCTCCCCCGGGAAGAACTTGTTATGCCCAGAAGCTGTGGCGGGTCCGGGTTACGGGGGGAGAGAAACAGGAACAGAGGCCCGAGGGTCGGGAACGCCGGGTTACTGTGCGGCCTTCGGCAGGCTGCTTGCGCCCCCGGGCCCTCCGCGCTTCATCGGGGAGCAGGTGTTGAGTGTGGTGTGGCTGGTGGGAACAGGCTGGGGCTCGGGCCGCCGGTTTCCAGCTGTGTGTCCTTGTGCAACGTCTCTGAGCCTCCGTTTCCTGAGCCGTAACGTGGGGATACTGATGAGAATTACGCCCCCACGGGGTTGTTTTAGGAACTGAATGATGCAAGCAAGCCGATCTAACCTGTGCAAGGCAGCTGGCAAGAAACGAGCGCTGTTTCCGTTTGAAAGTCCCCACGTGCAAGGGGCGGGAGTTACAGGCGATGCCGACGGTTCCATACAGAGAAGGAACCCGTAATGGTCAGAGCCGTGAACGAGGCGGGGTCCCACGTCACCCAGGGCTGAGGGGAAGTGAGGGAGCCCGCGAGAAAACCCGAACGCTCGCCTCCCTGGCGCGGGGACCCATTCGGGGGGGCGCGCGGTCTCCAAGGCGGCGCCGGCTGGTGGATGCCGGCACACGGCACCAGATGCCATTGCCGAGGCCGTCCTGCCTCTCTCTGGGGTGGCCGGCGATGGCACCGCGAGAGGATCTGGGGGTGGGGGAGCTGGGAGCACCTCCCTACTCGCTGAGGCCTAAGCGGACCCCACGGGGCCCGAGGGCGATGCTGGGGATGGCGGCCCCGCCCTGGGACGTTTGTTTCACTGCGATTGGTGGCAACCGCTCTCTGTTCCTGCTCCCTGTCACCCCTCCCCTGAGCCGGGTGGCACCAGAATGGCTGTCAACATGTCTGGGACCCGGTTAGGGAGGAAGTGAGCTGGGGACACATTCGATTCGGGCTTATGAGGCGTATGTATCTATGCAGTTTGTGGGCATGGCTGTCTGCAGCTGGGTCGCCCGTTGCGGGCTGTGCTGCTGCGGGCAGGGCTTTCGGGGGCCCCCTGCCACACTGGGAGCTCACCCAGCACGGAGCTGGGGAGACGCAGGGACAGCGAGGATGGAGGTACCCGTGCCAGACTCAGCCCGGGCCATGCGGGGAGCCACGGGGCAGAGCAGGCGGTCTGGAGGCATGAGGGGCAGGCACCCCGCAGAGGTTAGTCAGTGTGGCAGCTCTGCGTTCACAAGCAGGGGACACGGAGGCCCGAAAGGGCAGGGGACTCGCCTGGAGGCACAGGTCTAGGTCCCGGGAGGACTGCCCGGAGCTCAGTTCCCCTCTGCTCCCGCCACGTGGTGGCTCGGGACTGGGGTCACCCCACGACTTCTCAGTCGAAGAAACAGGCCAGAATGGAAACTGCCGACCGGCGCTTTGCGAACCCCTCTCGTACACCGCCGCGCGCTCGTCTCCGGAATGTTCTTCCTTCCCCGTCGAGGAGCGTCTGCAGTCTTGCAGGAGGCCACTTCCCTTTGCTGCCAGGAAGTTGCCGCAGGGTGCAAAGGTCACAGCAGTGGCCGAGGGGGTTAGAAAGCGCTGGTTCACAAGCCAGGGAGCCCCCAGCGCCCCCGGAGCTAGACCCCTCGGCAAAGGGCTGTGCCTCCCAGACGGTGTTGGGTCCCGGCTGCACCTCTCCAGCGACAGGTGCAGGGTGCATCGGAAGGCGAGTCGGGCGGCAACCTGGGGGCGACGCCAGTGAGGGCCGAGGTGTGCGAGCAGACGCGAGAGCAGAGGGGGGCACCCCTGGGCTCCCCGGGGGGGGTCGGCGCGGGTCCAGCCTGGCATGTGCGGAGGTTTCGCTGCGTCTGGGCCTCTCAGGAGAGGAGCGGCTCTGGGCCCAGGGGGACGTCTGGGCCAGAGGAAAAGGTTCGAGGGTCCCAGTGCTCACGTGGGGAGGTGACTTCAGCCTGGAGGGGACGAGGCCCCTCTGTGGGGGGGCGTCTGGAGGACAGAGGGCAGTCGCCTCAGCTCCAGGCCAGATCAGCGGCTGGCACCCCGCCCCCGTCCCCCCCACCCCCAGCCACAGGACCTGCTCTTCTCCGGCAGAGCGGCTGGTGCCGGCCCGCTCCGGCCCGTTCTGACCCGGGAGGCCAGCCGGGGCTGAGAGCAGCCGGGGGGTCCTCTGCCTGCTGCCCCTGGGTTTCACGGGGTCAGTGTGACTGAGGCAGATTGGCCGTTATTTGGCCGCAGGAAAAAAAACCGTATCGCTGTTGGGCTCTTGCCGACGATTCCAGGGAAAAACAGCGGGAAGGTTGCGCGTTTCTAAGCGCACCCCGCCCCCCGGGGTTCGCCCCCCCTGCGCCTCCTGCAAACCCACAGGGAGGGCGCGGGGAGGCTCCGGGCCCGCTCTGCTCACAGCTCTCCGCATGACCCCGGGACTGTGACCGCCAGAGATCGCGCAGCGGCGCCTGGTCCCTGCGCGCCGGGCCCGCCTCTCAGCCTCACCCCTGCGTGGGAGCTCAAAGCACCCCAAGGTTTATCTTCCAATCATCTACTCAGTGTCACCTTCGGGGGCCCAAAGGGACGGTCGACCCAACACGCCCCAAACCGAACCGGTGATCGCCTCGCCAGCCAGGCCCAACCTGGGCCTCCAGGGTGCTCCCCATCTTAGGGAACTGTGCCAAGCCCCACGTGCGGCCGTCACCCCGACACGTCCTTCCACACCCTGTCCAGGGAGGCCCACCCTCGCCCCTCTCGGGTCCAGCTGTCAGGGTCTCCCGCCTCGTTCCGGGGTCCCGGCCTCGCTCCGAGGACCGCAGCCCCATCTCCTGGCCTGTACCGCGGCCGCCACCGGCTCTGCCGCCTGCTGCCTCCACGGCCTCCCCGGCAGCCTCCGCCCTCCCTCCCCACGTGAGCCTTCGGAGCCCAGCCTTGGTGGCTCTCCGGGGACCCGCGGGAGGCGAGCAGAGATAAGCGTGTGCCTCAGGAATGCGAGTCCAGCGGGATAGGACGGCAGCGTAAGCGGAACACGCCCAGCAGGGTCGGGGGAGGCGCGGGGCCCGGCCCCGGGGGGCCGCAGCCTGGGGAAAGCCCCCAGGACGAGGGTGATGTCAGCGCTGGCCTTCGGGGCATGGGAGGCCGGGCCGTTGGACGGGAGAGGAACCGCAGGCACTTTCTCTCCCTGGGGCGACCCTTGGGGAGGTGGCTGTGTGTCCCTCAGCCCCAGGACACTCCGGGGCTGGCGCTGAGTTTGGGAATAAATGAATCACACTCACGCATGTCACGCCAGCGTTTACCGTGTGCCAGGCCATGGGCGACGCTTGACATGCATTGACTTCACAGACGTAGGGACGGAGGACGGGGGCTCAGGGAGGCTCTGGGGCTTGCTCGAGACCACGCAGAGAGCAGGGCCCGTAGCAGGGCCTCGCGGCTGCGGGCCCCGGGCGCCCCTGGAGGCCGCCATCTCGCTCGGGGTGGGCCACGAGGTCCCAGGCGCTCACATGGCCGCGGCCCAGAGGGCGTCTCCTGATCCTGCAGCTTCTTCCCTTCATCAGCCCGGACCGGGTTCCCCTCGCACCCCAGTTTTGGGGCAGGAATGCAGCGGCTGTCCGCTGGGCCTTCATGCCCATCCTCCGCCCCATACCTTGCACAGTGGAACCGTGGGGGACCCATGAAGGTCGGCGGCTGTCCCGCGTTTGAGTGCGTCCAGGACCGGAACCCCAGCCCTCCAGGGGCGACCGACCGCGCCACACCCTGTTTCACGCCCGTTACCGGGGTTCATCCCTTCGCCCTCGGACGACCCAGCGATGTCGGGACCCCTGCCACTCCCCGATCATGGACCCGGAAACCGAGTCGCAGAGGAGGCGTCGTTCCGCCAGGGCCTCGCGGCTCAGCCCGTGAGAGCCCGGGGGGCAGCTGGAGCCGGGCGGCCCGCCCTCGCCTCCCCCTGCGCTGCCTGCGAAGGGGCGACCGGAGCCGGGAGAATCCTGTCCTCGTGCCCGCCTTCCTCCCACGACGCCGGGCGGCGAGAGCCTCGCGTTTGCTGAGCACCTACTACGCGCCAGCCCGTCTCACGCCATTACTTCGCGAGGTGAAGACTCTTGACAGCGTTTCGCGGGCGAGGAAGTGAGACTCGAGGAGACAGGGCCTACTTGCTGCGGGTGACCTGGTCGGGGGCGGGAGGCGTGGGGGTGCCCGGGACACCAGAGTCCCCGTTGGAGATGCCCGGAGAGGCAAGGCCTCCTCCAGGCGGAGCGGCCTCCCAGGTCAGCGGCTTCCCCTCCCCCTGCTTCCCGCCCCGGGGAGAATTAAGCAGCGGCTTTCGAAGGGGGCTGGCAAAGGAAGGGGGTCGGAGGAAGGAAACGGTGCAGTCAGGAGCTGCGGAGCGGCTTCCACGTCGCCGTGGGGTCCGGGCTCCGCCGTGAGCGCCCAGGGTGGCGAGCACTCCGAGGACAAGGACGCTGCCCCCCCCCCCGGCTGGGGTCCCCGCCAGCTCTGCAGGGCCCCAGGCGGGGCCGGGCCCAGGCGGGGACCCCAGCAGGGAGGCGGCGGGCGGCCGGCCTCGGACCAGGCAGGCAGCCGGGGCTGTGGGAAGCTCCCATTCCCAAGAGAGGCTGCATCCAGCAGCATGTCCGGCCTTACAGAAAGGAAATATTAACATTATAATTATAATTCTGTGTATTCAATTAAGTTATTAAACAGGCCCGGCCTGCGGGAGACAGGAAAAAAAATCCCGAGCTTCATTCTAATTGTTTCTCCCAGGACGTAATTAGAGCTTTTCGGAAGGAATCGGGGCCAGAAAAGGCGGCGGCTCTGCCGGGCCTGGCCCTGGGCCTGGGCCTGGGCCTGGGCTGTGTCTGGGCCTGGGGTCTGGGCCTGGGGTCTGGGCCTAAGTCTGGGCCTGGCTCTGGGTCTGGGGCCTGGGCTCGTATCCTTGGAGGAGGCTCTGCTCTGGGAACAAGTTTCAGGAGGGCAGGGCTTCGGGCCCGTTGCTTTCCTCGTGCCTGGCACGTAGTAGGTGCTCCAGAGATCGCTGCGAAATGAGCGTCTCGTGGGCGGTGGACAGCTGGAGGGGCCGGGAAGCCGCCCTGGAGATCCTTAGCAGAGGGCTGTTCCGGAAAAGACAAAGCCGCTTCTTGCTGGACTCAGGGCTGGAACACACTGCTTTGGCCTCCGGGCGGTCAACCCCGGTGCCCACCTGGCTGTCATACATATCGACCTTCACCTTTTCCTTCACTCTCTGCTCGGAAGGGCCAACACGCCCCCCCCACCCCCCTACGGCTCCAGGCCCTGCACCTCCTTAAAGGGACAGCTTGAAGGTCCCAGGGCCCCGGATCTCCCAGAGTTGAGACAGCAAAAGCTCTTCCCCCATACCCCCGCTCCAAGGCCCCCGGCGGAGCCTCCGCTGAGGGGGGCCCAGGGAGGGCGTGGGCCCCGGGCAGGCCCCAGATCCGGTTCCGCGCTCCCCCAGCCGACAGCTGCCCCCAGGCTCCGTGCAGAACCTCCCGTCGGAGGGGAAGTGTCTCCTTCCAGCTGGCGCGGCCTTACCGAACAGTCGGGCTTTGTGAGTGCGGACAGCTGCGGGCTGCGGGGACGGGGGGCCGGCCCTGCGCTGGGGGCGGGTGCCGGTGAGGGGGCTGGATTTGGGAGGCTGAGGAGGGGAGGCCGACGCCAGCAGCGTCTCCCAAGCGGGTGGGTGGGCAAAGATCACAGGGATTTGGTTAGAACCGAGCCTCCTGAAAAGCTGAGCCCCTTAGGCGGGTGCCAGGGGGTGAGGCTACTTGTGGGTGGGAGGGGTGACCATGAAAAGGAGGCATGTGCAGAGAAGGCGGTAGGGGCTGGGGCTGCCCTCCAGGGCTCCTGCTCCCTCCTGGCACAAAAGAGCCATCCTTCAATGGGTGACACTGAAGCAGCCATAAAGCTAACCATTTCGGAGGGACAGTGGGTGTGGGGACCCATCCTACACACAGCCATGCATCCATCCATCCATCCATCCACCTATCCACCCATCTATCTAACCATCCACCATCCATCAATCCATCTACCCATCGTTCCTTCTGCTTATTCACCCACCCATCTACCCACCCATCCCGACTCCCAGGTGTTAGGCTGAGCGATGTGGAAACCGATGACCCATTTGCAGAGACCGGGATGACCCCGGAAGGGGAAGGTTTGCAGATCGATGGCACACACCTCGGTCTATGCACACGGGCCCTGGAGTCAGAGAGACCTGGGTTCGAATCCTGGTCCTGCCGCCTTCTTTCGTACCCTCGCGTTGGTCACTGAACTCCTCTACGTCTCTGTGTCCTCGCCTGGAAAGTAGGGCTCGTCACATCATCCCATGACGTATGGCAGTTAATGTAACGTGCTTAGCTTGGCACAGTGCCCGCACAAGGCAGGTCATTACCTGTCCCCTGCATGGGGACCTGCTCCGATTGCTTGTTCCAATGCGCCCTGGGACCTGGGTTGCCAAGAGCAGCTCCTGACACCTGCCACTCCTTCTACTGCCCTCCCCAGGCTCTGAAGCCCGGGGGTCTGGGGCATCCCTTGGGGGCTCTGCTGGTTCCAGAATCAAGCAAGCTCACAGAGGGGGATTTCGCAAGGGTGGGAGGGAGCGGAATTCACCTTCCTGGAACCCAGCGAGGAACCCCATTCATGGCGGTCTTCCTCCGGCAGCTCTAATTGGCAGAGAGGGTCCCCCACCCCCACTCCCTCTGCTTCATGAAAATCCTGTAACGACTTTTTGGGTATCAAAAGGGGCAACTGCTGGGTGAGACTATGCTTAGGGGCAAAGTCTTCTGAGAGGTGGGATTAAGAGGTGTTATGTATAGTCACCTAACCTCGGTAGAGTTCAATGTTTTTGTTTGTTTTGTTTTTGTTTATTTGTTTGTTGTTTGTCTTACCTCTCTAAGGGGAGGGAAGGCTTTGGTGGAGGTGAAGATTACACCACTCTCTACAATCCCGGGCGCGAGTTCATCTAGTCTCATTTCTATGCTGATGCCTTTCAAACATCTGTCTCCCAGCGTGGGCTCCCTCCTGAATTTCGGACCCATATCTCCAACTATGTATGTTAATGTCTCTAACTTTTCAGTCCTAGAATTTCCATTTGGTTCTTTATTACAATTTCCATTTCTCTGCCTAGTTTTCTTATCTGTTCCCTTATTAAGACTATGTTTTCCATTAATTCTTCAAGCATACTTTTCTTTAATTTTTGGAACCTAGTTATAAGAGCTGTTTTGAAAGATGTGTTTGCTAAATCTATTATCAAGGCCATCTCAGGACTGATTTCTATTGACTGTTCTTTTTCCTTCTTGACTATGGGTCACATTCTCCTGTTTCTTTGTGTGTTTGGTAATTGTTGATTCCATATTAGACGTCGTGGATGATATAGCGTAGGAATTCTGGATTCGGATATCTTTCTTGGAAAAAGGTTGATTTTTAGTCCATCAGGCAGTTCAGTTACTGACTTGTTACTTGAATGTTTGTGGTCTCGGTTTCCTTCCTTGCGATGGTGGGTCTGTGGAAAGCCATAGCATCTCCCAGAAATATTTAGCTTGGCGAGAAACTGAACTGCAAATCGCGAGGCTTCGTTTTGGGCTTTGTTGTGAAAGGTCTCCAGTAAGCTTTCCCCTAGGGTGTGGTCTTTATCACTAAGACGAGGCCTTGGGGGTATCCTAGCCTAGATGCCTGCTGTTAACGAAGTCTCTCTACTCTGATTGGGCAAGAACCCCAAAGTCCCCCAGCACCGCCTGACATCCAGCATCTCTGTTCCGCTCTCAAAGTCTTAGGGATTGAGACAAACTTTTAAGCCTCAGGTGGTCCCACCAACACCCAGGGACCCTCACGCAAACTCCTCCCCCTCCGCTGTGTACCAGCTTCTTCTCTTGCTCCCGGCCCTGCAGAGTGCGGCTGCTTCCGAACTCCCAAACCCTCACATCGTCCCCTTCATTTCGGTGGGATCACCAAGTCCTCCTTGGATCCCCGCCCGCCGCACCATGATCAGGGACGTGTCCCCAAGCACGGGTCCAGGGAGAGCGCAGGGCTTGTCCCGTGCTTTCTCTTTCCCTTGGGGATCCGAGTCTTTCTCCGCCTATGACACAGTGTTGAAAACGGTGGCTTCGTACATTCTGTTCAGTTGTACGGTTGTTCGTGACAGAGGGCTTGGTCCAGTTCTGGTTACTGGGCCATGACCAGAAGTGAGAACTCACTCTCTCACCCCAAACCTTCCTCTGGAGACTTACTATAACCCACCCATTCCTCCAAAACAGAATCCTGGGCGTCATCTGCGGAACCACCCTCTCTCTGTGACCTCTTGTGGGAGCGCCATCAGCAAAATCAGCCCCCTTCGACATGTGTTGGATCTCTTTGGGGCCGGGGAAATTTTTTCTCCACTCCCACAGCCTGCTCACTGGGCTTAGGGATTCCGGCCTGGCTCTGTTCCACCCCGCCCCCACCCAGCAGCCCGGGAGCCCCTATTCAATCGATAAGTCTTCCGGAAATCCCTCCAAGTCACCCCTGATGGCCACTCCCTCACGCACCTGCCACACGGATCTCTTCGCGGCACGCGATGACGTCATGTCCTCTCTTCTCAGAGCCCGCGCTTGGTGGGCCGCTGGATGCCATCCTCCGAGGACTGTGCCTGGTGAAGACCCTTACGCCTTGCTTGCATCCCCTTTTGGGTGACCTTGCCTGACCTCCCAAGCCTGAATTAGATGCTGTCTCTTCGCAAACACGGCATCTGTGTTTTCTTCCCCAGAACAGGCTCCGAGCTACTCAAAGGGGCGAGAGGCAGGTTTACTGTGTCCCCTCCCCCCAAGAGCCTGGCCCAGGAACGTGGTCCCCTCACCGTTTGGTGAAGGAGTCGCTGCCCTGGGCTGCTGAGGGACCAGTAGGGGGAGGTGTTTGTGCACCATGGTGCTGGAGGTGGAGCCCAGGCATTTCCTGACCAAGATGCCAGCCCTGGACAGGGAGGGGACGTTTCCTCAGGCTGACCACCACTGGCGACAATTCAGGGGGCTCGGATCCCTGATGGTCCCATGCAGGGAATGAGACAGTGAGAGCTCCTTGCAGGAATAGCGAGCCACCCCCAAGGCCTGGGCGTGCTGCAGACAGGGTTGTGTGCACATTGGTCCTCAGGTGCTGTATCCGGGGCCACCTGTGGCCTCTTGAGGACCCTGAACCCCCCGGAAGACCTGAGATTGGATGAGTGTCCTGCTCCTCCCTCCTGCTGCCTCCCCTCCCTGATGTACCCCCATTCGTGGCAGGAAACCCCACCAGACACCTCTATTCCTGTGACAATTCAACCTCTGGCCTCAGCCACATTCCAGGATTCCCCAAACCAAGGACATTTCCTGCCTCTCATCACGCGCCTCCCGCCTCCACTCTCCTGAGCCAGACCCTCACCCGGGGCCGTCACGTCCCGGCTGGCGGATGCAGGCGCAAGGGCGCCCTGGGCCCAGGGGTGCCCTCCGTTCCTGGGGCCAGGTCTCCAAGCAACTGCTGCACAGGGCACCCCTGTCCTGCCTCCCCCAAAGTCTTTTCAGGTTGCTTTGGTCTGGTCTCTCTCCTCCAACACCAACACAGTTCAGGTCTGGATCGCGATGCTCACGTCACGACATCTCTCCTTTGGGGTCACCTCGGGCAGGCTGTGTCCCTGGATTCAAGGTCACATCCTCCCCTCAGGCAGCCCCCTCTGTGAGTCTCTCCTTCCGGGTTCGGGTAGTGGCGCCTCCCCCCCCAAAAACCTTCAGCCTAAATAAGGGTGTCGGTAGCCCTGGGGCGTGGTGCGCTGCCCACCCCTCAGCTTTCCTGCCCTTCGAAGTTTTCCCAGCCTGCATCATCTCTTTCCTGGTGGACCATGACTGACACAGAACCCCATCCTGCGGCAGCCCAAGGGGGCCCTCGGTACCCCAGAGAGGCCTCCCACGCCGCTGCTCCCGCAGCGGACTCTGATGGAGGACGCCCTTGGCACCACCCGGGACCACCGAGCCATTGTCCTAGAAAGCTGGCTGAAAGCCAGAGAGATCCCACTCGGAACGGGGCTCCCGGGTCCGTGGGTGAGTGGCGGCCACGGAAGGCCGGCCTCGTGAAGCGTGGTGACAGCATGGGACAATGACGTCTGTGGGCCCTGGAGCCACAGAAAGCGGGGTTCGGAGTCTACCTCTTCCTGCCATTCACTGTGTTACCCTGGGGCGCCCCCCTCCATCTCTCTGAAACTCAGTTCCCTTCCAAGTTCCACAAAGGAGTCAACAAAAGACAATGCGGAGCCCCAGGCGCCTGCCGCCTCGGCAGCGCTTCCGAGGGGGGCAGAGTTCCCAGCTCCCCGAGGAGGGCAGTGTTCCCAGCTCCCCGGCCGGGCGAATCGCTGCTCAGCCAAACTTAGTAAGCTCCCAAAGTAGAAACCTTGTCAGAGCCCAAAGAATGTCAGCCCCAGTGACTCACGTGTGTTTCTCCCCCTAAAACGATCACAGGCCTTTGGGATCAGTTCAGCCACCTCCGAGAGGCATCGCAAAGCTGTGAGTGGAATGCTGGGTTCCGGCCACAAAAGAGCTGGGCCCCGGCCCAGAAAGGAGTCCCGCTAGGAAAGTCTGATTCAACAGCTTCTCCTTTTTGGTTGAGGTTGACGGTTCCTTGGCTGTGTCTACAGCTGAGAACTAGGGCTCCGGGACGCGCTGCTTAGCGGATGGCGATGGCCAGGTTTTTGTTGTTATGGTGATGGTGTTGTTGGTGATGGGGGTGATGGGTTTATTTTTTTAATGGTAGTGGTGGTAGAGTTGATGATGGTGATGGTGGCGGTGATGGGCTGTTGCTAATGGTGACGGTGATGCCGTTGTCGATGGTGGTGTCAGTGATCCCAATGGTGGTGGAGGGTTGTTGTTGATGGTGATGGTGGTAGTTGTGGTGGTGATGGTGGTGGTGGCGGCGATGGCGGTGGCGGTGTTGGTGGCGGTGTTGGTGGCGGTGTTGGTGGTGGTGTTGGCGGCGGCGGTGGTGGCGGCGGTGGTGGCGGCGGTGGTGGCGGCGGTGTTGGCGGCGGTGGTGGCGGCAGTGTTGGCGGCGGTGGTGGCGGCGGTGTTGGCGGCGGCGGTGTTGGTGGCGGTGTTGGTGGCGGCGGTGTTGGTGGCGGTGTTGGTGGCGGTGTTGGCGGCGGTGTTGGTGGCGGTGGTGGCGGCGGTGTTGGTGGCGGTGTTGGCGGCGGTGGCGGCGGTGTTGGCGGCGGTGTTGGTGGCGGTGGCGGCGGTGGTGGCGGCGGTGGTGGCGGTGGTGGCGGCGGTGTTGGTGGCGGTGTTGGTGGTGGTGTTGGCGGCGGTGTTGGCGGCGGTGTTGGCGGTGGTGGCGGCGGTGTTGGCGGCGGTGTTGGTGGCGGCGGTGGTGGCGGTGTTGGCGGCGGTGTTGGTGGCGGTGTTGGCGGCGGTGGTGGCGGCGGTGGCGGCGGCGGTGGTGAGAATAGGACGTTAACACTGATGGCAGTGATGATGAGGACGGTGTTGACACCTCACAGCCCGAGCCCAGGAGCAGAGTAGTACAAGAAGATTGAAACGCAGAGAGCCCGACTGCCGGTCCCTATCCTGCTACTCCCTGGTGAGCTGGAGCGATTTACTCAGTCCCTCTGAAGCTCAGTTTCCTCATGAATAAAAGAAGAATGATTTTGTCTCCCTTTCTGGGGTGTTCGGGGATCAGAGTGGCCGAGGCCTGTCCACATCCGTGATTAAGTGTCAGTCTCGGAAGCTGTAAAGCTGTAAAGCTCTGAGCACGTGCCGGCCGGGCAAACACATACCAGCGCCTATGGAGTGAGGCTGCGGTGGATCATGGCTACTGCGATTGCTTTTCTGGTGGAGCGGGATTCCCCTTTCCTCTGAAAAATGTTAATGCTCTCTCTCCCCCTTGATGTGGTTTGGAGGAGCCTGGCAATCCTCGAACCCCACGTCCCCTGGTCCAGGCACAGCCATGTGGCCCCGGCTGGGTGGGGCAAGCGGAGCATTCCTGAGAGGTTTTCCAGCAGAGGGCGCTGTCATTTGGCTCAAGACTCACAAAGCTGCCTAGGGCTCCCAGCAGGCATTGCTCGTACCCCAGGAAGGGTACGAGACGCACTGGAAAGCCTAAGGGTAACATGGGAAGAGAAGCAGAGACAAGAATAACCGGAAGAAGATAGCAAGAAAGAGGAAGAGAGAGATGACGGAGGGACTTTGTTTGAGCACCTGGATCCAGCTGTACCTGAAGATGGCCAACCACCTCGCAGACCTCCAGGTTACATGGGCCAGATGGCAACCTCGGGGAGTTCGAGGCGGGCGTCTGTATTGTGCGAACTGAAGCGTCCTTCCTAACATCTCTAACGTCCTCAGTCTCCTACACCTTTCCAAGAAAGCAAAATTTATGGCAAGGCTGACTTCCAAGCTTGAGGACAAAAGACTCTTGTCTCATCAGACCCAAATCTGGCTCCTTTGCCCCCCTGTTTCCAGGGAACAAGTTGGGACTGACCCAGCTCCTGAATATCAAGGGACAGAGTTCCAGATCTGCTGCGGCCACCATGTCCCCAGGCAACACCTTCATAGGAAAACATTATAAACCGGAAACTGCTGTGACTCTTTTCTCTGGCTATGTGAACACAGTCTCACCTAAACTGTTTGAACAATATAGGAATGCATGAGAAAAATGCACGAACCAGCCGACAGCCACCTCCGCCGCCAGAGGTAACCACGGGGCACCTGCAGTCTCCCAGGTGTAAACATTTCGTTTCCCGTCGGCAGAATGACTACTTGCTGTTTGGGAATTTTGTCCAGGCACTAACATATCACGGAACCTTCTGGACACCGAGCACACCTCCCCTCTCTGAGCAGAACTGCTCAGCGCTGTCACATGGGCGTCTTTGTTTAATCCCCAATGATGCGTATTTAGGTCGTTGCCAAGTTTTTACTATTTTACAAATCTCTTTAGCGTATGTCCAGATTTCCCACGTGTCCGATCATTTCGGTGGGGGTATTTCCTAGAAAGAGAAGTGCTGAGTCAGAGAATGTGACTATTTTAAGGCCATCTGATGCATTCTGCTCACGGGTTCCCAGCGGGGTTGAGGGTCCGTGTGCAGGGAGGTGCCGAGCTCCCCACGGATGACAACATTGGCCTTTATTTGCCCCAGAGAAAGCTCTTCTGAAGCGGGAGAGGGAAGTCGGTGAGAAGGTCCCACTTGTAGGAACAGTGGCTTTTTTGGTGCTCAGTATGGGCTACTGTCCCCTTTGGGAAGAAAAAGTGGCCAGAGGGGAAGGAGGAGGTGGCATCGTGGGCGGTGGCTCTGTTAGACATGCCAGGTTGGTTTTATCACCGAAAATCCCGCATCCCAGGAAGCCCCCTCCACCTGAGCAGACCCAGACAGTTGGTCACCTACGTCCACCTTCTGGGGCTGGCCTCCTGAGCCCCAGAAGCACTGCTGGGACACTCTGTCCCTGTCCCTGGGACAGCAGGTCCCGTTGGTGCCTCCTCACTGGCTTCTGGGAAGGCGTGTGCTGAGAAGTGGCCAGGCCAACCGCCTGGGCGGGCTTGTCCCCCGGCTACCGGAGGCTGGCAGCGCAGCCTGGGCCCCGGTCCTCTGAATCCAGGAGCCCGGGGCGCCATGCCTGTTCCCACGCAGCAGGTGCCTTGCAACAGTCCAGCTGGCAGAGGCGCTAACGCCGGAAGCGCGCAGGCTCTCCCCTCTCCCCGCCCCCACGCTCCACACACAGGAGGGGACCCAGGCGCAGAGAGGGGAAGTGCCTCGGCCGAAGTCATTAGCTCTGAGTGGCCAAAGGGGCAGCTGGAATCCAGGTCTCCTTACTCCGGACGGGTCCCTTCTTTAGCCCTGGCCCACGTGCACAGTGCGTTGCTTTGAGAAAACACCAATCTGCTTTCTGTCACTCTAGAGTGTTGGCGTTTTCCAGAATTTTATATAAATAGCATCACATAGTACGTACTCTTATTTCGCCCAGAATCGTTTGGTCCGTATAATTATTTTGAGATTCATGTATGTCGTTACGTGTATCACAAGTTTCTTCCTTTCATTGCTGAGTAATGTTCCACCGTGTGGATGTATATGGTGTGTTTCTAGCCATTCACCTGTTGATGGACGTTTGGGTAGTCTCCAGTTTTGGGCCACTGCAAATAAAACTGCCACGAACGTTTGTGCACAGGTTTTTGTATGAACGTACGCTTTTATTTCTCTTAGGTAAATGCCTAGGAGTGAGCGGCTGAGCTATATGGGAGGAGAATGTTTAGCTTGTGGAGAAATGGCCACGCAACGTTCCCACCAGCCGAGTACAAGCACCCTTGCCGGCCCTTGGCATTGTGACCCTTGAACATTTTAGACATCCGACGAGTGCAGCATGATATTGTATTGTGGTTTTAATCTGCGTTTTCCTAACCACAAATGATATCGAGCATCATTTCATGGGCTCGTTCTCCATCCCTCTGTCTTCTCTGTTCAAATCTCTTGTTCATTTTTATTGGGCGGTTTACTTTTTTATCATTGGCGTCGTATGGTTTGGATGCAAGTACATTCGTATATTCTGGATGTGAGTCTTTTCTCAGACATATGAGTTGCAAACATTTTCTCCCTGTTTGTGATTTGACTTTTTATTCTCTCTAGTGTCTTTCAAAGAACAGAGATTCTTAATGTTCGATGAAATCCAATGTATCCATTTCGCAGAGGTTGTATCGCAAAAATCTTGGCCTGATCCAAGGTCACAAGATTTTTCTCCTTTGTTTTCTTCTAGAAATTTTCCTTCTAGATTTGTGATCCATTGTGATTTCATTGTTACATGTGGCATAACGTGTCAAGCGAAGTTCTTTTTTTCCACATATGACTATTCCGTAGTTTCAGAGGTATTGGTTGAACACACTATCACTTTTTTACTAACTTGCCTTTATGCTTTTGTCAAAAAAAAAAATTAACCATATATGTATGGGTCTGTTTCTGTACTCTGTGCTGTTCTATTGATCTCTTTGTCTATTGCTGGGCCAAGAAATCTACCACCATCTTGGATGCTTTCAAGAGTCTGTCTTTGTGACAGCAGCCTCTCGGATCTGTGAATTTACAGTTTTCATCAAATTAAGAAGCCTTTTGGCCATTATTTCTTCACTTGTCTTTCTGCTCCCTCCTCTTTTTTGACAAGTCCTTTGATGTGCACATTGGGACCCTGAAGTTTTTTCACAGTTCACTGTCACCGTTCATTTCTTCGTTGGTGTTATTTTTTCCCCCTGTGTTTCATTTTGGATAATTTCTATTTCTCTGTCTTCGCATTCACTAATCCTTCCTTTGGCGATGTCTAATCTGCCAATAATCCCATCCAGGGTGCATTTCATCTGAGAAATTATAGTTCTTATATCTCTAGAAATTCGAGTTGGGTCTTTTTGAGTCTTACATATTTCTACTTGACATGTCCCATCTTTCTTCTACCTTTAAAAAACTAAACGTTTTATTTCAGAATAATCTTAGATTTACAGAAAACATGTAAAGTGAGCACTGAGTTTTACATAGCTCTCACCCAGTTTCGGTCTATTGTTAATGTTTTCATCCCGTGTGACTATGGTATAAGAATATGGTTTTATCATAAAGTTCTTATTTTCTAATCCTATTAACTTTGTCATTTTGGGGTCGGTTTGATGGACCTTCCCTTCATTTGGTGTTGTATTTTCCTGTTGATTTGCACGCTGATAATTTTGGATTGGATGGTTGGCATTACACATTTTACTTTGTAAGGTGCTATATATATATATATATATTTTTTTATTCCACAAAGTATTCTCGAGCTTTGCCCTTGGGTGTGGTTAAGTGTACTGGGGACGATCCGATCCTCGTTGGTCTCACTTTTAAGATTCGTTAGGTGGGACCAGAGCCATGTTTTGTCTGGGGTTAGTTTTACCCCACTACGAGGCAAACTCTTCCCTAGCATTCTAACTGACGCCCGGAGGATTGTGAGATTTTCCTCTCCGGCCGCTGGAGTCAGGCACCATTCCCAGCCCCTGTGCTCAGGGCACCACTCTCTCTCATCCTGTCCCTGTCCTCAGGTGGTTTCTTCATGCGGGTCACGAAAAGCATGCCGCTGTCCCCTGTTAAATGAACTTAAGCCAGCTCGCCCACTGTGCCTTTGAAAAGCTGAGTTGCCCGGAAATGCGAGTGGCCCGCTATCCACGTCCATTTCCACACTGGCCCTGCATGTAGGCGGCCGCCATGCACAGAAGTGCACGATCCTAGTGGGTGCTACTCACTGAGAACGGGGCCGACCTTCAAGACTCAGAACTAAGAAGCGAAGGGAAAGAAAGCCCAGTCTCTGACCTTGTGGTTCGAGCTTCTGCATCAAGCTGTGCCTGATGCCATGAATCCCCTGTGTTTTGAAATCCAGTCTGAGGTGGCAGTTCTTTTCCTTGTGGTGGGAAGCATCCTCCATGACACATTTAATGATCAATGTGGAGAGTCAGGGAGAAAGGGCCGTCAGAGATGCGGCCCAGGTCTCCAGCCCAGGGGACGGGGGACTGTGAGGCCACCACCAGGTGAGGAGCACCCGAGGAGGAGGAGGTCAGGTCTGGGAGCCGGACGATGATTAGAGTTTACGAAGGGTCTTTCTGCCCCAGGCCATCTTTTGTCTTTAGGTCTCCGACCTCGTCAGATGGGACTTGTGGTTGTAAAAGGCTTTGCAAGGTGGAAAGCTCTGTGCACCTGGGGTCGGGAGATGTGAACGATGGCCCTTTAGTCCGCATCTCCTTCCTGCGCGAGAGAGGGATGTCCCCACGGCCGTCCGGCGACGTGGCAGCGCCTCCTGCGGCGAGGGCCTGCGTCCGTCCCCGGCACTGCTGGGCTCGTCCCTCCGCTGACCTGAGCCGGGGGTGTGTGAGACGGTGCCCTCCCGAGTGGGGACATTAAGTGCCCTGAGTGTTGCCACAAGAACCGAATGTCCCACAGCGGGGCCGTGCCTTCGGCTTGGACCCCGGCATGAAGAATGTGGGACAGGCCCGCGGCTACCACGTGCGCTGCGTGAGACGCAAATCCTCCCCGGCGTAGGCCTTCGAGATGTGGGGCAGCTCGCGGCCGCGGCAGAGCTGCCAGGGGCTGTCACGGCCACGTCGCCCTTGACCTGGTGTTCACCCTTCTGCTCACCCCCAGGAATCTGGTCCTGGCTCAGCCCAGCAACAGAACACGTGGTTCTGGGCGGAGAGGAAAGACAAGAAGCACGTGTCTCAGACCGGAAAAGACCGGGTTTACGGGAGTATGATCGACATGCAACAGTGTCCACCAGTTTGAATGTACAATTCGACCAGTCGACAGATGTGCACAGTCGGGCAATCGCCACCTTGATCAGGAAACGAAACACTTCCAGGAAGCTCCCTCATGCTGCTTTGCAACCAGCCCCTCCCCACCTGCAGGTAATGACGGACCCGCCTCCGGGGGCTGCCCCTTCGGTTTGCCCGACGCGGAAGCCACTCGGACAGAGTCCGTCGCCCCAGGTGCTCTCCTGGGTCCCGTCCTTCGGCTCGGTGCGACGGTGGCGAGACCGCGTGAGCCCGTGCGCGCCTGTGCTTTGCTCCTGTTATCGCGAACCCGCCCTCGATTGTTGGTCCATTCACGGGCCGATGGCCGCTGGGCGTGTTCCGGGCCCTGCTGCGATGAACTCTCGTGTTCGAGTCTTTCCGTGGGCAAATCTTGCCCTTGCGTCGGGGCATGCCGTAACGGCGCATTGAATGAAGTTCGTGAGACGCTGCCAAGTTATCCCAAAATGGTAGTGCGATGTCACATGCTCCTCCCCTCTTCCCACGTCGGTGTATGAGCATTCCAGGCGACCCGCATCCTCGCCGACTCCGGGCAGGGCCCACCTCCAAAACGCAGCGCTGTAGCGGGCGTGAAGCGGCGTCTCGCTGTGGTTTCAGTCGGCGCCCCCAGGATTACTGCGTCTCGCGCCGTGTGCTGGTCGGCCGGTTAGAGAGCTGCTTTTGGGGGGCGTCAGGGCGCAGCCTTTGCCCGCGCCTGCACTGGGTCGCGTATCTTCAGGCTGAGTTGCAAGGGTCCTTTGTACATTCCGAATAAAAATCCTTGGGCAGAGACACGCGTCGCAAATATTCTCTCCGTCTACGGTCTGCCTCCTCAGCTTCCTTCACCGTGGGTTTGGAAATGCAGAATCCTTTCATTTGGGTGGAGTCCGTTTATGAATTTTTTTTTTTTGCTTTCATGGTTAATGCTTTCTGTGTCCTGGCGATGACTTCATGGGCCTATGAGTCATCTTGCGGTTAATTATCACTGACTGCTTATTTCTCTACGTTGGGTCATTTTCCTGTTTTTTGGGGGGTTTTTTTTGTTTTTTTTTTTTTCTTTTTTCACTGTGTACTGAACCTCGTGAGGGGCATGTTCTAGTCTCTTTTATCCCTCTGGAGAGTCTAGAGTTTTGTCCTAGCAGATAGCTCCATTTCCTCCCTGCCCTGAACTGGTATGTACTTGACTTCATATCTTGTTGGTGGGTTTGGGGAAGTCCCAGGTGTCCCTGAGTCCCTGGCTCAGGGAGAGCCACCTCCTGCCCTGCCTCCAGGGCCTCCGTCTGGGCTCGTGGTAAGTTTGTTGGAGGGTGGGGGTCTACAGCGAGTCTTGCCCTGGAACGTGTCCTTGACCCTGGGCGTGACCTCTCGCCAGCTGGGTCCCCGAGGCTCTGCGCCCCGGCTGGAGCACGTCCGGCTGACACCGCTCAGCCTCTGGAATCACGCCGCAGCCCCTCACGGGCGCCCTGCACGGCTTCCAGAACCGCCGGCGCCCTGAGCTCCGTCCTCCGCCTCCTCCACTCCGTGCGACCACCGTGCTTTCTGAGGACCCCGCTTGCTGAGCCATGGCAGGAATCGTCCCAGGGGATCTTGCTGTTCTTCTCCCTTCACCCACCACACGGTCACACACAGCTGGCC
Source organism: Rousettus aegyptiacus (assembly GCF_014176215.1). Classification (NCBI taxonomy): domain Eukaryota; kingdom Metazoa; phylum Chordata; class Mammalia; order Chiroptera; family Pteropodidae; genus Rousettus; species Rousettus aegyptiacus. The sequence continues at coordinate 118,842,468 of NW_023416308.1, forward strand.
ATACGATGCCTGGCACGAGGTGCCTCGTACCTGGCATCCAGGTGCGTGGCCGTCTGTCGGAGGCGGGTCGGTCCAGCACCAGGTTTGTCGACAGACGTGGAGGCGGAAGTCGCCCAGAGCTCTTTAGTAGAACTGCTGAGGTCTATCCCGAACCATGAGGCCGGGGCAGACAGCCCCGAGCAGGTGAGCTGCTCCTTCCCCCAGGTACACGAGCGAGGAGCTGGGACGACCGGCCAGGACGCGATGCCGGGGGAGCACCAGGCAAGACCGTGGGTCCCCAAACTGCCGAAGAGCCAAGCGCAGTGCCTGGCACACGCAGAGTGTGATGGCAGTGCCCCCCGACCTGCGAGGCCGCCGGCGTAGAGCCGTCTGCAGCTCCCCGTCTGCGGCTCCCCGTCTGCGGCTCCCCGTCTGCACCTCCCAGTCTGCGGCTCCCCGTCTGCACCTCCCAGTCTGCGGCTCCCCGTCCGTGTCCTGCCCTGTTTCTCTCATGGTGTCTAAGGAAACGCCTGTCTTTCCTCTTCTCTCCCTGGAGAGGCACAGACTGCCCAGCAGGGCTTCCCCCGCCAGCCTCGAGCCATCCCAGAAGCACTAGCCTCCAGCCCTGGCCGCAAGGGGCTCCAGCGACAGGGCACCCACCCCTCCCCCGTCCTGGGGACATCTGTGCACAGCCCTCTCCTGACCAGCGTGCCGTGGGACGAAGGGGCACCACCCCAGAGGAAGGCATGACCTGGCCTATCGCCCCTCCTCAGGAAAAGAGACAGAGACCCCGGCTGGAACGACGCCAAGGTCAGCTCCTGACCTTGACACTGACTGTTCTGCTCCAAACGGCTCACATTTCCATGGCTCCGCGTGGCCCTTTTATCATTGGAGGTACACCACAGCATCATTCATTCACTCACTCATTCATTCATTCGTGGTGGGGCGAACATGACCTGAGTTCTCCCAGCCCGCCCCCTGCCTCTCCCGAAGGGGGCTTGGTTTCGCCCTCTGGTGTCCTTACAGAGAGGGCCACAGACGCGCCCTGTGAACATGAAGACGGCCGTCCGCAAGCCCCACGGGAAGCCGGCCCGGCCGACACCTGGATCTCGGACTTCCGGCCCCCGGGCCTGGGAGACGATAACCTTCTCTCTTTTAATCCCCTAGTCTGACATGTGTATTCACCGTTTCTTTGAGTTTGTCTTGTTTGAGTTTCTCTGCACTCTCGAATTCATAAATATATGTCTTTGGCCACGTACAGGAGGTTTTGGGTTATTCTTTCCTGAAAGGTTTTTCTGCTCCCATCTTTCTCCCTTCCTTCTGGGCTAAAGTGGGATGTCTTAGATCTTTTGATATTGCCCCACAGAATTTCCAATGATCTGTTCATTGTCTTTCTCATTTTTTTTTTTTTACTCTACAGTCATCAAATTGGATGCTTTTCATTGCTCGACAAGTTCGCCTCTCTTCTGCTACTGAGCCCACTCACCGATGTTTTAAAATTTCAAATATTTCAGGACGTGGCTCCACAGTGCAGCGGCGAGCATGTCTGCTTTACACGCAGAAGGTCCTGGGTTCACACCCCGGGAGAGCCACATGGTCTCCGGCCACGCCACCCTGGACAAGCCAGATCCCATCTGATCTCAGAAGCTAAGCAGGGTCGGGCCTGGTTAGTACTTAAATGGGAGGCCGCCTAGGAAGACCAGGTGCTGTAGGCATAAATAAAAATAAATAAATGAAATAAAATTTCCGGTCTTTCGTTAGTTCCGGCATTTGACCATCCTCCTCCGATACTTCCTCTGCCGAGATGTCCTGGCTTTTCATTCCCTCAAATACATTTCTCTTTGCCTCGGGGCCGCGGTAGCTGCTTTGAACACTTTGTCTGAAGATTCCAGTGTGTAGGTCATCTTGGCATTTGCATCTGTGGATTGTCTCATCCCTTGAGAATGTGTCGGAATTTTCTCTTTCTTTGTACGTCAAATAACTTTGGGTCGTATCGCGGGCAACGTGAATGCTCTGCTGCGTAGACCCTGGGCTCTGGGGAATGTTTATTGATTGATTGATTTTTTTTGGCAGGCAATAAACCTGGTGGGGCTCAGACCGTGAGCTCTGTCTCGCCTTCCGTGGGGGGTTCAGCTCTCTGTTCAGTGCTCGGTTCGGTACTTGGCTCGGCCGCTTTGGGTCCCGCCTGTGCATGCATGGCTCAGGGTCCGGCGGGTGCTTGTTCAGGCTCCTGCTTTGAAAACAGCCCATTGTTCTCAGCTGTGCCCCCAGGTGAAGAGGAACGTTCTCCTCAAACGGCCGACCTTGTAATCAGCTAGGCCGAAGGGCAGGGTGACCTCGAGATCAGCTGAAGACTCCCCCGCCCCTCTGCTTGTTCTGTGTAGGTAACAGGTGCGTCCCCTTTACTTGGACTCTGTAACTGCCCGTAACCCATAGCAACTCCTGCGCTCTGTAACCGCCTGAGGACAAATGAGCTAATCGGCCCATGCCAACCGTAACTGTGCAGATAAGCCCTATAAAAGCAGGGTTGCCCCTGAGCTCGGGGCCCAGATTTTCAGAGCGCCAGCTCCTCTGGGACCGCCGGCGTTGTAACCCTGAGTTCTGCAGCTCCCCGAGTGCTGCTTAGTTTCTCGCCGCTCTGATGTTTCTGCAACACAGAATGTCTCCCTCACCCCGAGCCAGCCTGGGCTCCTTGCCTCTAGCCAGGAAGACGGCAGGGTTTCGCTCCCGGATGGACCTGATTGGGACCGGGGTCCACCTTTGGGGCAAAGTTATGAGACAAAAGAAAACGAGGGACCCCACCCTCCGCCCTCGCAGGCAGCTCTGCTCCAAGTTGCGACCTGCATCACAACTTGTTTTGTGCGGAGTGTGGACTTGTAAGCAGTGGGGGGCGGGGGCGAGGGGGGAGGGGCTCACGCCGTCACAGTGGACACGTGTCCTCCGTGAGTGTGCACGTGCTCCCGCGTCCACGTAGTCATCGCCTAGGTCGACAGAGGCACTGCTCGTCCTGCTCAACGCCCCATCCGCGGCGGAGCCCGCTGCCCCGGGAATCATTGTTCCGACTTATTTAACCTGGCTCGTTCGGCCCGGCGTGGGCCTTGTGCAAACAGAACCGTGCAGGGTGCACTTTGGAACGCCTGGCTCCCTTGTGTGTTTAACACGGCGTCTGAGAAGGCGCGTCCGCGCTGCTCCGCGTAGAGGCGGCTTGTTATTCTCAGAACTGGGCGACGGCGCGCCCGGCGGTGCGGGCAGCCCACCGTCGGTCGATCGGGCCCACTGTCGCCGGACACGGGGACGTTCCCAGCTTCGGGAGCCGGGCTGGGCAGCACGGAGCGGAGCGGCCACACGCTTGTCTCCCGGAGTCACGCAGGCCTGGCTCTGCCGCGCACCAGCTCTGTGACCCTGGGCGGGTCCCTGGCCTTCTCTCGGCTGCGATGTGGGGATCATGACATTTTTACTATTGACTGCGCTGCTGTGGCGACCGAGTACGACGGGGCACATGAAATCACTCCGCCCGCCGCCTGCTGGAGCGGGCGATCGATAAATGGCAGCTGGGAAATCGCCATCGGCGGGAGGGGACGGGGTGACAGGTGTCAGCTCCGGCATCTGATGTGGGTCCCGGGTCCAGGTTAAGTGAAGCGACTGTCCCCAAGCGCGCCGTGTAGGGCCACGCGAACAGTGAGCGCACAGTGTGTCCTCGTGGGAGCCTGGTATTGCAGTCCTCACGACCTCGGTGACACCCCCACAGCAGGCCCCGCCGTGTCATCCAGACGTGAGCTGGCGGGCCCCCGGTCACACGGCAGGAAGGAGCTGCAGCCAGGGCTGGGGTCCGGGCGGGGGCCCTGCTCACTCCGCACTGCCTTCCAGACGTGGGGGCCCGCTCCCCCAGGTTCTGGGTGCTGTCCCTCCCTCCCCCGATGGCCTCGCCCTGGCTTTTGCTTCTGGCCGCCCTGACTTCTGCTTCTGGCCGTCCTGGCAGGACCGCGGCACCCTGGGAGAGTCGAGAGGACCGGGGTGGCAGCATGACTCTCGGGGGTCGGCCTGCAGGCCCGCAGGGCTCACGGGCGTCCCCTGGCCCGTCCACCCCCGCGTCGGCCCTGGGTCCGGGCAGGGAGTCCCCTGGCTGGGCGGGTGGTGGGCTACACAGCTCCAGGCCACCGCTCTCTCTGGGCCATGGTCACCCACCGCCCCGGAGCTCCTCGGGTGCGCGCTCTGTGCACAGACCTGCACCCCGCCTGCCGTTTCCCCAGCACAGGCGGTGCCAGCACCTCTGGGGTCAATGTGGGGAGCTCCGGCAGGGCGCCGTGGGGCTCTGCTCCCCAGGAATCCAGGCCCCTCTGGGGCGGTGCGGCCACCGGCTGGTCTGCAGAGGCCAGACCTCATGACGGGCCCGCGCCCACTGAGGGGCTCTGAGGGGCCAGGGGGTGCAGGTCCCAGGAGATGCTCTGGGTGACGGAGGTCAATCTGGGGTCCCTGAGTGGGATCAGGCTCCAGCGTCGGAGCCAGGGTTCGAATCCACATAGCACCCTCTCCGTGCCTCGGTTTCCTCATCTGCAAAGTGGGCGTGATGGCGGCGCCTGCGCACGGGGCCCTGGTGGGGGCCGAGCCAGGAGGCCCAGGCGAGGAGCCGCTTGGCCGGCACAGGCTGTGCTGGCGCCCGAGGCAGCCAGGTCAGGGCAGTGCCGCCGGAGGAGTCCAGGGGCCACCCGGGCCTTTGAGAGGCGCCGCGGGCCTCGGGTCCACATACCAATTGCCACCCACACAGGCTGACTGACGTCCCTTCCGATGTCACAGCGGGGCCAAGGTCACTTGGAATTGCAGAGGGGGCAGGTGAGCCGGGGGTGGGGGCAGGACAGAGTCCCCATCAGGGGACAGGCGGGTCTCAGCGGCTCCCCTCAGAGAAGACCCCAGGCTGCTCCAGGTCAGGCCCGGGCTTCGTCGTGGGCTTCGGGGAACACCAAGGGCCACCACCCCCCCACCCTGCACCACAACCATCACCAGCAAGTAACCCGGGGCCACAGACCGGAGGGGCTGGGGAGAGGAGGCAAGTGCAGAGGACAGATCTGCACAGCCCCGGGCCAGGCCCAGAGGGGTTAGGGGGCAGATTGCAGGGTCGTGCGGGACGGCAGGGTGAGCGGGGACCTTGAGGCCTCTTCCTGTCCTGTCTCCGCTGCCCTTCTCAGCCCAAAGAGGGGGGTCGGTGTTTAGCGAGCACCGCCCCCCTACTCCGTGTGCCAGGTAGTAACCACAGAACGCCCCTGCGAAGGGGTAGCAGTCACCCCCTGTCCCCCGTGATACTGATGAGCAAAGGCGGGCTCGGGGATGGATGCCCAGGCTCATACCCAGGGGCACCCGGCTTGTGAGTGGCGGCTGGCCCGGCCGCCCCTCCCTGCCACTGCCTTCCAGCCTCCGAACAGACGTGAGCCTCGTCAGTTACACATGGCGTAGCTGTGGAGCCCAGCGACCCCCCGTCTAGGTATAAGCTCACAAGAAAGAAAAACACGGGTCCACACAGACACTCGCCCACGAATGCCCATAGCGGCGTGATTCGTGAAAGCCAGAGAGTATAAACCGCCTGAATGTCCACTGACTGATAAATAAACAAAGAAAAGGTGGCCCGCCCGCACGAGGGACTAGTTCTCAGCCCTCGCAGGGAACGAGGCGTGACACACGCTCCGGCGAGCATCACGCTCCGCGAGAGAGCCGGGCGGGAAAGGACCGCACGGCGTGGGACCCTTCTACGCGAAACGTCCCAACAGGCAGATCCGTAGGGACAGGAAGCGGAGTGTTGCCAAGGGCCGGGGTTCGGGGGCGGCAGCCGAAGGGCGCGGGGTTTTCGTTTGCAGGGGGGCGGCGAGGAAAATGTTCTAACACGGATTATGGTGATGGGTGCATGGCTCTGAATATACTAGAAACCACTGAATCGCACACTTCAGATGGGCAAATGGTAGGGTACGTGGATTATACCTTTAAAGGTAAAATCATTAAAGGGGAAGAAACCTAGTCAATGTGGAAGGCGCCTAGCCCGGTGTCCTTCCCCTTGTAGGTAACTAGATGAATAAACAGATGAAAGATAATAAAAAATAAATAAATAAATAAATAAATAAATAAATAAATAAATAAATAAATAAAGAGAGACCACACAAAAAAGTGCCCACCCCAGAACGCTGCCGCTTTAAAAACATTCAATACATGCAGGTTTCTGTTTTCATTCTGCTTCTCCTGCAGTGCCCACTTGGGTCCAGTCTCAGGGTCTGTCGGGCTATGCCCGCCAGCTGCCCCGGCCGGGGCCTGGTCCGGGTATCGCGGTGCTTGGGAGCCTGGAGCACGCTCACTCTGCTGGCAAGACACCTCAAGGTCCATCTGCCAAAGTAACACATCGGAGGTCCACGACGATAACGGGGAGGGCAGATTTGGGTGACTCTGTGTGAGTCAGGGTGCGGCTGCTGTGTAACAAAAGGCCCGAAAAATATTGTGGCTCGATCTCGAAATTAATCTCTTGCAAAAAAAAAAGGCCAGACAGGCAGCCCGGGCTCCCTGGGCGCCTTCCATCTTCCTGCCCCGCTGTCCTCATGAAGCAGCTTCCATCGGGTCGCAGGTGGGGCAGGGGGCAGGGAGGACACACGTCCCCACACGGCACGGGGCAGACCTTATTCGTGGCCGTGGCTTGTTGCAAGGGACTCTGGGAAACGTGGCGTGCGGCCGGGCGGCTGGGCGCCCAGCTCAGCTTGCTGCTGCTTGGCAGTGGAGTGGGTAGGAAGGCAGGAGCAGGGAGTGGGCTGGGCGCGCAGGACCAGCAAGCATCGGGCGTCGCGATTCACATCTGTGGCGTGAGGGTGACCGTTCCGAGGGCCGCTCGGGAGGGGGAATGGGGCGCAGCACGCCCTCAGGACACGGGAACTACCTCGCTGTTCTCCATGCCCGGGCTGGGGGCCGGGTTTGGGGTGAGAGCCCCACGGTGTGGAGTGAAGACTGGGCACGGGGCGAGTAGAACCTGCCGGAAGCTCGGGAGCCTCGGCCTCTGCCGCCCTCGGCCGGGGGTGGACAGGCCGCGGGGCTTCGGCGCTGCCCGCCGTCCGAGGTCTGGCCGAGCTCCTGCGGGCACTGCCCCACCTGCGATGCCGACTCAGCATGCCCAGTGGTCACAGCTCCTCCGTCTGCTCTGGCCCCAGACCCACTGGCCGGCCGGACGCTCGATACGTTCTGTTTTGAAAGAAAACAAACTCTTTTGAAACTGCTGCCGGGAGCAAAAAAAAAGGCGTCTCGTCCCCTCCCGTGGGACCGGCGGACACCTGAGCTTCGGGGAAACCTGACGGGGAGGCCTCACGTGGGATGACCACCCCACCGCCTCCGCGGAGGCGGTGCGGCCCTTTAGGAGGATGTCGCAATTGATGTGAGAGTCGAATTAGGCACGAGATGCGGGTGACAGATGTGAGTGACATTGTCAGGCAGAGATCCATGGCCTTAGGGCGCTCAGGCCCACGGGGGCCCAGACCATGCCGTGGAAAGCCGGCCCGGCCTCAGGTCCCGAAGGCGGGTTCCTATTTCGAAGGTTCTAGGGGCCCCAGCAGGGCAGAGGGCTTGGGGCAGGGCTGCAAGGTGGGGTCCTCGCCATGTCCAGGGTGGCCAAGCTGGAGGGAGGACAGTGTCGTGCAGAGCCCGGGGTGGGGGGTTCCCGCCGCCCTCCTTCCTCCGGTAGCAAGAACAAGCTCCCCCCGGAGCTCTGGAGGTTGTGGGTGTCTTTCCTGTAGCCTGAAGGGTGTGGGGTACCCTGGCAGCTGCACCCCACAGTGGGCGCGGAGCCAGGCGTGAGGAGAGTCGAGTCCTCCAGAGCACGGTCACCCAGCCTCAGAGAGGCACTGACCTTGTGGGGCTGGGCCAGGGTCACAAGGCAGTGGCAGCCATGGCGACCTCCTCCTGGGCCAGGGGCTCAGCACTGAGAGCTTCTCGCGTATCATCTGGGGTCCTCCTCAAAGAACCGGGTGAGGGCTGCTAAGGCGCCACCTTGCAAATGAGAAACTGGGCTCCCAGGAGGAAGGGGACCCTGGCTGGAGGGGGCACAGTGGGGGAGCGGCAGAGCCACGGCCCTCTGCTCAAGGCCCCGTGAAACCGCGAGCCGTGAGGGCACCAGCATGCGGCGTGTGTGCGCGTACGTGTGTGTGCCTGTGTTCACATGTGTGTGCACGCAGGTGCGTGTGTGCGTGCATGTATGTGTGTGAGCATGCATGTGTGTGCATGTTAATGAAACAAAGCCCTGGGGGGTCTAAGCCGGACTACTTGGGCTCCTCCCCTGACTTGCGGGAGTGCCGGCCCTGGGACCCCGGGACAGGCTGCATTTTGGGGCAAGGGTGACTTTGCGTCCTGGAGCCACAGGCTCAAGCCAGGCCCGGTTCTGCCAAGACCCTCAGCCTTTCCCTCAGGAGCCGGCGCCTCGGCGTTCGTTTGAGGCCCAGACAGGCGAGCAGCGAGGCCACGCCTTCTGCCTCTGCCTGGAGGGCCCGCGGGTGGGGGAGGCTCTGTGGGCCGGGTGGCCAGGCGTCTCTTCCCAGGCCCCCGCCCCGTGGAGGGGGCCCCACGCCAGGGCAGGAAGCTCCTCCCTGCACGGGGCCTTTGTGGGTGCAGATCTCCCCCCGCCCCCACCTCACTCAGTGACGCCCGTCCTCGGCTCACATGCCAGATCTCGGGTCCCTTCCGGGGCCGGCGTCTCTGGCTTCCCTGCTGGGGTCACCCTCGCGGCCTCCGGCGGCCTCCTCCGTGAGAGTCGTGTCAGCATGCTGACGTACGGGCTGCCTTTTTCGCTTCCTTTGTCCCCAGTGGACTGAGAGCAGCCCGCCACTGCAAACCCGGTGCCCGGCCCCTCGGCCCCGGCCGGCGGCCACTGAGCGCCTTAGGGGGCGGGCGCGAAGGTCGGGGAGGGGCTGGGCGGCCCCTGAGGCTGGAGGGTCCAGGGGCGCAGGTGGCGAGGTGCTCAAGGTCATAGATTTAACGCACGCTGCTGCCGACGAGCTGAGTGACCGGGGACAGCTCAGCAGCACCGTGCCTCAGTTTCCCCTTCCGTGGAGTGGGGGTAATGACGCCCCTGCCAAGGCTGGTGCAAGGACGAACCGGAGGGTTCGCGTAAAGGTCTCAGAGTGGCGGCAGCTCGCCGCGCATGCTGGGCATGGGGCAGCTGGCTTCACTGCTTCCCCGTGGGCTTGCCGCTGAGAGTTCCCTAAATTACGGGTGGGTTTTCGTTTAGCAGTTGACACCCAGGCTTCTACTCTAAATTTCCCCTTTCATCGGCCCGCCTCCATTTTCCCATGGGGCGTTTCTTACAGTTCGTGAAGTGTCGGGTTTGCTGGTTACTGATCCTTCCTCAGTTACCGCGGAGTTCACCTCTGGGATCTCCCTCGAGGAACGAACTCACTGCTTCATTAGGGAGCTTGAGACGAGATCGGCCTGAGGACAGGGTGGGCTCAGGCCTCAGGAGGGGTGAGGGACACGTCCAGAAGTCAGGTAGAAGAGGGGGAAGGGGGGACGGGATTTGGGGGCCGTGGTGGGGACTCGGGCATTTACTCCAGCAGAAACGAGCAGCCCCAGGCAGGTGTTGAGCAGCAAAGCAACGTGACCGGATATAGACGTGACCTGACCAGGTACAGCACTGAGGAGGGCAGAGGCCGGGCCGGCGGGGGTCGCACGGGGGCCGGCGGGGGTCGCGCGGGGGCCGGCGGGGGTCGCGCGGCCGGGCTCCCGCCGGTGCGGGCCGGGGTGGTGGCAGCGAGGAGCCGTGGTCAGGCTCTGGGGCAGGGCTTGCTGGACTCACGCGTCGGAGGCGGGAGGTGAGAGACCGGAGCCGAGGGTGAGCCCGGACGGGGCGCCGAGGTTGCTCGTTCTCCCGTCTCGTTCTGTCCCCCCCCCCACCCCGGCTTCCCGCCGCGGGGGCCCCCTGACGACATCTCGTCCATCACTGTACCGACCCGTTCACTGGTGCCCTCACACGGAGAGGTCAGGACGCAGACATGCCCCGAGGCCGACCACGCGGGGACACGGGAGGAGCCGCCGTCCACACGCCGGGGCGGGAGGCCGCGGGGGGAGCCGCCCGCCCACACCTGCGTCTCGGGCTCCAGCCTCCAGACCGCGGACAGTAGCGCCTGTGGTTTGAGCCGCCCGGTGTGCGGGACTTGGTACCCGCCGGCCGAGCCACCGCACAGGCGGTGCTGCAGAGGGGCGTGTGTGCAGCGGGGCGGGGCGCCCGGTGGCTGAGCGGGCGCGGGATCCCCGTCTCCTGGGCCCCCACACTAGTCCTGGGGCCGTGGAGCGGGGCAGGGGACAGCAGGCATGTGAACCCTGGGCCTGGCGGCAGGACAGTGGCTCTGCGAGGACAGGAATTCCAGCTGTCCCTGGTCTGCTTGGCCGTGACAGAGGAAACCGCGCTGGGTGCACTGCGCGCTTCTCCCCAGCGGTCCCCGAGCCCAGCACAGGGGACCTCGGGCCTCGAGGCCCCGCCCCCCGCCTGCCGCTGGGGCACCGGGGGGGGGGCGGGGTGGGTGGGGGGCTTCCACGCGGCCGGGCCCGCTGCTCCCTTGCCAGCCGCTTCCTCTGGGTGCGTCTGTTTCCTGGAGCCCGGCCGAGTTCCACCCACCCCCTCCCCTTCCTGCACCCCCTCCCCCGGCGTGGGTCGGCGGCCCAGGGCCCAGGCGGGTGGGCGCTGTGGCCCCGGAGGGCCTGCCCGCCCCGGGCCACCCGGGCTGGCACCGGCGGAGGCCGAGGTGGGGACCGGGGCCGAGGTCCCCGTGCGGAGCCCGGGAGCAGGCAGCGCTTTGCCAGCACGATCCGTTGGCCGGGGGCCGAGCCGCCCCGTGAGGGATGAGGTCACGTCCTGCAGAGGCCGCGCGGAAAGGGCGGGCCTCCCACTGCGACCGGGCCTTTCCCTGGAGGCCCTTGGGAGGGCGATGGCTCGGGGCGACCCCCAGGTTGGGGGGCAGGGGCCGGCACCGCTGGGACACACGGTGGGAGATTGGGGGGGGCGGTGCCCAGGGCCCCACCCTGGACACATTTCCTTCCACCGAATGGACAGTGACGGCCAACATTTCCCCCGTTTCCTCAGACCCCACCCAAGGGCCACACTGCATGGCGTCCTGCTGGCCGGGGACCGTGTCAGAATAAAACACTGCAGAGAGAGAGACGAGGTCCGGGGCCCAGTGCAGCCTCCCAGACGCGAGACCTTGGAGGGCTCGCCGGGCCCCTGGGCCCACCCCCAGCCACCTGTGCCATCACCTGCTGGGGGCGCCCGTGGGACCAGGGACTCGAATGCAGGGGAGCCGCTGTTGTCACCTCCCTGCGTTCTCAGCTCCATCCCCAAAACGTCCCCTACTTGTGGGACTCCGGTAGCCGGAGACCCGACCTCCTGAAGAGAGAGGTCAGATGCACGGGACCCTCCGGCCTTCAGGTCCCCGGATGCAGGCAGGAGGAGCTGGACGGGACCCGGTGGCCAGCGGGGGTGGCGAAAGCTTTGTGGTGGGCGCGCAGGCGGGGCAGGGCAGGAGGGCCGGGCGTGAGGCGGGGGGCGTCTTGGAAACCACGTAGACTTTGGGGACAGCCAGAGACGGTTGGAATCCTGGCTGCCCTGTGGCCAGGCACCCCCCCCCATGCCTGCATGTGCCCCCTGTACACAGGGGGTGCCGTGTACGGCTCAGTTTAGAATGACTCACAACTTCACATTTGGGGTCCGAGCAGGGAACAGTTTTTTCTCTGTGCATAAAAATCTGCACGTGACCCGATATTCCCCGCTCCCTCTCCCGCCCCCCTCCCCCCACACTTAGCTGAGATTTGAGGACGCCGGAGCCCACTTGGAGCCTGGGCTCCTGAGAACCTCATCGAGGTTCGTCCACCGTCAAAAGGCGGCTCCGAGAAGTGGCACCCGAGGACGGACTCTCGTGCCAGAGCTGGGGCGCACCGGGTGCCGGCAAAGAGCTCGTGTGCTTCCGCCGTCCCGAACACGGGGCACACGAACCCTAGCGTCAGGGGGACCGTCCAGCCCAGCGTGTGGGGCCCGAGGGGCTTCCCAGATGTGGGACTTTCAGAGCGGAACCCGGGAAAGCCCAGGCTAACCGGGCAAGCTGCCGCCCTGGTGGGAACAGTGGGTGGGCCAGCCGGAGGCCGGGCTGGGACCGGCCTCGAGTGGCCTTTGCGTGCTGGGACAGCGGCCGGGGCCTCCCAGGTGACGAGGGGCCCCGGGAGACCAAGCAGGGCGGGTGGCATTGTGGCCGTACTTCCAAAGTGACAACCCAACACTTATTCTGCCCAACCGCACGGCCACCCTGAAATCTCACACCCGTAATAGCGGGGGGCCACTGTGGACCCCGACTACCCTCGCGCCCCTTGTCACCCTTGCTCCCCCCTCCTCACGCGACCTCCTAGGTGGCTCTTTGAGAATGTGGGGGGGTTTCTTCCCTCAGCCACACACTAAGATGGGAGAGGACCGTGCTCTGAGGGCGGGGGGCCCTGCACCCCCCTCTGCTGCACCTCGACTCCCACCTCCCCACGGAGCATCGAGTCCCCCAACGAAGCCCTTGGCGGCTCTGGAGGAGGACACGCTCCCTCGAGGAATGCACGGCGTGGCTGCGAGCAGACCCCGAGGTGACAAGGGGCACGGCCTCCCTAGGGTCCAGCGTTCACCCCGACCCAGGTCACAGCTCAGCGACCGCACACCTGCCGAGGCTGGGCCCTGCGCCGAGGCCCCGGCTAAGTGACCCCTCCCCCGTGGAGGTGTGAGCACGGCGACACCCGCAGCCTCGGCCGGCCGGCAGTCACTCTTCCCTCCCGTGACCCTCCCTCCCCTCCCTCTCCCCTCGCCATTTATAAGTCAGACACACGTGGCAAAGAGCTTCCGAGAGCCTCCTTCTCCTCAGCTATCCAAACGTAACAAAAACCCCTCCCCACAGCAGCGCGAGTAAATGAGTAAACGTGATGGGGGTGATTCTGGTGCTGGTGCAGGAGGTGATATTGGTGGTGATTCTGGTGCTGGTGCAGGAGGTGATGGTGGCAGTGATGCTGGTGATGCAGGAGGTGATGCTGGTGATGATTCTGGTGCTGATGCAGGTGGTGATGCTGGTGATGCTGGTGGTGATCCAGGAGGTGATACTGGTAGTGATTCTGGTGCTGATGCAGGTGGTGATGCTGGTGATGCAGGAGGTGATGCTGGTGATGATTCTGGTGCTGATGCAGGTGGTGATGCTGGTGATGCTGGTGGTGATGCAGGAGGTGATGCTGGTAGTGATTCTGGTGCTGATGCAGGTGGTGATGCTGGTGATGCAGGAGGTGATTCTGGTGCCGATGCGGGAGGCGATGCTGGCGACGCTGGCGGTGACGTCGCGGTGGTGAAGGAGGACCAGGAGAAGAATCTGCAGCTGGTGCGGAGCAGGTGCTCACCGAAGGTGCCTTCCGCTTCATGTGAAGCTCTTTCCCTCCTTTTAAAGCACGACGCTGAGACGTAATCGAGCTCCCAGGCGGGCAGCCCTGGGGGCCCCCCTCGCTTCCCTGGGGCTCAGCTTTGCAGCGTGGAGAGCTGGGCCAGAGACCAGGTTTCCGTCTGGCGTGGCCGCAGTCTGTTCTCCCGTCCTTAAAACGGGGATGACAATCTGCCCGAGGCATCGGTTGTTGAACAGTCCACAAGGTGACATGGCAGGAAAAGCCCCGAAAACTGTGTCTGGCTCGTAAGTGCTAATAAGTATTAGGTCACCCTGTTCTCCAAGGACGCAGACCGAGAGGCGGATTCCCACTCGGGGCCACTCCGGTCTACCTTTGCCCTGCCGGGGGGCCTGAGCAGGGGTGTCCGCTCACTTGCCTCCTGTCACAGCCACCTGGAGCCAGGTAGGCTCTGCTGCCTCCTCAGCGAGGACCCAGACGCCACAGGGCCGGGAGCTGTGGGGTCGCCGGGTGAGGCGGGACCGGTCTCCTGCCTCCTGGCTCCCCTCTCCTGCGGGCGGGCGCCTGGCGACTCTGCCGAGGCTTCTGCTCCCCGCTCTGCCCCATTAAGCACAGACGCCATCTGTCTGCTGGCTCCCCGGTGGCCAGAGGGCGTCTGGTCAGCTCCCTGCACACAGGCTGCAGCTTGTTCTCCGAGGCGGCCCGTCTGGGGTCCCTCTCTGTCTGGCCCTGTCCGTCTGGACTTGGAGAAGCTGGAGAGGATCCCGCCGCCCAGGGCTGTTTGTTGATCTTCCCGGAGCCCACTGAGGGCACCGGGAGGCTCTGCCTGGAACTTGGGGCTGTGCGGGGACCGTCCTCGGTCAGCCAGGAAGCCAGACCCCGCCCAGGCCTGCAGACAAGGCCACCGGCGGGCCAGCCAGGGGTGACCACTCGCTGGGGGTGAGGTCTGGGAGGGTGCATAGCCATTGGTACACGTCCTCAGGGAACCTTCTCAGGGTTGTGACCGCCCTGGCTCCTGGGTGTCCATCCTTCTCGGGGCCAGTAGAACCAGAGTGTGGCCTCCGGCGGGAGTCGGGCCCCTGCCCCGGGGAGGAGCCTCAGAATGCTGGCTTGGCCCAGCGGCTGCTCAGGCCTGGATGCCCAGAGGCCCTGGCCACTGGCGTACCTGGCCTTAGGTCATGAGCTTTGGACCCCAGGGACAGCCACCCAGCACGCGGCAGCTGGCGCCCGGGCCGCGGACACCGGGCCGCCAGCTTGGAACCCGGGGCTGTAAACAGCCACGGGACTTGGTGGCCCCGTGACCACAAACGCACGCCATCACCCTCCAGACGCGGAGGGGGCTCTGGATCCCCGGCTCGGGACCGCTCTAAATTACCCCCGTCCAAAACTGCCACCAGACTCATCAGCACCGAGAAGGGGGCGCCGATCCCGCAGGGCCCCAGGCTGGTCTCGGGTTCTGGGGGGAGAGCCAGGCGTGGAGGGCTACATTTATGCCAAGGTCCCGAGGCTCACCCCAAAAAGGCCCAGAGCTGAGGGGGGCCGGGGTTGGGGCACAGAGGGACTCAGTGTGGGTGATGCAAAGGGCAGTGGACGGAGGCGGGGGACAGAGCGCTGGCTCGTGACAGCGGCCGGAGCGTCCAGCCCAGGAGGTGGAGAACCAACCTGCCCAGGACGAACGCGGCACATGCTCCCCGCTGCCCCTGGCCGCCTCTCGGGGGCTCAGGCGGCTGTCTGCGGAACGGGGGCCTTAACTGCCAAGCTCCCCGGGAGGCCCCGCCTAAGCAGCCGGGGCGCGTGGGGGAGAATCCAGTCGTGAAGAGGACAGCCAGGTGACGCCGACAGCGCACGACGAGGAAATGGCGGGACCGCCCTGGTCAGCGCCGCGCCATGTGCCCTCAGCGCGGACATCGTGTGTGGTCCGCCCCGAAGCCTCCGCCCGGGCTGTGTCCCAGGGTGGTCTCAGCCTCAGACCCCCGCCTCCCCCGGGACCCTCACGGCAGAGCCGAGTTGGGTCGCGTATCGGTCAGGGAAGGGCGAGTCACGCTGCAGTGACAAAGGACCCCAAATCTTAGCAGCCGGAGAAAGCAAAGGCCGATTTCTGGCTCACACGGCGTGTCTGTCACACACCGGCAAGGGCTGGACGGCCGCCCTGTCCAACACGGCAGAGGACGGCCGGAGACCCGTCCGGACGGGGGTCCACCCGCGTGACAGCTGTCCGGCTTCCTGCCCCCAGGCGTCTGTCGGCGCCGGCGCTGCCGAGGGCTCCACCGGCCGGCCTGCAATCCCACAGCTCATCGTGTCGGACCAGGGGCCCCCCTCCAGCACGGAGAAGGGCGCCGGCCTCGAGGGAAGAGGGGCGAGCCCCCCACCCACCTTGCAGACCCACCGCCCCGGCTGGAGCATGACACAGGCTCAGCGGGAGGAGCCTGCCGTGTGGCCCCGGCTGTCCGACACCCAGGGAAAGGGACCCCCCGACCTGCGCTCTGGGAGGGCTGGAAAGGACTCGGCTGGGAAAACGAGCCGGGGCTGCAGAGTGACCCCAGACGCCCTAGTCCCCTGCCCAGGCCGCCTCCTGCAGCCCAGCCGAGGCCGTGCCCAGGCTGCAGGGGGAGGCTGGACCCTCGAGGCCGGGGGACAGGCGCCAGAGGGGTCAGGCCGCCGGGCGGTGGCTCCTGGGGTCCAGGCGAGTGAGCTTTGTCTGAGACGCTGTCTGCGCAGGGCGGGCTGAGCCGCGTGGGCGCTTCCAGTCTGCTGTCTGCAGAGAAGCCCCAGTGGGGCGGGGCGGGGCACCGTGGAGAGCTCCGGGCGCTCGCACCCAGGTGACAAGCTGCCATCTGTGGAGCACCGTGCCAGCCGGGTCCTGTGAAACATTCTCCCACATTATCCAGCCGTGCCGTGGAAACGGCACTGCCCCGAGAGGCGGGGGCTCTGGAGAGTCCAGCTCAGGTGGGGAACTGAGGCACAGGACAGCCCAGTGACGCCCCCTGGGTTGCCGGGGCTCCGGTCTGCGTCCCGGCTCCCCAAGACCCCTCCCCCCAGCCTGCCGCTCTGAGTGGTCCCCGAAGTTCACGAGCACCGCGCTGTGGGGCCCCTCGCGGGACCCCTCGGGCCAACGCGAGCGGCTTTAGCTCCCCCCCTGCGCTGGCGGAGGCCCCCGGAGGCCCTGATGTCACAGCTAGAGCGGGCCTCTGTTTTCACCAGGAAGGCCTCATTTTCCTTTTTCCGGTCCTTTATTCGTGCACTTCCTGCCATGCACCAGGGCGGATTGCATTCTGGGGTGGACGACCGACAGCCTTCCAGGGCGAGGAGATGCTCAGCCGCCCTCGGAGGGGTGGAGGCAGCCAGAGGGCGGCCAGCGTGCAGGCCGGGGCCCTCGTCCATGTGTATCAGAGCGTGAAGCCTCGCGGGAGCCTCCCGCGAGCGGGGCCGGGCAGGCCCCTCGCCTCGCTGGGCCTCTGTTCCTGCGGCATGAACGGGGCGGGGCAGGAGGAGCGAGGGCCGCAGGGCCCACAGTGCTCCAGCCTCAGGCCGCCTCCGTCCGCTCTCGTCCTGGAGAGCAGCTGAGTGGGGTAGACTCCCAGGACGCCTGGGCGCCGGCTCTGCACCCCGGCTCTGCACCCCCATTCAGCGGGACCGCCCCACCGAGAAAGCCTTCCTTTTGCTCTGACCACGCAGGGCTGTGGGACGAGGGGCACCAGGGTGATCTCGGGAGTGGGGAGACCACGGCGGGGGCCTGGCCCTGCGGCCGCGAGCCCCCCACCTCTCTGCAGGCCGCTGAGGCGCTTGAATGAGAGATCGGAGGGGGCTTCGGAGCAAACGTGCTCAGTGCTGGTGGACGGAGAGTCTCCTCTCTCCCCTCCTCCTGCCCTACCTCCCTCCCTTCCTTCCTCCTTCCTTCCTTCTTTCCCTTCCTCTTTCCTCCCTCCTTTCCTTCCCTCTTCCTTCCCGGAGCGCAGGCTCGTCGAGCTTGCCCGGTGTTGCCTGAGCCTGCGCAGAAGCCAGAACCCCAGGCACCGGTACCTGGGGCTCCGTCGATCCCAGCCCCACCCACGCCGCCCTCCGTGCTGACCGGCTGCAGTGCCCAGGAGTCCGACCACCTGCTGATCACCGCTGCACCTCCCTCCCACGCCCCTTGCCCCCAGTGTGGTGCAGCCACCGCCCCTTCCACAGGACAGGACGGGACCGGGCCCCTCTCTTGCTCTCCCGGCCTCGCGTCTCCCCGCGGGCTCCTCGCCAGCCCCTCCCCTGCACCCCCAGTCCCCTCCTTCCTCTGCGTGGTCACGAGGACCCACTTGCGGTCCCAGAACGCACCGGGAGCTCTCATCCCCCTGGACGCCGGCACGCGCCGTTCCCTCCGCCTGGAAAGTGCCCCCGTACCCCATCTGCAGAGTCTGCTCTCTCCTGTGGGCTGCGCAGGTGTGAGAAGTTCAGGACAAGGACCCCAGCACTTGGCACAGTGCCTGACCGCAGAACGTGCCCGGCGATCCTTGTGGAATGATGAATGAATGAATGAACGAACGAATGGGCTTTAGTCCCAGAGAGCCTCTGCGCTGACTCTGATCTTATGTGAGCGATTCCCCTTCAGGCTCGAGGTCCTCACCGGTGAAATGCGGGTGGACGTGGGACCCCCACGCCCCTCCCCCCGGGCTGTGGCGTGATGCCCGCGTCCGGAGCAAAAGGGGTGCTACGCCCACGGAAAACCGAATGGAGTCGCTTCTTCTGTCCGGAGGAGTTTTGCGCCTCTCCTGTATTTTCCTGGCAACGTCTCTCTTGCCAAGCAGATTCCAAAATTCATGGGAAACTGCAAAGGGCCAAGAATAGCCATGCAAGGAACAGAAGCAGAAGGCTGGCAGAGGGCAATGTGGGCACGCTAACTCGGAGTGGCGAGGCCGCGGCCGGGGACGAGAGGGGAGGGGAGGCCCGCCCACGCTCGCAGGGGCCGGGCCGCGCCGAGGCGCACTGCGGAGCCTCGCCCGTGAGCGGGTTGTCCCCTAAGGAAAAAAATAAAGAACATGCCTCGACGCTCACCCCGCGGCACGCACGGATCGGTTCCTGGCAGGTTACAGATCTGCATGTGAAGGTTTCCGAAGAAACAGGAGAAAACGTCTTTATACGTTGGCGTGGGCAGCTTTCCCAGCTCGGCAAGAGTGGAGGACCCTTGCCTGCTGCACGGGGCAGCGGCGTTTGCGCCCTGGAAGACGACGTCCCGGTTTCCTGTGCGATTCGCAGCGGGAGAGCCGCAGGAGGAAACACGGTTCCGTTCAGTCCGCATTAACATTTGGACGGTCGACAAAGCAATCGATCAGCGCTTGCCCACGTCCACGGCGTAAACGCTCCCGCGACAGCCAAGGGCGAGCCACCGAAGCGGGGTCTCTGGGCGCAGAGCTGGGGAGAGACGCGCAGCAGGCGCCGTGAGACGCTGTTTCCACCGTGCGATTACAATAGATCACACGACCCCAGGGCACTGAGAACGGTAAATGATTAGGAAGTGGTGCGTTTTGAGCACCTGCGATACTTAATTCCTATGCGATTGTAAGTGTGTATAATTGAATTTTCAGTAACGGTCGTGGTAAACAGCCAACTCCGCAAATTCCCGGAAGCCGAGCATTCGGCTCTGGGGAGCCGGCGTGAGGGCGGGTTAGGCCCGGCCTTTCCCTGCTCCGGCCACCCCCCCGGCCGCCATTAATTCCATTTAATGCAACTGTTCAATCCTGTTCTATCTCCTCGACCCGGACCGCGGGGGCAGAGGGGATGCTGTACCTGCCCCCGCCCCCCGCCCACGGCTAGTGAGCTCAGGGAGGGGGCAGTGGATGTGGAACCCCCTTTCCTAGTGAGGGGACAGAGGCCTGAGTGGAGAAGCCTGCCCGGAGCCCCACGGAGCCACAGCAGGGCTGGGCTGAGCCTCTCATCTATGACCTGTGAGCTTTGCTCACCAGCACCAGCTCCTTCCACGAGAAAACGGGGTCGCGTGGGTGGCACGCCATCTCTCTGAACTGGCCCTGGGTCCCCGGGGCACCTTCGCTGGAACACGAATGGCAGATGGGCAAAGGGCGGCAGGGTCTGATGATGACGGGGGGGGGGGGGGGGGGGGGGGGGGAGGGAGGCGGGAGATGGTCGGGGGCAGTGGATGAGAGGGGACAAGACAGAGAAGGCCGGGGACCTGGTCTCTGCAGCCTCTTAGGTGACCCAGAACCGAGACTGGACAGAGAGAGGGTGGCGGCCCCCATCTGGGGCACACCAAGATGCGCTCTGGCTGACTCTGAGGGGTCTGAGGGGCTCCAGGGGCCTCGGCACAGAGCTAAATCCCCAGAAAGGGGTGGGATGTGGGGTTTTCAGGATCCTTGGGGATGGAGTTGGAGTTGGAGCTCTGTGGGCAGAGGTTACTCACGGCCACTCAACAGCCCCGCCCCACTGCAAAGACCCAGCTCCTGCTGGGAGAGCCATCCAAGCACGCAGAGGCCTGGAGCCTCGAGCCTCCCTCCTGGGCCTCCACCTCCTTCTGTGCCAGGGGCCAAACCACTTCCGAGAAGGGCAGCAGTGCAAGGCTGAGCTCCTGCTGGAGGCGCACGGGATTGTCCCACTTAACAGCTCTGGGTCCCTCGGGCTGGGGGCGGGGGGTGGGGGGCTGCTGGGAAAACTTGGTGAGGGGAAAGTCAAGGTCGGTGATCGAGAGGACACTCGGGAATCGGAGGGTGAGAGACAGGTGGATGTCCACCTCAGAGAACCGGACCCTCAGAGAATCTCAGAGCAGCAAAGGCTGCTGGGAATATCCCGTGCCGCCCATCCCTGAAGGAGGCCAGAGAGGGCGCCCAGTGGAATCTCGTCCCGCAGCCCGTCAGGGCAGAGCTGGCGAAGACGTGAGGAGCACTCCGTCCTCCACCCCAGGGCCCGAACGGACCCAGGACAGGCCACGGGGGGAGCTCCGGGTGATGCTGGGGGCCCCGTCGCCTGGCGACAGGTCCCCGCAGGCCTGGCGGGCCCCTCGCCCTGGCCGCTGCCCACTCCTGACACAGGCTACAAGCACCTTCCACTGCTGTGCGGCATGAATAAGCGCCGAGCCTCCTGCCAACTGTCCCCCTCCTAAAAGGCAGCCCCGGCGAAAGGCCTTTTCAGGTGGGATCATGCAGCGTCACCCAGGCCGGGTGGGCATTGTTAGGGGTCAGCGGCCTCAGCGGCCGAGGCCAGGGGCCACACAGAGCACCTCAGCGGAGGCTTCGCGCACTCGGCCGCTGCAGCCTTGTTTACGACTCTGGGAAACTCGCGCCACCGTCTTTGGCGGGGGGACCGAGTGAAAGGGACGTCCCCTGAGGAGCGGCCTTTGAGGGCGCAGTCGTGGGCGCCTCGGTAAGTCGATTTTCAAGGGCAGCGGAAGCCCCCAGGGCTGGGCGGGGGCCGGGTTTGGGACACGGCACGGACCGGTGTGACTGGGCAGGCGGCCCCGGCCGGGCGGGCGGAAGCCGAGTGTCGTTGAGGGCTCGGGAGGATGGTCTGCCTGGAGTGTGCGTTTTCACACACATGTCCCTGTAACACACACACACACACACGCACCCCCCGCAGGGACCCAGTGGAACGCCCCGGAAAACTGGCTGCTCTGGGCCAGCGGGTGGGGGAAAATCAGGCAGGGCGGGCGAGCTGGAGCCTGAGGTCTGGACAGGGACACCGAGGCAGGTCCAGGCATCCGGGCCACAGGCTGGGACCAGGAGGTCTGTGTCACATGTCAGCCAGCGCCAAGTCTGGCCCACCTGGAATGCTGCCCCCCACCCCGGGCTCTCCCAGAGCACGCGGGCGCCCACGCGGAGGCCCACCCCCCCACCCCGGGCTCTCCCGGAGCGCGTGGGCGCCCATGCGGAGGCCCACAGCAACCTTATTCATCACAGGCCCCACCTGGACTCGCCGCAGGCCCCTCGGCAGCCAGTGTGGTGTATCCGCGCAGTGGAATATTACTTGACAATGAAAAAGGACGAGCCACAGAAACACGCACCGGCAGCGAGGAATCTCCGAGACATCACGCTGCGCGCAAAAAGCCAGGCGCAGGAGAGAACGTGTCGCACGGTTCCACGCACACCGAGTTCAAGAGCGGGCGCAGGGGACGCGAGAGAACTTCTAGGGGTGACGGAAATGGCCTCCGTCTTGATCCGGGTGGTGGCGGTGGCGGAGGTCTCTCCACGTGACAGAAGCCGCGGAGCCGTCCCGCGAGATGAGATCTGGGTGTCTCGCGCCACGTGAAGCGGACCTGTGTTGAGAAGGAGTCAGTTCCGATGGGCCGCGGGGGCGAGGCGGGGGAAGGAAGCAGGCACACCGCCTCCCTGCACGCGGCGTGGATGCCCCGGGCGCGGGAGGAACCGCGGTCCTCTCCCGACCACGCCCCGGGCGACGGGGCAGGTCGTCCGATCCCTGGGCCTCTCCTCCCGCGTCTATCAAGCGGAGCCGCACCCGAGCGCCGGCCCGCGGCCTCTCTCCCCCAGCCTGGCTTCCTCGTCGCCGGGGCCGGCACGTCTGCCGCCTGTCCCGGAAACGTGCCCCTTGCTCCCCGTTCCGTCTCAGCTTAGCGCGGTTCCCGCCCGGCCCGCGGCGTGCTGCCTGGACCTCTGGGTGGGCGGGAGAGACAGGCCGCCAGGGGCCGGCCAGGAGGGAGCCGGGCAGGGCCTGGTTCTGCCGCCCCCTGTGGCCACGGAGGCCCGTGGTCTGTGCCGACCCCAAGTCCCTTTAAATCTCATTTGTGTCCAGACCCTGGACACCCCTGGAGGTGACAGGGAAGTCGTGTCCCTGCCCCGGAGCACAGCTAGCTGGCCTGGGCTGCCGATCGAGACCACGGCAGAGTCACACCTGGCGAACAGGGCCCCGAGCAGTAATGGTCAGGAAGGCGGCCTCGTGCCGGGAGAGGGACAAGAAATGCTGAGCATGTCCCAGGAGGGAGACAACTGAGCTCATGGGGTGGGGTGCTGCGCCCGTCCACGCCCGCCCCAGTGACTGGGTGCCGTGCTGGGCGGGACGGTCTGCCGTGGAGCCCGGGGCCTGCCAGCCGGAGGGAGTTAAGGTGGTTTAAATCGGGGGTGCGGCTAAAATTCTAGGGCGTCAGCGAGGAGCAGGTGAGCTTGCCATGGGGCCCAGCGTGATCTGCGGCGCGTGGCCTGAAGGGGGAGGGGCAGTGAGGTGCCTCAGCACGAGGCAACCGCGTGGCCCAGGGACAGGAAACTCCAGGCCAGGCCCTGGGGCGTGGGGGGCACGGCTCCCTCTGGGGGCTGGAGGCAGGCGGGGCTGCAGAGGGTGGTCCCCGTGCCGCAGAAGGAGCACGAACTCTCAACGGGGCCGGGGGGAACTGGGCCACCTGCCAGCAGGGGAGCCCCGCCAGAACCCCTCAGACGGCCGGTCCTCTCGTCCTGCCTGCTGCCCCGTCCTCCAGCCCAGGCCTCTCCCCCTGCCCACGCCCCGAGCTCAGGGGAAGGAGGCGCTGGCAGGCCGTGGCCTGCCCACAGCCTCTGCCCTTCCCCGGGCCTGGGAAAGGAGGCCGCCTCTGCTCCCATCCCCCAGAGGGCCGCGGGGCTGGGGCGGAGGGGGGGGGATGGGGGGAGGGCTGTGGGAAAGCGAGAGTCTGGGCTCTGACGTGACCCTCGCCGCTTCTCGCACCAGATGAAGATTTTGCGCCTCCGGGAACAGGGTCAGAGCTGAATCCCGGCCCCTCCCTCCCACCCTGAGTCCCCTGCCTGCCCAGGGTAGGCCCGGGCCCCGCTGCAGGCCAGCGGACTGAGGGGAGGAGCCCAGGTTCGGGCCCAGGTCCCCGGCCTGCTAGGCAGGGTGTGCCCAGTGCCCGGCCATCGGCGGCCTGGAGAAGCCCAGGTCCGTGTGGCTCAGTTTGCAATCATGGGTTTGCTCCATCCTCCTACCCTGCTGGTCGCCGCTCTGGACTGGAAGCTCCAGGGGGCGGGGGCTTTGTGCACCTTCATGACAGGCAGGAAGGAGGACTGGGTGCCCGCCTGTGCTTCATGCCCAAGTGGGGCCAGGTGGGAGGTCCCTGGCGGGCAGGGAAGACAGGAGAGGCCCGTGGGAGTGGGGGAGAAGGCCGAGGGTCCCCCCTCCTCTTCTGCCAACCTCTGCCGCCAACGGCGGGGGCCTGACCCCTAAGTCGCTGCAGAGAACAGGGCTCCCGGTGTCAAGGCCCTGGCCGCAGCAGCAGAAGGATCCCGAGTGGGGCCAGTCCGGGGATGGAAGGCAGGATGCGGCCAGCTGGGAAGCCTCGTGCACCCCCGAGTCCTTTCCTGGGGTCCCCTGCAGTGGGGCAGCTGGCCCTGCCGGCCCCTAAACCCCGCTGCGACCTGCTCAGAGACGCCGCCTTCCTCCCGACCAGCTTCCAGCTGACCCCGTCTTCGGACCCAGAGGCACCACCTGGTGAGCGGGCGCCCCTTCTGCCTCAGGAAAGCCCCCAAGGAGGAGCCCAGAGAGCTCACTCTTGAACACCAAGGGGGTTCAGGGACGACGGATGGCCCCACCTGATCCAAGTGGGGAAGGAGCGAGGAAGCGGACCAGGTCTCCACGGGCAGCAGGCTGCGGGGGGCCCTGGGCCCACGCCAGGCTCCAAGAGGAAGGCGGTGACTGAGAGCAGACCCAGGGGGGCACCGTCCGGTGGGGGAGAACACTGCGCAAATATTAAACGAAGGGCCAAGACGCACGGCACCCCGAGTCGGGGAGGACGGGCCGCGAGCCGGAGCTGAGGGAGGAGGGGGCGGCAGAGACAAGCCGAGCCCAGGCTGCCAGGCCAGAGAACGGGCTCCGGTCAAGAGCGGTCAGGTCAGCGGGAGAGTCGGAGCAGCCACCGGGAGCCGCAGACCTCTGCGACGCGGCGTACCTGAGGCAAGGTGTTCATCGAGGGCAGGGTTGACTGGCCCGCGGACTTCCCTACGACCGCGTCCGACTCATCTGCTGGGCGGGGGAGGGTGCAGAACCCCACAGTTCCCGTCAGGTCCCCGTCAGGAGCCGTCTCCGGCTGCCAGCCACGTCCCGTTGGTCCACCACGAGCCCTGGCTTGGAACCACTCGCAAGTGATGGAAATACGAAGAGTTGGTGGACAGTCCAGCTGAGGATGGTCAAGGCCGGAGGGCCGGCAGACAGGGGGGATGTCTGGAGCGCAGGGCTGTGGAGCGCCGCTTAGGGAGAGCCCAGAGCCTGCCGGAGCGAGCCTGGGTGCGGTGGTCGGGGACCGGGGGAGCAGGAGGGCGGTGACAGCCCCCAGGGCTTCAGCGGGGCCGAGGCGGGGCGGGCGGGAGGGCGGCCAGGAGGCCACCTACCCCGTTGTGCTTGAATTGGGACTGGGACAGCCGGGGCCCGCGGAGGGGCGGGGCAAGCTGCCCAGGGACGGACGCCTGAGCCCGGCAGGGGCCCCGCGGCCCGCCGGCCCCGCCTGCCCCTCACGCGCCCACGGCGGGGCCGGCCCAGGCTGCGCCTGGGTGCCACGCGCAGACGTTTAAATCACGGGGCGAACGCGTTTTTCTCGCCTCCCGCCCACTGCCCCGCATTCCCGAGGCCGGGCCTGGCTCCGGAGGGCGCCCGCCCCGCGAGCTGGCTCGGGTCGGACGATGCCGACGGCTGCTCTTCTCCAGCAGCAATGAAGCAAGTCCCAACCGGCGACGGGCTCGCAGCGAGCCGTGGAAACTGTTCCCCACCAGGGTCGCGCCGGGGGGCCAGGGCGCGCGTCGGGGCGTCCGCGGGCATGGAGGTGCGCGCGCACGGGTGTGGCGGGCGAGTCTGCCCGCCCGTGAGGCTGCCCGTGCACCTGCGCGTTATCGCGGGCGTCGGCGCGAGGTCAGGAACGTGCGCCCACACCTGCGAGGGAGCACACACGTGTCCCCGTGTGCGCCCGGCTGTGCGCGGTGTTTACGCAGCACGGCCCGCTGCCGCAGGCAGGCGCAGGGCCGAACTCGCACACCTGGGCACCGGTCCCACACCCGGGCACCTGTCGCCTGAGCTCGCACACCTGTCTCTGTGTACCCCTGGGAATGTACGTGCGTGCACGCATCTCCGTGCCCACTCAGGCCTGTGGACCATCTGCATTTGTGCACGGCGTGGGATCCTGGCGAGCTTGGGTATCTTCCTCCATCCTTATAACAACCCGCCACTATTTTTTCCATCATGGTAAAATAGACATAAATAATATTTATTATTTTAACCATTTGTAAGTATACAGTTCAGTGGCATTAAAAACATTCACAATGCTGTA
This sequence comes from Rousettus aegyptiacus, assembly GCF_014176215.1. Taxonomy (NCBI): domain Eukaryota; kingdom Metazoa; phylum Chordata; class Mammalia; order Chiroptera; family Pteropodidae; genus Rousettus; species Rousettus aegyptiacus. The sequence goes on from NW_023416308.1 coordinate 118,868,065, forward strand.
TCATTAACAACACTATCTACACCAAAACTCTTCTGCCATCCCAAATAGAACGTTTGTGCCCACGAAACGAGGACCGCCCTTCCCTCCTGGCCCCAGCCCGCGGCAGCCTCCGTCCGTGACTTCGCCTGCTTACTGCAGGCGCCTCCTCCACAGGGCATCACACAAATCGGTCCTGCGTCTGGCTTATTCCACTCAGCATAAGGTTTCCAAGGTTCATCTATGTTGTGGCATGAGCCGAATTTTTATTTCTTTCTCTGGCTGATTAATATGCCACTGCATAAAGATGCCGCTTTTTTTTTTTTCTCCTTTTTTTGCTATTTTACTATTTAAAAAATTTTTTTTTGTTTTTCCGTGAGTCGACATTCAATATGCTATCAGTTTCAGGTGTGCGGCGCAGCGGTTAGACATTTAGGTAACATACGAAGCGACCCCCCCGCCCCCCTGCCCCCGATGTGTCTCGTCCCCGCCCGGCGCTGCCCGTGGTTCTCATGGTATTGTTGATTTTACCCCCTGTGCCGTGCTGGTCCCCCCAGACCTGCCGCTCGCCCGTCGATGCACACGTGGGTTCCCGCTGTGAATGAGGCCGCCGTGAACGCGGGCGCGCAGATGCCGCTCTGAGTCCCCGCCCTCGGACTTTGGGTGCGTCCTCGGGGGTGGGCGCCCAGCTGTGCCCCACCGTGGACGCACGATCCATCCCCGCGAGCGAGGCACGAGGGTCCCAGCGTCTCCTCCCCGATTCCCCCCGCCCGGTGTTAGCGGCGGCCGCCCGCGTCGGGGCCGGGTGGGATCGCGCTGTGCGTCTGGTCACGACACGACGGCCACGGGCAGCTCCTCGCGTGCTCTTGGCCGTCCCTCTGTCTTTGTGGAAAACGTCTGCGCAAGCCCTCTGCCCGTTTCGGAACCGAGGTGCTCGTTGCGCTGCTGCTGAACCGTGGGGGTTCTGGACACATTCTGAATGTCTATCTCTCGTCAGATTCATGATCCGTAAGTATTTTCTCCCATTCTGTAGATCGTCTTTGCGCTGTCCCGATGCTGCCCTTCGATGCACAAAAACTCGTAAAGTCAGGTTTATCTATGCGTTTCCTTCCGTTGCCTGTACTTTCGGTGTCATAGCTACGAAACGGTTAGAAAAGCCAACGCCTTAAAGATTCTCCCCAATGGTATTTTTAAAAGAGTTTTAGTTTTAGCTCTTAAGTCTTGGATCTAATTTGAGTTAATTTTTGTACCTGGCATAAGGTAAAGGTCTAACTTAATTTTTTTTTTTTTTTAATGTGGATATCCAGTTTTCCCAGAACCTTTTGCTGGAAAGATTGTTCTTTTCCCCACTCAGCGGTCTTGGCGGCCTTGTTGAAAATCATTGGCTGTTATGTGTGAGGGCTTCTCTCTGGGCTTCCCGTTGGGGTCCGTTGGTCTATACGTCTGTTCCCGTCCCACTGCCATACTGTTTTAATTACTATAGCTTTGTCGTAAGTTTTGAAGATGAGAGGTGTGAGTTCTCCAACTTTATTCTTCTTTTTCAAGATTGTTGTGACTGTGTGGGACCCCTCGCACAAATATGTTTGAAGATTGGCTTTTCCATTTCTGTAAAAAAAAAATAATAATAATGCTCTTGACAGTTCGATAGGACATGTGTTGACTCTGTAGGTCACGTTGAGTAGTCTTTGCCACCGGAACAATGTGAAGTCTTCCTATCCGTGAACATGGGCTGCGTTTCCATGTATTTAAATCTTCTTTCATTTCTTTCAGCAGTATTTTGTCATTTTCAGCTTACAAGTCTTTTACCGTCTTGGTTAGATTTATTCCTCCTAAACATTTTATTCTTCTAGATGCTACTGTAGATTAAACCCCTTTCCTCGTTTCTTGCTTTGATTGTTTGTTACCAGCACGTAAGCTGATTTCGATGTGCCAATCTCGTGCCCTGAAACTTCGATGAATCCATTTACTAGTTCAAGTAGCTTTTTTTCGTGAATTCTGGGGATTTTCCTGCATGTCGGATTATGTCATCTGAAAATAGCTTTCGCTTTTCCTTTCCAATTTGGATGTCTTTTACTTATTTTTTCTTGCCTAATAGCTCTGGCTAGAGCTCCTAGAATCGTGCTGACTAGAAATGGTGAGAATGGATAGCCTTGTCTTGCTTCTGATCTTAGCCGTGGGTTTTCCACAATTGAGGTGTGTTCCCTCTATTCCGAATTTTCTTGGAGTTTTTGTCATGAAAGGGTGTTGGGTTTTGTTAAATACCTTTTCCACATTCACCGAGAGGATTGTGTTTCCTTTTCTTCTTCATGGTACTCACGGGATGCATAATGTTGACTAATTTTCTTATGTTGAGCCACCCTTGCAGTACTAGGACAAACCCCACTTGGTCATGGTGTAGAATCCCTTTCATGTGCTGTGGGATTCAATTTGCTGAAATCGTGTTGAGGGTTTTTGTGTATAATTTCATAAGGGTTATCAATCTGTCATTTTCTTTCCTCGTGACTTTGATGCCAAGTTAACGCTGACCCCGTACAATAAGTTGGGAAGTGTTCTGTCCTCTTCGATTTTCTGAAAGAGTTTGAGGATGGTTAATTCTTGGAATGTTTGGTAGAATCTACCTGTGACGCCATCTGGTCCTGGACGTATCTTTGTTTGGAGGTTTTTGATGACTGGTTCAGTCTCCTTACTCATTATGGGTCTATTAAGATTTTCAAGTTCTTCCTGAGTCAGTTTAGGCAATTTGTGTGTGTCTTCCAGGTTATCTAGTTTGTTTGTGTTTAGTTGTTCATGTTATCATCTTATAATCCTTTATCTCTGTAAGGGTGGTAGAAACATCTCTATTTTCCTTTCTGATTTTAGTTACTTGCTTCCCGGTAAATCCATCTTTACTCTGATGAGAAATAACTTGGACTTTACCCACTGACACTATTGAAAATACAGTTTTTCCTTGAACGGGGCCAAGTGAAGCTCGATCCCATCAGACACACGCCCAGGTCAGCCATGGTCAGTGTCTATTTCTGTTCGCCTGGCAGGCCCAGGGACCTCTGCCAGTACTTGCAGGGTGACCTTGAGAAGCACTTGCCCCGTCTGGAGCCACATCTGCCCCACGGAGGGGTGGCAGCCCTCGGCGGGCCTGGGCCTCCCGTGCATGTGTGTACTGTGTCTCCACGACGGAGGGACAGCCCGTTCTCAGGGGCCCGGCCTCCAGGAAAGGAGTGCCATCCTGGCCTTGCTTCAAGGTCCCTGGCATCGTCACCTGGCCTGTCCTTCTGCAGTGTCCACTCGCAAAGCCCTACAGTCAGGTGGCGCACGTGGGCTCCTCCAAGTGGGAATCCGCTTTCCCTTTGCCATTAGCCTGGGAAGACATTGGGACCTTCACAGATGGGGGGAGTTTTGGGGGAAGGGTGGGCAAAAGCAAATGCTCGCTCGTTCTAGGAATTATTACACAGTAGTTCAAAGCATAAGAATTAGACATTATGGCATCGCTGCCTCTCTCGGAGGGGCTAAAAGCCATGAGTTTCTAGACATACGACCTATCAGACAGGGGCCTCCGGAGGCCGAGGTCCTGTCCCTGTCTCGCCTTGCCCGTCACGCCCTTCCCCTCCACATCCGCAGGGATGAGGCTACAGGCTCCTGTGGCCCAGGGTCCTCTGAACTGTCAGGCCGTGACATGCACACAGTAGCCACTTCCTGCGGGGAGACGAAGGGGCAGAAGCCTCTGTCGGCAGCCTCTGCTGTGGGGTCTGGGAGGATCGCCCGCGGTCACTTTCTATCCCCAGACACTCGACCGCAGCAGGCCTCTCCCCTCAGGGCGGCGGGCACACGCCTGGAGGCTGGAGGGTCACCACGTCTCTAGCCACCAGAAGGCTCCGAACCCCACTGAGATGTTCCTGGGCCCCTGCTGCAAAAAAATTCTGACATGTGCAGGTGCTGATGTCTCGTTGAGAAAGACCGGTCTGAACGTACCATGTACCCGCACACAGAGTGGCGGTGAAGGACTTCAAGACGCCTGCTCGCCCACAACCCCCTTCGGAGTAAGAAAAAAAACCATTAACGAAGTCCAAAGACACAGGAAGTATTGCAGCACATAAAACGGAACAGCGACTGATACATACCTGACCAGGCAGTGAGATTAACAACGCAGTGGATCGCTGGAGTAAAGCAAAAAGGGATTTCAAAGTCGAGATGCAAGCAGTCCATGAGCCTCCTAAAAAGGTGCTCGCCCCCCAACGCCCCCGAGTGACACGCCTCGCCAGCAAGCAAAGTATTGCCACCCGGAACACGCCGGTGCCCCCTGCAGCCAGCACGGACGAAGCGTGTCACTTGACGGCATTGGTGGCACTGTCCTCGTACACCGCCAGGAACGTAATGGCTGGCAGCTTCCTGGGGGACGGTCCAGCTCCGTGTAGCTGGCCGGCAGTCCCCCTTCTTGGAATCGCCCCGAGAAAACCCTTGCACGTGAGTGCAAAGTCTCATGCCCAAGGACGAACACCCCGGCAGTATCTGTGACGTCTAAAAGCGGGGAATGGCAGGTGACAGTTAACGGGTTAAACACTCCCCTCGATCAAGCATCGTGATTTTAGAGACTGCGAGACGCCATGGCGAGGTGATCCCGATCCGTTCGCGGAAGGCAGGAGGCGCCCAGCACCCGCCACGGGGCCCTGATTCAGGGGCGTGAGCGAGTCTGCGTCTGCGTGGGAACTGGCCGGAGCGAACACCGCCACGTGCGAACGGCTGGCCTCCCGTGGGGCGCCCCGACTTTTTCCAGGGCTCTACGGCGATCGCGAGGTGACCGGAGAGCCGTGTTTGTATCGTCTTTTCAGGGCTGTTTAGCCAGACGGACCTAGGTTTATGATGCGGCCTTTAGAGAAAGCAGCCTGAGGGTCATCAGATCCACTGACGACGGAGAGGCAGGCGACGTCCGTGTGGAGGAACGGCGCGGTCCGATCCCCTTCGCCCTACTTCCCGCGTCCTTCCTGGACCGTCTGCGTGGAATCGCGTAACCTTTATCCTCAAGGTAGAGAAGCTATTTTAACCAAAGGAAGCGCTTGCCGAGGCCACGAGGAATCTGGTCGCGGGTCAGAACACCCTCCGGGAGTTCTGACATTGTCCCGAGACTGCAGAAGCACTTTCCAGAAGCGCCAACCTGCGAGGCTTGCAAACCCTTCATCCCAGAGGCCCCGCCCCCGGGAGCGGACCGGGTGGAGCTGTTTGCACAGACCGGAGAGGCTGCGCGTCCCGGGGGCGTCCAGTGACAGGAAAGCTGGGAACGACGCTCACATCCGTCAACAGGGGCCCGCTAACAGAATTACGACGCGGCCACACAATGGGCACGACGTGGCAACGGTGCCCGCCTCTGTTTGTTGACATGCGCAGAGGCCCTCGCTCCTCTGCTCCTCCGTGGGGAAAGCAGGCCTGGGAGGGCGGGGCTCAGCCGCCGCCACTCGGAAACGGTCCGCGTCCGCCGCGTGCGTCTCTAGGCAGGGAGGCGGTGGGGGGAGATCTTTAAAGGATTATTTCCGGGGTGGTAGTTTACAGTCTTTTTAATATTTCTATTGCTTTACGTAGTGAGCTCTGGTCGTTTTTACAGATAAAGCTACTTTAAGACAAGAATTAATCCGTAAACAAATGGAAGCTATAACCCAATCAAATTTAGATGCGAAAAATAATTCGGAGCCACATTTGGAGGACGAGTGGGGAAGTGGAGAAAGGGAGACTCTAGCCCTCCACGTGGTGACGACGGTGACATCGGCTCAGCCACGCCCAGTGGGGGACGAGCAGCGCCTTCCGGGTGGCAACCCGGGGTCCCAACAACGGGGCAAACGCGTTCAAAGTCACACACCCTGCTTGCGCCGAAGCCCAGCACGCCCCGGAACTCACGGCGCCTGCGTGTGACCAAGCCGAGCCCCCTGGGCCCACCACCTGCGTGGTCTTACCTGGGCCCCGAGGCGATGGTGCGCCCGCGCACCTGGCCTCAGGAACGCTGCGCTTCCTCTAAAGCGACTCGGACTCCCGCTGCCCACACAGCAGGTTTCCCGAAGCCTGCCCTGGGGGTGAGGGGCTCGACCCCGGAGCCGAGAGGGTCGGGGCCTGAGGCAGAGCAGGTGCTCAGGAGACACTGGCGGTCGGTGAACACGCCAGGCTGCAGGAGGCCCCAGCCGGCGGCTTCCACTCCCTCCCTCAGGCCTCTCTCCCCGCCACCCCGTGCACCGGTGACTCCAGCTGCGGCTCTTGCACACAGCGCCCTCTCTTCCTCTCTCTCACCCACTCACTCACACACACACGCACAATCGCCCACTCAGTCAAGCGAGAGGCGACGAGCGCGGACCTTTGAGTCCGGCCACCTGTGCGTTCTCACTCCCGGCTGCTCCGCGGCCGTGTGGCTTTGGGCCCGTCGCTCAAGGCCCGTTTTCTCGTCTGAAACGCCATGGCGGCGACGGGGGTCTCGTGGGCCGTTGGAGGGGGCTCCGCGGAGTGTTCACGCCCGTCGTGGGTGCCCCTCCCCCCTCCCCGGTGCCCCCAGTGCCCCCGGGAGGACCTCAGAACTGCTGGGCCCCTACATCCTGCCCTGGGACCAGCTGGCCTTGTGGATTCCAGAGCTTTCCTCAGCGCTGGCCAGCCGCGGGGCCAGGAAGCGGAAGATGCAGAAATAGAAATGCACAGCCAGCCCGTGGCTCCTTTTGCCCTGTGAGGAAGGGAAGTGGGAGGCTGGGGGTGAAGGAGGAAGATGGGGGGGGGTGCACAGGAAAGGAGGCGGGAGGAAGCCAGGGAAAGTGGGGCCTGGGGCTGGGCAGCGGCCCAGGCTTTGCACCGTCACGACCTCATCGCCCCAAGAGGCAGATACAGAGGGAAACCGAGGCTCAGAGCAGGTAAGTGGCCAGGGCAAGGTCTGCCTGGTCCGAGCCAGACCTGCCCCCCCCCACCCTGTGTGAACCCTGGCAGGAGGAAGGAAAGGGGCCTGTCCCCACAGAAACTGCCAGGGCAGAGGCCCGCCCAGAGCCCCGTCCCCTGACCGGCCGGGGGAGCCCCCAGACGCAGGCGAGGTCAGTGAGCAGCAGCCGGGTCCTGGGCGCAGCTTGGAAAACCAAGGCTGGGCCGCGACCCTGGCTCTCGGCCCTGTGGCCTGCAGTTGCGGGCAGTTCGGCTCCCCTCGGGCCTCTCTGTCCCCTCCACTTTGGACTCAGGGCAGCTTCCTCCAACCCCATTCGCACCACTGTCCCCCAAACTTCCTGTTTTCACAGGAAACAGGAAGACAGAGCGTCCACGCACCCCACTCTCCCCCAAGAGCATGGCCTCCAGACCCTGCAGGGGAGGGTCCATAGCTGTGGGCCAGGTGGGTGGGGACCCCAGCCCAGAGTGGCCCCGATGTCCCAGGTCGTCGTCCCCGGCTGGCTGGCCGGCCACGTGAAGTCCAGACGCGCTGCCTGCCCGTGCTGAGCGGAGTCCCCCTCGGCTCTCAGCGCGGCGGCCCCTTGGAGGCCCTCCAGGGAGGGCTGGCATCACCCCTTCCAGTCAGGAGCCCAGATGCCCACCCCCCACCTTGGGAGAATGGGCTGAGAGGTCTCCGAGGAGGTACCCCACCTCCTTCTGGGCCGCGAGCTTATACGGGGCCCAGGCTGACCCTGGGCTGGGGCCTGGCCCCCCTGCAGAGCCCACCCTCCCAGCAGGGGGCAGACAGGACCCTGACCCTTCGGCCTGGCCCTGGGCCAGGCCCCTTGCACATAAGCATCCGGCTTCTGGCCTTTCTCCTGGGCAGCTGTCAGCCGGGCAGGCGGGCGGCCGGCGTGTGCGGGCGGGGCGGGGGCGGCGCTCGAGCCCCACAGTTAAGAAGCCCTGGTTTCCTGCTCACGCTCCCGAGAGGAGGAGGACGGCAACACACCAAGTACCTGTCCCGGACACGCTCCGCGTCCACCCCCTCCACTCCCCCCGGACGCTCTCTAGACGTCACGCCGCAGAGACCCTCCCCCAACGAGAACGACACCCAGCCAGCGACAGCGGGAGGCGGGGGACAGACAGGGTCCCTGGGGGGCCTGCTCGCCCTCCTTTAAGGATCGGCCCAGTTCCCCAACCACGAGCTGGTGGCCCCCTGTCCCTGCAAGATCCAGGAAGCAGAGGGTGCCTTCGGCCTGGGGTTCCGAGCCAGCCCCAAGAGGAGGTAAAATTTAAGGCATGCGCGCTTCACCTCAAAATGCACACCAAGGCCCGTTCCCCCAAAACACACGGTCTTTCCAAATGAGGGGCCGAGCTCGTGTTCCTCAAATGTCTTCCCCACCCGCCTCGGGAATGCTAAAAAAATAAGAATAAAAAAACTTAAAAATTACGTGATGTGTCTTTTAAATAGCACAGGCTTTTCCGCTAATCAGGAAAAATGGAGCCTATGTTTTGCTGCAGTGACGCGATTTTTCCCCTCGATTTATTGTGCAAAGGAATTCAAGACAGCCTTCAGCATCCAGAAGCAGGAAGGGTGTAGGGAAAGTTCAAAATTAGCATTTCCCCAGACTCTCTTTCAGGGCCGAAAATGAACACAATCTCTCAGCTACATTTCCCAGCTCGGGGTCTCGGGGTTTTATAAGTGCAAGTTCATTTCTGTGGCCTTGGTTTCCTGTACAGCTAACAAATTAAAAGAGCAGCGTTTGATTTCACCTCGTCAGGGCCCGGGCCTCGGTAGACGCCTTGTCTCCCTCTCCATGTCTCCCACCCGCCTTGGGCCCAGCTTCTACTGGGCATTTGCTGCCCTGATCAATACATTGGCCTGAGAAAAATATAAGGGAGCCAAGCCCATTGCAGGTGATTGACAGAATCTGTGCCCAGTGAGCGGTGATGATTCATGGGACTTCATCAAACCTTCTGTGCACCCGCCGCGGGGACAGACCACCTCCCTGCTGGCCGCTGGTCCCCTCCGAGTCCCGGGGAAGGGGACCCCCTGCCGGAAAGGGGCCCCGCCCCCCTGTGCGGGTCGCGAAGGCCCTGGAGACGTTTGTCACGCACCTACTTCTGATCACATCTCACGTTTCACACACACTTCCCAAAGGCCTCCCGTCCTTGGCCACCAAAGCCGCAGCAATTTCCGGAGGCCGAATTCACTTTCGGAGGACAAAGGCGTGTCTTCTGTGGGACAAGAGACTGTATGTCCTCCCGCCCTTGTGTGTGTGTGTGTGTGTGTGTGTGCGCGCACACGCATGTCCGTGTGTGCGCGGATGCCTCTCCGTGCGTGCGTGTGCGGTGACTTGCTTGTGCACGCAACACACACCCGCCTGGCCATTCAGGAAACGGAGAGCCTGGCCGCTCGTGCGGAGGAGATGGGGAGGCTGGGGCTGGGGCGGGGGGGGGCGCATTTTTTACCACATTTTCCTTTATAAGTTTTGAATTTTAAACCACGTAGATAAATTATTACAGATTTAAAGTGTTGTTAAGGGCTCCTCGTGGAGAAAACGCAAGAGCGTGTGCAAAGGGGGGCCCTGAGCCCCGCTTTTCCCCCTCTGCCCGCTGACGTCCCCAGTCCCGCTCTAAGGAGCGCGTCCTGTCCTGTCCGCCACAGGCTCCCGGGCTCAGGCCCCCAGCGGCATGGCAGTCGGGAAGGCAGACTGCCCCTCGGGGGTGAGGAGAGTGGCCAGGTGGGCACTCAGCCCCCTGCCCCCCAGCCTGTCCCCCGGGGCTCCCCGCAGGCCCTTGCAGGACACAGACTGTGATTCTGGGCTGGGGAGGCCGGGCCCACAGCAGGGCACAGCCAGTCTCTGCTGAGCCTGACCTGGAATCTCAAAAATGTCCTGTGGTCAGAGGCCGGGGCAGAGTGACTGACTCAGCAGGAGGCCTGCGCCGCCCTGCACCGGGCGAGCCAGCTCCGCCAGGGTGCAGCCTCAGGCCTCCAGCGCCCGGCGCCGGGGCCTGGGGAGCACGGGGGCCCCGCATGCCGGCCAGGCACCCAGGCCGGGCAGCGCTCGCGGCCTGGGGGCTCCCGGCTCCACTGGGCCCTGAACTGCTCACTGGCTGACTCAGGCAGGTCCCTTCCCCCCGGGCCTTGATTTCCTCATCCGCGGAGCTGGCATCAACAAAACGATCTTTATTCCCTTCCAAAAATAAGGTCTTATGACTCAGTGGAAAGCACCAGCTCCCTGCATTTTAAAACCGGGTCATTCTAACGCCCGGTGACACATTTGTCAGGAGCAAAAGTGCAGAGTCAGACGGACCCGGGGGCATGCCAGCGTGCCGAGACGGGCTGTGCGGAGCCCAGGGCCCCTTCGTCCTCCGTGAAACGGGGCGGTAAGGCGCACTCCGTAACCCACACGCGTACGGGTTAACGAGACGGTGCGGAACCCCGTCAGACACCCCTGTGGCCTTTCGGGGCGCAGTCATACCCGTCAAGGCCTTCACGTCTGTCTGCACACGACCTGTCCCGGGGTCGACCTGCTCCTTCCGGCCGGCTCGTTTTCTCGAGCAGCTGTATTTTAAAAGGCCGTTTTATAGCCACGCTGTACGTGGCGGATTACGTCACTTGCCATAAACAGATCACTCACCGAGACTCATCCCGCACAACTTATCTGCTGCGTTCACCCCAAGCCGGCTCACACGCCTCCCCATCGGCGGACGCCCCGGGAAAGGGCGTAAGGGAAAATGTGTCAGGCGCGGAGTGAGTGCGCGCTCAGGGGGCCGGCCGCACGTGGGGCAGTCGGTCACCTGCTGCCAGTGGCCGGCCGCCCCCGCTTCTCGCGACAAGGACACCAGCAGCAGCACCCACTGCCGCGTGCAGCAGGACGGCTCGTTTTGTGCCGCCGCGTTCGCACCCAGCGAGAGGCCCTGGGTCAGGGTCCCGGGGCGGCCGCAACGAGCGACCGCGAACCCGGAGGCGCATAGCAACAGAAGCTCACTCCCCGCCGGCCCCAGCCAGGACCGGCCCCAGCCAGGAGCGGCCCCAGCCAGGACCGGCCCCAGCCAGGACCGGCCCCAGCCAGGAGCGGCCCCAGCCAGGACCGGCCCCAGCCAGGACCGGCCCCAGCCAGGACCGGCCCTGCCGGCCGTCGGGCTCTCCCCGGCTGGTGGCCGCGGCCTCCGCCTCGTCCTCACGCGTCCTCCCCGTGTGCCCATGTAGGGCCCAGGGTTTGGCTTCAGCCCGGGAGGGCCTCCTCGTCTCACGATCTCTAACGTCACCTCCGCGAAGGCCCTTCGTCCGAGCAGACGCGGCGGATCACAAGCGCCGGCACCTCTGTGCGCGTGGGGGGAGCGTTCCGGAAGCCCCGACGGCCAGGCAGCGAAAGGATCGGTCAGGGCAGGCGGGTTTCCCACAGGGCAGCGCTCCCGACCCGGCTCTTAGCCAGCGCCGGCGGCCACGACGAGGCACGCAGACCGGGCGACGAGCAAACTTACTCCTCACCGCTCTGGAGGCCGGAAGCTTGAGGTCGGGGTGCCAGCGGGCCTGGGGTCTGGTGACGGCTCCCTTCTGCTTTATGCACTGCTGGCTTCTCACCTGGCGGGAGAGGACTCGGCTCTCCTGCCTCTCGTTATCAGGGCACGAATCCATTCGCGAGGGCCCCAGCTGTGGACCAGCCACCTCCCGAAGGCTCCTCACAGCATCGCACCGGGAGCCGGGTGTCAGCAGGAGTGGTGGGCGGGACACGAACATCCAGCCCACGGCGCTCGGGGCGAGCGGGACCAGGGCCGAATTACGAAATGCGGCTTCTCCCTCGCCGGTGTCCGAAGCCGCCTGGAGAAAAAAGTCTCTCCCCTCTGAAGCCCGTGCTCTGGGTCTGAGCTTCCTCGACAACGACACTTCCCGGGACTGAATTAGCCCTGAAAGAAACTTTTTAAAGCCAAAAAAAAAATAAAAATAAAAAAGCCCAGAGAGCCCAAGGTACGAAGCCACGGAAGGGCGGGCAGAAGAGACGCGACTCCCCACTCCGATGGCGCAGAATTGCCAAGTTGTCTGCATGGTTTCTTTCCTCGCTGTGTGCCTCTCAAAACTCCAGGCACAGTAAGCAAGGCCAACGAGGAAGTGCCGCTGTGCGCCTTTAAATGGGCCAAACGCACACGCATTCCCAAATGAGAAAACCCGCTGCCGGCGAGGTTGTGGTGAGACTGTGTCGCTCACTCGCACGTGAAACGAGTTCACACGTGAAAAGCGTGCGACACGTGCCCGGTGGGTGTTCGCTAGCAGTGCTGCTACGCGAGGCCGGCGGCCAGCACACGCCGGCCCGGCCGCGTGCGGATCGGCGCGGAGCTGCTCGCCCGGCTCCGGGGAAATGCGCACAGCCCCGAGCGCCTCGCTCCACACGTACGTGCCGATCCCAGGGAAACAGACCCGCCGGCCCCCCCCTCCCTGAAAACGGGCCCCTGCCGAGGCTCGGATACACCGTGGCTGTCATTGTCACCATCGTGTGGCAATCCTCCCCGTTGGTGCGGTCTGCATCCCTGTTCACCCTGCCCAGCCCACCGAAACTCCTCCGCGCTTTCCCAGGTAGGCCCCCGCCTCGGGGCTTTGCGTTTCCTCGAAGCATCTCCCCCAACTCCGGCATCCGGGGTCTCCCTCTTGCCCCCTCCACTTCTGCTCAGAGCCGCCGCCCCAGAGAGGCGGTCCCTTGGCCACGGCATTCGCGGCAGCCCCGGCCCCACACCCCAGCTCCCCGTCCCGTCTAACTTTGCTTGTGTCACTTCTCCCCAAAGCACCTACTACCACCCGACATACTGCTTAAAACTTTTTGGCTATTTACTGTTTATTTGGTAATTATTCGTCTCCCCGAACTACGGAATGCCAGCTTCCGGGGGGGAGGACTTGTTCTGTCCACTGCTGCGTCCCGGCACCTAACTGTCTGTCACACAGGAAACGCTTGGTCCATATGTGTTGAATGAATGAATGAATGCGTGCATGCAGGAATGAATGATGCTAACAATGGGACCCATCCAAATGTCTAAACTAAGTGAGGGTGCAGACCCTCGACCCACGGAGGATCGATGACTCCAAACACTGCGGAAACGTGAAAAGTCGCCAAGAGGGAAAACTAGGGTGTAAAGTTACAGCCACGGTGACGCGCTAACACTGAGCCAAGGCGTTTCCAGACCAGGCCCGGCCGGGGACGCAGGCAAAGGGCAGCGGCTTGATCTGTGGGCGAGCAAGGCCAGTGGACACATTTTCCCCTCCGCGCCGAAACCTGGAAAGGTTAAGGTGAACCGTCCATGTGGTAAAGCCACGAAGTAAAGCCCGACCGCCCAGACGCTGCTTCTGTGCCGGAGGGAGGCGTGAGACCAGCTGGGACCATCTCTGGTCAGCCCCGGCCTGCGGCCGCCATGTGCCTCTCCACCCCGGGTCTCGGCCAGGTCTGTCTCTCCCTGGTGCCTCGGGCCCCAGCCTGCCAATGTTCCAGTCTTTCCCCTGCCGATGGCATCCAAACAACTTCCCATTTCCAGCCAGGCCCACCAGCGGAGACGCCTTCCTTTGTACTGGGTAAGGCGGCCGGGGTGGGACAGGGTCGTGGTAAGGAGCTGGCCTCAATCCGGCCGCGAGCTGGAAGCAGAGGGCATGGCGGTCCGAGAACACTGGCGAGCCCAAAGAGTTACTCCTCTAACGGGGGTGCAAAATGGGACGGGACCACGAGAATAAGGAGGTGACGGGCAGGGGTCTTCGGGGGTACCGGCCGTAGACACCTGATCAGCGCATGCGGCTGCGGTGGGAATGGGAGGCGCGGCCCCCTCCTGTGTCTGCAGGACGGCTGGGAAATCACACCTACACGCTCCGTTACCACGAAGGTTGAAGAAAGAGGCGTCCGTGGGTGTCGGAGCCACACCGGGGACGCGAGGTCATCCCGTCATTGCTGGCACCATCGCCCTCACCACCGTCTCTGTCGCCAGAGGCTGTCGCAGCCATCCTCAGCCCCGGGGCGCTTGAATCTCTGAATTTGATGCCGGGTTTGGAAATAAAAGGGAAGAAGGGGGTGGTCCCTTCTGGAGTCTCTTCCCTAGAGAGTGGCTACGGGAATTCTCCTTGCAGCTTTCATTCTCACTTGCAGGAGCGTTCTGGGTTCTGGAGCCATGTGGCAAGGGCAAAGAGAGTCCTCTGAGGGCCCGATGATGTGACCGAGGTTCTCCTTGGAGTTGAGGAGCTACACTGAGCGACCTGCGTGCACACTGCACACTGCACACACATGTACGTAATGTGGAATCCTCCCAAACGGGAAAGAATCCAGGCTTTCAGCTGGGAAATGGATGAAGAGACTGTGGTACATCCATTCGATGGAATACTACTCGGCCGTGAAAAGGAACGAACTCCTGATACAGGTGACAATAGGGATGATCCTTAAATACATCCAGTAAAAAGAGCCCGACTCACAGCTCACGCATCGTCTGATTCCATCCGCACGACAGTGCCAAATGACAGGGACAGGAATCGAACCCTGTCCGTGGGCTGGGATCCGCGAGGTTCAGCTCCAAAGGGGTGGCGTGAGGAGATTCTTGTGGTAATAAAACTGTCCCGTGTCTTGATTATGGCGGTGATTACACAACCCTTTGTGTCAAAACTCAACACAACCACCCACTTTAAAAGCCTAGATTTTATCGTAGGTAAATTTCACCCTAATAAAAATGTTTTAAATGGGTGACTATATTTTTTTAAATGGTGGCACAGATAAGAATTTGTTGTAGTAGAAAAAGGTTCGTGTAGAAGCATCTGTCTCAGGAGTTTGGGCCGCAAGCGACAGAAACCCCCACCCTTAAGTAGAACCAACCGGCTCATGCAACTCGAAAGTCCAGCTGCAGACATTGGGGACTGTGTGACTGAGGGTCATGGATGGGGTCGTCAGGACCCTGGCCCTGTCCGCCTGTCCCTCCGCGTCCTCCATGCTGGCCTCGCTTTCAGCCAGGTGTCCTTGTGCGGTGGCCTGCAGAGCTCCAGGCTCACGTCCCCGCGTCTGGTAATCCCAGAGGCACGCGGGAGCCTCTGTCGCCAGGACACCGGATCGCAGCTTGTGAGGCGGAAGTCTCAGCTTCTCCGCGTCCGGTCCCCTGACCCAGCCAAACCGTGAGACGATCACGAACTGCCGTGTGACGCTTGTCAATGGACGGCGATTTGTTACGCAGCAATGGAAGGAAACCTGACGGAGAAGAGCTTCCTGGGCCCAGCACGTGCTCTGCTCAGAATCCGGCGGGGCAGAGAGATGCTTCGTTCACTCATTCATTCACTCATTCATTCACTCATTCATTCACTCATTCATTCACTCATTCATGCTCCCTTTCTCTCTTTCGTCCCCCATTTGCCACTGATCCAGCATACCGTGGCGGGCCGCCTCCTGTGTGCTGAGCGTGGGGGCTCCTTAGGAGACCAGCCGTGGCCCTGGCCCCGGGACCCAGAGCCACAGGGAATTATGCAGGACCGCCATCGCTGCGCAGGGGGGCCCCTGCACTGGGGACCCACAGAAACACCCAGGCACGCCCCTGCGTCGGCCGCGGAGCCTGGGCTGGACGACCCATCAGAGGCCACTCGGACCCAGCCACCAGGGTGGGGGGCCCGGGAGGGCTGGTGGCCGGCTGGCTGGCACATGTCCACTCGTGGCCACGTGGCCAGATTCCACTGCAGGCTTTGAGCTTCCCTCCAATCACCCCCAGCCCCAGGCCCCCCTGGAAGGCACCTCTGCCCTCCGTCCTCTCAAATGTCCCCTGCGTGACCGATCAGGTGAGTGACCAGGCCTTGTTATTCTTTCCTAGAACCATCCAAGGGGCCGCCCGCCCACACCGCTTGGACAGCTGTGCAGCCAGGAGCCACTGTCCTGGGCTCCCCCGCAGGTAAACATGACCCCTGACCCTGCCCACCGCGCCCAACACACAGAGCCCTACAGGGACCTGGCCCCACTGCCTCCTGTGGCCACCCCAGTGGTCAAGTTGGCCCACGCTTAAGAGGCCTCCCAGACCAGAGCTGGCAACAGACGCACGTGCACACACCGACACATATGCACACACGCAAACACAGATGCACACGCACACAGACACAGACATGCACGCACACAGACATGCATGCACACACAGGCACAGATGCACGAGCATAGTCACACCCAGAGAGACAAGCATGTGTGCATTGAGACATGCATGTGCATACACAGACACACATGCACACACACACGTGTGTGCACTGAAACACAAGGACACAGAGACACACACAAAAATTACACATGCACACACGTGTGTGCCCTGTGTGTGGCCGGCTCCTTCTCTCCTTCCAGGTGACCCCGATCACTTTTGCAATTGTATCATTTACTTGTCTGATTAACGTGGATGCTCCTTCCTTTCTCTCCATCACAATGTGATCTCCTCGAAGACAGAGATCGTTTCTCTTTTGTCCTCCATTTCATTCCCAGCACCCAGCTCGGGGCTGAGCACATAGTAAGTGCTCAGTGAGTAGATGGATGGATGGATGGATGGGTGGGTGGATGGGTGGATGGATGGGTGGGTGGATGGATGGATGGATGGGTGGGTGGGTGGATGGGTGGGTGGATGGATGGATGGATGGGTGGATGTGTGGGTGGGTGGATGGGTGGGTGGGTGGATGGGTGGATGGACGGGTGGGTGGATGGGTGGATGGGTGGATGGACGGGTGGGTGGATGGGTGGATGGGTGGATGGACGGGTGGGTGGATGGGTGGATGGGTGGATGGACGGGTGGGTGGATGGGTGGATGGGTGGATGGACGGGTGGGTGGATGGGTGGGTGGATGGGTGGGTGGGTGGATGGGTGGGTGGGTGGGTGGATGGGTGGGTGGATGGGTAGGTGGGTGGATGGGTGGGTGGATGGGTGGGTGGATGGATGGATGGATGGGTGGATGTGTGGGTGGGTGGATGGGTGGGTGGATGGATGGGTGGATGGGTGGATGGGTGGATGGACGGGTGGGTGGATGGGTGGGTGGGTGGATGGGTGGATGGACGGGTGGGTGGATGGGTGGGTGGGTGGATGGGTGGATGGACGGGTGGGTGGATGGGTGGATGGGTGGATAGATGGATGGATGGGTGGATGGGTGGGTGGATGGGTGGATGGACGGGTGGGTGGATGGGTGGGTGGATGGATGGGTGGATGGGTGGGTGGGTGGATGGGTGGGTGGATGGATGGGTGGATGGACGGGTGGGTGGATGGGTGGGTGGATGGATGGGTGGATGAGTGAGTGAGTGGATGGGTGGGTGGATGGATGGGTAGATGGGTGGATAGATGGATGGATGGGTGGATGGGTGGGTGGATGGGTGGATGGACGGGTGGATGGATGGGTGGATGGATGGCACGTCCTGGTCCCCAGCTCTGTTTCCTGTGCCTGAAACGGTATCCAGCACACGGTAGGAGATCAGTCAGTTTTCCGTTGAAAGCACGACTCTCTCAAAAGCAGAAGCAACAGGGAAGACCCGCTGGCCCGGTCCCCTCTCTTCCTCTTGCCAGAACTTTCTCCCTCTCCACTCAGCCTCTGATTCACCCCCTCTCTCTGCAATCAGCTGAAAACCTCCCGTGTCCTGGGCCAGAAGGCAGGCTGGGATGTGAGTACGGCCCGGAGGGTCCCCGGGGCTTCTGGGGTGGGGCTGGCTGGACAGCCCTCCCTCTCTGCTGGTGGCTGGGGGAGCCGTGTGAGCCCCGCTTTTGGGCCATTGCTTTACAGAGGTGTGACTTCCCCCGGGGGAGGGGGAACAAAGCGCCACCACAGTGAGGCCTGTGCACGTGGTCCCCGCTCCTGGGAGCAGCCTGGGTGGGTGCTGTGGGGGTCCGGAAGGGGGGTCTGGAAGGGGGGTCAGGAAGGGAAGCCGGGAAGGGGGCGGTGGGTGCAGTGAGCAGGGCTGGTCGACAACTGGTTCACTCGCGGCCGGGGACTCCGTGCCTCGATTTCCTCACCTGTAAACTAGGGGGCGAAGCCACACCCCTTTGACAGGTGGGCCCCTCACCTGGCTCCAGGGCCAGGTGAAGAACGGGCAAGTGCGCCCCTTCCCAGAGAGACAGGAGCCGTTTTACTCTCGGCCGGTCGCACGGCTCACCAAGTCCAAAGGCCGTGAATTTTCTCCGTCCTCGAGCCCCTCAAGCAGGCCTCGGGGGTCTCGGCACTCTCGACTTCTCTCCCTGTGAGCATCTCCCACCCTCTGCCTCCCCCTCCCAGGGGACCGGCTTCATCCTGGACACGGGGCCCTGGAGCTCGGGGAGCACCCATCCTGGGAAAGTGGGGGCCAGTGTCTCCGGGGTGTCCCCGTGCCGCTCTGGGTCTCCCCCTCTTCACGGCAGGGTGGGGGCGAAGGGGAGAAGCCAGGAGAAGGCGGAGGCTTCCGGACGGAGTTTGCTGAGATGGCGAGAGCGGGGCGGGGTGGCCGGGAGAGGCCTGGGGAGAAAACCCAGGAGCCCGGCGTGGTCGCGATCTGCTCGACATGTCTGGGAGACCCCAAGGGGAGATGTCAAGTGGCCGCCGGATATGAGGGTCAGAGCTCACAGGAGAGGTCGCAGCTCCAGAGACAAATTTGGAAGCCATCAGCCTAAGGATATTTAAATCCATGGGAACTGATGAGATCACCCAGGAAGGAGGGTGTGGAGACAGGAGAGGAAGCCCCGGACCAGCCCCCGAGGGACCCCAGCCATCCCGTGGGCCCCGGAGCCCCAGATCAGGGGTCGTGTGCGCAGCAGGGGCAGTGCCAGCTCACGGCGGGCGGCCGCCGAGTCCTTGCCCGTTGGGGGCCTGCAGAAGAGCCGCTGGCTTAGCAGGAGGAGCGGAGGGCAGAGGGGAGAAGAAAGCGCCGGAAGTCAGGAGTGTCCTCCTGGACGGGCTCCCTCTGTCTGGGAAATCGAGGGCCGAGAAGTGGCCGTTGGCTTTGACGACACAGAGGTGGCTGTCACCGCTGACGAGGACCCTTCCGCTGGGGTGGGCGGGCTGGCAGCAGACTAGGGTGGGTGCGAGGGCCGGTGATGGACAGAGAACTGGAGGCAAGAGGAGGGGTCAGGAGGCGAATCGGGGAGGTAACCGTCTGGTTTGTGGGCTGAGGGGACCCGTTTAACAGGAGGGGGAGTCACGGCGAAGAGCCACGAGGAGCCTGCCTCCACCCCCACCCCCACCCCCGCCCCTCCAGTGGACAGCAGGGAGACCGGCCTGGGGAGGGCAGCCCAGGTCTGCGCCAGCGCGGGGCCGGGGGGGCGCCCGGCGCTCTGCGGTCCTCTCCTTTACGCTGTTTTCTAAATGTCCCACCACGAACCCTCTTGGCCTCGGGCTCTGGCTGAAAATTAAATGCTCAGATCAGAGAAGACCCCAAAGAGAGCCCAGGTCCCCCGAGGAAACTCGGCTTCCTCTCTGCCATCCCCGCCCTGCCCCGCCCCACCCTGCCCTGGGGGGGCCTCTGGGCTCCCGGCCTGGCCCTGCTACCTGTTTCAGGGCACTGCGGGCCTGCAGGTGGGGATCCAGGAGGGCTTTCTGGGGCCTGATGGATGGCGCAGGACTGTGGGGAGACCCACCCCAGGGAGGTCACAGTTCTGGAGTTAGAAGGGTCCTCCCTGTGAGAGGTGAAACCCGAGACCTGCGAGAAAGGGCCTGGGCTACTGTGAAACCCAAAGCTGGACAAAGGCGCCCAGCAGGAGGCCCAGGCGCAGGACCCTGCTGAGCTGGGGGCTGGGGAGGGTGGGCCAGCCTGGGGGCGGTGAGTGGAGAAGTCTGTGACTTCAGACTGCAGATGCCCAACTTCCTGGGCCCTGGGGCCCCAAATGCACCCTCCAGACACTCCCCAGAGGAAGGGGGCAGGAAGGGGGGATCAGACCCCACTCCAAAAGCCAGGACCTGGAGCCCGCTGGCCCAGAGGGCCACACCCCAGAGTCTGGGAGCCCTGCGGTGGGGTGGGGGAGAGGTTCCCGCAAACCAGAGGCCCTTCCAGGCACCCTGCACCCTGAGAGTCACTCCCCTGCCTGGATCTAGCGGGGAATGTGGACATCGGACACCCCTAGGCACCCGGACTGTTGCTGTGTGACCCTGGGCCGCTCTCTGGCCCTCTCTGAGCCCGGTGTCCGGTCTGCGAACCCTGGATTCCAGCATGCCCCCCAAGCTCTTGCCACACCCTCTCCCTGGGGCAGATGCTAGGAGGCTGTGGGCGCAGGTCTGGGGACAGCCCCTGCCGCCCCCTGCGGTCCCGCTGGGGTGGGCGGTGGGCGGGAGGCTGCAGCCGCCGGCAGGGAGCAAGTTGCATTCTCGGGGGTTCTTTACAGTCGGCCGCTTGTCCGTCCCCCTTTGTATCTGTCCCTTTCTTCTGCAGGGGGCTCTCTTCCGAGTTAGCTAAACATGAGGGCAGCAGCAGGGTCTGGAGCCCAGGGAGAGCCAACCTTCATCTGATCCTTGAATCAGAGGACGAGGCAAAGGCTTTGTCCCCAGGCGGGGCCTCCCCGCCCGCTGCCCGCAGGCGTCCGGGGTTTGGAAGTCTTCAAACAGCCGCCGATGCCTCTCGAGCCCCTTTTGCATAATCCCCTGGAATCTGCCAGACAAAGGCCCTTTCGCAGTTTATTTGGGAAATAGGTGAGCAGTGAAAGAGGTAATTGGGCCGAAGCTGCCCGTCTGAATGGAAGTTCTCAGGGCGTCTAAAGTGTCCGAAATGTGGGCCTGAGACCCCGGTCGCCCTGGGGCCTCCAGAAGCTTCTGTCTGCGGGTCGCTGGGGCTCCCGGGCCGCCTTCCGGCTCATCAGAGGGATGCTAGCTAGCTAGCTCGCCACCAGCTGGGCCAGGAGCTCGGGCCTCCCAAGTCGCCCACCGACCACGGAGCCTTCGGCACTCGGGCCGAGGCTCCACTGGCGGGGACACACATGCGTCTTCCCCGGACTTGTGCGCCTGCAGATTATTGCATAGATTCGTTAGCCATTCAGCCACCATCTGCTGCAGACTCGACGCGAGGGAGCCGGGGCTGTGGGAACAGTAGGTGCGACCCTGCGGGGCCGCCCGTCTCCTGGAGGAGACAGACAGCGAACACCGGACCCGCGCGCAGGTCACACGGAGTCCGGAAAACACCGCGAGGGGCCTGAGTGCCGTGGCTCGACACAACATCCCCGTGCGGCAGCCCTAACCCCGCCCCCCTCCCCGAATGTGGCCGCGACTTGGAGAGGGGGCCTTCGCAGAAGCGGTCAAGTTCAAGCGAGGTCACTAAGGACGGGGGTCCCTATGAGAAGCGGGGATGAGCACACAGACACCCACAGAGGGGTGACCATGTGGGGCCCCAGGGAGGACATGGCCATCCCCACGCCCAGGAAGACCCTTCCTGCTGCGGCAGCCCGTGCCTGCGGGGTCGCGGGCCAGCAGAGCCTCTCTTTGGGTTCCGAGCTGCGCATGCGCCCGGCCCCTGCTCCTCGCGCGCCGGCACCCTCTGTGGGCACCCCGCCTCCCCTCCCTCTGCGTCTGTCTTTGCCCTGCGGCCCCGACGCTGGGCTCCCGGGGTCCTACGCGCCCGACGCTCACGGTAGAGTTTGCTTTTTTCTTTTCTGCGGACTGGCAGTTAGTTCTCTTAGCTCTGCTCGGGCTGCGCCCCCTTGCAACCACGCTGGGTTCAGCCGGGTTTCACGTGCTTCTGAACCAGCCGCGTGGCGGGGGGACCAAACACCCATCGGTGGCGTTCTCGGCGGGTCCCCAGGGGCTGTGATCGAGAGCCGGGACCACCGTGGGTGGCTCGCCAGCAGCCACAGGCACAGCTCGTAGGACGCCCTACACCACTGCCTCCCCTTTCCAGGGAAACTGAGGCTCGCAGAGTCGAAGGCACTTGGACGAGCCCCGCAGGGTGGCACCCAGGCCCACTGGACGCAGGAGCTGAGTCGGCCTGGGCCACACCACGGGGAGAGGCGAGAGCCCTCTGGGTCCCAGTAGCTCGGGGTGGGCCGTGTGAAAACCGCACCCTTTCCCGCATCGAGGGGTCTAAGGCTCCTCTTGTTCGCTGATGACCCAGAAATTGGCTCCAAGCCTCAGGCAAAGCCCCCTCCTGCTCTGGATAGTGGGACGCCCTGCCCATGGCCCCGAGAGCCCCCGATTGACTCGGTCGGGGAGGAGACAGGTATTCAAGACCCGGAGAGGTGTCCTTGGCGCAGGCGAGCTGTGGGGAGGGTGGGCGCTCCCAGGAGGTCCTGGCCAGCGTGCAAAATGAAATCAGCCCCTGGCCCAACACTGGTGCTGGTGAGCTGGGCGCTGAGTCTGGAGGCCACGCGCCCCACGGGGCCACAGCAGGGCGGGCAAACCCAGTTCCATGCTGCGTGCTGTGTGGACACCGCGACCTGCCCCCGAGGCCTTCCCAGGCCCCGCCCCAGCGCTCCAGGTTCCCCCTCTACCCCGTGTACGTCGCACATCGATGCCCCCGTCAGGACGGGCAAGCGTACCCTCGTTAGGGAAGCGGCCGATTCTCTCCTGGCCCCTTCCTGCTGGCAGATGGCCGCCCATCATCCTGCAGGGACACTCTCACTCCTGGCCCTGGAACCCGGGCTGGCTCCTGGTGTCTGCAGGACAAAGCCCTCGGCCCTCTGCCCCCCGCACCCCTGCACGCCCCTTCGCCAGTTAAGGCCGGGCATTCTCAGCTCCTATCCGGACTCGCCTTCCACCGAGCAGCGACTCTTCTCAAGACCCGGCTTGGCACCCCCTCCTCCAGGAAGCCTTCCCGTGGTCCCAGCAGTGTCTCCCGCATCCCTGCTTCCTCTTAGAGCCTCCCCCAGAAGCACTCGTCCCCCCAGAACCTGCACGTGTGCCCCTATTTGGAAAAAGGGTCTCCGCAGATGTGATCGAGGTGAGGGGCTCAAGACGAGGTCACCATGCCTTCGGGCGGGTTCTAAATCCGATGACAAGCGTCCTTAGAACAAGGAAGGACAAAAGGAGACACACAGAGCAGAAGGCCACATGGAGATGGGGGCGGAGCTTGGAGTGGCGCAGCTACGGGCTCGGGGAGGCCGAGGGGTGCTGGCAGCGCCTCCGGGCTAGGAAGGCCACACGGGCGGTTTCTCCCGCGCAGCCCTCAGAAGGAGCCAACCCCACCAGCACCTTGATCTTGGACCTCGGACCCCCACATCAGCGAGACGGCAAACTTCCGTCGTCCCGGGCCGCCCAGTGCGCAGGTGCGACGGGATCCTCACGGCTTGGAGTCCGCGCGCTCTCCGCTAGAGCCACCTGGCGCGTTCAGTTTGGGGCCGCCCACTAGCCCCGAGCGGCTCGGCAGGCTGCTGGGGACCGGGGCGTGTGTGGGGGAAGCGTACCTCATCCTGGATCTGGTCCCGGCTTCCAAGAACTTTGGTCTGCGAGACGGAAGAGCCTGCGTGAGGCAGCGAGAGCGGCAGCCACCGGCCCGAAGGGCGGATCCCACCCCCGGGTCATGCTGCTGTTCCCACCACCCGGGCGGCCCTTTCTGCTCGAGATCGGATGCCCAGGGGCTCCGCGACGCCCCAGATGGAAGTCGAGGCGTCTTCTCCTTGGCGTCTTTACAGCCCCGAGGCCCCCTCCAGCCCACCCCACCCAGTCTCTTCCGGGGAAGAGGGGTCGGTGGCGCCTGAGACTTTCTGCCCAGGGCGTGCTGGGCACTCCCCGGATTCTCCCAGCGTCCTCGGACACGCTTTCGAGGACCTTCAGGCTCACCCCGCTCACCGCCGCCCCCCCCCCCCCCCCCCGTTTGGTTAGCAGGCCGCCGCCTGTGGGCAGAGCGGCGGGGCAGCCAGGCTTCTCGGTCACCACTGACCCACCGTCCTCTGCACGTTATGGCCCCGTGCTGGTTTCTGCTTATGAAAACGATTATTGGGAGCCCTTAAACCCACACACGTGTGAATATCTAGCGATTTCGCTTAAAAGCACCCTGTCGGCGTTCTCAGTGCCCACGGACGGACAGCCCAAGTGCTGGCTTGGGGTGACCCAGCACCCAGTCAGCATGAGGCGAAGCCCGGCGGTCATGGGCTGCAGACCCGTGCTGGCCTCGGCCGCTGCACCCTGAGCGTTGCCCCGGCGAGCTCCTGCCACCTCCCTCAGCTAGTGGGACAGGCCTGCCTTCCCGCCAACCTTCATGCCTGCTTTCCGGGCCTGGAAGACCCACCGGGCAATTGCCTCCCACTCAGGCTACTGGGCTCACCCCCACAAGCCGCCCTATTCCATCCCCAGCGAACCCTTTGAGGAGAGCCAGGGGTGGGGACAAAGTCAGGGGCGCACGCAAGTCACTGGCTCCCCCCCGGCCTCGAAGCCAGCTTCGCGCTATGGACCCTGCCGTGGCGTATTGGCCGCTGGGTGTTTCACCAACTCGTGGTCCCAGTGGAAGGTTCTACACCACCCAAGGGAGCATGTTCAGCCGATGCATAGTTCGTCCATGTGCTTGCCAACGTTACGAAACCAGAAAGCCCCAGGATTGGGTCCAGACGTGTAAAAACGATCACTGTCCTGATCAGGATTCAGGCTATTATGACGAGAGACCCCAAAACAGAGTAGCTTGAGCCAGGTAGCTGATTTCTCTTTCCCTCCCACGGGATCTCAGGCAGGCAATCCAGGACTACCACGGAGGCGTGACGGGACTGGTGACCCAGGTCCCCCACCCCTTGAGGGTCCTCCGTGGTCTGCGAGGTCCAAGTTGACTCACGTCCTCATTTACATCCCCTCCCTTGAAAGGGGCGTAGGAAGGGGAGGGCTCACTGCTGTCCCTTCAGAGATAGGATGTGGCCACTGCTCCTCCTCTCGCAGGGCCGTCATGCTGCCCACATCCAGGCGGCTCCATCCACACGTCCCACATGTGGTCCACAGCACCGAGGACCGTCCACAGCCCACATGGCCAGACCCAGCCACAAGGAAGCCAGCAGCCTCGCACTCTGCTTCCAATTCTCAAAGTGTGAGTTCAGGAGCCCCGAGAGGTCAAAATTATTTTCATGATAACACAAAACCATTAACTGCCTTTTTTTCTCTCATTCTCTCGTGAGCGTCCAGTGGAGTTTTCCAGAGGCTACATGACATGGGACGACATGGTCACTCTGATAGGTAATGGAATGAGTCCTCGAATATTCTGGCGTTTTACGTCTGTTTTCCATTTTAATTTCTAATGCGGTAAAGGTCGATAGATAAAACTCACATCGACAAAATCTCTTTGAGGTCCTCAATGACCATTAAGATGCCAGCGGCCCGGGCACCAACAAGTTTATGAACTGCTGGACCAGAAGATGAAGACAGCGGGCCAAGAGCTGGCGGAAATAGAGGTGACAATGGGAAACCTACAGGAATGGCCCAGGCTGGGCCCCCGCTCAGGGACCCCGGCAACCCCCTGGGAGGTCAGAGTCTGGCTCTGAGAACTGTGGGAACAGACAACGTTTCTCGCCAGCTACAACCCTAATCGCTGCAGGAGCGACTCAGCGCCAGGCCTGGTGCTGGGTGCTCTACCTGTGTCCTGTCATTAATCGTCACACTGTCCTGAGCCGGGCGGCTCAGCGGCAGGGCACCTCCCCTCTACTGTCAGGCAGAGCTGGGTTCATGTGCTGGGTGCATCACTTATAAATCGTGGGAACCCTTGCAAATTCCTCTGAACCTCAGTTTTCTCATCTTGAAAATGGGGTGGTACCCCAGGGGCTTGTCATGGGGAGTAACCGGGAGTAACCAGAA
Source organism: Rousettus aegyptiacus (assembly GCF_014176215.1). Taxonomy (NCBI): domain Eukaryota; kingdom Metazoa; phylum Chordata; class Mammalia; order Chiroptera; family Pteropodidae; genus Rousettus; species Rousettus aegyptiacus. The sequence goes on from NW_023416308.1 coordinate 118,893,580, forward strand.
GTCCCCGGAGGCGTTTTGCATGTACTTCCCTGCTAGGTCAGCCCAGACAGACAGCAGCTGGGTGGAGGGGGAGAGAATTCCCTGGAGAGGGGAGAAATGCCACCGTCTGGCTCCCCAACCTTCCACGACTCCCCAGGGGTCACGCTGACATTTAAGGCTCTCCCTGCAGGGCCCCAGCCCACCTCACAGGGAGCGCTCTGTAGCGTGATTGAATTCTGCTGAGTCTGGTCCCCCTAAGCCAGGGGGTCTTTCCGTTCAGCGCAGTCCCCACTTTGTCGCCACAGACGCGCTTCATCTGGGGCGTGGAGGCCGGAAGCAGACCCATTAACCACGCTCTCCCAACATGCATTTGTAAACACATGCCTTCTTTATAACATCAGCAAAAAGACCATGTTTTCCTACTTAACAGGAAATGCAGCTGAATGGTGGGGTTCGAGGAGGCCCCAGGCCTCACTTGCCTGGAGGCATATGCAGCTAGGACAAGGCCAGTGACCCAGGGGGGCACCCAAGCCCCTGGGGTTTGCAGGAGAAGTTCCCAGCAGTTTGCAAGTGCCAGGAGCCCCCTGCACTAGCAGGGAAGGGGTCCGGCCTCTTCCCAACCCCCTGCCTTTGTCCCCTGGCAGTCTGCCCGCTCACGCTGGGAGGGCTGCAGAGCTTTCTCCAGAACTGGAGTCAGACTGGACCATAGGCGAAGACGTGCATTTCTAACCACACAAACCCTTCCCGTGTCACAAGATCTTGAATGTCAACAGTGACCAAGCAAGGACGCCCAAGGGCTACTACTGTCAGGAGCCCCAAGCGAGCCTCAGAATGAGACAATTATACCAGAGCTCTGAGAGTCTGAGAAATTAAAAAAAAAAAAAAAAAAATCCCCCGCGCTTTCTCCCGCTGGGGGAGGGGGCTCGGCAAGGCGGGCGGCGGCCCGGGCCCCACGCGGAGCTGGAGCCCAAGCCGCGCCCGGCGCCCGCGCTCCGCGGCCGCTGATTGGGCCTTGCGGCCTGCGGCCCAGCCAATCCGCTGCCTGGGAAGCTGGGCCATTCATGAAAGCGGTGGCGGAGAGGAAGCTGGGGGCGGGGAACGCGGGTTATCACTGTCCCCTTCAGGGCGGCTGGCCTTCCATCCTGGTCGTCCCAGAGGAGGGGAACCGGGACTGGAGGCCGAGGAGCAGGCCAGGTTTTCTGGAAGTGCCTCCGGGCAGGGCCTGGCAGCCAAACGCTGCCTCTTTCAGTCAACTGTAGCCATGAAGTCATTCCCCCGCCCCCACCCCCCCCACCCCCCCGCTGATTGAAATCATCTGTTTTTAGTTCTCTGACAAATTCATTGAGTTCCCTCCGAGGCTAGGGCCCCTCAGCTGCACCGTCTGCATCCCGTGCTGAGGCCCAGACCCACACAATCCCGTCTTTTTGGAATTTCATGAGCTCCGGTTTCCAGAGACCCAGTGAAAGGCGCATTTGTGTGGGCGGGGCCCTGGCCACAGCGAGGATGCTTCTAGAAGAGCTGTTTGCCCGCCCTGCCTGGATCCCTGGACTCTGAACTTCAGATTCCTGGGGCCCTGGCCGACAGTGTGGCCAAGGAAAGGCCCAGAGCCCCACACCCTTGTCATTCCACACGAGTGGAACCTGGCCTTGTCTCCCTGCATGATGAGCCCTCATTTCCTCTCCCGATTCAGCGAGTAATTCAAAAAACACACTCCCAGGGCCACAGAGAGTATATCCTGGGAGTGGCTGTTCTGTGGCTGGGAGGAGGGGCGGTGTCTGCTTTTGCACGGAATCGTGCAGGAGCACACTAACTCAGGGGTCCCGAGCCCCAGGGCCTCGGTCCGGTACCAGCCCATGGACTGTTAGGAACCAGGCTGCACGGCAGGAGGTGAGCAGCGGGCAGGTGAGCGAAGGAGCGAGAGCAAAGCTTCACCTTCGCCACTCCCCAGCATCAGCATCACCACCTCAGCTCCGCCTCAGGTCATCAGACATTAGAGTCTCCTGGGAGCACTGGTCCCTGGTGCCAAAAAGGTTGGGGACCGCTGCCCTAACTGACACCCTGGCTCCGAGCCTTAGTGTTCACCTCTGTAACGTGGGTATGAGAACACCTAGCCTTCCATCACTGCGAGCACCCAATAAAATTAGAAACGCAGAGGCCTAGCGTGATGTCCGGCCGGGGGGCAGAGAGGGGAGAATGCAGTTGCTGACTGCTGGCCGTTGGTGGTGCAGCCAGCACTGATTCTCCTGGAGGTCAAAGGACAGGGTCGAGTTCCATTTCCAGAGCCAGCAGAGAGCAGTGGGCTCCAGAAGAGCAGCCCCTCTAAGCCACTGACTGCCCGGGGACACACCGGAGCCACCAGGAGTGTGAGCACGCGGGGAATTTCTCTCAATGGAAAGATTTCTTCATCGCAAGTGTTTCGAAAACCTCTCCTGGGCTGTTGATAATGAAGCTTGGCTTCTTGACTTCCAAGCACGTTACGTAAGCCTAAGAGGCTGGTCCAAAACAAGTAAGAATGTACCAGAGATAGCGGGCCAGTAGGTTCTGCAGCTGTCCAAACGTTCGGACAGCTTGGCAGGCTGGGAGGACTCACAGGCCTGGAGGACTCTCGGGCCTGTCAGAACCATGCTGGGGAGCATGAGCTACTGAATCTGGGGGAGGGGTGCCCAAGAAGCCGGGGCTGCAGAGCAGGCTGAGGCCGGCCCCTCTCGCAGGTGGGACCCCAGGTTTCACCCCAGGACCTTCCGCATTTGGAGTGTCCACCGCTGCTGGCCCAGCAGCACCCACCCATCAAGCGCAGGCACATGGAAGGGAAACCGAGGCCCAGGGATGGGGGCAGGACCACGGGCCCCCTCCTTGGCCTGTTGGTCCCGCTAGAGGTCACGTGGGCCTGGGAGGTGGTGTTCACCGAGATCAAATAAAGGAAGCAAGAGGAGCTGGGCAGAGTGGGGAAACCAGAGCTCACCACTTCCCACTTCTGTTTGACATAAACCGGCTCCTCTGTTCATGTATTTTCTTAAAGGAAAGGCGCCGGGGGTAGCAAGGCCCAGGGTTCCTAACCCGGCTTGGCACCCTGCCTTCGGCCATGCAGATCACACTTAAAAACACTCCGTGACCCGTTTTAACATGGGTCAGAGGCCTGGGCGAGCCCTAGGTGACTCCAGAGCGGTCACTTACCTCCCTTTCTAACATGCAGAGTGGCGACTGTAGTGGACACTCAGCAACCAGTCAGCGGAAACAAACTGGAAAAGCCGTAACTGCTCTGCAAATATTGGTTATTTTAAAGTGTTAGGGCACATGGTGCGGCATGCAGGAGTTCCGAGCATGCCTAGGAAATGTATTGGTCAGCCTGGGCTAGGTCGGGCTGCAGTGACAAACAGTTCCCCAGATCTCGATGACTTAAAGCAGGGCTGGCAAACGGCTTCTGTAAAGGACCAGATAGTAAAGGTTTAGGCTTCGGGGGAGCAAGCAGTCTCTGTTGCAAGTCCTCAACACTTATTACAGCGCAGAAGCAGCTTCGGACAGAACATGAATGTGTTCCAATAAAACTTTATCAACAAAAACTGGTGGTGGTGAGCCGAATTTGGCCCACGGGCTGTAGTTCGCTGACCCTTGGCTTAAAACGACAAAGATGTATTTTTCACTCGTGCCATATGTCTAAGGTGCAACGGGCATGCTCCTGGGACCCAAATGCTGGAGGGGACCCGGGGACCCAGGTCCCACCTCACTTCCACTGTCACGGAGACCAGCCTCATGTCCTGGTTTTTAAAGCTCTTGCTCACAGGTGACCAGAGTCCTTCCGCTCACATGTCATTGGCCAAGGAAGTCAGGACTTTAAGAACAGGCCTCCTGTCCGCCCAGGAAGCAGGGGGCTGGACGTCTGTGGGCTCCGACGCCCCAGACTAGAAGACCTCATCTCTGGTCCCCTCCTCTGCCACCAGCTGACCCTGAGTCAGTTCCCCTCACTTCTCAAGGTGTCATTCAAGGTGTCTGTGTTCCTCCCTCTCCTCAAATTCACATGTTGAAGCCCCCCCCCACCCATGCGATGGTTTCAGGAGGTGGGGCCTTTGGGAGGGGACCAGGGTTGGATGAGGTCTTGCAGGTGGGCCCCTGACGTGGGGTTAGTGCCCTCGTAAGGAGAGGAAATGACGCCAGAGCACTCGGAGCGCATGCCCCACGGAAGGCCACGCAGGCGCGTAAGCGCAAAGAGCGACCGCACCGAGAACCTAGCCCTGTCCGGCGTCACCTAAACCCCGAACTTCCGGGGCCACGGGAAACGTTCCCCGTTGAAGCCGCCGCGTCCGCGGTGCTGTGGCGCAGCCGCCCAAACGGGCGGACGCACCTGCGCGCGGAAGGTTTTCCCCGACGCGTCCGCCTTTCCACCTGCGCCTGCGACCGTCACGCTGGGGACGCCGCATGGCGGGGGTGCCCGCCGGGCACGCGCGACTGCGGGACGCCGGGCCCGGGCTGGGTTCCGGGTGGGGCTGGACGAGGCCCCGGGTCGGGAGGGCGGAGGTGACAGGGCAACGGGGACCGGGCTCGGGCCCATCGGGAGGCTGGCGCAGCGCCCGACACTGGTCGCGGAGGGCGGAGCGAGGGGCGCGTGCCGCGGGGTTGAGGTCCCGCCCGTGCAGCCCCCAGGCCGGCTCGGATGCCTCGCCATCGTCGGGCCTGCGCGTCCTCTCTGCCTTCCGCCCGCACTGTGGTCGCCAGGTGTCCACGCCGGCTCCCCTCCCCTCCCGCAGATCCCTGTCATTGTCGCCGGCTCCCTGAGGCCTTTGCTGACCACGCTTTCTAACGTGTCCACCCCCTGCCACGGCCAGTTCACCCTGTGCCTCCGCCCTGTCGTCTTTCCCGGAGCCCTGGTCCCCTTCCACGACCGAATTTATGTCGCTGAACCGAGGCCGACAAGGCCGCGCTCTGAGCTGGCTTTCAAAGGAGGAAATGAGAATCATGCCCGGGACAGCCACGCCCGGCCTCTGCCTCGGAGCGCGGCGGGCGCTCGGCGAGGTCCGAGTGTGCACACGCTTCGCACGCCCGCGCCAGGCCTCCTTGCAGCCGGCGGAGGCCATCGGGGACCAGGAGGCCGTCCAGGAGCTCGGGCGGGGACACTCTCGTTTTGCAGATTTGCAAACCCCTCCAGGCCACCTGCGCTCTGCCAAATAGACTTTCAACCCCCCCTGACAGATGGAATCATGGAAAACAACTTTTAGTTCAAAATGGAAGAGAAGGATATTTTGGGGGTTTGAAGGGATCCGTAATCTACAGGGGGGTTTGGATTTGGGAGGCAGGGCGCAGGGAACTCCTCAAAGTCCGTCCTTCTGACGGCGGCGGAGGAGCCTCCGTCACCAAGCGGAACACGTTCAGGTGGAAAGTGCGGATTCTCAGCGTAGAAGCCGGGCGGCGAGGAAGTGAGAACCCCTTCTCGCCCCGCCCCAGCCCTGGTGGTTTCCGCGCCCCCCGACCTCCGCCCATCTCTTCGGCTCCTGACTTTCGGGGTGGGGTGTTGTTCCCTGGAGGTGGGAACGACAGAAGCTGCATGTTTTCCAGAATAACTGCAGGGGACGCGCAGCCCGCTCCACGTGGCCAGCGTGCACACAGGCGTGCATCGCTGCGTGCACACGCCGGGGCCACGAGCAGGCGTCTCAGGCAGACCCCCGAGGTCCTGCTCAGCAGGGACAGGCCCGGCTTCCTTCTGTTGGGCTCCGAAAGGCCTGGGTCACGTGTGGCCCCTGAACCCTCCGTGTCACTCTGGACAAGGAGAGACGGACTGTCCCTAGCCCAAACGAGGCCGTGACCTTCAGGAAGAGTAGGGCTGTCATGGAGTGTGCTCGGCCAGGGACAAAGCTCCCGGGACAAGGGGGCCCGTGGTGGGGCAGTGTCGAGGGCGGCAGAGGAAATGCTGTGAGCAGCGAGCGTGTGGCCCCTGCTGCCAGGCCCGGCTGGGGCGGGGGGCGCCTCTCCACTCCTCGCCCCTCCTGCCTGCCTCCGAGATAGCTTTTCCTGCCCGAGCTGGAGGGCCGGACGGAACTGGGGTCATCCGAGCCACAGCTCCTGAGGCCTGCCTCCCAAAATAGGCCTTTCTTCCTGTGTCCAGGCCTCCACCATGGGCCCGGCAGGGAAATGCATGTCTCCAGGGCGGATGGAGCATCTAGAATCTCCAGCTGCCCACACTCTCAAGGGTCAGGCCGCAGCCAAGTGTCACGGGGCCCAGAGGCGACACCTGGTCTTCGTCTCCTCACGGCTAGGCGAACGGCACTCGTTTTAGGAGCATGAGTCAGGGCAGAATCTGCGTGTGCTGGAGCTGGCAGGTGGGCACTCCAGGGGCAGCTCCTGCGGCCGTGACCCCAGAGACCCTTCTCGAACTTTCCCTTCCCACAGCTCTGGGAGCCGGCGGCCACGTGGCGTGACCACAGAGCCAGCGCCCCGGCTCTGGGAAGGCCGGCCCCGGGCGTGAGTCACAGCCCGCTCTGGCCGGGCCCGTACAGTCAGAAGTGGAGCCGTTTCCTGCAGATAAGTGACAAGGGCCGGGGGACCTGGCCGGGAGGGAGCCTTCCTTCAAAGCCCCCGAACGCTAACGAGCAATTCCAAGCATAGTTTCAACAGCATTTAGGGATTTCCTCATCAAAATAAACTTCCTCCCATGCTATCTTCATTTTTGGCATCTCATAGGATCCTTTTTTTTTTTTTTTTTTTGGTCTCATTTATTTATTTTTTCGCTCCGAGTGGGGAGCGGTGCTCGTCCGGCTGGCCGCGGTGGCCACTGCGGGTGGACGGGCAGGTGAGGACACAGGAGCCTTTGAAGCAGGAGCCCTCCTCCCCCGCCCCCCTGCCAGGCCGCCTCGTCCCTCTTCCCTGGCAAGGGGCCCGGTCAGGGTGGTCGTGGCCGAGGCCTGCTCAGTGGGCCACCGCAGAGTCCTGTTTCGCCTCTGCTTAACTCTACGACCCAGGGGCCAGGCCGCCCCACAAGCCCTCGGCCCTCGGGGCGAGCGTCCGCTGGAACCGGCTGGGAGGCCGCTCACTGCCCGCAAGTTCTGGGGCGCCTGGGCTAGCCCACGGACTGAGTGGAGGGCTTCCACTTGGGCCCCAGCGGGATCCCTGAGTGGGGCAGAGCCGGAACCGGAAAGGGTGTTGGTGGCGACTGCTCGCGGGAAAGGAGCCCGTCCACAAGCCCACGGGCGCGTGGCCTCGCGTGTGTGAGGCGCCTCCGGGCACCCCGGCCTTGCTTCCTGCATCTCCCCGATTTTAGCCACAATAGGTAATTTCCCGAAGGATCTGCTGATGCCTGGGGTTGGCGGGCCGCTCGGGGCCTGAGATGAAACCAGATAAGACCAGTGTTGTTTGGGGCTGGACGGTTTGTCAGGAAATGAAGTAGGGGCTGAAAACGGAACTGGTGTCACTGCGGGTTATTTTGGGGGAAACCGTCCTTGGAAGGCCCCCCCCCCCCGGGTTCTTCTGAGGACAGCTGAGCGGGCCGAGCTGGGGCCGCACGGCTTTGCCTCTGCGAGGAACAGGCTGCCCACCTCCAGCTGTGCCCCTGAGGCCAGCATTTGGGGCCCTCTCTCCAAGGGACAGTTGTCCAGGCTGGAGACTCACTCAGATAGGGGTGGGAGACGGCTGTGTGGGGATCCCCACTTCCACCAAGTGCAGGGAGATGGCTGCCCCGTGGGACCACGTGGGGAAGGAGGGAGGGAATGGAGGGACAGGTGGACAGAGAGACTGAGAGGAGGGTGGGCAGGCAGACGGATGAATGCGAGGGACAGGTGAGAGGAAGGAAGGAAGGAAGGAAGGAAGGAAGGAAGGAAGGAAGGAAGGAAGGAAGGAAGCCAGGCAGCACCAAACTGGTTATAACTGTGTTGTTTCGTAGGGCACTTCCTAACCTCTTTATTTCCTTATTTATTTTGGTGAAGGAAGAAACGACATGAAAGTAAGCTCTAGAACCCCTTTGAGGGCTGGAGCTCAGCCAGCAGTGCGGGAAGCCTGTTTCTCAGGCAGACAGGCAGGCCGGCCCGGGCCGAGGGGCAGCGGCTGCCCAGGGTCCAACGCCACGTGGCCGCGGAGAAGTCCGCTGCGCCGTTCCCTGCCTCCAGCTCCCGGGCCCTGACGCGGAGGCTGCGGCTCCTCCCAGTGGAGCACTGCCCGGCCAGCCACAACAACACAACAACAACACAATGACACCCGTGGACACCACCCACGGGCAAGGCTCCCAGGTGCCAGAGACGGGGGCCGGGGGCGCCCTTCCCCGTGGCGGGGACGGAAAGCAAGAGGAGGAAGCATGAGGCTGAAGCCAGAGACGGAGGCCGTCTGGGCTTGGGGAGGGGGGGGACAGGGGGGCGGGAGGGAGCCAGCCCACGAGGAGCAGCTCCGGGGGAGAGGAGGCGGGTCCGAGCAGACCACAGGCCAGATGTGCACGCGCACCGCCTCCCGGGAGCCGGCTTCTCCGACGTCTCGCCCCTCATCCCAGGCCCCTGGGGAGTGACGTCGGGAGGCGCCCCGCACCCCCGGGTCCTCGCAGACCCTTTGAGACAGTGGAGCTGAGCGGAATGCAAGGCTGCAGGTGTTCGATCCGTTTACACAGAGGCCGGAGCCCAAATCAACACTGGTCCGCCGCCACCGAGGCCGGGCGCTGTCACGCGGCGGGGTGCTGGCCCTGCTGAGCGGGCCAGGAACTCGGGGACGCCAGGTCGTCCGTGTGTGTCCCTCTGGGGGAGCCGGCTTAGGCCCGGGTTCCTGGGCCCGGCACTTGCAAAAGAGACCGGATCGCACTCGGGTCCACCCGTGGAATCGAGGTGGGTGCACCTTCCGTGCCCACGTGAGCCACACGAACCCAAATCGGGGCCGTGCGTAGGAGTGGACAGTGCTGTTGGGAGGACACGTAATGCCATCGCTACAGGACGGCAAGACAGGCCTGGGTCCCCACGGCGCGGTCTGCACCATGAAAGAGCAGCGAAGCCCCACCTCGGTCGTTAAGAGGCTCTGGCGGATGAGACCTCCCCACGCGGCCCCGGCGACGTCTCTGGTCCCACGCACGCTTCCGCTCTCCGCCGAGAGGCGAAGTCTGTTTTCCTCTCCCTTGAAACGGGGATCAGAGCCCGGTCCGGCTCAGAGCTTCTTGTCAACTACGAGCGGGGAAAACTGTCGTCCCCACTTTACAGACAAGCAAACCGAGGCTTCCAGGGACACTGGGCGTGGTGGGTCACACGGCCAACCAGAGGCAAGAGCCAGGAGGACCTCATACGAGCAACCGTGGCATGGGGCCACCCGTGGGCACCACATGCCAGCGGCAGGGCAGGTGGCAGGCACCGCCACCGGTGGGAACCCTCCTCCCCCAACAACCTCGCGGGGCACGTGGGCCCAAACCCACCCACGGAGTTCTCGGGAAGCAAACCTGACGACCTCAGCACATTTTTTCCAAACACGCCCTTCCTCCCTCTTCCAGAATCTCAGTGTCTTTGGGTGGTTTCCTGGGCAAGCCTGAGGGGCCTAGGAGGGGGCTCCCTCCTCCCTCCCAGAAGCGGCTCTCAGACCTCACCCCCCACCCCAGCCACTGTCCTGGCCTGCTCAGCTGCGACATTCAGCAGAGAAACCACAAATAATTTAGCTGTTTAGGAGATCATCAGTCGGAGCTTCCATGGCAACAGCCTCTGGAGCCAGCTGCCCCTGCAGCTGACCACACACAGGGCCAAGCCAGGCCCCAGCCCAGGAAACGGGTCCGCTCTGGGGTGCCTGCGTTTCCAGAATCTCCAGGCCGGCAGACGGGGTCCTCCAGGATGCAGAGGCTGGGCCGGGGGGTCTTGGAAGCCCGCCGGTCTTGGGATGCGCGGGATCACTGCCTCGCCGGTGAGGGGAGGTGGGGGCAGCGTCAGAAACCCCGGAGCAAGCCCTCGCCCCAGCCGTCACGCGTCAGAGACTGCAGGGCGCGGGCCCACCAGGAGCGTCGCGGTGCGTCCAGCCCGTCCCAGCACCCCAGGAGGCCAGCCCACCTGCGACCCTGCCCGCGAGCAGGGAGACGGAGGGTCAGCGGGAACCCCCGGCTCTCGCTGCACACAGCAGGCGTCCGGCCACGGGGCCCGCGTTGGCCCCTCTCTCAGCCACCCCCTTGGGGGCCTCTGCCCGCTGCCTCAGAAGAGCAGAGGGGACTGCGCCCTGGGATACCTGGGAAAAACAGAGGCCAACGTCTCCTCGGGCTTGCTGTGACCGACGGCCGCCCTGCCGTCCCTCTGGCCTAGTTCATCCCTTCCTGAGAGGGCTGTGCCCTCGCCACCTTGCCGATGACGAAGGGAGGCTCAGGGAGGGCAGGGGTAGCCCCGAGTCCACGGCCCCGGGTGGCGGGGCCCAGGTGCGAGCCAGGCCAACTCATAACGGGTGCCCAAGAGGCGTTCGTGCTGGTGCCGTGGACGCGGCTGCGATGCCCAGAGTCGCCTGAGTCAACCTTTGACCCCTGAGCACAGGCTCTCTGCAGGGCAGAACAGCGCTTTGGGGGATGAGGTGTCTCGAGGTCTCTGGAGCTGGGAGCAGGCCCCGTAGACAGCCCCAGGAACCCGGGGACCTGGCCTGAGCAGGGTGCCAGGACACGTGGGAAGGAGGAGGAGCAAGTCTGCCACCCAGGACCCAGCCGGCTCAGGCCGGGGAAAGTTATGTAGACAAACAGCCACAAAGCCACGGAACGACGTCATCCACGTGACCCTGACAGTCCTTAGCGGACAGCAGGGGCTGCGGGAAAGCGTCCCGGAGGAGGAGCGGGGAGGCCGGCCCTGAGCGGAGGGAGGCTGCCAAGCCCGAGGAGTGTTAAAAGCAACCGAGGCCCCTGCAAGGGGCGGAGGTGGCCCGGGGCCGTGGAACATGCAGCTCTGCTAAAAATGCACAGGGACACGGCCGGCCCTGCACGTGGGTGACGGCGACCCCGAGTGTGTGTGACGCTCAGAGGTGAGGCGACAGCTCTGCACCTAACAGCCAAGCAAAGGAAAGCGGTCTGTGTCTCTCATTTGCTCATCTGAAGCTCTGTGTCCCTACTTTGTCACCAAAAGAAAAAGGGATCTGATGTGGCTCTCAAAGCACAAATGATACTACGTGATTTTTAGGAGGTAAAGAGGACAAGGGGGAGAAACATAAGGCAAAGCAGAGGTAAAGTTAGGGGTCAAAATATATGCCATAAGGTCCTCTGTGAGTGCTGCTCGATGGCGCAGCAAACTTGACTCTGAGTTCCCTGGCAGCCAATGCAAAAAGGAAAACACGCTCTGCCATTCCATTTGCAAGGCACAAAGAAGCCACTGGGAGATGTTGCGCTCCAGCTACTTCTGAGCGAGAAGAGGAATTTCTTCCCAAGGTTGTCCAGACAAGGCCTGCATGCTTCGCAGCTGGATCACAACCCTGCAAAAAGTGAAACAATGCCTCTTGCATCACCTCGAAGCGCCCCTGGGGACAGGAGTGTGGCTCAGGCCTCCTGCAAGGGATGATCCTGGGCAGACAAGCATGCAGTAGGCTGGTGGCCAGGCTTCTTCGAGCTACGCTCCAGCACAGCTGCTCAGCAGGAGGGCGACGTATCTAACTCTAAGCCTTGCAACTCCCTATAACCACAAGATTCTGCAAAGTCCCCGCCATCTTACAGGCAGGAACAAGACACTGCGCCCAGGAGGGGCACGAGTGAGCAGGAAGCACCGCCTTGGAACCAGGTGCTCCAAACTGGCTGGAATCCCCTGGGAGCCCACGAAGGCGCTGGCTCCTGGCGTCGCCCCCAGTTCTGAGCTAATCCGCTCTGGGTGCAGTCCAGGCACGAGGTGATTCTCATGTGCATCCAAGGTTAGAGGCCTGGCTCCAGGTGAGCTGGCTTACCTGTCTTCTGTGCAAATCCCAGGACTCACGGTTTGGCAAGTGCCCAGCAGCAGAGAATCGGTGACACCCCGAGGAGCCCAGTGCTCAGGGGTGGCAGGGACGGGAGGCGTTCCGACGGGAGTGCGGGGCTCGAGGGGAGGCCACCGCCCTCAGAATGGGGGTTAAACAACAGCTGTGGGGGTTCCCCAAGAATAAGTTGGGGTCTGTGCCAAGCCCCAGTTAAACAGGTGCTGGGACCCTTCCTTTTAGTCCTTAGAACAGCTTCTCCCGGAGATATCACTCCGCTCAGCAGCGATTTCATGGAATTCGGGGCGAAGGTGTCCGTGGGAAAAGATGTAACGATGTTCACCAGCCTTACCATTTCCCCAAAGGCACACGTGGGTCTCCCCAAACTCCCAGCTCTCGGGGAGTCAGGAACTGGCTTCACGGGGCGGTTTTTCCAGCACACTTGTTAACCAAAGCTGCCGTCGTCATTCTAGCCAAACCCAGTTGTTTATTTAGTTTTAATCACGTACGAAAGAAATCTCAGGGCTGGCACACCACCGAGCTGTGGACGCCGAAACCGCCCGGCGGCCCTTCCGAGGTAACGCGGTGGAAACGCGCCCCCACGGGTGGCCCGCGAGCCGCATCGGCCTCGTCCGCGCTCGGTCGGCTGCACATGGGGAGACAGGTAGAAGCGACGGCTCAGCCTTCGGGCAGGTGGGCTCTGTGCCACTCTCGACGGGACTTACACACGGGGGACCGAGCGCCTTCTCAGAGAGATTTCCAGTCGGTAACAAGAGAACCCCATCACGCGAAGGGCGACTGTTTCTAACACAGCAATAACTCCGAGAAATGAAAAGGAAGCAATGGTCTAAGTCAATAGGACATGACAAGGGACGAGAAAAAAAAAAAACAATCGAAACAATAAGAAATACTGGGCTCTCTAACAGATGCGTGGGGAACAGGCTGGGTTAACGATACAGTAACAAACATCCCCCAGACGTCAGCGGCTTAAAAGTGGCCACGCTCGTTCCTTGCACACCCTGCCCGTCAGGTGGGAGGCGCGTCGGTCAGATCCCAGGCCCCGGAGGCTTGGCGTCTGCCCAGGCTTCTGAGATGCCGGGAACAGGGCGACGGAGGTGGGACCCCGGCTTCTAAGGCAGCATCCAGGGCCCGGGGACCCTACTCTGAGCCGAGGAGCGCAGAAATCCACCATTTGATCTAGAGACCACCGTGAAAGACACACTCCGCCTCCCGTCGACTACAAAGACGGCAGGTCGGAGCAGTCGGTTGTTTCCCAAAGATTACAAAAACGAAAGCCAAGAACGGTCAATGAAAACGCGCTGTCTCCCTTTTGCAAATGTTTCTCTTTTCTCTTTTTCTTTTTCTTTATTTTTGAGTCCTAAGCATGCTCACCTCGACGTCAGGGCTAGCGAGCGCACGCCGCGGGGCACATCTGCTGCCTGTGTCCGCACAGCTGGGAGCTAAGAGTGGCTTTTAAATAACTTCTAATGATTCAAAAATATATTTAAAAATTTTTGAACGACTGAGAAAATCAAAAGATGACAGTTTTGTGACACATGATCATTATTGAAAATTAGCATTTCAGTGTGCATTACTGTACCAAAAAAAAAAAAATCACGCTCGTTTGCTTACAAATTCCTACTTGCAAAGGCAAAGTTCAGTACAAAGACCGTACGTGGCCCACAAAGTCGAAAATAGGTACCGTCTGGGACAAATACTTACCTTTCCAGTGTTTTGGTGGAGGAAGGGGGGGGGCTGGGAACAGGGACAGTGGTGTGCCCCTCGGCTCCGGGGCGTGGGGGGTGACGCGGAGCCCTAAGGTGAAGCCCGGGAGTTGGTCAAGGCTGGGCAGTGCACTTCCTGCGGGCTCCACCCGAAGGTGAGCTTCTCACGTAAGGATCTTGGCATGACTTCACCTGGCAGTTCGGCCCGTCACCCCACGCAGAGGGCAAAGACCGAAGGGAGGTCGAGAAAAGCAGCCGGCCCTGACCTGGGCCCTCCCAGGTCCTCAAGCACAAGACGATAGGACAACGCCAATGATAGGAAACGGAGAGCCAAAGACGGCCTGTCCCGTGTTGGGGCCTGGCCTGAGAGGAACGTGCTGGCAAAGTACGAACGAGGCTCCCCTCTGAGAGGACGTGGCTTGGGGGGGCAGGGGCGGGGGTGGCAGGAGAGAGTCGCGGCGTGTGCAGGGTTAGGGCGGCCGAGCTCAGCTTCCCCACCGGGGAAAATCCATCAGCTGGGGACCTTTCCGACCAGATTCACCTGAACATTTAGCCCGACTCAGAATCTCAGGAAGTGAGAGGGAGGGACTGGGAAGCGGGTGGGGAGGGTGAGCCTCCTGGCGGAGCCTCGGGCCAGGCTGCACTGTCTGTCTGTCGGGGCTGGGACCTCAGGCGTGAGCCGGTGGCACCCCGAGAGAGACCGACGCCCCGAGGGAGACCACACTTGGTCACAGCATCTGGAGCCTGGCGGGAAGGAAGGAGGGAGGGAGGGGCAGGTGGCAGAGGCCGAGCGGGCCACGTTCGTTCTGCTTGAAAGGAGACATGTGGACGCCCCTCTCCGTGGCGTCGGCAGAGGGCATCGAAGCGAGCCGGCTCCGGGGTCCGGGCGGTGGTCTGGGACGGCAGGGGGTGTGCCTGACGTGGTCGGCAGGGGGTGTGCCTGACGTGGTCGGCAGTCCTCCACACACGCACCCAGGGCCCCAAAGCCCCTCGTGGACACCAGGGGACAGTCATGAAAACCCACTTCATGGAGGGCTGTGGCGCTTCCCCCTGATAGAAGAAAGAAAGTTCCGGAACACGTCAGGATGGGGACGAGAATTCCGAGCTGACAGGGAAATACGAGCAGAAACACGTGATCTCCGGAAGCAGAAATCCGGGGTGACCGGGGGTGAGAACGGAGGACGTCGGGGAGACTGCAGCCCAGGGAGTATGAAGGGGCGAAGGAGCCGATGAGGCCGGGAGGTGTCTGGGGCCCCCCGGAAGCGGCCTCGGACCCGAGGAGGCTCGTCAGGGTCACACGATCGCAGCGGCATTCCCGGCCGCTCCAGGCTGGTGGCCACACCAGCTCCAAGTGCGGACTGTCTGTACGTGACCTCGCAACGGCCCTGTGAGGCGGGCGCAATTATCACCTCCGTTTTATAGGTGGGCTAATTGGGGTTCAAGCAGGACCGCGGGGGAGTCATTAGCAGGGGCTGGTCTATTTTTCGTCGGACAAGCAGGAAGGAAGCGCAGCTGTCCCGTGGAAGCCCGGGGGGCGGGCGGAGGGACACGGGGTCGCCCTGGGGGGGGCAGCTTCCGGGAGAAGTCGCCGTGCCGACAGCGATACAAACCCACGTCGCCGATTCGAATTCCGAAATCCGAAAAGCTCCGAACCCCAGGATTTCCTCGCGGCGTCCGCGGCATCGACACGTGACCCAGTCTGAAGCTCTGGGCGGCAGAACTTGGCCTGGACGGTCAGCACGTGGTCTCCCTCGGGGCGAGTGTCCCTGGGTTTTGTGGGCTTGACAGGGGGCGCCGCCGCAGCCCCCACCGGGAGGGCCGCATAACAGATGGTATTCGCACCCAGTTACCTTTCCCTGCCAGGGGGCCGCCGTCAGTCCGGGGGCTGGGGAGCACCCAGCTCCGGGTCCGGCCCTGCCACTCACTCCCTGCCGCTGTGGTTACAGGGGGGACACAGAGCCCTTCCGAGGGCTGGCCCTGTGTGACTGCATGGTCCCCAGCCAGAGAAGCTGTCCTGCGGTGGACAACTCTCCAGCCTCTCAGGGTCTGGGGATGAGCCCTGCGTGCAAGGCGCGGAGGCTGGGGTTGCAGGCCTGCCTCTCCCTGGCTGGGGAGGCCGGGCTCACGCTCACTCGGAGCCCTCTGGGAAACTGGGGTCGAGCAGAGGGCCGCAGCGCCCCCGGCCCCGCCCTGCACGCTGCACCTGGCCTGAGCTGCCGCCTCTCACGCCCCCGTCGTTGAGGATACTTGCTCTTCAGCAGTCACCTGTCACTGGTGCCATCGTGGGGCCACCTCATGACCCCCGAGGCCCCGCCTCCGAGTTCCATCGCGTGGGGACGGGGGGCTCCGGCGTGGGGGACGGAGGTAAGGGCACAGACGTGCAGGTCACGGCAGACACAGACTCGGGCTCCGCTTCCGGGAAGACCCACCTGCACGCGGCGGCCGGCCGGGTGTGGGAACGTGGGGCGGGGGCGGGGGCTCCCGGCCGGTGAGGCCGGCACTGCGGGACGCGGGGGCCGGACCCTGGGACGGTCCCTCAGCCCGACACCCGCCAGCCCTGCGACCTCAGGCAAGCCCCCCGACCTAGAATGTGTGGTCGTGGTCCTGCTCCTCCCGAGGCTGAGGGGATGCTCGTCGCGGGCCTGGCACCTGCCAGGTGTTCCGAGGGTGCGGCGCCCATGCTGCCCCCCAAGCTCCGCTCAGCGATCTCGGGCACGGCCCGCCCTCCCCACGTCAGAACCCCCCGAGCCAGCCCTCGCTCCAACCTGGTCCTCCCCCCACTCCCGGGCCCCCAGCCCCTGGCCCTGGCGCCTCTGATGCTCGCCAGTGGGCGGCCGGAGCACGTGCCGTGGGAGAGCGAGCCGCCCGCTCGTCCTCCTCCTCCAGGCCTGCTGGGGGCCGGTGGGTGGCCGTGGCCCCGTCTTCACCCCGCGCGGCCCCCTGTCCTCCCCCAGACCTCCAGGGTGGGCCGTTTGGGCGAGCGCCGTCTCTGACGTGGTCCTTCCACACAGAGGGTCGCGGGCCTGTCAGATCGGGCCACCCCAATCAAGGGCGATGATCAAACCTGTCCCTCCCAATTAGGCCGGAGCCCGGGAGCCCCGCTGATTACGGCCAGCGCGCTCCGCGGACAAAGGCGCCGAGCGGGTCCCAGAGGGTCGTTAGTGTGGATTGAGGCCCATTGTTTCTTCAAACTAGGCCACGGGGGCGCCCCAGGGAGGCACGCCGCGGCCTCGCTTCTGAGGGGTGCCGGATCCGGCCTGGGGTCCCTCGCTGGCGACGAGGAAACCAGGCCATCTGTCCCTGGGGGATGGGGCGCGGCGGAGCCGCCCACCACCGTTCTGGAGAGTGGGCCTGCGGACCGGGTCGGGGCTCTCGGCTCATGGGGAGGCCTTCGCTCGTGGCAAAGTATCCCAGATCGCGGCCTCCGGGCCAGCCCCCAGCCCTGGGAGGCGGGCAGCGCTTGGCCGTTGAGAATGCGTCCTTCCTCCGCTTAAGCTCGGCAGCAGGTCACGTCCTTCGGCCCAATGACTTGTCTAAAGTCACACAGCATGTTAGAGGCACCTGGGCCCGGAACTCGGGTCGGCGGCCCTCACCGTCCCTGCGCCAGGAGGACAGGCTGCCCTAACTCCCGCCAGCATGTCCGCGGGCCGGGGCCGGGGCCGGGTCAGGGGTCGAAGGAAGAGGTGCTGAGGATCGGAGGACACATAGGTGCCCCTTAGTCCCCAGCGGGGTGAACCCGGGCCCCCGTAAGGACCAGCCTGGACCCGGGGTGCGGGGCTCCCTCCTCGGCACAGACGGCGGCCATGGACTCCCGGGTAGGCCTCGCCGGGCGGCAGGACTCGCGCTGGGCCCTGGGCCCAGGGAGCCGCCTCTCCCGGCTGCCCAGAACCTCAGCCGGACGTGAGACCGGCATGGCCGGCGACTTCGCGCGTGGGGCCCGGCGAGCCTGCTGGGGCGGGGAGGAGGGGAAAGTCAAGTTCATTCAATGCGTGTCTGCCGAGCGCCTGCCCGTGCCAGGCACAGCTCCTGTCCCCCTGGAGCCGTCATTCGAGGGGCGAACAGGGGCCGGTAACGAATAAGTAACTGCTCCGAAGGAGGCGAACTGCGGGGTGTGAGAGATGCCGCCATGCCCGGGACAGACTCCAGGGGCGACTCCGAGGGCCGGCCCTGCAGGACCGCGACGTGGCAGACAGGGGCGGCGCCAGCAAGGGGGTGGGGGCCGTCGGGGCCCCCCACTGCGCATCCTGCCGGCTCCCGCGCGGGCACCCGGGGGTCCGAGAGCGCGTTCCCAGGGGCTCTGCGCCCCAGCCCCGCCCCCGTACCCGGAGTCCAGCACCCCGACCTCGACTCTGGGCCGGGCTGGGATCCTCCCTTCCCGAATGCAAAAGGGTTAACATTTCGAAGAGGAATTTTTCAAAAAGCGATCGGATGGCAAGAAACCACGAGATGACGTCACACGAAAATAAGGTTGCAGAACAGCAGCGATATGATTTTTTCGATTTTTTCGATTTTTTCGACAGCAGGGTGTGTACGCGTGGGGGGCAGAAGACCGAGTGGAAGGAAGGGCGTGGTCGTCCACCGTTCCCGCCCCTCCCAGCCGGCCAGGTAGCCGGCCCTGAGCCGTCGTGAGGGTTCGATTCCCGATATTCTTCTGCTTTCTGATTGTTTTGTGCAATAAACTTGTGTCAGTTTCCACAGCCAGAAAACGGCCGCCTGCTCACGCCTGGGTAGGGCGCCGGCGCAAAGCAGCCGGGACGGGGTGGGGGCTGCTTCCCTGCCCGGCCCGGCTGTGTCTCCTCTGCTCCGGGCCCGGTTCTCCCTGCCCAGCGGTCACTGCCACAGCTCTGGCCACCCGGCTGCACACTCGGCCTCCCTCCCCCGACGCCCACGGCCCCTTCCACTCCGGTCAGGCTCCCCCACCTCCGAGCCTTCGCCCAGGCTGTGCCCCACGCCTGACTGCCCGCTCCTGCTCACCTCAGCAATGCACATCTCAGCCCGGGGCCCTGCTCTGCAGCCCCTCTGCCAGGAAGCCTGCTCGGATCCCTCTGCTGGGGTGACCCCGCCTCCCCCCAGGCTCCCTGCTCTGGCCTCTTCGATGAGGCGACCCGGCAAAGCTCCAGGTGTGTCTAGGGGTGGCCGTCTCAGCTTGGAGGACAAGGTGCGAAGCTGACTCCTCTCCAGCTGCCGCTGGGTGCCGAGCGGACGTTCACTACGCCCATCGCCCGCCTGCAGGTGGACACCACCGTGGGGCGAGGCCTCGCGTGGCTGAAGTCGCAGCCCAATGCTCTCCTGATCCTGGAACCAGCATCTTTATGTGGCGGCCGTGGGCACCGGGCAGAGGGGTGTCCTTGGCCGCCTGTCTCCCGCGGGCCGGCAGAAAAGGTGACTGGAAGGTGACAAGTCATGCTAGGCCACAAAGGGAGCCCGGGCTGGAACCAGCGGCCAGTTTCCGCCGCTGGCTCGGGCCCTCCTGCAGGGCTGACCCTCAGCACCCTGAGGACGCCACCGGCTGCCCAGGGAGTGTTCCCCGGAGTCTGCACTGGCCCGAGAGGCACTCAGGCCCTGGGCGTGTGCCCGCAGCCTTCACGGGCTCCCCAAGCCCCAGCCCGGCCGGTGTCTCTGCCGACCCCTTGACACGCTGGGCACAGTCCTGCCTCGTGGAGCGGCCAGAGGTGGCGTGGTGTGGCCTGGCGTGGTGTGGCCTGGCGTGGCCTGGTGTGGCGTGGCCTGGCGTGGCGTGGCGAGGCCTGGTGTGGCGTGGCCTGGCGTGGCCTGGCGTGGCCTGGCGTGCAGCCGGCTCCGCAGCCGTGGCCGCCACCGACCCCGGCCAGGGTCACCTCCCACTCACTGTCCCGAGGCACCCCCCCCCCAGCGTCCCCCTTCCGTAAAGACCCTGGCGGGTCTGCATTAGAGCCTCCGGTGACGACCCCTGTGGCCATCCGTTCCTCAGCCTCTCCCCCCAGCCTCCCTCTGGCGAGCGTGGGCACCCCGCGCCCATTAGCTGCGTGTCCTCGGGGCTGTCCTTAGCCCCTCTGTGCCTCGGTTTCTTCCTCTGCACTTTGGGATGGTGATAGTCCCTACGGTGTAGGATCTTGTGAGGATGAAAGTGAACGTTCGTCAGGGACGTAGGAAGCCCTAGGTCAGTGTCTGATAAGTGCACAAAGGACCCACGTCCGCGGGGAGGACCCACGGCCTCAGGAAGGACCCATGGCCTCAGGAAGGACCCACGTCCGCGGGAAGGACCCATGGCCTCAGGAAGGACCCATGTCCGCGGGAAGGACCCACGTCCGCGGGAAGGACCCACGGCCTCAGGAAGGACCCACGTCCGTGGGAAGGACCCCGAGGCCTTGCTCTCCAGCGACTGGGGAGGCTAACGGCAGAGCGGCCGGGGGACTCGTTTATGGCCTCGGAGCCAGGGGGCTGGGGGCTCCGAAGGGAGGGAAGGGCCGGTGCGGTCAGACCCGGGTCCAGCAGGGCTTTGGCGGGGCAGGGCTGCTCTGCTGGGCCTCGGGGGGCTCTAGCCCCTTTGCTGGCACTCAGCAGGCAGCCCCAGCCGCACCCCGTTTTGTGCACGTCACAGAGAAACCCAAGCATGATGCTCTGAGGTTGTCCCATTTGTTTACAGTACTCGTTCAATCATATTTCTGGCAAAGAAGCCAACAACAAAGTCAGGCCCGGCGGCCGAGGCAGAGGCTTCATGGTGGGCTGGGGCCGGAACCGGGGTCTCCATTAGAGACACCTCGAAGGAGGGCCTTCGTCTGGGACACTGGGCGGGTGCAGGCGGGCCGGGCCCTGGGTGCTGCCAACTCCAAGTGGGCGGAGCCTCTCCCTGGGCCTGTTTCCCAAGGCCCCAGGGAGGTGACCGTGGGCACCTTCAGGCACACAGCGGCTGAGCCCTGCTTGGCTTCAAGGGAGCAGGGGACGAGGTATCGGCCAGTCCCGTACCTGGCATACCACTGGCACCCCACAGTTGAGCAGCCCCGAGGGGTCCGTGGCTCGGAGCCGGTCCCAGGGCTCCCGTGGCCTCGGTCTATGCTCTCCACACCCCCTCCTCATGAAGCTGCCCGCAGCGCCGGGGACCCCGAGTGTGAAGAATCTTCCATTGTGGGTGACGTCCAGGGTTTGTGCCACGTCCTCTCTGCCAGGAGTGGCCAGGAGCGGCTTGAGGGGCAGAGCTGTGCCCAAGTCCCTGAGCCCCATCTCGCCCCGGGCGACAGAGGGCTGGTCCCCTGACGCGGGCACTGTTCCCACCAGACACTGGATCGCACCCGACCTCCGAGCATAGGTGGCATGATGGCCGGTGCACGGATAAGGGGACAGAGGGCCGGGGAGGCGGGAGGCCCCTCCGAGGGCCCAGAACGCGATGCTGCTGGGGATCCAGGAATCAGACCCGAGCGGGACGGTTCCAAGGCCTGGTCCCTCTCGCCCCGCCCCCCGCCACCCCAAAGGTTGGCCAGACCAGAGGATGAATGAATGAGCTGGAGGTGTGGGAGCGCTTGGAGCTGGGGCCGGTGACACCGCTGACCTGGCTGGACTTAAACAACATTCATTCGACAAATATTTATCCTGGACACCGGAGGAGCCAGGAGAAGGCTCCGCCCCTAGCCCCAGGCCCCACGGGACCCTCGGAGGGGCCAGGAGGTGGGCTGACTCTGGCCGGCCGCAGAGGTGTCCCCGGAGGAACACGGGGGATGGGGTTGGCCCTGTGGCACGTCCACCGGTGACTCAGCAACAGACCGGCCGGCGCCCGATGCCCTGCCCAAAAGCTGACCCCTCCGCCCACCAGAGCCAATATTTGAGGTCAGGAGGCAAAGGCGGCACCTGTGAGCAGGCCACGCGGCCAGCAGGGTCCCGCCCTGGGCCGTTGGCCGCTGCCCTGCTTCCGGAAGCCAGCCAGGGCTGTCCCGGGCCAGACTGCAGCACACGCATCCTCCGCCTGCCTCCTCGGGGCGGCGGGGCGCGCTCTGGGCGGGTGGGCAGTGGGCACCTCTCGCGGAGGCCCCCAGGCCCTCCTGCCTCAGACTGCCGCTGTCCGAGGCCCCCGACGGATCAGGACATCACACCTGGGGCCCGCTTCTTAGCCACACGGGCGGGCAGGACGGTGACAGATGCAGAAACTGAGGCCCAGAGACAGAGCTCTGCCCGACGCGATGCAGCCCGGGACGCCCAGGCAGAGCCCAGCCTCTCACTCCAGGCGTGCAGTTTCCAAGGGAACCGCTGGTCCCCTCAGCTCGCTCTCGGGGGGACAGTGGATGACGTGGATGACCAGGGATTTGGGAGTCCTCCCAAGGCAGGACCTTTGGCCCCCCCGCCACTCGACCCGAGCAATCCTGGAGCCAGACGCGGGGCTGGCTGCGGGGAGCCTGGCGGGCACCGGAGACCTCGGCCCGCGCTGGCCCGGCTGCCGCCCCCTGCCTGCTCCAGGCTCCGCGTGTCCCGCGTCATGATGCCCAACCCCCACCCCGGGGCCCGATGCCACCGACTGGGCTGTGCTTCTGGAACCGGATGACGATGACACGAGGGAGCCCCGCCTCTGCCTCGGGGGGGAGGGGCCCGCAGGACCCTCAACGGGCGGGGTCCGGAGGGCTCTGGCGGGGGGCTCGGGTCTTGGGGTCCCAAAGGAGCACCTGCCCTTCCCAGGAGAGGATGGCGAGGGCGGGGACAGCCTGTGGGCCCAGGGACTGGGGGCTGCTCCACCATCAGGGGCTCCCCACGAGCCTCCTGTGATGGGCGGGAGGCCTCGGGCTCTAAGGCAGGCCCTCCGGTTCCGGGCAGCCCCGGGACGTCTTTCCAGTCATGTCCCCTGCTCGGGCTCCTGGGCCTGGCCCCTGCCACCAGACGCTGGGAGCCAGGCACACAGGAAAACGCGGGTGTCAGCACCGCCTGCCACATTCCTGAGGTCCCCCTCCCGCCCGCGGCCACCTCCCCCTCCGCCAAACCCCAGAGGCCGCGCTGGTGGGTCCGGCCCAGCCCGGGGCCAGCGGCTGGGCTGGTGGTGCTGCAGGCCCCGGCCAAGCCAAGGCTTCCAAGTGCGTTCCCAGGGCCCCGAGGCTGCAGCCGCCTCCGGCAGGCGGGTATTTTGGGGGACGCCCCCTAAATGAAAACAGGGCAGGAATGCTGGAGGCCGCGCGTGCTGTCCCTGAGGCTTGGGTGTGGCACTTGGAGTCCGGCGGAGGAGAGCAGAGGGGGGCAGGAGGCCAGCAGAGGACGGGGGAGAGGGACCGGCCAGGAGCCTCGCGAGCAGCCGCCATGGGGGAGAGCAGGAGCTGGGGCCAGTGAGGGGCCTCCCAGCCCCTCGCGAGCACAGCCTCATCCCTGGGTGACCCTGGGTGACGCCACTCACCGCCCCCCCCCCATGTCTCCTGTTCTCATCCGTGGGACGGGGTCTGATACTCGAGGCCCGAGCAGGGCAGGCCCGGGTGAGGGCTGCTGGGGTGCTGTGCCCAGCGCCCCAGCACAGACGTTTCCAGCCCCGTCCTCCAGAAGGAGCTGTGTGTCCTTGTGTGCCAGCCCTGGTGGTAGCACCCTCTCCGAGCCCCACACTCAGTTATGGCACTAAGCCTCCCTGTGTGCCCTAAGGGGGCCCACGTCGCTCAGGGACAGTGGGGGACAGTAATTCAGGTCCAGAGGGACTCTTGTCAGAGGACCCCACCCCACGAAGCTCTGGGGCCCCTCTGCCATCCCCCTCCCCTGCAGAGACAGCAGGGCACGTAGCTGTGCCTCTGCGGCCTCACCTTCCTGGGTGCTGCGGGGCACCGGAGAGATGGCCTCTCCATACAGGGAAACTGAGGCCTGGGCGTGGAGGACATTTTCCTGAGGCCCCTTAGCCTCCCGGGCCAGGGCGAGGGGTTCCTTGCTTTCTGGCCTCTACCCTGTCGATGTTGGATCGTAGCCCAGGCCTCGCCTGGCCTGGACCCACCCCGAGGGCCTGGCAGGGGCCAGGGGCCAGCTCCGAGGAAGTCCGCTGGTTTTCCTCAACACCTATGAGCATCACAATGCACTGTGTACCCACGGCCCCCTGCCACGAGGACGTTCTCGGGTTTGGCGGCCACAGCGCCCCACGCGCCTGCCTCACCGGCCGGGACTGGCCGGGGCCCCGTGATGGAGGCAGGAGGGGGCATGTGTGGAGACGCAGACAGGTCACTGACCCCAAGGTCCCCAGCCACAGGACGCTGGAAACGTCTTGCCTCCCGAGCCCTGTGGGCTGCCACAGGCCACTCCGGGAAGCCACCCAGCTGCTCTTCCGGCCCCCCCGGTGGGCAGCGTACCCGCAGCCTCCCCCAGGGCAGCAGGAAGGCACAGAGAACAGGCCTTTGTCCAGCCCTGCCGCGGACGGGCCTGCAGGCCTCACGGCCCACCCTGGCATGGCCGGGGCCCAGCGACCACCCGGCAGGAGGCGGTTAACGAGCCCGCCGGAGGGGGCCGGACACAATGGCGCGCTGTGCGGCCTGTCGGGGCCGTCTTCCTGCTCACCCATCAGGGCCTGGGAACACGCCACTCACGGGTACCAGCCTGCGGTGGCCGCCAGGGTGGGCCGGCCCGGGGGACGCGGCCCCGGGACCCCCGGGAGCCACGGCCGGCTGTCTGGGAACACAATGCCCCTTGGCTACCAACGGATGGGTGGGGGGACAGGCACGGGAACGAAAGGCACGCGGTGAGCACCGAGGGCAACGCCGAGATGCCCTGCCCCGCCTCCGACCTGGACCCGCCCACCCAGACTCGGTGCTCCCAGCCCCACAGCAGGGTGTGAGCCCCGCTCATCCTCCCCGCCCCCCCAGCCTGTGGGGGAGAGCGTGCGAAGTAAAGGAAGGAGAGCTTCCCGTAAACTTGACCATGCCTAGAAGGCTTGTTCTAAGGAGGAAGAAGCCCGTTCACAGCCTCCAGATGCCCCTCGGGTGGGGAAGGGCCGGACCCCAGGGCGTCCGCAGAGAGCGGGCTGCCCAGGCCCCCATGGCACACGGCGCTGTGACCTCGGGGAGCCCGCTGGCCTTCCCTCTGGGCGGAGTCTGCTTCCTGGCTGCGAGGTGAGGGCTCGGGAACTCGTCGGCTCTGCCCACGTCCTGCAGACTGGTGGCCCCTGCCGTCGGGCACCGCCACCCCTGAGTGGACGGCCCCCAGCGTGGGCCCAGCGGGGCCTGAGCGGCGCAGGGGCGGCCGCCCTCCCTGCCCGGGCGCACGCACGGACCCAAGCAGCACTAAGCCACTGAAATAGCCGGGGGCAGCTTTCCCACAGGCCATTCGAGGTGGTATTTTTAGCTCTGGAGCCTGAGGCTCTGGCGCGTTAAGAATAGCCTCAGGCAGTGGGAAAGAGGGGGAGCGCTGTGGGGGGAGGGGCGCTCCATCCACTCCTCTGGCCTCCGTGGGGCCAGCGCAGAATCCACATGAAGCGTCTTGTGGCGGCTCCCTGGGGGACCCCACGCGGGAAAGCGTGCGGCTGTCCTCGCACAGCGCCCCCGCGGCCCCGGGCCTGCCGGCTGAGGCTGGCTTCCCACCTTGCCCTTCGCGACCTCGGGCCTCCGCACTCCCAGAGGGTGACGGGTGTGCTCCCAGGGCAGGACCGGAGGGCCAGCGTGGGATGGCACATTGACCCCCGGTTGGCTCCGGCCCAGGGGCGGGGCGCCCTTCCCAGGTCACCCAGCCGGACGCCATGCACCGCCAGCCCCAGCTCCCAGCGAGTGGCAGGCATCTCTGCCCCCTGGCCGTCAGAGATGGGGCTGGAGTCTTGTCTGCAGACACCCCCTTCTGGGACACGCTCCCCCTCATCCACTTCCCTGAGGACAAGACCCCGTACCCGGAGAGCTGGGCTCCCCGCCCCCCACCGGCACACCCCTGGCTCCACCCCAATACCCAGATGCTCCAGGCGCCTTTCATCCTACTGGTCCTCCGCCCCGAAACCCTCCGCGCCCCGGCACCTGCGGCGGCCGGAAACACTGCTGGCGGATGGAACTGCGTCTCCCCTGGGCGAAAGCTCTGGGGTGCAACTGTACCGCTAACAGGGGTCTCCCTTCCGCAAAACGCCCAGGCCCCTGCTGGCGGGGAACGGGCGGGGAACGGGGATAGAGCCGCGGAGGCCTAGAGGGGGCCTGGAACATGGGCGCCCTCAGTTAGCACGCCCCCCTTCCAAGCTGCTATCGGGAGACTCCGCACCCCACCTCAGGAAGTGTGGAGCAGGGGGACCCCAGCCCCTCAACTCCCCCTCTCCCCAACCTCTGTGCCCCGACAAGCTGGGCCTCCCCCGGAATCCAGCGCCAGCCTTTCCTCCAACCCCAGTTTTCTGAGCAGCCGCTGTGTGTCGGCCGCTTGAGACATGAGACGTTGAAGACCCCACGACTGGACCTCCAGGAGCCCCCTTTTAGCAGAAGAGCAGAGCGGGGAGACAGCACTGCACTTGGTGTGAGAATGACCTCATGATCAGGAACAGAGCTGGGGGCGGAGCTGAGGGCTGGAGGGATGCGCATGCTAGGGGATGTCAGGGACACACCCGCGGGCGGGGGTGGGGGAGGTGTGAGCGCATGCGCAGTGCAGGTGCAGCGCAGGTGCAGGCGGAGCGTGCGTGGCTGGGACACGGCGGGGGGTGGGGGAGGTGTGAGCGCATGCGCAGCGCAGGTGCAGCGCAGGTGCAGCGCAGGTGCAGGCGGGAGCGTGCGTGGCTGGGACACCCTGCGCCCGTTCGCTCGGCGGGCTCATTCCCTCTCGTGTCCCCGCGCCAGTCCTCCGCTCAGCTCGAACTTGGACTCTGAAATGTCTCACTTTTCTCAGCATCCGCCCAGGCGAGGGCCAGAGTCCACGCAAAGGCGTCAGAGCCTCAGCATGGAGGCCCGTGGGGCCGGGGCGGAGGGACCGGGAGCCTGGCAGGCCGTGCCGGGCCTCGTGGCTGCCAGAAGGACTTTGGTTTCACTGAGAGAGACAGGGGCCGGTAGACGAGGTGACAGGAAGCCGACGGGCAGGCCAGGGCAGTCAGTGGAGGAGACGAGATGGGAGGGGGTGGGGGTGGGGGTGGGGGTGGGGTGCTCCGTCGAGAGCCAGCAGAGTTTCCTGATCGGGACACGGGGCAGAAAGGGGGGGCAGGGGAGTCGGCCGGCAGAATCATGGCCCCCTCGAATGTCACAGCTCTACACTGGAACACGTGACGAAGTGACCTTACGTGACAGAAAGTTTCTACTTCGCAGGTGTGGTTAAGGACAGAGAGATGGGAGGGGGAACCAGGACTGGCCGCCCTTGTACGTGGAAGGGGGGATGGGGGGGCGGAACAGAGCAGGGGAGGGGCCGTGAGATGGAAGCAGAGGTCAGAGGGTCGGCTCTGCCTTTGAAGGCGGAGGAAGGGACCCCAGGGACCCCGAGCCAAGGAATGCGGGTGGCCTTTAGAAGCTGGAAGAGGTAAGGGCAGGTCGTCCCCTGGGCCTTGGGAAGGGCCGCAGCCCAGCGCCGTTTTAAGCCACTGCTACTGTGGTCACTTGTTACGGCAGTCACAGGAAACTGCCACAGGGCCAAGGATAGCTCGCTGGTCCCCACGCTCACGGGGGCCCACGGGGACACCCTCCGTGACCCTCTGCCGTCCGTGGGCTGTGAGCGGAGACAGGAGCAGAGCGTCCAGGCGAATGCCATGTCCACACTCAGGAGAGGCCCGGGGCACTGTGGCAGGCGGCTTCTCCCTCCGGGGGTCCTAAGGAACATGCCCGTCGATGAGGAGCCCTGTCGTGGCCTGTGGGGTGCTCAAAACCACTGTTCCAAAACAGACTTGATTTCCGAGAACGGTTTTGGGATTAGAGGAAAACTGAACGGGACGTCCAGAGAGTTCCCTCATACCCCGGTCCATGCCCTCCTTCCCGTTAGCATCAGCGTGGTGCGTTTGTTATATTGATAGATGGCGATTAGGGTTCACTCGGTGATGGACGCTCTGCGAGTTTCGACAAACGCATAATAAGGTCACAGAATAGTTTCGCTGCCCTAAAAGCCCCCTGTGCTCCGTCTAGTCATTCCTCCCTCCCCCACCCCTGGCAACTGCGGACCATTTTACCGTCTCGCAGTTCTGCCGTTTCCAGAATGTCGCACGGCTGGAATCCCACCCTGTGTGGCCTTTACAGGCAGGCTTCTTCTCCTTGGTGACACGCATCCAGGTTTCCTCCAGGCCTTTTTCATGGCTCGGTGGCGCATTTCTTTCTAACGCTGAGTAATGTCCCATTGTCCGGATGGGCCACAATCTATTTACCCATCACCTACTGAAAGACATCCTGGCTGCTTCCAGTTTGGGGTAAATATGGACAAAGCTGCTGTAAACGTACTTAAGTCAGGCCAAAGGGCAGTGCTGGTGGAGTGGGGGAGGGGCGTTTGTGCAGAAGAGAGTGGGGGGGGCTTCGGGACCCCAGGGGCGAGAGCCTTAGGGTGTGGAGAGCTTTCTGAGAAGGGGAGCTGTCCAGCAGTGGGGGACACGGGCTGCTCGGGACATCTTGGGGAGCCCTTCCCGGCCACCTGCCCTCCCCTCTCCCATGGGGTCCAAGCTGCGGCTACCTGACAGGGACGCTGGTCAGGAGCATCCTGCTCTGGATCGAGGGCGGGGACCTGTAGTGTCTCAGGACTCGGGGACGGGGTGCGCTTCTCCTCCTCGTGGAGGAAGCCGCTCCAGCCCCTGCCGTGGAGAGCACAGCTGTCTAGCCGTCATTGTCACCCTGATGGGCAGCCCCGGCCAGAGCCGGGAGTGAGACTCTCCTCCACCCACCCCCCACCCCAGGGCCTACTGAGCGCCGGCTGGGAGCAGGTGGGGGCCCAGGCTGCGGCATTAACAGCACGGCCCCCAGCCACGTCCTGTGACTACTGGCTCCGCCCCCGGCCCGTCCCGCAGGGGAGGAGCAGGGGAGGGCACAGGTGGCATGGAGCTGAAGCCACCCCGGGCCTGGTTTCCACCTTGCCCCCCGCGGGACCACCTCTGGGCAGGGTCATCAGAGCCCATCCGCGTCGACCGCCCACGAAAACAGGAAGCTCTGGGACAAGATCCTTCGCCTTCCTCCCATTGTCACGGCCCGATTGTTCTCCGCAAGGCGACGCCATCCGGCTGTGTCACCCACACTCCCCTCTGCCACGGCCGTGCCAGGCTCCCCCCACCCCCCGTCCCCCCGTGCAGGCCAGGGAGCCGCGGAAGGGGCCTTTCTGCAGAGCACAGGCAGGCAGGGCCTCACGGCCACCACGTACGCGAACGACCGTGACCTCGCCCTGGCCTTTCAGGGCAAGCCCAGGGGGCTTTCCGCGGCGGTGGTGGGGGTGGCGCTGGCCACAGCCCCCTGGAAACACGTCCAGCCTGCAGAGTGACAGGGGTCGTCTTGGCTGACAAGAGAGCCGCCCTCACGGAGAACGACGGGGACCCTCGGAGAGCTGGTCCACTCGGAGCAAGACGGCGATGAGACTCCGTGGGCCTCGGGCCTGCCGACAGCTAAGTGAGACCAGCCGCGGAGGCGACCACCATGGGGGTGGCTACACTCGCTACAGAGCCCCGGGAGACGTGCCGTTGCCCCGGGGCACCCCACTCCAGCGGCGGACAGTGCCGAGGGCTGAACCACCGCGGCATCATGGGGAAGGTCGCCCACCCCCACGGCACTTCTGTGAGGAGTCCGCGGCCTGTGACTGCACCCGCTGGGGATCGCCGTGACCCCTGGGGCTGGAGGAGGCCACCAGAGCCCTGGAGGTGGAAGAACCTGCCCCCGACCCCATGGCGCCCACTAGACGTGCACATGTGTGTGCACACACATGCAGACACGCACACACACGCATGTGCACACACATAAACGTGCATTCTTGCATGCGTGTGCGCACGCACGCCCACACACAAGCACACACGCACGTGAACACGGGCGCGCACACAGAGGCCACGCAGGGGTGTCTTCCCTGGGAAGCGAGTCTGTCCTTGCCTCCTGCGGAATTTTCAGGGCCAGCTGGGCCTTGCGCATTTCTCCCGCCCGCAAAGGTGACACTTGGATGCTTCGTGAATCCCTCCGGTCAGAGTTCGCGCTGCCAGGACACCCACTTCTCCTGGGACGTCGCCTTCCCACGGGCCTCCAGGGGCCCCGGAGTGTCCAGCAGTGAGCACACGGCTGGGAAGGTGGGGCTGGCTGGGCCCGGGGGCTCGGAACGGCTCAAAGGACATGGGCTTCATGGCACCTCCATCTTCACCTCTCTGGACCTGCAGAGCAGCACCTGGGGCAGCGAGAGGCTGAGGCGATGAGGCCGGGGGCCGCCAGACTCCAGGCGTGGAGACGCTTGGCTCCGCCCCTCCCCCTGGCTCTGACGATGCGCCACGAGCTGATAGGGTTCGGGGGGCCACGTCCCTGGAAACCGAACACCCGAGGTGACAGCATCGGGAAGTGCGGCCTTTGGGATGGGATTGGGGCCCTTACAAAAGAGGCCCCAGAGGGAAGAGCTCGTCTCTCTCCTCCGTGTGCAGACACCGCGAGAAGCGGGCAGTCCGCCACCCGGAAGGGGGTCTCCGCCAGCCCCCGGAGCTGCGAGCGAAAAACACCTGTTGTTTACAAGCCATTCCACCTGTGGAGACACCCGGAGACACTTTGGTTGCCACAGCCAGGTGAGGGCGCGGGGACAAGGGGCCGTGCTAATGGCATCTAGTGGGCAGAGGCCAGACATCCTCCAGGGCGTCGGACAGCCCCCCACAAAGAACTATTCGGCCCCCAACATGCGGCGCGGTGGGGACCTGGGCCGATGGGCGTGGGCGCGCCGGCCACGGTGAGCCCCTGGGCTCTGCGCGGAGCCTGTCACGTGACAGGACAGGTGTCTGAGCGGCAGCCCCCACCCAGGCGGGGACGCAGGCTCTGCGGGCATGGCAGAGGCCCGAGCACGGGGCCGGGAGGCGGGAGCGCCGGGTCCTGTCCCCACGTCCCCACTCGGCCCCTCCGAAGCCTCGAGACTCCGATGAGTCGCTTCCTCTGTCTGGTCCTCCTTCGCTCCAAGCGGGAGGGGGTACCGGGTGAGCCCCGACAACCTGGGATCTGAGGCATCGCCGAGGGTCTCGGACCACGGCCGGTGCCCGGACCCGGCCAGTGAGGTCCGCCTGACCCCAGGACCACGACGTCCGTGCCACGGGGACCGTCCAGCCAGAGGGGGCCTGGCGTGTCTGTAGGGTGGTTCGGGTTTTCTCTCCTCCCTCTGCCCACTGCCCGCCCGCCCACCTGCCCCACCCCGGGGTCCCACTGCAACGGCCACGGAGCAGACAGCTGCAAAGACGGCACCAGCCCCGCGCCGAGCAGCGGCTGGAGAGGCCCAGGCCGGCGTCCAGGGCTCTGCTCACGGAGGCGACCAGAGAAGGGGAGAGCGCGCCCTGGGGTCTGGCTGGCCTCGGCCACAGGGGCGCACTGGAGGGCGGGCCGCGGGGCACAGCCCCCGAGCGGGGCCCTCACAGGCGAGCACCCGGCGGCCCGGCCATCCCAGGAACAGCGATGTCCTCACTGCTCGGGCTGCACTGGCCTCCGGGGAGCAGGGTTCGGTCCGGCAGCGGGCGGGGGCAGGGGCAGGCACACCTCCCCACAAACGCCGTCTGTGTGGAGCAGGTGATCCGCAGGTGCACTGTTTCAACTGTTCGGGGACAGCTGACCCCTCACCGTCAGAGCCTGGGACCTCGGCCCCAGTGGCCGCTGTGCAGATGCACCCACGGGCACCGAGGAAGGGACGGCCGGGCCTGGACCGGGACGCCCCCGGGAGGGCACGCCAGCTCGGCTCGGGCGACGATCCGCGGCCGTCGCCTCGTCTCTGAGCCGTGTTTTTTTTTGTTGGTCAACGCGGGACCGCGAGAGAGAAATTCATGCATGCCCCCGGCACGCGGTCAAGGTCAGCACCACGGTGGTCGGTCGCATCGATAGGAAGTGTGAGGACGGCACTCCCCCCGTGCGGTCCCCTTCTCCCGAAGGACCCCGTCCGGTCGCGAGGTGACCGCAGACGACCCCCAGTGAGCAACGGCCTGCGAAGTCGCCCGATCGAAGACGGGACCACGGCAAGTCTGAGAAGACTTCAGAGCCAGGAGGAGCCTGAGGAGAGGTGACAGGTGACCGCGACATGTCCATGCTGGGTCATTAATTGGGACGAATGTGCCACCCCGGTGTTAGCCGTCGGCAGTGGGGAGGCGGGTGCGGGGTCCTCGGGGTGCAGGGCGGGGCGTCTGCGACGCTCCTGTAAATCCCAAACTGTTTTACATTGAAAGTGAACCCTGGAAGCTCACGCGCGTCGAGGACCCGGCCGGCCCTGCCGGGCACCCAGGAGGTCGCACGCCAGGCCCCGCCAGCCCCCGTCTCTCTGGACGCGTGGACAAGCGTGGCCCTCAGAGGGGGGGCCTTCGTTTTAATGCACGACGTCCCTCCTTCGTTATGAGGGGTCGGAGGGGGTGCATCACGGGGGAGCGCGAAGGGTCC
The DNA here is from genome assembly GCF_014176215.1 of Rousettus aegyptiacus. Classification (NCBI taxonomy): domain Eukaryota; kingdom Metazoa; phylum Chordata; class Mammalia; order Chiroptera; family Pteropodidae; genus Rousettus; species Rousettus aegyptiacus. Next base: position 118,925,522 of record NW_023416308.1, read on the forward strand.
GGGCTCTGCTGGGCCTGGGGCTGTCCTCGCTGCAGGGCCCTGGGGTTCGCGATGCCGGACACAGCTGCTCCAGCCAGTAGCCAGAGACCACACGCCTCGACCGATACGGAGGCTTCTCCGAGCTTGCCCGTGGCTCACCCGCTGGCCCCTGCTCCCTCCCTCCCCCGCCCGCACCTGGACCACCTCACGGGGGGCGGAGAGGACCCGCCGGCTGAACCGAAGCTGCCTTCCACCAGAGAGCATGTCACGACCCACAGAGTCACGCTCCTGATCTCCAGAGCAGCCCGGGATGGGCGCAGGGCGAGGCCAGCCCCCCGTGTCGCAGGGAGAACCGTCCCAGCCGCCCCCCGCCGAGTCCGGGCTCAGCGTGGCAGCGGCCAGCACGACACCCGGCATCACTCACGCTGCTCCCACGGTCTGCCCCGCGGGGCCGTGCTGGTCCACGTCACGGGGCAGGACGCCGAGGACCGGCGGGCCGCTCGCTTGCCCAGAGTCACGGCCGAGGTTTACACTGCACCTTGGAACCTGCGCTTTCAGTCATCCATGCAGATGGCCGTGACAGCTTCCCAGAGAGGCGTAGTGACCGACCCACGGCCAGCAGCTCACGGGTGTTGAGTCGGCATTGGCCCCGCCCTCAGGGGACACCCTCTCTGCAGCCACGAAGGACGGGGCCCACAGCCCGGCAGGGCTGGGAGCTGCCTTAAGGCCCGACCACAGGGGAAACCCGAGTGGGCACCCTGTCCGCCCACTGCCACCTCCACTCTGAGCCCGGCCCTGGCCCAGAGCAGCCCCAGAGAGGGCCGTGCGGTGTGCACGACAGCCCCACCTGGCTGGACGGTGCGTCTGCATGTGGCCGTAGCTCTGAGCCCCATGTGTCCACAGCACGAGACCCTCTCGACCTGCCCCGGCATCGTGTCCAGTCTCTGAGCCTGCCTTCCCCCCACCTGGCCCTGCCCTTGTGCAGTGGTCCAACCGGACAGGACTTCGCCCAGCACCTCCCGCACACCCTCTCTGCGCTTCGGCAGTCTTCCTCACCTGTGGACAGGCTTTCCAGCCCCCGACGCCCGCTCTCCACCCCTCCCCAGCTCAGGGTGGGGTGTCCCTCCTGCTCACCCAAGTCTGGGGTCCACGTCCCTGGGCAAGGGCTGAATCGTCATCTCCTTGGTATCTCCAGGATCTGGCCCAGAGGCCGGCGTCCAGCAGACACAGACATTCCACAGGTGTCTATCAGGCGACGGGAGGGAGGGAGGGAGGGAGGGAGGGATGGATGGATGGATGGATGGATGGATGGAGGGGTGGAAGGAAGGTGGACCGTGGATGGGTGGCGGGTGGTGGGTGACCACACAGAGGCATTTGTTGGGTTCGGGAGGGTGGGAGAGGGTGGCAGCTTTTTGCTCTCTCTCAGGCGCGGCCTCCCCTGGACAAACGCGATGACCTCTGGGCGCATCGTCTGCCAAACCCAGGGCACCAGTGTTCACCCGAATTTAACTGCCCGACCTCGGGGAAGTGAGGATTATTGGAAAGGCTTATTTACCCCAAACGATGCTGTCGCCACCGGCAACTGGGATCGTGGGTGTTTCAACACTGAAATCCCCTGGCCAGTGTGGAAAGCACCAGAATCCTGGGGAATTTTCGAGAGAGGATTTTATTTCGCCAATGAGAAAGGCTCACCATCAAATAGAAGTGCTCAGAGGAGGACGTGCGAAGCAGCCGAACTGAGCGCTCCCTTGGACACCGTGGGTCGGCCACCGCCATGACCACCTGCCTTGGCGACGGTCCCGGTGTCCAGGAGAGGTGCCGTCCCCCGCCCTCAGGGCCCAGCTTTGCCGTCTAGCACTTCCCGTAGAAGCAGCCCTTACCCAGAGGCTCCAGCGTCCACTGTCACCTGCCTGTCACAGGCGCAGCTGCCTGAGGAGCCATTTCTACTGTGAGCAAAACGACAGGACCCTCGATAGCGCGACAGCTCGGCAGGCCCCTGGCCCGACCGCTCAGGGTGAGTGAGGGGCAGGAGCAGGGCGGAAGGGTCTGGGACTTCCTGTGGCCCTTCTCCATACGCGCGCGGGCGGACCACGCGCCCAGGAGGGGTGAGGTGAGCCCCCGGGGGCGGGAAGAGGCCCCAGAGAGTTTTCCCTATTTTCTCATACACATATATATATATTTTTTTGGAAAAAAAAATAATAATAGCTTTATTGAGACATAATCCACATACCACACAATTCGCCCATTTAAAGGGTGCAGCTCGGTGGTTTTCAGCATATTCACAGAGTCGTGCAACCATCCCAACCATCCAATTTTAGAACATTTTTATCATCCCCCAAAGAAGCCTCATGCCCGTGAGCCGCCGCCCCGCATCCGCCTCCGCCGGCCCCTGGCCCCCGGCCACCACCGACCCCACTTCTGTCTCTGCGGCTGAGCCTGGTCCGAAAACGTCATGGACACGGAACCGCACAGCGCGTGGCCTCGTGCGGCCGGCCGCCTTCCCTCGGCGTCACCCCTCATCCGGGCCGTAGCGTGCGTCAGCATCTCACCCCTTGGGGCCTGCGCGATATTCCGTCGCGTGGGCGGAAAGCAGCCCGTTTGCCCGTCCGTCGGCGGGGGGGGGGGGGGGGGGGTGTTCGGCGGTTCGCGCTTGCTGGTTATCGCGCCACTACGCACGAGTCCGCGTGTGCACGCGGGCCGGGACACGCGCCGGGCGCCGGGGTGCGGGTCCCTACGGCGACTCCACGCCGCGCGTCCCGAGGAGCCGCCGAGCTGTCTCCGGAACCGGCCGCGCGGCTTCCCACGCGCACCGGCAGCGGGCGAGGGTCCCGACTTCCCCGGTCCCCCGCCAGCCCTCGGCGCGATCTGTCCCTTCTATTTTCGCCGTCCCAGTGGCGATGAAGTGGTGTCGGGTTGCGGCTCTGGGTTCCTTTTCCCTGGTAATTTTCCCCGAACGTTTCCCACGGGCTCGTCGCCCATCCGTGTGTCTCTTCTGCAGGGAGCAGCGAGCTTGGCGTCAGCGAGGAGCCCGGAGAAATCAGAGACTCGCGTGGGGAGAAGCTGCTTGCTCCGAGCGGGAGGGGACGTCCTTGGAGGCCTGCGTCGAGGAGGGACGGCCTGTTTGCTGCGCGGTGACCAGACGGAGGGGCCAGAGAGGACGGCGGACGGTGACGGTGGTGGACATGGGGCTGGACGCCTGGGCGGTGGGGACAAGTGTGTCTGAGGGCGCGGCCCGCGGGACGTGCTGGCAGACGGGGTGTGTGCGTGAAGGAGGAGGAGCAAAGGAAGAGCCCGAGGTTCGGTGCAAACGGCAGCGACAGGCCCCGCCCGCTGTGGGGGGCACTTTGGGGGAAGACCGAAGAAGACCGGGAGTCCGGCGGAAGCACCCGTGAGACACCCAGTGGGAGACGGAGACGCAGGTCCACAGATGGGTGCCACACATGTGTTTCACGGGAGAGGACGGAACCACGTCGAAGGCCCTGCCGTTCAGAATAAAATCACGGGGCCGGCAAAGAACTAGCTCTGTGCGGTCAGAGGCACGCCAATTAGCGTTTGTTAACCACAGCGAAATCAGGAGAACGTGAGACCGGGGAGCAGCGGCCACCACACACGTCGGCTCCGAGCACGCAGCAGATCCCGCGTCGCGAGGCATCCAGCTCACTCGGCTCCGCCCCCGATGCCTGGACGCGCAGAGTTTTGGCTGAAAGCAGTGCGGAGAGTCGCAGGACCAGGCATCGGGACGGCTCGCCGCTCAGCTCTGCTGGGAACAGCTGGGCCATCTTGGTTTTGGGTGTCCCCAAAAAGATATGCTCACACCCTGACGCTCGGAACCTGTGAATGTGACCTCATCTGGAAACGGGGACTTTGCAGCTGTGAAACTGCAAGTTCAGGGGCATCGAGGCTGGATCAGGGTGGGCTCCCCAGGGGCCGACGACAGGAAGAGGGAATGCCGGCCATGAAGGAGACGCACCGAGGCGGCGGCCACGTGACCTCGATGGCGGGACCAGGGCTGCTTTGCGAGCAGCGAGGCACCCCTGGAAGGTTGGACTGTGCATCTTTCAGGGGAGCGGGTTCGGGATGAACTCGGGTAACGCTTCAGGTGAATGAAGCAGGTGTTCAGGTCCCCAGAGGCTCTCCGTCTCTGAGGTCTCTCCCGGGCCAACGGGGCGGAGCGGAGAGAGGAGATCCAGGGCTTGGACCCAGCACACGCCCTCCAGCCTGGTTTAGCTGCACTGCACTGGCCGGCCACTCAACACCCAGGCTGGCCACGGCCACGGCCACAGCCGCAGTCACGGCCACAGCCCTTAGAGAGCCCACGGGTTGGCACCAGTCACAGCCCTGGCAGACCCACTCGATCTCCCGGAAGGGACACAGGAGCCTCGTGCTCTCTGAGGCCAGCCCGCAAGGCCTCCCGGAGGTCACAGAACTCGCTGGCTCAGCTGGGTTCATCTCGGGGCGGGGTACATCACTGTGCACTCACCTCCATGACTGGACGGCCATCATTCGGAACCTCACGCGGGCTGTCTGGGGACCAGGGCTCTGCTCACAAAGCCATGGCCAGGCCAGGTGGCCGCACTCAACCAGCCCAAGGGTCTGGCCAGCCTCGGGGATGGTTTGTGGAAGTGTGGGTAGACCCGAGGTGACCCCCTCTCACACAGCGGGGGGCCAGCCAGCCCAAAGATGAGGCAAAGGAATTCGTATAGAGACAGGAGCCAGAGAAGCAGGTTCTGCTTGAATAGCCCTGGAGATGGAAGACTTACTACCGCCGCAGGCTGCCATCCATCCATTCGGGGACATCAGGTTATGGGAAAGCTTTTCCCATCTCTGGCCAAAATCTCGCTCCCTGGAGCTCCCTCCGGCCCTGGTCACCTCCCCTTCTGCACGAAGCATGAGAGAGGCCCACCAGCCCCAGGCCCGCCCCTGGCTTTCCCCCAGCCCAAATAGCCGGGTTTCTACACGGTGCCTCAGGCTGTCCCCCTCAGGCCCAGGGCAGCCTGCCCGGCCCCCGGGAGCCCAAGCCCAGACGTGCTTTCCGGACTGGACACGTACCCAGTGGGCTTTCCATGCACATACCAGATGACGGACAGACGGAACCTCTTGGAAGTCACAGAGAAGTGGCTTCCAGAAGTCACCAGAGCCTCTGGAAACCTCTGGAAGGTGGGCGTGCCTCCCTCGACCTCTGTCCCGTTCATCCGCAAGCGCCTGTCCCCATGTCTCTGCAATGCTAGCTCCCGGCTCAGAGTCCGCCAAGACTCATAAAATAAACAAAAACAGGAAAACGAGACGAGTGTCAGGTACTCTCAGCACCGCCGTCACGGAGCACCCGGTCCAGTGGGTGCTGCGGCCACAGCCTCGAGACAGAGCCACCGCCCCGGTCACTTCGGGCGACTCCTCCCAGCACGCACACGCGCGAGGCTTGCCCGGGTGTCGCAGGCTGACCGCTGCTTGGCCCGCGCCCTCTGGGATCTGGGTGACCTGAAAACCAGTCACCGTGGCTCTCGGGTCTACAGACCCACCCGCACGAACCCTGTCAGACGGGCCGGCCGCTCAATTTGGGGAAACGAGAGAGACTCATCCGCTGCTGGGTGTCCCTGCCTGGGGACGTTTCCTCCGACGGACAGCCCCTGGGCAGCTGCAGGCCCACAGGCCTCTGGCCGGGGTCAGCGGGCTCGCTCCCGTCAGAGCCGAGGCCCGGGGCATGCGATGGCGGGACTCAGGAAAGGGACCTGGTCAGGCTCCGGCCGGCGGGAGCAGGAGGAGGGGTGTCGGGAGCTTGGCGCCGTGACAGTCGTGCGGACCCCGAGGGCAGTGGGCAGCTCGGCCCTGTGTCCACTGGCAACGAGCACGCCACCTTTGCTGCAGACGGCGTCGAGGCCATCTTTCGGGAAGGCACACCCAACCGCGACGCCAACCTGCTTGCTTAAAACTCTTCAGAAAGCCTGATTAAACGTGACCCTGCGTCAAAGAAACCGGCTTCCCACCTCTCGGTGCTCGCCTTCCGGACCGAGGGTTCTTCGGTTTGGGCCTGCAGCCCGCGAACGTCCCCTGCAGCTCCGCGCGGCGCGCCGTTCTGTGCGTTTCTTTTCGACGGGCGGAGTTTAACCCCCAAGCTCTCTGTCTGGCTCTTTTCCGCGTCCTCCGGCATCGCCCAGCGGTCGTAATATCTACACGAGTCTGTATTTAAAATCCTCGTCCGTTTGCTCTGTTAGCTTTATTTCCACAGGTGGTAGTTTTTCTGTTTGCCAGGCCAGGTGTTCCCGTTACACAAATGCCTGCTGAGCCGTGATTATAGCCAAATCTGCCTGTCCCCGCCCACTCTGGCCCCCATGACAGCGTGGGAGGGGGGCGGGGAGGTGGGCATGTTCCCCCCCCTCCTGGGCCCTGCCTCCCCGGACCCCGCACTCACCCTCGCCGATATTGATAAGCCAACATCCCTCCTGCTTGCACCCGACCAGAGCGAGCTGACAGGGATGGGGAGGACCATCGCCCACCTCTAGGCCCCGTTCCGCCCCCTCCCCTGCCCTCACAGCAGCCTTCTACCGATACTTGGGCGGCTGTTTCTATGGAAACCCTCCTGTCTCCTTCCCACCTTTCCCGAAGGGCATCTTTCTTCTCACACCATGAGAAGGAATGCAACTGCGCATACGCCGTCCGCCGTCTTGATTGGAGCTTTCCAGAGGAATCCGTGAGAACCCACGAAGTGCCAGGACACCCCCCAACGGAACGTCACGTCAGGCTATGTGCGTGGCGGCCGGGGAGGGGTTCTCCCCACCTCTTCCAGGTCCTTTCAGTGGGAAGGTCAGAGACGCACAATTGGCTCGCCTATTCGTTGCCTGATTCTAGAATATTCCTATTCCAACCCCACCCTCTGTGACCCACTGACTCTCGGGAGTCAGAGACGAACCTGGCCTGCCGACCAGGAGTCCGGGAGGACCTCTCTGCGACCTGCCCGCTGAGGACGGAGGGCAAGTGGCTTCACTGTGCCTCAGCTCCTGGACCTGCAAAAGGGCGTCACGGCCACCTGGCCGGGCTGTGCTGAGGGCCTCTGAGGAGACACAGGCAGAGGAGGTCAGCGCACAGCGGGAGGTCGGTAAACGTGCGTCTGCTCCTCCGACTTCCTCCACGCCACGGTCGGGGGCAGGCGCTGCCACCTCAGAGCCAGTCAGGAGCCCAGGTCCCAGGGAGTCCCAGACGGAGGCCAGACAGACAGCCTCGGCCTGGACCTGGGCCGCAGACATCGGCTGCGCCTGGATCCCACTCTCCGGCCAAGACCGACGGCGGGACAGCTCCCATGGCAGGTTTGGGTCTCAGCAAAAGGGGGCAGTGCGGAGGCGGATCCTCAGCCTGCCCCTATACGGCAGCTGTGTGGTCTGTGTGGGACAGACCCCGCTCCAAGATCCCGGAGTGGGCTCCGATTGGTCTAAGCCAGCCACAATAACCTTAACACGCTTACCAGAGTGACTTCTTAGGGGGTGAGAAATAACTCGGCCGATCGGTGTGTGGCATCGTCCTGGCCCAGCCCAGCAGTGACCGGCCCAGGTCGGCCCAACCGGAGCCAGGCTCAGGTCTTCCAAGGAGGGCGGCAGAGGCAAAGCCTGGAACTCCTGCAGCTACTTTGTTGCCAGGAGGCAGCCCATCTGCTGACGGCCCCAACCGCAGAGGCGGGCGGAGCAGAGTGCCGCAGGGTGAAGCCAGAGCCTCGGTGCAGCTGCACCCACGGCCCTTCCTGCAAGGTAAGAGCCTGCATGACGGGGACCCCCGAGACGGATGTGCTGTCAGTCCGAGACCTGTCCGTTTGGGTCTGCAGTCCATCGACGGCTCGTGGGTGGTTCCCCACAAACCGTCAGCTGAACAAGAAACCACGGCTCAGAGAGGGGCACGGACGGCCCGGCTTGTTAGCGCCCCATCCGGGGTTCGGACCCCGGCCTCCCGCACCCCAGGCCCCTGTGGCGGGCCCGGGCAGGAGCTCGGCCAGCGGCCCAGCCAGCGCAACCAGCTACTAAATTGATACTTTGCAAAACGCCCATGTTTCCAATTGCAGAGTGTCGCTGTGACTTTGAAGCCGCGGGCAGCCTGCCCCTGATGTGGGGAAAGACGGAGGTGGCTGGCCTGGTGTGGAGAAGGATCTGGAAACGCTCCCCAGAAGCCCCAGGGCACCCGCTCCCTGGAAGGCGATCAGAAAGCAGAGTCCCTCCGCAGGCCGCGGGCGGCTGGCTCCCCACTTGAAAAGGGCCCGTATGGATTTCACTGTGTTTTCCTTCTCAGGGCCTCCCTAATGAGGCGACGTTGGAGCTGAAAATAAATAGATGTGTGGCCAGGTCGGCAGATAAACAGATAAGTAAGCACGGATTTCTTCCAGGAACACTGGCCCTCAGTCCCTCCCAGGGGCTGGAGGCGACGTGAGTGTCCAGCGACGGCGGCCAGCCCCGCGGAGGCACTGGGAAGGGCGGGGGTGCCACCCGCACACCTGCCGGGTGCGGGCCCTGCGCTCTGTGCATTCTCGTTGAGTCTTCACGATGACCCGGGGACCAGGCAGGCGCCGGAAGGGTCACATAGGGAGGCCGGGGAGGGCGGCGGGGAGACGGGACCCGTGGACAGTGAGGCCAGCTGGCCGGCCAGCAGAGACGCTCGCAAGTCCATGGCCACGACTTTCAAGTGCGACGGCGAGCCTCGCGCGGCCTCGCAGGGGCCCTGTGCGGGTGAAAGGGGCAGGAAGGGGCGCGGCATCGCGGGCACCAGGGAGCTAGAGCGGACGGACCGGCTGGTGCCCAAACTGCCGGGGGACGGGGGACGGGGCCGAGGCGGGAAGGCTCGCAGGGAGGCGGTGACCAGTCTGGGGCCCAGGCCCACCCGTGGGGGTCTAAAGTAACCGGAAGGAAGCCATGGGGAATCCAGGGCTGAAAGTCCTCAGGAATGAGGGACAGCCCAGGCTCTGTAGATGACCCCGGCACCAAAAGCAGTCCGGTGGCCCGAGGTCAGAGCTGGCAGAGAAGGTTCTGGAAGAGGGATGAGGTGTGAGGAGGATGCCGACACCCTGGGGTGGGCCGTGGGAGAGGACATAGGCCGCTTCGGGCCCGCCCAGAAGGGGGCGGGACCATCGGCGGACGCCCGCCCCCTCCCACACACCTCCTGGGTCCCTCTCTCTCTGCACCTCGGCCCAGGCGGGGTTTCTCGGGCTCGGAGTGTGAACAGGGCTGGCGGGAGGCCCCCCCATTGGGCATCCCTTCTCCACCAGCAAAGTCAGGGTCAGCGATGAAGACTCCGGCCCCAGCCTGCACAGCCTTCGGCAACGGAGCCAAAGGGGCGTGTGCTCTGCGCCCCCCTCCCCGGGGGTCACCGGGGAAAGAGGGCTCAGGCTGCGGCTCTTCTCTCCTGCCCCACGGCACCCCTCCCTCGCTTGGCCTTCCTGGGACCACTTCCGAGACAAACTACCTGCCCCCCCACATCCTTATCTCAGGCTCGGCTTTCAGGGGGACCCAAACCAAGCCGAGGGGGTCTGGCCGATGCCTGATGTACGTCCCTGAGGCCACCGGGGAAGGTGTGGGCAAAGCTGGGGTTGGAGCCCATCGGAAGAGCCAGTGAGCATCCGGGCAGGTGGGAGGGGGTGTGGGGCTGGTCCTGAACGCCAGGGCAGAGCCGCGGCGGGGGTGGGGGGAGGGTGTCCGAAGGAGCTGTGGGCTCCCCAGAAGCTCTGCAACGCCCGCCTGCTCCTGTCGGGGTGGCCGGGCCCTCGGCGAGCACCCAGCTCCCACGTTCGACTTGTGAAGGAGGCAGAGGATAAAGGGGAAGTCCTTTCCCGCCCCCATTTAAAAATGTCACCATCCATTTTTTAGGTTCTAAAAAGCACTTTCTTAGAAAACTGAACGCGCTCCTGCCCTGTGGTGTGGCAGTCGAGCCCCTCGGCGTTCACCCAAAGCTGGTGAGACCTGCGTCCACACAACACACCCGCTCACGGACGTTCAGAGCCGCGGTCCCCATGATCGCCCCAACTCGGAGGCCACCGGGACGCCCGTCCGCAGGGGGCGGACACGTCGACCCGGGGCCAGCCAGCCACGGAATGTTCTCCAGCACGGAAGAGGAACGTGGAGGGGGCGCAGGTGCGTGTCCCCGAGCGGGGGAAGCCGGTCCGAGTGGCCGCCTGGTGCGCGACGCCGGCCACGTGACCCTCTGGAGAAGGAAGAACCCTGGCGACAGGGAGAGATCAGGGGTTCCCGGGGTCGGGGTCGGGGGGAGGCAGGGATGAGCCGGGGAGCACAGGGGACCTTCGGGGCAGCGAAAGTCCTCTGCGTGAGAGGGTTACGGTGGCCGCACGCCCTCAGGCGCTGGTCCGAGCCCCTAGGACGGTCGGCGCCAAGGCGGGCCCCTGCTGGAAACTGCGGGGTTTTGTTACGCGGCGTCTCAGCTTGGTTTGCGAATTTTGACGGATGGACGGACGGACGGCACCAAAGCATAACATTAACAATAGAGGAAGCCGTGTCGGGGGTGCATGGGAATCCTCTGAACTTTCTGCTCAATTTTCCTGTAACCTAAAACCACCGTGAAGAAAATAAACTGTATTAATTTTTAGAAATCCACGAAAACCCGATCCTCTACGACCCACGCTGTTGGTGGCCGCTGCAGCGGGCGGGACCACGGCCCCCTCTGGCTGGTCAGGCCCCACCCCCACCCCCACCCCGCCCATTCCTCCTGCAGGAGCAGGAGCCAGGGGGCCAGGGAGAGCGGGGCCGGCTCGCTGCCCTCCCCACGCCCTCCGCTGTGGCTCAGAGATGGTCAGGGTGGAGGTGGCAGCTGCCGGCCACCGTCTGGGTCAGGGGCCGGAGGCCGAAGGTGGTGGAGGAGCCCGGTGGCCTGCGGAGGCCCCTGGGTGCAGCCACGGGAGGCCTGTCTCTGGGCCCACCCACCCCAGGCGCTTGGCTTGCACGTCCATCCTGGCTGGTGCACACATCAGATCAGGGAGCCCTGCCCCGCGCCCCCTCCCGGCATTGTGAACAAAGGCCCCCCCTTTTGACGGATCTTTTGGGGACTCAGTCACATTCCCACGGACCCGTTCCTGGCCCCCGTCCAAATGCAAGTTGTCGGTGACCTGACCCGAGGGACAGGCCACTCTGGTATCGGCCACCGGCCCCACATTCTGGAGGCTTATCGGAACACTCAGGTTACCCACGGGGGTGCTCGGTGGCCACTGCTCACCCCTCCAGGCCCCATCCGCCCCGCCCGGCCCCTTCCCTCCTCCAGTCACTGACCCAGGTCCGGCCTGCGCCCTCCTGGAGCCCTGAGGGTCTGTAAAGGTGCCCCAGGGACTCCCTGGGGAGGGGGCTCCCGCCCCCCAGCTCCCTTCCTGACTGTTGGTACTGGGAGACCTTGTAGAGTTTCTTTGAAAAACGACTCTGGTTCCAATGTGGATGAGCCTCGAGGACATTCTGCTAAGTAAAACATGCCGGTCACAAAGGGACAGATACCGTGTGATTCCACTCCGTGAAGTGCCCACCTCAGGGGACCCTAGGCTCGAGGTCCCTAGAGCATAGTTTTAGACAGAGAGTGGGAGGGTGGGGGCCCGGGCTGGGGGCTGCAGGACGGGGCAGGGGGTGGGGAGTGGGGGCCGCTGTAAAACGGAAGTCGTGTAGATTTAAGGTGTGGACCGTGGTGCTTTGATCTACAGGTTCAGAGCCAACCGCTGACCACGGTCAAGCAGGTCACCCAGTCTCCCCACGTCGTTACCTGAGTTGGGGGCGGGGTAGGAGCACCTGAAATCGTTCTCGGCCAACCTCCCATCTCCGTGCGGTGCCGTCAACGCCAGCCGTGGCTCCCGGCATCGGCTCTCCAGACCGAGCGGGACCCGCTGGCCGGAGCCGCCCGGTCCCCACCCCCACCGCCCGCTCCTGCGCGCACGCCTGGTTTCTTTTAGGTTCCGCGCGGGCCTGACGTCGTCGTGACGACCCGGGCCCGGAGCAGACGCTTTTCCAGGGCGGACGTTCGGCAGGCCGACGGGGACACCCGCGGAGGGCGCACCGCGCCTCTGGTCCCCAGGCGTGATGCAGTGTCACCTCGCACCCGTTGGAATGGCGGTCGTCAGAGAGACGAGAGAGGACGCGGGGAATCGGGCGCCCCCCCCCCCACTGCCTGGGGACTGCGAGCCGGTGCGGCCGCTCCGGAAAACGGCGTCGGGGGGCGGGGGGGGGGGGGCGCACCTCAAACCAAACGAAAACGCAGCTGCCGCCCGGGCCGGCCACCCCTCTCCTGGGTGTTCATCCGAAGGACGCGGAGTGGTACCTCACAGAGGTATCTGCGCCCCGAGTCCACGTCAGCATGGCTCACACCAGCCAGGCATGGAAACGACCTGAGTGTCCGCCCGGGGATGAAGGGAGAAAGAAACTGGGGTGGAAACCTACGAGGGGCACGTCCCAGCCTAGCGGGGAGGGAGAAGCCGCCATCCGCCGCCCGCGGATGAAGCCGGAGGTCACCGTGACGAGGGCAACGAGCGGACGTGGGGAGCGAGCATCTACCAGGGACGGAGTCTCTGCCTGGGAAGCAGAAAACGACCTGGAGACGGCCGGGGATCCCGCGCATCGGGGCTCCCGCCTGTGTGCTCGGCGGGCGGCCGGACCTCTGGGCGGGGACCGAGCGGTGCCACACCAGTGACCGAATGTTCACGTCACCCAGCAGCCCGGGATGGCAGCGCGGCCGGCCGACCCCCGGCAGCGGGCCCGGGACGGGAGCCTCAGAGCAGCGTGTCCAGGGAGGCGAGGCGGCCAGACGGGCCTCGGAGGAGGAGGGCAGCTCCATGCAGCTCGAGGCCCCGACCCCAGTGGCGTCCTCGCCCGGCCCCGCCCTCTGCCCGCCCTCAGATCCAGCCCGCAGGCCCCGAGGTGGGCAGTGCCGTGCGAACAAAGCGAGGTGGCCCCCGTGACGTGGTTTCTGAGACGGCATCTGCTGGGGTGCGCACACAGCCTCGTGGGACACAGGGACCAGGGGACTCATGGAGGGCAGGAGTGGGCGGGGGCGGTGGCTTCAGTCACTGCTCACGCTCAGACTCTGAATCCACACGAGGGCCTTAGCCATTCAGAAACTTAAACTGGCGGGTTTTCAAAATTGATGAAACGTGAACTGAATAAGGCAGCCGAAGGCCTCCTTCTGCAGGCCGGGGTGTGGCCGCGTCCTGCGTGAGGGCCACCGCCGAGGTCCAGGGACCAGGGGGCTGACCCCCAGGGCCTGAAGGCCCAAAGGCCCCTCAGGACGCCGCAGCTGAGCACAGGGACCCTCTGCCCGCTGCCAGGGGCCCCCACGTGTCTGCAGGCACAGTGCCCCTCAGCGCACCGGCCCCCCAGGTTGGAGACCCCTCCCCAAGGAAGCGACGCCCCGTCTCAGAGGGGAAGACGGTTCCGCCGAGCCCCGCCTGACCGAAGCTCCCAGACAGAGTTGCCAGGACCAGTGCCCAGCGCCACTCGGGCCCCACCAGCCGCTCCGTGCGGCGTGTGGACACTGCTCGGCTAACGGCCTGGATTTTTCCTGCCGGTGGTCGCTCCACGGTGGAGAGCGCTCAGGACAGCAGGGCAGAGGATGCGGGGACACCCTGAGAACCCTCTCGGCATCCCAGGGTCCCGGATTTCAAGCTGAGCTCAGTCCTTCTGGCGTCCGGAGTTCAATCGATGTTGGCACGACGCGACTTCCTGCGTGCGAGGGGCCCGCGGGGAGGGGCACGGGGAAAGCCTGTTAAGAGATTCCGAAGGCGGCTCGGACACCGGCGAGCGCTCATAAAGCGTGCTGATGAATTCAGTAGAGATGAATCACAAACATGAGGATTGCATTTCCCTTGGAATACACCCAGGTTTAATAATTAAACGAAAAATAACTCGGCAAATAGACCATGGAGTCTTGCTGAACCCGAAATGTTTGAAAAGATGTTTGACTAATGCCAGCGCTGGGCATGGCCCGTCCTTTTTGAAAGGGCAGTGGAAGCGGTAAAGGGCCTCAGGCCACGTGCCTGCGACCCACAGGGCCCTCCCGGCATTTCCTCCCGATTTCGCACATCCAGGAGGCAGGTCTACCTCAGTTCGTTGCCTCTGCTCGGTAGACTTCTGGGTTCTCCAGCTCCAGAACTTCACTGGGGGGGCCAGGTCCTGAGGGACTTTGAGGAAGTGTTTTGGAGGATGCCATTGCTTCCGAGACTAGCGGACCTTTGATTTTCATTAACGACAGCAACAACGAGAGCCCCCAAACCGAGAACGGCACTTTGCCAGGGCTCTCGGTGCGTGCCCGGGGCTCCGCGTGGTCAGAGGGGTCGCGAGAAGAACTCCAGGGCACAGGCCGAAATGTCGCAGTGGTTCCCAGGAGGGTCCCTGCCGGTGTCTGCATCGGGGCGGGGGAGGGGGGGAGGCTGCCCTGGCCCCGTTCCTGGGCGAAGGCGACGCTGCTCTCGCGGGGCGCTCCGTCCATGTCTCTGCTCAGAACCCCTCCCCCACCCCACCCCACCCCGCCCCCAGGAGCCTCCGCTCTTCCTGCAGCTGTGGGTGCCAGACATCGAGCAGCTTCCCACACTCCTCTGCCACCACGCCCCTGGGCTCAGGGTGTGACTTCGGCCACGGTGGGTAAGACGGGGCTTTGTGAGAACCCTGGTCACCAGCACTGCACACCCAGATCCCCCCCGGCATCCACTCCACACATATGTCATGACCTACCACGTGCCGGGTACCCTGGGCGGAGAGACACAGCCCCGGCTTGAGCAACTCAGTGGGGGGACAACCCAGCGGGTCGTCACAACCCACCACAGTAAATGGTATTCATTTGTTCATCCATCCGCCCACCCACCCACTCACCCATCCATCCATCCATCCATCCATCCAACTACCCATCCATCATCCACCCATCTATCATCCATCCATCTACCCACCGTCCATCCATCCATCCACCCACCCACCATCCATCCATCCATCATCCTTCCATCCACCCATCTATTCACCCATTTATCCAACAAATATTTATCGAGAAGTGTATTGGTTTCCCGTGGCTGCTGTAACAACATGCCATGCACTAGGTAATTTGCAACGACGGAGCTGTATTTTCTCCTGGTTACAGAGGCCAGCAGCCCCAAATCGAGGGGCTGGCGGGGCCCTACGCTATTTGAAGGCTCTGCGGAGAAGGGCCCTTCTTTGCCTCTCACTCCGGTCTCTGCCTTCCTAATCACATGGCCCCGAGGAGCTCCTCTCACAGCGAAGTCCGAGAAGCCCTGCTCTGAAAAGCAGAGCCCGAGGGAGGACCTCAGTACGGACCCCTTCCGAGGGAGGCGCAAGCCCCGGGTGGTGGGGGCCGGGGAGAAGGGGCGTGAAGAAAGGCCAGACGCCCAGGGAAAGGGGGTCACTATGCAGGGACACACCGGGTGTCTGAGCGGGAACCGCGGCTCCAAGGGGCCCCTCCCGCCTCTTGTTTCCTGAAGGTTGACCCCACCGTCGGGGGCGGGAGAGGGTGAGGAACACCTGTTCGGTGGGCGCAGTCCCCCTTTTAGGGCGATGAACGAGACAGATGTAATGGTTACGCAGTGTCGTGGTGTGGGGAAGGCCACGTGATTGTTTGCTTTAAAAGGGTTCCTTTTATGTGTTATGAATGTCTCAGTAAAAAGAGAGTTCACCCCATGGAATGTTATACTTCTGGGTGGCATCCTCGGGTCCCTCCCTCCAGAGACCCCCCCTCGGGACACCAGAACCCTTCCGCTGCGGGGCGCAGTTTGGGCACCACCAGGGAGAGAGAAAGGAGGTGGAGGAGAGAGTCCGAAAAGGCGCCGGCTGGAATCTCCTGTCTGAGGACCGCTATTCTCATTACCATCCTTCTTCTCTCGAGACAGTGCACCAGCTCCGCCGTGCCTCCGGCCAGGCCCAGGTCCCCGGGAGCATTCCCGTCGGCTCAGGGCACGCCACCCCGGGAAAGAGCGGGGTGCAGAGGAGACAGGCGCCCCCGCCACGGGGCCTGTGCGTCATCGACCCCCGACGCCAGGTAACGGCATCGCAGGACGGCGGCCCAGGGCTCGGCCACAGTGTCCCACGCCGAAGGGGCGGAAGAGGACCCTGGACATCGTGCGACGACGGACTGACGGCTTAGATCGACGGCACCGACGACCAGCCTCAGAAACAGACCCGCGTGACGTGTGACCGAGCGATTTTTAGCAAAGGTGCAAAAAAGCAGCCGGGGGAGAAAGGGGTCTTTTCGACAAAGGGTACTGGAGCACCATGCGCAAAAACGTGAGCTTCCGGCAAAATTCCGTACGCCATACAAAAATTAACCCAAAGTGGATCACAGACCTAAGCGTAACGCATGACGTTATAACACTTTCAGATAAAAAAAAAAAAAAAAAAAAAAAAAGTGAAATTCTTTGTGACTTAGAGTTAAGCAGAGCATTATTAGGCATGACTTTAAAAGCATATCCACCAAAAATGGATAAACTGGACGTCATTAAAAGTGAAAACGTTTGTTCTGAGAATTACTCTGGTAAAAGAATCGAAAGAAAAGCTACAGACTGAGAGAAAGTATTTGCGAATCGAGTATTCAACGAAGGGCTCACATCTGAATTACATAGAGCACGTTCACAACTCAGTAATAAGAAAACGGCCAGACTGAAATGTGCGCAGTCACTTTGCCAAAGAGGGGTTAGAGGCAGCCAGTAAGCGAGCTCGTAAAATTCATTCAACATCATTAACCATTAAGGAGACACATAGTAAAACTCTGATGAGATCCCACTACGTACCTATTAGAAGCGCTCATTGGTTTTTTTTTTTAAATCTACAATACTAAGTTCTGGCAGGGGCATGGAGCTATCGAAACGTTCACACGTTGCGGGTGGAGATGCAGAACGGTGCTCTGAGAACCAGTGTGGCAGTTTCTTTAAAAGCCAGACGTGCACTTGCCATAGGACCCAGCGACCCCACTCTTGGACACCTGACCGAGAGATGAAAACGTGCGTCCACCCAAAACTTAGGTGCGAATGGTTATGGTTATGGCAGCTCTGCTCAAGGTGGCCCAAGCCGGGGCCACGGAAATGTCCTTCGGGTCGACGGACGAACAAACTGTGGTGGACCCACGCACGATGGAATACTACTCAGCAGCGAAAAAAAAAAGGACATAGAACAATCCAAATGACTCAGCAATATCGCAATGAGCACGAGGAGCCCGTCTGAAAAGGTTCCTTACTCTACGGTTTCGTTTACAGGACAGTCTATGCATGACAAAGTTATAGCGGTGAGAACGGGCCCGGGGCAGGAGGCAGACGACTGTAAAGGGGTAACACCGGGGCGTTTGTGAGGGCAACGAAACTATCCTTTGCCCCGTCGTGGGACGGTCACGTGACACCACACGTGTGTTAAAGGTCACAGACGTGCACGGCCTCTCCAAGAAAAGCAAAATGCGCTGCGTGATAATTTTTAAAACAAAAACTAGAAACGGATGGACGCATTGAACAGCATGTTAGACACGGCTGTGAAAAGACTCGGTGGGGAAAGAACGCAGAACGCAGCCCACAGAGAGGACAGGAAAATGCGAAGAAGGGCTGCGTTAACGGCAGACGCAATACCAGAAGGGAAGCCAGAGTCCAAAACCTTCAGTAACCCATGGCGTCCAAGCTGCGACGCAAGATCGGTCTAGAAAATCCGTCAATGTGACTTACCACAATAACAGATTAACGGAAAATACCCAAACTATAGCTTTAAGAAATGCAGAGAATGGGCACTCAGTAATGTTCAATGTCTAATCATGGTTTAAAAAATCTTAGCAAAATAGGAACAGAAGGGAACTTCTTTCGTCTGCTAAAGAACATCCGTTAAGAATACCTACGATAATAATCACGCCGAATAGAATTCCTTTTTAAAATCGAATATCGAACATCTCTACGGGATATCAAACTCGAGGCCCTAACCTATGTAATAAGACGTGAAAAAGAAGGTAAAGGAAGAAAGGGAGAGAGAAAACGCTTATCGGTCGCAGATGAAAATATTGTCTACGTTAAAAAAAGAATGTGAAAAAATATTAATGAGAGAGTTAAATTAGACGAATGGATACAAAAACCAGCCTGCGACACTCAACTCCATGTCTATAAAGCAACAACAGTAAGAAAACCCAAGTTTTTAAAAGATGCCATTTGCAAAAGTGACAAAAACAAAGAAACAAAAACTATGCACGCATACACGCAAATGACCTAGAAATAAATCTAACAAAAATGTATCTCGATGCGGCACGTTTTTGGATAAGTCTCGATACCATAAAGGTGTCGGTACTCCCCCAAATTGAATACAGATTCGGTACACTTCTGACACAAGGAAAACCATGCTTTGACTCTTTCGCAGTGCACTTTGGTGAACTAGGATCATTTTTACCAGAAAAGGATTTTTCTATACTCGCTCTGGCACCTGGGACAAGGCCTAAGTTTCCTCACCTAAAAAGCAAAAGAATGGAGACAGGGGACCCCCGGGGTCCCTTCCTGTGCCGAACCGCTAAGATCTCTGCGGCTCGAAGGAGGGCGCAGGTGAGGAACTGCTCTGCAGCCCCCACCCCACCCCACCCCCAACGCCGCCAGAAGCGAAGGAAATTATAAACCAGGCGGGAGCCCGTCCGAGTCTCCGCCCCGAAACCGTGATTCCAGGAGGGAAAGGTGAAGCGAATCACGACACGTCCAAAACATTATGTAATCTCTGCAAACAGCTTTTAAAAGATTACATAAACACGGAAAATATTCGTGACATGTTAAGCGGGGAGAAACTGCACCGACTGTAATTACAGCTCTAAACGCAGAGACGAGACCCGGGATGCCAGGCGGCCCGAACGGCACGCTCCGCCGAGGACGTGTTCGCGTTGGCCTGCAGCTTACTCACTCTAATTGCTGGCCAACCTGGAAACGTCCGGAGATTTCACACAAACGTCCCGATTTCTAGTGTCTCTTAGAAATGTAGGGACTGGCCAACCCCGGAGCAAACTCCCAGGCGGCAAAGGGCGAGAGCCGCCCGGGGGCGACTCCTCAGAAGGGGCCTCCCGCCGACCTGCTGGCCACGTCCCCGCCCGTCCCGTGCCTCTCGTTCCCAGCGAGCGCGTGACGCCCCGGCCGGAACCCCGTGTAGGCGCCCACACCCTTCGTCTACGCTCCTCCCTCGCCGGCAATGCCTCTCCCGCTTTCACGCCCGGCGAACTCCCGACCAGCCCCGCAGCCTGAGCCCAAAGGGTCATTTCTTCGGGACCTCCATCTTCTCGAACCTCCGGATTGGACCGACTCCCGCACGGCCTCACGCCCTGGGGAGCCCTCTGTGATCTCGTCATCTGTGGGTCCCCCCGCCGCGGACCAAGCCGTTGCCCCAGGATCGGGGCTGCATTTCATGCCTCCCGGAAGCCCCCGCCTGTGTCGTCAGCACGGAGCCGAACGAGACTGAGGAAGCGGTGACCGTGGAAACGAACTGTGGGCGATGTCGCCGGGAGGCGGCGTCAGGACCGGCGCGTCCTTCTCGACGGCCTCCCCCGCGGCTGGCGGGGCATCCGCCCTCTGCGCCTGCGCCTGCGTCTGCGGTCCGCGCCCAGCGGGTGGTCTTCCGGCTCCTGCTGGTGGCCGGGCAGTCCTCCCTTGTCTGGACGAGTGGCCTCCGGGGGTGGACAGGAGTCGCTTCCGCGCGTTGGCGATGGCGAATAACCCCGCTGTGAACCTGCCGTGAACCCGCGTCTGTGCGAACCCCCGTTTCCCCTCCTTTGGGGCGCGCGCCGAGGGGCGGAATTGCTGGGTCCTGTGGCAGTTCCGGGTTTTGCTCTGTTTCGTTTTATTTTTTTTCTCTCCTTTGGCTCCAGTTTCCCCAAAACTCCAGACGTTTCTCCCCTGATTAGGTCGTCTTTGGGGCGCGCGCCCTGGGATCTCGCTATGTCATCTGGACGGCTTCGAGGCCCCCCCCCCCCTGCCCCGCCGCCGAAGCCCCGGGATGCGGGAGACGCCGCTCCCCGGGGAACCGCCGGGCCCTCCCCGGTGCGCAGCGGGGCTGTGGGCCTTGCTGTCAGTTCTGACCTCTCCTCGGTCCCCTTACCTTTCACTGTCACGTGGGGCCACATCGGGCCCCACACGGCTGCCATCGCTGTCCACGCACGGCTGTCACGGTGCCCGCTCCGTGATGTGCTGGGGATGTCCCCGGGGAAGGCGAGGCCACCGGCGTGTCCCTCGGCGTTGTCTGCCCACCGGCTCGGTCATCTGGGAAGTGACAAGGGCTCTGGACATCGAAACGCCTGACCGCATTCTCCCTCTGAAGACTGGGGCCTCCGCTGACGAATGAGCTCGGTCACGTGGCCGGCCGCGGCCGCGGGGACACCCCGCACTGCCACGCCGCTCGGTGGCTCTCGAGGAGCCGAAGTGGGGAGCCAGCAGAATGCCACCCTGAGGCCGGCCCTGGATGCACCCCCAATGGCGTGAGGATCTGTCACGGAAGCGGGGAAAGGGGACCGGGCAGTCAGAGCTCGCTCCGGCCGGAAGTCGAGGCGACTGGCCCCCACTACACTGGCTGTGTGTGTGGGGGGAGGGAATGGGGGGTGACCGAGAAGAAGGGGGCAGCAGCCGGGGCTTGAAAGCAGTTGGAGAAGACACACGAGTTAGAGAACGGAGAACACGTCGCCTCCGTCAGAAGCGCCTGTTGACGGAGCCTTTACTCTGTGGGGGGCAGCGGGCTGAGCCCGCGGCCCGTGGTGGCCCCCGGAGGAGCAGATGTTCCTACCGCTACGACCCAGACGAAGAACCCGCGGCTCGGGGAGGGCGAGCCCCTCGCCCAGGGCCCACGGAGCCCCCATGCTCGTCCGGCCGCCAGCCCCTGGTCAAACGGAACCGTCAGGACTCGTGGTCGTCACGCTTGGTCACCATCCTGGACGAACCCGATTCGGTCGTTCGGAGGACCCATAATGTGACTTTGCTTGGAGAAAGGGTCTTTGCAGATGCCATGGAGGGGAGGATCTGGAGTGAGCTCATCGCGGCTTGGCAGGTGGCCCCCGAAGCCCGTGGCGAGCACCCTGACAGGAAGGAGGAAAACGGGGGGAGGCCACGCAAAGCCGGGGGTGGAGATTAAGGCGAGGCGTCCACAAGCCGAGGGCGGCAGCAGCCCCCAGACGCGGAGCAGAGGCCTGGACGGACCGTGCCCTCGAACCCGGGCGGGGGGCGGGGGCCAGCCCTGCGACACCTCGCTTTCAGCCTTCCGGCCTCCGGGCTCTTAGCGAACACTTTCCCGGTGTCCGAAGCCACCAGCTCTGTGGTCATTTGTTACTACGGCCACTGGAGACGAACGTGCTGCCCTAAGACTCAAGCTCCGCGCCTCGCACCGCGCGGACACGTTCGGGGTCTGTGATGGGGACGCTCGACCAGGCGGCCTGGCCCTCGGCGCACACCCTTCAAAGCGTGGGCGGCGCCCCTCCGCCTCCGAGTTTCCACTCGTAGGGTTTTATCCGCGTGAACCGGCGTGCACAGATGGGCGTGTGAGATCGCCACCAACGACGTATTTGAAATAGGAAAAGAAAGTGGAAACTCAAGTATATTGTTCGAACACGTTGAGATGTATTCACTCAAGAAAAAACTATGAATCCTTTTAAATCCATCGGATAAATGGATATTTTTTGACGTGGAAAGACGTTCACGGTACATTAATAAGTGAACGTCTGATTCCAACTGCGTGACGTTCTGGAAACGGCAAAGCTGTGGCCGCGGCCGACCGGCGGTTGTCGGGGTTGGGGCCTGGGGACAGACGGTCAAACACAGAGCACGCAGGACTTTGGGGGACTCTGGGGGCCGTGAAACGGCTCTGTGGGCACGGGACGCTGCGGATTTGCCCGAACCCGCGGAACGTGCCACACAGAGCTCGGACACGCACGTCGACCTTGGGCCTTCGCTGACAGTGCCGAACGGCACCGCCCTGAGCCAGGCGCTGGGGAGCCGGAAGGAGGACGGGGGAACCGGCTGTCCCATCTCCTCAGTCCTTCTGTAAATTTGAAAATAGTATCAAAAACCAAGTCCGGGAACTCGAAAGAGCAGAAGGCAGCTCACAAAGCAGCACACACGGAACGGTCGTGTTTTCATAAGGAAACACTGGCCTCCCCGCCACGTGGACACGGTGCCCCCCTGGACGTGGATCCGGACGGCCGTGTCACTCGGCTTGAGTCAACTGCTGACCTTTCGGGATGAATGAAGACCGCTTGGGTATCGATTTTGTTTTGCTTGGTTTTGTGAAATGTTTAAAGCCTTATGACTTGACCCAACGCTTACATGCACATAATTTGACGAATCAGACACTTTGCCTGATGCACGTTTTTAAAGACGAGAAGGAACGTGGCCACACACGTGGGCCACTGGGGTGGGACTCGCCCTGCAGACGGGAGATGCCGGAGCCGGCACCATGGCCCGGGCAGAGGGGTCTGCAGCACGGCCTCCAGCCCGACCCCCGGGGCCAGGCGGCCCCAGGGTCTGAGCTGCCATCACAAGCATCGAGGACACCCGGCCACCCCCGTGTGTCTGCGGGTCATGCAGCCCCTGTCCCCCGCGCTTCCCTCGCGGCTCCCTCAGGCACCCGCAGCCCCCAGCCCCAGAAGCAGCCTCGTGTCCTCCTGGACCCGTCACGTCACCAACCTCTGCTCGGCCATCGTGGGCCCCGACCGGTCACATCACGAATATCCCCCAGAAAGAGAGGCCCACACTCAGCTGAGGACAGTGGACCCGAGTCCCTGATGGCAGAGGGGGCTGCGTATTGGCTAAGAGCGGGCAAAAGTCTCCGACAACAGAAAAAGATTGCAATCGTACGGCGCAGATCGATACACGTGTGTACATGTGTGTGCATGTGTGTGTGCGTGTGTGTATGCACGCATGTGTGTGCATGCGCACATGTGCATATGCACACGTGTGTGTGCATGTGCATGTGTGTGTACGTATGTATGTGCGCATGTGCGTGTGTGTGTGTGTGCGTGTGGAAAGACATCCCTGGGGCCTCTGGAGCTGTGTGGGTCACGGCCCCCACTTTTTCTCTATGTGGAGAGGATCAGACACAGAGGGACTCACTTGAAGACACTAAGAAATTATTTCTGCAGTTACCGAAACCTTAGTCTACGATTCCTCCTGATGCTTCGGGGCTGATTTTGCCCCCAGGGGACACCTGGCAATGTTGGGACACGGTTTTGGTTGTCACGCTCAGGGTCGGGGTGTGGTTGCCGCTGGCGTGAGGGGGTGCAGCGGGGGCGGAGCCCACCCCGGGAAACATCAGGCCCAAGGAGTGTGTTTTTGCTTCTGACCTCCCAGCGAGGCCCTCGGCCCCGCACGCCGGGTTTCCTGCAGGCATCTCCTGCCGGTCCCCCCGCACCCGCCCGTCCCCTCCTTCCACAAGGCAGACCGGGAGCTGGCTGCCGGCTGCCTTTCCAGGACCTTCCCCAGCCCCTTCCCCGACGGGTCCCCAGGGAGCCGGCACTCCAGCCCACCCTCCTGATTCTCTCGCCTCTAGGTGTGGCCGTGGGAGTCAGTCCTGACCGAGGCAGCGAGGTGGAGCCATCCGTGGGGATTTCCAGGAAAGCTGGAAAAAGGACAGCCTGCCGGGCATCCTCTGCCTTTGCCTGGGGCAGGGCCCGGATGGGAGGGACGGCCGCCATCCTGTGACCCCAGGAACACTTTGACACAGGAACTGCTTTGAAGACCACGCAGAAGCCAAAGGCTCCCCACCTCCGCCTCTGTCCCAGCCCCCCCTTCGACCTGCTGGGGTCAACGTCCCCAAGGATGGACCTCTCAGATGAGCAGTGTTCGAGACTGAACTTCCAGTCCCCCCGCCAGCCGGGCCCCATCCAGGGTCTCCTCCACGTCGGCGGTCGGCAGCGTCTCCCCTCGTCCCGTGGCCCCAGCCACGTGCCCTGGAGCCCGCGCTGACCTCTCTCTACCCCTCACGCCCCACGTGCAAATCCTCAGCAAATTCTGTCCTGGGGTCTGACACATACAGGGAGCTCAATTGATGTGTGCCGGACGAGCGAGTGAACGAATGAACGAATGAATGAATGAATGAAGGGGGGCCAGGCCATGCGAGGACAGCCACGGAGGCTGCAGAGATGCGGGGGGCCCGGGAGTGCTGGCAGAGCCCGGAAGCGGGGCGCCTGGCTCCCGGAATGGGAGGGAGCGATCTGGGCCGATTCGAGCCCCGTCCGCGGCCAGAGGCCCTCACAGCACCTAAGCGTCACGCCGTGCGGGGACCCGCGTCCGCAACACGATTTCCAGGCCATTCCGACGCCCGTCTGGCGCCGGCCGTGCTGGCCACGTCGTGCTCCCGACCTCACTCATCCTCCGGTCGGCGTAAGAACGTCCAAACCCGCGGAGACGTTCGACGAGATTTTACCTGAGGCGAACGGACGATGAGGACGGGAAGCAAGACCTCGAAACGCTCCAGAGAGCCACGGTTCTGAGTCTCTCTTCGGCCTTCTTGGGAATCAGGAGGGAAGAGAAGGCGGGTTACGGGGCGTGGGGGGGGGGGGGCGCGTGCAGGGAGCCAGGCAGGGACGGGATCCCTGGGTGGCTAACAGGGCGTGTGCCCCAGGGGCGGTTGCGCTTCCCGAGGTCTGGGAAAGAGGCGTTGCAAAGGCGTGTTAGCTCGGAGCCGCAGAGGCCAGCACTGGCCAGGCTCCAGGCGGAGATAAGCCTTTCGCTAAGAAGTTACGGGCCTGGGGCGTGACCACCCACCACGACCTGCCCTGTTGGGAACTTACGATCGGATCACATGGCCCTGTGTGGTTACTTCTGCCCAGGTTTATTACCATGTCTCCTTTCTCGTCCACGCTTTTGATCTCTCGTTATGCCCTCTCCCACTGGGACGCGTGGGCAGGGGCTGGAATTCGGGGCAAACGACGTGGCTTGCAAAGAGCTGGGGCTGAGACGGCGGTGGCCCAGCGGTTGGCTTTGTTTTGAAAGCTGTCTGCAAACCGCACCAAACCGTTTACGGCAGATCCCACATGAGAGGGTCCGCCTCCACCCGGCCCTCTCGGTTATCAGCCGGGAGCTGGCCACGCCCCGGGCCCAGCGCCAGCGGGACCTGTCCTGGGCCTTCTTCTGCGTCCCAATCACGTGTTTGGATTTTCAGAGCCTGGGTATACACCACTTGATGGAAAACCTGGCTGGATTTTTGACTTTTATAACTTGCAAATGGCTCCTTTTTCTTCTTAGAATAATGACCCAGGGACAGGCCCATGCTTCCTCTGTCTCAGGAAATGAATTTTGGTGGCCGGAGTTATGTGTATCTTGGTACGTTTCCTAGCAGTGGGAGCCTCTAGCTGCCGGTGTGTTTTATTTGTGTGTGTTTTTTCCTAGTGCTGTAAGTGCTTATTGGAACTGGACACAGAAGAGTTGAGTCAAGTTCCTCAAGTTAATTCTGGATATTTAATAGACAAGTTCAAGTTTTCTGCATGACCCAAGGCTGAATCACCCACACTTTGGCCTCTGCCTGGTTACAGAAATCTTAGATTCCACATAGCCACTAGATAATTTTTTACAACGAAGTCCATTTATCAAAAAAGACTCGTGGCTGACCGAGGATAACATACCCCGTGGAATGGTTCAGGATCCTTAATATATAAAGAGCTATTAAAAATCAATGAGAAAAAAAAGGAGGGAAAGCGTATTGGAAAATGAGCAGGCGATTCACAAAGAAATCCAATTACCTGTAAAAACATGAAAAGCGCGCAACCTCACTATCAGTTAAAGCGATGAAAATTGAAATAACATGAGGGTTCTTATTTTCGTTTTGCCTATCAGATCGGCAAAGACAAAAGCAGTTGGCAGAAACCGGCGGTGTTGATCATTAGCGGGGGCATGAGTTGGCCCAGGCTTCACGGGGGGGGCGGGGGGGTGGCGGTCACAGCGACTTATTGGCCAAATGGTAGACTGGACGGACAATCTTCAATAGCAATTCCACACCTAGAAATTAATCCAACCTAAAAAAAATAAGTGTACAAAGATACGTATAAAAGGATATTTGTTATGGCCTCCTTTTTTAAAAGCATGCCACTTAAAAAAATTCCCCCTTGAAAAAAAATATTTCCCTCCTGCCTCCCAAAACGGCAGTTTTCACAGGTCGACACGCCTAAACCTCCCACTCTAATGCTCTTTAAACCTCTGTCGAGCAGAGAACAAGAAAGACAACCTTCCAACTATTTTCATAACACAAGCATAACATTGGTACCGAAACCTGATGGGGATTCGGATAAATATCTCTGACAAATACCAAGGGGAAAATCCAACATGAAACAAACAAACAGAGGTCAGAAGCTCATTGAACAAATTCTACAATAAGACCAAGCCGGGTACAATACTAGGAAATATGCGAATATAATTAATCACATTAATTGACCTAGGGGGGAAGTCAAAGGATAGTTTCTATAGTTGGAAAGGCATTTGACAAAATTCCTGATAAAGCACCAAATACAATAAGAAACGCTGGAAACGTCCCTAACCTGACAAAATATATTCATCTCTGCCAGCCTCACGCCTAACAGAGAAATGCGAAAAACATCGCCACGAAAGTCAGCAACAAGCATTGCTGCCCTTGATGCTTATCATTCCAGAATTACTATCAAATACACCTAGAAGCGATAAATTAGCAGCACAAAAGTAGGAAAAAAAGAAAACGAAATCTTACTATTTGTGGATGATATGCTTATCCTCCTGGAAAACCCCGAACGATCCATCGAAAAGCTATTAGAAGCAATAAAACAAATCAGCAAGAGAGCAGACGCCCCTAAAACGTCAATAGCTTTCACACACGCATGCACACGCACACACACGTGTGCACACACTCACACACAGAAGCTATATTGGAAGGAAAAACACCTGAGTCTCAGTCAATTTTTTTAAAGATAAAATACTAGGAATAAGCATGATAAAAAAAATTTAAAGATCTATGTGGGAAAAAAAAAACTTAAAAACCGTCAAAGAACAGAAAATAAGTCCATCGTAAAGACAGGAACACTTCTAGGCATCAGTTCTCCTCGAGTTCGTTTATAATGTTAACTCGAGGCCAATAAAAATGCGAAGTCTTCGATTTTTTTCTTTGACTGGACCGGGCGATGCTAAAATTCATATGGAAAAATAAACAGAGGATATGAGAGCATAGTTCAAAGCGCCGAGCACTGAAACGGTGTGAGACCAGAAATGGGCAGACAAAGACACGGCGGCGAAGGCCCGGAGGGCCCCGGGACACTGAAGGCCTTCCCTGGCGGAAAGAGCAGGCGGCTTGAGCAAGGCGAGGACGGCCCGCGGGCGGTGGGCGGGCGGGCGGGCGCCGGCCACGACGAACTCCGACCGGGCCCGAGGGAACAAAGAAGTCACAAACGTGGCAGAAGACGACGCGGAAGGGGTCTTCCATAACCACGCCACAGGGAAGGCCTTTCTGTCACGACCAGAAATAGAAATGGGACCAAAAAAAAAAAAAAAATCCAACTCCAGAAAAATTGAAATTTTCCACATGGAAAAAAGCAAAAAACCGAAAACAAGCACCGTAAGAAAAATCAACAGGCTAATTGGGGTTTAAAGTTCTAACTCGTGAGGTCTTAGCTGCGGCTGCCCTACTTTCTAGAAATGGTGCGAATGTGGGCAGTGGAAAGTTGAAAGGAAGCAGAACGGGGGAGTCGAGGGGAGGGGGCGAGGGGAGGGGTGCTGCAGCCTCGCGCCCAGCGTCGAGCCGGAGGGTGCCGGGTGCCGGCGTCCGCGTCGGGCGCGAGTCTTTGCTCTGATGGATGAGGGCGACGTCCGCTTACGGCGCCGCCCCACGTCCTAACCCGGCGAACGCGGAACCTCGTTTTCCTTTGCGAGATACACGTCTTTACGTTACTGCAGTTAGAAAGCGGCAGGCTCTTGGGGCTTCGGAACTGGCAGAAACAGTCATCCGAGAGGACCTCGTCTAACGACGCCGATGGGACGTGTTATGGGCTGAATCGTGTCCCCCTGCATTCCCCCCCCACCCCAAAATCACATCTTGAGGTCCTGCCCCCAGCGGCTCGGTATGTGATCATATTTAGCGAAAGGGCCTTTGAAGACATAATTAAGGTAAAAGGGGTCACGGACTGGGGTAGGCGCCGGTCCCACGAGGCTGTGCCCCAAGAAGCAGAGGTCAGGACACACACGCACTGAGGGACGCACCTGGATCTCGGACCCCGGCCTCCAGGATGGGGACGGACCCCGGCCTCCAGGATGGGGACGGTACGTGTCTGTGGTTTAGCCACCCCCAGGCGATGGGACTCTGTTATGGCCGCGTGGAATCTTCAAAACAAGGGGAAACAAACCAACAGATACAGAGAACAAACCGAGGGTCTTTGGGTGGAAGTGGAGGTGGGGTGGGGTGGGCGCAGTGGGGTGCTGGACGGAAAGGGGGAAGATATGAAGAAGTGCCAATTGCCAGCTAGAGAAATGGTGGCGGGGGTGCGAGGCAGGCGCGGGGAATGCAGTCCGTCAGTCACGCAGTCAGGGCTGCGAGCGGCCTCAGGCGGGGACTGAACTCACCCGAGGGTCACTTCCTAAGGTGTGTGAATGCCCAATCACTACGTGCTGCATGCCTGAAACTAATGATGATAGTGTATGTCAACTGTAACTGAAAAATAAACTTTAAAAAAATTAAGAAAAGGAAAAAAGAAAATTGTACGTATGAAAAAATACAAAATGACACCAAAAAAAAAAAAAAACTGTCTACCTGGTTGGTGCCTGGCCCAACGTGGTGAAGCCGGCCGGCAGGAGAAGCCCTCGGCGTGGGCAGCCGTTGGGCCCACGTGGGCTTCGACGAGGCTTGTCCCCGCACATGGGGATGCAGGGGGCGGAGAGGGGGGACGAGGGGGCAGCAGGGGGAGGAGCCTCGGGGGCGGGGCCGGCAGCGCTGCGGGGGGGGGAGGGGGCGCGAGGGGGCAGCAGGGGGAGGAGCCTCGGGGGCGGGGCCACGGCAAGGTTCCGGCCCCGCACCTGCGCCCGCGGCACCCCTCCCCGTGAACCCGCCCCACGCAGGGCGGCCGGCTGCAGGACGGGCACCCCCAGATACCAGGCCTCATCCCTGGAAGCTATAAATGTCACCTGACGAGGACGAAGGGACCTTGCGGACGTGACTGTGTCGAGGGGTCCGATGTGCGAGGCTCCTCCTGGGTCACGCGGGTCCCGAGCGGAGCCACAGCTGCTGTGCTCGGAAGGGGGGCCGAGGGGGTCGGACTCGCGGGCGGGCTGGCGAAGCGACCGCAGAGGCCGAGATCGGAGCCACGCGGCCACGAGCCAAGGAGCGCGGCAGCCGGACGGGGCCGGAGCGGGGTTCCCGGAGCCTCTGAACCGAGGCCGGCCCTGCTGACACCTCGCGACGCTGCCCTCAGACCCCAGACCCGCGAGAGGAAGCGCTTCCGCTGTTAAGCTGCCCAGTTTGTGGCCGTTTCTTTTTTTTCTTTTTTTCAGCCATACAGAGAGCAATCTTAGAGTAGGACAGAGTCGAGTCCGGAGGGACTGCCCCAAAGTCCAGGAGATGTACGAGGCAGGTGGCCTTTGTCCACCTGTGTAGGAGAAGAAGACGAACCTGGGGGCGCCCGTCCTCCGCTGCTCCGACTCAGTCCCTCGGCCTCGGCGTCACCATCTGCAAAACGGGGCTGGCACGGTGGCATCCCTGTCCCCGGGGCATTCCGCGAGGACCCGGCGAGTCGGCGTCACTCCTCGCCCTGTCGGCGTGGGCTGCAGACGGCCACACTCCTGCCGCAGACTGCGCAGGTGACAGCTCGCGGGGCCAGGAAGTGAGAGCCAGGCAGACCCGGTGCCCCAGGGCTGGCAGCGTTCCCCGCTGCCTGTGCGTGAGCACGCCGGCCCACCCTCCTCACGAGAGCCGAGGAGAGAGCTCACAGGAAGTGGCCGAGCGGTCGGTGTGGACACCGGCTCCACGCGTGACCTTCAGCGCTAAGGGGACCCGATTTGGTTCTTACCTCCCTCCCAGCGCGTGTGGCGACTCTGAGACGGGCTGGACTGCGTCCCCCACAACTCATAGGTTGAAGCCCTACCCCCCACGTGGCTTATCTGGAGACGGGGCCTTCGGGGAAGTAGCTAAGGTTAAAAGAGGACACCGGGAGGAGGCCCAATCCAACACGACGGTGGCCTCGCGAGAGAGCGAGCTCTCGCAGCCTCTCTTGATCTTGCCAGACCTTGATCTTGAACTTCTCGTCCTCCAGAAAATAAATTTCTGTTGTTTAACCCACCCAGTCTTTGGTATTTCATCACGGCAGGCCTGGGTCCTCGCTCTCTCTCTCTCTCTCTCTCTCTCTCACTGTGTGGACAAGCGGGGTGCGGCGGGGCCAGGCCCAGGACCCAGGTCCCAGCCCCCTCCTCAGCACTTCAACGGAGACACCGGCATTACAGTTTACAGCCGTCGGCCACCCACACGCGGCTCATTCCAGGTGGTCACCTGAGAATGGACCCCAGTTTTCAGAGCTGGAAACTGAGAGCAGAGAAGCTCGACAAATGCCGAGCGGCCGGAGGCCTCTGCCTGCTGCAGGCGGAACCTCCAGGCGCTCCTGGCACCGTGGCCGGGGACGAGGGAGGCGGAGCGGCCTCGGATCTCAGACACACTGCTCTCTAGCCATACAGGGCCGTGGCCGCCCCTGCCTGGCCTCAGTCTCCCTCAAACGTAGGTCCCAAGACAGAGGAACCTGGCCAGGCCGGGGGACCACCTCAGACACATCCGGCCAGCGGCCTGGGTTTCTTCCCCTCCGCAGAGCGCACA
The DNA here is from genome assembly GCF_014176215.1 of Rousettus aegyptiacus. Lineage (NCBI taxonomy): Eukaryota > Metazoa > Chordata > Mammalia > Chiroptera > Pteropodidae > Rousettus > Rousettus aegyptiacus. Next base: position 118,956,226 of record NW_023416308.1, read on the forward strand.
GGGGCAGCCGACCAAACCCGGCAAAACGGATGACAGGGGCCGGAGCTGCCGGGCCGTCGGGCCCCCCGCCTCCTGCAGCCTCTGAGCGGCCTCCCTGGTGCCCCGGCGGGTCTCTGCCCCAGAGTCCCCAGCCTCCACATGCCTCTGCCCTGGGAAACCAGATCCCCCAGGACGCTAAGCCTGCGGATGCCTGTAATTCCGTGGCTAATGCTTGGCTTAATTAAGACATGGGCTCTGATGGCATTCTCGCCGATTACTTTACGAAATAGCGGGTCTGTAAGATGATATTTCCTGGTGCGCAAGGATATCACACTGAAATCTCCAAGTCATCATCTCAACACAGGAAGTTACGGGCTACCTGGGGCAGCGCGGGCCCCGTCGCACAATTGGCCCGCTGTTCCGAGCGCTATTTAAGAGGCCGAGGCGTCCCGCTCCCCGTCGGCCGGGGGCGGGGGGCGGGGGGCAGAAAGGATCGACTGAGTATTTTAGCTCTGCGCATAGACCTTCTCGATGTTTGCTTCGCTTTGATGCAAACGAGAAGTAAGCTCTGCGCATTTGAACTTGTCGCTTTATCTTTCCCAGACTTCTGTCGTGCCTCAAAGTCAGCTAAGAAAATAGTCGGCTCGAGTTCCATTAGCATTTTTCTCCGTTTCCTTCTTTGTCTGCCTTTACGCCCCTTCGTTTTAAAAAATAAGCATCATCTTTTTTTTTATAAAATCAAGAGACCAGGCTGTTTGCCATTCGGCAGTCTCTCGGGAGACGTGGCCACCAAGTGCTGGCCTCCCAGGGAGCATGCGAAGCGGAGTTTGTCCTTGGACCTGCGGACAGCCCGGCCCCCCGTCTGGTTGTCGGGGCCGTGGGGGCGGGGGGAGAAACACCTACTTCTATAAGGGAATTGAACACGCAGTTTCCAACATGAACCCCTCTCTCGGGCGTGAGGGCACCTACCCCTCGGGAAGACGTTGTCCCTTTACGTGAGATCCTGCTCTGTGTCCGATACAACCAAAATGCGACAACCTCCCGCAGCGGCTCCCTGGGTGGGTGTCGGGGGCTTTCGGGGGATCCTTTTCCGTCATCGAAACGGAATGAAACACGGGGCACCGCGGGAGCGGGCCAGCACCCCCAAACTCCTCCACCGCACAGCGCGGGGAGGCTTCACGGGGCGGACGAGTCAGTGCTTCGAGGTTCCGTCCTTCCCCAGCTGGCCAGCTGGCGTCCTCGGAGCCGCCCTGGCCAGTGTCGGGGGGGAGAAGCAGCGGCCTCCGGGCCCCGTGCGGGCGGCTCGTGGAGCGCTGAAGGATGTTGACGTGGGGGTGGGCTTTCCCTTCCGCGGTCCTCGCCGCGCGACACTCACCCCCTACCCGCCTCCCGCCCGCGGCCAGTGCCAGACTCCGACCCGGCGAAATTTGCCCACGCCCGGGAGAGTCGAGTGCGTGATCGTCCTCCAGCACGCGGTGACGATGACCACGAAGCCGGCCCGCCAGGGAACCAGACGGAGCTGACGGTGCGGGTGTGGACAGGCCCAGCACCCGTGAACCGGGGGGAGCTGGCAGTGCGGGTGTGGACAGGGCGACGACCACAGACGAACCAGGGGAGACAACAAACCCAGCCGATACTCGCCACTGCTCCTCGCTCCGGACACCCCGGAGCCCCAGCACGTCCCGCCCTCGTCTCCTAGGGACAGGGGGCCTGTTCGGACTGTGGCTCGGAGTTCGCCCTCTCCGGACCACGGCCATCCTCCCCCTGCCGCTCGCGGGCAGGCTGTCCTGCCTCTGCAGGGATGCGCGGACCCGTTTATTTATTCAGCTCGTTTCGATTTATTTATAGATTTTAATCTCCTCTTTTTGATGAGAACCGGAGAGTGGGGTGGAAGCAGCTCTTCGGGCGCAGAGGCTGGTCTGGGCTGGTCCGCCGCGTTTTCTGCTAAGCCGGGTCCCTGCCACGGGCCAGGCCATCGGGCCGGGGCGGCAGGACAGCAAAGCCATGGGCGACAAGCCCTGCTCCCTCCGGGCGCCAGGCTGGCCTGGCCGGGGCAGACACTGAGGTGAGGCGGCCGCTGCTTCCTGTCCCCTCCTCAGCCGGTGCGGGCCGATCCGCGCGTTTATAAAGAGGGCGCCGGACGCAGGACCCGCCAGCGCAGGTCGTGAGGAAACGCCCCTCCTGCACTCGAAGCCCAGACTCGTGGCTTGGCGCTCAAGTCTCTCCAGATGGGCTACTTCCCATGAGCTCTGCCTGCTCCCATTCGACCACTTCGGGCCCCTGTGGTCAACCCGCCAGGGCTGCCCCCCCTCTCATCCCCAAGCTCACTGTGCCTCTGGGAAGCTGTGGGGACCTGCTCAAGTGCCCTTATTGGCTTGGCCACCATGAGAAACCCCAGCCTCCGATGTGGGCTGCTAAGCGCTCACAGCCACCTCTGTCTCCAGAAGGCTGCGTGAGAGCCACTGGCCGGGAACATCACGCTGCAGCCACCCTGCCACAGCCGGTGCCTGACTGACCCGGGGTACGAGAAGCCCCTGCGCCTCAAGGTGGGACCACCTCTGTGGTATAATCCATGCTCCGGAGCTCCCCATGGGACCTCGCTGAGCCCGGCATTCAGCTGAGACACCACTTCGCTGAGCTCGTTTCCTCTGTCCCACGCTGCTAACTTCACTTCCATCGTCTTGAGAGCCCTCCTTCGATAAATCACGTCGATCCGAACCCTCGCCTCAGGCTCTGCGTCCAGGAAGCCTGACCCAAGACGCTGCCTTCCTGTTGCTCTGGCTCTGCTCCCCCTCTCTCCTGAGTGGAGAGAGCTCCTTCTCTCTTGTCGGGGCCTGAATTGCGTCCTCGAATATTCATATCTCGAAGCCCCAACACCCAATACCTCCGAATACGACCGTATTTGGAGAGAGGGTCTTAAAGAGGTGATTAAGATAAAACGAAGTCGTGAGGATGAGCCCTAATCCCATACCACAGGGGTCCTTATAAAAAGGGGGGATTCGGACAGACACATACAGAGAAGACCATGTGAGGACACAGACTGAAGGCAGCCCAGGACGGGGACCTCAGCGAGAAGCAGCCCTGCTGACGCCTTGACCTTGAACTTCCAGCCTGCAGGACCGGGGACAGCGAATGTCCGTCGTGTGAGCCCGCGGGCTGTGCAAACTCGCCCAGGTCTCCTCCCACAGACACTGCGTCTGCCCTTCAGAATCCAGCCGGGGTACCGTCCCAGGTCACCCGAGACAGAACGAGTCATTTCTCTGGAACATTCTCGTGCTCCTCTCAAAATGCGCCCATCAGCCTCACTTGCCTTACATTAGTCACATACATTTCTGCCTCACCCAGCGAAGATTCTGTTTTTTTAACTCGTTCGTCCTTGGGTTTTCCACACAGGCCTTAGTAATTCTCAGCCGGCGTGTGTCGAGTTAAAAGCAGGCTTGGACTGAATTCCTCGGCTCCCCAAGGCAGGCCACCTTCCTCTTCCCCAACAGGCCAAGTTCAGCGGCGACCCAGATGCTATCACAAACCGGCATGGCGCAGAACAGGATCCTGGCCGGGTCCCAAACACGGGCTCCATTTAGACGGCCCTGGGGACAGAGACGGGAACTTAAATTTCTTTCCATGCGGCTGAAGGCTTCCTAGGAAGTCGCTTGCTGAACGCACCTTGCCGAAAAGATTACAGGTGAAACCGAGCACCAAATCCATCTGGGTTCCCCGGGGGCTCCCAACCCACAGGGCTGGAGTGTCCCGAGGTGCCCCTTGGGGAGCAAGGCTGCTGCAGGCCCGCTCACCTGACCGGTCACTTGTCTGGTAGCGCGGAGCCAGGCCATGCAGCTATGTGTCAGAATCGGCAACCGCCACCCGAGAGGCTGGGTTTTTTTCTTCCTCCACGAAATGGATCTTTTGAGAGTTGCTCAAGAGGAAAAACTGTAGAAGGACGGAGCGCAGTGGGGTACCTCGGGGAAGGGGGCCCTGGGGGACACCACATGGGGGCGTTAAAAGCGGGGGATTCGCTCTCACCACACACGTCCTCCAGTCTCGCCGTCAGAGGGACGAGGTCGCAGGGGGAGACCTCTGGGAGTGACGTGGTGACCGCGGCACCCTCCATCGTCAAGAGCGAGGTCCGAGGCGGACCAGACAGGCGCCCTCCCTGCCCCCACCCTGCGCAGGACCGGGCGCTCCGCGTGGGCCGCCCGTCGGGCAGAGGGAAGCGAACCCACATCCAGGTATCGCGGGATGGAGCATGGACCCCGGCCCCTGCCAGGCCCGCCGTCGGGCAGAGGCAGGCTGCGTGCTTAAAAGGACTTTTGTGCATTTTTCTCCCTCTGAGGACCCAGGAGCCCCTTAAAAGACATCAAAAGTGTTTAGTGTGGATGTTCAGAATAAATGAGACCTTTTCTTCCCCCAGCGTAGTTGCCTTTGTGATAACAGACTTCTTACGTGCTGGATACTTATGTAACTTAAGATGAAAAGACGTTTTATAGCCTCCTGGCCCCAGCGATGGGGAGCGCGCAGCCTGCCCGCGGCTCCCGGACGCCCGGGGGCGTCCGTTTCAGGCCCAGGTGGGGGGCCCTTCTGCAGGGCTCCTTGGGGCCAACCTCCGGCTTTTCGATACTCCCAGACGACGACTTCCCCTAAAGGCACGTAAAAAATACCTTGGCGAATTGCTCGTGATGAAGGACCATGCAAGGGAGGGGGTCGCGGAGACCCGCGGAGGGTTCGCCCAGGAATTCGTTGCGTAACCAGCTTCCACGGAGGTTTGTCTACACGTTCACGGCCCTGCTCCGATCCGAGACGTTAAAACGAACTGGGCAAGCTGGGGCGGAAGACGAGAAAGTCGGAACCCCAGGCTCTGAGCGCGTCGGCCCATCTTAACGGGCCTCGGACGACCCGGCTAAGAGATGGGTCTGATTATACCCAGCACATCAGGCCGTTTTGAAGTTTAACGAACGCTTGAAAACGTTTCGCGATCCTCGGGTGAAAACGGACCGCGAACGCGGCGCGTCATTACGGGGGTCCGAGCGGACGCCTTCCTTTCCGCCGTGGGATGCCGCAGGAGTTATCTGACCTTCGCCCCTCCAGGCAGCGGCGGCTCCTGGGACGGCCCTCTGTCCCCTGCACCCGCCTTCAAACTCCCCTCGAACCCTTTGATTTCCACAGGCCGAGTCGATCATCATCAGACCTGAGCACACTTCTCGTCACCACGATGTCCGAGGAGGACGGTCTCTCTGCTGCGGACCCTCCTCCTCCTTTTCTCCGTCGTCGGCAGTATCAGTTGGGACCGGCGTGGAACCCGCCGTGCCGGACTTAGATTGCTCAGAATCGCAGACGGTCTTTCTTAAGGACCAGCCAAGGACAGGCCTCGGGTTCATCATCTCGTAGTTATTTATTCTTTTTGCTTTCAACTCAATTTGGTCTCCAGTAAAGGGATTTGAGATACACAGAGTTTCTTTTTTTCTTTTTCTTTTTTTTTTGGTTTTTGCCTTTCGATCTGCCATTTTCGAGCCGTCTTCTGCTTTTCCTTTTTTGCCCAGATCACATCCGCTGGGCGAGAAGACCGGACGGAGGACCCCGTGGGGTCTGAAGTCGCCGGCCGACCCTGCTCAGCCACTTCCTTTCTCGGGGGTGCTATGTGAAGTCGAACGATTCTTAGTTCCAAACACCGAATGGGCTGGAATGACGACGATGCTCACCGCCCTGGCGCGGTCCCTGGCCGCCCCCTCTGCCCAGGACACTTCGCCCCCGACGGTCGCCGGGTCCCCTCCTTTCCCGGGCCCAGCGCTCCGCGCGGATGCGCCCTGCCGCCCTGGCTGCGGCTCCACCGCCTCCCAGCGTCGCCCTCGACCCCTTGCCCGGCATTATTTCCTCGCGTGATTATTCCTTCAGTCGGATGTCACTGCCTGCCCCTCCGCTCTAGCGCGCAGCGTCCACCGGATGGGACTGGAACTATCTGTCAACTTCATCGCCACAGCTGTTCCCCTAAAATACTGCCTCGCACGTAACGAGAACCCGAGAAATGTTCGCGGGACGGCCTCGAGTCCCAGTGGCACAGAGCACGCTCCATCCCTTTCCGCCCGGGGTCCCCCAAAAGCAGACGCTGAAACAGAGGCGTAAGTGCCGGTCCCTCACGGAGGACCTCGATCTAGGGGGCGGCTGAGCACGGCCAGGAAGGAGAGGGAGCCCACGAAGACGGGGCGTTGCCTCTGCCATTGCTGTGGCTGCTGCTCGCTCCACCTGAGGCGTTCCCAGGGGAACCCTGCGAAAAGCATCCCAGGACCCTATTCTGGAGAAGGGGAAGCATGAGTTCCACTTCTGCTGTCAGCCGCCGCCCGCCCCCGGACAGAGTCAGCCCACAAGATGCCGGCTTCCCAGCACTTCCAGACCCTGGTGCACAAGCGCCCAGCACATGCCCACGGTGGTCCTCAGAGGAGCCCAGGGGCAGGATGCCAGAGGCACAGGTGCGTCCAGCAAGATGCACAGGTGGGCGTGGCAACGAGGCAGGTCGCCCCCACCTCCAGCCTCTGCTCTTGGATCCACGCGCTCTAACCTTCAGGGACACGGCACCATATCGCGGCCATAGGTTGGGTACGCTCGCCACACGGGGTGAATGGGAGGAAGACGAGGTCCTCCATTCTGCTGGGTGTCCCCTCTGAGCCGCCCCCTTCGCTGAGACTCTAAGAAGGCTGTCCAGCATTCTCTCAGGCTGCCGACGACATTATAAGACCAGCAGACCCCGAGATCTAGTGCTCGATGCTGGATCTCCCCAGCTATAGGGTGTGTCCTCGGTCCGAGGCCCGTGGCAAGGTCATGTGACAGCTTCCGCGAGTCTGCTGATGGACGCCGGCGGGGCACTGTGAGCAGAGAAGGCAGATCCGTACCCAAAGCAGTGTCGATTCCGGAAATAGACGAGTTCTTCTACCCCCTCCAGATCGGAAAGTTTCGACGTAATCGATTTACCCTTCAACAGCTAGCTGGCGCCCCCAAGGAATGGGCCTTAACGAAGGTTCGCCGTTTATCGCGGCCACCGAAAGGCTGGAGACCCAGCACGCATACCGGAGTGGCCGGAGAAAGGCTAGCCGTCATCCCCGGGGCAAGCCGTCCCGCCCACCCGGTCCTGTAGAGCCTGCGCTATGGGACAGGCCGTCTGGTGGGCATCGGGAGCCCACATGCCCTCCGCCCACGGATCCCACAGACCCGGTCACACGTCTGTTTTCCAGACCGATTCATCCTCGAGCTTCCAGTTTTGTTCCTGTGCAATCCGCCGCGCCGCCTGCCCACGTCCAGGAGTCTACGTGCATTCTCCTCCAGGCCGCTTCCCGCTCCGTGCAAAGGGGGCGCACAGGCGTGTTGCCTGACGGCGCCCCGCCCGCCCTCCTTCGGGGCTACGTAGAAGGAGCGCCAACGTATCGGGGTACCCCTTCTGTGAGCCATGCGTAAGCACCTTCCTCTTCCATCGGTTGGTTGCAGAGCATAAACCCATGAGATCGTGGCGGGAGGTGGCAGCTTAGGAGTCTAGATGCCCCTTCCTGTCACACGCTCGGGCCTTCCCGGCCTGCTCCACCCAACCTCCAACGCACCACGTCCGCGCATGGAGCATTGCCGCCATGCCCATGTGAACCTGCGACCTGGGGGGGTCTGGCTAACTAGCGCATGACGAACAGCTCCAGCTGCAAAGTCACTCGATGGCCCACGGCCGGGCACTTGATCTCAGCTGGAGCCGAAAGCATGCCAGGGGCCGTTTCAAATGGCGAGTCGTCCCTGTCGTTAAAAGCAGGCCTCCTCCGCTCCAGAGCGCTGCAGGCCCACGCCGAGACTCCCCGCGGGAGGCTCCTGCTCGCTCGGCCCGTGGGTGCCCGCAGCGCCACCCTGCGTGGTGAGTCGCGTGACCCCCGTGGCAGGCACGCTCGGACGGCAGCCGCCCCTGCGAGGGAAGCCTGTCTCGCCCTGGGTCCCAGTCGAAACACAAAGCCTTTCGAGCCACTCACACGGCTGGCTCGAGCCGAGTCTCCGGGTACGGTAGACACTGGCCCCAAATCCAAAGGCGTTACATGTCGTACTTCTTTCTCCCTTAGTAGCAGGAGATGCAAGGTGGCCCGCTAACTGTCCCTTTCCGCAGAGGGGCTGTCCCAGCACGCCCCGGACCCTGGGCACCTGATCGTTTCACTGATACGCGGGCCCTTGACTTCCCATGAGTTTGCCGCCCGCCTCCGGGCGTGCGTGCGTCTGACCCGGGCTCTACGGCGCCCGCCGCCCCCGCCGGCCACACCCCATCCGTGTGCGGCGCCCCGCCTGGCAGACGGGCCTCGCCTGCAGACTACGAGGCGACCGCGGCTCCCGCGAGTTGTCGTCTTGGCAGAGTTCTCCGAACGCGGCTGGAAGCAAGACCGCACACGTGTGCTGCGGAGCTTCCTGTGACCGGGTCCCCCGCGCACCACGCCCACACGGAATCGTCCGGAACGCATCTGGCTTCGGGGCTCGGGTCCGCATCCCTCACTCCTCGGGAGTGAAAAGGTGACTTTTCCGTGGCGTGGGCTTTTTGGCAGACTCTTAAGTCCCGTGGGCCCTTCTCAGCATACTCAACAACGCAAAACCTAAAATGTGCAGAATTCCAAAAGAAACCAACTGCACAAAATCGGTTCGTCCAGTATTTAAAATAAATCAATAAATCGGTGATATAGAAACAGCCCCGCTTAATGACACTTAAAATAACCCCCTGGCGGCAGTTCTAGAAACTTCTGCGATTTTAAAGGCGGACATTTCAAGATTATCTGCGACAACCATGATGTGGTTTGAAAGTTTGTCGGTGGCAAAGCCACTCGCTGTGGCACTTCCGCTGTGGTTTGTTACCTGCCGTCAAAACGACCCATCGCACCAGAGAGGCTGGAGAACGCGCAGACGGGACTTCCTCCACACGCGAGTCCACGGCCCCACGGTCGGAAGCCCCTGACTCCGGGCCATCGCCCTTCACTGTGGGGGCGTGGCTGTGGCCGCCATCACGCCAGCAGGTCACGGGGCCGAGACGACCCTCGCCGTTCCGCCACACGCCTCGGCCCGCAGGACGGACCCCCCTGACGGCGGGGAAGACTCACGGAGGCGGACAGGTGTGTTCACGGGACGGAGCTTTAACTTAGCGTGGCCTCGTGAGGACGGCTCTGCGTGTCGACTGACAGGGGACCACCAGAGGCCAGTTTGACCCAGAGGGGACATGAGCTCCTAGGGGAGGACACAGAAGAGTGGGAGCCCCTCTCCCTGACGAAGGACCCCGGTGTACGGTCCAGGTTTGACCTTCCCAGGTGGGAGGCAGACGAGGAGCCAACCTGGCGGCTGTTTCGTCAGGATTCGTGTCGGAGGCGAGTCCCCATGTGACTGGAAGCTCCAGGCCGGGCGAAGGAGGCGGGTACCCCGCCCCGCCCGGTGCAGGGAGATGCGGGGAGATGCTCAGTGGTCCTCGGGGGAAGTGTCTGACTCGGGTGGCTGGGGGATTGTGGCAGAGGGCACAGAAGAGCCGGGAGAGGACAGCAGACACACCCCTGCCCGCCCGAGGTCTCAGGCCCGGAAGCCGAGCGTCCCGAGGATGGACGTGCCATCCTCCAGCAAGGCCCCTACCCCGAAACCTGCAACGCCGTCGAGCCATAAGATGCGATAACAACAACAAATAAAAGAGCTTCGTGCCTCCTGCTCTCCTCTCGGCCACACACGCCCTCGACCAATTAAAAATTAAAGGCCACATGCGCCCTCCCCCGGCCCCCGCCCCGAGGCCGGCTGAGGGCCGAGCAGGCCAGGCCCGGCCACAGACGGAAACTGCCCGGGAGGGGATCCTGTGGTCTGCCCTCCGAAGCGAGCCCGTGTGCAAATTGGCAGGTGGAATTTGCGCGCGGAGATAAAAGGCTGCATCTGGGACTTTGAAAAAAAGTTGTTTAGATGTTTTTATTGAGTGCAGAAACAAGAGAATGGAAAAACAATTACATTAATAAAAATTATACGAATTAACTTCGAAACCGCGGTCGCGTTTGAAAGCTACGACTTCCACCGAGGTCCTCCCAACGGAATTTTACGAGCTGTTTTTTCTTTCATTTTTAAACCCCGCTCAGTGAAGAGCCTTCTAAATTGCTGTTAACCGCATCATTTTCAATCCCTCGACCGTGATTTCCCCTGTGCTGGGGGAGGCTCCATCTTCCAGTTTACAGACGGGCGGCGTCAGCTGTTGGGCCCTCGGGTTCGTTAACGCGAGCCTGCAGAAACTGGGCAACAGTGACCAAAGTCCCAAGGAAGGCCTGATGCTGTTAGCCCCTCCGGTTTCTCGGTGGCCCCTCTCCAGGTCCCACCCCCACCCTTAACCCAAAAACATGGAGGAGGGCGAGAAAAATCCCATTCATAGCAATGAAATGTTTGAGACTAAGGGGAGCGCCCTGGACCGAATGTCTGTGTCCCCCAGATTCATACGGTAAAACCTCACCCGCTATGCGACGGTGTCGGGAGATGGGGCCTCCGTCAGGCGACGTGGTCGGAAGGGCGGTGCCCTCAGGAATGGGGTCAGATCGACAGGAAAAGCAGCGGCGGGCGCTAGGACTCGGCGGGGTCTAGACACATTCGGAAGGTAAAGCCGGAAGCACTTGCCGGCGACTGGACCTGGGGTGGGAGCCCCGGATGGCTGCTGGGTTCGGGCTTCACCAGCTGGAGAAGTGGGGCTTCCGTTCACCAGGATGGGGAGCCCGCGGGGGAGGAGTTCGGGACTTGCGGACATCTTTCAGACGTTTCCGGAACGTCGGGTCTGGAACGTGTGCTACCGGCCAGGGCACAGGTCGAATAGCGTCCCGTAAACGAATGTGGGGACCTGGCAGGCATCCTGGCTGGACAGCCCCACGTGGGGGTGGTCCGCACGGAGATGGCTTTTCCAGCCCCGAACCTGGACAGGCAATGACAGGAGAGAGACGGGACTGAGTTAGCGCTGACCGTGTGGCCCAGGAGACAGACTCAGGAGGCTTACAGTTCGCGACGGGGGCCCAGCCACTGGTCTTCAGTCCGCCCGAGTCTCAGGGGGCGGCCTTCACTGGCCATGACAAGGTGGAGCCCCGTCCTGCCATGCCAAGGATGGCCCAGGGACCCTTGGACACGAGTCCCACCCCCAAATGTCCCACCTTGCCCAGGCGCCACGCCGTCAGAGGACCTGTCACTTTTCTGGGTGCACACAGGCGACAGAGCACGGGTCTTTCTCCCTCTTGGGGTGCCCCCCCTTACGCAAAGCCCCAGGCTTGCTGACCAGGTCCAGCCACCTCCAGTTCGGGCCAGATTTCGGGCCCTGGGTGAAAACCCGAGACTCCCCTGGCCTGTGAATCATTTCAACGCTTTTCTAAAACCAGAACGAATTAACCGCCCCCCCGCCTCAGGGACCCAGTACGGCCGGCCTCGAGGACCTGCTTGCCCTCTGGGTGGAGGGGCAGAGAAGGGAAAGATGGCTCTTGCCCCTTTGGGTTTAGCGAGAATGCAGATTACCACCACGAAAATCACCCTTCCACACACGTCCGTCCGGCTGCCCGAATCATGAAAAAACACCGTATCCATCAAGGAATAAACAATTCTCCCGCTTAATCAACTGCTACAAAATATATAAAAATGGGGGACGTGGTAGAAGTAACAGGGAAACCGCACAGACACCGGGGTCCAGGAGACCTGGCAGGGCCCGGGGCCGCCTGGGTGACGGTCTGGTTAACGGCCACGCGCCCACGTCACCGTCCCAGCTTTGACAGACCTGTCGCGGTTACGCGGGACGGCACGGGGACTCTCCCACTATCAAAGATGAGTCTTCAACAAAACGTTTGTTTAAAACGTTTTAAACATAAGCAGAGACCCTCAGCACTTAGAAAAGAAAAAAAAAAGTGTCTACGGCAACCAAGTAGGGTTCACTCCACGGAGTCGGTGGCCATATACAGGAAAATGATTTATCCTATTAGCATGAGAAATAGTAAAAGGTCATTCAATGGTCACGATGGGTGTCAAGGAAGCATTTGAAAGCAGTCACTATTTAAAAATTCGTAGGACAGGTTTTATTCTAAACATGATGAAAGTTGTGGATTTAAACCCGAAAGCCACTGTTCCTTAAGTGATGAGTCATTAGCATTAAAAATCGGAATCGTTCCTGCCGAGTGCCCCGTTGAGTGACCACTCTTAGTTTAATGTAAAACTAGAAATGTTGGTGCAAGCTATTTAATAAGAAAAATAAATGACATGGACATGCACGGCTGGGCGGCATACAGTATCGACTTTGTTCTAGTCGTGATTACAGAACTAGAAAGGCCATCGAAAGTGGCGGCGAATTAATTCCGGAGGAGATGGCGCACAGGAAAACACGTTAACGAACAAAGAGCATCTCACGTGAATATCGCGGGGCTAGAAGACGCATGGAAAACAGGAGATCTTAATAACAATAAAGAATCAAGTAGTCGAGTAGCCATTTATTCGGGGACAAAAAACACTTGCTCGAAGGCCATGGCCTCTCTAATAGGAGAAAAAACAGAACTTCTCCCACTCCCGTCAGGGAGGAGCAATGTAAGATGGCAAGCCAGTCCCAGGAACACACGAGAGCCGACCGCTAACGACTCAAAAAAAATCTGTAATCCGCTTGGTAAACGGTGGAGAGCCTGAAATCCGCCACGTGGGAGTGTTCACACCACGGAGCTCAGCAAAAGCCACGGAATCGGGCCTTTCGGTCAGGACAGCCGGTTTTCCTGCCAGGGCATTAAACGGGCTTTTTATTGGTATTTTATGTAGTGTGATCAATTGTGAAAACCCGAAATTCCTGTCGAAGGGAGTATGCGCGGGCCCGTGTGTGCACGCACGTACGCGAGCGTGTGGGCGTGCACTCTAAACAATTACAGGTGAAAGGTTTTTACGTAAAAATTATTTTAATTTAAAACGCTCATGTAAAAACGTTAAAGTTAAAAATAAAAACCTGCGTATGAACACGGAGTTAAGTCTGACGGTGATACCGAAGCCGCTTGTGTTTGTCTTTTTTTGCTCATTTTTATGCTCTGTCATAAACATGTATTACTTGAATGATGAGAAAATACGTGTTTCCTTTGTCTCAGATTTAGTTTAAGAAGCTAGAAGAAAACAGAATAGCATTTTCCCCATCTGGGTACAGAAAACAAAATCTGACTAAAGAAAATGGAAACATCCCATTGGAGACAAGACACAAGGGTTTGAATATGATTAAAAAAAAAAAAAAGGAAAAAAGGAAACCTCTTATGTAATCACGTGTGTGATAAAATAGAAAAAAACGACAGCGTTGGGGAAGCGTGATCAGCCTAAGCAAAAAGCCGACTCTCCGTGGAGATGAAGTGTGTTGCTATGAACGACACAAGATCGATATCCAGTTTCGACTTAACAAATAATCGAGACGAAGAAGAAAATATAATTCACACGCCAGAAAATTCAGATAAATCAGCACATGGAAAAATGCAAAGCTTCTTCGCCAGCAATGAAAGAAATAAACTCTAAAAAATACAAAGCATCATAAACCCCCGTGAGCCCAGCTGAAAAAAACTAAATCATAAGACTCTGTTGGGGGCGGGGATTAAGGGAAAAAATACCCCCCCACACACACCCTGCCGGGGCCTGCCGAGGTCTCTGTCAGTCTGAGTGTCAGGACAGACTCCAAGTGTCCTGACAGCCTTTTTGTCTCAGGGAGGGAAAGAAGACGAGCTATTTATGCTTTTTAATATCCCGTTAGGAAAATAGGTTCTGAGGCAGAGTTTCCGGAACCCTGCGAAAGAATGTCACTGCATGTGACATGAGACGTGTTCTGGTCACAAACGGGCACAGGTCTGGACTGCAGAACTTCTCAGTGCCTTTGCGAATGTGCCCTGTGATCTCCCGCGCGTGGAGTCTTTACCCAATTAATCTGACCTCAGACTCTTCTTTCTTGGACGATGCCATTATTGACATCCCACAGAGCACTAGGCTACTGGAAATCGCGTTGGGATTAAGCGAAGCGTCTCATAGGGGATGCTATTTACAGAAGTGGAAAATGGAACACCCTGGGCTGGCCCCAGCCTAGGACAGGTTACCCCACCAGCTGCGTTTAGAAAGACTCCTTGGAGGGTGAGTTCCCTCTCGTCTGCCAGTGACACAAGCAGGCTCTTCAGACTTCTGCTTGAAGCCACTACGCAAAGACGGGAACAGAAATCGAGCCCTGTAGCTCACCACCAGGGTCACCACCGCTCAGGGGTCTCCACTGAAGTGAGAAACGGACCGGACTGCTTTATCTCTAGTCCAGAGACGTTATCTAAAGTCACATGGCCTGCTGAAGTCCGTCCGGAAGGTACGCTTGGCGCTCCGTGTCTGCAGAATCCCTTTAGCTTTAGAAAGGGGAAATGACGGGAGCTGGGTCTCCAGCGACGGTGTCGGCTCGACCCCTGACCCCCCAGTGTCAGCTTGACCCCCGACCCCTGACCCCACCGGTGCGCGAGTTAGGGTCGGAGGTGTGCGCTGTGTGAGCTCGTTCATGGCTTGCTCAGTCTCGGGCTCTGCTGGTTTGCTGGCCTCCAGTGCCCCAGCAAGCTTTCCCATATGAAAACGGCCAACCTTCTCCAAGCCAGACAGAGGGGGAGACGGGATGCACCCCAATCCGGTCACATAGCGGGGAAGGTCGAAACAAAGAAACAAGGATAAAACCAGAACATCGAACGCTATAGAGATGCCAACGTATAACGTATATTCACAGGGCGACGGGGGTGGCCGCAGGCCCAGGGGGGCCTTAGAGGCGCAGAGAGGGCGGGAACCCCCGGCTGTGGATAGTGACACCCCCGCACCCCCACTCCATCCCCCATCCCACCCATCACTCCCCTGTGCCTCCCTCACCCCACCCTGCCCACTTCCCATATTACACACGCACACGCACATGTACACATGCGTGCATGAACATGCACACACACTCACACATACACACAACACTCATATGCACACGCGCGTGCACATATAAACATGCACACACACATGCACACATTCACGCACGCATGCACACGTGCATGCACACACAGTCTGTCTCTCAGCAGCCTCACGCTGGTGATTTAGGAAGCGAGGAAAGTGTGTAAAGCGGTCACTAGCCAGAAAAAACCCACGCGCTCCTGGCCGCATCCGAATGACCTCGGCCATCAGCAAGATCTTTGGGGATGAACCCTGAACCCAGAATAGCCATCCCTTGGTCCAGCGTACCCGTGCAAAGCCCCACGCTGCGCGGGTGGGATGGGCCCCTCCTGCCTTACGAGGCTCACCTCGGGGGCCTGGGTGACGCCAGAGGCCACGTTTAACAGAAACAAAACCCGCCGGCACTGTGCGCTCAGAACCAGACGGTGCGCAGACCAGTGACTGGCGCCTCCAAATCCAAAGGCAGCCATGACGGGGCTGGTGTCCCCGGGCCTGGCGGACACAGCCTTCCTGGCCGGTCCCGGCCTCAGGAGTCAGTGTTCGCAAGGCCAGCTTTGGTGGCTGCCTCTGGGGGTCACAGGCAGAGGCTTGTAAGTGTATCACATCAACTGCCTGATCCCTCAAACCCAAATAACAGGCCGAAGCCACAGAATCGTCTCCCAGACAGAGGCCTCTTGCCCAGCGCCCCCGCAGACACCGAGGAGGTAGAGGGCCGGCACCCTCTGCAGAGGGGAACGCCCTCGTCCCCCGCATTTGCCAGGGCCCCTCAGTGGTCTCCTCTCTCTCCTGTTCATGTTCTTTGGAGGGGGTTTGTGCACTGGAAGTCAGGGTCCTGTGGCCAGCGGGGACACCGGCAGCGGCTGAGGGCACCGGGGTCCGCCAGCCGGGGCGTCACTTCCCAGGGTCCCCCGTGGTCCTGCACTCTCATCCGGGCACCTCAGCCAGCGGCGCTCGGCAGCCAGGACCCTCTGCGTTTTTACGGTTTTCCAAGAGCTGCAGGCTCTGGTCTCTAGTGGAAAACCTCTGGACGACAGAGACCACGACTCAGGCATGTTTGGCCTCCATCCAGCTGCCCCCAAATAGCTGACAAACAGGGCAAGACTCAAACCAAGGCCTTGGCATGTAAAAGGATCTGACTGCCTGTTTCGGGAGCTGCAAAGACCTGCCATCCTTCTCCTTCTCCCTACCTCTGGCGGGTCGAATGCCCCCCCCCCCTTAATTAGATGTCCACCACCCAGCCACCAGAGCCTGGGAACACGACTTTATTCAGAAATAAGGCCCTTGCAGAAGCAATCAAGTTAAGGGTCTTGAGACAAGACCATCCGGGATCATCCAAGTGGGCCCCGAATCCAATGACGAGTGCTGTTCTAACGGACAGAAGAGAAGACACCCAGAGGTGAGGGCCGAGGGAAGGGGGAGGCAGAGAGTGGAGGGATGTGGCCACAAGCCAAAGGACGCCCGGAGCCCCGGAAGCTGGAAGACGTAGGAAGGACTCTCCCCGGAGCCACCGGGGGGGGGGGGGGGGGGGGGGCGGGGAGGAGGAGGAGGGAGCAAGGCCCTGCCACACCTGAATTTCGGACTCTGGTCTCCAGAGTGTGAAGAACAAATGTCTGTCCTTTTGAGGCCCTGGTGTGTGGTCCTTCGCTTTGGCAGCCTGGGACTCGCCAAGGCCAAAGAAAGTGAGGCTCGTGCTGGAGGGATGGCCACCCAGCCCAGCCACCCGCCCCGGGGAGCTCAGGGATCCTCAGCCTGCCGGCCCAGCTGCCACACTGAGGTTGCATTTTGCTTGAAAGCTTCCAGCTTTGTCTTTGGGTCAGAAGGTGACTAGACACCTCGGTCGAGAGCGGCAAAGGACTACGGATGCCCAGAGACCCGGGGGCAGGAGGGCGCCATCCGGGCTGGCGGGTCCAGGAACCCTCCCTCCCCAAGAGGCTACAACCTGTACCTGGGGTTTAAGCCAGCCTCCCCGTCCCCTTCCCGCCCCCTCCCCGACCCTGACTGCAGCAACACCCTGAGGGCAGGCTGTGTCCTGCCGCGGGCTGACAATGCCAGCAGCTCCCACCCAGCAGCTCCCCCCCAGCAGCTCCCGCCCAGCAGCTCCCACCCAGCAGCTCCCACCCAGCAGCTCCCACCCAGCAGCTCCCGCCCAGCAGCTCTCCGTCTGTGGTTTTTGACAATTACGCCTCCTCTTTCCTCCCAGCTGTGTCGCTGGCCCGCCCCTTGGGCCGATTTCACCCGCAGTTCCTCCCCTCTGTGCCTGAGCAGAGAGCGGCAGCTCCTTTGTGCAGTAAGCGACATGGACATGCTCGGGGCCCCATCCACCCAGAGACCTCTCCCACCCGTAGGACCCAGCCCACTGACTCTATCTGTCCCTCAAGCTTGCATCGACATTCATGCCCTTAATGAATGCGCTTCCTTTTTAAATCAACTTTCTGATTCTTTGTGCAGGGTGAGAAGGAAGACGATTAATGTGGTTAAGCTTTTTACAAATGCATTTATAAGTGCATTCTAAGATTTAAATCTCACATCCACACAGCTCAGGAGAAGTCAGCAAATACAAGTGAGTTTATAGACCATGAAGCCATTTTAAAACTTCTCTCTCTGAATATAAAGTGAAACGTTTAATTAATTCCACATACAGCATGCATCACATGGCTCGAGAACAAATATATACATGAATGAAAACATTTAAAATGCCTTGATGTATGCCTGGCCCTGTGCTAACTGCTTCACACGAATTACCTTAATTACTCTTCCCAGCTGCCTCAGGAGAGGCACAGTCATGTCCCGCTTTACAGACAGGGACAGAGATTTGCCCAAGTTGCACAGCCACTGGCAGAGGCAGGTCTGTGTGTGACACCCTCGTCCAGTCCCACAAACGTGGTGGCAAATTTCCCGACATCTTGAGAAAGAAGGGACTTGCTGGTGCGTGAATTCTTGGAGAAGCAGATTCCTACCCTGATCAGCGGGAAAGGCCTCTGGCACGGTTCCGAAGGCGCCTGGGACACATGGGGCCCAGCCCAACACTTCGGGGTGTGGGTCCGACAGCTACCAGCGCCGTGAACTGGATAAAGTGACTGTGCCCGTTTCCTCACCCGTGTTGTGCATGTGGGGGGCGGGGGAACCCCTTGTAGAAGAAGGGAGGAGATGAGGGTGCGGACCTGAGCGAAGGCTTTTTCTCCAAACCCTCCCGGAGACGGGGTTCGGAGCAAAGGGGCAGGCTTCCCTTACGCTGCGAGGCTAGGGCTGTTCCCAGCAGCCTTCCCTGCCCCCACGGCCATCCTGCCTCCCAGCAGCACTCTGACCAAGCCCCAGTGCCTAGAGGTGGCAGCGTCAGGAGGGTTTTCAGCATTCCTCTGACTCAGCCAAGCCTGGGGCACCACCATGGGCCCCAGGAGGCAGAGGCCAGCGTCCTGTTGGTTAAGGCCAGCTGCCCAAGATGCGGTGATGCACTCCATTCTTTATCTTGAGCTGCCCCTCCGAGAAAGGACCCTTCGTGACTTTTTAAAACATAGTTATGGCCAGCTTATCGGTGCCGTCCTCTGTGCTAAGCCTGGCCTGAGCCACAGACCGAATCTGAATAATAAAGAGAAGAAAACGGTCGGACAGCTGCAGCTCCTTGTCGGTTCTCTGTCACTGCTGGGAAATCATAATGGTCACCGGTCCGGTTCGGTCACGTTCCTCAGATAGTCACCCTATTTGCGGATGGCAGTGAGTCCTGGGCACGCTTCCTGCCTGTCTTTACAAATGAATATGCCAATACGCCAACACTGAAACTCTCCTTATTACGTAAAAAAAGTACTCCGCGGACACTTGGTCAGCGACAGGCCATTCGTACGCCCGGCGTGGACCGCCCAGGCACTGTGGCGGGACCCTGCGTCCGCGCTCCGCGTCCTGGGAGGTCCGCATGCGCGCCGGAGTCGCGAGTGCGCGCCTTCTCCAAGCCTTACGGTAAACGCGGCGCGCGGAGCAACCACGTGGCGGCAGAACCGAGGCCGGGCGGGAATGCGCGGAATGCGCGGAGTGGCCCCGCGCTGCTCGTGAGCCAAGGCCCTGGTGCCCGCAACGCACGTTCTGGCCTCTCCTCTCTCCCCTGCCCCGCAGCACCCCAGCCCCGGACCCACCGCCCAGGACCGCAGGGGCAGGTCGAGCCCCGCACTAGCACGCGGGCGAGGCTTGGAAACCGAGCGCGGCCCATCCAGCCCCTCGGACCCCACGCGCCCATAACTCCCAGCGGGTCCAAACCCGTGTTCCCCCACCAGTCCCGGCGGTGTGAAACCGAGGGGCGCACAGGGAGGGTTGCAGGGCGTTAGGTATGCAACCACCCTCCTCGCACCTGAAAAAAGTCCCTCCCCTGCCCCTCCTGGCAAGTTTCCAGGGCCCCAGAACTTGGAAGAGCCCCATAATCATGACCCCCCAAACGCCACCGACTGTCCCTCCATCCACCCCCAGGGCGAAGGACGGAAAGTCGCGTGTGGCAAGGGCAGAACGAAGCCTACGAAGGCACCAGGATGCGGGGTCCTCCCTTCGGACAGTCTCCAAGCGACGAGCGACGAGTCCTACAGGCGAGGGAGGGGCCTCGAGTTCTTCCCAGCGGGCAGGGGAGCGCCGCGGGGTCAACTGGGGCCTTAGAGCAGGTCCTCCTGGAAGGTCCGGTTCCCACCAGCGGCACGTGTCCGTGGCCCCGCGAGTCTCCGTGGCACTGCTCCGGTCACGGAAGACGCAGGACGGACATGGCCTGCTAGGCCATTACCCCCCCCACACACACCCCACCCCGCCTCCCGCCCGATTTGCCTTAGTGTAGGTGGTCATTTTGTCAACCTGGGCGCCCACTCCGCGGACACTTGGTCAGCGACAGGCCAGGAACATAGCCAAGAGGCCAGGAGACTGCCGGTGGGGTTGGGGTTTTGCGTTGCTCAGGCACCAGGTGATGCGTTTTGAGAGGCGGAGGTCAGGAGTTAGGAGCTTTCACCCCCAAAAGTGCACCTTCTCCCTCGGAATCCCGGAGGCAGGGGAGCCGGCTCCCCCTCCCCGCCTCCCTCCGCCCCCCCCACACACGCCTGTTGGAGCGTGCTTTTAACTCCCGCGCACACCTCGCCGAAGGCCTTCAGAGCTGTGGAGGGTGTCCCGACCCTGCTGCAGCCTGCCGGACAGACGACCGGGGCTCGGGGGACGGGGGTAGTCTGTGTGTGGGCTGAAATTAATTGATCAGAGGCGGGAACGCACCTCTGCGGCTTGGGGCGGTGGGAGGTGCGGCTGCCCCGGTGCCCAGCTCATGACTGTCCTGGGTGGGCGCCAGGGTCAGAGGCCGCAGCTTGGGAGCGCGGGGGATCCGCACCGCCTAGGCCCGGCCGAGCTACCGCAGCATGTAGACCGCCACGCGCGCCCCGAAAGAGAGCTGTGTGGGGGAAGGGGAGCCCGAGAGTCCCCGGAACCCCGCGGCCCTCATTCGGAAGCTTTTTCCAGGACGACTTAAGGGCTTAACAACGGAAAACTCGCGGAGCCGGAGCCAAGCCCTTTCAAGTCGCCGCCAGGTATGCGGCTGCAGGTGACCCCACCTGGACGCGCCCGCCCGTCCCCCGCCTGTCCTCTCTGGGGAAGGCGGGTGCGGGGGGTCCACACCGGTGGAAGATTTCCACTGGGCCCTGCACCCTCTCCCCAGAGCCCCCCCGCGAGGCAGCGCGCAGCCGCGGTACGTTCCAGGGTCCGCGCCGCGGCGCGCGGGTTGCTGAATGAACGCGCTCCCTTCCCCCGCTTGAATGAAGGTTCCCACAGCCAGGGACGGTGGCGAACACGCCTGCCGCGGAATTCGCCCTCTCCGGGCCGACGATCCGCCCTGACCGTGTCACCCCAGTGGGGGCCCAGGGGCCGAGGACAGCGGGAAGGTGATTGAAGTTACTTTTGCATTTCCTTTCCAACCAACGTGGTTTCCCTGCCGATTGGGCCGCTGGCCCTTTGTCTCCAAATGGTCACCAAGAAATAAGCGCAGAGCACTTTAAATGAGCCCAGAATTCGCAGTTCCTGATTCGTGGTGGGTTTTCTAAAGGCAGTGCAAAATTAAAACTGCAGCAGAACAGTTTTTAAAAGTTGCTTTTCTCTTTGAAAAACAATTAAAATCAAAATGCGTCTTCTACTCTCCTAAAAGCTACAGCCCTCAAGGGCTCGGGCCGTTGGCCCCCTCCAGGGCTCGGAGGAACGCAGATCTGGGCTCCCGGTGGGGGCTGGGCGGCCGGCGCTCCCCGCCGGGCCCCACATTCCAGCGCCTCCCCCTGCGGGTTCCTGGACGGTTCTTCACGCTCACTGGCGGGGCTTGCACTTTTGCGCCCGTCCCTGAGCGGGGAAATCAACGAAGTTCCTCGTTGAGATCTGCCCGGTCCGCCTAGTAACAACGCCGCGCCCCCATTGGCTCATGCTAATTCCAGTTTCCTCTGCCTTTCTCCCGGGTTGAGGGGGAAGCTCCCTCCTAGACCCGGAGCCCGATTTACCAGAGTGGGCGAGCCTCTTTTTGCCCCGCTGCCCCCCACCGTGTCCGGCCCACCTCGGCCGGTCAGGGACGCACGCAGGGCTTGAGCCCTTCGGGACAGAAGCCGCCGGGCGATAGCGCGCAGCCCCATAAATCATCTGGCGGCCGCCCGGTCGGGATTTTATGAATGAAAAAGCAGCCCAGCAGCCCTCGTGCGCAGGCTGATGCTGCGAGGCTGCGGCGTGGCCGGGGCCAACGCGAGCGTGGGTGCCCGGGAAGGGGGACGCGGCGGTGGATGCTCCCTATTCGGGCCACCCACGACTTCCAGGGCGTGAGCCGGGAGGTCGTGGACCCTGAATTTTAGTAACCTTAATTCCCGGCGGGGGAGGGGCCGCGGGAAGAATCAGTTCTAAAAGCGGGGGTGTCTTGCCTTGGTGCTTGCGCCCTTGAAAAACGGAGGGGGGCTTTTTTTTGTCGGTTTTCTTTGAGCCTTTACTGCTAGGGGATACGATGGTTTCATGACACTAAACTGGATTCAGAGGATAGTAAATGAGCAGTTTTCTTAATTTAAGGCAGGTAGAATAAAAACTAAAAAATATGTTAAGGTAGGATAAAATGTCCTTTAAAAAAAAAAAAGCACTAAAAAGACCGAATCTAATAATAAAACACTTTATGCATTCTTTTATGTCTCTTAAGTTTGCAAAAATATTAGGGACCCTCTCATATAACCACGAACATATATAGATTTTGTTTAAAATGATCAGATCAATAAATCCATTTCCTTAATTTATAATTGTCCTAATTTTTGTCATCCCCTGCCGCCCCTGCCTCAGGCTCATAAATGCAGCCCTGGGCAGATTCTTAGGGTGAAAAGATGCCCACACTTCCAACAGAACCAATTAGGAAACTTCCGGGGGTCTTGTCCCAAGCAGAGAGGCGACTGATATCTCCAGCGACTTGATTTATTTTTTAATTTAAAAATGAGACAGGACAGAGACCACTGTTTTTGCTGCCTTCCATTCGGGGTGTTTTTCTAGCATTTAAATTGCCGGGAGGGGTGGGTAGGAGTTTGGGGACCCCTGCAAGGATGGGCTGGCCAAGGTACGAAGACAGCCCGCAGATCCTCTGGGCGAGGAAGACAGGATGAAGGAAATGCCGGCCACCATCTTGGGCTGCTGCTGGAATTTTCAGGCATTTATTTTATTTTATTTTATTTTATTTGTTGAGCGAGCGCACGCTAGACTGAAATCTCTTAAACGTTTAGGGTTACCCCGCTGGGCGTTTGCAACGACCCCCCTGGGCGCCGGAACGAAGCCTCCAGCGGGGTTCTGGGCTCTGTCCCGTGTCTCTGAAGGTTAAATGGTTCCTGAAATTTACACGTGTTAATGAAAATGAAAGAAGATGTAGACGCTGAGATTCCTTGGCCGCCTCTCCGCCCGTGGGTGCCCTCGTGGCGTTCTCGGAAACGCGCCCATTCTCCCGGCTCGAATATAGGGTGTCGCCAAGTCCGGAGAGTGCCCCCCCTCCATATGGTCTCCCCCCAGCTGCGTGTGGCCGCCCGCCCTCCTAGTTGTCCCCCTCTGCAGGCACCTCCACCCCACCCCCAAATACCGGGGACCCATTCCAAGAGAACAGCCCCCCCCCCCGCGCTGCACCCCTCTTCCACCGAGGGGAGAAAGGCTGCCTCGGGGCGATTTGCATTTCTATGAAAACCGGGCTCCGGGGGCCACTCCACCGCGGGGCTCTACCCCTCGCCGCTCCCCGGCGCTCGGCGCCCGCGCCCCCTCCCCCTGAGCCCGCCCCCTCCCATTCTCCGCCCGGCTTTGATCTCTGCTGAACAACAGTAACGTCACACGGACTACAGGGGAGTTTTGTTAGAAGTTGCAAAGTCCTGGAGCCTCCAGAGGGCTGTCGGCGCTGTAGCAGCGAGCAGCAGCGTCCGCGCGCTCCAGAGAGGGGCAGAAGAGCTCGAGGGAGCGCAGGGCGCAGCAGCCGCAGCCGAGCGCGGACCGAGTCCCGACCCACCGTCTGCCCCAGGCTGCCCAGCAGAGCCCCAGCCATGGCACACCAGCTCCTGTGCTGCGAGGTGGAGACCATCCGCCGGGCGTACCCCGATGCCAACCTCCTCAACGACCGGGTGCTCCGGGCCATGCTCAAGGCGGAGGAGACCTGCGCGCCCTCGGTGTCCTACTTCAAGTGCGTGCAGAAGGAGATCCTGCCGTCCATGCGGAAGATCGTGGCCACCTGGATGCTGGAGGTGCGGGGCTTCGGGCGGCTCTCCGAAACGCTTTTCCTGCAACTTGTTGCCCTCACTCACATTTCTCCCATCTCGCTCCCATTTCCCCACCCTAACTTTGAAGTTTGCCGGGGTCGTGATTTTAAAATATATAGATGTGGTGGGTATTTTTTTGAACGAGGACGGGGCGGGGGCGTTAGAAATTCCTTTTCCTGAACGGGGTGGGGCGGAGCGGTGGGGAAGGGGTCCCTTCGGGGAAAGGCAGTGCCAGACGCACCCCAGTTGGCTCGAGGGTGCGGGCCGGTAGGCTGGGCGCTCTTTGTGGCCCCCGCTTGCGCAGCCCCCGCCTGCGCCTCTTCTCTCGGCCCCCGAGCCGCCCGCTCCTGGGGAAGGGGGCACAGATTTGATTTTTTAAATTAATATCCATGGACACGTATGCAAGGGCCGCTCGTGCCAGTATTATGCGCCATCTTTGTTCTTTTATTGCAAAGCAAAAGTGCTTATTAATAATTGGGGGCAGGGTGGGGGCGGGGAGCGGCCGGCTGGGCGCTGGGGCCGGGGCGAGGGGCCGTGCAGACGCCGGGAATCGGCGGGAGGGGCGCGCGGACGGAGCGCGGGTAGTTTTGGGGGGACCCCGCACGGGAAGGGGGGCCCTTTGTTCAAGCAGCGAGTCCCGGGGCGCCCTGCACGCCCAGCCTGGGCCAGAGAGCACGCCGCGCTGCAAGGTCGCGTGGCCCCCAAGACGCTGGGAATTGACCCTCGTCTGCAGGGGTCTCGGCTTGGGGGACCTGTCTGGAGCGAGCCAAGGGCTCAGGTCACATTTTCGGGCTCTCAGTGTGCGCCTGGGGTGCCGCAAGTATTTTAAAATAATTTTTGAAAGTGCAGCGTGGTGCCCTTGCGAGAGTGAAACGGCGCTCGCGCCCAGGGGGAAGGGGGCACCCTGAATTTTAATTCCTGGGGCTCTCCCCGAAGCCTTCGACGAGCTCTCGACCCTTGGATTGGGTAAAGGGCCGCCCGAGGGTCATTTTCAGGTTTTTTTTATGTACCCAGTTATTTTTTTTATATTTTTAAATATTTTTTGAAAAGATGACGTCTGGGGAAATGCGGCGCGGCGGCCTGGGACGCCACCTTTGTGTCTCGCAGGCGCTGCGGGCGCGGCGCTCAGCCGTGCGGCCCCGCTCCCGATTTGGTGCCACCCTGGGCCAGACGGGCCCCAGAGCACCCACCGGGACCAGAGACCCCAGGGCCGGCAGCCCGCCCGCGGCGCGCGACGCCCAGCCGTGCCCGCTCCCGCCCCCACCGTGCCGGCCTCGCGCGGACTTTCCCTTTCAGTTTCTGGGTGGGTGGTTATTGGGGACACTCGAGGGAGGGGGCGCGTCACCGGAAGCGCCTGTCGCCCCCTGCCCGACCCTCCACGCCTTCGGAGACCCGCGGCCCGGGTGCCAGCGGGTTGGGGGTCGCGGGGCCCCGCGGAGGGGGCCCGGCAGCGCGGTCATGGCCCCGGTGCCCCAACAGGTCTGCGAGGAGCAGAAGTGCGAGGAGGAGGTCTTCCCGCTGGCCATGAACTACCTGGACCGCTTCCTGTCTCTGGAGCCCGTGAAGAAGAGCCGCCTGCAGCTGCTCGGGGCCACCTGCATGTTCGTCGCCTCGAAGATGAAGGAGACCATCCCCCTGACGGCCGAGAAGTTGTGCATCTACACTGACAACTCCATCCGGCCCGAGGAGCTGCTGGTAACCCGCTGCCCACCGACGCCCCCTCGGCCAAAGGACCCCGGGCGGGGAGGGGCAGGGGGCCCCGGCCGCTCGCCCACAGTCCCCGCACCTCTCCCGTGGACCCGGCGGGCCTCACCGCCCCCTCCGGGCCGCCCCACCTCACACTTTTGCTCCGACTCCCACCGCCTCTGCGCCCCCCCAGCGCGCCAAAAAGTGGGCGGCGCGCGCCCTCTAGCGGCGGCGGCGCGCGCTAACGACAAGGCCTCGCGTGCGTTTCAAGTGGGGGAGACTTTTTTTGTCTCCACTTAAGTTTCCTCTTAATACTGAGCAGGATTCTTTTCAAGTTGGCACCTTCACTCTTTTGATACAGGATCGCATGTTGCCCCTCACTTCCTGGACCCCAGCATTCCCATCCCTTCTCTCCAGGCCCCTCTCACCCTCCGCCCTGCTACCAAGGGGCCGCCCTGCACCTCTCTTTATGCTTGTTCACCCCCTTTCCCCCAGCAAATGGAACTGCTGCTGGTGAACAAACTCAAGTGGAACCTGGCCGCCATGACCCCGCACGATTTCATCGAGCACTTCCTCTCTAAAATGCCGGTGGCCGAGGAGAACAAGCAGATCATCCGCAAGCATGCGCAGACCTTCGTTGCCCTCTGTGCCACAGGTAGGGCACGGGTCCCTGCGGGCCCGGCCACCCTGGGTGCCCCTGCCTGCCCTCTGCCTCGGTTTCCCCACCTGAGCCGATGGCCCCTAGCGCCCTCCCGCTCCCCGGTTCTGATGAGCAGAGGCCTGGGCTGTCGGCTGGACTGGTGGAGGAAGGTGCGGTCCTCCTGGGCGTCCGTGGGCTGGCAGGCCAGTGTCCACTTCCGGGGCGTCTGCTCCCCGCCTCCTCCCCCACCCCAGGCCTTTCCCCTGTCCTCAAGGAGCCTGAGCTTTGGGGCCCCCTGCTGGCCTCTCCCTGGCTGGGCCACCTGCCAGGGGCGCCTCCAGGGGCGGGGACCGCAGGCCTGCACCACGTGCTCAGGCCGCCAGCTTCAGCCTCAGCCCTCCTGCGGGGGCGGCCACCAGAGCAGCCCAGCTGCCTGAGGCCCTGCCAGGGGCGCCTCTGCCGAGCCCTGGGAGGGGCTGGGAGCAGGGGGCAGCCCTCCCTCCCCAGGCACCGCTCTGGATGGTCCCTGGAGGCCGCTCCCTGGCCTTGCCCTGGTCCCAGCCTTTCAAACCCCAGTGTGCGTGCATGCGCACACACACACACACACACACACACACACACACTCACACACCCCCCTAGCGATGCCTCCAGCCTCCCCCGGCCCTCCCCAACCAGGCCCTGTGAGCACTTCCCTCCCCCACTCGGATCACACGAGCCGGGCCCCTCGCCGGGGACGCCTGCCTTCGTCCGCCCAGCTCCACCCCAGTCAGGCCTCAGCCATCACAGCTGTTCGGGGCTCACTCTGGGAAACCTGAGGGCCACACCTCATCAAAGGGGGACGTTGGTGTCTTGCGACCTGGCATCTTGCTGCACCCCGCTGACGTCTGGGCGCTTTGCCGGCTGGTGTTTCTGGGTTAGGCACGAGCTGGGAAGAGCCCACTGCCCTCCCCACCCTCCAAGTGCTTCCCAGCGAGGCGTGCGGGAAAGATGGAGGAGCCAAAAGCGGCGTGGGCCTGGACGGGTCTGGGGGGGCAGGGGGCGCCCCTCCCAGGCATTCTGGCTCCAGCCCTTGGGCAGGGGTGGGCAGCCTCCCCGTAGTCCCCTCGGGCAGTCCGCTCAGCCTCCGGGGCCAGCCCGGCCAGCGGGCAGGGAAGCTTTCTCTGGCTGAGGCGCCTCCAAGCGGAGAGGCTTCTGGAGACTTCCAGGCAGCCTTTTATGGAGCCGAACGGGGTCTGGAGACATGACAGCGTTTCCTGGAGATAATGCACACCCTCCCCGCAGGATAGCTGGGGTGGCCTGGAGCTCCCCCTCTCCCAGGACCCCAGGGAGGGGACCAAGCCTGGGGCAGAGGCTGCGAGCACTGGGCACGCTGGGGGCAACCCAGTTTTCACACACGTCAACTCCGGGGGGCCCTGTTGGGGGTCTCAGACCGGAGTTGGGGAGCAGCGCTGCCCGCCAGGTCCCCAGAAGACGCTCCAAGTCCTGGTCCTGACCGTGCCCTCGGTCACAAGCGGCCCTCCCTCCAGACGAGAGTGCCGTGAGTGAGGCTCATCCACTGTGTGAGGTGGGCACGTGAGCCAAGGTCCCAGGAGGCTCCTTGGCCCTCACATGGCAAAGATCTCACCGAGGGGGGCTGTGGTTCCCCTGCGCCCCAAGGCCGGGCTTCGTGAGGACCCGCTGTGCACACACGTTGCCTACGCAGCGCGTGTGCGTGTGCACACGTGTGCACGGCAGCGCTCCTGGTGCCGCGGCGGGTCACGCGGTCTGAAGACGCGTCTCAGAGCTCAGTGGAGGGTCTCTGCGAGGGTCACAGGGTCGGCAATGTCACAGCTCCAGTGTGTCCCACTGGGCCCTCTACGACTGGGCAGTGAACAGGCACGACTCTTGGGGCTTCTGGGCTGCTCCTTATCTCGGCACGAGCCCCCCCCCCACCACACACACACACACACACACGCCTCGGTAGGGGCTGGGCTTCAGAAGCGAGCCCCGCCAATTACCTGTCCCTCCTTGGCGGGAGGGGGACCTCTGGCCCGCAGCCCCCCTGCGAGCAGCCCCCACTGGCCGCAGTGAAAAGCCCGGTCATTCAAGGCCCCGGGTCCCAGGCTGGGAGGGCCTGCTCCCATTTAAAGGGTGAGAGGTGGCGAGCCTTGTTGGGGGTTCCTTTTAAGTTTCAGCGCCCAGAAGCCGGGGCCTAGCTGCCCTTCTCTCCGGCCCCCAGGCTAGTGCCTGCTCCCTTTAACAAGGCCACTGGGATGAAGTCTCCGATGGGCCGTGCACCCAGTCCCCTCCCGTTCAGCTCGCCTGAGCCCCCTACTCCCCGGCACTGGACGGTGGGAGGCGAGGCGATGGGGACAACGAAGACCCCACGCTCGGCCCTCGCGAGGACCCAGCTCAGGCCGAGGGCCCCCTCCAGGTCCCCCACGAAGATGCCGAAATCCACAGCTTCCCCCCCCCCCCCCCGCCGATTCCTCACAAAGACAGCCTTTGGGGGCCACCAGTGCCATCTAGTGTCCTTAGGTGTCCCTCCTTTCCACAAGCTGTGCAGGGCCCTGCAGCTCACCCTCGGGAAAGGCCGAGGGTCCCACCCCTAGCTCAAGGCGCAGGGCTGGCATCAAGCAAGGGGACACCCTTCCCCGCCCCCTCGCTTGGTGGACAGTTCCCTGCGGTGTGGGGATGAGTGTGCTGCCACCTGGCGGGTGTAGTGATGAACTAACACCTGCCCCCCCCCCCACAGCGCCCGTGTGGAAGAGGCAGGTGGGGGCGCCTGCAGGGGACGTCCTTGCAGCCCTGCAGGCGTTTTGTGGAAAAGCCACACGAGGCTCGGTGCTAACAGGACCCGTGTGGCGATGTGCTCTCTGCAGAGGCCTCGTACTTGCCGGCCGGCCCCTCCCCTGTCAACGGGCTCTGGCCTGCCCGGGCCGCGGGGAGCCTGGGGAGCGCCCCGCCCTGCCCCTGCTCACGGCCGCCTTGCGTCCCTCTCTGCCGCAGACGTGAAGTTCATCTCCAACCCGCCCTCCATGGTGGCCGCAGGGAGCGTGGTGGCCGCGGTGCAAGGCCTGCACCTGGGGAGTTCCGGAAGCTTCCTGTCTTATCACCGCCTCACGCGCTTCCTCTCCAAAGTGATTAAGTGTGACCCGGTAGGTGACCGTGGGCGCCGTCCCTGCTGGGCGGGGGTTCTGCCTGGCCCTGGGCGGTGAAGCTGCAGTGCCAAGGCCCCCAAAGGTGGCCAGGTGTGGGGTCGCGTGGAGGACGGGCAGGGGCCTCTGTCACCCGCCTCTCCTGAGGGTCCTCAGTCCCCCCCACCCCGGCACTCCCGGAGACCACAAGGAAGTGGGGCCGCGAGGTGGGCCCACGGCCCGGGGGGTGTGTGTGCAGCCGGGGCCCCGGGGAGCTTTGTCTGGGCCTCAGTGTGGGTGACCAGTAGTTGCGTTCATTATGGCTCCGAGCGATTCCTGCCGTGAACGCCGCAGTAACTCTTCTTAAAAATGCCACTGTTTTATTCCCGACTGTTTTTCTTTCCTTAAAGAAAGAATTAAAATGACAATGACTGGGGTCTGTGGCATCTATAAATTAAATTAGACCGCGTGGTTGGTGGGTCATCAACTATCCCTGGGAAGGAGTGACCGCCTTGACCCCAGTCCCGGTCTGCCCTCCGGCAGCCCACCCTGGAGCATTCCGGGGGCTCCGCGGACCCCAGCCAGGTGCCACCTCACCCGTACGACTGAGGAAAGGTAGGGTGTGAGACAGACAGACACCTGCTCGTCCTCTGGCCAGCAGCGCTCGGCTGCCGGCCCGTGTGTGTGCCCAGAAGCATCCTCGCCCAGAGACGGGGGCAGCCCCTGGACGGGGCGTCCCCTCTGCCCCTCGGGGCTGCCATCGCACCTCTCGGGAGGCCACCGGGAGAGGACCAGCCACCTCACAAGAAAGGCCAGCACCAGAATGCTGTCACAGACAGAGGCAGGAAGCGACCGCGTGCCCCACCATGCAGAGAGGCCTTTTTGTTAGACCCGCAACAAAATGCCTCACAGCTGACAGACGGGGAGACACCGGCTGACGCTGAAATTTGTCGGTCTGGTTACCCAGTGACAAACGTCGCTCAGCTCAGTCACAGAAGGCCCTCGGCGGCAGGGGCCCAGGTGGCCTGCCCTTCCCAGGGCTGGCCCTCAGTGGCCAAAGCCGGCTCGTCCCGGGAGAGGCGCAGGTGCGCGTGGGCTGCTGGGAGGAGGAGACGAAGGCCCCGGTGGCCGAGGGGAGCCCTTCCCCGCACCCCTCTGCTCTCTGCCCCGGCACACGCCCCCAACCCCGAGTTAGCAGGGGCAGGGAAACCATCGCCCCAAGAGCTGCCGGGTTGGGGGGTGCGAGCCATCAGGCCGCAGGAATGGAGCTGAGGCTGCAGTGGGCGCCGGCATTGGGGCCCTCCGTTCCTCATCGGTGGAATGGGGCTGCTCACGCCTCCCCTGCCTTCCCGGCTACCGTGCTGACTGCTGCAGGCAGGGGGGGCGGGGCTCTCCGTGTGAAGGCCAGGAGCCCCGGAACTGGATGGTCCCGGGGGGTCGCTCAAGCCCTCTGGCCTGGCTCTGCTCTTGGGCAGCAAAGCCCCACTTCCGGCCTCAGTGGTTAGGGTTCCAGCAGCACCTTTCCTGCGGGCAAGGCACAGGCATGGAGACTTGGTTCTAGAAAGGAACCCCCAGTATGGCATCCTGGGAGCTAAGAGAGGTGGCCCCAATACCTGGAGCCAGCCTCTAGCCAGGCCCCGGGGGCGGAGGCCACGTGGCTGCTAATGGCGTCCGCCCTGAGCTGGACGCAAGCCAGATGTGAGGATGAGGGGGATGAAGGGTCCCGGTCCCACCAGGCCACCCAAAATGCCTTCTCAGTCACGCACAGCCTACCGCCTTTGCCAGCCATGGCAGACGTTAAGTCCAAAGAACAGGCCCAGAGGGCAGTAGCGGGCCTGGCGTGGCCAATGGGACTCGGGGCCCTGCTGGGGACTCAGGGACAGGCGGGGAGGGGAGGTGGGCGCATCTGCAGGCACAGCCTTGTGCTCTCCAGTCCTTAGTGGGGCCGTCGCTGCCCACATGGCGTGTGGTCTCCTCGGGTCAGGGGCGGCTGGTGGCCCAGCGCAGCCCATGCCGCCCTGTCCTGGGGTTCGGGGCAGCAGCTCGAGCTTGGCCTCCCCCCGACAGCCCGTCTCCCTGTCCCGTCTTCCCAGGACTGCCTCCGGGCCTGCCAGGAGCAGATCGAAGCCCTGCTGGAGTCCAGCCTGCGCCAGGCCCAGCAGCAGAGCCTGGACCCCAAGGCCACCGAGGAGGAGGAGGAGGAGGAGGAGGAGGCCGACCTGGCCTGCACCCCCACCGACGTGCGGGACGTGAACATCTGAGGCCGCCCGCGGCGACGAGGGGCCAGCCCAGGGGCCCCAACTTGGCCACTCCTCTGCAGGACCCCGAAGGGAAAACTTCACGCTTTCCTTTGCTCTTCCTCCCTCCGCCTCTGATTTAAGCAACAGAAAAAAGTACCCCAAAACTATCTTTAAAAGAGAGAGAGAGAGAGAGAAAATAGCATTTGCATAACCCTAACCTGGGGGAGAGGGGGGGCTGTGCCACAAAAGTAGGATTTCTACCCCGTGATTAACTAGTTAGTGTATTGATGTGTTTGCGTCTCGGTGTGGTAAGGGCAGCATTAACACAAGGAAACAGTCTGCAGGGGAGGGTTACATTTCATTCTTTATGTGTTTAAAGCAAAAAAAAAAGAAAAAAGAAAAAAAAACTTAAAAACTTAAAAACATCCTAAAAAAAAAAAAAAGTAGAGAAGTTCCACAAACCATTTTTAAAGTAGAAGAGGGTTTTTAGATAGAAAAACGTATCCTTGTGCTTTTCCTGAGGGGCACAGCTTTAAGGCGGTTCTAGGCGTCCTGTACCTTGCTTGCTCATGCATGTAGTCACTTTATAAGTCGCCTGTGCGTGTTTATTTTATTTCGTAGGTAGGCGTGTAACCTCTTCGCCTTGTTGACGGCTGACGCGACCTGTCGGTCAGAGTTAGCGAGCAGTTCGGCATCACTCGGCGCTAGTCCTTTCTGCCTGTGGACGCGGCTCCCGGGCCGGGTGTCGGGCGCCGGCCACCTGAGCAGCGGGCAAAGCCAACTCTCCGACCCGCTGCGTGCGCGACTATAACGCAAAGCCGCCATGGCGACGTGGTAGATTCTATTTTTATAATCTTCATGTGTTCGTAGTTACCGGTTTAGGAGATGCTGGGTGTTCACGCGACGGACCTGCAGCCTGCTCACATCCGGGCGAAAGCCGCGGCTTCTTTGTTCGTTTGTTTCCTTCTCGATATTCTAAAACCATTCCGTTTCAAAGCACTTTCAGTCCAGTAGTTGGAGGAAGGACCTCGTGTGTGTGGAGCGGGGAGCGGTTTCTCAGTGGAATGGTTTGGGATGTTCACGGACGTGGGTTGCGGACAGAGTTGCAAGGCCAGGGCATGTCACTACGGTGTTCGCGGAAGGGGCCGTTTTTGAAGGCGAGGTTCCAGTCAAGGAGAAGAAAATGTGCATTCATTGTCCCACTGCCAGGATGACGTGTTCTTTTTTTCTGTAGAGAAGCTGGAGTTTAGGGATCCTTTGGTGCCAACTGGTGTGTGAAGGTAGGGGCCTTAAAGGTTTACCTAGAGGACGCGTAGCTTCAGGGTTAGGAAGGTTTTAAACACTAAAATATATAATTTATAGTTAAGGCTAAAAAGACTATTTATTGCAGAGGATGTTCGCAAGGCCAGTATGATTTATAAAGTAATGCAATCTCCCCTCAATTCCAACACACACATGCGTACCCACGGCGTACCTGTTGTAGGTTTGATGCAGTCGATAAAAGTCGGGTCCTGTTACAGGCGAGGGAAAAGAATCCCCAGGAAAAGAAAAACACACACAAAGACATGGATTCGGCCTGTCCGGCGTGCCCCAGAGTGATCCGATCAGCGAGGCATTGGAGCTGGAAGAATTAGGGTGCTCGAATCAAGTTCATGTCCAGTATGCTCCGATGCCCTGCCCCCCGCCTTTAAAAAAATGTTAGCGACCAACAGACCATGTGCACGTCTTGGCTGTGGACCTGGTGATCACGCTGTAGCTAGGGAGTACAGAAGGGAGGGGGCGCGCCCCCCAGGCTGGTGCTGGGAGAGGGGGCGGGGCGGGGAGCCTGCGGGGCGGGGCCACGAGGCCCGGGCTGCGGTTCCGCTTTCTTATTCGCTGCTACCGACGACGAGGTCCCGGCGCGGTCTGGAAACCTTCGCATCGCTTCTCCGTGTGTCTCACATTGTTTTGCTGCTATTGGAGAATCAGTTTTTTTTGTTTTGTTTTGTTTTACAATGTCATATACTGCCATGTTCTCGTTTTAATTTTCTCATAGAAAAAAAAATGTATTACGGATGCCTTTTTTTTTTTTTTTAAATGTGATCGGTTTTGACTTAATGTGATTACTGCTCTATTCCAAAAAGGTTCCTGTTCCATGATACCTCATGCTTCGCTTAGCCACGTGCAGCCCAGGCTCTGCCTGGCCCTCGCCTCCCGCTTCAGCAAACAGGCACGCGGACGAGATCCCAGGCAGGCCCGGCGGGGCGGGCTCCGGGCCGCGCGCGGGCGCCCGCCCCTCCCCGGCGCCGGTCCCGCTGGACCACCCTCTGACCCAGCATCCGCCCTCCTAGTCGCTGTTACCGCTGTCCCGTTCTTTGCGTGTAGCTATGAAAGTTGCATTATTATTATTGTTGTTATTGTTGTTGTTGTTATGGTAACAAGTACGTCGTAGCGTGCCACCGTGGTGCTGTGCTGCCGGTCACTTGGCGTGACGGGAACGGGCCCTGCAGTCGCCGGAGGTCACGGGTGCGTTGACGTGGTCACGCGTGCTAGCGTCCTATCTGTCATCCCGTTCGTGACAGCAGGATACTACTTTAGAGAGGCCCCGGCTGCCCCTGAGGTCTGCTAATGGTGCTGTGTGCCCGAGTCACCTAGCACGCTGCCAAACCAAAAGGATCTGCCTCCCCCGCCCCGCCCCCGGAGGCCGCAGCGGGGTCGCCCGTGTGCCCCGGGGCCCCCAACACCGCTTCCGCTTACCTCAACCCCGCTGGCTGCAGCGTCGTCGTCGGAACCAAAGCGGGCCCATGAGGGGACGGTCTGTCCTGGCGGGGGGTGGACACTGTGCTGAGAGGCCGGAGGCGGGCCCGGGGTGGCGGCGGAGCCCGTCCCGGGACCAGCACCCCTGCGAGGGCCGGCCGGGCGGGCGGGCACGCGGGTCGGCGCTTTTGGCCGCGCACAGCAGCACTTCGCGGCACGGACACGAACCTGGCACGCTTCCGGCAGAACACAAAACACAAATGTGCAAAGTCTAGAAATAAAATTGGTGAAACCCCAGCGCGGTGTCTGCCTGTTTCCTGGGGCGCAGGGCCCGAGCCGCTGCATCCTGGGCTCGGGGAGGGCGGGGGTGACAGGCAGAGTTCCCAGGCCCTTCTGGGGGGGGCGGTGCTGGTGCATCCGTGGCCTCTCCCCACCGGATGACAAACAAGAATGTCTCTGACACTGCAAGGTGTCCCCTGGTGGTCCTGGAGTGAGCGATGCGCTCTCGGCGCGGGACGGGGGTGCACTTGGGCCCTGAGAAAACTCGGGAAGGGACTGCCCGAGGCTCCGACCACCTGAGACGACAGCTTCCGGCCGGGTGACGTGACTGCCTGTCACCAGGCCTGCGGATCGGGACCATCGTGCACCCACGTCCTGCCAGTCCGCCCTCCCCGGTGACTTGCAAATGGGAAATGAAGAGCCGGCATTGCCCGTGCGCCCGCCGCCTGCCCTCGTGAGTCACCCGTGAGGTGCCCCAAGCGGCGGGAGAGCTCGGCGCCTGTTGGCGGCCTGTCGCATGAGCCCGTGACCTGGGAGGCCTGGCGGACACCCGCGACGGCGCCTCTGGGCTTCAGGCACACTGCCCCCGCCAGGTGGGGAGTGCGCTGGCAGGCGTGGGACGTGGCAGGGCCTCTTCCCAGAGCCCGAGGGGGGACCTCCATGTGTCCCCGCCCCCAGGGCTGCCGGAGAGTTCACTGAGTGCCCAGGCCACATGCCAAGGATGCCGCTACCTGTCAATCCGCATTGGCCTTTGTGAAGCGCCTGCAGTGGACCCACCTGCCCAGGAGGGTGTGCCTCCTCCGGTGACTCCCAGGCCCCCGCGGCCGGCAGGCGGCACCAGGGCTTTGGGGAGGAGGTCCGGTGCAGAGGGGAGTCGCTGCCTTTCCCGTGGCAGCCACATCGGGGGGTGGGGGTGCTGAGGTGAGACCGCCCCAGGGTGCCTGCAGGGCGTTCCAAAGCGGGGTCCCACATGGCAGGCAGCCATCAGACAGCCCGGGTCCAGGTCCACACCGTCGCGTGGCCCAAGCCCCAGAAACAAGCCAGATGCGGGAGCAGGGAGCCAGAGTCACCCCCGGAGTGCACCATGGGGCGAATGGTGGCTGCCACTACGAGGGCCTCAGGGCATCAGGAGGAGCCATCCTGGACGAGGCGATGCCAGGGGTGTCCTGTGGAGAGGAAGCCCACAGAGGGGGCCGCAGGGAGGCCGCGGACGCGAGCAGCTTCCCCGTCGCTGGCGGCTGCCGGGCTCGGGGGCGGAAGGCGAGAGGCCGGCGGGGAAGCGGCCCCGGGCAGGGCGGAGGCCAGGGGAGGCCCTGGCAGGACGGGCCCCAGGGCCCCCAGGAGAGGAGTCTGACCTCTCAAGCCATGGCGTCCCCTCGTGAGATGGCAGGGAAGGCCTCGTGCAGACAGTGAAAATAAAACCGGGCTTTTCAGGGGCTTCTGAGACAAAGCCAGGGTCACTCCTGCGCCCCCTTTCGCTTGGCCCTGCTGCCCCTCATCTGGGCCCGCCCAGCCTCCCAACCAGCTCTCTACCCCTGGTGGCCCCACCGCCCTGTGCCAAGCCCTCCTGGGGCTTCTGGCCCCTCTGGCAACATCGCAGGCCCCGGGACCTGACCCCCATCTTGCCCCCTTTCTCCCCGCCTCCATCTCCCCAGCCTCTGGCCCCCCTGCCCGCCCGTGGGACTGCAGGGCACACTGGACTCAGCCTGAAGCGTCCTCCCCTCTGCCTCCAGGCTCGTGTGGGACTCCTGCAGGCCTTGTCCACCCGACTCCAGGCAGGTGGCCCTGAGAGGCCCAGGAGTCTCTACGCCCGGGCGTGAGCCCTTAGGACAGGCACTCGCTGACCCTCTCTGCCCCCTGAGTCCAGCCTGGCAGACAGCGGGTATGAAAAGTGGGAGCTGAGCGGAAGGGGATGAGAGCTGTTCCCACGGGTCACCCACCTGGCCTCGGCCATTACGGAGGGGCAGGGACCGCCCTGACTGACCTGGGGGGCAGGGACAGACTCTGCGTTGTGAGGCGGTGGGGGACAAGGGGACTCCCCAGGAGCCCAGGCAGCACCTTGTCACCCTGGCCAGGGCGGAAAGGCCCCAGGGCCCGGCGGTGTGCGCTAAGGGGCATCAGCTCCAGGCCGGGACCACGGAGGGCAGCGGTGGAGGTCCCGGAGCAGGCGGCTGCAGCTGCGATTCCAGAGGGAGGTGCCACCAGGGCCCCGGGGACCCCGGCTGCAGCGCCTGGCTCCCCGCACTCCTCAGAGCCCGTCTGCGCGGGGCCTCCCGGAAGCCTGGTACCATGCGTCTCGGCACACGCCTGGTGGGCGACGTGACCACGTCACAAGGCCGATCCCGGCCGCGGCCACGGTGTGGGCCTGGCCGGTGCGCATGTGCCGGGCTGCGGTGGGGTGCGTCCTGCACACTGGGCTCTGTCATCCCAGGAATGTCTTTGATCAGGAGTTTCTGCCACGGGGAGGCAAGCCCAGGGCCACTAATCCGTTCCCACAGTCCCGGCGGCCTGCCCCCAGCCCTGAGCCACGCAGACAATAGCCAGGGGACACGGGGCGGGGGGGAGGGCGGCTCCGGGCACAGGCCTTGAGGCCCACATCCGGGGGCACTGTCACCTCACTCACGAGGAGGGTGGGGGAGAGGACCACGGCCTTGAGCCTCTCAAAGACGACAGCGTCCATTAACCCTTTCCAACCTCCGCTGAGGCAGCTGACGAACCCCTCCACGGCAGTCTCCTGCATGCAGAGTGGTCTGCCCCGGGGACCCCTGCGCTCGGGACCCCACGATGGGGCGGTTCCCTTCCCCAGAGCACCAGAGGATGGCCGCTCACATTCAGAGCACCGACTGGGCACCAGGCCTGCGTTAAGTGTCAAACACAGTTTCTCCCTAAATCTGGGAATGTCCCGGGGTAGGTGACAGGCAGGGGACACCGGCGAGGGGGCCCCCTGGCGCCCACGTTCATACAAGGGTGATTGTCCCCATCTTCCAGGTCAAGGGGTGGCAGGCTTTTCCGCAAGGGCCAGACAGCGAGCATTTTGAGCCAGAGTGCGCACGCGGGGCCCTGGCTGGCCGGGAGGCCCAGGGGCGAGGTTGGGTCCGCCCAAGTCCAAGGCTTCAGGCCAGCAGTCCCTACAGTCGGGGCAGGGTCCTGACCTGCTGGCCTGGAGAGGAGCAGCCAGGCACGCTGGCAGAGGACATCTGAAGTGACCAGTCTTGCTTGGTCTTAAAGAGAAAGCTCTCACGCGTGGACATACGCATGTTAAAAACACACATTTTAGGGGTGTGGACCTCAGCTCTACAGCTCAGGCGTGTGGCTTCCCCGCTCTGCACCCCGATTTTCTCACCTGTAAAATGGGGAGAATCGCGCCTACAAGGAGGGAAGCTCGGGGGAGGCGGGGCGTCCTCGCCCATCGGCGTATCCTGGGTATCTGTGACGACACCCAGCACAGAACGGGGGGCTCAGCACACCTCTGCTCCGCGAATGGCTCTTGGGGTCTCGTGAGGACTGAATGGCTTGATGTGTCTGAAGCACATAGCACAGCGCCTGGCGCAGTGCCAATCGGGGAACGTCCTTCTCCTCTCTCCTCGTCATTCTGGAAGGGGACCCCAAAACGCCCGGGTGTCTCTGCAGGTGGTGGCCTCAAGGCCACATTTATTGCCCTCTTCTGGCTCACAGAGTGGGCAGTTTGTGGTCTCCTGCTGGCACCAACACCCTTCCTCCTCCTGGTGTTGACGGCACCCGGACTTTGCTCTGGGAGAGCACCCATTCTCAGCCCCTATGTCTTGGGTGGCACTGACCCCATCCCCAGCTCCAGGACAGGAGCTGGGGGGCTCAAGGCCATTAGGGTGACGGGATGCAAGGTAGGGTGTGAAATCAAACAGCTACCGAGACCGGGGGATATTTCCTGGGCCTTCTGTTAAGGAGAGCACCCCTCTTTCTTCCCCCAGGACCCCGTCCAACGCCGCTGTGGACCACAGAGGCAGCCTGGCCATGAGGCCGGTCCCACAGGAGAGCGGACACGGTGGCGGAGCCCCGGGATCAAGCCTCTCCTGAAGTCACACCCCTTTGGTTCCAGAGGCAATCACTGTTCCCATTGTTTTAAGTCAGTTTGATGTGGACTTTCATTCATTTGGTTTTCAGAGATTCTTAACTGTCACAGTGTTTGTGAGTTTTCTGTGTTTCCTAGATTCCGTCCATACTGCTGATGTCAACAGTGGGGGCTGAGCCCTCGCAGGGGACGGATCTGAGGCAGCGTTGGCTGGCTCACCGCCTCGGCCCTGGGTAGAGACAGCGGAGACCCCAGGAGGCAAGCCGATGGGGCTCCTGCGCCTTGAGCTGTCAGCGTCTTGCTGGGGTATGGGCACCACCTGCCACCTGCTCCTCAGAGTAGCCAATTCCAGGGAGCAGAGGCCGATCCCTTGGGGACGTCCCCTGTCAGGCCGGGAAGGGTGTGGACTGCACGTGTGTCCACTGCGCTCACTCTGCCGGCGGGCGAACCACGGTCCACACGGGGAAAGGGACCTCGCATCGGGGCCTGCCGTCACACACGACCACAGACTGGGTGGCCTGGAACAATGGAGGTTTATTCTCTCACAGCGCCGGAGGCTGGAAGTCTGAAATCAAGGTGTGCACAGGGCCGCTCGCGGCGGCCGGGGGCGCTCGCTCCTGGTGCTCCCCGGCTCGGAGCTGCACCCGCCCTCTCCGCGAGGCCGTCTTTCCTCCGCGGGTCTGTCTGCCCGCGGCGCCCTCCCCGCCTGTGTCTCCTCTTCAAGGTCACAGTCACAGCCCTCACTTACACCCGAACCCCATCTGCAAAGGCTCGTTTCCAAGCACGGTCACATTCCCAGGTCCGGGGAGCTTCAGCCTGTCGTTTAGGGGGATGCAATTCAACCCACGACAGATGTGTCTGAGCTCTCAAGGCTGGGAGCAGGTCCGACCAGCGCCCATCGCCGCAGGGGCACACCCCCAACGGCAACAGCAGACCTTCCTGATGTCCCTTCCGGAAGGACGGGAATGGCCCCGCGCTAAGTCCTCAGCCCCACGGACGCTGCGGGCTGGGCACCCCCCGGCGCGTCACACTCTGGAGCGGAAGGAAGGAGCATCGTGCTCAGGCACTGCCCAGGGCAGAGCCTCCAGCCCCCACGACCCAGGCCCCGGCAGGCCTGGGAAGGGGCACCAGGGAGTCATGGCCCGGTCACTGTCCTCACGGAGACCCCCAGGGACAGGGATGGCAAGGGCCTCAATGCGAGGAGTTTCATCAGCCACAAAGAGTCATGGAAGAGCCCACGAGCAAGGAGAGACTTTCTTTCTAAAAGGGTAAGCCTCAGCGGAGCCACTGAGTCACATGGACTTGGGGCTCAGACAAGCCACGGAACCCTGCAGGGCCCGGCCCCTCGACAACAGGACTCTCACGTCCCGTGCGACTTTAACAAAGGACCCGTCTTCTCTGGTCAGTCTCGCCGGTTCAGTGACTCGGTCTCCTGGGCTGCAGACCGGTTTCCCACTTCATGCATTAAGGACCTGAGTGACTGTGGGACTCAGGGTGACCGCGCCTGTTAATCATCGG
Source organism: Rousettus aegyptiacus (assembly GCF_014176215.1). Lineage (NCBI taxonomy): Eukaryota > Metazoa > Chordata > Mammalia > Chiroptera > Pteropodidae > Rousettus > Rousettus aegyptiacus. The sequence goes on from NW_023416308.1 coordinate 118,996,128, forward strand.
GGAGAGTGGAAGGGGCGTTCTCCATGGTGCTGGGGTCGGATGGAAGCTCACAAAGCTAGGAGTGTGGCGGCCACCTCCCCCAAGAAGCCGTCCCTTCCCCCCTTCCCATGCCCTTACTCCCCAGGCAGAGCGAAACACCCTGGCTCCAGACTCCCCAAGTGCCACAGGCATCCCTCGGTGAACCCCGCCCACAGGGCCTGGGGCAGCTGCCTTTCTCACAGCGGCCTTTCTCACAGCGGCCGGCGCGGGTCCTTGTCCTTGATCCACCTGTCTTTGTCCCAATGCGCTAGACGTAAGGCTGGTTACGGAGACAGGCTGCAAATCACCAGGGAAAGAGGCTCCCTGCGGCCCAGAGCCGTGTGAGCCGACCGCGCGCCGCTGTGCTTGGCCAAGCCTGAGGGCCACCACTTGCTGTGACCACTGGCATGTCACTCAACTCGACTGGGCACCTGTGCCTCCACCTGGAAGCAGCGGGAGCGGCAGCCTCGCAGGGTCAGCGGACGACTCGGGGACCCGAGGAAGGCGAGGCTGGCCGCCCGCGGCCACTCGCTAAGTCGTCCGGACCCAGCGCTGCCCCGAATCTCTTCGTTTTTCCTTGCCACTGGGTGGAGAACACCGGGGTGAACACAGATGAGTACCGCGTGAGCCGTGGTCCTCTCTGAGGACAGCGCCGTGGCCTGCGGCGGGGCACTTCTCTGCGGCCCTCGAGGTGCCTCTGAGGGTGTTCCAGGCGCTCGGGTTAGGCGGAGGGGCGATTAACCTGCCTACTACCGAGCTAGGGAAAGAAAATGAACTGCACCTTCAAATGAGGTGACTTTCTTCTCTCCCAAGTCCCAAGGTACCAGTCTGTCCAGGTGGCCAGACCGGGTGGCTGTGACGGCCACGCTTCCTGTTGTGAACCCGACTCCGGCACTCCAAAATGTGGCTCATTTGGAGCTGGGGTCTTTAAAGAGGTGACCAAGGTAAGATGAGGTGGGCCCTCGTCCCACAGGGCTGGTGTCCTCAGAAGAGGAGGAGATGGGGACAACGGCCATGTGGGGACCCGGGGAGGGGATGGCCATCCGCGTGCCCAGGAGAGGCCTCGGGAGGAACCGCCCGCCCGCGCCCGGCTCTGGGACTCCAGCCTCCAGACTGGGAGGCAATAGGTGGCCGTGGCACGCGTCATGCCCCCCCGGCTGACCAATTAAGTGGCATGAAATACGCCAGGGGGTTCCGGCAGGAAGGAGGGCGCAGGCCAAAGCCTTGGGAAAACTACAAACTCACCAGAAAGGGACAAGATCCAACCCGAACTCAAGGCCCATCTGGACAAAGGTTAATATCCGAGAGAGCCGGGCGGACAGCATGGGATCGGAGGGGAGGGGGCCAGGGCGAGCAGGGTACCACGGCCTGCCCACAGTGGAAACCCGCCCCAGAGGGCCTCGAACCGGACGTCAGGAGCTCGTCACGCGCAGCCGGGACACCACGTGGCTCGACGGTGTCCTCGCAGCCAGGTTCTCTCTAGCTGTCTCTCCGCCCTACCCAGAGGTGGCCACGTCTGGAGCTGGGGCGCAGCTGCCTTTGTAATTCCAAGTGTCACATCCCCATGGGACAACTCCCCACACAGACGCCATCTCTCTGCGGAGTGGTGTAAGCCTGGTCAGAAGCCCAGGAGCCGCCCACTGCGGTCGGCGTCGAGCGCCTGGCAAGGGGCTCCGCTCCTGCTGGAATCGAGGTCTGGGGTGACCAATGGTTCCTGGAAACTGGGTCTAGGAGGCAGGCGGCCAGGCACAGGTCAAGTTCAGTGCCCGGGGACCCTGAAGACGATGAGGCAGCCCGGCCCCCTATGACAGGAGAGGAAGTGGCTGCACCACCTGGTGTGGGAGAGGCGGGGAGGTGGGGGGGCAGCGGCAGGCGGGATTAACCGCTGCCAGGCGGCACGGCCGGGCCGCAGGAACGGACGCCTTGCAGAGCGCGGCGGCACCAGCTCCCGCAGCGACGGTTCCTGCGCTCGCCGATGAAACGTGCGGCCGGGGGCCTGCAGCGTGGCAGCCACGCGCGCCCGCCCCTGGCCACGCGCGCCCTCCCCTGGCCACGCGCGCCCTCCCCTGCGCCCAGACCTCCCGCCCCGCACCAGGAGGGACTGGCTGGATGTCGCGCTATAAATGGTTCCAGACGGCCTTTGGCTTTAAAATGTTATTTATTTTTTGCTCCAATTATGAAAATAACACGTTATCAGAACAGATAACAGAAAACACCAAAATCCCCCAAGGAAAGCGAGGCGGCCCCCGCCTCCCGCCGCCCGGGGAGCCCGGGTGGTGCCCGCGCCGACGACCCGTGCGGGGAGGCAGAGACCCAAGCAGTGCGCCCCATGCACACCCCACTCCCGAGCCGCCCCCGGAGCCGAGGGGCTGCAGGCGAGGGCACCCACTCTCAGCGCAGAGAGGGCTGTCAACTGAGGGAAGGAACGCCCAGCCCAGCTCCCCAGGGACTCCAGCTTCGGGTCCCTGAGCATGAGGACATTTTACCAAGACGCTGGGAAGGGCTGCAGAAACTGGAGGGGACTCCTGCGCACCCCTTTATTCCCCCCACTCCCTGATTCCAGATTTGCCGACGGTAGCGGTGGGGCCAGCGGCCCTGGGCACCCTGGACACTGCAGTCACTGATGAAGGGGCAGAGAAATGCCCAGGACCACCCAGCTCAGAGAGGGCCGGCCCGAGGAACTGCCGCTCCGGAACCCGTGCCTGGCCCGGGGTGCACAGCGCCCCAAGTGTGCACAGACGAGGGCCGCGTGGCGGCTGCGGCTCCAGAAGCATCCGTGGGCAGTGTGGCACCCGGCGCCGGGGCACCGAGGCCTGTGGGACGCGTCCCCTTCGCCGGGTTTTAGTGCCCAGGGCCCCACCCCGACCCGAGCCACACCACGACCACGCTCCCTGGCCCAGGGCGAGCCTCTCCTCGGCCGGAGGCTGGGGTCTCGGTCCCCGATCTATGAAGCGGGAACACCCCGCCCCACGGGCTGCCCGCGGGACCGCAGGGGCCGTGGGGGGCGCGCCGCATAGCCCGGGGGCGCCTTCGAGCCCGACGAAGGCCACGGCACACGCCACTCCTTCACGCTCACTCGTTGCACTGAGTCCCGCCATTCTCGCTTTCCGAAGGTCTGTTCCTCTGAGTGCTGAGCGCAGCCTCGGTGCGTGTGGGGGGGGAGGTTACCCAGAGCCAGCGCCCTTCTAGAAGCGTCCGGGCCGGCCGACTCCAGCCAGCAGCAGGAGCCTCACAGGGCTCTCAGACCACACTGGGCACAACAAAGGACAGGCCCAGGTGGGGGCCCCGCGGGGGACGCCGAGGCGACGCAGCAGACTCGGGGACGGAAGCCCTTTCTCTGGCCAAACTGGAGCCGTCCCCCCCAGGACGGCGGACACCCCGTCACTGTTCTCCGATCGCAGTTTTAAACACTTAACATGATACAGACATCTGTTCCTTGATGTTTTGTCTTTGTTCATCTGTCATCCTCAAAATGAAAGTCCAGAACCTTCCACACTAATTTTAAAGTCCGGCTGAACATTGAGTAACGAACAAAGCTGAAAACACAAAAGAAAAAAGATGGTTGTTGAGAAGCGCGTGTGCCGCGCCGCACAGCTCGGCGCGCCGCCGGCCCTGGCTGCGGCCCTCACGGCTCCCCGACGCCCTCCTCTCCACCGGCGCGACTGTCGCTTCCTCGCACCGTGGCCCAAAACGAGGCGCTTCACTGCCCACCCGTGTGGCGCACAAGCCCCGGGGCCCGCGCCGGCTGAGAAAGGCCCTCCTTCCCAAGGGACACACGGGGACAAACCTGTTTAAATTTCCCTCTAATTCTGTCTAGGTCTTCATGAAGTTTAGCATAGGTAGGGTCATCGTAAGGGAAATTCTCAATCATTCCAAGCAACGATTCTAAGACCTTCATCTTTTTGCTGTAAAGCACAGAAATAAAAGACTTTTAGTCCCCAGTACACGACAGGCTTGGCTCACGTAACAACGACGGCGACCCCTTACTTCAAAGCGGTGGGCGTGCTAAGCGTGGCCGAGTCCAGAAGCTGGGTGGTTCATTTCTTTATGGCACTAAACGATATTTATTTACCTAGCAACGTGCCCTCGCCCTCGCCCACGCCTCTGCACCAAGTCCGGATGCGCAGACTGACGCTCCTCGGTCCCAGCGTGGAGCCGGGCAACAGAGCGCGACATGCATGCCGACCGCGCCCCCGTCGGTCACAGACCCGGGGACGGACAGGACCAGACAGGAAAGGGCGCGCTGGGCACGAGCGGGCCTGCTCTGGGCCTGGGGATCTTCCAGGAGCAGACGCTGCCTCCCAGCCCCTGGGAGGTCAGCGGCAGGTGAGCCGGCAAGGCCCTCCCCGCAGGGACAGAACCGCGTCTGCCGTGCGCCCAGCTCCCCCTCCCAGGCGCAGAGAGCTCCGCGGGGCGGCCCGTGTGCAGGTGCGAGGTGTCCGTTCTGCAACCTCCCTGAGCCTCGGTGTCCTCACGTGTAAAGTGGGGGTACCCGCCACCTCACAGGTTCTCTAGAGCAGGGGTCCCCAATCCCCAGGCCGCAGACGGGCACCGGCCCGTGGCCTGTCAGGACCGGGCCGCACAGCAGGAGGAGAGCGGCCGGCCAGCAAGCGAAGCTTCATCTGTATTTACAGCCGCTCCCCAGAGCCAGCGTCACCGCCTCAGCCCCGCCTGAGATCATCAGGCGTTAGAGTCTCATGGGAGTCCCGGTCCCTGGTGCCACAAAGGTTGGGGACGGCTGCCCTAGAGCATCAGTCACCAGCAGGGAGCACGGAGCCCAGCACAGAGCGGGCGCTCGGCCATGCCCCCCCCCCTGCCCGCGGAAGCTTCCACCAGGTGCTGGAGGCCGGCGCTCACGTGGGGGAAGGGCGTTAATGCCAGCCACAGGCGTGCGCACGGGGTGATGGGAAGGGCGTTAATGCCAGCCACAGGCGTGTGCACGGGGCGAGGTGCCACGAGCAGCCCTGACCAGCACATCTGATCATCTGAGCATCAGGAGCATGGCAGCCGCGTCACGAGTGGGAATTTCAAAGAACACATCCTTAGGACGGGTCATGGCCGTTTGAAGCACCTAAGACCCGCTAGCGCCTGCTGCAGCTGCCGGCCTCAGACGCGCGAGTGCGGGCGTCCGGCAAGCGCAAACCGGTCCGCACGGACGACCACGGCTCCCTCTCTGAGAAAGTGCGAAACTGAAAGGTCAGAGCACGTTAATCGCAGCAGCAGAGCACGCGGTTTCCAGGGAGACCATGGGCAGATCCCGATGTGGGAACCAGCTGTTCTCCACCATGATGCAAAGAGTGCGCCACTGCCAACTCTGCAAGCAGCGACTTCTCCCTCTCTGGCCAGCTGCCCCGAACACATGCAGCAAAGTCAGCGCATGTCAGGAGGGTGTGAACCACTCACGGCTGATGTCACGAAAACAGCGCCACCACGGCCCCCAAGCTCAGCCCTGGCCAAATGCCGGCCTGCGTGCGGCTGCCCCAGCCGCTCAGAGGGGCAGAGCGGCCCCTCCTCACTCACTGAAAAGGTACAGCCACCAGGCATAAAGGGCCAACGTAAGCTCCCCGTGGTCTTCCCGGCATCACCTCGGTTTCCCAAGGGGCGACGCAGATGGCAGGGGTCTTCTTTTAACACCCTTACTTGGAACATTAAAAAGCAGAAGACTCTCCGTCAGCCTTCTACTGTTTTTTAAAAAACGGTGCTGACATAAAGTCCAAAGTGGGCGAACCACGGCTCTACGATAAAGGCTTATTAGGCTCGATGAGGCCTCAGGCCCCGCTGGCGCGGGAGAGCAGCATGGAGGTGGCCACGGGCCTCCGCCGGCCGCGCCGCCGCCGCTGCTCCTGCTCTGGCAGGCAGACGGGGGGCAGGGCTTGGAGCGGTCCGGGAACCCCTGCTCTGGGCGAGGGCCGGCCCCCAGGCGTGGGCCCCTGCACGGCGCGGCGCTCCTCCAGCGGACCTGGCGTGGGGAGCGGGGATCACTTCGAGAGCGCCTCTCCTCGTCCCTGTGGACAAAGTGGAGAGCCAAGCTCCACTGTGACTGCCACCCAGTGGTGCCACAAGCTGCATGTCACGATTCCAGCCACTATTCCAACCTGATCACTGGCCATCCTGATGTGTCCTCAGAGGAAAATCCTCCTGAAGAGACCCAAATTCAGTCAGCTCCCAACTATTCGTGCAAATGCAGTGGCCCAGGGACAGAAACAAGCCAGGGACAGGCAACTCAGAAGCACCCATACTCAGCTACAAGCATCTTCGTTCTCACTTCTGAATAGGGGCCCAAATTCTAGAAATTCAAAATATTCCAAACAAGACGACGAGCCACAAGGACAGGGGAATGCTGTTCTCCACGCGCCTCGCATCCTCCCCGGGCCAGGCAAAGCCACCGGCATCAGACGCATGCAGAGTGCCAGCTGCGGCTGTTTCGGTCCCCATGAGCGGCAGGACGGCCAGGCCACGTGGACCTTTTACCTGAGGATTCGTTTCCGGCTTCAGAATGAAGACGGGGTCAGGGGGCTTCCGCAGGCAGCACACAGTCAGGACAGTTTCCGAAGGCTGCAGTAACAGCTAACACACACTGAGGGCTTCCGAGTACCAGGCATGCGTCAAACGCACTGTGTTCTCATTAATGGACCTCCCTGGTTGCATTTAAAAACTGGTGACGAAGGAGTCACCGTTTCTGAGCCCTAGTCATACCAAGACTACTACTGCGCCCTGTTTACTGGAAGTTTAGGGGAAGATAATGGACATGATCAACGTCAACATTATTTTATTGGCAGGGTGTCCAACAGCCACCCGGTGCTCTGATGCCGCCAGGAAAAGCCAAGGGGACGTGAGGACTCTTGAGAAATAGTGACGACCGGTGTTCACCAAACACCAAAACCACGCCCGGCACGTTCTCGTCACGGTCATCCCCCTGACCTGCGGGCGCTGCCTTCCAAGGCCCACACAGACGGCTGGCGCCACACGGGACCGGCCCGGCGGCTACTGGCTCCCCGCGCACACAAACGCCTTCTCACTGACAGGAAGCACCTTGCGGCTTCTCTGTGGCACATGTGAACGGCCCACATCACCACGCCTGCGCTTTGCGGCCAGTATTAAGTACAATGAGGGTCACTTGAACACAGCTGTGACTCCATGACAGCTGATCTCATCACCCAGGCGGCGACTGAGTGACTCATGGGCAGGGAGCATCTGAACAAAGGGACAATTCACGTCCGGGGCAGAATGGAGCAGGACAACACAAGCCTGCGTCACTCTACTCATAATGGTGCACAATTTAAAACTTACGACTTGTTTATTTCTGGAACATTCCATTTAATATTTTCAGACTGTGGTTGACTGAATCCACAGATAAGAAGAACTACTATACTTTTTCCTGTAAGTCTCGTAACAAGCATCCAAGTTTGAGCTGATTGTTTCCTCTCTTTTCCAGAAGAGGACACAGAGACACTACCTGCCCGAGGTCACAGCAAGCTACGGAACCAGAACCCCTGGTCCACACACCGAAAAAGAAAGAAATCTCAAACCTGACCTGTCTTTCCCAGTGGCATGGCTGCACAGGAGACCTCTCCAAGCAACAGCGAAGCCTTGGTAGCACCCGACCTGTGAATTAACAAGAGTCAAGAGTGAAATTGATAAGCAACTAGCCACACCTGATCTACCTGTCACTCTCTCAAAACAAACGGAGGAATGGAGGGCAGTGGTGCTTCTTACACTGCTGTTCTACAAGGGCGTGTCGAGCATCAGGAAAACAAAAGTTAGGAGGTCAGGTCACAGCGGGGTAGCCGGCCTGGCCTCCAAGACGGATGGACCCCACCCGCAGTATTCGTGACCTTGGACAGTCCCCTCCGATTGTCTCAGGGCGGCCAGTGTAAGCAGTAGAACAGAGAGGGAGAGGCAGCACATGGCTTCTGAGGCTAGGCATCACAGACAATGTCATTCTGCCTTGCTGTCTTGGATCACTGGCTCAGGGGTCACTAGGATACTGAAATAGCCCCAAGGAGGGGTCCACAAGGTGAGGACAGCTGTGTGAGCTGTTTTACAGTGGCTCTTCCCACCCCGGTTGAGCCTTCACACGACTGCAGCCCTGACTGACCTCAACCCCACCATCAGGAGACCCTGGGCCGGCACCAGCCAGCTCAGCTGCTCCTGGACTCCTGACCCTCACACTCTGGTGACAGAATGTTGCTGTCTTAAGCCCATGCGTTTTGTGGCGATTCCCTCTGCAGCAGCAGACAGCTAACACAGTCGTGACTGCCTCACGCTTTGCATTTAGGGCCAGCTATCTGTGAGGCTCAATCTAGGATGATGGGCAGAAGAGAAAAATTATGAACTTCGTGGAATTTCGACATAAATGAAAATGAATATTTCACATAACACAGAGCACCCAGCCTCTGGGTGAGGATGCCGCTGGCTTCAGACAAGAGGCAGCACCATGATGTTCCCATGTAAAACGGGGTGACTGAGGACTGGTCTCATTCTCCAGCCCGCGCAGTTCGTGACTTCTACACAGCAGCATGCACCGTAGTTTCTCTACTAAGAATATTTCTCTATCCAAGGTCTACCTGGTCTATCACCATTTGAAGAAGCCTTAAGTTCAAGCTCAATCATACTGATCATGAAAGTAAATTATAAACTACGTGAAAAGGATTCATTTGTAAATGCGGGCTTCCACTCACCTCGGATCCAATTTTAGCTCCATGTAACGTGCCATGTTGCCTTCCTTCAATTATACCCAAACTACTGCCTTCTTCATAGCCTTCCTGATATCCTTCCCCATGAAACCTGAAACAGAGAAGCAAGCTTGATCAAATAAACAGGAGAGAGAGTAGCGTTCCTGGAACTTTGCCCTCTCATATTACCCAGACCTAGCCAGACAAGGCACGGCAGATTAGAAAAAGCACAGAATTTAGGTTGGAAAGTTAGAATCCAATCTCGGCTCTAACCCTTCCTCCTCCAGCAAGACCGACCCTGTATCTTTTGAGCTCAACCTGTCTTTTCTAGCATGAGAAGGGTGAGCTACCTGGTGATTCCCAAACATGGAAGAATACCAGAAACACACAGGAAAATTTCAAAGATACATATTCAAGAGCCTCAACCCCTGAAATTCAGTCAGGCTAAGGCCCAAGAATCTACTTCTCAAAACATCCTAGGTGACTCTAGTCTAGAGCCAGGTTAGCAAGCTAAAGTCCTACGAGTCTAGAAGATATACCACTTGGTCAATTGCTTCAAAAAAACTCTGCAATATATACATACAGGGCTTTCCATCACATCTCAGTAGACTAGAGGAGAGAAACACCATCAGATCACCACAAATTGTACGATGACTGTGGTGCCTGGAGGATAATAGAGGTTCTGACTTTGAGGGCTCAACAGTGGAACTGGCACCATCTTATCCTGCAGTCACCAAAGAGGAAAGGGGTTTGCGGGAGTCCCCAGGGAGGCAGTGTAGCAGGCACTGTGTGCGACTGGGTGAATAACAGAATCTACTAAAATAAACAACGGGATCCAATACTTAAGTCCGTGTTGGATTCACAATAAGCTCTAAATAAACGTCAGCAACTGTTAAATGTTCTCTCTTAAGCGACATCTATTGCTGTCTCAGGCACAAAACAACTCGCAGGAACCCCTCGTCACAGCTCTGGACACTCCCCAGGGGGCAAAGGGATGACGCCTGACACATTTATCAGCGCGTCCATGAATGCTGCCGTATGTCCTACCATTAAGGAACAAGAAGAAGGGGCAGTGCCCAGATGGCAAGGGTCTGTCCCACCCGCGGACGGGGCGTCCCTGGAGGAAGGCGGTCATGAGGCCGACCAGATGCTTGGGGCAGCCCCGGACGGCGGAGGCGGGTCTGGAGGAGCAGCTGGGCACGTGGCGCACGGCCCAGTGGCCCAGGAGTAAAGGAAGATCGATAGCGCCTCGGCCCCACACGTGTCCACTGCTTTCAGGGCCACAAAGCGCTGCTCCGGGCCCCGCACCGGTGGGACAGCAGGCCCGGGCGGCCGGCGTAGCCCAACCGGCGAGGGCGGAACCGACAGGGCCGGGGTCCCGGCCCCGGCCAAAGCCAGCCACCCACCTGTCATCCGCCATCACGATGGCGTCGAACAGGTCCTGACCCCCGGCCATGGCGGCAGCCCGGCCCCCCTCTGCCCCCGAGCTCCGCCACACCGCGCTGGCGTCGCTCGCCCGCGACCATCCGCTTCCGAGAAGGTGAAGCCCACTTCCGGAGGCCGCTACGCGGGGCAGGCTGGGTAAGGACGGCGCGCGGGAGGGTCCAGCCGGCGCAGGCGCGGGGCGGGACGCGTGCGAGGGGCCGGGACGCGTGCGCGGGGGCGGGGCTGAGCCGAGCTGGGCGGGGTCGCGGCCGCGGCCACACCCCCCGCCCCCTCAATGGGATTGTTGGTCCTGGGCCCCAGCGTCCGCTTGCGCGCGGGCGAGGGGTGTGACCCGTTTTCAGTTGTAGGAAACCGAGCAGATGGAATCGAATTGCCAAAAACGGCTAAGAAAGAACCGGGGAACAAAACTGGAAAAGCTGTCAAAGAACCAACGCCTCAGGAGGCTCTGCCCGTGGGATTTGGGGCAGAAAAGTCCCAGGAAGGGCAATTCCTGGGGTAGCGACAGGACCCAGAGGAGGGAGGCCGGGCTCGCGTGCTCACTGACCCCGACCCAGAGCCAGGGGCCACCTTCCAGGACGACATTAGACTTCAGACCCCAGCCTAAACTGCCACCAAGTCCACGTTAACAGTGACCCAGGGACTGCGGGCCTTGGTTCAAGAAACGCAAGCTGACTCGACCCTCGGCAATCTGGAACAGCGGCCGGTGACAGGGAACCGGCCCGGAAAGGCAATAGTAAATGTTGGCATCCGCTCTTAAAATTTTGAGAGTTATTCGAAAACCAGAAATAAAAGCAAAAGCAGAGTAATTCATAATTCATGCAGCGTCAATGCAGAGGGTTTGTGATCGGGAGCAATCAGTTCTCCCACTCCAGCTGGAAGCATCCCCCCACGCACACTTTTTAAACAGTGTTTAGATTCAGTTCTCCCATTTGACTTCTCCAGAGAGATACCAAGAGAATATGATTCTTTAAAAGGTGCTTCTATCAGCAACAACGGAACCTTCATGAAGTACCAGAAGCATCCTCACTGAAATAAGACTTAAACAAGTATGCCTTTATCACATGCCCATTAGACATTTTCTACAAGGCCTCACCAATGCAATGAAACACAAAACAGGCGCAAGCAGTATAAGCATCAGAAAGAAGACACCAAAATATTCGTAGGTGTGATGGCCCAAAATAAGCATTTAGGACATTCTCAGAATTGGCAATAGAGTTTAGCACAAAAAAAAAAAAAAAAAAGCACTTGCTTACTGTTATTTAAACAATAATTAGTAGTAGTAGTCTGAACAGGGAGGACCTGGGAAATTCGCTTTACGGGAGTCACAGTAAATTGCTTAGAAATAACAAGATTTGAGCAGGATCTATATAAAGAAAACTGGTGATACCGGGACCCTGGATAGGAACAAATGCAACCAAAATTCTACACGATCTGGGAGAAAAGCATCAAAATTCTAAATTTCATATGCGTGAAGAAGAATAACTAAGATGTTTTTGAAAAAGAGAAGGACACGGAGAACTTTCCCTAGCGGATATGTAAAGATAAAGTTTCAATGAAAATATCGTGGTGTTGGTTCAAGGAGAGACAGATGGCCGATGCTGAGCAGAAAGGCCTGGAAGGAGATTCTGAGCAGATGAAAAACCTCACACAATAACAAGAATCGCAAGTGAATGGGGAAAGGAAATTTTAATCAGTCACTATAATGGAAAAAAAATGGCTGTTAGGGAAAGTCGAGTTCCATTTACATCTCACACCCATTTAAAAAGTTGTAGACGATTCAAAGACTTTATTTGCTTTTTAAAGGGACATTTGATAATCTAGGTGGAGCATTCCGGTGAGTTTGGAGATGCATTTTTAATCCACGGTAAACCATTGGAGGAAATCACAAAGGGAAAAGCTGTAGATTTTACTACATGAAAATACCAACGTGTACATGTCAAAAGTGGCAATAAAATTAAAACCAGAGAAACGATCTTGGGATATATTTGTCATTACAACTAAAGGAACAATATTTCTGGTTTATGAAGAATTTATTCAAGTGGGTAAGCACTAAATGCATCCTAACAGAAAAATAAAATGGGCCAGGGAGACTTGAACGTGTAATTCACAGAAAAGAACAGTCTGACTGGCAAACAAAAGTAAAGCAAAGACAGCCTTATTAGGAATCAAAGGGGTGCTAATCGAAAGAACGATGAGGTACAATTTTTATCTTTTCAAATAGTTAAAAAGAAATTCTTTTTTTTTTTTTTTTAGAGTGACAAGATACTATCATTGCCTGCAGATACGTAAATTAAAGCTACCCGTTAGGCAGTGTGGAAAGATAAGGAGGACATTTTAACGTTTTTAACTTTGACCTAGTCACCTCACTTCTATGACTTCATCACTAGGAATCATCAGAGAAAAGCGACAGTGTTTTGTACGTTGAAGTTCAGCGCAACGTAAAAGCCGGAAGGAGAAAGCGACTTACAGTGACAAAATGATACAACTGTGGGTGACATCAGTATCACGGGACATTCAAACCAAAGGCTCTGAAGCAACAGCCAAAAATCATACTTGAAACAAAAAGAATGGCATGGAAAATGGAGATAATCCTGATGTTTAAGGAAGAAGAAGAAAACACTCTACTTCCGATTGCACTAAACAATTATGCTTTTTAAAAAGAATGAAGTACACCATCATGTTAACAGGGACTATATCTAGATTTTGGAATTACAGGATTTTTTCGTATTTTTTTCTGAGTATTCCATGTTTCAGCATAAAAATCTCGAGAAAATCTAATTTCGGAATATGAAATTAAATAGACTCTGTCTTACCGTCTTTTCATTTTTAGTTGACTTTTTTTCGTAAGCAAACAAAATTACAAAACATCTGAAATGTTGAAAAAAGGGCAAAATAAGCAAGCAAACAAATTCGCTCTCTCACCACTCTGGCCACCAACTAATTTCTGCTAATTTTGTTACATTTTTTCCTTCGAATTTTCATATAAGAATAATCTTAATATACATACAATTTTATGTCCTTCCTCCCACTCACTTATTATGTTACAATTATGTCCCAAATAAGTGAACTCTTCTTTTATTATTACATGCATAAGATACATTTTTGACTGTAAACTTTATTATCTGAAAGAAATAAAATCAGCTATATCTTTGGGCACAAGAAAACAGATACGTGGAAAGGGAAAGAAAAAAAGGACCAATTATGGGATAAACCTCGCAGACATAAAAATTTGTACAGAAGTGCACAAGTCTGTAACTTCAAAAATTTTTAAATTGCATAAAGCTTTGAAATATTATATGTGCTACAAAATTCGACGCCATGGATTCAAACTATTAGTTCAAAAATAAAGCTTTGAAGAAATTCCCACCCATTGCTTCGCTTGGTCAAGTTTAAGTATTGTTTTGAACTCAGATTGTCTTAACATTAAAGCATGAAATTCTAATTTTGTTATCTTGAATTTTCTAATATTGTATTCACAAATCACTTTATTTTCAGATAAGGGCCAGACTTTGAAAATAGGGCCATAAAGGTAGTAATGGCAGAGTTTTAAGGTGCAAATATTACTCATTTCAAAATCCCCGTATACCTTTCAAATTCGGTGTTCGTTTTAGCAACTGAACTCATAAAAAGTAGGTAGGAAAAGTCTGAATTAATATCTCTCTTAGATATGTCAGTTTTTGAGAAAACAGTTGTGGTATTTGCTTGTATATATCCCATAAAATAAAATTTCTCCACCTAATTGAATGGAATAAGAAATGACAAATTTGTATGGCTAACATAAAAAAGATCTATCTAAGAAGGTTAGCTTCAATTTTTGATATCTCTGAAAGCAGCCTTGATTATATTTATTCTCGTGGTTTCAAAACACTAGTATTGAACATTTAATTTATAACAAAAGGTAAAAAAGGGATGATATGACCAACTTCCAGGGATTCACTATGTTAAGAAATAAAACACTTTAAAAACTATGTTTCACATATTCTTTGTTCAAGTTCAATGAGAACCAGGTCACTATAAAGTAAAAAAAAAAAAAATTCATCAAAGTCTATGGAAAAGTGTTTATTGGAAGTGATTTTTTAAAAATTTTAATGTATCTGCAGCAAAATACCAGGCAGCTTCCAAAACTAACCAAACCGAACCTGACATTGAGATCTTTAGCTGTTAACCTGCAAACAGATCCATTTTATTAGGACAAAAAGAAAAAAAGTTTAAAAACAAAATGTGGCATTTGTCCCTCTGGTGGTTAAAGATGAAACCTGCCCACAGCTCCACAGCTTTTGATACATGTTTAAGTCTTCTGCAAGGATGGGGCCCCGTCTTTACCCCACAGTTAGAGAGCTTGTCTTGGAGACTGGGCGATGGGATTGATGAGATCACGAGGAACCTTTAGTTTTCTCCTTTATATGTTCGTTAGATTTTTCTTTTTTACCATGAAGCAGATACCTTTCATAATAAAAAGAAGGGGGGAAGGGGATGTCATAATCTTAAAAGGAAGTCATTTAATGACAGCTCATTTCCAGGAAATAAACCTTCCTCTCGTTCTATATTTATCATGAAAAATGAAAACACAATTGGGAAAAGACATCTTTTCAGGTTTTAAATCCCAGTTTGATCCCCTGGGGCAAAATCGGAGGGGAGACCCTGGCAGGCTTTCAGCGGCTTCTCTGCAACCCCTGTGCGCTCCGGGCACCTGCCTAGTAAGGGCCGTTTTCTACGTGCCTCTCGGGAACTGCCAGCAGCCAGGGCCCAGAAGACCTGGGGCGGGGTGGGGCCCAGGTCGGCCCACCTGCCTGCATTAGGGTCCTGGCCAGCAGGGGTCAGCCTCCTCCCTGCCCAGCCCTCGGGCAGCAGGGAAAGTATGTGGGTGGGTGTGTGTGTGTGTGTGTGGCGGGGAGGGATCTGAATGACATAGACCAGTGCCGACTGCGACAAGCTGCGATGTCCCTGCGACCCCAGCCCCTCGCCTTCCCGACTGCTCGGGGAGCCACAGGATCAGAGTCAACGCTTCCAAATGCACAAAGGAGAAAAGGAGGCGAACGAAGCAGAGTTCACTTTGAGTGGGCGGCAGTTCCTCCAAAACCATGATTTTCAAACGAAATAAAGGTTTGAAAGAAAATATGAATGTCCGAATATTTGCAGATACCAGAACTGCAGAGCTTACTTTGCACAGCAGTCTGGCGCAGAGTAGATGCGTAAGCGAAAGGACGCGGGGCGGCTGGGGGCCGGCGGGGGGCGACGGGGGCGGCGGGGGCGGCAGGGGGCGGCAGGGGGCGGCAGGGGGCGGCGGCGGCGGCAGGGGGCGGAGTAGAGACCCCTGGGCCTCGGGAGGGAGGAGGGGCCCAAGGCCAGCACGCATGGCCCTTGGACAAGCTGTTTGCCCACAGCCCGCAGTCATCTCCATAGGGAGGGTGACCAGGTAAGGGGTATTCTTTCCAGATCTCGAAGTCCTTTTATGAACACGAGCCCCAGAGCCCGGTGCTCCCCTAAGTCTGCATCTGAGGGCGTGGCAACGCAGAGCGGACAGCGACTGGCCCGGGCCTGGCTGGCCTTCCTCCTGGCAGGGCCCGGCTCGGCTCCTTCCCCACGCGTCCTCCCTCTCTGTGGGGGAGGGGAACGAGTGTGGCCTCGTGACCCCCTAACGGAGGCTCCGGAGGGTCCCCACTTGGCGGACCCCGCTTCCTTTCTTCAGAGGCCTCCGCTCTGGGCCTCTAGCGTCCGCCTTCCCAGGACTGTGGCCTCTCTGGCCCGGACCCCTCTGTGGGCTTCCCCGCCCCTCTCCCGGCGCCCCCATCCCCGCCCCCAGCCCGGGGGAGCGCCCTCCTTTCCCTTTGTGGAGAGAGATTCCAGAGGAGCCGGCTTTGCCACTTCCTCCTCCGGCCCGGAACGGCCCCCTTCCCAGCGGGCGGGCGACATCCGGAAGGCCGGCCGGGGACCCCTCGAATCCGCGGCTGTGCCCCGGGTGCGGCCCGCGGCCATCGAGGGCAGGCCGAGTGCTAGCAGTCGGCGTCTCCTCCCCGGGCCCCGGGCGGCCCATCTGCACAAGGCGCGGGGTGCAAGCACCCACGTTGCGGATGAGGGCCCGACACGCGGGAAATAGAATAACGATGTTAATAAATGTTATAAATAGAGTAAATTCCAGAGGCATTTTTAATGTCGGGTTGCGGAGGGACGGAGCCTTCCCGTCCCGTTGCACTCCCCCTGGGCCCCGTATCCGAGGCTCTTCCGCCCCCTGGGGGGGGGCTTGTCTGCCAAAATGGGCGGGGGGCGGCAGTTGATCGACCGCCAGATGAGCCCGCGCCCAGGGGCGGGCGCTGCGGACCCGCCACGTCCCCGAAGCCCGGAGCCCGCGCCCAGAGCCGCTCGCGCACCCGCCACCAGGTGGCGCCATTGCGCTTCGGATCCGCTCCCGCCCCGGTCCGGCCGCCGCCCAGCAGCCGGGGCTCGGTCCCTCCCCCTTGATGCCCGTCTGCGAGTGCTAGAACATTCTTCTCCCAAACCTCCCAGTTCCCCATTCGGACCATAATAACGAGGCTGAGGACCTACTGTGTTTATCACTGGTGATTCTTTAAAGCAAGCTTTGGAGATGGGCTTCACCAGCATTACTCACTGAGGCTCTGGGTGGGGGCGCTTCTGGCTCCTAAGGTGCAAGGGCAAAGCGGGGCCCTGGGGCTGAGCACCCAGGAGCACCCTAGGTTACAACCGCCCAGCTTTGGCCCACCCAGCCCTCGCTGGAGGCTGATCAGGAGGCCCCGCCCCACGCCCTGTCCCTCTTAGACGCGGCAAATGTCACATGTGGGGAGATGAAAATGTGGGCCTGTGACAGGTGACCCAGTTCTTCCGGGGGAGGCAGGACCATGGAGCCCTGCTCCAGGTCCCCAGAACACCCTGCTTGAGGCAGGGTCCCGCTGCCCCCCAAACTCTCAGACTCCTCATTCAGGGCGGGTGTCAGGGTCCAGGCTTCATCTGGGTTTGGGGTCTCCCCACACTACCCAGGGTGCAGGGCCACAGGGCAAGCCAGCTGACAAAGTTGGTGTCCCACCCACCCAGACCTCCGGCCTGCCTCGGCCACCCGGCCTCCCGGCAGAGGGGGTATGAAGTTGGCCCACGCCAGCCTCCAGTGCTTGCTGGTTCCCCTAAACCTAGGATTTAACCCGCCTGCGTCTCAGCTTGGGGGGTGGGGGTGTAACCACCAGGACCTTACATATGGGACGCAGCCAGCAGCCAACACCTGACGGCCTCCGGGGTCCGCCTTCTCCCCTCCCCTCCCCCGCTCCTTCCCCCCAACACCGAGCTGGGTAACAGAATGCACCATGTGATACAAAAGCCACTTTAATGTAGAAAACCAAACTCCCGTGCACACATAAATACGACTCGGGGGCATAAATAAAGTAGCAAAATAAAAGTAGGAAAATAAAGAGACGTGCGTATCAAACGAAATAAATTAGTCATAAATAGCACGCTGGCAACTAACTAAGTGCTGGGAAAACTCGGCCCCTGCTTTCACTTACTGGCAAGGTCTGGGGCTTTCAAATCATTTTTCTGGCCTTTGAGTGAAAGGTGCCGGTCAACCGAAGGCGGGAACTGTGCATTCCCTAGGCTCAGACCGACACGGTGCCAGGGGCAGGGGCGGGAAGCGGCCATGGCTTCCCCATCTGTTCTCTCGTCTCCGTAGCATTCAATGGAGGAGCCAGCGCACCAATATGACGAGGAGGACTAGCAGGGGGACAGGCTGGCGGGGTTCCATCTCAACTGCCCTCATGTGACAGCCCTACTACCTGAACTAATGGGATTCCCCCAAACCCTGCATCACCGTGTGAGGAAGGGCGGCTGGGACCGGCTGACTGTCCTGTCCCTCTGAGCAGGTGGCAGAATGGCCACTCACCTGAGGGGAGCCAGGCTGAGGCAGGGCAAGTGTTGGCTGCGTGTAGGGCGCCGGCTGTCAGCAGAGGGCCAGGGACAGTAGGTCAACTGCCCAATTTGTCCTGGGTGCACCGCCAAGTAGTACGGTGGATGTTACCGACCCCAGAACCAGCACTCAGGGGGAGCCTCACAATTTCCCCCGGCGGCCGGGGATTCTGGGTGTCCCCTACTTCGGAAGCCCGCACCGGCCGTTCCCTCCTGTCCTGCGGAGGCTTGGGGACGGTCAGCAGTCCCCACTGGAGTTGAGATCTGGATCAATCCTCCCATGTGGCCGAGTGGAATTCACCTGTCATTTCACAGAGCCGATGACCTGTAAAGGGGTTTTGCAACGACGTTTTTTCTTCTGGCTGTCCCTGCTGGAAATGACAGAAGGGCAGAGAAGTTTCAGCGTGGCACGCGCCTGCCTCGTCAGTGGAGGCGTTCAGGCAGAACTAGGGCAGCACGTGGGCAGCACGTGTCCAGCAACGAATGACCAGGGCACGGGGCAGGGAGCTGGGACAGCCCCTGGGCAGGCGGAGGGCTTACCGTTTCATGACCATACACATCTACCCCCTAGAAACGGGCACGGCCAATATCAAAGTGTCTATGTACAAGTTCTAGACGTTTCTTTCTAAAACTAAATAGGACGTGGGCCCAGGGTTGCTACTTGGAGGAGTGTGGCCGGAGCCTGGCCTAGGGCCCTGGCCTCTAGGGCCGGGGGCGGCCGGAACCTCCGTTACTTCTGGAAGCTGGGGCTTTGCTCCAGCCTCAGTTTACTGGCGATCCCAAACGGGTCCATGTCGTCCGTTTCCAGGGGCGAGGAAAACGCGTCAGCCTCCAGGTGGTCTTCGAAGTTCTCGGGCTCCGTCGCGCTCCTGGGCAGCATGGGCAGGAAGTGGGACAGCGGCAGGAAGCCCCGGTCCTTGTACAGCTGCCGCTGTTTGGCACTGCTCAGAGAGACCGGGAGGTGGTGCTTCTTGGAGCGGTACACGTTGTAGCCGTCCGGGCGGATCTCCTCCTCGAAGGCGCAGTCCTCGGCGGAGTACTGAGGCTGCGGAGAAAGCGGACAGCCTGTGAGCGCCAGTGGGGGGGGGGCACCCCTTCCCGGTGGGCCGCCGGCAGAAGCAGACCCGGCACAGGTGGGCGAGCGGCTGCATTATGTGCAGCCACCCGATCTGCAGCGTGTGTGTGCGCGTGTGTGTGTGTGTGTGTGTGTAGTTAAAGGTTATAAAGTATTCAATAAGATATAGATACTTAAAAGTATGATGTATAAATTTATGCTCGTATATAAAATATTTAGCATAACGTGTGTTCACATAGTATGTATTAATGTACACACTGAACGGATATTGCATTATAACATTTATAATGTTTCGAATGTACAACCCAACATCCACGTATAGTTTACATTGACCCTTTGTTTTTCAAGACATCGTGTCACTTTTTAAACTTAGTCTTGTTCTGAGCGACAGCATCCATAAAACCAGAGGCAGACGGACACGTGCCTCCCACACCCTTAAGTATTAACATTAAAATGTCCGAGTTCTCCCCGCCCCCAGCCCTCCACATTCCACTGGCTAAACTTTGTCCGGTTCAGGACAAATTTCACTTTGGGAAACAAGGCGAAACAGTTGTCCTTCAATTAAGAATCACTCGTAATCCGATCTGAAGCCCAGATTAAAGAATCTAGTTCCCATTCAGACCCGAATAACCCAGCGATTCTCAGGCCTTACTGTCTCGTGCCCTCCGAGAACCGACAGCCCCCTCCGAGGCCCTCACTCCCTCTGCTCAGAGAGCCCTCCAGGCAGCCGGCCAGGATCTTCTGGATAAAGGCAGCCCCCTCCCCCAGGCCCAGAACAGCGCCTGCACCCAGCGGGGGTGGCCGGAAATGCTCAGGGGAGAGGGGAACCCAGTGCCTGGTCCCAGACCATCCATAGTTGATTGAGAGGTGCCAGCGAGTTACAATTAGTGTCATTACCCCTTGGGGACAGACACAGAGGACAGCCCAAGGCAGGGAGCCAGGAGGGTCGGGCGGTAAACAACCCCAGGAGGCACCCAGTCACTTTTCTGCCCAAGCCTACAAAGGCCGCTGAACCGCAGGTGGGTGAGCGCTGTGTCGATAAGGTCCTGATAAGGCCCGCGGCCCAGGCACGGGATAAAGCCACCAGACAGCCCGAGTGGCGAGCACGAACTGACAGACAGACAAACAAGAGCGGTAAAGCCAAATGATGGGCTATTGTACTCTGCTGGGTCTTGAGGACAAATTGGCATCTCATTATCTGCTCTATACAGAAAAATTAAATAATTTCAGGTTTCTAAGAGAATGTGGATTGTTTGTTTGTTTAAAAAAAAAAAAAACTCAATTTTTGCTAAGCCAGCCCAGGCAGATCAAGAGGCAGAACCGGATTTTAGGTGGACAACGCCCCCCCTTCCCCAATCACAGTAACAAAAGTTGCAACTGCGGCTTTGGAGCGGCTTTGGGTGTCAGCTTTCAGCCAGCTGACCACCTCAGTCCTTAGCCTCCATCTTACGCTTTCACGTAGAACTCCACCACAAAACCTGAGAAAGGCGCTCTGGAGAAACGGAATCAACGCGCCAGGGCCACAGCTCGATTCTGAAATGCTGAAAAGACTTGCGCTGCGGGGGAGGGCAGTATCTACAACTTTGGGGGGGGGGAGTGGCATTCCCCGAGGCAAAGTCTCAGTCTCCGCCCCCCTCGCCGTTCCAACGGAGCCCCTGGCCCAGCGAGGCTGCCTTGAGGCCCTGCGCGCCCCGCCTGGACCCCACACAGCCAGCTCTGTGTGCCCGGGCGGGAGGAGCAAGGGTTCCCTTTGAACTCCCAGCCTTTGTTCCCGGAGACCAGAGACCTAGGCCATCCCAAAGTCCCCCCCCCCCCCGCCTCCCCAAAGGCATCTGCAGCACAGGTGAGCGGAGAACGAGGACGAGAACGCAATGGAATATTATTCTTCCGCAAAAACCAGTTTTTCTAGTCGATAAAAGTTAATTTAAAAAACCTCTCCAATCCCAAATGTGACTTTTTTCCTAGCTCGTTTGAAGATACACCGTTTTTAAAAAGATCCCAGTTGCGGATATACCCGTTTTCTGTCTTTCTTTTTTTTTAATTTTTTAACGCTGCCGGGGAGGGGCACGGGGGCGAGGTCCACCCACGAGCTGGCCCAGCCGAAAAGGCCCGAGGTGCGTCCCCCGGTTTAAAACCAGAGCCAGTAATGGGTTTTCCAACGTCCAATTGAGACGGCCTTTGGCTCAACACGAAACGCAAAGGCGACTCTCGCCCATTCTCCGGCCAGCGGCCGGGACCCTAAACTTCCGTAGAAAAAAGTTGGACGTTAGCTTCCTTCATCCGGCCTTTGTCGAACTCCATTGCGAGCTCCATGCCGGCCCCAGCGGAGGAAGCCAGGGGACTGCGACCCCCACCCTGCAGGCCCGGTCCGGGGCAGCCGTACGTTCCGCGTCCCAGCGCGTCCCGCCCGGTGGTGACACCTACCAGCCCTCGCATCCTGCCGTCGGCGCCCATGCAGAGGTAGCGGGTGCTGAGCACGCCCTTGATGGCCACGTTCCGCAGGGCGACGGCCCGGATCTCCACCAAAGCTGGCGCAAAGGAAGCAAAGAGCTGCAGCCGCAACACGTGGGTGCGGTCGGAGCGGGGGCCCGTGCCCGCCTCCCATGCCCCCAGCTCCCCGCGCTGTCTGAGGACTCGGGGTGGGGGTCGTGGAACGCAGAGGTGTCAAAACCTAGGGTTCCCGGGGTGGGGGGTCCGCCGGAGCAGGGGGAGGGGCGCGAAGGGCGGTTAACGCATGGTGCGGTAGGTCCACGCACACGTTTCGCCCTCCCCCAGCGCCTCGCGCTGTCCCGGGAGCCGAGGAGGGCGAACTCGGATGTGCCCAAACCTGGCGATCTCGGGATGGGAAGCCCCGCGGGAGCCGAAGAAGGTAAAGGGAAGGAAGGGCGCTGGGCGGGAGAGGGACGCGGCGGGCACTCACTGTGCGCGCTCTGGCCCCGCGCGCAGTCCACCGCCCCATCCGCGCCGATGCGCAGGAAGCAGCTGGAGGGGCCGTGGGGGCCGGCGGTGTACAGGTGCCGCAGGCGGATGGCCTCGCCCCAGCCGTAGTGCACGTGCGGCCCCGCGTCCGAGAGGGCGAAGGGGCCCGCGGCTGAGGCCAGCCAGAGGCCGGCCAGGACCAAGGCGCCGGCCACAGCGCGCCGGCTCTGCATGGCACCTCCCTCGAGCTCCGGGCGCAGCTCCGGCGGCTGGGGTGCGGGAGGCGGCCGGGACGCGCTGCGAGACTGTGCGTGCCGAGGCGGTGGGGGGGTGGTGGTGGCTGCAGCCCTCGAGACAGCCGTGCACCCCTAGTGCGCTGCGGCTCCGACGGCGCGCCGACTTGAGGCCGGCGGCCTTATATAGCACGTCTCACCCTCGCGGCGGGTTGCGTGCCCGCGACACCGAGCATTTCTTACCGGGATTGCATCAGGCCCCCGCCCCCGCACACACCCACTCACACCCGCCTCCGGCCCCAGCCCCCACTCCGGGCTGCGCCTGGGTGACCCCGCCCAGGCCGCCTGGATCAGGGGGAGGAGGGGAGGGCGAGGAGGCCCCGCTTCGCGGGATGAGGGGCGCTCCAACCCGCCGCGAGGTGGCGGCGCCGGCGGCCAGGTCGTTCTAAGCTGGGCGAGTTTGATTTTATAAAGCAAGAAAGGAAACGACGGAACCCCGCCCCCAGGCCACGACTCCCCAGGAAATTTGCTCGTCGCGGGGCGCTAGCAGGGGCGGAGGCAAGAGTCCCGGGACCAGAGATTGGGGGGGGGGGGCGCTGAGCTTTGCATCCCTTGTGGTCTCAGTGTGGCTGCTGAGCCTGCAGCGGTCTCTGCTCGAGTCTGTCTGGAAAAATCTCTCCCCTCAAAAGCCCCATCCGCTCCCTCCCGGCCTCCAGTCCGCGGACGTGAAGTCGTCCATTAGGATTTCCTCTGCAGCGCGGAACCTCCCACGTTCTCCCAGCTTGTGTTCTCGCGATCCCTGGCCCCCGCTCCCCCACTCCGACCCGGGCCCCTTTTATCCCGGTAAATTGTACCCCGACGAGGGGCCGGGCGCAGGCTCGCTCTCGGAGAAACAATGGGGCGTTGCGCCGGCGCCGCCAGATGGCGCTAAAGCCCAGGCTTCGGCTTCCGCGCTGCCCCACCCGCGGCGCACGCCGGCGCTGGAGCCGGGCTGGGCGGTCGTTGTGAGGGGGCCTTTGGGGGGCAGAGTGGGCTTGCAAAGTGCAGACTGGGAAACTGACTTTCCAGCTCAGGCCTGGGCGCGCCTCTGTTTTCGAGGTGCCTTTTGTCTTTGTGCAAGTCCTGGGGTCCCTGAGCACAGTGCGGTCTGAGAGGCGGGGAGCATCTTACCTGGTGGTGGATAGGGGCAGGGGAGCACTTCCCGCGCGCAGCGGGGGTCGAGCTGGCACCGGGGGGAGGGGGTGGGGGAGTGGAGAATTTGGGGCCGCTCAGTGAAGTGGCTTCTGCAAACCAGAGGCCTTTAATGAACAGCCTCCAGAGAATGCCCAGGCGGGAAAAAGAGGGGTCCTCCCAGGGAGCTTTGGCTCGACACCCATTCTTTCTCATTCTTCTTCCAGCCCCACCTCCCACTCCCAGGAGGCCGGTTTTGGGGAAGAGCCACGGTGGCTCAGCGCAGAGGCGACGGGAGGGCAAACGGTGGCGACACGGGGAGAGGAAGCAGCGCCGAGCTTAATGAATTTCAATGAGCGAAGGCCATGTCCATATCCCAGCCAGTGACTGGCGTTAATGACGGAGCGCGCAGAAAATGTCACCAGGAAAGTCTTTACAAAAAGACATCATCTCAAAGGCTTTGTAGACCAGGGACCCCCACGCTGTGTGTCTTGGTTCAGAAAGCCGCGGCTTCTGTGAAATCTAATTACTTCCCCCCTGTGGCTTTAAATCGACGGCGGCTTCTATTAAACTTAATTACCCTCCCCTGCAGATCCTGAATAAAGGCAAGGCCCGAGGAGGATGGCAGCGGGACGCGCTCCCAATCAGACCGAGGGGGCGGAGGGTGGCGGGAGCAGGCGGGACGTCAACTCCTGGCTCCACCCCTTCCTCTGCTGCCCCTCCTTGGGCCGTGGTGGAAAGAGAGGGGTGCTGCGGCCCGGGAGCTGAGGCGGATGGCGGAGGCGGCCGCTTCCCGTTCTGTTCTCGGCTTAAACCCCCCACGAGAACCCCCGTGACATTCTGCAGTCCCAATTGAACAGATAGAGGGTCCTAGAAAAATGGCAGTGACCCAAGGCTGCACAACTTGTAACTGATGGACCCGGAATTTGAACCCAGGCTGTCAGGCTTGTAAATCCTGGCCATGCTGTGTTGGAGGAGGCGGTGTGGCCTCCTGGGAAGGCGGGGGGGGGGGGGAGGGTGACAGGGTCAGACATAAAGTGCCCAGGGTGTAGCTGGTGAAGAATGAAGGCCAGCCACCAACGGCCTGTCCGTGGTGTACTGGACACTTCACAGCCATAGCAGTGCTCTGAGAGTTTAGGTGATTAATCCGCGCTGTACGTGCAAAGGCGGAGGCTGATAGAGTCGGCCAGGCAGCCGGGGAAGTTTTGCACCCAGGTGAGCGGGGCACCCGGGCGGGCAGAGGAAAGGCAGCGTTGGCCAGCAGGGGGCGCTGCGGCTAAAGCTGACCCGGTGAGAGCTGCCTAGTCGCGGTACGTAAAGACCCCTCCCCAAGTCTGTGCGCCCCGGACCCCTACAGCCCCCAATGAGCTGGGTTGGGCTGATTTTTATTTTTCAGGCTGCACTGGATTTGGTCCAGGTGGCTGAGCCAGCAGACCCGCCCGGGTGAGATTTTATTTGCTGAGTGGAGAGGACAATGCTAAGCAGGGTCCAGGTGACGGCAGCTGCCCCCTTCGGCCTAGGCAGGCCCCGTGGGTCTCAGGCCCAGAGGTCCCGAAGGGCTTGGCTTGGTGGCTTTGTTCTGGATTTGGAGTCAGCTAGGATCTTTTAAACTGCCCTAAATCCTTTCCGTGGGGTCACACTCCTTCAACTGGAGCTTGTCCGTCCACGTGCACCTTCTGATGGTGGCCAAGGAAAGTTTTGTCATTTCTAACCCAGGTCCCAGCAGTGAAGAAAAATCTGGTTTGGTTTCAGCTCAGTCTTTCCATTATGAAAATAATCGTTTTCCTTTTCACTCTACGGTTAGAAATTTACTAATGTGCCTTCTTAAGCAGTTCCCTGCCCCCTCCCAGGTCCCCTGCCCCTCCCCATGGTCGAGAAGTACTTTGTAACTGCAGAGGCTTGGGCGTTGGTGCAAATCTGCATCAGAAAATGAGAACTGCAATATCCGGCTTGGGACAAACAGGATCATGAAGACTCCCAAAGGGAAGAGCCACACGCAGCGCCCTTGGCCGAGCTGAGACTGGACTCAGGCCTCCCGAGCCTTGGCCCTGTATTTTTGCTAGAATCTTCTAGAAGGGTCATTGTTCCAAAAAGAGGCCTTCCTGCTAGTGCGGAAATTGACAGGGGACCTGGAAGAGTGGAAAAAAGACAACTTCTTGGAGCCTGCGTTTCTTTATTTGTGAAACAGAAAGAAAAAAAAAAAGATACCTGATTCTCAGGGTTAGTGTAAGAATTAAAATAGATGATCGTCAAGAGATCAATATTTAGAGACCAACATATAGAGGTGTGAAATACAGGAGTGGCTATGGTTATTTATGTGAAGGCTACTCTTCCTTATGTCTTTGCCATAGTTATTATTATTTTTTTAAGATCTAATGACAACTCTAGAAAAAGACAAATCTAATGTTTGGTGCAGAGAGCCTATGGGTGGTGCCCCAGGCGGGAGTTGGGGGGCAAGGATCAACTGTAAAAGGCCAAGAGGAAGCTTGGGGGGGGCGGTGCTGAATCTTGACTAAGGCGGTGAATGAACAGGTTGTGACATTTGTCGACACTGTTTGAGAGGTGCCCTTGAAATTAGGGCTCATTTTCTTTTAAACTATACCTCGGTAAAGGTGATCTGCAGAAGTCACACTTGCTTACGGTTGAAAATTGGGACAATCAGAAAAGCAGAACAAAAACCGCTCGAAACCCTGAAATACGGCTGCATTACGAGCTGGTTTCTCACTGAGTGGATTTCTTCCTCAGACTTTTAAAAAGAATGTACATATCTTTAAAAAAAAAAACATCGCACGACAGCGTTTGACCTCACACGGCACCACGCGCCCCTCTGAGGCACCTGGGCAGCAGCAGGTCTGCGCAGGGTTCCACAGAGGACAGCCTGGAGACACCCCTCGCACCTGTCCTCTCTCAAAGCGGGAATTCCTGGGCCGGTGGCCTTTTCCAGGCGGGCCGTGGCCGCACGCAAACCCCGGATCGGGGCAGACGAGGCGGCCTGCCCCTGGAGGGGAGCCGCCCACCCACAGGTCCGCACAGCTGCTCCCAGGCTCCTACGGTGAACCGGAGACCGCGTTGAAGTCACAGCCACCAGCAGTCGCCCACGTGGCACCAGAGCTGGGAGTGGGAGCCCTTTCGCCGCCAGGTCCCCTCACCTCCCCCAGGGCCTGAGCCCCACCCGCTGGCCCAGTCTGCCCCCCCACCCCCCACGCATGCGCACGGTCGGGCAGGGCCCGGTGTGGCCGGGCGGCACTGCTGTCCTGCGTGATGACAGGAGCTGGCTGTGTCCCTTGCCGACATGGCTCTAAAGCCGATGTCTGTAGATTTCTGTGCGTGAATTCTTTTTTCCCCACTGTCTTCCATCATCAAAACAGAAACGCGTTCCCGTGGGGAATGGTTTGACCTGTCAGTGCCGCGATGCGTAACAACGCGGCAAGGCCAAGGCCGCACGTGTCCCCCAGTTACCGAGAGCAAAAAGCATCTGAACGAGGAGACGTGAGCGATGATGCCGACCGAGGGCGGCTTTGCTAAAAACCTGTATGATTAAAATATTGAAGCTGGAAGGTGCTGGAACCCCCGGCCCGTGGTTGCGGACTGAGCCTCCGCAAGCTGACTACTCTCCAAACTTGATGCACAAAGCGATTTTTTTTTTCTCTCTCTCCAAAACAACAAAACTTCCACTGTGCAGTTTGTAGGAAAAGCCTGCGACAGGCGTGACCAGCACAATCGGCTGGGCGCCTGGTACATACTGGACGCTGTGCTGGTCACGATGACGACGACAGTGGTGCCGATGATGACGACGGTGGGCATGGCAGACTCCTGTCCGGCTGTCACGACATTGCCCCGACATGCTCCAGGCACGTCACGTTTTCGCATTTACTTTTCACAGCGTCCACCTTAAAGATGGAGAGGTGAGGCTCAGGGTTCAGATGCGTGAACCCAATTCTGTCTGAATTCAGGTCACGGACCTCTTCATCATTGCTCTCTTTTTTTTTTTTTTTTTTTGAAAAAGGAAAACTGAAACAGCCTCTCTTTCAGAAAGTCGCGAGGCCTGCCCGCATCCTGAGCCCCGGTAGGATCCCGACCGCGAATTTCCCAGCCCCGTCACCTGCCCTCGCGTCTTCCCAGAGGGGTCGTCTGAGTCCCCACGGGGAGTCCAGCAAGACAGCGAGAGGGGCACCTCCTCCTAGACGCAGCCCGGTTCGGACGGCTCAACTCCTGTCACGCCTGCCGTCCGTTCTTGCTGCGGTCATTGCTCTGCCATCTGTCTGCACCCCGGACGCAGCTTCAGGCGTGGGGGTGGGGGTGGGGGTGGGGGTGGGGAGGGTAGGAATGGCTGCACGGTCAGCGGTCAGCGGCCAGGCCCTCGGTGGCTTCGCAGAGCCTGGCTCGTAGGTGGGGCATCCAGGAAGATTGCACGAGATGTTTAAAGGAACCGGGAGGTGTTCGTGGGCCGTGAGCTCACCGCACTCGTCCGTTGGTCTGGCGGTGTATTTATCCCGTGAGTCCTGCCTGGTTCCATCACCGCGTTGGTTGGTTGGACTTCCGGTGGAGCAGACCTCATGAATCAGACCCCAGAGGCAGGAATACCAACTCGGCTGGCGGGTGCACCTGGGGCACCCAGCGATGTCCCACGTGTCTGAGTTTGGCAGCTGCGTTTCAGGATGGTTCAGGCTGGGGTGGGGGAAGGGGGTGCAGGCGGCATGAACAAGACCCTTCTCCAGAAGCCCACGCTCCCCAGGCCCTGCCTCCTGCATCATAATTACATTTCAGGGGGCACTCTGGACACCACGACCCTGGGGATCCCAGGATTCTTCTTAGAGTGACGTTGCCGTTGCTGGGCAAGAGACCCACCCACGTCAGCATTGTCCTGAGCCAGAAACAGTCTACTCACTTTGGCTCGCCTCTAAGACCTCAGCGCTGGAGAATGGTCGGCAGTGAACCAGGCCGTCATCTGGAGGAGTTTCTGCCACAGGGAGCCAGCTGTTTAGCCCGTGTTACAGATGACAGACCAAGACACAAAGCTAGCTGGCAGTAAAGAGCCACCGAGGGGTGAGGGAGCCGTGAGCAGGCTCCAAGAAAGACACTGAATGGGGTAGGTCACCTAGGAGCCAGGGGCTCAGGGACAGTCCTGCTCCAGCCGTGCCCAGCTGTCCCACACCTGGGCAACACCATCGGGCAGGACACTGTTATTCCAGGTCACCTGAGATGGATGCTAGGGTTGGACAGGACCTTCAAGATGATTTCCTCCAAGTCCCTCATCCCTAAATGAACAGAATAAGAACCAGGAAGGGGAAGAGATGTACCTGAAGACACCCTTCCAGTGGGTAGCAGAGAGTGAATGGGGACACACTCTACTCCAGTGGTCCCCAACCTTTGTGGCACTAGAGACCAGGGCTCCCATGAGACTCTAACACCTGATGATCTGAGGCAGAGCTGAGGCGGTGATGCTAGCGCTGGGGACCGGCTGCAAATACAGGTGAAGCTTCGCCCGCGGTTCACCTCCTGCTGTGTGACCCGGTTCCTAACAGGCCACCAGACCTGTACCGGTCCAAGGCCCAGGGGTTGGAGACCCCTGCTCTATTATAACAATGTCCCCTTCCCCCCCACACACACACGCACATACACGCATGGGGTAGTAGGACATTCGATTTGTAATAAAGTCTTTTTAAAAAGAAAAAACCCACATGTTGAGGTTCCTTATTAAAAACAGCCACCTAAGCAGATTGGCCATTGGCGGGGGGCTGGGGGACCTGGGGACTGACAGCTTAATGGGTAAGAATTTGTTTTAAGGGAGAGTGAAAATGTTTTAAAACTCGATAAAAGTGGCCACTGTGAATATGCTAAAGGCCACACTGAATTTTATTTACATTATGTGAATCTCACCTCAATGAAAAAAACATGCAAGAAGAAAGAAACCGCTGTAAAGGGGGCGTTGGGGCGCTTGGGGACATGGTCCAATTGGACTATGGACTGTCCGTTGGAGAACCCTCTGCAGGGCGGTCCAACCTCCTGGGTTTGGTGCTCGCACCGAGGAGATGCGTGCCGAAGGGTTTAGAGATAAAAGGGACGTAATGCAGCTGACTTTCAAAAGGTTCAGAAAAATGCAAATCTGTGTGTGCCACACAGCGAGAACGCAAATGCGGAAAAGGTCAGTGAAGTAGGTGAAAGGTAGAGGTGTTCCTTCTACTGTTCTTGAAACTTCTCTGGACGGTTGAAATTTTTTAAAAAATAACAAAATAAAGCAAAAGGCCCACCCCACCTGCCTGGGACCAGCTCGTGGCTTGCGGCCGGAGCCAGTGGCTGGCCTTGGGCAGCGGGTTCGCGGCTCCCAGACTGGGTTCCCAGACCCGTTCCCGTTGGAACTCAGCAGAGCGCCATGCATGCCTTACGATCACCGTCACCAAACGCACTGTCCAGGGCAGCACGGCGGCCCGCGGCGGCACCACGCGGGGTGTGGAGGAGACGTCAGACTGTTTCGGGTCTTCTGGGGGCGTGTCTCCTAGACGGACAGAGTCGTGTTGCATCCCTGACGTCACAGGCAGAGGACGTTTTTCTGAAGCAGCCATTCCCTGGGGAAGACCCCACGATCTCACCATCCCAGGGGACACTCTCTCCCTCACCTACTCCGTCCAAGTAGATAGCAACTCAGTGTCAGTTGGTAGCGTCCTTCTGGCTGGATGTAATTTTTTTTTTTTTTTTTTAAGGGAAATAATTTTTGCAGGCTTGGCGGTCGGGTCTTGTTTGGTGTGGGGATCAGTACCCCATCCGAAGCGGCTGCTCTCGTGTTTGATGTAAGAAGCAAAGCCGTGCCCAGGCCACAGGGCACAAGCCCTTCTAGGGCTAGAGAGGCCTTGAGAAGTCCGACGCCAGCCAGCGTCCCAGAGCACTCGGTCGGCGCTGGTTGTTACCTCCGATAGTCGCCCTCCGGCTGAGTGCCCGCTGTGCGCCAGACACCGTGCGTGTGCGTGCGACTGTGCACCTGTGACTGTGCACGTGTGTGGGGGCACGTGTGCACATGTGTGGATGTGTGCACAAGTGTGTGTACACCATGAGTGTGCACACGTGTGTGGACATGCGTGTGTGCACACATCTGTGAGTGTGTGCATGTGTACACCCACGAATGTGCATGTGTGAGGAATGTGTATGTGTGCATGTGGGTGTGTGTGTACACCCGTGAATGTATATGCATGTGTGGGCACGCATATGTGTGTGCACACGTGTGTGTGTGCACTGTACACCCATGAATGTGCACACGTGGGGGCCTGTGCACGTGTACACCCACGGATGTGCATGCATGAGGAATGTGTATGTGTGCATGCATGTGTGTGTATGAGTGTGTGTGTACACCCATGAATGTGCACACGTGTTGGCACGCATATGTGTGCGCACACGTGTGAGTGTGTGCACTGTACACCCATGAATGCGCACATGCGGGGGCCTGTGCACACGTGTGAATGCGTGTGCCCATGAATGTACATTTGCACGTAGGCACGTGCATGTGTGCATGCATGTGTGAGTGTGTGTGTGTGCGCTCTGGTAAGTGCGTACATGAGTTTGCGTGCATGCGTGTGTGCACGTGCGCTCACACGTGACCCGTCTGCTGACTCAGGGGCTCTGACGTGCTGTCACCACCTCCCGGGGGAGGAGGCGGGAGCTCAGAGGGGGCTGTGGCCTCCTTCGCAGCGCTTCCCGCAACCGCCGCGAAGCGACGAGTTCTGCAGTTTGTCCCACCTCCCCGGGCCTGGCGTGTGTCAGTTCCACGGCCGGGGTGTAGAGGTCTTGGTCCCAGCACAGCCCTGTACCCGGGTGGGTAATGTCTGCGCAGTGTGAGAGGCGAGAATCGGGGCAGGGAGAAGGCCAGAGGAGAGCAGTGTCTTCGGCCTCCGAGGCCGCCAGCCCCCCCTTTCCCGCAGGTCAGGGCTGACCAGAGGTATTTCTGTTTTGAGGCGTTTAGACAGATGCTCGGGGCTGAGTTCTGGCTAGAGTTTCTGGCCGCACATGCCACAGATTGGGGGGTTGGGAGGCGGTGCAGGAGATTCCTCTAAGGCTCCCACGTGTGGCTGTGTGCCTCGGGTGAGCACTTGACCCAGGCTCCCCACCTAGGAAATGGGGCCAGGCCGCTGCAGAGGCTGCGGCCAGAGGTTCCCGGGGGCCCTGGGTGGGCCAGGCCAGCAGGGCTTGGACGCCGGTGCTGGGTGCCTCCGGAAGGCAGTCCCAGTGGCCCCGACACCGACCACGGCTACATTTAGTCTGTGACAAGAAGGGGCGTCTTCCCAAAGCCCTGTCCAGGGCTGCCCCAGACCGTTTGCTCACTGTCTCAGGAGCCAGGCTAACTCGATGTCCCCAAGGTCCATTCACCAGACAGAGGAGAGAGTCGTAGGGGCAGTCGGCTGACCCTCGCCAGCAGAGATGGTGGGGGGCTCCCTGCCCACGCCCTCTCGCGCTCCGCCCCTCCCCACTTCTCTTCACCCAGTGGCCCCCATTCTCGGCCTGTCCCACAAAACCCATCCCTGGGCCCCTGCGCAAGTCTTAACATCACCCTCATGTCACTGAGGACATCAGTGGGTCATTTCTGGTTCCTGGATGGGGTTTTCCGGGGAGGGGCTGACAGCTTTCAACACGTTCTCCAAGCTGCCGGGCGGGCGCCCTGGTCCACGCCACGCAGCCCAGCGCTGGCCTCAGCACGTGCTCAGCCATCTCTCGCCAGGAATTTAAGTGCCGGACCCTGGCGCAGCCGCCCAGGGGCTCCGGCAAGGTCGTAGCACCTCCTTCTGCGAGTAGAGCCGCGGGCTTGTTCTCTAAGGTCAATGCCACAGGCGGAAACGAATGCGGATTTCTGTCCGGCCATTTACTAGCAGCTCGGGCTGGCGCTGGCTGACTCCCTGAGGGGCCTGCGATGGGGCGGGTGTGCCCCCGCGGGGCGGTGATCAGGACTGTCACCAGTGCAGACACGGGGCCCCGTGTGCGCGTGCGTGCATGTGCGTGCCTGCGTGTGTGTGTGGCGCCTCCTCTTCCATCTTCAGGGTCCGATTCCCATGATTTTTGTTTGTTTTAAGGGTTCCTTCTAGAAGCTTCCTCACAAGATGACTGGACTCACAATTTCGTTTCCTCTTGAACTCAGGACCAGTGACCCCGAATGTGGTTATGTGACGCCCCCGGTGGGACTCGGCTGTGCCCCGGTGCCCTGCCCCTTCCTGACGAGGGGCCCGTGGCAGGTGCGGCCATGGCTGAGGCAGCTCACAGCCCCTGACGGGCCCAGAGACCGCCTGCCCGTCGGGCTGCACTGCCACCCGCCTCCCACCAGGTACATGGGACGGTTTCCGAGGGGCAGGACGCGGCGCGCATCCTTCTTTGGCTCTAAATGGTCCCGCCCACCGACGGTCAGCATCTGTGAGAACAGAAACGACCATTTCCTGGGCACCTACCGTGTGCCAGGCTTTACCAAGGGACCTCAAGCCCTCACAGCTCCCCGCAGGGAGCAGTTTCTGGCTCAAGGCCACCCAGCTTGTGAGTGGCGGGGCTGGGATTCGAACGCAGACCTGCAGGACTCGGCATTGGTGTCCTGGGGCGGCTGTGACCAATGGTCCCGAACCAGGCCTCTTAAACAACAGAAATCTCTTGTCCCACAGCGTGGAGGTCTGCGGCCCGAGGCTGAGATGTCGGCAGGGCCGGTTCCTTTGGGCGACTCCGAGGCGGGACCTTCCTCGCCGCCTCCGGCGTTGCTTGGCGTGTAGAGACACCGCTGCAGTCTGCTTCTGTCTCCCCAGTGTTCTGCTCTGTCCCCAGTCGCCCTGTTCCTCTCTCTCATGGTAACACTCGTCACAGGATTTAGGGCCACCTGGGTAATGCAAGATGATGTCATCTCAAGATGCTTAACTTGATTACATGTCCAAATGTGATCGCGTCCAAGGTTCCAGGCGGACACGCCTCGGGGGCTGCGTTCGGTCCCCCGCAGGCTTCATCGGTCAATGCTTGTCCCCCTAAGCACTCTGACCCCCAGCCAAGGCAGCGCCTCCCTCGCCCTGAGAGAGGAGTAGGGGGTGGCTGCTTCCTGGGTGCCCGCAGCAGAGACAGGGCAGCAGGTGCGTGTGCGTGCGTGCGTGTTTGCACGCGTGTGTGCATGTGTGTGCGCGTGTGTGTAGGGAGGGGTAGTGGCAGACTTCTGGGCGGAGGGGGCTTGGAGAGAGCCAGAAGGCCCAGAGGCCCCGAGGCTGGCCTCCCGCGTCTTGGCAGACTGGCAAAGCCCTCGGCCCAGCCCCCTCCGACCTCGACCCTGGCACACGACTGTGTGTCTCCACCAGGAAAACCGAGTGTGGACCCTGGGCCTTGCTTCCTAAGCATCCGTGAGTCTAAGATGGACTGAAAAGGGCTAAACACGCAACAGTGAGGAATGGATCACGTGAGCGGGGTGCGCCTGGCCCCTCGTGCCCCCAGCTGCGACTGTCGCCACAGGACCCAGCTAAACACGCAGTAAAGCTTTGATTTTGTAAAACCAAGGAGGAAAATGAAAGAACAGAAACATGCGCAGAGGCGCATTTTTAAAAAGTGAGAGAATTTTATTTTTATTTCTCTCATTTTATTTCTTACTTTATGTTTTTGCTTTTATTTTATTTTATTTCTTATTTTTACACATCCTTGCTCTTTCTGACATTTTCTATACTGGAAATGGGTCACCTTTACGATCACGACATGAACTATTCAGTCGAAGATATTTTTCAGACATTAGCTCGGGGCCAGCAGACAGAGCGTTCCCGTGGCGTGGCTGAGTGACTCCGGTCACTGAGACGCTGTGTCCACAGCGAGTGACCACGTGCAGGGACGTTCGCGCGGCTTCAGTGGTCAAAGGGGCACAGACGGCGCCTCTTACACGTCCCAGAGCGTCACCTTCCTCCCAAACAAATCCCTAGCTCCTGCACAATGGCCTCTCCTCAGGCTCCTGCAGCCGGAACTTCCAGATGCTTCCTCACAGGGTCCGAGGAGGTGCACTTGCGCTGGCCACCCCAGGCTGTGACCTCCTCGTGGAGTGCGTTCTCTGGGCCACTTCGTACTCGCCAAAGAGGCTTTTCACTTTCCAAATGCTGCGGCAGCTCATGGTGGGGCCTTCTCCAACGGGCTCCTTGAAATTCTCAGAGACCCGTCAAACCTGGCGAGTCCGGAGCTCTTTGATTTACAGGACAGATGTTTGCCAGCTGACACTTAGAGGGACTGAGGGAGGCGGGGCAGAATTAAATAAGAATAAGGGTGTCAGCTCCCAAAAGGTGGCATACCTCTGCTCTAATTCCTTGACGCCCAGTATGGTTCAGAGGTTGGGCTGTTAATGGCAGGGAACAAATTGGGGGCCGCCACCTGTGGCTCTTCCTGGGGGGGGGAGAGACCCCTTTACAGTTCAGGGACCAGCTTCCTCAGAGGCCGGCAAAGCCCCTGTGCTCCCGGGTCTGACACCGGCCTGCTCGCGATGCTCCCTGGCCTCAGTTTCCCCCTCTCTAAAGCGGGGCTGCTCCAAGCAGTAAATGAAGGGGTTATGGACCCGCCCTGCAAAGTGCCTGGAACACAGTAGGTGCTTTTTCCCACTTGTGTCTCCCAGCTGCCCAGCCAGGCCATCGGAGGGCCAAGCGTTGCCCTCTCTAACGGCTTCATCCATGACGCAGACACTTCTAGGAAGGGCGGCCTGAGGGGTGCCAGGCATCACGAGGCTTTGCTTATCAGATCCCTGGTCTCTGCGAGTCGGGGGCCTGGACCAAGGCCACTGTGCACAGTGGCACAGGCTGACACTGCACACTTGCACAGATCCTGGGGTGACACTGGGTGGCAGTCCTGTCTGGATAACTGGGGGCTCAACCAAAGAGGCGGGGTGGGGGAGGGAACAGACGCCAGGATACCGAACTTCCAGACCCAGCACAACGCGACATGCCGTCTTCTGCATGTTCATTTACTCGGCGTGGTTTTCCTTCCGCACACAGCTCACGGGGCAGGGCCCTTGCCCGCCCTGGACCCCGCTGGTCTCGGGCCCCCGGCCTTGTGCTCGGGGCCTCGTAGCTGCTCGGTAAGTATTGTGGCAGGAATGAAGTCGGGGACGGAATAGGAGACAGTGGGGATGAGCCGAGCTCCCGGCTGGCCCAGCGTCCCCAAGGCCTGCCCACGAGGGCTCAAGAAGCAGCGGGTGAGGCCGGTTCCCCATTCTGCTGGCAGCCAGGGGTTCCCTTGTAACCAATCCTTTCTGAGCAGCTATGTTCCTACCGCCCTAAACAAAAACTATGGCATCTTTCTACACGGGGACGGATAAAGGCGTCATAGTGCATTTACCCTATGGGATATTATACAGCAAAGAAAAATGAACTAACGACAAGTTCACGCATCAAAACAAACAAATCTCATGACCATAAGGAAGAGAGAAAAGGCAAGACACATACAGAGACTAAAAGACATCCTTTAAGAGGCACATCTAGGTTAAAGGAAGGAAATTATTATCGCAACAGTCAGAACGGTGTCTGTGTCAGGGAGAGGAGGCCGGGCTGGGGTCTCGGGGGAAGAAGGAGGGTTCTGGGTGCAGCGGGCAGGTCTGTCGGCTGCCAGGCTATTGGTTCTGTGGGTCTTTGGTTTAAAATCGTCAGCAAAACCATGCCTTAGAGCGCTCCGCAGCACCCCAGCTCCCCGTGGCGGGAGAAGGTGCAGGCTCTGAGGACCCCGCGCACAGGCAGCCTCGTCTCCAGAAGCTGAGATCCTGTGCTGTTTCATTTTCGTGTTAATAAAATAATAACGCAATTGAGCACTTGGCATCTGTCGTCTAATTTGACTAGTTTAACCCTCACGACAGTTTCGAAAAGTTGTTTTTATGACCCTCTTCTCACACCTAACGTGCAGGAGAAAGGGCATGGCTACGGCGGCCTGGGCTGGGGCTCCAGGTGGCAGGTGTCCCTGAGTGCACCGGCCCAGGTGCCAAATGGTGGGGCCATCGGGGGCTCCGGCAGTTCCCTGGAGACCTGCCCTCTTCCTCGGTGCTATAACCAGGTTGTAAAGCACTTTGGGGGCCAACTGGCCCCAGGGCAGGGAATTGCACTCTCTAGGTGGTTCGCTGGCCCCATAAATTGCCCCAGGTGGGAGGCAGCTGCAAGACCCCAGGGACAATGGTGGCCAGTTCACTGGGGGCTGTGACTCTTCAGAGGTGCAGCATTCCTCAGGGCTATGGCCCTAGGGAGTGAACAAGGACCCAACCCCAGGAGAGTGGGGGGGGGGTAGTGGGGGTGGGGGGCGGAGGAAGGGTGCTGAGAGCCGTGTGTGGACTGCTGCCCCGTGGGGGGGGGGGCATCGTGAGTGCTGGACCCCGGGCTTCTCAGACCATAGCAAAGGGGACTTAGATTCAGAGCACACACTTAAAAGGGCCACATCGAGCACCTCCACCTTCCAGGTGTGACAAGTCGACAGGAAAGTTTGAGATTCGAGGTGAGGGAGCAGCCCCGGCTGACGCCTGCCCGCCTGCCCCTCCAGTGGACAGAGCTATCCGGCGGCCTGGCTGTCCTAATGGTTAAGGAACAGGAGCCTCGCAAGCTCATGTCCCTGAGGGAGAAACCGAGGCACAGGGTGCCAGCCTGGCTCGCCCGCCCGAGGCATGCCTCTCTGCTGTGGCCGAGTGGGGCTGGGGCCCCCTCCTCCCAGCGGCCTACGAGCCAACTGAGGGGAAGACGCCCCTCGCCCGGCACACGCGGCCCTGCCCCTGGCGCGCCGCTGGGAGGCCCGGACCTTGGAAGGAGCCGCCCAGCTGCTCCCGGCCGGCCTGCCCGGACTTCAGCACAAGGTTGTGCCCTCCGTGTGCGCGTGTGCGTGTGCGCGTGTGCGCGTGCGCGTGCATCCATGGGTGCGTTTCTCTGGGAAGCCCGTGTGTCACTTTCATCATATTCTCGAAGGGACTGTGACCTCACGAACGACGCACCGGAATGATGGCGGCCTCAGCAGCCCCCTGAGCCAACACGGCCTCTCCCGCCCGGGGTGTCCGTCTAGCCCGGGGATGGGGGGCCACAGCGGCTGCAGCCCCGCCCCCCTCGAAAGCTGAGGTTCCCTGCAACCCATCTGTAGAGAAAACAACAAACCATGGTGTCACATAACCCTCAGGGCCACACGACAAAGTCCCAGCAAGGGGCTTACCGTCTTTTCGTCTTTTCGGAGACAAGGAGCCTGAGGCTTGGGAGGTCTGAGGTCTGGGTCTAAGCAGCAGGACCGAGGGGACACTGGCGGTGACAGCACCTGGCTGCGGCCGGCCGGGCCTCACGTCTACAGCAGAGGGCACCCTGGCTCTGGCCAGGGTCCATGTGCGCCTGGCGGCTGACACGTGCCGAGGTGCAGACAGAAACGGTGCGAGCCGGCCTCGGCGGGAAGTTCCGCAAGCGCAGGCGGGTGACAGTCCTCTGCGCACTGCGCCCGTCACGGCGCCCGTCACTGCGCCCGTCGAGACACCCGTCACGGCGCCCATCACGGCGCATGTCACTGCGCCCGTCGCAAAGCCCGTCACGGCGCATGTCACTGCGCCCATCGCAATGCCCGTCACAGCGCACGTCACTGCGCCCTCACTGCGCACGTCACTGCGCACGTCACTGTGCCCTCACTGCGCCCGTCACGGCGCCCATCACCGCGCCCTCACCGCGCCCTCACTGCGCATGTCACTGCGCACGTCACTGTGCCCTCACTGCGCCCGACACGGCGCCCGTCACCGCGCCCTCACTGCGCATGTCACTGCGCACGTCACTGCGCCCTCACTGCGCCCGTCGCGACGCCTGTTATGGCGCCCGTCGAGACGCCCGTCTCTGCGCCCTCACTGCGCCCTCACTGCGCATGTCACTGCGCCCTCACTGCGCCCGTGGAGACACCTGTCACGGCGCCCATCACGGCGCATGTCACTGCGCCCGTCACTGCGCCCTCACTGCGCCCTCACTGCGCATGTCACTGCGCCCTCACTGCACCCGTCGCAAAGCCCGTCACGGCGCATGTCACTGCACCCGTCACTGCGCCCTCACTGCGCCCGCCACGGCGCCCGTGCCATCTGTGCCGTGGCCCCAGGTCCGGTCTCCAGGGCAGGTCTAAGAGCCGAAGGTCAGAGGTTGCCGAGGCACCCAGGCCGAGCCAGAGGGCTGACCTCTATGTGACCAAGTCTAAGGACCCCGGGACTTGGGACCCGGGACCCGAAGAGGGGCTTCAGACCCCTGGCGGCCATCTGAAATGCTGCTTGGGGGTCGATCCTAATCGCCTCTAATTTAGGGGCCAAATGGCCCATTAAGGGGCCCTTTGAGAGAGAAGCAGAAGAGGAGCCGAGGAGACACACGAAGCCCAGCCGAAGTCCCGGACGTGGGGGGACAGTGGCTGAGCGAGCAGGTTTTCTTCCCAGGGCTCGGTGTTCTGTGACGTGGCAATCCCGGTCACTGGGAGAGAAGGAGGGGAGGAGGGATGATGGGAAAGACTATTCTAGAAACTTCTGTAGACCAGGATGCTGCAGCTCAGAGAAGTTGGGTCACTTGCTCAAGGTCATGCAGTAAAAAGGGCAGCCTGTCGACTGGGTGTCACTCTCCTGGCTGGGGGACTATCTCCTGGTCCCCCCCCCCCCGCGGCTCCCCCTGCCCCCTCACTGTGTCCTTGCTCCTAGTTGGACCCCTGGCCTCTCTCCTTCCATGTCCAGGGATGCGGACAACAGTCCTCGTCCTGGAATGCCCCAGCGCCAGCCACGCGTGGAGGGGAGGGCACCCACGAGTCAAGTTCCTTGTGCCACCCACATCCTTCAGATGCTGGCCATGTGGGCCCGTCCCGCATGCCTCAGGGTCCTGGTGGCAGGAGTCACACGGTGTCACCAGCCTGGCCTAGCCTGGCGCCTGGCTTTGCACACAGTGGGTGTGCATAGAGTGCCTTCTGAGTGAACAAACGAATGAATGAGTGAATGAATGAATGCGAGGGTGACAGAGAGAGGTTTGGTGTTAGAAGGAAGAGCAGACTCCTCCCAGCTCTGCCGCTCTGTAGCGTGTGACTTTGTCTCGGGCAACAAGCTGTCCCGGGACATGGGACTTCCACTGCAAAGAGCAGGACGAGTTCGTCACCCCCGTCATGACATAGCCAGTGAGTTTCAGTGCTCTCCTGTCAGCCACCAGGGCTCAAAGCACCTGCCGCCTGGGCTGTGCCCGAGTGTCCTGGAGACCCCCTCATCGACAGGCAGAAGGAGAACCCCAGCACGTCCCGATCGTAGAGAGCAGGGGTCCCCAACCTGCAGGCCGCAGGCTGGTACCAGTCTGTGGCCTATCAGAAACCGGGCCACACAGCAGGAGGTGAGGTTGGGGACCGAGGGTAGGGAGGACACCTCGTCAACAGCTAAACCACAGCTCAGTCAGGAAGTGCCACCCCCATTTGGCCCAGGGCCCGTCCCCATCACTGCTTGTGGTCAGCCTCTGTCCCAAGCACTTGGGGACCAGCAGGGTCCTCTCGGCCCCTCCTGCTCCTTAAGCTGTCAGCGGCTCCGCCTTGGGGTCTTATCAATTGTTCTGTGCTTGAAAGTGATTTGTTTGGGCTAAAAGTCATTTGTTTTCCAGGCTAATTTGATTATCTCCTGGGGGCTTCCTACCTGCCTCCCCCTACCCCAGGCTGCTCACCATTACCACCAATTACCATAAAGACCTTCTTCAAAGGGCAAGACCCTCCCCCAGGCCAGCCCATGGGGCAGGCCTGAGCGGCTGCAGGCGGCAATAAACTTTCTGATTTAAATAATGGGAAGTGTCAGACACCTGTGACAGGCAGGGCCTCTGGCTCTTGGGGTGAGATCCCTGCTAATTGGACCATGGGATCTCTGGCTTCAGCAGACGCCTAGAAACAGCGTCCTGAGTCTCCCTGGTGCCCATTCCACAGGTAAGGAAACTGAGGCTCAGAGAAGCAAGAGGACCTGCCCGGGACACCTGAGAGGAAGCAGAAGACAGGACTGGGGGCAGGGCCTCTGACCCCACCGTGAGACATGACGATGGGTCCGTGGGTGTGTGCCCGGTGGTGTCAGCCTCCGAGTGTTCGTGAGACACCTACTGAGGGGACCCAGGCCCATGGCTCACTGGCCGCATCCAACCATCGCAGCACCTCCCACAAATGTCTCAGCTCCAAAGGGAATTGGGGAGCAGAGCGTGAGAGCGTGGGCCTCAGAGGCGGCGGGCCCCCGGGGAGCAGACATTTTGAGAGCCACAGCGGGCATCTGAGCGCTGGGAGGAGGCGGGACTTTACCGGAGGACGTGGGTGTCCAGGCCCTGCCGTCAGTCCTCAGTCCTCACCCCTTCCGTGGCCTGGGGGCATCAGGGCTGCCTTCCCTGGGCTTCCTCCCAGCTCTTCCCTGGGGGAGCCACCACCTTCTGAGACGTCCTCCAGAGGCGGGGTGCCCCGACCTCGGTGCCTGTCCAACTCCGTGCAAGCACCCAAAATCCGTCAGGAAGAAGAAAAGAAAAGGAAGCTGGCCTCCTCCTTCCCCAGGCTTGGAGTCCGCCCCCCCGCTACAGCGGCCACTATTCGGGTGGTGCTGGGAGAAGAATAAGGACTTTCATAGATGCTCTGGCGGCCGCGCACGCTGGGGAGGAATGCAGAGGACGCTGACCTTTCCGGCAGAAATTCTCCCCTCTCAGCCCGCCCAGGGCTCTGCTGACCCTTCCTGGGGCTTTTCCAGGGGGTTCCTCAGAACCACTTCCTTTTCCTCTGGTTGGAATGTCTGGGAAAGAAAGGCCACCATCTGGGACCCCAGGCTGGGGCACCTGCCAGGGGCCCTCTCAGGCCGCCCTCCTTGAAGACGACACGTGCCAGCGTCCAGGACCAGCTTATTGCCCGAGTGTGGCTTTCCTCCCACTCACCCCCCCCCCACCCACCACAGGGAGCCTTGTGGCAGTGGGGGATGGGGGGATTGCAGATAAGTTGGCAGTGGGACAGGGCGGGGACAAATCTACTTAGCGGTGGCATCCAGGCCAGGACGGAATCACCGTTTCTTTGATCCCTCGACCAAACTTTCGGATGTCTTCGCGGGATGGCTGATGTTCCAGTGATTTCTCACTCCATCGCAAGTCAGCCCAAAGCTTAGGGGCTCAGAACCCCCGCTACCGAGTCGCTCAGCCTCCTGTGGGGTGGGCAGGGCTCGGCAGAACGGCTCATTTTCACTCCACGTGGTGGGCTGAGCCTCTTCCGTGGGTGCCTCCCGCTGGGAGCTCAACTAGGGCTGGAACACCCCAGATGGCCTCACCCACATGTGGGGCGCCGCTGCTGCGCTGGCTGCACAGGCTCAGGGCTGCCCAGGCATCTGTCTCTCTCTCTTTCTCTGCTGGTTTTTCCTGCAGGGTCGCTGGGCCTGCTGACATGGCGGCTCAGACTCCAGGCTGATAGTGGAAACTGGCCAGACACGAAGGTGGCCCAGGGTCCCTTTCACCACACTCTGTCTTAGCAAGTCGCAGGCCAGCCCAGGTTCAAGGGAGGAGCAAATAGACTACCCCTCACGATGGGAGGTTCGGCAGATAACGTGTGGTTTGGGACTTGTGTGCAAGAATCTTCCATTTGCACGGCCGACAGCTCGTGCTCTGGGCTGGCATCCCACCATCCCAACAGTACATCGCCCCTGCCTCCCATGCGGAAGGAGCCACCGCGCGGGGCGCTGCCCGATGCGGGCGGCTGGGAGCCCACT
This sequence comes from Rousettus aegyptiacus, assembly GCF_014176215.1. NCBI lineage: Eukaryota > Metazoa > Chordata > Mammalia > Chiroptera > Pteropodidae > Rousettus > Rousettus aegyptiacus. Next base: position 119,038,230 of record NW_023416308.1, read on the forward strand.
CTGTGCAATTTTGACTTCGTTCTGCAAAGAAGTTGTCCCCCAAGGGATGGAAGCTGGAGAGAGACACCAGCAGTTTCAAGAAGACACACTGGTGGCCAAGGCCCAGGGTGAATTAGTGAGAGCCCCTTCAGACGTTAAGTGAAAGAAAACTCAATCCAAACTGCTCAGGGGGAAAAAAATGGAGGGAGTTTATGGATTCGTGCAACCAAGAAGCAGCCAGGGCGGGCTGCCTTCAGGTCCAGCTCGTTCTGGGAGTTCAAAGGGCATCACCAAGACCTAGTTTCTCTTTCCCCATCTCCTGGTTCTGCCCCAGGATCACCACCGCTAACAGTGGCGAGTTGACACCGTCCGCTGCTCCAGCGGACTGCGGGAGAGCGCTGGGCCACGCCCCGGTTTCTCCCTGATTGGATGAGCTTGGGTCACGTGTCAGCTCCTAACCAATCACTGTGGCAGTGGTTGGCCAGGTCTGGGTCACATGGTTTGCCGCGGTCCTAAAAGTGGGAGAGAGGCGGGTTTTTTTATCTCACGAAACCCTAAAATGAAATTTCACATCCTAAGTTGCAGTAACACACGCTGAGGCCTGATCCTTGTGTTTTCTCTCCCGCATGGAGCACCATGTGATAGACTGTACATTTAAAACACCTTATTTGTTATTTGTCTTCCCCCACCGGAATGTCGCCTCCAGGCGGGGCAGGGATTGCTGCCTGTGTGTTCACATCTGTGTCCCCCCCACATAGTAGGTGCTCAGTAAATGAATGCTGAATGAATGAATGAGTGAATGAGTGAATGAGTGAATGAAGAGGAGCCTGCGGGTCCCATGAGGATGATGACCGCCTGGGAGTCCGGAGCTGTGCTAAGCACTGCTCCTCCATTGTCAGTTAGCCCCCAGCATCCCTCCCCGTTTTCGGATGAGGCGCAGAGAAGAGGCATCACCTGCTTGAGGATTCACAACATGTGGAGCCGGAGCCACCTCATTCCCGCACCCACACTCACTGTCCCCATGGGAGAGCGACGGACAAACAACAGAGTGGGATTTACCCACCTAAGTACCAGCCCCTTAAGAATGAATGTCCTTCAGGACTCTTAGAGACCCTGATGGGAGTTTCAACTGTCACCACAATCTGATGTCACCTGGTATGGGCGAAGGTGTGCGCTGCCTTCCACCTGGTGACTCAATCGCTAGGTATAGACACCTGGATAAAGTCACGCCCTGGAGACGGTGTGTTTGGGAGTAGCAGCAGCTAGACCAGAAGCAGAGGCGTGAGCCTGGGTATCCGCTGCGGGAGGGTCGATCTGGGGTTTGAGCTTCTAGCCATCAGCAGGGATGAATCTTGCACGCATAATAACAAGCGAGAAAAGCAAGCCTCCAAATTCCAGACCGTGGTCACCTCAGCGGGGGGGGGGGGGGGGGGGGGGGGAGCGGGCACGTGGTGTACCTGACTGTTGGTGGCGTTTTGTATGTTGAGTGTTGTGGCAGGTGCCTGGGTGTTTGCGTTTTTGCTATTCTTTACATCAACGTGGAAATGTTCGTGATCAGACAGACGCCAGTTGCCTTTGTGCCAATCACATGTGCACACCGGTACCTGCACACACCTTCACGTGCCTGTGTGGTGCACACCATGCAACGTACTCACACACGCACACTCACGCGAACATTCCAGCGGCGCTGCTGTCCGGCCCCCGGTCAGTTTCCAAGGCCTTCGGACTCGCCCCGCTGCCCCTGGGATGTCTCGGGTCTCCTGAGCCCCGAGTCTGGTGCACCTCAAATCTTTAGACTGGGGTCCCACGTGGGCTGCCGTCCTACAAGAACGAGCTTTGTGACCCTATTAGCCGGGGAAGAAAAGGCTGGCCCTATGTTTGCATGAGGGAGGCTCAGCAAGATGTGAAGAGGATTCAGACAAATAAAATTGCAGCACAGCTGCTGGGCATGTGGCCAGAGGAGCCTGCCGCAGGAGGCTGGACCCAAAGGCAAGTCTGGAGAACGAAGCCACCTGTTAGTGCGGGCATCTGCCTCTCACTGCCTCTAAGAACATCTTGATCTTCTCACACGCCACAGTAGCCAGCCTCCAAGGTGGCCTCCGCGATCTCACCTCCTGAGATTGCTGCCCTTGCAACGTCCCCTCCCACATCAGAGCGCATTGCCCTGTGTGACCAGTGGCAGAAGTGACAGCGTGTGACTTCCAAGGCATGACTTGCTGCTGCCTTGTTCTCTCTGGGATCACTTGGTCTGGGGGAGGTTGGCAGCCATGCCGTGAGGACACCCAAGACGCCCTGTGGAGAGGTCCACGCAGCAGGGAACTGAGGCCTCATGCCGATAGCCATGTGAGAGGAACACCTTGGGGGTGCACTCTCCGGCCCCTGTTGAGCCTGCAGATGAGACCACAGCCCCAGCTGATGGCTTGGCTCCAACCCGATGTGAGACACAGGGCGAAAACTTCTCCCACGCAGTGATGAAAACCCACTGTGAGCTGACAGGTGTACCCTGCGGTTTCCCCCTCTGACTTTTGAGGTGGTCGGCCATGCGACAATAGATAACTAGCAGGGACACCCTTACACGCAGAGTGCTTTACATCCCGATGTGGCTTCATCATCGCGGGAACGCTGCAGGTGGGGGTAACGGTGCCCGTTTCATAGTGAGGAGACAGGTTCAGAGAGGAGCCACGTCTCGTCAGAGCTCCAGGGGCACAGAACCGCAGTTTAAACCCAGGTCCATCAGCCCCGAACCTCTTTCCCTCGGCTCTGCTCCCTCCCTCTCCACTCGCTGAGGAAGCAGAGGATGCTGCCCGCCGCAGAGGTCACTGTCTGACGTCAGGCCCGGGTTTCTGTTGAGACGTTTCGGTCGCGCGGAGGATTTTTTAGAGTAATAGCAACTACAAGAACAGCAGCTTGCGATTTTTGTTCCCCACTGCAAACTTGGAGGCTTTGTAAGGACAGAAATGGATTCCCTCCCAGTTTTGAGGGCAGCGTCTGAAATCAAAGTGTCACTGGGCCACACTCCATCTGAAGGTTCCAGAGAAGGCTCTCTCCTCGCCTCTCCCACTTCTGGGGGCTCTGGGGGCTCTGGGGGCTCCCGGGCTCGTGGCCACAGCCCTCCATCCTCTGCCTTCATCTTCACGTGGACTTTTATTCTTCTCCTCTTCTGTTCCCTATAAGGACACTAGTCACTGGATTTAGGGCCACCCTGATCCAGGGTGACCTCACCTTAATTAATCTGCAGAGACTGTTTTTCCAAATCAGGTCTCAGTCTGAGGTTCCAGGCAGACATGTATTTGGGGGGGGGGGGCACTAGTCAACCAACTACACATTCATTTGCCGTTTTGTTGTTCATAAAATGCTGGCACTTGCCAGCAAGCCAGCAAGGTGGGCTCTGGTATTATTTGAAACCGACGATTGTAAGACAGCTGGGCTCAGGGAGCTGCGCAGGGGGTCCCAGCCGACAGGTGGGGGGGATCGGGTTCTTGCCCTGGGACTAGGGCCCAATGCCCCGTGGGCGAGACTGTGCACAGCCCAGCACTCCCAGGCCACGCTGCGGCCGGACGGGGTCCTGGCCTCCCTGGAGCGGGCAATGCAGGAGCTCCTGCTGCAGGTGGCTGCTGGCGGGCCTCTCCAGGTGGGCTCCAAGGCCATCAGAACCTGGTAATGATCGGAGAGCTCTCCCCTAATGGTCCATGAAAGGCGTGTTGGAACCTACTGATTACAGGGAAAGTTCAACTGGCTTCCCCTTTGAAATACACAAAAGCCGCGCAGGTAATGGGTCTGAGCCGGAGCGTTTGAAGTGGCTGTCCTCCCAGGGAACATCTGGCAGGCTGCGCCCCGCACTACAAACACGCCGGGCACAGCTGGCCCTCAAAGGCTGCCCGGGCCAAACACCGGGGCCAGGTTCTGCTTTTTACTTTGGTTTTGACTCGCCCCAAACTCTAGGAGGTTCCCTTGTGCCTTGCTTTGGTGGGTGGGGTGGGGTGCGTGTTGGGGGAGGCGAGGGGTGGGGTGTGTCTTTTTGTTTTTCTCCCCGAGTCGAACTTCAGAGAGTATCGACACCAAAGAACCAGTGTTGCCTCGTTGATTCGGGATTAGCGCCGAGCTCAGCGATGGTGGCAGACTCTCAGACGGTTAAAAAAAATAATAATACCTGCAGCCGAGACCAGGGAGCTGCCCGATCGGAGCCCGCTGCAGGAGCCTGGGCAGCACGAGGGGGTTGGCAACCCCCGTTTTCCTCATCACTCGGAATTCAGCAAATACACACCAAGCACCCACTCCATGCTGGGTGACGAGAACAGCACACGTCAGGGGGAGCGCCAAGGCCTGGGGTAGGAAGGGCTCGGCGCGCCGGAGAAGCAGCCTGGCAGGGCAGTGCGGCCGGAGGGCAACGAGCGAGTAGGGGCCGGGGGACAGGGAGTGGGGAACGTGGGGGGGGGGCGGGTGCCCAGCCCCACAGGACGCGTGGCTCTCGATCTGTCCTGGGCACCACGGGAGGTTTGGGGTTGGAGTGTGACTTGGGTTTTATGCAGATTACCTGCGAGCATTGTTTCTCAGACGGCTTCCCCAGAAAACGCCATCAGACCAGGAGCTCCCAGCTGAGTCAGGGTACGACTCTCACGTGAAGCCCCAGCACCAAGCCCTGGGCCTGGCACACAGTAGGGCCTCCTCACTTGTCGGCTTAACCCAATTAAGGTCAGGTCCCCTGCGAGGGTGCCAGTGGGCCTGGGGGTGTTCTCCAAGCTGTTTAGGGGACAGGACATGGCTGATTTGGAAAGGCCTGGGGCCCCCCTCCGAGGCGACGCAGCCAGGTGGGCACAGTGCATGACCAGGTGGCTTGTCCCCCGCACTAAGCCCGGAGCCCTGCTGCCACTGAAGAGGTCAGAACTCCGCCGGGCGCTCGCAGAACGGAGCGAAGGGCTGAGGGGTGCCTGACCCCCTCCCTTCCCTTCCTGCGCCCTTCTCTCCTCCAAAAGCCTCCTGGGTATTTCAGACCCCCACCTGAGCAGACACTCGGCAAGGGTTAGATCCAACAGAGGCATGAAGGAATGAATGAATGAATGACTGCCATACCACTGGCCCACAGAAGAAATTCATCGGTCTTCCCTGGACCTGGAAAAACTCCCTTTCCCTCCGTTTTCCCAAACCCCTCCTCTGCTTCTGGCCCTCCCTGGCAGGAAGGGACTTGGCCGGGAGCCGCGCAGGCCACCTGGGCTGGGGAGGGGGCTCCCCTGGTCGCTCTCTCCTCGCCAACTGCCCCCCATGACTGGGAGGAGGGCTGGCCGGTGCCCACGCTCCCCCCACACCTCCGTACCCCGGGACGGGCTGGAAATCTTGATGCTGTCTTTTTATTTTTCCCACCTCGGAAATGTTCGCCGCGGACATTCTAGAAATAACTGTGCCCCCACGGACACAACACACACACAGAACCCTCCGGCGTCTGCCGCGCGGGGGCCCCGGAGGCGGGCGTCACGGGCGTCACGGCGTCCGCCCATCCGACCTCCGCGTAATGACGCGGTCGTGTCTCCCAAACACCCCTCTCCACACCGCTGGCGACCGGCTCGCTGCACGGACACCGCGGGGCACCTCTCCGCAGCGTCCGCAGCGGCGCGGGCCGTGAACTCGGCTCATCGAGTCGTCTCCTCTGGAGCCCGCTGCGGCGGTTCTACTCTATTTCGTGTTTTAACTTTGGCGTGTAACGATTTCTCCCGCTGTGGAACACGCGGCCACCGTTTCAGAGCGCACACCCCGGCGCTGTGGTTGCACCAGGACGGCGTGACCCTTTGACTCCGGGACGTTTTCTTTGCCCCCGAGAGATCAGTCACCCCATCGGCAGCTCCCCCGGGCCCCGGCCACCACCGCTCGGTGCCTCTCGAAGGGGCCAGACGCTGTGTCGCCTTTCGTCTGGTCGCATTCACGAGGCAGAACATCTTCGACCGCGTCCACATCGCAGCGTGTGCCGGGCTCTGTTCCTTTTCCTGGCTGAGTAATATTCCGCCCTGTGAGCGGACCACCTCGTGTCCATCCGCTCGCCATTTGGGCTTTCAGGTCGTCTCTATCCTTCGAGTACTGTAAATAGCGTTGGACGGACATGAGTGTGCCAGGTTGCGTGTGGACGTGTGTTTCCAGTCGTTTGGGGCGTGTCCCCGGGGTTGGAATCGCTGGGTCACATGGTAACCCTGGTCGACTTACTGAGGACCCGCCCAACGGTCCTCCGCTGTGACGCCCCGTTGCACATCCCCTCCAGCACAGGTGTGACAACTTCGGTGTCTCCGGAGGCGGGCCCCGAAGGATGAGCAGAAATTAGGAGGGAGGACAGGAGAGGCGGCTGGGGTGGGAGGAGAGCAGGGCCGAGGCGTGGCGGGGGCCCTGTCCGGGGACAGAGGGCTGGCGTCCGGCAGCATCTGCTCCGTTATGTCCCCTCGCTCTGCCCTGAGGACCGCCTGCGTGAAAGGCCACCGGGCCCGTGGTGTCGCTCAGCGAGGGGCAGCGAGGGGACAGGAGAGGGGTGGCCTCAGGGACCTGCAGCCGAGAGCCCCTGCCCAGACTCAGCCGTGCGGCCGCGGGGCCCAGCTCACCTTGGAGCAGGCGTGGTGGGCGCCGGGAGCCAGAGGACCTTGGCCGCCTGCCCTTCCCCTTCCAGGGTTTTCCACTCCTGCCAAGGACGGAGAGTGTCACTGGAGACAACACTTTGTACTTCAATAGGCACTTTCATGTATTTGGAGGCCTTTGCAAGCCCGGATTAATTAAGGCCCCCGCACCCGGCCTCCTAAGCGCTGTTTTGCAGGTGGATGGGATACGGGACAGAGGGATTAAGCGATTTGTCCAAGATGCACTGCAGCAGCAGGGACACCCCTCCCCAGCCTCCGCCCGCTGCCTTCTCTCTCTTCCTGTTGGGTCTTGTTCAGCTGGGCCCTGGGCGCTCTGCCGAAGGCCCGCAGCCCCTGGAAATCCACGCTGCCCCCTGCTAGCCAGCGGCCAGCCCACAGCGAGCCCGGCAAGGGGACCGACCTTTCCGGGACGCGGTGGCCGAGGGCGAGGGTGGATCTTTGGGCCTGGAATCTGCTCCCACGGGGCCTGTGGGGCCCCACAGGGCTGCCACTGGCTTGGGGCCTCTGGGCGCAGGGCCTGGCAGGGGCGAGGAGGCTGGGCAGAGATGCCTGGCTGTGGGGAGGGGGTGAGATCGGCCCCCGTCCTGCTGGGAAATTCTTCACGTTCTTTCTTTGGGTCTGTGAACTCATGAGCAAGTGTGGTGGGCGCATTTTATAAACCGGAAAATAAATCATTCGCTGAAAAAGAGAAAAACAAATGCATTCGCAATCCGAAGGGCCAGTGGTCATCAAAGTCGTGGACGGGGAGGCAGCTGAGCCAGCGTGGCTCTCGCAAAGGACCGGCTCCCGCCTGTGCGCTCCCCGTGGTCCTGGGCACCCAGCTGCGGCCTGGGTGGGGTCAGGAGCCTCACGCCCGGCCTCTGCTTCTCATCCTAGGATGGTCTCCTCTCAGCCCCACGGCCGGAGCGGGCCTCTGATGGGGTGCACCCTGTGGGCTCCCCAAACTGCCCCAAATGGCCCCGTGGCTCCAATTTCATGCCAAGTAGAAGTCGAGTCCCCTGCCTCCCTCCCTCGCTCTCCTCACCTGGCCCTCCCTGACCCCTGACCCCTGCAGCCACCGGCCTCCTCATTCTTCCAGTCCAGCCTCCTGGCCTCCGCCCCAGTGCTGCCCTCCGCCTGGCTCGCCCTCACCTGGTCTACCTCTCTTGCTCGGCACGGCCTTTCCTGACCACGTGGATGAACTTGCAGCCCCCTCCCTGACCCTGCACACGGGGGCCTGGCCTGGGCCCCTCCCACGCCCTCCTCGGCTTACCCCTCCTCGCCTCCAGGGTCAGAGGCTGTGGCATTTTGTCTGAGCCCCACGTGGCCCCAAGGACGAGGATGTCCTGGATGTGTTACATTCCCGGAGGCGGCCATGGGGTGCGTTGATCAGAGTCCTGAGCCCACGAGATCCCCAGGGATGCAACAGAGATTCTGGGCTGGAGCCAGACCCCAAACACCCTGGGGCAGCAGGACAGCACAGTGGATGACCAGCTGGCTTGTCCCCCATTCCTAGGTTTGGAGAGTGGTGGTCCAGCCAGAGACAAGACTCCAGGAGATGAGAGGGCAGAGGGGCGGGCTGTGCAGGTGGTCTCGGGGCGGGGGAGGGAAGAGAGAGGAAGGCGACCCCTCGGGACACTTTGCTGTGCCCCCAGCACCAGGCGTCGGAGGTCCCAGGGGACCCGCAGCACAGTCCTTGAGAAACCCGTTTGTCCTGTGGGACAGTGGCCATGAAGTACCTCGTTGGGACCCCAGCGAGTCGGCCGATCCCGAAGCCAGGGCTGGACCTCTTCCCTCCTGTCCTGGCCTTGAGGATCACAGTCCCTCTGTGAGACCTGCCCTGGACAAAGGGTGCCGAAGAGGCCTCGAGCCCCCAGAAAGACAGCTGGGAACTAGGGCAGTCAGACACAGCACGTGAAAACAGGGCCCCAGTGAAAACGTGAATTTCAGGGAAATAGCAAATAATTTTTTAGCATATCATCCCAAATTCAGTGTAAATGCATCCCATGTAATCTTCGGGGAAGGCTCACCCTACAAAGCTATTTGTCCAATTGAAACCCAGCTTTAGCTGGGCATCCGGGATTGCATTTGACAGTCCCAGAGGTGATGTCAGGTGAGCCCATGTGCGTCCCCAGAGGGCAGGTGTCAGAGCAGGAGAGAGCGGCAGAGCCCCCAGCCACGCTCTCACCAATGAATGCGGCCCATGTGGCCGCGAGAGTGAGCGCCCCGTCACTGGGGGTATTCGAGGAATAAGGGGGAAGGATTCTAGACTGTGCAAGAGATGGTGGTCCTGGAATCCTAAGATTTTCCGGGGCCAAAAACAGAAAGTAGAAGACATTGACTCCCATTTCGCAGGCCGGGGCCGTGGGCCGACCGGCCAACTTCCGGACTCCCTGCGTTCTTTGCACAAGTCGCCTGCCTGGAGCCAGTGTGGACCAAAGTCTAGTGTGGCAGAGACCAGAGGCGGGAGCTGTGGCGGCCTCACCCCCTCACCCCGCGGGGCGAGGGCTCCACGGGGCAGGGGCTGCCACGCAGGACCCCCCTGGACTCTCCAAGCCCGGGCGTCTGCCTGGCCTTGACTCCTGGCCCCTCTGCCCCTCTGCCCCTCACTCCTACCTGCCCTAGCTTGTCAAAGCCCCAGATGCTGGGGACCCCAGAGGCCAGGCATTTGCACATGAATAGGTAGAGATTTCCTGAAGCCATTTTGCCCACAAAAAAAATGCACATTTCTCACCAAAAGGCTCCAAGTCAGTCGGCACCACAGATTCTAGCAAGTAGCCAGGCCTATCCTGTCCTCAGAAGTGGAGGTGGCCGGCCCCTCCCAGGGCTCTGCCTGGCTCTGTCAGTCAGACCTGGCTGGAGATCCTGAGGTCCCCAAACATCCCCAGGACCCCCAGGGAGGACAGGAAGGACCGGAAGGGTAGTGCCCGCTCAGGAAGCTGCCTAGGGGGCGATCCTCAGGGTTGTGGGTGAACCCCAGCCTTGCCCCCCGCCCCCCCCCCCCAGGCCTCTGCGCTCAGGCTTTCACTCGACACACCTTGTCCTGGCCTCGCCCTGCACGCCGTGTGCTCTTCGACATGCTGGCGATGCAGGGGTGACGGAACATGCCCGGGCATCCTTGGAACAGAGGCGGAGGTGGAACGCAGAAGACCGGGCGAGGGGAGGATGAGCTCCCGCTGCTTTGAGCCGCCCGGGGTGTCGTCCTCCGCGACACCCCCCAGGATGCTCACGGACCTCCCTTCGACCTCTCTTGGACCTGATGGGTAGAGATAAGGACCGAATACCTGTGAACCCCTCATCTTTCCTGGGCAGTCCCCTGAGCCTCTCTCACTGGGAGAAGGGGCCTAAGGAGAGTCCAGGGGTAAAGGGATCTGGGGATCAAGCGGATCCCCGCCCCGCACGGCAGCCAGGCCGACTTGGGCGGGTAACTTGCCCTTACTTAGCCTGACTTCCCTCATCTGTAAAATGAGGTGACCCCGGCAGCCACCTCACAGGGGCTGCAGGGTTCCTCAGGGGACCCCAAAGCAAGGATCTCAGTAAAATTCTGAGCTCTGGGGCTGGGAGAGCACCCTGGGAAGGTGATGGGTGGGGGGGGGGAGGAGGGGCTAATTGAGCCATTAACATATTCTGGCGACAAGACAAACGTACCCTAATCGCATTAGCTCTGAAGTACAAATCAGGCCCTGGAGCTGGTTTCAAAGGGCCAGGGGGCCTGGCTGGTTCTGGGGCTTTCCCCAGGCTCTGTTTGCTCCTCTGTCGAACCTCAAGGAGCTGTGAAGAGGCCGGGGCCTCTCTGAGAAGTGTGAGTGTGTCTGGGGACACAGACGAGGAGGAGAGAGACCACCTGCCCACCCAAGGAGTGTCTGGGGGCCAGACACTTCCTTCCCAGCCTGGGACCTGCGGGTGTACTTGCGGTGATGGCCGAACGTGGCCTCACTCACAGGAGTGTTAGGAGACGGGACGCATAACCGGGCCTTGTGTCTCTTCCGCAGGGAGGCGAGGCTGGGCTTCTCGGTGACGAGGGCCACAAAGGTCCCACGAGCAGTAAGGAAAAGCAAGCTCCGACCGACGTGCGAGCCTCTGCCTGCACCGCGGCCGCCCACGGTCCCGCTGACCAGGGCGAGTCACGTGGCTGAGCCCAGAGTCCCCAGCCCTCCCCGGGACCACTGCAAAGTCGCGTTCTCAGGGGAGCCCGCTGCATGAATGGGAAGAATCTGTGACTCTTCTGGCGATCTAGCAGTCTTTGCTAACTTTCCAAGTAGCAGACGTTTTAAAATTCATCTTCGCGTGGTTTCTTTATTGTCTTATTGCGTTACAATGGGGGGCCGGGGATTTATGAAGCTTTCTTCGTGCCCAGATGCACGGGCCCCCCCACGAGAGTGTCCCGGGCAGCGAGGACCCCCGGGGATACCCTTCCCTTCCCGAGAGCCCCGCGCTTCCTCTCGTGGGCAGATGCCTCGCATTCACGCGCCCTGTTCTTTGCTGATCGGGGGGCCGTCCCCAGGCCAAGGCGCCTCCCACACGTCCCCAAGACGCCCCGATTTGCCGTGGAGCGTGGAGGCACCGGCCGACGCAAAGGAAAAGACTGAGGCCGGCATGGGTTTGCGGCATCGCCCCTAATGGCTCTTCGCACCCCCTTAAAGCTCCGTCTCAAAGCTCTGTCCTTAGCCACAGGTGAGACGTTCCAGTCCGTGATCACCAGATGTCCCAAGGCCGTGCGTTCACTCGGTTAGTCGTTCGGCAAGCACACACCGAGGGGCCCCTGCGTGTGCCCCCTTGTTTGGGGGTACAGCCCTGACCCAGGAGCTCACCGCTGAGGTGGACAGATTGCGAACATGGTCCAAACGAACGAATACGGTCATCTCAGACAGTGCGGGTGCCCCGGGGGCTGGGAGGGTGCCCCACCCGGTGGGGTCTGTGACAGCTGGTGTCCCCGGGCCAGAGCTGACGGGGGAGGCGGTGTCGGCCACCCCAGGTCGAGCGGGGGCAGCACAGAGGCCCCGGGGCAGCGCAGAAGCCAGGCGGGTGTCGCTGGGGGCAGGACGGAGCGGGGCCGGCCGCAGGCCCTCTCTCCTGGAGGGTCGGATCTCAGATTCAGACACTGTCCTTTAAAAAAAATAAAATCCCCCTGCTGGACCCTCGAAACTCGCTTTTCAAATGGAGCGCTTCCGGTGCTTTCCTTCCGTCTCCCGCAGAAACGTCCTTTCGAGCCCCCGGCCAGCATGTCCAGCCGCGTCTCCATCACGCGCCGGCAGCGACTTCCTCCCAGGCAGCTGAGGCCCCTTGGACGAATCGTCATTTTTCTTCTTTTTTTTTAATCCTGCTCATGAGTGTTGTCTCCCCTGAGCCTCCCCCCACCCCCCGCCCCGCTCTGGCTGAACGGTGCAGGGGGACGGGGGGCCGTGCAGGGGGACGGGGGGCCGTGCAGGGCCCAGCAGCCTCTGCCCGAGTGTGGATGGGAGGAAGGCGACCATCCAGGGGGAGAGACTTCCGGCTCCTGGGCCCCAGGTGCAAGTGGCAGCCGCCTGCCAGTTCCCGAGGGGGCCGGGGACAACTCATCCCCTCTTGTGGCCCCCTCCTGGCCCTCAGAGCTCAGCGGGGCACCGTCAAGGAATTGTACTGGCCCTTGATGCTGGAGTTCCCTCGGGGCACGGGGCAATCCTGGATTCTTCCAGAAGCCTCTGAGACAAGCAAGACTTATTCTCCACCGTGCCCCAACATCCAGGAAGCAAAATGCCAGCCGGCTGGCCTGCCCTGGGTGCCCCGTAGTCCCGGGGAGCAAGTGAGCTGCAGAGAGCTGCCTCTCCGTCAGCACCTGCTCCCATATAACCAAGTCCCCCCAAACTCAGAGACACGGGCGACAACCATTTTATCGGGCTGGCTGATTCTATTGTAAGGAACTCGGACAGGACACACAGGATGGCTTGTCTGTCTCTGTTCCATGGGATCTGGAGGCCCAGCTTAGAAGACCCAAGCGGCTGGGTGGGAGCCGGGACCGTCCGGAGGCTTCTCCACACGCCTGGCGCCCGGCCTGGCGTGACGTGGACTCCAGCCCCAGCGCGCCCCGTGGCTGGAGGGCAGGAACACGTGGGCTCTTCGCACAGCCTGGGCTCCCTCCCGGCATGGCAGCCCCGGCGGTCGGTGGTCGGGGTCCCCCCGTGGTCGCCCCCGGCTGCAACGAGAAGCTGCACTGGCTTTCACCGCCCGGCCTCGGAGGGCAGGACGCTGCGGCCACGGCCCGGAGCGGTCAGGAGCCCGCCCAGTCTGTACGGAAGGGGACGGAGATGTCTCAGCAGGAGGCGGGGGAGTCAAAGAAGTCATGGCCAGTTCTTCAGACTCGCAGAGTGTTGTCTACCCTTTTATCCAAGAGGCTGGTGGTGACCTGCACGGAGAGGCACGGGCCAGCTGGGCCTCGCGGGGAGGGTGCTCTGGGGCCTGCCCCGCCCCACCCACCCGTCTGCTGAGTCTCTGCGGCTTTCACCCTTTCTGTGTCTTAACAGGGCATTTTCCAAGTGCCCAGGGCGCCGCTCACCCCCCCCGCAGGAGAGGTGATCTCAGGTGTGACCATGGTGGCCTTGAGTCCTTGGGGATCCCCCAGGGAGAGAGAAACCAAGGGGAGGCTGTCTGCGTGGTGATCCCATGTTCTTAACACGCATCTCACACCTGCAGATCTCAAAGCAGAGAGCGAGAGCAGGCCCCGGGCTCAGGGCTTGGGACAGGCCCCCGTATCTTGTGAGCATTTTTGTTAGTATTGTTTTGTGTATCTTTTCATAGGTCGCCTTTGGTGCATAGAAAGCAATGATGTTTTTCCATTGAGTTGGTGCCGTGACGTTTTAAAGTGAAATTATTTAGGTAACAAAGGGATAGGCGGAAGCGAACACGTCGCGGGAAGAGAAGTCCGGGTGGTGTCCTGTGGTGACACGAAGGGGGAGCCCAGAGCCCAGGTGCGGCGGGGTCCCCTGAGGTGGGCGGCGGCCCTGATGGGCCCTGGACATCCGCGTCTCTCCGCATCCTCAGAGGCCGCGAGAAGGGCTTCGTGCGACGCTCTCCATCTCGCGGGTGAAGGGACGGGACTCGGCGAGGTCCAGTCTCATTGCTCAAAACTGACAGCACGTGTGGGCGCCTCCCCGCCCCAGGCTCCCCGCCCCCCCAACCCCCAGCCGTTCTGCCTCCCCTGCTGCCCATCTCGCCTGGGGCACCCCGCGGGGGGCAGGCAGGCCGCGCCAGATTTCTCTGGGGTCCAGTCCCGGTTTCTCTCTTTCCCTGGCCCTGCCCGGCCTCCCTCCTTTTGAAACTTCAGGGTCTTCCCGGAGTGCCTCCCTCGATAAGCCCCTTGCTCAGGAATCCCCATCGTGCGGTTGGCTTGTGGGGAATCCGATAAAGGTGTGGGGTGGGGAGCCCTTTGAGGGTGCGGGGCCGAACGGGGTGGGCCGGGGAAAGGCGGTACCGGCTAAGCCGAGAGACCGCCCGCTGCTCGCCCGGCCCTTTACCCTACAATCCCTGGACGGGTGTTCCTTTCTTCCTTCTTTACAGCAAATGACCTCCGGGCGGTGATTGCAATAACACATCAGAATCGGCAGATAACCTGGGCTTATTATTGCCTCCCTCCAAATTCGAGTCCACCCAGCACCTGTGAACGTGACCTCATTTAAAGTGTAGGGTCTCTGCAGATGGAGTTGGTGAGGACTGGGTCACACTGGCTTCGAGGGGGCCCTCCACCTGATGACTGGTCTCCCCAGAGGAGGGAAATCTGGCAGAGGCGAGGAGGGGAAGGCGAGGCAGAGGCTGGAGGGATGTGCGCCAGCCCGGGGAGCGCCTGGAACCCCCAGAAGCTGGAAGAGGCGGGAGGGACACGCCCCTGGGGCCTCCGCGGAGAGCACGGCCTTGCCACGCCGGGATTTCAGACTGCTGTCCAGACTAGAGATAATAAACTCCTGTCGTTTCGAGCCAGCTGCGTCATGGTTGCAGTTAGGGCAGCCCCGGGATGCTGAGAAGCCCGGATAAAGAGCTCGGGGTGAGGGAAGACCACCCCCGGCTGGAGCACAGCACACGCAAAGGCCCCGTGGCTGAGGACATGGTGCTTTTTGGCTCTGTGACAGGAGCAAGGACGAGACGGGGGCGTGGAGAGGAGGGGATGGGGTGGGGCAGGCACGGGCCGAGCACACAGGGCCTCTGCGGTCGCCCCTGGAATCTGGGCTGCTCTGGGGTTCGCGTGACCCCAGATGGCAGAGTCATGTTCTAGAACTTTCCAGGCCAGGCCTTACGAAGCCGTGGGCCTCTCGGAGCACTCTCCCTGCGAGTCCCGAGTTGCCATGTAAGAATTAGGCCTCCCCAGGAGCCTACCCAACAGCTGGAGTCCTTTGACGCCATGAAAAGCAGACAAATCACCCGCCTGGTCCTGTCTGGACTCCTGTCTAATGATGGGGGTGGTGGGGGGCGGGGGGCGCCTTCAGCAAGGGGAGGCACGAAATGACATCACATAGGGCGTCCGAGGCCCTGGGTGTCCCGTGGCCACCCTGTTCCCTTCCCAGCGCTTCCCGTGCAGGCCTCGGTCTCCGACCCCCACAACCCGGACATGGCCCAGCGAGGACGCTCCTTTCTCTGCCCATCCTTTTTTCAAGAAGAATTTAGGATTCAGGTTATGAATCAAGAACGAGTACAAATTACTACCATTGAAGAAAGACTCACCTCGGAGTCCTGGACTGTCACTTTTCAGACCAGACCCGGGGGACCGGTGGGGGGGGAGGGGTGTTCCCAGAGTGTCCCGCACCAGGAGTGGTCTTGGCAGCCAGGGGCAGGTCAGTCAGAGCAGGGTCTCAGGGACCCTACCCTCAGAGGAGACGGCCACACCCAAGGAGGGCCTGTGCTCTGCATGACAGTGACTCCCAGCCCTGGGAAGGTGAAGGTCCCATCAGCACAGAGATAAAAAGGATTGGGACATTAAGACTATAATTAAGTCCCTTAGGAGAATACCAATAACAATAGGCAATAGTTCTTGTTTGCTGAGCCGAGCACTTTACACCCATCATCTCCTCAATCCTCACACCAGGCCCATGAGGTGGGGACCCTGAGGAGCGGCAGGCGCTGAGAAGTCACCTGATTCGTCCAAGGTCACCCGGCTCGGAGGCAGTGAGGCCGGCGCCGTGCCCTCAGGTACTAAGGAGAGCAGTGAGAGGGAAACGGATCAGAGATGTAGGAGCCATGGGCACCCCGGCTGCGGTGCCCACCCTAACCGACACCCCCTCCAGGGCTTCGAGATGGGCCCCGGACTCAGCCTCCGCTGACCTTGCCTCCTGCCGCCCAGGACGCCGGCCCTGCCGGCCCCTTAGAGGCTCCTCCGAGGGGACGGGCCGGCTCCCAGCGCGGCGGCTTCGCATTGGCTGTTCCCCGTGCAGGGAACGCTGTTCCCCCACACGGCTTCCTCCCTCGGCACCTTCGATCGAGTCTCTGCTCAAACGTCACCGTCCCTGTGAGGCTGGGGGGCGGGGCTGGTACCTTCCTGCCCCGTTTCCTTCTTCCCAAACTGCCAGCACTGTCCCTCTTGCCAAGTGTAATGTCCTCCACACGTCACCTCCGTCATCATGACGCAAGCCCCGGCCGGGCAGGGATTGCCGTTTTCCCGACACTTGAGTATCCTGAGCTCTTAGTGTGCCTGGCGCATAGTAGGCACACAACGTATACGTGTTAAGCTAATGAGTGACTCCGTTCTCTTTAAACCCATCCGTCTGTCTACGCTGGAGGCCGGAAGGTCTTCACCCCGTAAGCTAGATGGGGCCATCGTTTGGCCAGGATGGAGACACCCGGGGACAGCAGAAGACCACGGCTGGACAGCACTCAGGGCTCCGCCCCCCGCCCCCACCCCCTACACACACCCCAGTGGTAACGCCCGTATTCCTCTCTGTAGGGTTGTGGCAACCAGCACCACAAAGCACCACAAACAAGGTGGTGTGAAACAGGGAGTTAGGGACTCGGTTTCGGAGGCCAGAAGTCCGCAGGCAAGGGGGCCTTAGAACCCCATCTTTCTGGGGGCACACAGTTGAACCCATAACACTGCCCATTTATTTGTAGACCATGGGTGTCAAAAAGAAGGGAAGGTAGTGATGTCTTGGAGCAAAATAGGTACCATTAAGGACCCTAAAGCCCTGAATGCCTTTTCAGGTCTTTGAGTGATTGGATATACTTTGTGGGGGGAGGGGAAACCCAGGGTCTAGGCACGTTAGGTCAACGCTTATTTTGATTACAGTCCACACTGATAAACACATCTCTAGCCCGCCCTTGCAGAGACTAGTTATATATAGTATACACAATGGTCAGAGGACAATCTCTACTTCTACTGTGATGGACACACTCTGAATTTTTTCTCCTCTACGATTTTATTCCATCTCCCTTTTAGAAAAGACTCATTGGTGTTCGTAATATATTGATTTCAAGGTTCACTGGAGGGATCTACTCAAGTCTGAAAACTATACGCCCGAGTCGCTCTTCTGGTGACCAGCTCTGGGGACTTGGCTCCCCACCCCCATGAAAGCACAAACTGCTTTAGATGGTGGCCTGGGCCGAGGCGAGGGGCAGAGCTCCACTCTGTTCCAGTGTGGGGACGGCGTGGACCCCGCCACCGTGAGGATAAATCGCAGGGTTCAGAGTCACTGCAAAACTCTGTGACACACACACACACACACACACACACACCCCAGGTTCCTGTCTTCAAGGCCACATTTGTGTGGATACAGCTGGCTAAAATTCATCTCCCCCGCCCCCGTCCCCACCCTCACTCCCCAGCCACGTGGGGCTCAAGGCCTCAAATAGACACTGGGAGACAGCGGGAGGGAGCCCCGGCTTGGCATTTCAAGGCAGGTTTTAATCGTTTTCGATACCTCCCCCAGTGATTTCCATCAGGTCCAGTGGGGTTCTCCTTTACATGATAAACGTCTTCCATGTCTTTGGCGTCTCAGTGTGCACAGCACATACGTCGCAATACGGGTGGGCACCTGTATGAAACTAGAGTCCGGGAACAGCGGGAGCCGCAGAGCCCTCAAGCCCCCATCACAGCGATAAAACACTTGACAGCATCTCAGAGGTCCGGTTACGTCACACGCGATTCGCCGAACATGTACAGAGAGGTCGGGGATGGCCCAGTTCTGCACTTCAGACGTCCTAATTCCTGACCGTGGGCCTGGGCTCTAAGACGAGACACCGTGCAATAATTCAAGGCACCTGAGACAATCGCCGTTGGTTACAAGGTGGCTACATCACGTACGGAATGACCGAAATTCCGTCCCCGTGCCCTCCCCGCAATGAGCACCATTCTTTCCTCCACACTCCTAGCGTCTGGGCCGTGGTTTAAAAAATTAAAAGTTCAAAACAAACAAACAAACAAAAAAAACCCCGGAACGTTTCGTTACAGTGCAACACACGGAAGGGCAGTTTGAGACGTGTGGTCCTGTCTCACGGCTTAGCGAGTGGCTTCTTTCTTCCAGGCCTCCGCGTCGGCCCGGTATTTAAAATAGACGATTAGCATTCGAACAAAGAGTTTTTAAAAGGAATGTGAAAGACAAAAACTCCAATCAGACGTTCCAGTCTTGCTGTCTGTAGACTCCCATAAAGTTAATTTGGGAGACAGTTCAGAAACATCTAGTCTGCATCAGACATCCGGAGCATTTCTGGTAGCAAGCGAAGGTCATTTTGTATAAACTTTAAAAAAGTCATTCATTAAAATTAAATGTTTGCCATCACCTCGGAACTTTTTTTAAACACCCTCGACCCTGCCGCTTCCATCTTTGCTCCAGCGACAGGGGTTACATTTGTAAAATATATAAAGAAAAATATAAGGTTACTTGGTGACCATATAGCGCACTCTAACAGCTGTCTGCAAATATTTTCACCATGATTATCCTTACTAAAAGTAAATCACGGGGTAAAGATAGCTCAAACGTGACAAGGTTCGAAAAGGGACGCCCCGACGCTATCTGCAATCCTTTTTGGCTACATACGGAGGAAAAAAAAAAAAGATCCCACTTGGGACGGCGAACTCCTGCGCCCGCTCTGGCTTTCTGAGTGAGTAGTTTAGAGGCTTTCGAGGTAGACGTTAAATCCACTTACTCAGGGAATGCTCCGGGGAGGAGCAGCAGCATCCTGCACTCTGCATGAAGTGTTTCTGTACAGTTACAAGGCCATTCTACCTAGAATTCAGAGCCAGGACCAGCCCAGAGCTTCCCAGGGAAGTGAGCTTTTAACTGTGTTTCTATTTCTATTATCAGAAGTATCTGCTATCAGAAATTGTATTTCATCGCTAGAGTTCAGGTTGTGGCTGTCAATACACCCGCCTTGTCCAAGTCCAGCCTCGCCCTGGGATATGGATGCATGTTCACCAGACTTACAAAATAGCCGTTTTTTGCCCGCGCCCCCACCCCCATCCCCCACCTCCACCGTGGCCACAGAAATGTGGCTGTGGCTGATCCAAAAAAGGAAAACAGGAGTTTATAAACTTGTCTAAAGGTCTCTCCCATCTGGTAGATGGGGGAAGATTGACTACAGCAGAGTTCAAAGGTCAGTCTTGGCAGATCTAAAAACGGAGTGGCAGTGGAGGGCTCGGCGCACTTTCTGTGCCCGAAGTAAACCGATCCGCCCCAATTAATAGCAACAGGGCACGGAGCGAGTGGGCGCCGGAGGGTGCTAGCTGGGGAGCGACTGGGAGCGTCCTGAGCGGCTTCGAAGCCCCCAGAGGGCCTTTCCAGACACAGAGAAGCCCCCCCCCCCACAAACTCCGGGGCTGGGCCGTGCAAAGCAGGCTGATGTCGGAGTCCGATGTCACTGGTTTTTAAAACGCAGAATAGCAGCACATTGGTGACCACTTCCTGATAAGTTAAACTGATCCCCTAAAAAGCTCTCCACTGTTTTACCAGGAAAAAAAAAAAATCAGGATTTTCTTTTGTTGTTGTTGTTTTTTTGTTTTGTTTTGCTTTGTTTTTCAGAAAAATACAAAACACACCCACAGAACCATAAATAATTTGGTGGCGATATATACATATTTAAATAATTAACTTAAATATCTTACAGTTACTCTTGCATTAAACCGTCCATCCGGAAGTGCACCAAGGCGTCCCCGCTCCGAGGGTCACAGCCTGGGGAGGAAGTGGGTGACCTTCATGGTGGGGGACACTCGGTTCCCCTTCTTGGTCTTCCCGTTCTTGCTCAGGGCGACGAACATGCCGGGGTACCTGTAGCACTCGTAGGCGTTGTAGTTGTTGGGGAGAAGGATCTCCTTGAACTTGCACTCGTCAGTGAAGAAAGGCTGGGGGCGAAGGTGGCACAGTCTCAGGCCAAGTGACCCTGGAGGCCAGTGGTCGGGGGCTCCTTTTGGTCCCAGCCCCGCTGGGGGCTGACAGGTCAGGTGCCAAGACCCTCCCCCCCCCCCCCCCCCCCCCCGTGAGAAGAGGGACGTGGCGCAGCGCACAGCGGCTGGTGCTCCGGCCACCTGCCTGGCACCTGGCAGTCAAGTGGTGTCCACCTGAAAGGCGGCGGTCGTGCAGCTGAAACACGCCGCAGGGGCTCAGAGAAGGGCTCCTGATGTCGCCCTTTGGCAGACGGAGAGGCCCCACTCCGGGATGGGACAAACTTCATTGTTTGTCTTGGGGCCGCGCACCCCCGGTCTAGGCGGACCCTGGTCGCAGGCGCGGCTCTAGCGCACAGGGTCGCGGGCTGGGGAGGGGCGGACAGGCGCTGCCAGGTGGCCCAGCGCGCAGTTCCCTCCACCTGGAGCGGGTTAAGGATTCCCGCCCGCGCTCCCCGGCCGGGACCCGGCCGGCCCCCGCGGTACTTACCGAGCCGTACAGCTTGCCCTTGTTGCTCATGGCCACGAAGAACCGACTGGCCACGCCGAAGATGCTCACCACACCCCGCTCCACGGGCGAGAGCTCCAGCAGGCCTGGGGGAGGGGCGCAGGTCATTCCGGGGCAGGGGACCCTTGGCCCGCGCTGCCCGCGCCGGCCTCCTCCTTGGCCTGCGTGCCTCCCGGGCCCCGGGGTGTAACAGGCCCGGGTTCCCCCTCGCAGGCCACCCCGAAGGGGCCCCAGAGCCCAGTGTGCGCGGGCGTGGACTCGCTCTCCTCCGGTCCCGGTCCCGGCCCCTCGGCGGCCGCGCCCAGTCCCGGACAGCAGCACCGTGGCCGGCCCTGCGGTCCCCCAGCCCGGCCGCGACCCGAGCGCGAGTCCCGCGCCCCGGTGGGTGCCGGTGGCTGCGCCTCGCGCCCTGTGCCCTGTTCCCACGGGCGAAGTCGCTGGAATTCGGCGTCCTGAGCCCGGGCTTCCGAGGGCGGGGAGGCGGGGCCGGGCTGGCCGAGTGCGCACGGCCGGTTCCTGCGGCGACGGCCGGAGCCGGGCGTGTTCGCGTCCCCGCGCCCGCGCACGAGAGGGGCCGGAGCTTCGGCCCGCGAGCAGGTGTCAGCCCGGGGCCCCCGTGCGCGTTTGCGCGAGTCGGAAGGGGCGGCCGCGGCGCCAGGCCCCCGGCCCTCGCCGTCGGGACCCCGCACTCACTGTCGCTCGTGTCCGCGTGCACGCCGCCGATGCGGCCGTCGCGGAGCACCTGGATGTGGAAGCCGATGCCCACGTTGCAGTAGAGCCGGCGCAGCCGCTTGATGCCCAGCAGGTAGTCGCCGGCGCCGCTCTGCACCGCCGCCTCCTTGGGCTGCGCGGCCACCGGCAGGCGCGCCAGCGAGCGCGCCACCAGGCTGTCCCAGCGGCGCTCCAGCTCGGCCTCCAGCGTGCCGTTGGGTGCGGCGGGCGCGGCGGCGCCCCCTCGGCCGGCCCAGGGCGCCAGCACCGCCAGCAGGACGGCGGGGAGCAGCGCCGCCGCGGCCGCCGCGGGCCGCGCCATCCCCGCCCGCGGGCCGTGCGTCCGTCAGGCGGTCGGTGCGCCCGGGCGGCCGGGGCCCGACCTGCTGCTGCGCCGGCCCGCGGGAGCGCACGGCCGGCCCGGGGCGGAGAGCGCGCGGCCGGGGGACGAGCGCGAGACGAGCCGCCGGGCGCCCGGGCGCCGCGAGTTACGGGCACTGCATGGCGCGGCGGGGCCGGGACCCTGCGACACGGTGCGCGCCTCGCTAAGCGCTGCGCCGGCCCCGGGCCGAGCCGCTATATATAGCCGGGCGCCCCCTCCTACTCCCGCGGGGGGCCGTTCGCGTTCGCCTGGGCGCCCGGGGCGCTGTGGCGCTCGCGGTCGGTCGCAGGCCGCCTGCCAATCAGAACTGGGGGAGGGGAGGCGGCCGGGGACGAGCGCGCGCCGCGAGTGCCACCTGGAGGGTCCCGGCCCCCACCCCGGGCTTCTCCCGGCTCCCCGACCTGTTCGCCCCGCCCCCCTCATCGCCTCCGCTCCGGCCTCCGCCGCCGAAGTTTTGCCTCTTCCACTGCGTCCCTGCCCGTCCCGTCTCCCGCTGCCGGAGCTGCCCGGGGCCGCCCTCAGCTCCGTGGACCCGCTCCTTAGGCCCTGCCTCTCAGGGGCTACCAGGAGCCTGGGGCTTTTGGGGGCGCCATGCGCACGGCCTGGGAACGACAGGTGGGAAAGGGCGGTGAGCAGCAGGAGGGCAGGCCGGGCAGAGCCCAGCGCTGCTGGCTGCGGGCTGCGGGCAGGCGAGGCTCTGGGCCCTGCCCTCTGCCCTCTGCGCTCTGCCCTCTGCGCTCTGCCCTCTGCACTCTGCCCTCTGCACTCTGCCCTCTGCGCTCTGCCCTCTGCGCTCTGCCCTCTGTCCTCTGCCCTCTGCGCTCTGCCCTCTGCGCTCTGCCCTCTGCGCTCTGCCCTCTGCGCTCTGGTGCATTCCGGGATGGAGTCTGTGTTCCAGGGGGAGGCGTCACCTGAGCAGGGGCCCTTGGGTATTTGGTGCTAAGGGAAGGCAGGTGGGCTGCACCCAGGTTCGGCCACAGCTCCGCATCCCCTACCCACACCCACTGCCATGCGAGGACAGGTGACAGGGCACAGGGCCACTGGGGACTTCCTCTGCCCCCTTCCCAGGGACAGTCAAGTACCTCAGTAGGAACCCAGGCCAGGGTCCGGGAAGGCTCCCCTCCCCCACCTGGTCTCCTCATCCCCACTGTGCCCATAATGGCCCGGTGGGGGCGGGACTGGCCAGAGGCCCTGCTAGGTGCTGGCTCACCTAGGTGTGAAAATCCCTGTTCTCCGTGGGCCCTGAGGAGCCTCCCAGCGGTCCCGCCCACCCACAGCTGCAGGGGGCTTGGAGCCGCCCCCCCCCCTCCTGCCACCACCACCGCTGACCAGAGACATCCCCAGGCCACCTCGGCCTCCCTCACCTTTTACCCTATTCCTGCGTGAGGAGCCCTTGGATGGCATCTCTGCACCCTGGAGGGCACTGGAGGTTTGTGTCCTAGGGCTGGAGAGCAGGTGACTCATGGGCCGGTCAGTAGCCTCAGTGGAATCAGAACCGGGTCTCCAGGCTCCTCCACCAGGCTCTTAGCCTCCCTCTCCGGGCCTGCGGCCCACCAGACCAGCGCTCACCCAGGCCAGGGCCGTCCTGGGCTGTCGGCTCACGGCTGCTGCTGGGCCCCTGCCCGCCCCCCCCCCCCCGCTCCCACCCTCCTCCCCCCTCCCCCCAGTGGGCTTGTGGCTCTGGGGCCAAAAAGATGATTCTAGCCAGGATTCCAGCCCCAGAGGCCTGGGACTCGCTTGGCCCTGCCGGTCGCCCCCGCAAGTCCTCTCCAACTCGGGGCCACTGACTCCCCATTTGCAAAACAGCATGAAAGGTGGGCTCCCCCACCTTAGTCCACATCCAGGGGGGCACCTCCTCAGGAGAGGGGGACCCAGGCCCTCTGCTGTCTTCCCTGGCTCCGGCCTGTATGTGGACCCCGCTCCCCCGGACCCCCACACGGACCTCCCTCCCTGTCTCTCCTATTTGTTGGTAAGTTCGGGGAAGAACCCCGGCAGCTGGTCGTCTCCCAGAACTCCCACTCACCGCACACAGTAGGTGCTCTTAGTGACTGTCCTTGGAAGGGCTGACAGCCAACGGTGGTGTTAGGAGCCGAGACTTCTCAGGCATGCCGACCTGAGGCCCGGCTCCCACCTCACCGCGACTCACCGCGGTCCCTGAGCCTGTCCTGACTTCTGCAGGCCTCGGAGCCCTCACCTGTCCTACGGAGCCAGCGGAAGCACAGTGAGGGCCAATCCTGCAGGTGCAGGTGAGGAGTGCAACAGGGAGCCCCCAGGGCTTCTGACCCTGTCTCCTGGACACCCCCCTCGCCCCTGGGCGCCCACACGCTTCCTCGGCACAGCGGCCACACTCGGCTCTGTCCTTCCCTCCGGCCTCCCCGCTGGACAGCGGCGTGCCCTCAGAGTTCTTTCCAGGCAGCTCTCCCCCAGATGCCAGCCGCCCCGGGGGCCTCCCGCGTGCCCCGCCCCCGAGGGCCACCTCCTCACACCCCTTCCTCTGTCAGGCACTCCCCCACAAACCTGAAGGGACCTTGCTCACATACTTGCTGCCCCTCCAGTCCATGAGACTGTCGCCTCCATGGAGCGAGCTTGGGTCTGTGTGGTTCCCAGGGGTGTCCCCGTGCCTCCAGCGGTGCCTGGCACACAGGGGCCCTCAGCTGGTGTCTGTGAGCCCACGGCCGCCTGGCTAAGCGCAGCTCGCAGCCCCGGGGCCTGCAGACCCTCCAATTCAAGGTGCAGTGCCGCGCGGTGCCCGGGGCAGCAGCAGGTGCCTGCAGAGGCCTCCCCATCCGGCTGCTAGCTCCCTGTGCCAGAAGCTTCTCTTGCTGGCTTTTGGTTTGTTTCATTTTTTTCTTTTTATTTGAAAGGAATAGTTGGACCAAGGTGACTAATTTTTCCAGCTCCCTCGAGGCCCTGCGCAACCCGGGGAGCTCAGTTTGCCAGGAATCTGGGGTGCAAAGAAGCCCCCAGGGCCGCATGGAAGTCCTGGGCTCTAGTCTCCTCCTGCGGGTTCGCAGCCAAGCTCCGTCCCCGTGAGGTGCATGACAGGAGGCTGTTTCACCCCGATCCTGCTCGGTTTCTCCATCTATAAAATGGGCACAACAGCGACTGCTTTTAGGAGTCATCAACCCTAACACAGTAGCGCCAGCCGCAGGCCCTAGGGAGGTGGTCCAGACAAGGCCTGGCTAAGAGATGCCGGGCGTTTGTGAAATAAACAAACCCATGTTTTCATCAGGGGCCTGGCGGAGAGGGAACAAAGGTTCCGAAGCTGGCCAGTCCCCGGGTCTGTACGCCCTCCCAGGGGTGACCTTGGTTAACCTACAAAGAAAATCTCGCACAAATGGTTTCTTCTCCCATAAAGGAGTGTGATAGGACTTCTCAGAACCACCAGCCCAGCTGTTAAGAACTTAGGTGGCTTCATAGTAATGATAATTAAAAAAAAAAAAGTGCTGCATAGAAATTCAATCTAGTCCCCAGGGCGGATCGAGGGCAGGAGCCTGGGGCAATTCCCATGAGGAAACTTTGCAAATGCCTGAACTGTCTGCTTTACTCGACTTCCTTTTCTTGGCCTCCAGAGAGAAGATACAGCAAAGTCAAGGCCATTGGTACAGACGCATCTGCAGAGACCTGAAACACCGCACAGTGTTGTTGTTTTTTTTTAACGCCCGAAGAAAGGAAGGGATTCAGCCAATTTCGGGTAGCTTTTTAAAAGTTGTGGTAAAATACATACTTCTTGAGTTTAACCATTGTTAAGCGTTTGGCTCAGCGGCCTTAGCCTGTCGTGCGGTGGTGCAGCCGCCACCACCTCCATCTCAGGGACTTCTCCGCCTTCCCGCACTGACCCTCTGTCCCCATAAACACTCACGCTCGCCCCCTCCGCCGGCCCCTGGCGCCCACAGTTCCACTGTCTGTCTCTGTGAATTGACTTTTCCAGGTGGGCGTAGACGTGGAATCACACCGTGTTTGTCCTTTGGCGACTGGAGTATTTCACTCGGCGCGATGTCCTCAAGGTGCATCCGTACGGTCACGATTCTTTCCTCTTTTCAGGGCTGACTGGTACCCCGCAGTACGGACATTGCACATGTGGCCTGCCTGCCACCCATCGGAGGGGGGGGCGCTCGGGCTGCTGTTCTCCCCGGGGTGTCGTGAAAATGCTGCTCGGAGCGTGCGGGGCACAAACCCCTTCAAGACCCTGCTTCCAGCTCCTGGTGGCCTGTACCCAGAGGTGCGTGGCGGGCTCACACGCTGATGCTACATGTAAATTTTTCAGGAACTGCCAAACTGTTTTCCAGTATTTTTTTTAAAGTCACCTTGACCGTGGGGCAAGGAGATGGGACGGCGGGTCTTTCTTGGCCCACGGAGGTGTCCTGGGTGGACAGAAGCCTGCCCAGGGGGGGCTCTGCCCACCTGATTGTCCCCCTCTGGTTACTCTCGCTGCTTCTCTTTTGCCTGGAAGCTGACCCAGCCCAGTGCGATTTCAGAGGCAGGGGTGTCTTTTCCCTTTTCCGTCAATTCAAGGGTTCACCACGTGGAGGCATGGGGCTGTGGACCTCTGCACCTCTTAGATACTCAGGCCCGGGAGAACTGGAGAGACTATGTGCCTCAGTTTCCCCATCCGTAAATGGAGAACCCAGAGTTCTCGCTTCGGAGGGCACCAGGGGAATTCATCCAGATGATTGGCGCCTAGACAGCAGGGCACGCACCCACCGGCACCCACCCGGCCCAGCAGCGGTGCCCGGCCTGAGTCGGGGGAGCCGAGCCCGAGCCGGGGGAGCCGAGCCCGGCGCGGGTCCCAGCCCTGCCTCACTGGCCATGTGACCGCAGGCGGCGAGTCAGCCCCTCAGTGCTCCGTGCAGAGAATTAGAATGAGACCCGCGCGGTGCTGGTGGGCTATCTGCGACTGTGACCCCCATCGGGCCGCCAGCCCCTCTCCCGGGGCGGAACATTTACTCCGAGCAGAGGCGGGGCGGGGCCAGGCTTCCTGCGGGGCGGGGCTCTGCCGGGGGCCAGCCCCGTGCTCCCCTGTTCAGCCCGGGAAGGTGGGGCCCTGCTTACCTGCTTATCATCACCTTTTCACCAAAGAATTAACCAGCTCATCCCTAGAGGCTCACCCAAGGTCACGGAGCCAGAACTCAAACCCAGAGCTGGACACCACACCCAGGCTCCCGGCTGTACTGTTCCTGGCCTCAGTTTCCCCTTCAGTAAAAAGTGAGTTCCTGGCCTCCTGGGGACGTTAAGCATCTGAACCCAACTGTGTGGGTGAAACTCTTCTGTCTGAATAAAACCGAGCAAAAACCGCAGGGAGGAGAGGGGAGGGGAGGGCCCTGGGTTCTCTGAGAGGGTGGGTCCCCACAGCCAGACCACAGCACCCAGGCTAAGAGGCGGAAGCCCCGGCCTGGCCTGTCTTCTCCCTGCAGAGGCCGGGGGGCACGGGGCTGGGCCTCTCTGCCTTCTGCCCGCGGCTTCCAGCCCCTCCCTGGGAAAGGCGCTGCCAAGGGCTCCAGAAGTGGGGGACCCTGGGCCAGTGTCTGCTAAGGCACCTGGACAGGGGCATTCTGTTGAGGCCGGACTTTTTCCCACTAGGGTGGGAGGCGATTCAGAGGGTCTCTGGCAAAAGTGGTCCCTCCCTCCATCTCGTTCACACAGGGGTCAGGTCTCCTCTGACTTTTGTGGTGTAACCTGCACAAGACACTTCAGTCTGTTGAGGGACCACAGGAGTGTACCCTTGAAGAAATGGATAAACCACCCCCACCCCAATCTGGATCTAGATCGACCTCAGTGGGAGGGGGCCAGGGTGTCTCGGGCCTCACTCAGGTTGGGCAGCCTGCCGGCCCACAGCGGCCTCTTCAGCCCCCGCCACCTTCCTTCACAGGTGGCTGGTGTCCACCAGGGCCCCCAGCGCCTTCTCTGTACCCGCCCGCTGTCCTCAGAGCCAGCTTTGTTCGCGTGGGCGTGAACCTGTGCTTTTTCGAGCTGAAATCCAAAATTTGTCATAAATCGTTACTAAGAACATAATCTCCAGTGTACTTTAAATATTGCCATTTTAAAATAAAATTCTTCTGTTACTCTTTTAAATGTATCCAAGGACATCGAAAAAGCCGAAACAATTCGATGTCTACCATCTTTTATGTTTTTAAAAATGACACGAATGGGCTTTACTCCGCCCGCCCCGCGTCGTAAATCCGAACCTTTTTTCTTCACATTTGTATTTCCGCTCTATTTCCCCCACTGATTTTATCCAAATTTAAGGTAATCTTAACCTCGGAAACATTTTTCGATCATCCCATCGTAATTCTCGGGAACCAAAAATGTTTCTATGAATC
Source organism: Rousettus aegyptiacus (assembly GCF_014176215.1). Taxonomy (NCBI): domain Eukaryota; kingdom Metazoa; phylum Chordata; class Mammalia; order Chiroptera; family Pteropodidae; genus Rousettus; species Rousettus aegyptiacus. The sequence continues at coordinate 119,066,047 of NW_023416308.1, forward strand.
GAAATATTTAAAAAACAAATTTCTCGTGACAACGAGCATTGCATAGTCTCGTCCCGGATTTTGTCTTCGCCGCGATTATCGTTGATGCACAGTCCGTCCATACGGGGCGACCACAACGTCGAATAACAGGCAAGCGAAAAATACAAATAAAATTGCGTTGGAAATGAATTTTTCAGCTTGGGTTTTCTCCCCGTCGGCCCCGATTATTTCGTAGGATCCTTAGGACCCGTTGCTGGAATGACAGGGGATTGGCCTCGGCTTCATTCTCATTCCCCACTGGCGCCGGCGTGAAAACCGACAAGCCTCGTTCGCAGAAACGAGGAGACGGAATGGACGTCACCTAGGTTACGGCGCCGTCACCTAGGGATCCGAACATCCACCAAGGCGTGCATTCGAAGCCACGCATGCGCTGTCATCGGAATGTTTTTTTCCTGTTCCGTCTGCTGACATCTCACTGGATCTTTTTCAAATGCGTTGACAGCCAAGACCCGGAAGTCGTCAGGTCGGCAAAGGGTTCGTTTAACTCACGCACCTTTCCAGTTTCCGGGGAGTTTACGCCCAAAGGTCTCTTCACCGAGACGTGTGGAAGAACGATTGTTACGCCCGTCACTCTTTTACTTGGAGGTGGAAGGGGCGAGAATGGACCGGTCGCTGACTCCCGTAGGCCTTGGCCGACGTCGCCGTGACAAACCGCTTCCAACGCGTATTTTGTCTCATGTGTATCTCCGTGCGTATCCAGGAGCCGCAGACTTCATTCATCCGACGACAGGAAACTTCTACCACGTGACGACATGATCGGCGCGGTCGGGCCTCGGAGCGAGAGGCCGGGGCAGGTTGCGACCAGCAGACATCCGACTGCATCTTCCGATGAGATGCGGACAGTCAAGTCGATTTGCGTCTCTGCAGCAAACTCCCTACTTCCGACCCCTTACTCCGAGAGAGGAGGCAGGTGGGCGAAGACACCCCTCGGCGGAGAGGAGGGGTGGGAGCTGGTGCCGGCGGGGCTCGGGGGCTGCTCCCCCCACCCCGCCGTCTTCGCTTGCTCTCCTGGCCTCTCAGGAGGAACGCCGGCCGGCCACGTGGGCCCTGCAAGATGAGGTCACAGGACGCCACCGTCACCCGCCAGCCCGCCCCTCCCCAGGCCTCCGCATTCACAGCTCCCCGTAGGGACCAAACTGCGCTCCTTCACCCTGGTGGGGGGCCGCTTCCAGGTCCTGGAGGGTCACCTGGTATGTCACCTTATGCCTTTGTTTGCTGCCTGGAGGTTTTTGCAGCTAAAGAGAGTCCCAGGGAGGTCCAGGCTGGGCACAGAGATGAGCTTTTCCTTTGTGAAGAGGGAGAAAGACCACTGGGAGGGAGGGGGCGAGGGGAGCCCCCTGGGGCCTGGCGCCTTCTCAGGGAGGGGTCCAGCCCAGGAAACCACACATTTGGCAGCGGGTCATCTGGTCCTTCTGACGGGGGCCGGGGGTGGGGGCATGGGAGGTGGGGGTTGGAGGGGGAGGCTTGAGTAGGCATTTCTTCCCCTTCTTGCCCAGGTAGCTACACACCTTTCAGACCTCAGCTCGTCCGTGACCTTTCGGTCCCGCCCCCATCACGGGACGACCATAGGAAGGTCCAGCTCGGGACTTGTGATCCAGTAAGACGATGCTCTTGATTACGGCACCGGGACCCAAGGTGCACACCTGGGCAGTTCCGGGCAGACGGGACGCGCCCCATCGTCCCCTGCCCCCCTGTCCCTTACCCCGCGCTGTGAGTCCCCAGGTGTTGGCCTCGTTGGCGGGGAGCCCGGTGCCCCGGGAAGACTCAGTGCCCTCGATTCCTCTGGGCTGGCTGAGGTGCTGGCTACCAGGCTGGTGACTTAGAGGACTTCATTTGACTTAGCATGACAGTGACCCAGGGGAACGGGCCGAAGCAAGGGCGGGAGCAAAGGGCGACTGCGGAAGGCGGCAGAGCTTCCGGCTGGCTGTGCCCACCCCGTGGGGCTCGTTTTCCATTCACTCCTCAGGAACCCAGAGGTGGGCAGGTGCCATCAATGGCTTTCCCCAGTGAGGGACCTGGGGCCCAGAGGGCAGCGACGCCCCAGGTTCTCGTGGTCCACTGGGCCGTATCTCACACGGGGGTCCACAGCCAGCGTGGGCAAAGCAAACCGTCACCGAGCCGAGCGCCTCCCGGAAGAGTCCTTCCGGAAGCCGGCCCCCGTCAGGCCCTGGGAGGCCGTTTTTCCCCCCAGTGTCCCGTATCATCGGCCACATCCTGGGTGGTCACCCCTGGCTTGCTTTTAGGGTCCACGGCGGATGAAAGACACCCCCTGTTACACACTAGCCCCCTAGTCCACTGGGGGCGCTGCACGGAGCCCCCGGTGGAGGGACGAGGGGCCCCCAGGGCTCAGCACCGTCACCGTCACCGCGGCAGGTGAGTCATGGCTGCGCTCTCACCTGCCTCGTCACTGCTGCCGCCGCCGGTGCCGGAGCCGCACGGGCTCACACAGCCCACGCTCGCAGCCGTGAGCACGTGAGGGCGGTCGGGCTCCAGCTGCTCCCCCGGCTGCGAGGGCTCGGGGAGATCCGTGTCCTTGGTCTTCCCATCCGTAAAATGGGGAACGATGAGACGATGACTCGAGTTAATACCTGAAGGAGCAGGCTCTCCACCCACGCTGGCCCTCTGGAGCCAGCCTCGCCAATGACGTCACCCCATGGGACCCCCTGTCGCTCCGAGCCCAGGGATGCTGGCCCTCAGGGGCAGCAGGAAGGCCCTTCCTGGGCCTCTGGCTTCAGCGGCAAGTGGCCTTTCTCGGCCTCTGCCGCCCACTCGTTGAGGTCCCACGCGCCTGCCTCTGAGCCTGGGATGCAGCTTCAAAGCCACGGCAGCCCGGGCCTGCTATTCTGGAGTCTTCTCTCAACTATTTTGGCAAAGACCAAATGGCAGCTGCCTTTAAAATAGATGCTCCCGGCTCAGAGGCCAGTCCCTGAGAACCAGGTCATCTCGTGGCTGCGACGGGGGCCCCACCAAACCCCCACAGCAGACGTGAGGCAAAACCGAAATAAAATCTGGCCGATTCTCCGAGGTCCTCTGGTGTCTGTTTTACAAACACTGTTTTCTCTGTGAAATCACGGGGGCCGGCAGCAGGAGGCGGCCGGATGCCCGAGAGAATCAGAGGCAGTGGTGCCAGCAGGCCCAGCCGGCTCCAGTCCCGGGGGCCACCCCACAAACGCACCCCCGGTGAGGAAAGCGTCCTGCTCAGAAACGTGTGTCGGAGAATCGCCCTGGGTCCCAGGCGCCCTCGCTGTCACCGAGTTCCTGAAAAACCGTCCCTGATCGACAAGCCCCACTCCCCGCCCCCCGATTGTCACTGTCGGGGAGCAAGCCCTGTGCTCGCCCAAATGGTTCTGGCCCTTTAACATCGTATGCATATCATAATTGGAGAAACCTTAAAAAAATAAATAAATAAAACACAGAAAATAATTCCAATAAAGCAATGCTGCTCCACATTTGACCGAAGATACCGGGTCCTTCCTCCCAAGACATCAAGTCGCCAAACGGTTCCGATGTGTGACCTGCCACCTGGTACCTGGAGCGCGGGCCGTGCACTAACCTCGGCGGGTCCCCTCCCGTCAGCCCGAGGGCTTTCGCTGACCATCTTGCCCGCCTCGGCCTCCCCCTCTTCACATTCCGACCTGGGTGCAGGGCCCTGTGATGTCAGGCCTGAAGCTCAGGGAGTGCTCGGCCCACTCTGAAGCCCAGTAAGTCATTCAACAAACCTTGCCTGCACTTCTGCACGCGTGGGCTCTGCTCCAGGCACAGGGACAGGGCAGAGGTGGAGCTGCCACTTCATGGGGAGAAGCGGACACTGAGCAAGGCGTCACCCACGGGTGAGGCTTCGGAAGGATGGGCCAGCAGTCCTGGGGTAGGACGGGGAGAAGCACCTGGTCGACCGGAAGCTCAGGCAGGAGTAGGGTGGGGAGGGAGGACAGCCGGGCAAGGCCTGAAGCCGAGACGCAGGGGCCTCTGGGAAAAGGGCGGGCAGCCCAGGGGGGCGCAGGGCTTCGTGCTAGGGGCTCTGTGGGCCGTGAGCGCCTCTGCGGGCGGCTAAGGCTCAAGTCCCAGCTGCCCGCACAGGGCCGGGCGTGGAGCAGCAGAGTCTCTACCCAACGTCAAACCAACCTCACGGTGGGTTCCGGCCCTCTGACAGCCATCAGCCCTGTCCTTGCCCTGCAGTGCCGGGACCCCGCTGGGACCCACAGGTTCAGTGTGCCTTGTCCTTGACCCGTGCAACCCAATGGCCAGCCTGGGCCTGCCTGCACCCTGTGGCGTACCGGAGGAGCTGAAAAGTGGCTGTGCGGCTGCCCCGCAGGGAAGGGGGCTCAGGCACACGGTGGGGAGCCTGCGGGACGCATTTGTACCTTGAGAGCAGAGGGGTGAATGGACAATTATAGCCGGAGGATGGACGGCTCCACCCATGCGTCTGCAGGGGGCACCCCGTTCTGGAGGGAGGCAGGTAGGCTGTACCTGCAGCTTTGGGGGCCACATAGCCTCTGTCCCCACTGCTTAGCTCTGCCACAGACAACGTGTAAATGACTCTATTTCCTGGAACGGGCGGTGGGCTGGCCCTTGGTGGACGCAGCGGTCATGGGGCCTCGGTTCACGGCCTGGCCGCCTCCCACCTCTGAACCTCCGAGAGTGGCCATTCTGCCTCTGTGGCCCCGAGCTTAAGGGCACTGTCGCAGGCCTCTGGAGACTCACGGAAGCCGGGGGCAGCGATGACAGACGCCCTACCATGGCGATTGTCACCGGCAAGCGAGGTCGCCGCACCCCGGGCTTCTTCCTTGTCGCATGTGGGCCTCGCGACAAGCAGAGGAGGGAGCTGAGGCACTAAGGCCGGGCACATGGAAACCGCGACGATCCGATGGGAGGCGCGAGACCAGCCAGGTGAGACCCGCCTCCCCGCAACGCAACGCGGCACGGTGGCATAAATACGACGGAAGTCCTCCCCTGATACGTAAATAATCCAAAACCGCAGAGGGAAGCCCAAAACCCCCCGTCAGTCAGGCAGGATAGTTCAGGACAAACCGTTTTAAGACGTCGCGAAGAAACCCGGGCTCAGGATCCTAGCAGCTTGTGATTTTCCCTCACCCTGGCGGGGGCCCCGCCCCCTCTGCGGCCCCGCCCCCCACGCCCCGCATCTAACAGCGTTAGGGTTCAGTCGGCGTCCTCACCCAGTCTTTCCAAAGCCGTTTGCGTGGGCGCGCTCAGCTCTCCTTTTGGGTTCCTGCCTCACCATCCGTGTGTTTTACAGCTCGGTTAATTTCCCAGTTGCCTTTTCAAGGACGATGGTCCCAGTCGGGCTTGGGGACCAACGCAGCCAACTGTGGCTTCGCGGGGATGTGGGCATGTCCGCGGGAGACCGCTGGGGAGCTCCGCCCTGCTAATCCCTTGCTGCGTGACAGCAGGCCAGTCACTCACCCTCCCTGAGCCCCAGACCCCTCCTCAGCTGGTGGCAGGGTCCTGCACGGGAGCCCAGCGGCCGGCCCGGTTCCCCGCGGGCACAGGTGCTCCTGGTCCAGGCGAAACCGGTTTCTCACCATCCTCGGTCACACCCCAGGCCTCCTGACTGTGCGACTCTGCTTCCCAGGCCCCAGGGGTCGGCCGAGGGTGGCCCTCGAGTCAGACCCGGGATGTTTGGTTTCTCATGAGCCATTGTGGTCTCCGGGGGCAGGGGGTGTGGATACGCCAGAAGCAGTGACCGTGGCGCTCGGAAGGGGCCCGGCCTCGGCCCAGCCCAACTGCCTAGGGCCAGGAATCCGGCAGCAGAAAGGCCCCCAGAGATGGAGGCTCCGATAGGCCTCCAGAGGAGGGGCCGCTTCCTCTGGCCGAGGGCGCGGTCACGGTGAGTGGGCCCGCCACAATGCGGGACGGCCGGCCAGGGGCCGGCGCCCTGGTGCTGGCTCCTGAGAGTCGCCGGGAAGCAATCTGATCCGGCCGCTGCCTCTTTAACCCTCCGTGGCTCCCCGTGCCCAACGGAAAAGGTCCGATGGCCTCGGCTGTGCCCTGAGGCCTGGTCACCCTGCCCAGCACCCACCCAGAGGGACAACTTGGCCTCTGTGCTCCCCCTGGAAAGCCCACCCCGCCTTCTGTGCGGGGCTGAGGATGGCTGCAAAGACAGCTCACCTTCAGAGAGCTATCCGGACCCCAGGGGGGCATTAGAAGCCCCTCCTAGCCCCTGGGGGGGGTAGCCCGGCCCCCTTCATCCTCCCTCTTGCCCCAGGGAGTGGTGACACCTGGCTCCACTCCTGAGACACCTAGGCTCCTAACTGTAGGAGCCGCCTGGCATGGCCGAGGCCTCGATACATGTTTATTTGCTGAATGAACAGATGAATGAATCGTTTTGCAACACGGTTTTTGTTTCACTTAGAAAATACAACCTCGGTTTTTTTCCCACGCCATTATGTGGTTTGTTAACATCGTGACTTCTGCAGAGAGGAGGGATACATCATGGTTTATTTAACCACTCTGCTCCGTTTCTAATATTAGGTGGTTTCCTAGTTTTTCCCTTTTCTATTATAAACAATGCCGTGATGAACATCTTTGAGCATAAACATTTTTTTCCTCTCTATTCAGGATGTGCTCTTCAGAAGCAGAATCTCTGGATTCAGGCCAAGAATTTCAGGCTGTGAATTTACCAGTTTATGCTGATGGCAATGTGTTGCAGGCTGCTCATTTAACCACATCCTCACCAGCACAGGGTGCTTTATTTTTTTTGTTTTGTTTTGTTTCCTGCTTGTCCTTACTAATTTGACAGGCAAGCGACAATACTAGACTTCTATTTATTCGTGAATAAACTTTTAATCTTATAATAGGTTTAGATTATAGAAAAGCTACAGACATCGCGCAGAGAGTTCCTGCGTACCCCAGGCCGTTTTTCCCAGCCCCTTCCGCGTCATGGCAGGATTATGTTCAGGGGGAGAGGGCTGTGGTTCCTCTGCCAGGGAGGAGCTCCTGGGTTGTAGCCTGGGTCCACACAGGGCCTGGCAGTTGTGAGCCCTGCCATGTGCCCAGTGCCGGCCCCTGGCTGAGCCTCCATGAGGACTGCCCCACGGAGGGCCTCCCGGAGGTCAGACAGGCCACTGCCCTGTGCCTGCCACGCCAGTATTGCTTGGAGAGGTGCAGGCCCAGGGTAAATAGGGGGTGTCACGGAAGTGAGGCTGAGACCCACCACCTGTCCCACTGTATGAGGTGAGGGGTGACCACAACTTCCTGTGCCTGCCGCTAGGTCAGCTTGGCAAACTCTCATGCCCGACACGCAGCCCCCTCAGGGCCCAGCAGCCCCCGCCAACCTCCCCACTCTCTTGGGGTTGCGTTTCTGAGGAAGGGGCTGTACCAGCTGGTGGCTCTAAGCAGCCCCACCTCAGGGCAGGTGGGAGTAACAGGTGAGGGCACCAGCTCCTGCCCCCACCCAGGGAGGGGCCTCTGACGACAGCCACTCAGGGTCCTGTCGGAAAAGCCTCTGTGCATCCTCCGGCCCACGGCTGGGCTTGGGGTGGAACCGGCAGGGGCTCTGACCTCCAGCAGGTGGCCTCGAGCTGGGCCCCGCAATAAATCACACACTCTTGCAATAGGGAGGACCTCCAAGGGCCAAGCATTCTCCTCCTGTGTTCCCAACGTTTGAAGACGCCTCCAGGGAAGGGACACGTTGGGCCCTGGAGGCACACAGGTGGAGGGGGAATCACGGTGCCCACCCTAAGGAGGCAGACACCCCAGATATTCTTTCTCTCTTTTCTCTTTTGTAAAAGAAACCCTGAGCTTTGTCCGGTGTAGCACCGCCTGGAGTAAAGACTACATTTCCCAGCCTCCCTGGCAGCTTAGCGTGGCCATGTGACTGGAGTCTGGCCAATGGGAGGCAAGCAACACTAGTGGGTGTGGCTTCTGGGAGATGTCCTGTGTGGGCGAGATGTGGGTGGGATGGTTGGAGCCCAAGCAGCTCTTTTCACCATGACATCAAAACCATATGAATACGGAGGAAAAGTGGAGGAAGTTAGGTCTCGGATGAATGTGAAGCATTCACCTCATCATCCTGGACTTCCTTTGCATGAAAAATATACATTTTTATCTTTTTTAAAGTACATTTATCTTTTGTTTTCTGACCCTTGCAGCTGAGCAGAATTCTAGCTCATACAGGGAAAATAGATACACTGGGAGTTTCAAATGGGGCCAAGATGGGCTATGAATTCAAACCCGTTTTGTCCCAGAAATGACCTCGATGTGGAGGTGGAGGTAGGCTGAGCATGGAAAGGACCCAACCTTCTGTCGAAGGGAGCAGGGATGCTCCAGGCTAGGTGTTGGCGAGCTTTGAGAGGGGACTGTGACTGCCGTCTGTCCTGTCTGGCCTGCCTCTGTCCAGCGGAAGGTCTGAGGTGGCCCCAGGCAAAGATGCCCATGTTCCAGTGGTGATGCGTTCCCCGAGACCCGCACACCTGGGCGGAGGTGGCACTTCTCTGCCCGGCTCTCCGCCTGCCCTCTAGCCTGTAGAGATGTGCATGTCCGGGGTGCAGCACTGTTCCCCAGGGCCATCGTCTGTCCACAGGGCAGCAGGCTTCTGGTCTCGGCTCATGCCTCAGCTTTAGAGACCTGAGCCTCAGTCTCCCCACCTGTAAAACGAGGATCATAATGCCCAGCCCTACAGAGTGACTGGGAGAACTCAGAGTGAGGATGCTTGAAAAGTACCCAGCCTGTAGCAAAAATGTTAATGTGCTAACTTCAGTGTGAGCCACCTGTGGGGATGTCCTTTGAATCAGGGGTCCCTAAACGCCGGTGCTTGGGCTCACCTGGAGCGATCGTTAGCACACAGATGGCTGGGCCCCTCTCCCAGGGCTCTGATCCAGCAGGTGTGGAGTGAGGCCTCGGACCACGCTTCTAGCCAAATCCCAGGTCAGGTGCCCACATTTTGAGAACCACTGGCTTTAATCAATGGCCCTAAAACAACAGCATGATGCGGGCCCCACCTGAGCCCAGGACCGACAGGGCTCTGGGGCCAGGTGGCTGGCTCAAGTCTGGGCTCTGCTCCTTGGAAGCTGTGTGACCGTGGGCGGGTAGCCTCCCTTCTCTGAGCCTTGGCTCCTCATCTATCGCATGCAGACAATTCGAACCCAACTCAGATTACTGAGGGGGAGATCAATCAAAGCGCCAAGCTGGGCGCGGGCCAATACCCGTTTCTCTTCTTCCTGTTCCCTGTTCCTCCTCCTGTTATTGTCATCGTCAGTACAAACACCGTCCTCAGCAGGGGAGCACCTCCTGGTCTCCCGGCAAGGCAGCAGTAGTGGGCGCCTGCTGCTCGCGCTGCCCAGACCCAGGCCCCCCGCCTGCTCCTGGCCATGCCCTGGCCCACGTGCCTGGGGAAGGAGGCCCTCTGCCCTCCATGCGTCACCCTGGGCAGGCATACTGGACAGTCATCAAGGTCCCATCCCTCCAGGTTTAGCCCGTCCCGAACTGAAGGCCGACTCCTCCCCGACTGCCTGACTCAGGGTGATCCAGCAGGTGCTGTGAGCATCGTCACCGACAAACGTGCCACCCGCCACCCACAGGGCTTGGGTGGACCAGGTGCTCAGTCAGCCGGGTCCACCTGAGGCTTGTCGCTGAGGTCACTGCCATCTGCTGGTAGGCCCTGGCACTGTAGGCAGGGGGTCTCCTCCCAGACACCTTGGGACTTACCCAGCCCCCACCTCCTGTCTCCTACTTGTCCCCAAAGCCTGGGGAGGGTCCAGGCTCACAGAAAGACTTGCGGACATGCTGCGACAGTCAAATCTATTGATATATAGTCTGCACACCACACGAGTCACCCATTTAGGGTGTACAATCCAATGGGTTTGTATTCGGAGCGCTGGGCAGCCGTCATCACATCAATGCGAGAACGTTCTCATCACCCCAGAAAGGAACCCCGTGCCCATTATCGGTCTCCCCAATTCCGTCACCTCCCTCCAGCCCCTGGCAACCATCTACTTCCTGTCTCCGTGGGTTTCCCGCTTCTGGACATTTCATGAAAATTATCATTGAGCGTGCGGCCTTTTGTGTCTGACCGCCTTCGCTCAGCATGCAGTTTGAAGGGTTCCCCCACGGCGTGGGATGTTATCAACGTATCTTTCCTTTTTATGGCCAGATAATACTTCGTTGCCCAGAGAGAGACTTTTGATTTATCTGTTCATCAGTTGAGACATTTGGGTTATTCCCACTCTTCGGCTATTGTGAATGATGCGGCCATAAATATTTGTGTGAACATACGTTCTTGAGTCTCTTGGGGGAATGTCTAGGAGCGGAATCGTGGGCCATGCGGAACTCTGTGCACCATCTGAAAGACCGATTCCCGTAGCGGCTGCACCACTGTGCCCACCCCTCGAGGTCCTGCCTGTCCTGGGCGCCATGCCGGGTGGCTCACAAGCACTGGGGCCCAAGCGACCGTGGGGCCAGCCCTGACATGCCCCTTGCTGGCTGTGCGACCTCGAGGACATGGCTCGATCTCTCCAAGCCTCAGTTCTCTCATCGGCAAATGGCAGTGACAGAACGGTGTCCCGCCCACATCTCCCGGGCCCTCACCGTCCGGTGCCCGTGGAGCCCAGAGCATCCTGCCACGAGCAGTGGGTTCATGTGGGCCACAGGTACAGGGAGCAGCGTCCCACCAAGGTGGACTTGAGTTGGTGGAGAAACAGGCCAGGTGCTTCACCGCTCGGGTGGGGGATGGGCCGGGGACCGGCAGTGACTGTACAACTCATCAGATAATTATAGACGGTGGAGGGAATCTGTGAACAAAAATAACAAGGCATTGGAAGAAAAAAAAAATAAGAGGGGACCCAGTTTCAGGTCGGGGAGTCCCAGAAGGTCCCTGAGCAGGTGACGCCCTGAGAAGTGAAGAGGGAGGACCGAGCCAGCAGGGAGTGCGCATGCCCTCGGAGGGGAGGCACGGAGTGGCTAGAAGCCATCCTGGTGAAGAGACAGCTCTGGGGAAAGCCGCGAAGGCTTCCTGCATGCTTGGAGGGGCCGTCTGCTCTCCTGAGACGGGAATGTGAGCTTCCACATGAACGCGCTCCTGCACGGTGAGAGCTCACGGGCAAAGGCAAAGGACGTCAGAGAGGGATGTCCTGTAGGGCGAAGGGACCTTGTGCTAGGCATCCATCCCATGGGTGGGGCATGCTTCCCCCAACAGCCTCCTCCCCTTCTCAAATTCAGCCAGGGTCCCTCCCAGGGGGCGGGGCTAAGGGGGAGCGAGGGGTGCGGCTGGAGGATGGCCCCAGCCTCCTTGGAGAGCCCCGGAGGACCACCTTGCCAGGTCTGGGCAGCCTGGCCTGGTGAGGGGCTCTCTGAGCTGCAGGCGATGGGGCACTGAGACTGGGCGGCCTCCATGGGGACCCAGGTTGGCCCACGCCCCAGGCCTGTGGTCCTGAACGCACCTTGCCATGAAGCCAGTTCATTCTCTGCCTCATCGCCCATCACCCTGCTCCTGGCCCTGCAGCCTGAGCCTTCGTGTGTCCCAGGGCAGCTCTGAAGGGAGGTGAGGATGTTGTCAGATTGTCATCTGGATGGCAGCTGGCTACGAGGCACTGGCTCTCAAGAGCAGAGTCCTGACTGCCAGGGTCTTTGTCCTCACTAACAGGGAGCTGCCCAGTTTTTCTTGATTTTCTCTGGGTCACTGCTCTCAACCTGCTGTTTTAGAGCTGTGCCTCTGACGGCACGAGGCTGCAGGATCCCGACATGACAAAGATAAGCTGCTTTGCCCATGTGGCTGCCCTGCCCAACGGAAGGTCTGGCATTTATTTGGCTGGTGAATGGATGGATGGATGGTGGATGGATGGATGGTGGTTAGATGGATGGATGGCTGGCTGAGTTGGGTAGATGGATGGATAGTGGGTGGAAGGTTGGAGAATTACAGTGCCATTCTCCTGAACCGTACAAAAGGCCGATAAATGTATTTATTTATCAGTGATAATAAACACATTTTTGACATTTCTAACTTGAAATGAGCCTGTCCCAGGCGCGGGGTTTCCGGGGAGTTCCCGGCTTGCCCCCCGTGCTCCCCACGTGCCCCCCCGAGCCGCTTTCCATCGTGGAGCTCATCAGATGAGAGAGCTACAGAACGGGCTCTTTGGGGAGGCGCACTCTGTCCCCCGTACGTCTCCCAGATCTTCCTGGAAGGAGCAGTGCCCAGCCTTGTCCTCCGTCCACTCGTGACCAGTCACCACACGCAGAAGTGGCCGAGGCCGTGTCCGAGTCCAGCACCGTGCTGCCCCTTTTCCCACCCAGCAGCCCCTCTCCCCGGACCACAGCCCGCGGTGCGGAGGCCCAGCCCGGCCAGGCTCAGTGCGGGCCGCCCTGACGTCCAGCTGTTGCAGCCGGGGAGGGGACGGGTCAGCTCTGGGGCTATATCTGGCTCGGCCCTGGAATGCAGCCCCGGCAAGGTCGCCCTCCGATGGGTGGGCGCTAATTATAGACCCGCTCGCTCACCTTTCTGAGTCCTTCAACCCCCAGGGAGGCGGGAGGTCTCTGAACCCACCGAGAGGTTCAAAGGCCCGCTGGAGCAGCTGAAGCTCCATCACCCAGGGCCCGTCCTGTGCTCCCCGTCAGAAAGGGCCGCCCGGGACGGGGGCTGGGGGCCCGGGCCGCGGGTCCTAGTCTGTTGGCTTCTCACAGGCAGGGCTGCCTTTTCCTCGGCCCGGGCGGGCGGGCGGTGGACCAGGCCTGGGCAGGCAGAGCGGCCCGCAGCGTCCCAGGCCACCTGGCCGCCTCTCCCATCAGCTCTGCTCAGACGGGGGTGACCGCCAGCCACTCCTGAGAGGTTTGGATTTGTTAAACTTTATTCAGTGCTGTTTATTAATGCTCCTGTCTCTCCCTTGGGGGGCGACCCACGACCCCCTCAATGAAGGCACCGCAGCGTTTCGGGACGTTCTTATTACCATTTTATCCATTTCTAAGTGTACGAATTTGCGGCACTGAGTACGTCCACGATCTTGTGCAGCCGTCACCGCCACCACCGTCTCCGCAGCTTTCTCGTCGTCGCAAACTGACGCTCGATCCGTCGCACACTCCGCCCCCGCCCCCTCCCCGAGCGCTGGCACCCCCACCCTGCTTCCTGCTCCGTGAATCTGACCCGTCTAGGGACCTCATCTACGTGGAATCAGACAGTGTTTGTCCCTCTGCGACTGGCTTATTTCACGCCGCGTAATGTCCTCAGGGGTCATTCATGCCGCGGCAGGCCTCAGAACTTCCTCCCTTTATAAGGCTGAGCGATGTTCCACTGCGTGCACGCTCTGGGCGACCGCCAGCTGGCCCTGGACTCGGGCCACGCCCCCCTTCTGATGCGGTGACTGACGCTGCTCTGAACGTGGGTGGCACCCACCTGCGGGAGCCCCTCCCTTCGGCCTTTCGGGGCGTCCCCCCCAGAGTGGGGTTGCTGGGTCACACGCTGCTCTGTTTCACTTTCTGAAACACTTGCTGCCCCTTGTCCCACAGCGGGCGCCTCGTTGCACCCCACTCCTGCAGATTCTTCCCCCAAAGTCCCCCAGACTCTCGAAGTCGAAGACCCTGCCCCACGCCTGCCACCTCTCTTCCTGCCCACCCTCTCGCCCCTGGCAGCGCAGGTGTGGCTGGGTGGTGACCGCGATTGGGGGGAGAGAGGGAGGGAGCCTGCCAAGTCCGGAGCCACTGGGACGCCCCGTTCCGGCTCCGATGGCTTCTGCTCACGACGGGTTCGTGGGCCCCACCCCTGTCCTGATTTCTTTCTCTGGGGGACCCCTGTGCATACAGCCTGCCACCCTTCCCCCATGAGGGCTCTTTGGGAACTTAACGCTCTAAGAAGGGGTGAAGACAGAGGTTCACGCAGGACCGAAGGTGGGCGAGGAGGCTGGCTGCCGTCTGGGCCTCCTTGGTGTCCCTTGGATGTGACGCCTCCGTCAGACTCGGCCTTACACTCCGGTGGGGTGGGGGGTGGCGAGAGGAGATGGGAGGAAGGATGAAGCCCTGGGCGAGGACAGGGACGCCCCCGGGGCTGCCTGGCCAGAGCGCACCTAGGGGAGAGCCCGGCCGGCTTTGGTGTCCTGCAAACGCGCAGACTGGACAGAGGGGGGCTGGTGGCTTCGGGGCAGGTGGGCCTTGCTCCCTGTGGAGATGGGGAGAGGGCAGCGCCGTAGCCAGGAGGGGTCCCCGGGCCTCCGGGGAGGTGGAGTGGAGGCCACACCACCACCCTCTGTGTGAACCCGAATGGCGCAGGCCTGGAGTCTGCGGCCTGCAGCAGGCTCGGGTGGGCGCCCAGGGCGGGGCCACCCGGGAGCCGTGCGCCTTCAGCACACCGCACGTCCTCCTGGCCACAGCCATGAGACGGGCCCCCCTGGGCCCAGCTGTGCGGCTTCTCCCAGTTCCGGGGGCCGGAAGTCTGAGATCCAGGCGTGGGCAGGCCGCTTCCTCCAGGCCCCAAGGGAGCATGGAGTCCGGGCCTCCTCCCAGCTCCCGGTGGTGGCCGGTGACCCAAGGCTTCCCGAAACGTCACCCCACCTGTCTCCCTGCATTCGGACTTCTCCCTCTCACAGGGCGACCCCGACTCCACCATGACCTACCTTAACTTGATCACACCTGCAGCCGCCTCGCTGCCGAATCAGACCACGCTCTGAGGCCCTGGGGGCGAGCACTCCGACATATGAATTTGAGGGTACGCAATCCAACCCATAACTTCTTCCTCACCCACCCCCAAAATGAACCTGCTCAGCCCGCAGATGGGGTCGGAAAACACCTGTTCTGTCGAACCTGTTTTAAACATTAACCGAGAGCCCCGAGCGGCACCCCCCACCTTCTCAGAGACCGTCTGTTGATCACGCAGCGCGGAGCCCTGGGGTGGATGGGACGCTGCTGCACCCCGCTAGTCGTGTGCCCCGGGCGAGTCACCCCGCGCCTGTGTCTTCGTCTGCAAAACGGAAGTGACGGGGGCGCCTGCTCCATCTCATGCCCGCTAAGTGACAAAATCCAGGGCAAAGCCCAGCGCGTGCTGTTATTTCTCAGGGTCACCGTGAACATCTCTTCCTGCAGGGGACGGTTCCTGGGACTCTCACCTGCCGAGCCACCAACCCCGCCCCCTTCCCGCAGCAGCCCTCTGGCCAGATTGTCCCCTTTGCGGCACAGGTGTTGGTGCTGAGTCCGGTCTCCTCCGTGTTTGGCTAGTCTGGGCTGACCCCGGAGGGGACAGGGGAGCGGAGGCCCAGGCCACACTCCCTCCCCCTCACCTGAGCCTGGCTGTTGGGGACGGCTGCCCCCTGCCAGGTCCAGTAAGGGTGAGCACTCTGCCCTACCCTTTGGCTCCCACGGGCCTGTGCCAGGGGACCCCGCCCACTGCCATTGTCGGGGAGCAGGTGTGGAGGGGAGGGAAGGCACCTGGTCCATGGTGAGCTTGGCCACCTACTGGCTGTGGGCTCTGCAAATGTCGCCTCTGAGCCTGGCGTCCTTAGTCAGGGACAGGAATGCGTAAGGCCTTTGGGGCGGGAGGCGGGGCAGGCTGAAAGGATGCAGGGTCCTGGGAGACTCGTCCGGGGCACGTGGCCCAGATGCTCACACTGTTCCCGGAGAAGCGCGCGCAGCTTCGCGATGGAGTTTTTTGGGCTTTCAGGCAGAGTAAGCCTCTCTTTTCCTCTCTACACGTGCGTGCACACACACACATGTGCACGACGCATTCTGACACAACCAGGAGCACGCACACGCACACTCACGCATTCACACGGGTGCGCACACACACACACTCCTACACGCATTACCCTGCTCTTTCTGTCCACGGAAACCAGCTGTTGGTTTTGAAAAATAATAACTTTCAAAACTGGGGCATTAAACACATGTTTGGCCCAATTTCTCAGAATACAATTTTCCATCTTAAGATAGTGATTCAGCTCAGACTCTACTTTCATCACAAGCAAATATGTTCAAGTAAAAACTGCAAGTTTTTTTTTTTTTCGGGCTGCATTATAATCTATTAAATAACAGCGTTGAATAAAATACTTTAATGTTTCGGCCACGCAAACCCCTGTGTCGTCCACGGCTGCCCTGGTGGGGACCCCCCCCCCCCCGGGTTGGTTGACTGGGACCCAGGACTTCGGCTGCTCTTCCCGGGGGGGCCAGGAGGGCGCCTGGCCAGCGCGAAGCCTCAGGTGTCTCCTTTAAAGCAGCACTTCCTGCGAGGCTCCGGTTTGATGGGCCCTTGTTTGAGAGGATGGGGACGGGCTGGGGACATGTTCTGTTGGCTGTGGAAAGAGCAGCCAGCCCAGAAGCAGGAGAGGGGGCGGGAACTAGCGGGGAGAGTCGGTTATGGAAACGGCCATGCTGCAAAGGCCCGCTGTGACCGCGGGCGCTCAGGGGGCCGGGCTGCCGGGCTGCCGGGCTGCTGGGCTGGCCTTGAGCTTGGCGCCCAGCGCGGGGGCGGGACGCGCGGCCTCCGCTGCGCTGCGCCGCGCGGGGGGCTAAGCACGGCCCCCGGGGCGCCTCTGCCGCCGTCGCCGCTGCCGGGGCTGCGCGCCTCTGCCCGGAGGGCCGCCGCGGAGCCCGGCCACGCCCTGGAGCAGCCGCACCATCTCGTGGTCCTTGTGGTCCAGCACGCGAGGCAGGAAGAGCGAGGACTTCTGCGTGCGGCGCGTCTTGAAGCCGCGGCGCGGCCGGCCCTTGCCGTTCACCGACACGTACCACAGTCTGTCCGCGCCGGGCTGGCGCCGCGCCCCGGGCCCGCCGGCCGCCGCCGTCCGGTACAGCCGCGAGGCGTACGTGTTGTAGCCCAGCTCGTGGATTCGCTCCACAAACTCGCACTCCGCGTTGTAGCTCTCCTGCGGGGAGCGGGCAGGACGGCGCGGTCAGCGGTCCCGGGGGCCACGCCACCCACCTCTGCACTTCATAGATGGAGACGCCGAGGCCCCAGGGGGCGCCCCGCCCCGGATCACAGAGGGATGCGATGCTCTCCCGGCCTGACCCGACCCCCTCGGTGTGGGCTCAGGGGCTGTCTGGGCTGAGTGGGTGGGCTCAGGGCAGACTTGCCCCGCCCCTGCCGGACACCCCACATTCGTGCCTGGCTCCCACACTGGACCGTGAGAAAGTCGGTGGCAACACTGAGCCTTCTCCTGGGTCTGTCCCTCTGTCCTGGAGGAGACTGTCCTCGGAGATGGAGGCCCGCCCACCGCCCACCGGGAAGCCAAAGGCTTCACTTTCTCTTCACAGGGCTACTTGGGGCGGGGAGGGAGGGGGCAATGGAAGGAATTCAGTCCTGTGGGTCCCCAAGAGCACGGACCTCAGGTCCTCCTGAGGGGTTTCTTGGGGGCAGAACACATGCTTCCACCTCTTAGGGGACCCGGGGGGCCAGAGTGACCAGGAGGAAGGCGTCAGCTCCGGGCCAGGGTCTCCAGCTCAGGGGGCTGCAGCTGAGGCTCCTCAGGATGAGTTCCCGGGGCCTGTCCCCCCTCTGCTGTCCCCCCCCCCCCGCCCCAGAGCCTCTCCAGAGTCATTCCCATACCCACTCTCGCCCTGGGAGGTGACAGCCTCCCCGTCCTAAAAGCTCCTCTTTCTCAGACTCGGCCAGAACTCGAAGCTGCTCTATAAAGCCAGCCCTGGGCAGCGCCGCAGGGGCTGGCGTGGCTGCCACCCGCGTCTGGGTCCAGGCGGGGAGGGTGCAGGAACGGCAGTGCGATCCCCGGGGAGGGTGAAGGTGTGAGGCGGAAGCATGGGAGACCCCGTCCCCAGGGAGGCGCGTCCCCAGGGAGGTGCATTTGGAAAGGGTCGTTAGGGCACGTGGGCACTTTCTTGTGGACATTTTTGAGGACAGGAGCATTCCAAGCAGTGACGGTGTGGACAAAGGCATGAAGGGGTGAGCAGATGGCTTGTTCTGAAGAACTGAGAAAGGGCCCAGAGCCTAGAGGGGGACCCAAGTTACAGGGCGATGGTGGGAGGCGGGGCAGAAGGCGGTCGGGGCGTTTCTCTGGGGGCCGAGCAGAGGTACCTGAGTGGTAATTCGTGGGCAATGAGGAGTTGCTGGAGGCCATGACACGAATGGATGCGCATTTTGGAAAGAGTCCTCGACATGTACCCAGCACAGAGTGTGGCGTGTGGAAAGTGTCCAGGACATTGATGAATGACAGAGTAAGTGCTGGAAGGAAGAAAGGGAGGGGGGGAGGAGGAAGGATAGGGAGGTGGGTGGGTACTGGATGGATGGATGGATGAGGGGTAGATGGAGAGATGGCTGGCTGGATGGCTGGCTGGCTGGCTGGACAGACGAATGTATTGGAGGAGGGAGAGGCTGGAGGCCACAGCCCTGTCCCAAGGTTGTGATGGTTCAGGTGAGAGGTGCTGAGGGCCTGACTCATAAGGGCGTTGGCTGAGAGGATAAGGCAGAGTGGGGCGAAGGCGGTGGGCGGACGAGAGGGAGCCAGGAGCTGCGGTCTAGGACTTGGAGGCGGACGGAATGTGGGCTCAGAGAAGGAGGTGTCCACGGCGACTCCCGGCTGACCTCGGGCTTGAGCGAGTGGCCGGTGTGGAAGTCACCAAGGCGGGGAGTTCGGGGAGACCCTACGCTCCGCTGGCGGGAGCTGCCCTCTGCCAGGGCCTCTGAGCCTTCGGGACTTTCGGGGGGTGGTCTATACCTCAGAGCTGGGGGTCAGGGTTGGAACGGGGAACCGCCGGGGCGCAATGGACACGGAGCCGCAGGGGCGGATGAGCTGGCCTGGGGGGTACAAGCGAGCCGACCGCGAAGACGAGGAAGCACAGACGGCAGGGCAGGCGGACAGCACTCGCGAGCAGGTTGGCCGTGCCCAGGGTGAGGGTGCGGGGCGGCAGCGACAAGGTGGCACCTGGCTGCCTCACCTTCCAGATTTCTGCCGGGCGGTGACAGCTTTCCTGCCGGACCCTCTGGAAAGTTCCCCACCATCCAGCTAGACCTCCTGGCTCTCCCCCGTGAGGCCAGGAACCTCTCTACCTCCTTCTCCAAAGCCAGCGTCGTCAGCTCTCGGGGACAGAAGCCACAGGTGGACTCTGACCCCCCTGGGCTTGCTCAGGCCATGCTTTGTTCTGTCTCCCAAAGCCGTGGGCCAAGGTCCCCCATGGAGGACATGGCAGAAGCCTTAAGTTTCCCCTCTCAATTTGGCCCTTCCTGTCCCACTCTGAATGTCCCCAGTGTGGGCGGGAGGCTCTCAGTGGTCAGCAAGACCACGCCATCACTGCAGGCCAACAAGACCCCCTCACTGGGTGTCCCCTCTCCATCAGGGACAGGTCTGAGGCCATTTCAAGAACAGAAAGTCATTTCTGCTCGCTCGGCACCAGGGGCTCAGGGCCAGAGGGGCTGGAAAGCCACGGTGCCCCTCAAGAAAAGCTCGGACCAGACTCCAGCCTGGGGAGTGTCCTGATAAACCACAGCTGCTGTCTGGGGACCCTAGAAGCACATACAGAGGAGGCCGTGCACGGGAGGGTCCCTCCCCCCAGACACAGCGCTATCAGGGGGCCCCGGGGTCAGAGAGGACTAACGGGTGCCTTCCGACTTTTGCATTTCCTGTAGAAAACAGTGAAGCATCTGTGATGAAATAATTCGCTCAAAGGCGGGTTTTCCTGCCTGACCTCCGAGGGGGCGGGGCAGGGTGGTGGGCTTCCCCTGCCCACGCGATGCGGGCAGGGCCCTGCTGGCAACAGCCTCGGGCTGCACTGTCCGGGTCACGTGTGCATGGAGAACCTCTCATTGCCCAAGAAGGTATCAGCGGAATTGCATGTAATGACTAGTTAAAAGTAGCAAATTTCCTAGTTACATGTATTTTACTGCATGCATTGCCCGCCCTGCCCTTGGGGGAGGGGGCTGCCGGCACCCACGGAGTCGCAGGATGCTTCGCTGCTGTGGAAACCCCAGCAGTGGGTAGACCGGGCTCCAAGCCCGTGTGCCCGGG
This sequence comes from Rousettus aegyptiacus, assembly GCF_014176215.1. NCBI lineage: Eukaryota > Metazoa > Chordata > Mammalia > Chiroptera > Pteropodidae > Rousettus > Rousettus aegyptiacus. The sequence goes on from NW_023416308.1 coordinate 119,085,963, forward strand.
GCACGGGTCCCATCTCCTTTCCTCGGGGTTCCCTCCGGAGGACTAAGAGCTGGCCGCGTCAGGCCCGGCTCCGCTGTCCCCGTGCTCCGGGCGAGCCCATGAGAGACCCCTGGCCCAGGGCACACCCTTGCTCTGCCCTAAGGTTTGTTTGGGTTCACTTATTTCGGTAGAAATGCAGGGGACAATCTCTTCCCTGCTTTCGGCTATCGTGAGGGAAGGGCGATGGCAGTGACCACAGAACCTGACAGCCCTGGAGAACGTAGGGCGTGGCTAACTCCCCGAGGGACACGCTCCGAGTCACTCAAGATGGCAGCCGCCTCTGACAAAAGCAGCCGAAAGAACCCCGGGCATGGAGTCGCAGGGGCTGGGCTTCCGGTCCCAGCTCAGGTCCTGATGTGTCTGGGCAAAGCGTTAAATTGCCCATGAACTCTCTGTCCCCTGTGGGATGCTCACGGGAGCTGGCTGCCCCGTCCCAGCCCAGCCCACCCACACGAGAGACTGGACTCACCGAGGCATAGAGCCGCCCCCTCCGGTTCATGGCGAGGTACCGCCCAGAGAAGAGCCCCTTGATGGCCACGACGCCCACCTCCACGGCCGTGATTTCCAGGATACCTGGGAAGAGTGGGGAAGGCACGTTGCGGCCTCAGAGCACAGGGCTCAGCGCCCACGGGCCTGTCCGAGGCGGAATCACACACCCAAGGGGGGAGAGAGAGAGGTTACCGGGCCGAAGCGAGGAAGGTGGAGCATCAGAGAAACGCTTCTCCGAGGAGAAGGAGAAGAGTTCGAAACGGAGCTGGGCGGGTAACCAAGCCAGCATTTCCGCACATGACTCTGTGCAGGCGGTACCCTGGCTTTGCAGGACTTGAGCTCACGGGAGCCTCTCAACAGCCTTGCCAGCCAGTTTCATGCAACTGTCGAGATTCAGTGACTTGCCCAAGACCACACACAGGGGCTGAGCTGGAAATTCAAGCCTGCGTTGCAGGCGCCAGTCCGAGCTCTCCAGCAACACCGCCTGTCCAAGGTGCCTGTGGAGCCCAGGAGCGGGTTGATAATATAATTCGTGGGTCCCAACCTTTGCTGCACCAGGGACCTGCGCTCCTCTGAGAATTAAGGCCTGAGGATCTGAGGCGGGGCTGAGGCGGTGATGCAGGGCGCTGGGGAGCGGGGAGCGGCTGCAGATACAGACGGAGCCTCACTCCCCGGCCTGCCGCTCACCCCCTGCTGCGCTGCCCAGTTCCTAACAGGCCCCGGGCTGGTGCCGGTCAGCACCCGGGGGCTGGAGATCCCTGATATGGTCCACACAGCATATGGAGGCTGTTACTCAAACCCGCTGCCTCCAGCCTGAGTGAGAGATCACTGTCCAGTGTGCGGAGAGATACAGGCCAGCCGGCGGGAGGTCGGGGGAGGCCCTGGCACCCACCCGCGGCCGCCCATGTAAGAACTTTTAAATCTCCCCTGACGCTGTTCCTTCTGGGCGCAAGCCCAGTTTCATTCAGAGACCTGCAACAAAGGCCGGGGTGCGGCCATTGTTCCCTGAGAACTTCTCCGAGGGCGCCTGGGATGCGGTGGGGGCCCGGGATGCGGTGGGCGCCCTCTCCAGGGGCCGCGACTCCCAGAAGCACCTTGTCCCCAGCAGGGCAGTGATCACAGGGTCCATGCGGCTGCTGGAGGCTTGCCTCAGGGGGAAGGCGGGGAAGGGGTGAAGGTGTGTGCGCAGGGGGAAGGGTGCGGGCTGTGGGCCCCTCACGACCCTGGGACACAGGCCAGGTGGATTCCACCCCGCCGCGGGCCAAGGCACCAGAGTGGCGCGGGACCGTATGCGGGACAGCACGGGCTGCAGGCGGGCGACCTACTCCGCCCCGGGGCTGCGCGCCTTGGATGTGCCCAAGGATCTGGATGCTCTGCGATTCCGAGGGGGAAGCCTGGACTTAGAGAGACCGAGGGAGCCCCTGCGGACGCTCGCGTGGCCGGGTCCTGCGCACAGACGGCCCTGCGGGAGCAAGTGGCGGTTCCCCGCCGGGGCCGCCGCCGCCGCCTTGAACCCGCCGCACCGCTCCGCGCCGGGGCCGAAGCCCAGCGCCGCGTCGCATCCGAGGACCCCGGCGCCCTGGCCACGCTCCCGCGCTCTGCGCCGCGGCCCCGCGGGCCCAGAGCCCAGCTCTCCTGTCCCCGCACTGAGCGGAGCCGCATTGAGCCCCTGCGGGAGGGACTCAGCGCGAGCTCGCGTCCCGGAGGCCCCAGGAGCCAAACGCTGGAGCCCCGGGGGGCGGTGGCTCAAGCGCAGTCCGAGCCGCGGGTCTGGCCGCGGGGCGAGGCGGGGGTGACTCTGCGCCCCCAGACCCAGGTGGGCAGCCCTCCGTGCTCCTAATCCGTACCCAGAGGCCCCACCCCGCAGGTCCCTCTGCGGCCGGGGGCGGAGGCGGAGGCGGGAGCGCTGCGGGTTCCGCCCGGGGAAATGACCGTCTCCCGGCGGCGGGGCGGCCGCGGCCCGGAATCCCCGGCGCTGCCCCGGCGAGCGTCCTCCGCGAAGAGGCAGCGGCGCGGGCGGCCGCCGGGGGGCCGCGAGCTGGGAGGGCGGAGGGGACCGCAGGGTGCCCTGGGGTCGGCAGGAGGAGGAGAAGTCGTCAAAATTATAAAGAGGATGATAAATGCTTTGTCCAGTGCCTTTTCTCCGAAAAACTCAAAGGGCTCGAACTTGCAGGGCCACCGAATTCAGCCGAGCGGGGAGCCCCGGGCCGCCCGCCGCGCGCCCCCTCGGACCAGCGGGCGGGTCGGGGGCGGGCGGACAGCCCGGCGAGCCTGCGCCGACAGCGGCCGCTCGCGCCCCCGTGAAACGTGCGCACGGGCCCCCTGCTGCTCTTCCCTCGGACGCGCAGGGAGCCCCAGGGGCCCCGGCGGCTTCCCTCCGGCAGACAGGGGTGACCCGCTGTCCGGGCCCCCGGCGCCTGCGGCCCGGACACTCACTGTAGGCGCTGTTCTCCAGGCTGCCGTTGACGCGGCCGCTCGGGTGCAGCTGGAGGTGGTACTTGGTGGCGCAGTAGAGCTTGCGGCGCCGGGGCGCCCCGCCGAGGTGCTCGTAGACGCCGCCGCGGCCGCCCGCATCGCGCCGCAGCCGGGCGCCGGGGCCCGCGGGCCAGCCGGGCTCCAGCAGGCTGAGCAGCAGCAGCCAGATCAGGCCCATCGCGGCATCGCGCGCGCCCCGAGGCGGCGGCGGCTGCGGGCGAGCGCGGCGCCCATGGAGCGGACAGCGGCGGGGCCGGCGGGGCGAGCGGAGCCGCTCCCGCGCCTGGCGGTGCGGACTCCGGCTCCGCGCGAGCGGGGGGAGGGGAAGGGGGAGGGAAGGCGGGCGGGGTGGGTGGGGGAGAGAGCGAGATGAGAGAGAGAGAGAGAGAGAGAGAGAGAGAGAGAGAGAGAGAGAGAGAGAGAATCTTTAATTTTCACCCAGGATCGGGTGAAATTTCCGTTGCCGTGCAAAGCGTTGAAAGAAAAGACGGTTCAGCAACAAAAGGCCGCCGTGGTCCCCAGGCGGAGGCGCGGGGGGCGGGGGGGCGGCGGGAGGCCGGCGGGTGGGGAGCCGGGCAGGCGCGGGTTCCGGCCAGCGCCGCCCGCGCACTGCCGTCGAGCCCCGGCTCCGCTGCGCCGTGCGCCCCGCGCCCCCGCGCACCCTCCCGGCTCTGAAAGGTCCCTCCCCGCCCCTCCCCCGCCCCCTCCCCCAGACCAATTATGCCTCCGAAAATTATAGACCGAGGCCTCGAGGCGGCCGCCCCAGGCCCTGTCACCCCCTCCCGCCCCCCATCAATCCCCCTGCACAATGGGGACGCCGCCGATGACTGATGTCCGCGAAAACAACTTGCGGGCGAGTCGCGCTGACGAACGCCCATTGGAGGCGGCGCATAAAGAAGGGGCCACGGGCGGGCGGTGGCGGGGAGAGTCCGGGGCGCGGGCGCGCGTGGGGGACCCCGCGGCTGTGTCGCCCGCGCCCAGGGGTCCCCGCTGGAGCCGGGGCGCCGCTTCTCCTGGCTCACGCCCCAACCGGGCAGATCCAGAAGCGCCAGGCTCTCGCGCGTCAGGGGCCGCGGAGGGTCCCGTCCCAGCGGCTGCTGAGAGCGCGCGCGGGCCGCGGAGAGGGACGGGAGAGCCAGGGAAAGGGGCGCGGAGACAGCGCCCGGGGAGCGAGGGCGAAAGACACGGAGACAAAGCAGGAGAGGGTGTGACAGAGAGGGGGACCAAGACAGAAATGGAGGCCCAGGGAAAAAAGCAGGGGCAGTCGGGTGGCCCCTGCGAAGAAAGGAGAGGCGAGACCAGCGGCAAGAGGGTGGGCGTGGAAACCCCCGCCGCCGGGTGGGGAGCGGGGCGGACTGCGTGGCGGGGAGGGGGCGAGTCCCGTGTCCCTGGGGGCCCAGAAGAGAGGGGCTCGGCATAGAGTGGGGGGATAAACCACATCCGCACGCCCCTCTCCAGTTCTCTGATGCTGACACACAGGCTCAAGCAAGGGAGGTTGCCCCGGGGCCGGGGCCTGGGACAGGGTGATAGCATAGAAATCCAGGACCCGCCCCATGGGTTCCAGCCGTCTAGGCCACAGCCCTGGCTCCAAGTTCAGGGGTTCCGGGATGAGACAGGTGAGCCGGTGTCCCTCACCAAAATTTGGAACTTGGGTCCTTCCCGGGGCCGGGGGGTGGGGGGCAGGTGTGCAGGGCACAGGGGACGCCCTTGAGCTGCAGGAGCTAGCACGCCACACTGGGACATTTCTCAGCGCCCTGGCCTGACACACGTTGGCCACTGTGTCCTCAGTGAGCCCACCGCAGCATGCTCAGTGTCTGAGGGCCCCCCAGGGGCATCCCGGGGCCATCGCCCAGTGCCTTAGTCCCTGGGGAGGTGGCTCCTGACCAAGGTTTGTCTAGTCAGAGACCATGAACAGTCTCGAGACCAGGCCACCGACTGCTAGAGCCGCAGGCTGAACAATGGAGCCTGCTTTACTGGGACAGAGGACAGCCCCCAGAGACAGAGCCAGGAGGGGAACTTGCCCATCAGGGCTCCACCCACGGACCTGGCCTGGGCCTGCTGGTAGCCGGAACTTCCTGTGAGGGCACAGAAGGGGCACAGCGAGGGCTGTCGGTGCCCGAAATGCCGTCGGCTCCTCTGTCCAGGTAGGTAGGTGTCTCCTCAGGCGGGGTCAGGAGGAGATGCCCGCTCCAGAGGGAGAGTGAGCACGGACTCGTGGGGGTGGGGAGGGAGGAGGGAGAAGACATTGCAGAAAGAATACAAGAGCAAGCGCGGTCTGCTGGGTGGGGTGGAGGCCGGACCCCCTTTGTGGTATGGGCCTCGGCCTCCTTCCCTCCCCCCTCGGAAAGAGCCGGAAAAATCTTATGGAAGAAACTGCATTTGTAACCTCGGTTCTGCTCCACGCCGGCCCCAGCGATGCCCCGGGCCTAGTTTCAATGCTGCCCGCTGTGGGTCCGCCTGTGCCCAGCCCCACGCCTGCCTTCGCCCTAGGACTCGGAAGAGGAGCCGCCGCAGGGTAGGGCCCCCCGGGGGGTGGGGGGAGGCGGCGGGAGGGCCGAGGGCAGGGCTGGCCTTGTCCGCGCAGCTCCCAGACAGTGCCCAGCACTCAGTGGCCCCTCAGTACTTCGTCCTCGAGCGCTGAGTGCATGAACGAGTGGCCGGGCCGCTTCCTTGCCATGTGGCCTTGGCCACGCAGCATTGCTCCTCTGAGGCGCCCCAAATATACTGAGAAAAACTCAGTACAATCAACCAGCGAACATCCCCGACGCCCACCCGTGCAGAGCAGGCCCCATCAGCAGGGGACAGTGGTTACCATGCCAACCGTGATGCCTTTGAGATAGATACAAGGCAGTCTCAACAGTTACGCCAGGATGCTGGGCACCGATGACTACAGGTCCCTTCCAGTGGGACTTTTCCGAGGCAGTGAAGGTCCCCGGGCCGGGGTTCCTGCTCTCCCCTGGGCCTCCCTGAAGTCAGAGGGTGCTGTGTAAAACCCGAAGCCGCCTCCCCCCCTCCCCACCAGGCCCTGCGGCAGCCCCACCCCTGCCGGTGTCGGGGGCACTCGCCCACCTGCCGGCCCCAGTTCTGCCCGCAGCCCCTCTGTCCGGAAGGCCACCCACTGAGTCCCTCCTCTTCATCGAGATCTCTCCAACCCCATCTTTCCTGACCCAGGCAGCCCTCTGGACACCCTGAGGGCCTGGGCTTGGCTCCGGACGCACCGGGCTGCCAGGCCCTCAGAGACCCAGGCCCAGCCGGGGCGGGGGGCAGGGGGAGCTGATTTCGGTACAGGTCAGGGATCTCATTCGAGTGAGCGCGGGGCGGGCTAACACACACCACGGCGACCCCCCCACACCCCCGCACGCCGGAACCAGGTGGGGGGTGTAATGTGGTAATAAGGGACCCTGTTAATTGCTTCCAAATGGTCACTGCAGCCATTTGACTAATTGGTCCCTTCCAGACCCAGCCTGGACACCCCCGGCCCGGCCCCAGCCCACCTCTGCAGCAGCCTTGAGACCTCTGCTCTGGGTGCTCTCACCCCAGGCCTCTCCCAGCCCTATCTGCTACTGAGTGACACCCCGTGACCCCCACCCTGAGGTCCAGGCCTCACACCTCCAGACCCTGGCCCTGGAGAGGGAGGTGGGGGCGAGGATGGGGCAGAGAACAGCATCCTGCGGTGTGGTCCCGGCTGCCAATAGGGGTGACTATCGGATGTGTGGTGCTGGCGCCAGGCCCCAAATTCACTCAGCTGCACCCCCAAGAGCAGTGGGGAGCGCCCAGGCCTGCAGTGTGCCAGCTCGAGGCCAGTGGGCCCTGAAATCCTACATCCATGCTCAGCCCCGCTTCACGGATGAGAAGCAGAGGCCCAGAGAGGCAAAGACTTGCCCAAGGCCACACGGCTGGGAGGCGAGGCCAGGTCTGGTTTAGCTTGGCCCCCGGGCCCCTCTTGACCCCCACAAGCTGTGGGGTCCTAGGCCTGAGCAGGGCGGTCTTGGCTTCAGGCAAAGTTTGAAGCTTCCAGCAATAGGAGTGGGACTTAAAGATGGATCTCAACATGCAGCCCGGCCCGCTCTCCATGTGGTAGACGGTGCCTCCGGGTAGACCAGCTGGCCGCCTCTCCAGACGAGGCCACCCCACTTCCTGGGGCGGAGCCTGGTCCCAGTGTCAGACAAGAGCCCAAGAATTGAGGGGACACATGGCTTCCTCTTGGGTGGCACCGGGCTAAGGGCTTCCTTAACGCCAAATATCCCAGAAACCCCCGGGGCAGAGAGGTGGTGTGACTGTGGCCCTGAGGGACTTGAAACACTGCCTGTGCCCAAGGGGAGCGAGGGCTGTTGGGCACAGGGGCAAGCGGGATGTCCCCCACCCCGCCTGCGAGCAGGGCCTTGGGGCGGGTCCAGCTCCGGAATGGTGTCATGGGCCACCTCGAGTGCACACTGGCTCCCCGAGGGCGCGCGTGAGAGACCCAGAGGGTGTCTCGCAGTCTGGGAGACTAGCGGTACGGCCATCTGAGATGAGGTTCTTATAAAATTTTTATTTATTTGTATGTTTTTAAATTTTAAGGCGCTTTATTAAACTATCATTCACGTGTCCTACAATTCCCTCATTTAGAGTGCGCAATTCAGTGACTTCTAATCTATTCGCGGGGTTGTGCAACTGTCGCCTTTTACAGTTTTACAAACGTTTCGTCGCCCCCAGAAGAAGGCCCAGACCCTTTAGCCATCGCCCCGTACCCGTCTGTCACCACCCAGCCCTCAGCGACACGAGTCCGCCTGCCGTCCCTAGGCGTTCGTCTGGCCCGGACGTTTCAGTCGAGGGAAGTGCGCGGCATTTGCCTCTCTGCGTCCGGCTCCTTTCGCTCGGCATCGTGGTTTGAGGTCCGTCTGTGCCGTAGCGAGTGCCAGAGGGTGGATGGCTGGGCACACTTCGTTGACCCATCATCCGTTGACGCATCTTTGGGATTTTTCCTGGCTGTTTGGCTGGAGTGACGCTCCAGGCGGGTCTTACAGGAGGAGATGAGGAATCCTCTCAGGATCGAAGGGACAAGGGGTCAGGGGGACAGGGCCGCACCCCTCTAGCTGCCCTCCTTCCTTCTCACAAGTCTGAGGGCAGCCTCCGGCCTCTGCACTTCCCCTGGGTGCCTGGGACGGGGCCCCACAGGGAGCGGCAGGTGTGACCAGGAACATGGCCTCTGGACAGTGGCCTGTGTCTACGCCCTCTGGCACATGGCCGGACCTCTGCGGGCCTCCTCGTCCATGCCAGGCATGGCAGCAGCCCGTACTGCGTGGCCCGGGTGCGAGGATTCGAGGGGTGAGCACGCGGATCAGCGCCTGCGGGAGGCGATCCCCTCCTCCAGGTGACTCTGGGCCCCGCAGGAGCCTGTGTCTCCGGACCATCCTGAAAGGCGCCTCGGGGGAAGGGGCAGGGCGCCTGTGCAGTGAGGACAGCAGGAGTCAGCGCCAGCTGCTGTAACAAACGCCACAGCCTGAGGCCCTTAAACCAGAGACCCTCGCTGTCCCTGGTCCTGGAGGCCGGCCCGAGCTCCGGGTGTGGACAGGGCTGGTTCCCCCCGAGGCCGCTCTCCTGGGCGTGCGGACGGCGTCTCCTCCCTGCGTGCCCAGTGGTCGTCCCTCCGTGCACGTCCATGTCCCCATCTCCCCTCCCCATGAGGACACAGCCACGGTGGACTAGGGCCCACCCCAGTCACCCCATTGGACCTTATTTACCTCTTTAAAAACTCCATTTCCAGCTACAGTCACGTTCTGAGGCGCTGGGGGTTACGACTTGAACATAGGAATTTGGGGGGCACACTCGGCCCACAATAAGTGCTAACATCGTGCCCCAGGCCGGCGGATGGGGTGGGGTGGAGTGGGGGCCGGGGCTGCCAGAGCCATGGAAGCGAAGCCGCACCCACAGAACCACCCGCTGCCCCAGCCTCACCCCGGCCTTGACACATGCCTGTCACTCCACCTGGGGTGCCCTTGGCAACTTCCCTTCTAGAAGCTCCTGCTGTTCCTACAAGACCCAGTGCATCCCACCTGGAAGCTCTGACCCCGTCCCCCAGGCAGAGGAGTCTCCCTCCCCCCACATGCCATCCTGACCCCCAAACCTGTGGGGGTCAGTGTCCCGCTGTCTCCTGCTCAGAGAGTGTGCTTCGGCGGGCAGGCGGGCCCTATCCATCTCCATCCCAGGCTGTGATGGGCAGGAGGCAGGGACCTGAGCTGGAGCCAGCGGAGGGCGGGGCTTGTGGCGAAGCGTTCTCGGGGCACCGGCATGCCTGGATCTGTCCCCAAGGGCTAGCACGTTGCTTGCTTGACACCTTCGCTTCCCCCGGCTCTTCTGGGTGCTGCTGTCTGCCCCCAAGTCTGTTGCGGAAAAGGGGACCATGCTGAGAGATGTCACTTAGCCTTATTCGTCAGGGGACCTGGGGGCGGAGCCTGGAAATCCGAGAGAACAGCAGCCTCAGTGGACTGTGGATTCTGATTCGTGGTCTCTCCTGGGGTGGGGGTCGGGTCTGGGATTTTCCAGAACCCCTCGGGCCCCCTTTTCTTCTCACTCATTGACCCTCCCGCTTGGGCACCGTTGCTGCTGTCAGCCCGTCAATCCCCAGGGAGCATGCGCAGGCAGGACGTCTGCTCCGGGCCTCTCAGCGCGGCCCCTCCACCCCGTCCAGCGGCACGATCCCCGCGGAGTAACTTCCGGCGACGCCAGGCTCGGGGGTGCGTTTCCCAAGAGCCTGGGCCGAGCCCCCTGGAGGGGACTGTGTCCCTGTGGCCAGCCATCGGCTTCTCTCGAGCGGGTCTGAAGGGCTCCGGCTAGCTGGGTGGACCACGTCTGGGACCACGATGCTGGCCAGGACGCACCTGTCTCCTCCCTGTGTCAGGCCCAGCCCTGCCCTCCCCACACATCAAAGGCAAGCCCTGAGATGTGGCTGCCCCACACCCCCCTGGACTTGGTGCCCGTGACTGTGGGGGAAGCTGCTTAGTCACCGGGTCTGCTGTGGGTCACAACCCTGCAGCCGGAAGCTCCAGGCCAGCAAAGGGGGCCAGGTCGGGAAGCAGCCGGCCGGGCAGGGGCTTGCTTCTGTTCATGAAAAACTCTTCTCACGCCCCGACTGCAAGCAGCCAGGAGAGACGCTCGCCTCGCACGGGCTGAGCTGCTGGCCCTCACCCACCTGGAGGCCGCCCTGGGCGACAGAGCAAGACAGGTGCCCAGAGTCCACCCGCCTCCGTCTCCATCCCTGCCAGCCGCCAGTGGTGCCCCCCAAGCCTGCTGTGCCCGCCTTCCTGGCCCGTGCTTCACCCCCTCCCCTCGGGGTAAAGACCACGCCCCTTGCTCGCAGGGACCCGGTCTGGCCCCGCCCACCTCCCCAGCCCTCCAGCCCCACGCAGGGCCTTGACCAGTCACGGTGAAAGGCTCGCGGAACCCCTGGAGTCCCCGGGGACGCGTGCGCGGTGTAAAGGACATCTCTGAGCGAAGTGTTCACTACGGCCACCCTCACAAGGAAGCCTGTCCGTAGTTGGGGGCCACAGTCCAGAAGGTTCTTAGCCTGCGCTTGCGTTTTCCGGCTTGGGGTGAAACTGGAGGCATCTGAAAGCAGGTAAAACGCCCGCGACCTCTGCCCGCACGTGGCCCTCATCCCCAACAGCTCCTTGGGGGCGTGGACTGGGCCGGGCTGCACCCCTCTCCCCGCCCCCCCCAGCTCCCACCCCACCCCCTCTGTCCCTGTGGGTTTTGATCTCACCTGCCCGTCACCAGGGAAGAGCCGCCCTGTGCCCACCAGGCTGCAGCCACTGTCCCCCAGATGTCCCGCACGCCCTTACTTAGTCCTTTCCCGGACAGGCAGGGACCACCCCAACGCCGCCTTCAGGGTGCGGGGCCCGTGGAGTGGGGCGGGGGCTTTGGGACAAACCAGAACTAGGAGGTTTGGGGAGCATGGGTCCCCTAAAACGGAGCTGCTAGCCAAAGCAGAAGAGGCAGCACGTTGTCCCACGGCGGGGCACGTGCCTCCGGTGGCTTCCGTCTCCCCCCGGCAGCTCTGCAGCCTCATCTGCAAAACTGTGACCTGCTCAGCCCCATCTTCATCACCACCGATGAGACCTCCGAGACGCTCCGCCTTGCACTGAGACAGAGCCAAGTTCGGCAACGTGGCATGGCAGCAGAGAGAGACGGGGGTGCCCTCGGCTCCATCGGGTGCCCGGCCAGCTCCTGCGGGCGGCCCGGCTGGGTCCGTACCTTGCCCGGCCTGCCCACCCTGCCGGCCCTTGCTGGGGGAGGCGTGGGACGCTCCAGCCAGTGCCTGGCACTTTCTGCAGTGCCGAGGCACAAACCCGATCGTCCTTACAGAAGCTCTGTGGACAGAAGGCACCTGCCGCCTCATTCGCACGGTTAAGGCGTGTGATTCAGTGGCTTTTCCTGCATCCTCAGGTGTCACATCAACTTTAGCCCATTTCAGTCACCTCTCAAAAACCCCGTACGGTTAGCGGTCACTTTCCTTTTCTCCCACACCCCCCCCCCCCCACACACACAGCAACCTCTCACCTGCCTCCCGCTTATACGACCTGCCTGTTCGGGGAAGTTCATATAAACGGACGCTACCGTAGCCGGTCTTTTGTGACAGGTCAAACCTCTTTTTGAAACAAACCTCTTTTTGCCCCAGTTGTAGCACCGGCCGGCCACCCACAGGTAGTGGGTCGTGGGGTGGCGGGGTCCCAGCCCCCACCTGGTAGGGACGGGGCAGGGATTTCAGCTCTGCGCTGGCCTCCAGGAAACCAGCAGTCAGAGAGCCTCGGGGTGGCGCTGGCCGCTTCAGGCCGGGCTGGCCGCGGTCCCGAGGAAGGAACAGAAACGGCCCTCGCGGGAGCGCGGCGGTAATCCCTGTACCCGCCTCATCCTCACGTCCGTGGTCTTCCCTGAGCCGGGCTCCCTCCTCCGCGGGCACAGGCCGGGAGCCGAGGCCGTCCACCCGGACGCGGGCAGCCCCCTCCTCTGGCCCAGGGCTCACGTTCCCTAGCACCTCCGCTTCCCAAGTCCACAAGTCGGGCGGCAATGTGACTTCCCTTGGTTTCCGCATCTGAAAAATGGGCGCAATGGCAGCGCCCTCGTGAGGCTAGTGTGGGAACTGCGCCGCTGGGGAGCCCCCTCGGTGAGCGCCCGCTCCCTCTGCTCCCCTCCCTTCCTCCCTCTCTTCCCGCGTTGCCTCTGCGGATGACAGGGGACCACGTGAACCACTCCTGTGACAGCCAGATCCACCGCGTGCAATGCTGGCGCCGCCCCCCGCCCAGGAGAGCTGAGAGCTTCTCCATCATTCTGCCTCCCCCAGCTCCTGCTTCTGCTGAGGCTGGGGCTCTACGAATCCGCCTTTTCCCACAGTGAAGCCAGAGAGCCAGGGCCCAGTGGCCCTACGGCCGGGAACCGCTGGCATCTGCCATGTCCCTCCCACCTGCCTTCCTCCTCCACGCCCCCCCCCCCGCCCCCGCCCCTCCCAACAGTTTCAGGTTGTCAGTTCAGTTTTATGTCCAGAGCCTGGGCCGTGGACGTTGCAAGCCACGCTTCATCTCCAGCCCTCCCAGACAAGAAGCCAGGGCAGTCCACCAGGCCTCCCGGGCCCAGAGGAACTCGGGGCGGGGGGTGGCCTTTCGCTGCAGATGCCTGGTAGGTCCGGGGAGAAGGCAGCCAGCACCCCAGAATGCCCGGTGGAAGGGCCGCCCTCCCCAGCTTCATGTACTTTCCTCTCTCAGATTTTTGCTTTCGGATCTCGAGCCACTGTCTGATGCAGGATGTGGCCCGGATCTCCCACAGGCCATCTCTGTCCTGGGATGTAAGCCCGTCGCTGGCCCTGGGACGGGGAAAGGACAGGAAAGCCACAGAAGGGTCTGCCCCCACGTGACCAGGGGGCGTGAGACATCTGGGAAGGAACCGGCTCCCTCAGCACAAACCTCTGTGAAGGTCCCTCACACCTTCAGGCCGCGATTCCTTCCCCAAAGAGAGTTCGGGCAGAGCTGGTCGGCCTCTGTGTCTCTGCACCTCTTCCGCTGGAACGACTCTGCGGGGCGCCAGCTGTCAAGGTGGCCTCGTTCAAACCACTGGTGATTCATCCGTGGGACTGAAATCAGACAGACCAGACCTCGAGGCCACTGACACCTGCCTGGAGGACACCGACGCCCGCCTGGAGACCCCACTTGCAGCGAGGTCCTTGGAAGCCACGTGGTCTGATTATGAAGGAGAAGCTGCCATCTTCGTGGCATCTTTGAAGCCACCAGGCTTTGGCCGTTTGTCTGGGAAGATCCCCCAGCCAGTCCGTCGCCCACGGTTACGGGTGCTGCTACCTTAGACCATCTGTAAGACCAAAATACAGTCTGATCGCCCCTTTATCAATATGTTGTCATTCATTTATCCACCCCTCCACGTATTCATTCATTCATTCATTCATTCATTTATTCATTCGACGGCGCTTTGAGTTCCTGCTTCGTGCCCGGCCACGAGCCGAGGACACAGGAACAGGACCCATTGCTTACCTGGCGGAAGGTGGGGCTGTGGAGACAGGCGAACATCCACAGCCAGGGAAGACGTGGGCGGCACAGGCCAGGGACACATTCGGGCCGCGTGGGCGTGGGCGGGGTCAGGAAGCGCCCCCCCCCCCACTCTCCTGCTGGCTTCGGACCCCCACTTAACCACGCGGCGAGCAGGCAAGCGTCGCGGGTCCCTCCTACACGCCAGATCCCACGAATTTCCTTTTCCCCAGAACCGGTCCGCATCCGGGCCCCTCCTGGCCTCCATGCCCGCTGTGCGCCACACCACATCCGGGTTCTGCGCCACGGGCCAGGTAGGGCTACGCGCGCTGTTTCACAGGTGAGGGAGCCGTGCCCGTGCGGTGAGCGGACGAGGAGAAAGGCCGCCTCCCCGGCTGCGGGGGTGTCGGGGGGAGTGGGGGTGAGGGGGGGATGGGGGGCACAGCCGGAGTCCCACAAGAGGTGCCAAATCTATTTGCCAGGTACTGGTGTAGCGCTCGCTGCACACAACGGGCTCTTCTAAGCATTTCATACCCGTGAGCTCATTCTCCCCGTCACAGGCCTCGTGGGCAGGGAGGGGCTCTGCGTAGCCTCATTTCAAAGATAAGAAGACACGGGTACAGGGAGGCCCAGCGGCCAGGCCGCAGGTGCCCAGCGGCGGGGCCGGGGTCCCTGAGCAGGGAGCCAGCGCCGGGCTTGTGCCTGAGCCGCCCGCACTTTGAGGCCCCCACGAAGGTGTCGCGTCGCGTGAGGAAATGCTCATGGAAGAGTCAGGGCAAAGCTGCATCCTGCGTTGCATATATATTTTGTTGGCAACTGGGAGAAAAATGTAGCCATGTTTTAAATAAAAAAAAACATGTTGTCTGTGTGTTACCTGGGGCCAGGCCCTGGCAGGGGGCAGGCACAAAGCAGGTCGCAGGAGTGATTAGCGAGGAGGAATGGCGGGGGGCCGGGGGGGGACACCTCTCTTCATTTCCTCTCCTGCTCACCCACCCATTGTCTGTCCCACAAAAACGACTCTTTCCCCATGAGCGGGTTTCTTTACAGCGTCACACTGCAAAACTCCCTTCGGACGCTCCGGGCTCACTCAGGTGTCTGGAACGAAGGGGAGGGGCCCGCTGTCCCCGCTCAGGACTCGGGGACAGGGGTCCTGTTGGCACTGGGCTTTGATGCTCAGAGAAAGAAAAATGGCGTTTTGCTGGGCACGCCGGGATGTCCTCGGTCACCGTGAGGGACCGAGAGTGCGGTGGCTCCAGGGGCCTCCAGCTCCATGGGCGTTTCCCCAGCTCCAAACCTACCAGGCCAAGGGCCCTGAACTCAGACGCTTCCTGAGAGCCTGCTCCGTGGAGGGCACAGGTTGGCAGCTGTTTGTGCCAAGGTGTTGAGGCTCGGTGGCTCGGTGTCTGTAGCACAGAAACCCCCAGATGGTCAGCGGGTCCGGTCTGTGAGGCGGCTGCGGCCCCCGGCGTGGTTTACTCAGGTTTAAAGAGTTTGGGGACACTTCTGTCACAGCTGCAAGCACATGGCGTGGGGTCTACGGTGAGCGCCCCCATGCCCACGTGGGCCTTGACGTGGTGTGCATAGCGCACTGGCTCAGAGATCAGCCTCTGGCCTCGGACCAACGCGTTCTGTGACCTAACTGCTCCGTGCCTCAGTTTCCTCATCTGCAAAATGGACACATGGTAGCGAGCTCTCACTTCACGGGGCTTTGGTGATGACAGTCCCCTTAGAACGGCCCCACATGCAGGGAGCATCGGAACGAGGTCTCGGCTACGAGACTGTGGCCCTCACAGCACCCCCCGGGAGGTGTCCCCCATCCTGGCAGGCGAGGAACGGGGGAGAAGGTCAGCTGCGCGGCGGCTTTGTGTCCGTCTGGGCCATTCCCGGATTCGTGCCACCTCCCTACGGGAATGACCCTGCCGGGTCCCAGGTCCCGGGGTGTGGCGGGCTGCTCCCCCACTGGGAAGCACCCACCAGACACCGGACCCCAGGCAGTGAAAACATCTGCAAAGAACAAAAGGCTTTGTTTCCGCTCTAAACTGGAATTTATTGCTAAGGAAACGCCACACCCTTGTCAAGACCAGAGACCAGGGTCACTCTTCCTCGTTAAAACGTAACTCTAAAAAGGAGCTCAACGCACGGGCAGTGTTATGTTCTAACAAGACCCCAGGCCCGGGGGTCGGCGGGGTGGGGGTTCCTGCTCTTGCATTGTGTGTGGGGGGTGCGTTGGGAGGCGAGGAGGGCCCAAGGCCGGCTGACACTCAGGAGGGCGCGTCCTCACTGTGTGACATGCAGCTAAGCCGGCCACTGTCCTTGGTCCCTGCGAGGCCCGGTCCCACAGCCGGCTTCTCCGCATGGCAGCCACCTGCCTACGGCCGGGGCGGGAGCGCGGGAGGATCCCTGGGGTCAGGGCCCTCGTGCGCTCGGTGGCCGCCCGTCTGCGAGGCGGGGGGCTCTGGGGCTGGGGTGCTCCCGACACAGTTCCTCGCCGCCACCTCCGCTGTGTCCTCATTTACAGTTGACGCCAGAGGCCCCGAGAGGGCGAGAGGCTCGGAAGGTCACCCAGCGAACAAGGCGCCCCAAGGTCTCCAGCTTCCCCAATGACCTTAGCTGCACGACAACCACCTCTCACCCCCTCAGCCTGGCGCAGAGGCGGAGACGGGCTCAGAAGGCCGAGTGACTTGCCCAGTCTCACTGCCAGGAAGTGGGGGATACAGGCTTCGGACCCAGGCCCAGCTCCCCAGCTGCCGTCCTCCCGTGGGGTCAGGGGCAGGCTGCGGGGCAGGCCCAGGATCGGCAGCGCCCAAGTCACCCTCCTTCAGAACCGCCCCCACCCCCACCTGTCTGGTTTTAAACGGACACTGTGGTCTTTAAAATCCATCTTCAAATCCGGGAAGAGAAAAGGCTTCCGAGGGGCTGAGCAGCATTGCGAGTGGCTGGGGGGACTTTGCTTAACTACCTGAAGTGGTGACTAATTAGAGCCCAGTGACCAGTTTCAAGGATCCAGGGGCACTGTGGGTGCTGTAGCCGGAAGAGCTGGTCCCTCTCCGGGAGGGCGGTGGCTGGAACCGTGCCCCGCAACAGCCCAGCTGAGCGGCGTCCATGGACGCACGTCAGGCATTCGGCTTGGGAGGGGCCCACAGGGCTTGGGCTCCTGGGAGGGACCACTGCTGTCTTGGGGTGCCTGCTGGGATGGGAAATGCAACAGTGACAACTAACCTTTGGCCTCAGGGTCCTGGGGTGGCTGCAACAAAGCGCCACAGACCGGGGGGCTCGAAGCGACAGAAATTCACTCGCTCACGTCCTGGGGCCTGGAAGTCTGAAGCGGAGGTGTCGGCAGGGCAGGGGGCCTCCTCATCCCCCTCCCCCAGCTTCTGGGGGCTCAGGATGCTCCTTGCCTTGTGGCTGCATCGCCCCAGACTCCGTCTCCATCGTCTGGCCCGTGTGCATCTGTACCTCTATTTTCTCTTCTTACAATGACATCGGACATTGGATTAGGGCCGCCCTACTCCAGTGTGACCTCATCTCAACTTGATGACTTCTGCAAGGACTCCATTTCTAAACCAGGTCCCTTTCGCAGGTCCTTGGACTGGGGACGTGGAGAAATGTTTTGGGGGCGCGATTCTACCCCGCGTGGTCACGTGGTGTCCGTGGTGGCCGGTCCCTTCGCAGGCATCGCCGTGGGGCCCTTGCCCAGGCAGCCGTCCTGCGGGGAAACTCATGTCATTAACGTCATCGTTACCGCCTTACAGGTAGAGAAATCAAGGCTCGGAGCCCTGCTCGTACTCGCTAGCCCGGGCGCCTGGACCGTATGAGAAGGGACTGTGATCCCCTTCCCAGAGGGGGCAGGAAGTCCCCTGCCCTCTGGTGGTCCATGGCCATCCGGTTCCGTGCCCTGGCCACTGCCTGCCATACCACACTGCACCCCAGCCAGCAGAGTTCCTGGTCTTGAAGGAGTGAGCTGTGAGTTCACAAAGAGGAATGTCACAGACCAGGTGCCAAAAAACACGATCTTGTCCTGTCTCGGGCATAATCACACACCTCCAAATCACTAGGCACACCAGCGCCCACTCCCGTCACTCCCCAGCGGAGTGGGCAGCCAGGGGGTGACAGGAAGGGGAGGCGTCTGGCCTCCTGGCTGCCTGCCCTTGAGCGGGGCTAGACCATGACTTCCCTGTGCCTGGCGTGCGGTGGCACAGGGCGGGGCAGGGGATGGGTTGGAGAGGCCCAGCAGCCAGCGTTCAAATTCCAGCTCTGTGCTTGCTGGCTGTGTGACCTCCGGCAGGTTCCTCGACCTCTCTGAGCCTTGGCATCTGCCGCATTGTTGCCATGAGGATTAAACAGCACCCCCGGGCTGAGAGCTCGGAACAGTGCCGGGCCCTCCACAGGTCTGTGACTTTACTCCTACCTGCTCCGTCTGCCTTGGAGAGGGGCTGGGAGGCCGACACAGGCCAGAGCGTGTGGAAGGCTGAGCCACGAGCAAAGCGGGTAGTTGGTTGTCGGGAGGGAGTGAGCCGGCCTCGCGAGGCCCGCATGGGGAGGGAGTGAGAAGGGCGCCCCGCCGGCAGGCCCGCGTTCACCTGTGTGGCTCTCGCACGCTGAGTGGGGACCTTGCCCTGGAGGTCCTTCGCCTCCTCGGGATCATGCACCGTCTCGCTAACCTCTAGCTGTGTAACAAACCACCCCCAAGTCAGTGGCTTACGAGCAATGCCACATTAAACACACACACACACACACACACACACACACACACACACACACACACACAGTTTATCGCTCTTCACATTTCTGGGGGCTGGCCATCGGGGGAGCCTCCTGCTGGCCCGGCCCGAGCCTGGCCCGTGATCACCTTCATCTGACAGTTCGACTGGGGCTGGAGAGCGCGGCCGGCCTTATAACCGCGGCCGCGGGTCCGTGCTGGCCCCCGGCTGTGGCCGCCCTCCTGCAGGCCGCCCCCATGAGCCAGCCTCGACTTCGTCATGGCCTCAGGGCCTCACGTGGTCTCCGAGCCGCATTCCAAGGTGATGCAGTCGAAGCTGCACGGCTCCTTGAGCCCCAGCCCCCGAAGTCACCCCTGGTTCCTTTGAGGCGTATTGCTGGTAGAAACAACTCCCAGATTCAGATTCAGAGGATGGGGAACTAGGCCCCGCCCCTCTGGGAGGAGCTTCAGAGTCACATGGCAAGGGGTGTGGCTACAGGGTCAGAGGAGTCACAGCGGCTCCTTCATCCACCACCTGACCCTGCACCCTCTTGAGAATCTGAAGGGTGCGGCGGACACGTCTCGCCCAAACGCCCAGGGATAAGGACACGCAGGGTTCGTGTGCAGTTTCAGGGTTTCGACACCCTTTTTCTGGCCACCCGTGGACCCCCTTCCACACCTGGGCTCAGGGAGGCCCGAGCTCGGGGCTTGTTTTGTTGATATGTCTCTTCTTCCCCGCAGTGGGAGATGGTCCCAGTTGCCACTGCCGTGTGGCAAAGAGCCCCCATACTCAGTGGCACTCGTCGACCACTTTACCGGGCTCTGAGTCCGTGGCTCAGGAACCGGAGAGGACAGACTGGGGATGTCTCGTCTTCTTGTCTCTCCCTCACCGCGTCTGGGGCCTCAGCTGGGGACACGGCAGGGCTGAGCGCGGCTGGACGGCTGGGCCCTGGAGTCACCCGGCGCCCGGGTCGGGTGGCGTGCTGGGGCAGTCGATGGGCAACCGCGTGCGGCCCGCGTGTGGCCCGCGTGTGGCCTGACCGGCCCCAGCAGCGTGGCCCCCAGGTTCTGGGGGACGGGGCGGGGCTGCGGCACCTCCTCCCTTTCCTCTGCGCTCCTGAGGAATGATTGACACGTGATTGTGTACGTGTAACGTGCGGAACGCGACGATTTGACAGCCGCGTCCGTCGTGGATCAGTTTCCAGGACCAGACAGTGAACCTGCCCATCGCCTCACTCAGGTAACTTTTCAAATGTCTGCGGCGAGAACGCTAAGATCTCGGCAGCTTCCTGCACACGCTGCCAGCCCGTGTCACCAGCTGGCCCGCGGGCCTCGGCCTTGTCCTTACCGTGGAGTGTGTGCCTTTGACGCGGCACCCGCTGTGCCCCCCGCCCCGCCCCAGGCCCCCAGGCAGCATCGGCCTCGCCCTGTGCTACTGGTGGGCACAGCCCTCCCAGACCCAAGGGGAGGGGACAGGGATGCGGCTTCCCCGTGGGGGGCTGTCAAAGGCCCAGCAGTCGTTTCTAAGCCTGGGCAAAGCCCGTTCTCCAGGGGCCAGCCGTGGGGAGCCACACCCACTCGGCACGATGCCCGGGGGTGACGTGGGCCATGGAGGGGGGTGCCGCCCTGACTCCCAGGGACGTGGGGGAGGCTCCTATGCCACCTTTGCTGGTCTGGCGCTGTCCCTCACAGCTGGCCCCGCAGACAAGTCCTAAGCTTCAGCTGCGTGTTGGTTAAATGACGATAATGACAGTTCCCCCCAGCAGCGGGATCGGGGGGCGATGTAAGTGAACCGCGGAGCACGTTGCCGGGGACGCGGACGTGCACGACAGATTTCAGCTGTCGTCATCATCAGAAAGAGCCAAGTCCTGACACTTCCCGCGATCTTCTGTTTGTCCCAAACCCCTAACCCTTTTGGAACGAGACGCCTGCCTCAAAGAGGCGTCGTTAGCCAGACGGAAGGGCCTTTCGCCTCACGGACAGTGTGCCCAGGATTCTTCGGATCCCCAAGCCCTCCCTGATGGCGACACAAGCGTCACCGGGTCCTGGGAGCCTCGGGCACCAGGTGTGATGACGTGGGGTCCTCCAGCCACCCAGGAGGAGCTGCGGGCATCGGCACCGGCACTTTACGGAGAGACGAAGTGACCTGGCCATGGTCACTCAGCCACTGAAAGGAACCACCAGGATCTGGAGCGAGTGGGCGACGTGGCACTGGCGGCCGATGGGCCCTCCTGCCTCCACCCAGCCGCGAGGCCCCCACAGCCCTCCGGACCCCATCGAAGGCATCGTCACGGAAGCAGCACGTGGGGGCCAAGTGCCTCGAAGGCGCCGGGCCAGGCACCAAATGTCCCATTTGGTCCTTCTGCACGCGATCAGCTCCGTTCGGTCACCACGGACACTCGGCAGAGAAGGAGCCTAACGCCAAGCCAGGCTCCGTGCCCAAGGCCCCCAGCAGGGTCTGCTCCCGGACAGCCTGCTCCCAAGTTCACCATCGCGAGGCCATCCCGCGTGACGACCAGAACGCAGACGAAGGGGTGGTTTAAAAATGCAGAATCGCCATCCCGAAGCTACTCCGCTTGAGCTGCGGACCCATCGTGCGCTTTTCTAAGCACTGAGTAGGCGCTTATCACTCACCCTCACGGCAGCCTGTTGGGAAGGGTGCTCCTAGTACCTCCGTCCCATAGATGAGGAAACTGAGGCACAGAGAGTCTCAAGGTCCCACCCGTGTCTACTTCCTCCGGGGCCCCACGCTACTCAGAGGCGAGCGCGACGGCGAAGGAGAAGGGCCGTCCTCCTGTCCCCTCTGCCTTGCTTGCCCGTGACGTCTGAGTCCACGCCGGCCACCTCCCGCCAGCATCCTCCCTCCGGGCCAGGCTCCCCGGCTGCTGACCCTCCAGGCCCGCTCGCTGGCCCTGGGCTGGAGGCCGGCCAAGTGTCTGTGGCCAGAGCAGCAGCTGCCACACCCGTGGGAAGCTTCGAGAATCGGCGCTGGTGAGGAGCGGGCTGGGCAGGGGACAAGGAGCCGGTGGGCAGCCCCCGAACCCCGAGATGGCAGCCCCGCTCAATGTCGTCCTTAAGAGGCTGGGGTCACAGGCCAGGCCTCCCACCGAAACGGAATAGTCCTCCTGGGAGCGGGGCCGCCTTCCAGACCGCGAGCCGGAGCCCCCGCCGCAGGATCGCCTTCCCGCCGCCCCCTGCTCCCCTTTCTTGCCGTTCCCACTTAAAATATCAAAGCCGCGGGGCCACAATGCCCCACTGAAAGCTGAGTCACCCAGGTTTTGTGACACCCCCAGAGCCCGCCTGCCGTCTCGCTCAGAGCCCGGGGCTCCTAGCTCCAGATGAAAAGGAAATCCCCGGGCCTGGGTGGGACGGGGAGGCCTGGCCAGGCCCCGCGCCACATAAAGGGGCCTTGTTCCCAAATCAAAAGGGCCTCAACAAAAAGGAGAGAGAAGAAAGGGCGGGGGCGGGGGCCAGCTGCAGTCTGGAGCACCTTGAACAGCCCGGCATGCCAGGCCGGCCCGCGGCGCCCGCAGGAAGGGCAGCCCCCCGCCCCCCACTGCCTCCCCAGCAGCCCCGGGCTTTTCCAGACCCCCGCAGGGGGAGCAAGAGCAGGACCGGGCGGGGTCGCCCATGGCGCCCAGTGGCAACGCCCTCTGGAGCCTGGCCCCACATGCGAATGAAGTGCCCACGGGTAGCCGGCCATCGGCGTCCGGCCAGTGACAGTGACATCGCAACTAGCACCCAAAACGACAACGGCAACAACAGCAAGAAAGGAGAACGACACTAACGCCGACGGCAGCACCGCCACCGGCACCGCCACCACCGGCACCACCACCGGCACCGCCACCGGCACCGCCACCGGCACCGCCACCGGCACCGCCACCACCGGCACCGCCACCGGCACCACTACCGGCACCGCCACCAGCACTGCCACCGCCACCAGCACCGCCACCGGCAGCGAAAGCAGCAGCTGGCTCGATCCCCCATCTGTAAGGTAGTGACGGTGACAGTGGTGCCCACCTTCAGGGCCGCTGTCAGGGTTACGCGAGTGGATCTGGATAAAGCCCGCAGAACGGCGTGGGCAGAGGGCAGCCGGCGCTGAAGCAGCATCCACCCTGCTCCCGACTCCAAACGCCTGACTCGAGGCGTTCCCTCCGGAGAGGGACACTGTTGTCATAAGTCCCGTTTTACCAAGGAGGATGCTGCGCCGTCAGGCAGCCGGATCTGAACACAGAGCCCACCCCAAGCTGCCAGGCTGCCTCCCCGGGGGAGCTGGGAGGGTCCCGGATGCAAGGAGGCTGTGCCCATGAGCAGAGCTGACCCCCTAGGCTCTGCCCAGGGCACACCCCCCGCTGCACCTCCAGGCCCAGGAGGTGGACTTGTAATGAAGTGCTCCCCAGTGATCTCCCCCGCAGAAACTCCCTGAGAGTCTGCAGCTGCCAGCCCGCCCGACGGTCTTCAGCCTCACTAGCTCCGCAATCGCATAGGCCGATTCCTCGGATCTATTGAGACGATATATATCTCGACATGATAGACACGGATTATTAGCACAAGCATTTTCTCAGCGATCAACACACAGCCACTGAATGGATGGGTTCCCAGAGTCCCAGCTGGTGACACATGCATGCTTCTGCTGCTTTGCGGCACTTCTCATACTCCCCAAGACGCAGCCCCCATAAGGCCCCAGCAAGTCCCAGGTCCATGTGTCCTCAGCCAGGTGCTAAGTCTCTGATGCTCAGGGCAGAGCACACACCTTGCCCTTCCAGGATAAGAGAGGCTGGTTGCACCGGAGCGTTGGTATTCTCAACTGGTCAGCCATTTTTTCACCCAGAGTCGGGTTCGCCGTGGAGTCCCAGGTGGCCAGCCCTGCACCGGTCTGAATCCAAAAGCCACGGAGCAGATATTTGGAGTCAGACGGATCTGAGCTCCAGTCCTGGCCCTGCCACCTACCATCTGGGTGGTCCCGGGAAAGCCATTCACCCTCTCTGGGCTTCAGTTCCCCACCTGTAAAATAGGGGTCTTGATAATGGTACCCACCCCTCAGGGCTGTTGTCAGGATCAGTGACTTAATGCACGTAAAGTCTTTACAATGGTGTTGGCAGAGAGCAAGCATGATTTTACCTAACAACAACAAGAGAATGATGATAGTGATGATGGTGGTGATGGTGAAGATGATGGTGAAGATGATGGTGCAGATGACGGTGGTGATGGTGGTGAAGATGCTAGTGGTGATCATGGTGATCATGGTGACGGTGGTGATGATGATTCAAGAGTTTAGCTTATTTTAAGTTTTCGAAAAAATCATAGCTGTTGTCAACGGTGGGTAGAAGACGGGCTGCGGGATGAGCCTGACTTTCAAGGTGGGGAACACTGAGAAGAACCCAGTGTAGGTGCCGCACTTAGCAGCGCCTGGCTCCTCGCTCCAGAGGGGCCGAGTGAGCCTTGTTGACCTAGCTGTGAGCTCGGAGGAGATGAGAAGTTTAGGGGCCACCTCGTAGCACCCTGATGGCAACTGCTAAGAGCCACGGGGCCTTCATCTTAGGGACTCTAGGGCCAGCTGTGCCCGAGAGAACTTGCAGCTAGGCCGAGGGAACCACAGCCACCCTCCTGGGTCCAGAGGGGAGCTTCCCTGCTCCCACAAGGCTAGAGGCTACTCCTCACTGTACCCAGAGTCCCACCTGGGCAGGAGCAGCCTTGATCCCCAGTCCCCTGAGTCCCAAGGTGCTGATTATATGTGCGTGTGTGCGTGTGCGCGTGTGGTGGTAGGGGGGTGGCTCTGTGACCTCTCACTTTTAGCAGCAAAACCTACTTCTTAGCCAAGGCTTTCAAGCAGGGCTTCACCAGCCGGCCCCCAGCACTCCCCACAGCCCAGGCTTTCTTTTTTGTTTTGTAAATTGGCTTTCTGAAAGCCACCTTGGCAGGCTTTGATGTGGCCCTTTGATAATTTGGCCTCCTCAATAGGCAGGCCCAGCCTAGGGAGGCTGACTTTGAAGCAGGGAGCCCTCTCATCCCAGCTACAAGAAAGGGAGGGGCTCCTGTCTCGAGACTCTCTCGAGACTTGGGGGGCAAAGAAGTGGGCTGGGGGAAGGGGCTCATTGGCTATGAAGCAATTCACATGGAGGCTCTGTCAGTCCTCGGGTGAGGTCAGGGTCACGGGATGGGTGGCAGCTGCGGGGGGCGCCTCCCAGAGGGAACCCGGCTCGGGGCCTTTGGCGACAGGGGGGCCTGGTTTGCATTTCGGCTCTGGCGCTTCCCCGCCATGCGCCGTGGCAGGTTGGTTACCCGTCACGAGCCTCGGTTTCCTCACTTGGAAGTGGAGAGGAAAGCCTCACCTCCCGACCCCACCGCCGTGAGGCATGAGCAAGGGGGCGCACGGAGATGGTGCCCGGCAGGCAGCAGGTGCTCGGGGCGGCTGGAGGGTGGAGGCGGTGGGGACGACCGCTGGCAACGACGACGGGGACGGCGGCGGTGGCAGAGGACGCGGCCGTGCCGCTGAGGTGACGAGGTCGCGGAGGCGACGAGGGAGACGGTGATGGTGGCGGTGATGACGGCGCTGGGATGCGAAGCTGACGACGGGGAAGATGACCGGAAGGTGACGGTGGTGACAGTGAAGGTGACGACGACAAAGGTGGCAGGGGCGAAGATGCCTCCACAGCGGACGGTCTATTCCGATTCCCTGTGTACAGGCCCAGGACTGGGAGGG
Source organism: Rousettus aegyptiacus (assembly GCF_014176215.1). Lineage (NCBI taxonomy): Eukaryota > Metazoa > Chordata > Mammalia > Chiroptera > Pteropodidae > Rousettus > Rousettus aegyptiacus. Next base: position 119,110,876 of record NW_023416308.1, read on the forward strand.
ACTCGCCCGAGGTCCCGAAGCGGCTAGCAGCAGAGCCAGACCTGGCGTCCCGGGCTCGCGACGCCCCCTCTGGTGGCCTTTCTCCTGAGGTCCCTTGATTCCACCTGGAATCGAATCCCTACGTGCGTTCCCGAGATTCACAGGCGCCCAGAATTAAATGGCTCGGGCGTAGGTCTTCCGACGTCCGGAGTCTGCCAGTTGCCTCGAATTCTCCTCCTTTTTTGTTTTTAGTTACGATAGCCCCGTAGGTCGAGGCAGCCAGTGGGATGTGAGCTGAAGCTACTGACTGGATGGGGGTTTTTAAGAAAATCCTGTGTGCCCTTCCCTCTGTCTTCCTTCTCCTGCTTGGGATGCCGAAAAGATGGCTGGAGCCAGAGCAACCGTCTTGGATCATGAGGCCACGAGAAAGGAAGTCACGTGCCGAGGAGGGAGGAGCAGAAAGACAGAAAGGGCCCGGGTCCCGGGTCCCTGGTGGCCACAGGCCGTCATACCGGTGCCGGAATGCTGACCCGCGTTGCAGAAAGGAAGCCTCGCCCTGCAGAGCACTCTCGCTGCTCGAGGGAGGCGAGAAATAAAAATTAATGAGCTAACGTGCTCAAGTCAGGTGGCGATAAAGCCAAGAAAAGGGGAACGGCCAGGTCATGCTGCTCTAGAGGTTGACCAGGTGACCTCTAAGCCCTGCATAAAGGCTCAGAGGCAGCCACGTGGAGGGGAGAAGGGCCTTGGAAATGTGCTTTGCGTGTTTGAGGGACAGCCAGGGGTCGGGAGCTGGGGCTGTGTAAACATTGGGGTGTGCATGGAGCTAGATGTGCACCCCTCTCCCCCCAAAAGTATGTCTCTGTCCTATTCCGGAAACCTGAGAATTGCCTTATATGGTGAAAGTGTGCCGTTGAGGATCTTGAGATGAGGCCTTCGTTCTGGGTCATCTGGGAGGGGCCGAGGAGCAATCACCCGTGTCCTTAGAAGAGAGACACGAGGAGGAGGGACAGAGGAGCAGGAGGCCACGTGACCACGGAGGCAGAGACCGGAGGGACGCGACCGCAAGCCACAGATGGCAGACAGCCACTGGGGGCCGGAAGAGACACGGAAGGACGGGGGGCACAGCCCTGCTCACGCCTCGACGTTGAACTCCCGGCATTCTGCTGCATTCTTATTGCCCTCAGCCACCAAGTGCGGGGCCGTTTGCTACAGCAGCCACAGGAAACGAATACGGGGGTGAGTGGCAGGGAGGCGGGCTGAGGCCGAGGCGCGGGAGATGTCGGTGGTCGTCCAGACACGAGGCCCTTGGCCTCGTGGAGCAGGAGCAGGAGCCGGGGCCGCCCGCACGCAGGCCGGCAGCCGCGGTCGCCGTTCCGAGCGCTCTGGGGGCAGAGAGAAGGGCACGGCTGGGCCCCTCCGAGCAGCCAACCCAACCAGATGTGTTTTCCATGGGGAACAAGAGGCCATGTGCCCTCAGGGTGGAGACACAGTCGTGTGTAAATATTTAGAGACTGGGTGTGATGGGTTCCTATAAGAAGAGATTCATTTCCTTTTCTTTGCATGATTCTTTGACTGACAAAGTGGAAACGCCCAGGTGTTTTTACACTAACAAACAGGCGGGTCGGTGCCCTCTGTGGGCTGAGGCAGGAGGATGGAGGGACGCGGGAGGCGGAGCGGATCTCGACCAGCAGAACCTGGGCTCGGGTAACCCTGAGGGACCCACAAGGCACGGTCACCGACGAGGGCCACACAGGACAAAGACTAGCCGTGAGACAAAGAATCCACAGTAAACGCTCTTGTCAGTCAAGCGGAATCAGAGACCTGGCAGCTGGCCGAGGAGGCAAACCTCCCTCGCCCAAAGGCAGTCTGCGGAAGACACCATTTCTCCCATGGCGCCTGCCTCTTCCCCGTCCGGCCCTGCTCACCCACATCACCTCTTTGCTGCTCTGCACCTGTCCAATTCCTGGCTCTAGGTGAGCAGTTGCTCAAGGTGAGCACTCAGGCACCCCTGATCTGTGAGTGCAAGAGAACGTTCCTTGGGCCACTCAAGAGGGGGAGAAAAGCAGCCCATCAAGGCAGGAAAGGCACCTGGGCGTCTAGCTAAGGGCCCGGGCGGAGCCAGAGGCCGCCCCACTCCCTGCAGTGGGGGAGCTTTTAAGGGCACCGAGGAGCCCCAGCACTGGCCGGACTGCTCTCGGCCACATCCCAAGCATGCACACACAGGCCGCCCCCTCCAGGACACACCACCCCAGACGGCACCCCAACGTCCCACGGGCAGGAGGAGGGAGCTCGTGTTCACACGTGCTGAACACCTACTGCATGCCGGGCTCTGCGCCCGGGGCTCCGCGGGTTTCACGTCGCTTAATCCTCCCTGTAGCTTGTGAAATGATCTGTTGAGATCCTCCTTCCGCGGGTGAGGAAACTGAGGCTCAGGGGACCTCGGGAGACCCGCCCAGACTCACCGGCCGGTCCTCACATCACACCGTCTCCCGCAGGCTCAGAGTCCACCTTACCCCCGCGCTGGTGGCCGAACGCCGCTCGGGGCCGTCCCTGCTCCAGGGCCACAGACGCAAACGCAAACATGACGCCGCTTCCCCGGGAGGCCCTCGGTGCTCGGAACGTTCTGGTTCTTGGACACAAGTGTGCTCGGTTTGAAAATCGCCCAGGTGTGCCCTCGCCACCTGTGCACTGACCAGATTTAAAGAAACGAAGTTTAATCCCCACCTTCACTGAGGTTACATCCTGGCCTGTGGGGGACAGTGACCAGAGGTGGCAGGCCGAGTCGAGGCCCCCCTCATGCGGCGAAAGGACTTCGCAGATGTGATTAAGCTCAACGTGTCGACATGGGAGATTGTCCTGGATTATCCAGGTGAGCCCTAACTGTAATGTCAAACGTCCCTGGAAGAGAGGGGCAGGGCGAGTTTTATCACGCTCGAGCACCGCCTCAGAGAAGCTTCTCAACCATCCTCGCAGGAACCGCAAGCCCCCGCCACTGCCCGCCCCTTGCACGGATCACACCTGACACTTCTGCCGTGAGCTCTGTCGGCCCTGCTCCTCGCTGCCCGGGAGGCCTGTGGCATGGCCGCAGCTAAACACACACACGCGGAGGGAGCGGACCGCTCTGGGGGGTGACGGGCTGGAGGACTGGTGCCAGGAGCCTGGCTTTGGAGCCCTGTGGGAGCCCCCACCCCTGGGACACCCCACCATGCAGCAGGCCACAGCTGTCCCCTAGGCCCTCGAGCAAGAAGGGGACGCAGTCCAGGGGAGGGGCATTTGCAGAGCGAGTCTGGAAAAGCCAGCCGGGCTGCCAGGAGTGGGGTACGGTCGCCGCGGCAGGCGGCCCCACGCTCACCTGCCCATTTCCTCGTGGACGGGAAGGCTCTGCAGGGCCTGGGACCAAGCTGGGTGCCTTCGCTTCCTTTTCCACCCACAGCCCTGAACTTGGTCCTGTCTTGTCCTTGAACTTGCTCAGCTGGTCCTGTCAGGAGTCCTCAGCGGGCGGGGTTGGTGCCTCTGCTTTCCTGCTTTAATTTTGACTTTTAGGGATTGCTTTCGTATTTCAATCTCGGTTGCTTTTGTTTGTTTGCTTGTTTTTAATTTTCATGGAAGAATTAATTGGTTGCAAAGTCAGATTTACCAAACAAGGTTGTTCGTGTTTCCTAAGGCTCTTAAAATAAACGACCACAAATGCAGTGCCTCAAAACAGCATGGTTTGGAGACCGGAAGTCCAGACGCCAGGGCCTGCGGGGGGGGGGGGGTCCTCCCGGGGGCTCGAGAGGGGGCTGTCTCTTCCTCCGGGTGCCCCACACCCTTGGCTCGTGGCCTCTTCTGCCTCTGCTTGTGTCGTCGCGGCTCCTCGTGCTCCAGCCGCCTGCCTCCCACTTACAAGGACGTTGTGAGGACATGCCCCCACCTCCAGGAATCCAGGACAATCTCCTGTCTCTGGGTCCTCAACTCATCACACCTCCAAAGTCCCTTTGGCCGTAAGGTCAGGTATTCACGGATTCTGGGGATTAGGACGTGAGCATCTTTGGGGCCTTCGTCTTCTCTACCACAGGAGATACATTCAAAGAAGTCTGGCTTCCATCCCTGTCCCCCCCACCCCACCCCAAGCAGAGGAAACCATTCTTGAAATTTACACACCTTAAAATTTGCTCTGTGGCGTCTAGTTCTGAGGGTTCCGACAGATGCTCCCACCCCACAGTAGAGTCCGGACACAGTTGCTTGGAGACTAGAGAGGGGTGTTTGGAGCTTGGTGGGGTTCTCGCAGCAAAGCAAACCCAGCCAGGCCATGGCGGGGCGGGGATGCAGAATCAAAGGCCAGTTAGAACAGACTGTGTGGAGGTGACATTTTAGAGGGAACAAGGTGCCAATCAACCAACGTTCACTATTCGATGGCTGTGGGGTGGGCACAGGGCATTTAGGGACCTGGTGCTATCTCAGGTTACAGCTGTGACGTCAGGAGCCCCTTTCTCTCTTCTAGAATCGAGTGCAGCCCTGGGTGTGGGACCCGGCTGAGGTGGTGGTCCCCTCCCGGCTGTGGCCGGGGCTTTTGGAAACCTCATTGAAATGAAGAGTGGCCTTGTGTGTGCTGGCCGGGCAGCTGGTGGCCCATAGGGAAGGCATCCCCAGAGACAACAAGGAGCCGGTGGCCCTTTCTTCGGCCGCCGAATGAAAGCCGGCCTCAGCTCCACAAAAAGACGGAGAGTGAATCACTTCTGCAGTGGCTGCAGTTCCTTTGAGGGGCCTGTCACTGGCACCGGGCGGCAGGAAAGCATTCTGTCATGCATGTCAACGGCCTTTCTCCAGCCTCGGATGGCCTAGGAGCTGTGCTACTCCCAAGGAGCCCCTCGCTCATCCATCAAACTCACGACAAAGTGACAGGTTGCTGTCTTAGAGCCATGCCCCAAAGCCAACTACCGGAAGGTGTCAAAGGCCTGTCCCCCAAGGGACACCCCCTCCCCCTGGAGCCCCTCTGTGGGGGCAGCATGCAGAAGGCTTACTGATCAATAAAGAAGTTGCCCTGGGGGTTGGGCTGCCGGGGCCCCCTTGCCATCTCACTGCAGCCAGGGGTGTCCAACACCCCCCCCCATCCCCAGATACCCCATGTCCCGAACTCTTGTTACCTCCAGAGGTGGCTTTGAGAGGTCCAGACGGCCGGGCCGCACCTCTGGGCACCCACCTGGCGGCCTCCACCTGGCCCGGCCTTCCTCCCCTCCCCACCCAGGCCGAGTCTCAGGGTCAGGGCTCCAGGCTAGCAGCCCACCTCCTCATTCACTGATGATTTGTTGTCTCGGCATCGGAAAGAGAGATGTGACCAGCCCAGAGAGGGGCGGCTTTCTGCCCAGGGTCGCACAGCAAGCAAGTCACAGAGCTGGGTCCCCACTGCTGCCTCTGCCTCCTGCCCTGCCCAGACAGTGAGCCACGGTGTGGGGACTCCGCCTACCGCCCGAGCGAGCCTGTGGATGCAGCAAGCGCCCGAGTCTCCAGGCTGACACTCAACCCGCCCGACGTGGCTGAGAGTGTTGAAGAAAAGGCCCAGAGGTGACTGAGGTGGCCGCCGCCGAGAGCAGCCCGGTGGCGAAGCCCAGGGCACGGGCAGCCAGTCCTGGCCGTGCCTCCAACCAGAGGCCCTGGGTTGCTCCAGCCAGCCGGCCCGCAGGAACCCGCTCTGCCCGCCCGGACACCCCCGGTGCCCCAGGAAGCCCCGCTGTCCGCTTCTCCCACTGGGCCGCAGTCCCGGGGTACTTCGTGGCCAGTTCCGTTCCACTCCACCAGCACACGTGACGTGGCCCTGGGCCCCCACTCAGAAGCCTCCTGCGGTCGCCCCACCAAGTGTGGCTTCCAGCAGAGTGGATCCCGCTGTCACCAGCCGTCCGCAGTGGCCTGGCAAGCTGGGTGGTCTAGACGGGATGCAGCCGGCAGCGGGTGAGCGGGCGAACCTATCCCGCCAGTAAGGGCGTGTCTGCGTCTGTTTTACAATTACTCAGGCGGCCCCCGGCTGGGGTGCGGTGGGCACAGGGGTCGCGGCAGCTGCTAGCTTTTCCCACAACCTGTCCTGGTCACGACGGCCTGTGAGGAGCCTGGGGCGAGATGGCGGAGGCCGGCGTACGGCGCGTGCGCGTGCGCTGCGCAGAGCGCGTGCGCTGCGCAGAGCGCGTGCGCAGAGCACGTGCGGTACACAGAGCGCGTGCGCAGAGCACGTGCGGTACGCAGAGCGCGTGCGCGCGCAGGGCGTGAGGAGGAGGCCGACCTGGGCCGAGGCCCCGCAGGCGGGCGGGTCCTCTGCTCTCCCTCTGGGTGCCGGGGAGGGGACCGAGGCTCAGGGCACACCGACTGAGCGTTTACTATGAGCACGGCCGAGGCCCTTCTCTGCTCAACCCCCGAAACACCGTCGTGCTCCGGCAACGGTCGCGGTTTGGCGATGATGTCTCTTTTCCGGACGATGAGGCTCGGCAGGGTCCCGGCGTGCCCTGGGCCGCGAGGGCCGGACGGGCAGCAGGTCGGGCGTCCGGTGGCTTCCTTTCCTTGGGCCCCACATGCGACCTTGGGCGAGTCCTGGAGCGTCCCCCAGCCAGGTCTCTGAGCCGGCAGGTGCGGCCAAGAGCCGTCTCCAGGCCAAGGCTCGGGGGCCCCGCTGGCCCAGAGCGTGGCATAGAGGAGGTTGACGACGTCATCATTGTCACAGTGGAACCCACTCCGAAAGAGGCCATGCAGGCCAGCAGAGCCAAGTGACAGCAGAGACAGAGGCAGGGACCCAGGCCCTTGTGGGTGTCCAGGGGACACCACCCGCCCCCACTCGGGAGGGACAGCATGCCCTTTGAATCAGGGAGAAGTGACTTGCCCTCCCCCCCCCCCCCCCCCCCCCCCCCCCCCCCCCCCCGCCCACCTTAAGAGCCAGGTACTCACAGAAGGCGGGCTCGGGTGGGAGAGGCACCTGCTCTTGTTATCCGATGCCATGAAGGCTGGAATTTCTCATGGGAAAAGCAGCGCTTTGGCTGCGTGAAGGTGGGGGGAGCGGGCAGCCTGGGGGTCGTAGGGGCGCCCGGCCCGGGGCTGTTATCTGTGCTGGGACCGTTTGGCTTCTGGGGCACAAACAGGGCGATTGAAGTGGGCGGCCGTGTCCTTCCGGACGACAAACGTCCCCTCGCTAATTGCCACATCAAATGATCGGGAACCCCCCAGTGGAAGCCCTCAAATTACCGTGAACACACACCGCCGCCCGAAGGCCAAGGGGCGCCCTGCTCCCCCCGGATCGGGTTTCTGGCGGGGGCGGAGGCGCAGGAAGGTTCCGCTTCTCCGCCAGCCCGCTATGCCAGCCCGGCCGCCCCTCACCCATTGTCCCCGGCCGCCCAGCCAGCACACAGCCGCCTGCACGGAGCCCCGGCCTCAGCGGGGAAGCCCTCTCCCCTGGTCACGCCCGGGTGACAGGGTGCCAGCTCCCAGGCCGGGACCCTCACAGGCCAAAGGGGGGGCCGGCAGCCTCGGCACCTTCAAAGGGGCCATCAAGTGCCGAGGTGACACTGAGGTCTCCGCGTCAGCCCCCACCCCTTGGGACTCTTTGCCGTCCTGACTGGTGGGGGCAGGGGAGGCTGGAGTCTGGTGGCCAGCGCCCCTGGCTGTCCTGCTCCCAGTGGGCCCAGGAAACTGAGACTCAGGGAGGCCCAGAGCCTTGACCCACGGCCGCCCACAGGCTGGCAGGGGAGAGACACTCGTCACCCAGTAGCGACGACTAACCCCTGACTTACCCACGTCCACACGATGTCGGGGGCGTGTGACTACCAGTCCTGAGGGGCACACACCGCTCCGGGTGGCATGGCTGGTGGCAGGCTCTGTTCCAGGCTGCTCCCCTCCCGACGCCTGGCTTCTCTCCCCAGTGAGCAGCGCTGACTTCCACTGGACCAGCGTCGTGCACTCCTGGGGACATGATGACAGGCAACCCTGCTCGGTTCTCACCCCTCAACTCACGGTCTGGTGTGGGGGGGGGATAATGACAGGAACGGGGACGAGAAGACCCTCGGATGGCAGGACAGGAGGCCTATTACCTGGGCCTCCGTGCTGCCGTGATGGGGGTGGGAGCCAGCACACGCCCCCTGGGGCCTGCCCCGAGGTGTGATGGGGGTGGGAGCCAGCACGCGCCCCCCGGGGCCTGCCCGAGGTGTGATGGGGGTGGGAACCAGCACGCCCCCCCGCCCTGGGTCCTGCCCCAAGGTGCTGCCCACCGCCCGGGATCGCTCACTGGGGCATTTCTCCATGAGAAACGAAATGAAGAACCAACAGCTACTCTCCCTTCTCCAGGCGACACACCGGCCTGATTCAGCCACCTGTGCTCCTTCCCGTTGGGAGAGAATTGAGCCCTCCCCGCCAGCCCCAACACCTGATGGATTAGGGGGAACCCATGTACTCTCCCCACTTCTCAGATGAAGTAACTGAGACTTGAAGAGATGGAGTGCCTGTCCCAAGGCCACCGGGACCGCACACTGTGCGCTCTGAGGCTGCCCCGCCCGCCATCCCGGCTCCTGAGAGACACAGGGCCTCGCAGCCTCTTTCGTGTCAAAAATTCACTATTTTTGCCCCTGGACTCGAGGTAGCCCCACCTGCAGGTGCGTGATGATGGCCCAACAGCTTGGCTCACCTGCACAGGCGGACATTGCGTACGACGGGGTCACACGCCCGTGGCGCTCTGTGCCTGCGCTGGGCGTGCGGGGGTGAGGTCCGTCCCCGTAGCGGTGTGCGTCGGTGCCGCGCCTCCTCACGGCCATTATCTGGACGGACCACATTCGTCTGCACGTCCATCTCGTTGCTGATTGACATCCAGGCTGTTCCTACCCTCCGGCGATCGTGAAGAACGCGGGTGTGAACGTACACGTGCGTGTATGTGTTCGAGTCGCTCTGGGTTCATTCCCAGACGTGGAACCGCTGGGTCGCGTGGTGACCGTGTTTACCGTCTCGAGGGACGGCCAGGCCGTGCCTCACGCGGCCTCACCGTTTTCCGTTCCCACCGGCGCTGCACAGACGTCGCGATTCCTCCGCGTCCTCGCCAACGCCTGTGACTCTCCGTGTTTGGTGATCGCCGCCCTGGCGGGTGTGAAGTGGCCTCTCGTCGTGGTTTCGATCTGCGTCTCCCTGGTGGCTGGCGACGTGAAGCGTCTTTTCATGTGCGGGTGTCCGTCCCCTTCGGAAAACTGTTCGAGTACTTTGCCCATGTGGTAAGTGAGTTTTTGTTCTTTTTGCTGTCAACTTGTAAGGGTTCTTTCTACTTTCTGAATATCAACAGTTTTTTTAATGTGCGGCTCGCATTTTCATTTCGCAGTGGGTCTCACCAAGCGGCCAGTGGCCTCAGAGACAGGTGAGGTGGCGGGGACGCGGGGAGGCTCGTGTGGCTGGGTCCGTGTCCCCTGCCGGCCTGGGCCGCGTCGGGGGAAGCTCCAGCAGCAACAGGGACATGCCGGGGACATGCCGGGGACAGCCAGTCGGTGCACAGTCTCCTCATCTGTAACAACAGACGCGACGATGGATCTGCCTCATTGCGTCATTTCGGCAAATGGATGACTTCTTCGACGACATCATCGGCAGCAGAGAGCCTGGCACGCAGGAAGGCCTCAGTAAATGTGAAATATCATTTCTGTATAACATATGAAACGCATAATGCTCCATAAGCAAAGAATTACCTGTTAACACTATAGGTTTTGCCTCCCCCAATGTCACAAACTTAAAGAAGCCGTACAGCCCAGGCTCAGCCAGGTGCCGGGGTGACAGGCTGTTTCATGCAGGGAAATAAACAACTTTTTCCTTTTATTTTTGAAACTCTCCTTAAAATATAAGTGGGCCTTTAAGGTAAAGATAACAGTAGATTTTTCTGGGGTTTACAAACTATGTGGAAGTAAATGCGAGAGAGCCAGAGCTTAGAGGCGGGACAGGGATATTGAAGTAAGACTCTTACCGCGTGTGTGACATGCCTGCGACAGGATGGTAGATCGGGACACGTAAACTTCAGAGCAAGCGCTAAACAAAAAACCGAACGACGCCCTCCCCCCCGGAAAAAGCAAAGCGGCAAAGCCAAAGAGCCAATGGAGGGGCAGAACGGCATCGTAAAGGCCCCGCTAGCTCAAAGGAGCGCGGAGAGAAGGTGTTCGTCTGGACGCACCCACGCCGGCGCTCACGCTGAACGCGGGCGTCGAAACGGCGGGAGAGTCAGGCTGGACGCAAGGGCCGGGCGCCACCGGGACCGTCCGCAGCGAGCCGCGTGGCACGTGAAGATGGACGGGCGGAAAGCAGAGGGACGGACAACCCGGCGCCCGCCGGACCTGGGTCCCGTGGATCAGGGTCGTGTCCAACACGTGTCGGTGTGCGCCCGCCCGGCTCCTATGTCATCCAGGGGTCCGGCTCTCCGCTCCCTTTGAGGACAGTGTGACGTGGGGAGCTTTCGGGCGATGAAATATTCCGTGTGATTCCAAGCTCGCCCTCCAGCGTTTGGCAAACCCACCGTTGGACGCGAGGAGCCAACCCGAGTGTAAACCTTAGACTTTAGCTAGCAACAGCGTATCGGCGAGGGCTCGGCGGATGTAACAAACACGTCACACTAAGGCGAGGTGTTCACAGCAGCGGAGCCGGGACGGAGGCGGGTGTGTGGAGCCCTATGCACTATCAGCTGGCTGTCCTGCAAATAGGGAACTGTTCTAAAAATAGCCTGCTACTTGTTTTAAAACGAAGCAACCCATTGCTAAAGGGTGCTGCAGGGCGTCTGGGGCCCAGCAGAGGTCCGGGCTCGGCCTGGGAAGCAGGTGGCACCCCACAGTGACAGCCTCGGCTGCAGCCACGGGCTTCCTCAGCCTGCCGCCTGGGCCGCTCCACACACCTCAGCGCTTGTCGCTTAATAGCATTAATGATCGCAGCTCCTTCCCCTTTACGGCAGCTTATCAACGGCGTGCGGGCACATCGCTGGGGTGCCTGGTAATGCTGTGGTGGCTGGTGCAAGCTTCCGGAACCTTCCAGCCCCAGCTTTGCCTCAGGCCGGCCGTACCTCGGTGTCCCCATGCTCACCGGTGTCAAGACACACAGAGCCCCGGACCAATGGGCACCAAGAGCAGTCTCTACAGAACATGGTGGGGGACTCAGTCCCCGCTCCAGCCCCAAGACGCTGGGTGGCTCCAGGCCCTGCCTCACCCTGCCCTGCTGTCCGGCCCCCAGCAGCTCGGAGGCGACAGGTCAGGAGCAGGGCTCCGATGCTGTGTGGGGCCGGGTCACTTACTCAGCCTCTCTGTGCTCAGGTCTTACCGAAAAGCGGCCGCTGGACCACAGGGTTAATGGGGAGAGCGTGTGGTCAGCACATCTCGAGAACGTCGTACCAAGGGCGTCCTTTGTCTTGACAGCTCGTGCATGGCTGTAGCAGAGAGGACCTCCTCAGAGAGATCAGGAAGCAAAGCCAGCATGTCCCTAACTGTGCGAGTCAGGCCCAGCAGACACAACAGAGGCCCACAGCCTGGGGGCGTAAAGCGCAGACATTTACTGTTCCCTGTCCTGGAGGCTGGCGTGGGCAATGTGGTCTTTTGTGAGCCAGGTGTGGGCAGGGCGGTTCCCCCCAAAGCCGCTCTCCCGGGCCACGTGGACGGTGTCTCCTCCCTGTGTCCCCACATGGTCGTCCCTCTGTATGTCTGTGTCCCCATCTCTTCTTACGAGGACACCGGTGACATTGGACTAGGGCCCACCCCAGTGACTTCCTTTTAACTTAATCACCTCTGTAAAGACCCGTCTCCAAACACGAGGCCAGGACTTCAACGCAGCAATCTTGGGGGACACAGTCCAGCCCATAAGCACTAGCGAATTCCTGAAATATGCCCACGGATCTGACCCATAAGGCAGGATGGCCGCGAGCAGCTGAGATGGGAGTCCGGGTGGGGTCCGGGTGGTGGGCTCCTGTAAGCTCTGTCTCGGGGGTGGGGGGGTGGGCGCCGCAGATGAGAAAGCAATGCATGCGGCCTGCCCAGTCGCCGCATGGCCCTGGCTGCTCTCTGCTCGCATCCACGTCCGGGGAGGAACAAAGGCTCGCCGGGGCCTCGCCGGGTTTTTGTAAAGGTGCAGAGGGCTAAGGGGAGCTGAGCAGACTGGACTGCCCAGAGGAGGCAGGATCCTTAATATGAATTAGCATCCGGGCAGCACCCAAGGCTGGAGGACCTGGGGACACCGGGGCCCAGCTCGCCCCTGTCCCGACCTCCCTCTCACAGTGACAGTGCTGAGCCCGAGAACGACTTTGAGCGTCCAGGGAGCAGAGGCTGGAGCTGGCTCAGGCCTCCGCACTAAACGCCACATGGGCTGCTTCGCACACAATGTCCTTTGAACCCCGCGGGAGAGGTCCCTATTTTTACAGAGTGGACAGCCCAGGCGCAGAGGCTGAACGCCATTCCTGGGGGCTCGGGCCTGCTGGCACATGACCAGTGTCTTTTCTGGGTTCAGGCCCACACTGCCAGTGTGACTCGCCAAGAAGACTCTGGAGGGCTCCCAGAGGGGCGGGTCCCCGGCACCTAGGAGCAGTTTGAGGCGGAGCAGGCGTGAGTGGCTCCTGATGGGGCCTGAGGTGATGCTGGGGCCTGAGGTGACTCTGGGCGCCGTGGTGCTGGCCGTACTTTTAACCCCACGGGCTCACACCAAGCCGCACTCGGCGTTTGCTCCGGCTGCAGGGAGCTCTCCTGTCCCACCACTGTGTCCTGCAGCCGGGGGTGGCTTTTGTCCTGCAGAGGGTACTGGCTGCCTCGCCACCGGGCAACGGAAAGAACTAATTTTAGGAAAATGGGAAACCGCCTGCCACTTAGTGAGGAATCCCCTCCAGGCTAATTGGGAAGGTTCTCAGTTGCTGTATTTAGTAGTTTATTAAACCGGCTCAAACTGGAAGGAACGGCCTGGCCAGCCTCGGGCGGCTATTGTGCATCCTGGGGGCAGCGCAGCTGTCCCAGCCTGATCGAAGCGCCCCCAGCCCACCCCCAGCCCACCTCCTCACTCCTCACTCTGACACCCAGCCCCAAGCTCCAGACCCGAGATTAGCCGCCATGGCTCACAGGCCCTGCTGCCTCCGGAAAGGCCATTTTTGCCTCAAAATCTACACCGCATGGCCCACCTGCACTACGGATGTTCCCGAGTCTCTCCGTGGACACCAGCTTGGCCACACAGCGCTGAGCGGGCCTGTCCCCAGCACCATGCCCCGAGACCCTCCCAGGCCTAGCGGCCTCTCTGCTCATCACCCCACGTTGGCTTCGCCCCTCCAGATTGCAGGGCCCAGGAAATCGCAGCCCCTCACCTTCCCTAGGTTCTAGAACATTCCTGGTATACAGCTGGTGCTCAGTCAATAGGCGCTGAGTGTCTCCCTTCTATTTGGAAACCGAAGGTTTCTGAGACAAGCAGCCCGCAGTGAAAACTAAGGAGATGCTGTGGGCGCCGACGGCCAGGCCGCCAAGTGGTCCCAGACCCGGCCTCGGGCTCTGGGGTCGGGGGCAACCCCGGTCGTGTCCCACACTGGAGAGGAACACCTCACCCCCAAGGGACGCAGTCCGGTGTCGTGACCTAAACAACCAGCCGAGGGCGGTGGTCTCGCCACCTCACCCCACGCCCCCCCGCCGATGACCAGAATCAAGAAGTCGGATAATAGCAGGTTGAGGCCGTGGGGAGCCTCACACACCCCCGGGGGTGATGGAAGACAGTGCAGCTGCTTTGGAAAGCAGCCCAAAAGCTCCCCGAATAATTACCTCCAGAGTGACTCCAGCCCAGCAGTTCCGTCCCTAGAAATGAAAATGTAGGTCCACACAAAAATGTGCACGCGAATGCTCAAAGCCGCGTTATTCGGCCTGGTCGCAACGTAGGCAGGACCCAGATGCCCAGCAACCAACAAAAGACAAGCGGGATGTGCTCCATCCATGCCGTGGAATATTACTCGGCCGTGAAAAAGGAAGGACGCGCGGGCACACACTACAGCGTTCTGCTAAAAGAGAGGAGCCGGACACAAACGACCTCGTATCATGCGATTCTATTCGTATGACAAGTCCAGAACAGGCAGATCTGTAGACAAAAGGTAGACAGACTAGTGCTCGCCCAGGGCTGGGAGAGACGAGGGAGTAAGACGGACGAGAGCTAAAGCGTGTGGCGCCTTGGGCCGGCCTCCCACTTGCTGCCCGTGTCTGACTGGGACACACCGGAGCCAGGACCACACCCTCTCCCCGGGGTCAACTGTAAAGACCCCGCTCTCTCTGGCTCCCCGGCCTGGCGGCGGAGGAGGGGACTTGGGGTGGCCTTTGAGCGGGAATCCGGCGTCCTGCCCAGGCAAGGCCGTCAGAGTCCGGAGCCCACTGAGGTCCCTTCTTCTGGAGCCTCGGCGGCCCCAAAGTCGGGTCTCCTGCGGATGTGTCTCTGTTGGGGCCTTCGGGGCCTGTCAGAGCACAGCGGGCCCCCCACCTGCTTCTCCGGGACACTTGCAAATACCCTCCACCAGCCTCACTCCACCCACACACACTTCTGGGGGGGCCTTCTTGTCCCAAGGCTTGCTATGGGGTGGGGGACACAGAGGGGAACAAATACCAACGAGGCCACTCCCCCAGGGCGCCCAGGGGTCAGCTGGGAAGACAGGTGTTGATCAAATTATGGATTCCGGGCTGTGAGAGCCTTAGGAGGGGGTCGAGCAGAGAGATATGACAGGACCTGCCTGGGGAGGTGATAATTGGCCTAGGGAGGGTGTTCCTGGCACAGAGCCGGGCCCTGGCTGCTGGGGGAGGGGCAGCCTCTGAGCCCGAAGGAAGGCTCTGGAAGGCTACACGCTGGGGGTGTTCTGATCCAGTCTGCTCTGGACAGACCCCTCTGGCCACCCCGTGCAGCCCAGCTGAGGCAGGGGCCAGTGCACACGCCGGGGCTGCCCGCCTCCTGCAGGGTGGGGCCTGCCACCCCACCTGACGGCCACTTTCTAGGCCTGCGACCCTGGTGGCATCCTGAGAGCCAGCCCCAGTGGCCACCGTCCCACTGGCCGGCGTGGGGGGTGGGTGAGGCGGTGGGACCTGCAGAGAGAGGCAGACCCCAGCAAAGGTGCACAAAAGGTGCGACCTTGGCAGTGTGCAGGACCTGACTGGCCGGAGGCTGCGGCCCACCCCGCCTGTCATAAACCGTCCCAGCTCCTCCTCCTCCTGTTCAAATTCGGCCCAGCCATGGACAAAACGGCTTCGATGAGCCGAATGGTGGGGTTTTTTTTTTTTGAAGGAGGAGGCACTGGAATGGCCCAGTCACCCAGGCACGGTGTCGCGTGGAGGCCCAGGCCCTGAGAAGGGGCAGGAGGGTCCCTTTTATGAGCCTCTGCCCCTACACATCCGCCCACTCAGCTGCACCTCTGCCTTCCCCCGAGGACGGGGCTTCGAAAGAGAAGAGATAGGCATTGTCACCTGGACTAAACTGTTAAAAAAAAAAAAAAACTTGGCGGTGTTCCATCTCGAGGCCTTTTCCAGGTCTCAGGAGGGCCAGGGAGCTGAGGTTCCCGGCAGGGCCGGTGGGCGGGGGCCTGAGCTCCATCCTGCCCTCAGCGCAGACGCCCCCTTTGCTCCGAGGGGGCCCGGCTGGCCCAGCCCCTTCCCGGGCTCCACGGATGCCACGAGGTGGGTGGGCAGGGCTGATCCTCGCCCATTTCACGGGCCCCTCGCCCTCCTCTTCCCACCAGCTGTGCCCCTGCCCTGTCTCGGGGCGGGGGACTCTCATCCACCCGCGGACCCTACAGAAAGGGAGACGGGTTTCGCCCACCCAGGCCCATCCTCGTGGCCTTAGCCTCCTGCTGAACGCCCCTGGCCTGCCCCACAATCCATTCTGGGGCTGCCCATGACCTTGCCAAGCCCAGGACGGCACGGCCCTGCCCGCTGTCCCGCCCCCATCCCCCCAGGGCCACCCGATGGAGCCGGCCACCCTCCAGCCCCCACTGGACGGCGTCCCTGCAGGCCCGGGGTTTCCTCAGAGGCCCGGACGGTGTCTGTGTGTGTCACCCATGTGGCCCTGTGAGCACTGTCACCCCCGCCGGGCGGCTGGCTCAGGGCGGATTCGCACGCAGACCTAGCATGGACGTCCAGCTGCCGCGGGCCAAGGACGTGCTCTCCAAGGGCCCTTTGGTGACCCCAGTCTGTTCCCGTTTGCTGTGGTCACCAGGGCTGTCCTGGCCACCGCAGGGCCAGCTCAGATCACGCGTGGCCCTTAGAGCAGCCTTAGTACTAAGGGAGACCAAGGTAGAGACTGCACGCCCGAGGATTCACTTGAGCGACAAGCTCACCCTGGCAACCTAGCTGGGATCCCTCCTCCCTGGTATTCCAGAAACGTCCACCGCCAGGCGTGGCTGGAAGCAGGAGCACAGAGGTGAGAGGTCATGGTGGTGAACTGACTGGTCCGGAGCCTGGGCTTTTCCTTCAGAGCACCGGCCATGGGTGGCGGGGGCAGCGGGGACCAGCAGCCCCTCCGGGGGCACCCTGGCCCTGCCCAGGGGACGAGGCCGGCCGCCAGGCCTTTCCTCTCGTCTCTCCCCTCCCGGGCGTCCCTTCTTCAGCCAAGCGGTTTTGATTTTGCAGGAAGCGGAGCAGGGGGCTAATCTGAGTTTAATTTTCGAAGCCAGGCCTTTGATTTAAAGCTTATTCATTTAAGTAATTAATGCCTCGCAGTCCAGGCTCAGGATGCATCTCGGCTTCGCTCGCCCCTTTCCGTGCGCCCAGACACGGACCCCACAGCTCTTGGGGCTTCCTAACCATTAATTTATACCAACCGGGACATTCCACGGGCCCGGTGGCCACCAGACAGGGCTCTGCCCGCTCTCCACCACCCTCCACCTCCGAGGATTCACGGATTCATCCCTAGGTCCCAGACACAAGCGCCTCCCACTCGGGTGGGATTCTGCTCACGGCAGCTCGTCCCCTCCCCAGGCAGGGCCCGCAGAGGGCGTGGGTGCAGAATGTTCTGGGCTTCGAGTTGCTTTCAAATCCAAATCTCATTCCATCAACACATGTTTCTTCAGCGCCCACGGCCTGCCAAGGACTCGGCGGATCGCGGAGGGGGCCGTGCTGTGCCGAAGGGGAAGGCACAGCCCGCGCGTCTGCGGGCGCGCGCGGCGTCCGAGCCCCGGGGGCCAGAGCATCTCAGGCCCCCGCCAGCTCCAGGCAAAGGTGGCCAGCGGGCTGGGACACGGGATGCACAGGAGAAAGGGCGGTGACACAGGAAGCGGGGAGCAGGGTGTGGAGGGCGCACGTGCCACACCCAGGGCTAAGGCCACCGGGCGTCCATGGAGAGAGCGTCCGGAGGGCTTGTTGCCTAGGATGAATTCTCTGCGAGAGGATAAACGTTTTTCTTTCTTTTCTTCCTTTCTTTTTTTTTCCCCACAAGGCCCAGGATGACGCTGCCCCCGATGTCACCTCCAGGCCGCCGGCGGCCGCCTCGCCTCGTCTTGAAGCGCCCACCCTGGCCTCCTGTCTCCCATGCGCCATGGAGCCCCACCCCCCCGGTTTCGGTCGGCACACGGAGCGGGGTGACAGCACTGGTGGCTCGGATTCCATAGATGGGGAAACTGAGCGCTGGATTCAGGGCCGACGCTGGACAGATGCGGGCCGTGCAGGACCCTGAGATGATACACACGCGTGCACACCACACATGCAGACATGCGCGCACGCGTGCCACACACGCAGACCCACAGCACAGACACGCGTGCGCACCACTCACGCAGATGTGCGCATGCGTGTGCGCGCGCGCGTGCGCCGGCCAGCGAAATCGCGTGCACACCATGCGCGCCAACGCGCGCACAGGCACACCTGCGCAAACGAGAGAGGAACGTCACCGGGCACACACACACACGCGTGCGTGCACAGGTACACACACCTTATTCATTCACACGAAGTTGCAATGCACGTGCGCACAGACGCCCACACACCCGGCCCATGGACGGGCACACGGGTACACCTGCCAACATGCACACGCGGGCACAGGCCGACGGGAACACAGACCAAACCACACATGCAAGCGCGCACGCGTACGTACGCACACCGCCACCCACGGGTGCACACATGGACGGGTGCGCGAGAGCTACACCACGCCTGCCTACGGAGAAGCACACGGACCTGTGCACGTGATGCACACACCCACGTGCTCATACACGCATACGCGCGTGTGGAAAGTGTCCCCTGCTCTCCGCACTCTTGAGCCTAAGAAGCTCAGCTAACCTGCAGAAGACCCCGGGGGTCGGCATTCTTAGGTTGCAGATAAACAAAAAAAGCACAAACCGCACAAACCAGCGCCATCTAATGGTGACAGCGGGACCTGGTGGGAGGCGACTGGCCTCTCTCTGGGGACACTTTTGCCTAGAGCCACCAACTGTCACCCTCCTCAGTCCAGCTGGCTGAGATCCTGGGGCAGGCGCTCAGCACCCTTTTATTCGGGAGTGGTCGGGTGCTGTGGTCTGGAGCTGGGGGTCACCTGGGCACTGAGTCCAGCGCTGGGAGTGTTAGGAAGCCTCCTCACTCCCTGGACTTGACTGGTCTCATCTGTGAAATGGGACCGTTATGCCGATGCTCACCTGTGTCCAGAGCTGCCCCCTCCGTGAGACTTGAGGCCAGGGCTACCTGGGGTCACCACCTGGATGTTTCGCGACTAGCTAGGGCTTAGCCCGGGGCTCCCTTGCTCCCCCACAGACCACCTAGGAGCTCATGAGGGGTGCAGGATGTGGGGCCCCACCCAGACCTCTGAGCACAGGGGGCTGGGGCAGCACCCCTGGACACCATGCAGCACCCCTCGGCTCATCCGGGTATCCCCTGACCCCGTGACGCCCTGAGCTCTGAGGCGGGGGCTCCGTTCCCCATCCCTGTCCCCAGCCCCCAGCCTGCAGCAGTGAGAGCTCAACACTACTCAGTGAAACAGATGACTGAGAAGCCTGATGGTGCATGACGAGGCACGGCGTCTCCCCGCCTGCCCGTTCACGCGCTCACCGGGCAGAGAGGAGGAAGGCCCCCGCTCCGTGACCACTGCCCAGGTGATACCTAGGTCTGTCACTCACCGGACGGGTAACGGCCTCCGTGCCTCGGCGTCCCCATCATGAGAATGACAAGGGAACTTCCGGAGTTGTTGGAAGGATCAGACAATGTTTACATCGTGCGAGGTGCTCAGCCCCGTGCGTGGTGGGCGTGCAGAAGGCGCTCGGCCAAAGCTCGTGGTGCGTGGAGGTGGCGCGGGCCCCACGCCGGGGCTTACGCCCCCCACGACCCCCAGCTCTAAGCACATCTGACTCTGGGCTTCGCCTGCAGAGGGTGGGGAGGGGCCTCGCGGAGAGGACAAAGGAGGTGGCTGGGACTTCTGCAGCCCCACTGTGGACCTGGCGGCCGGCTTTTCTCATTTCCATAATTCGCTCCACATCAATTAATCTTTCACTGTCGAGCGAGCTGAGTGGCTGAGCCCCGCGGCGACCGAACCCCGCCCTGCGGGACGCGACGTGCTCGGGCTCCGAGGGGCTTTCTCTCGTCTGGCGCGGTACTCATTTCCCCTGAGTCCCCCTGGAAAGAGGTTGCAGAACAAGACGGGAAGTTTGGCAGGAATGTGACATCTGGAACAGCCTTCCTGCAGAGAGCTTGGGCTGTGACGTTTGCTAATTGCCAGCCGAGCGCTAAGGGGACCGTTGAGACGCCTGGAAGAAAGTGTCCGTCCGCCGGTCACACTCTCATGTCAGAGGACCGCAGTGCGCTCGGCCGCCGGGCCTCACCTTCCGGGGTGTGAGACGCGCCGGGCGAACTGGCAGGCCTGTGCTCGAGGGCCATCTGTGCGGGAGACCCGCCGGGTGGCTGCGGACAACACCCTTCTCTGCCCGAGCATCTGTGAGCTGAGGGCCTCGACCTCCCTGTCCCCTGATGTTTGGCTGAAGTTTCTCCCTTGTCGAAGGAAATGCAGAGCCAATTTCATGGGCCTCAGAGCCCTGCATCCAACCTCCCCACAAGGGCCCCCAAAGGGGCCTGCCCGCTGTGGCCGGGCCCTGCGGTCGGCCTGCCAGGGGCTCGCTGGACACAGAGCCAACGCAGAACCTTCACACCGAAGCGTTGGGATCAGCCGCAAACTTGGCCTTTGAAAGCACGGAACGGGTCAGGGCTCAGTGCGGAGAAGCGGGGTCAGTGCCAGCGGCCGCGCCCTTCCACGGGGAGCTCTCGGACGGGCCAGGGGTGCGCTGTCTGGGGGTTACTGTGGCCCCCCTCGCCCTCCATCAGCCTCCAGCCCCAAGGAAACTGCCGTGCAATAGAGATGGGGGCTCAGGGGGCTCACTACGCAAGACCCATCCTCCTGCCCTTGCCTGCCCCCCCCCCCGCCCAGATCTCGCCCTGGGATCCCCCGTGAAGAGATTCCAGGGCCCCTCCCCTATTTGGGAATCAGGAGGAACAGTTAGGGGTCAAACGGCCTGGCCTCCCTCCCAGCTCCGCCTGTGAAAATGCAAAGTGCCAGGACGTGGTGGGGGCGGGGGGCACGGCTTCAAGCTCCCAGCAACTTCCAGGTCCGGGGCACCGCACTTCTGCAGAGCGCGTCTCCCCAGCCCGGTGGCCTCAGCCCTGCCCCCTCGTCCCCGCCAGCAGCTCATCTCTCTCTGCGACAATTTCCCGGATTCGGTCCCCTTGCGCCCAGACTGCGGTCCCTAAGCCCTCCCCCAAACAGAACGTCCCTTGGGCGAGTTGGATGCACCGCAGATCTGGGGGCGAGCTCAGGCGGGGTGACCCCGGCCCCGGTGCTCAGCTCCACTCTCACCCGGGCAGGCACCGGCCAGGCCTGGCCTGGCTCCGAGGGGCCTGGGAAGCCGCCCCCCCGACTCCCACACCTGTGTTGTCCCCACCTCCCCAGCCCTGGCAGCCCCCCCTCCAGCCGGCCGGCGTCCCCAGGAGGGCGCGCGCCTAATTGCCCAGGACAAGCGGTTCCAGCTCATTACGCAGACTAATGAGAGGGAGGACCCCACAGGGCAGAGGGCTTTGTGTCCCCCTCATTTCCTGAGGACTGCGTGCGCATTCGCGAGAGGACGACCTCGCCGATACCAGCCGCAGCGAGCCCCTACTGCGCGCCGGGCTCGGGCTCTGTGCGGGCACTGCATCCCCCGGAACCCGCGGGCATCTTCTCAGCCGCCGAGGAAGCAAATGTCGTCACCCGCGTTCGGCACAGACGCAGGCCCTGAGGGCTTCGCGTCCTCCCGAGGTCGTTGAGGACGGCCCCACTGAAACGGTGACCGGTGCACTTCCTGGTGGTCGAAACCCCGACGGCGAAGGCCAGAGTGCTTCTCCCCCGGGTACCCTGCAGTCCCGCAGCCCCGCCTGGGCCCGGGGTGCGGAGGGGCCCGCCTGTCGGATAGAGCCACCGATGAGATGCCGGGAGCAGCCGCGTGAGAGCGGCTTCGTGTCGGCCCTGCCTTGTACGGTGGTCGACCTCCGGCCCGCGGGCGTCGCTGTCCTGCCGCAGGCCCCGCTCCCGGCAGGCAGGCACGGGAGCCACTCCGGCCTGCGAGGGCGAAGCCTCCCGCCGGGGTCAACGCCGCGATGCGGGTCACGGAGTCCCTGCCCGGCAGGTCACTGCCCGCCTTTATCTCGGGCACGCCGTGCTTTGGGCAACCAACCCAGATCTGCGGCCATAAACGGTGGCCTTTGGGCATCCGGAATTGCTGTCTCATGGGTCCCGAGCGCTGACCTGGTTTGTTTGTTTTCTGGGAGTATCGTCAACTCACGCCGCTGCCCCGGGGTCACTGACCGCCTCTCTGACCCTCTGTTGGACTAGAACGGAAACAGAAAGTAACGCCACGTCACGCGAACACTAGGTAACTTTTGGACAGTGCTTCGGCCACCGAGGTCAAGCTTTTGCCACAGCTGGCAAGTGGCACTCGGCCCTCCAGGGTGTGGCTGCGAGAGCTGACCGGGGCCTGGCCAGGGGCAGCGTCAAGGCTCGCACCCCGGGACCCACCGACGAGGACGGGGACGCTGCCGGCACAGTTGCCGTCCCCGGCGGTGCCGGCCCTGGGCCTGGGGACCCAACAGGACCCCCGCGGAAGTTCCAGGCGTGACCGCTTGCCGTTTCATGCGAGATGCGGCGTGACCCCACACCCCCGTTCTGGAGACGACCCCCGGCTCCCTCCTGGTCCTTGGCTTGGATGTGGAGCCCACGACTCGCTCCCTCCGGCTTCGGCTTTGCATTTATGAAGGGGGGCTCACGGGGAGCCCACCCACACACTGTTCCCAGGATAGGTGCCCGCGAGGAGGGGGTCATGACCGGTACTGTTGTCATCATTAGTCCCAGGGACACGGGTGTCCATCGGGGGCCTGGCAGGGGCGGACAGCCCACTCTGAGGAGAAGGATGATAAAACACCTGGTTACTGTCCCCGCCAGGAGGGGCCGTCATGGAACCCAGCGAGAGGGGGCTGTGGACTGGTACCAACAGGAGCTGTGTCCCCAGGACCCGGCAGGAAGGCCACCAGCCCCTCTCTCCTTCTACTGACTAAACCCGGCTGGAACCCAGGGGCCGGGAAGCCAGTGACGAGTCAGCCTCCTGGAACGGAGCTGGCTGGAACCCACGTGGGAGAGGCAGCAGGGACGCGCTGGCACAGGGACCCTCCTGCGCCTGGGGCCTGCCCCTCTGGGTACCCCAGCCTCTGCAGCCGAGGAGGACGCTGGGCCTGCATCTGGGGAGGTCCCAGGGCTGGGCCTCTCCTCCCACAGGCAGGGCAGGCTCCCTGCCCCAGGCATGTGTAGATGGGCTGGGACATCGGCCTTGGGAGGGAGGCCAGGACTCCGGTGCAGGTCGATAGCCTCTCCTTGACCTTCTGGAGCAGGGCTCTGCGTGCGGTGAGTCAGCGCCTCCGGGAGCAGGAATGTGACAGTCAGCAAGTGGCAGGAGCTGCAACAGCCGGGCAGCCTCTGGGCCAGCCCCCGAAGAAGACAGCTCGGAGCAGAGTGGTGCACCCCGTCTTCCGGGGGCTAGAGGGCTGACCGCCTCTCGGCCGGACGCCCCTCCTCAGAGCCGGACAGCAGCTGGAGGTCAGATTCTCAGCTGTCCCCGCTGTCACCTCCAGTGGGAGGAGCTGCCCAGGAACTGTTTTTGCAGGACGGGGATCTGTCCTTGCTCGTTGTGCTGGTGGCCAGGGGTGCTCGGGCCCTCAGCGGGGCGCAGACCGCATTTTTTGAAAATTGCAGAGCAATTCTCTCAAGGTGGCAAACTCATTTCACAGATGCACGGATCAGCCTTAGAGCTGGATCTTGTGACAACCACCCCAACCGGGGGCTTTGGGCCTGGTTCAGGTCCCACTCCCGCGGGCCCTGGTCCTCCCCTTTCCAAGATCGTGGGTCTTTTTGAGAATCCGATGAAAGCTACAAAACCTCTGCTCAACATAGGGAGGCAGGCTTGTGTTTTGTGTATAATGTCAAGGGTCGCAGACCCCAGGTTCTCGGTTTGCCCCCCTGGGTGAGGGAGGGGGCCCACAGGGGCCTCATAGGGTCTGTCCATCAGAGCGAGACGCTCGATGGCTTCCTCTACCCTTGTACCTCCCCGCCGCCCAACAAGGCTCGCTTACTGTGATGGCTCATTTCGCGTGTCAGCTGAGCCAGGCTCCTGTGCCTGATCGTGCGGTCCAGGTGTTGCCGCGCAGGTGTTCTGAAGGTGAGGTTGACAGCTGCAACCTGCTGCCTCTAAGTAAAGGAGATGAACGAACCTGCCTCGCCCTGCGAGCTGGCGGTCTCGGGAGCGCGGCGTGAGGTTTGCCAGAGAAGCAGGAAGTCGCCTCCGGACCCCGCCTGGGTCTCCAGCCGGCCGGCTTGCCTCGCAGATGCCGGAAGCGCCAGCCCCCACGTGGCACGAGCCGGCGTCTTAAAATGAACCTTGCTCTGCGTCAGTGCCAGACGGGAAGCTCTGCTGGCGAATAACACAGACCCGGTCCCTGCCCCGCGAAGTGTGCCATCCGAAGGTGGGGTCTAGCGAACGTCTTGCTGTCGGCGTCCCTGTACCTGCCCAGATCACAATGATGCGTATCCTGTTTGTTTGTCTGTCTGTTTGGGCGGAAGATTGCATAAACGTGAAGTACATCGAGTTCGTTGGTAGCACGGAGCCAGTCTTGTGGATCCGTCTGTTCCGATGCTCGTTTAGCCAGTTTGGCTTCGGCGCAGTTCGCGTAAGCGTGGTATATCGTTTTCCATTCGTTTACGTTTACGCGATCGATGCCCTTACGTTTACGGTGAGTTTCTCTACGCAGCATACAGCTGTGTTCGCGTTCATCACCAAGGTCTCCAGACCATTTACATTTCCTGTGCTCCCGACAGGGTGAGGCCGACACCTGCCATCTTGCTACTGTTTTCGGCTGGTCCCATCTGTTCTCTATTTCCTTTCTCCTCTTTTCTGCTACATATATATTTTATTAATTGAGTATTCTATCTACTTTGTTGCCTCGTTAGCTATAACTCCTTGTTTTGTTATTTTAGTGGTTGGTTTGTATCTCATTGTATATACCTTAAACTTGTCACGATCTACTTGCAAGAGATATTATATGACCTCATTAGTACGACAATCTTCTAATAGCATATTTCTGTTTTAATTCTCCCCTTTCTGCTCCTGTTTTCATATACCCGATAATACGTATGTTGTAACCCCACATTACATTATTACTTTTCTTGCTTATATAATTATCTTTTAAAGGCATTTCAATACTAAGAAGCAAGTCATACATTTCTCACATAGTTATTATTTCCGATGCTCATCATTCCTTCAGGTAGGTTCAGAAATCTATCAGGCATCATTTCCTTTCTGCCCAAAGAACTTTCTTTAACGTTTATTGGAGGGTGGGTCTGCTGGCAATGAATTCTATCAGCTTTTACGTATCTGAGAAAGTCTTTATTTCACCTTGATTTTTGAAAAATACTTTTGTTTGGCAGAGAACTCCAGGGTGACAGATTTTTTTTCTTTCTTTGCTTTAAAGGTGCTGCTGCGCTACCTTCTCACTCAAATTATTTCTGAGCGGAAATCTGTCATTTATGTCTTTGGCTCTCTGTGCATATCTTTTTTTCTCTGTCAAGTTTAAAATAGTCTCTTTATCACTAGTTTTGAGAATTTTGTTATGACGTGCTTTGGTATAGGTCTCTTTATGTCTCTTATGCTTGGGTTCATCAAGCTTCTTGGATCTGTAGGTTTATATATTTTTTTAAATCAATTTAGGAAAACTTTTGGTCCTCACTTTTTTGAAATTTTTCCCATTACTCCCCTTCTTTCCTTGTTTCTGGGGACTCCAGATGTTTGTCGTATATGTGCACATATGTCATCCCATGGCTCCCTGATTCCTGGTTCTCTTTTTCTCCTCCGATTCACTTTTGTTTTTGATAGTGTCTGTGGTTATGTCTTCAAGTTCACTAATCTTTCCTTCTGCAGTGTCTAATCTGTTAATTCCATCCAAGTGCATGACTCATCTCAGACACTGTCATTTTCATCTCTGGACGTCTGACTCGGGTGTTTGGGGGAGGCCGCCTCCAGAACAGCCCTCGACGATCCCGCCTCTGGGTGCTCACACCCTGCGTAAGTCCTTCCCTCTGCCTAGTGTCTTCTTCTAGTGAATAAAACACAGCAAAGTGGGAGCAGTCACTTTCGAGACTGGGTTTCGAACAGACGGTAACTTTCGTCCTGTTTGCCCTTTCTCGCACTCTCTCTCCTGGGGAAAACATACTGCGAGCCACATTGTGAGCCGCTCCATGGGGGCACCTTCGGCAAGAAGCCAAGGAGCTGATGATGTATGTCTTGGTCCAATGGCCACCGAGGACCTGAGGGCTGCCAACAGCTACGTGGGGGCGCTCGGAACCCACCTTCCCCAGGCAGCCCTGCGATGGCCGCAACCCCAGCTGACACCCTGACTCTCCGACTGCAGCCCGGTCAGTGACCCCGAGTCAGACGCCCCCACTAAGCCGTGTCCAGATTCTTGCCCCATAAAACCCGTAACAGCAAATGTGTGAGCTGCTAAAGCGTGGGCTAACTTGTTACACGGCAATCGACAGCCAACACGGTCATTTCTCTGTCGTCTGGGTCTCTACGTGACACGTTTAATCTTCCCTAGAGCTTTTCAAACGTGTGAGACACAGTCACAGAAACTACGTCCACGAGCTTATCTGCCGACTCCGACCTCTGGGACCGTTCTGGGCCAGTTGCACTTTGTCAGGTTCCTCTCATCACAAGTCACGCTGTCCTTCTTTGCACGGCCGGCAAGTAGGGGTCGGATACCTGGCATTGTGGCTTCTACGTTGCAAGATGCTGGATATTTTTTTTTATTTCTATAAACATTCTTTGAGTTCGGGGTCCAGTTAAGCCGCTTGTGTTTAGTTATGTTTGATCGTTTTGGGGTCTCGCTCTCAATATTTTTAGACGGGACCAAAGCAATGTTTTTCATCTAGGGCTAATTCGACTCACTGAGGAACCCAGGTCTTTCTAAACACTCAGCCCCAGACCTTCTAAATTATGAGGTTTCCCAGTCTGGGGGGGAAAAGGGCACCGTTTCTCACACATCCTTTCGGGTGGTTCTTTCCTTGGCCCTGGGGGATTTCTTCACACACGCGGCAGTGAGTTCTTGGCGAAATACTCACCGGAGGCCCTCTGCGGATCCCTTCTCCTAGAACTCTGAGCTTCGTCCCTGCTGGGGAGACCCTGCCCTCCACCGAGTCCGGGCAGCTCCCAAGGCTGTAGGCCAGGGAAGTTACGGGGCTCACCGTCTCTACGAATCACTGTTCTCTGTCGCCTGATGGTCAGTGTCTAGAGAACCATGGTCTCTACGTTTTGTCTGGTTCCAGCAGGAGCGTAACTCCGCCTCCTCCTACTCCACCTTAGCCACCAGCAGGAGGCGCCCAGGGTATTTTTAATGGATGCGGATGAGATTTCGTCATAGGTTTCATTGAGTTCATCACTTTTAATTGAGTGCTATTTCTTAAAATAAACTCTTTGTTTTGGAACAATGTTAAGAGTTGCTGAAAAGTGGCCAAGATGGTACGGAGAGTTCCCAGAGGCCCTTCACTCAGTTCACGCCAGATGCCAACACCTTGCGTAACCCCGAAAACATTCACGACGCTGAGAGATCAGCGCAGTGCAGCGTGAAAGCTCCGCGCCGGGTCTGTCTGCGAGCACCGATTTTAAGGTCCCCCCTGTCCCGGGGCGCACCTGCCAGGCGTCACCTGTTCACTGCTGCCACCTTGCCCTGGTTTCAGACCTGCCACCTCAGACACGCTCTCGCCTCCTCACCAGGGACAAGCCCGGGGAGGGGGCTGAGAGCCACTTTCCACTGCTTTTTCTGAAAGGTGTTATTGACCCCGTTAGGCCAGGACAGCCTGGACCCGTGGGGTCCACGAGGGTGGCCTCTCGTCCACCTGTGGCTGCGGAGCACGAACTGTGGCGAGTCCGCCCTGGGATGTGGAGTGAGTGTTTACATACCCCGCATCTTAGGGACGTAGCGTGAAAGTGAGAATGCAAACTACCTCGTCAATAATGCTTTAATGTTGATTATATGTCGAAATCTTAACACGGTGCACATTTTGGATTAAGTAGACTATATCATTAAAATTAACTTCACTCTTTTTATTTTACTTTTTTCTTTAAATGCAGCTAATAGAAATTTCATTATTGCCTGTGGCTCCCACTTAATTTCGATTGGACAGCAAACCAATTATTCAGATACGATCTGGGAAAGGAGAGGAGAGGCATGCTATGCCATCCTGCCCAGGTCCCGGCCACCAACACACCCCCTACGTCCCCTGGCCAGGTGGCAATAACCACGAGAACGCCAAGGTGGCCGTGCGGAGCCGGATCAGAGTTGGGCCAGCTTCCCAAGGAGGCTGTAAGAGGAGAGAGTGAGCCCCTGGCCGGCTCTTAGGGCTCAGTGTCCTGCAGGGCAAGCCCCTGGCCAGTGCTGGGGTGCCCGGAAGCCCCTGCTGAGTCACAGAGGGGAGACATTCCTGGGCCAAACTACAAGGAAATTCCTTCCCTTGGCTGGCTTCCCAGTGGATGATCTGGCTAATAAATAACCTGCCGGTCCCATCCCCAGGGAGCTGGGACCTGGGTCACCACACGTGCTGGGATCTGGGCCACCTCTGTTGACAGAGAAAGAGAGTGGGGAGTTATTACAATATATTTTAAATACTGACTACTTCAGAAAAAGAACCAAATAAAAAGTAGCATGTGTAGCCCTAGCCGGAATTAACCACTTTTAACCTCTTAGCTTACTTATAGTCTTTTAAAAAAATGCATTTTCTTTCTTTTTAAAAAAAGATTTTAATTAAAATACAGCCAACACACAATATGATATTAGTTTCAAGTGTACGTCACAGTCATTCAACATTTTTGTACCTGAAGAAGTGATCACCGTGATAAGTCCACCGTGATGAGGCAGCGTACGAAAATGTATTACCTTTCCATAAATCATAAA
Organism: Rousettus aegyptiacus; assembly: GCF_014176215.1. Lineage (NCBI taxonomy): Eukaryota > Metazoa > Chordata > Mammalia > Chiroptera > Pteropodidae > Rousettus > Rousettus aegyptiacus. Next base: position 119,139,282 of record NW_023416308.1, read on the forward strand.
ATGACAGCCGTCCACCTCCAAGGGGCCCCTGGGGAAAGCCGGGCCTCCTGCCCTGCTGTGCCCTCAGCTGCCTCTAGGGGAGCCTTTGAGAACCGTGCCCAGGTGACCTCAAGGGGCCTCTGTGAACCAGGTAAGCGGGTGGGCAGCCCCCTTTCTTTCCTTTAGAGGAGCCCACGGGTGGGGCTGGTGGTGGGGACGTGCGGGTCAGTGCCCGAGCAGGTCTCAAACGCGCGGGGCCTGGGGGCAATCCCAGGTGCGCCTCATACTGCCCGGGGTCCTTGGGTGAGCCTCGTTTCCTCTCTGGTCTAATCTCCTCTCTTCAAAACGAGGGCAGTTGCCTCCCGCCTCACGGGATGTTGGGAGAAGGACTCAGCCTCTGCCCTGCGTGCCAGGGGCCCAGGCCGTGGCCGCCGTAGCTGCCCTGGGGTCGTGGCCGACGTCCTGTCGGCCTCGGACAGACTCGTCACACGAGGGCCCAGTGGGATGCTGCCTCCCTGATCGGCTCAGTTTCTCTTACCTGGTCCATTTCTCCTTTGGAAAAAAAATATAAAGGGAAAGAAATGGTAGGGGCAGAGCCACTCACAGGGAGTTCAAGGGCACCCCGGGGTGCTGCTAACCACAGATGTCACCTCACCCGCACTTAATCAAACCACTAGGGATGAAATCAGCTGCATAATGGGAGCTTCGAGGTTCCAAGGCACACTAGTTTGAGAACCATCTCCCAGGCTGTGAGACATGGCAACTGTGGGTGGTGAACCGGGCTCAGGCAGGACTGTGACCCTTACCCTGGAAGGCACTGACCCACAGTCGTCTCAGCCCAAGGTCGAGGTCCTGCGAGTCAGCCATGCCAGGCACCGCCCTCGGCTACCCCCACACCCCTGACCTCTGTGGGCGTCCCTCGCCCCAGCTTCCGTCCGAGGTCCGCCTGATCAGGATCCAGGAGTGCCGCCCCTCCCTGTCCCCCGATTTTCCCACAGGGGACCTCCCGACCCCACGCCGTCCCTGTGGGTGTTACGCTGGCTCCTCCACGTCCCCCACCTGAGCGTGTGTGCTGCACCCAGGCTTGGGGCGGGCCAGGGGTGTGTTCCTGACCTCAGGGTCAGTGAGGTGCCCTCTCCTGGGGGGCTTTTGTGGAAACGTAGGGGGACTCACTCTCTTTCCCCAGCACTTGGGGGTGGGAGAGGCCAGCCTCGAGTTGCTGGAAGCGTCACACGGGGTGACGGGGGCGGGGGAGACTGCCCCAGAGGGACGCAGAGAGGCTCGTGTGAGCCGCAGGACCCAGACGTCCTGAACGCCACTTCCAGGAATTTCTTCACTTGCAGCCAAGACCAAAAACCAAACAAAACCCCCAAAACACGACCCCTACCGGGGTCTGAGCCCTCTGCCTGGAGGAGTCACCACGAATGTCACCGTCACCGCTTCCAAGTGGCCTGGCCCCCAGCCCAGCCCCCATCCGGAGCCCTCCTGCTGTTGGCCTCGCCATGCCCCTCGTCCCCGGGGAGCGGCCAGCCCAGAAAGCTCCCCTCTGTCCTCCTATCTTTCACAAGCCCAGCCCGGCATCAGCCCCACCCCGGGCCTGGTGCTAGGCCGAACTTAGGGGCCAGAATTTAGGGGCCAGACGCTATTGTCAGCTTATCTGGCCTGAAGGGCCGCCTTATCTCCAGCCAGCTCCCACTGCCAGTCACTGGTTTATGCTTTTACGAGCGCAGTTGGCTTCTTCCGGGGGGGGGGGGGAGGGGGCGGGGGGGGTGAGACCCAGGCGCCTGGTGCCGAGGGCGGCCAGGATTCTTCCTCGTAAAGCCTGGGCCCCGTGCCAGCCCTGGCTCAGCATCCGGGTGGGCTCTGAAGGGGGCCTGGGTGGCGGGGCAGAGGCCACGAAGGGCAAGGACAACCCGGAGTCACCAGCCCTGACGTGGGAGCAGAGCAGGGGGAGGTGACAGAAGGAGAAGCTTCTGAGAGGGAGACGGGGTCCCTCCTGCCGCTTCTCACGTCCCCTCTGACCTGCTGCCCCTCACGGCACACCAGCCTGGCCTCCCTCGTCCTGGGCCTGGGGCCGCCACGGGCCTCCCAGCCCCGATTCCTCACCTGTACGGGGAGCGTAGAGCCCCCGCTAGCCGGGGGCTATGGGGAACCACAGGCGTCGGCCGCGTCCAGGCTCCTGTAAACCCGCCAGAGTGGCCTCACCCAAGTGGTGTCCTCCGTAGGAGGTCTTAGGAGCCTGGCCCCTCATCCTCCCCCTGCCCCTACCACCCTCCCCCGCCGGCGGATGCTCAGGGCCAGGCTGCACCAGGGGCGCGGGGAGGGATTCTGGGAGGTTCTGACTCCATTCCCTGGATTCCTGCCTTCACGCGCACTGTGGCATCGGGGATGCCGGGGTACGGCGGAGATGGGGACAGACAGACATGGCCCCCGCGGCCCAGCGGGGTGAACGGACGGACGCACGCACGAGGACCGGGCAGGATGCACGGCCTGCTGTGTGGTGGTGAGAGCCAAACAGGAAACTTCTGGAAGGGAGGGGCAGGCACGTCTGGGGCGCACAGGAAGCCTCGTTTTCTATTGTGTGGACGAGGAAGGCCTCATCGGGCAAGTGACGTCTGAGGCAAGTCCCAGAGGAGATGAGGAAGAGGGGGATGGAGATCCCAGGAAGGGGGCCCCGACAGAGGTCGTGGCCTGTGCCAAGGCTAGAGCCTGGTGTGTGCAGAGAATGGCCGGAGGGCTGGAGGCCAGTGGCCGGGGAGAAGGGTGGGACCAGGGAGGCCAAGGGCCAGCTATGGACTGGGCTTTGACCCCTGCTGGGATGGGACCTGGGGCATTTTGAGGCTTTTTGAAAGACTCACTGGCTGCTGAGGGCCCCGTAGACTGGAGACCAGGCAGCGGGCATCTGCGTCGTCCAGGCGGGGATGGGACTGGCGGGAGCAGAGGAGGCGGCGGGAGGGGAGCGCGCTGGTTGCCATGGAGCTGGGAGCAGGTTTGCGGGGAGGACCGGAAGTCGAGCGCGGTACCGAGGCCTTCACTGGGGACCTCAGCACCGTCCTATGCACGTCACGTGCCCTGGACCCATAGGGTCCTTCCTCCCAAGGAGGTGCAAGGATCTCACTTTCAGGATGGGGAAACTGAGGCACAGAGCAGCTACAGAGCCTGTGCCCTTAATCACAAGGCCACCGGGCGCAGCGCAGTGATTGGTGTGGCGCCTCCCGTGCTCAGCCAGGGCTACCAGTCCACACAGAACCCCCCATTTCCCCGCGCGGACAACCAGCTCCCCCCCCAGGGTGACTGTGTGCGTCGGGCCCTGGAAACGCCCCGTACGGGGTCCCACCGCGGCCACAGGCGAGAGTTCATGACGGTGGCCACCGGCCTGGAACACTCACGCGGACTCTGACTTCCAAGTTCATGAAACAGTATTTTCCTTTCGATTTTCTCACGCATTTAAAAATGTGAAGCCCGTTCTCACACGTGGGCTGGACGAAACCCGGCCGCGGTGGGTCTCAGCCGAAGGCCAGTCTGCCAGCCCCGACGGAGGTCACCGCGCAAGCTGGGACGCCGTGTGGCGGGAAGAGGCTGGTGTTCATCCACGGCGCCAGCGGGGCTCCAGCCGCACATTCTGCAGGCCCCGAGGCCGGGCCGGGGGCGCCGCCCCTTTGGCCGCCCTTCGCCTGGCCCCTCATCGCTCCGCACCTGGCAGCGACCTCCCATGGCCGTCGGTTCCCTTCGAAACGTTTTCGATCACTTACCGCGCCCCAGGCACGACACTGCGTGTCTCGCAGGCGTTTGTTCATTTCATCTTCGTCCCTCTCTGTGGCTTGCACGTGTGGCCCACGGGTGGTGGACAGGTCGCGTCTGCAAGGGACAGGAGGAATGAGAAGAAGAAAACATGAGATCTGAAAGTATTTTAAAAAGCATTTTTCAAAATACACATGACACACGTAGAGACACGAACGTCCCGGAACGGAGTTTATCGTGCAGCCTTATTTTCACCTAGGATGCGCAGGAGGGTCGTAGTGGGTGTGTCCTTCCCGTTTCCAGAAGTCACAGCCACACGCCACTCGCGATGGGGACACATTCTGAGAAACGCGGCGTTAGACAGTCTCATCGCTGCGTGAACAGCACGAAGTGCACACACGCAGAGTGCACACACACACACGGGGCACACACGCAAAGTGCACGCACACACACACGGGGCACACACGCAGAGTGCACACACACACGGGCACACGCGCAGAGTGCACACACACACGGGGCACACACGCAGAGTGCACACACACACACACACACGGGGCACACGTGCAGAGTGCACACACACACACGGGGCACACGCGCAGAGTGCACACACACACACACGGGGCACACGCGCAGAGTGCACACACACACACACACACGGGGCACACGTGCAGAGTGCACACACACGCAGAGCGTGACGAGGCCAGCGGGACCATCCGTCTGTCCGGTCCCCACACCCGCCCCCCTCAGAGGGACTTCAAGTCACAATAGCCGCGCCCAGCGACGCGGATGGAGCACGCGCCCCCCACCCGCGCCGGAGCGGGGAGCACGAGGACGCAGGACCCGGGAGACCGGACGTCGCCAGCCCCTGGACAGCGCTGAAGAGGCCAGTGGGACCGAGGTCACATCTCAAGAAGCAGGGGCGCCAGGAGACCCCGGTTTCTCCACTTTCTGTCCCAGCGGCGCGACGAGGATCCGAGGAGCTAAAGCCGCTGAACGAGGGCGAGGGAGGCCGAGCGGGCGAGGAAGGCAGAGGCGCAGCTGCGAGTGAGCGCAGGGTCGGCGGGGCGGGGCTGGGGACAACGGGGGCGGGGCCGGCGGGGGCGGAGGACAGCAGGGGCGGGGCCAGGGACAGCGAAGGTAAGGGTCCGGGGACAGCGGGGACGCGGGAACAGGGTCGAGGACAGCTGAGACAGGGCCGGGGACAGCGGGAACGGAGCCAGGGACAGCAGGGGCGAGTCCCGGGGACAGTGGCGGTGGGCGGGGATTGGGGGTAGGGAGTGGGAAGCAGAGATGGAGCCGGGGCACAGTGGGGACGGGGTCGGGGACAACGAAGACGGGAGTGGGTATGGCGGGGACCGGGCTGGGGACAGCGTGGGGGGCCGGAGGCAGCAGATGTGAGATTGGGGAAAGTGGGGACGGGATCGGGAACACCGAAGACGGGGCCGGCGACAGCAGAGGGGAAACTGGGGACAGAGGGGACAGGGGACAGTGGAGGTGGGGCCAGGGACGTGCGGCGGGGCCGGGGCACAGCGGGGCCGGGGTCGGGAGGGAGCGGGGACGGGGCCGGGGACAGCAGACTCGTGGATCAGGGCACAGCGGGGACGGGATCGGGGGACAGCGGACTCGTGGGTCGGGGGACAGCGGGGACGGGGTCACAGCGGGGACGGGGTCGGGGGACAGCGGGGCCGGAGTTACGGCGGGGACAGGGTTACTCGGGGACGGGGTTACAGCGGGTATGAGGTCACGGCGGGGACGGGTCGGGAGGGAGTGGGGACGGGGTCACAGCGGGGACGGGATCGGGGGACAGCGGACTCGTGGGTTGGGGGACAGCGTCAGGAGAGCTCGGGGCCGGGGTTACAGCGGGGATGGGGCCATGGGACAGATGACTCATGGGTTGGGGTACAGCGGAGCCGGGATGACAGCGGGGCCAGGGTCAGGAGACAGCGGACTCGTGGGTCGGGGGCAGCAGAGCCGGGGTGACAGCGGGGCCAGGGTCAGGGGACAGAGGGGCCGGGGATGGGCGAAGTGGAGGTGGAGCCAGATGACAGTGGAGGCGGGGTCGGGAACAGCAAAGACCGGGCCAGGGCACAGCGGGGACGGTTTTGGGGACAGCGCGGATGGGGCCAGCAAACAGCCGGTCGGGGTCGGCGACAGTGGGGACGTGGCCGGGGCACAGCAGGAAGGGGCCTGGTACAGCGAGGACCGAGCCAGGGGACAGCGGGGACGGGGTCGGGGACAGCGAGGACCGAGCCAGGGGACAGCGGGGACAGGGTCGGGGACAGCGAAGACGCAGCCGGGACACAGCGGGGTGGGTCCGGGGACAGCAGCAAGCAGAGCTCGAGGGGCCTCTGAGCCAGGCGGCCGGCATGATTCCGAGAGCCCCCCTCGGTACAGGGACGGAGCAAGGACCAGCGGGGAGCACGACTCACTTCCGGAGCCGCCCCCAAGCCTGGGAACGTGGAGACGGGGTGCCGCCCTCTGAGCCCCACCGTCCCTCGGCTCTGGGGACTTCCCGTTGGACATGTCCACCGTCCCCCCCATACTGGCGCAGAGCCCAGTACCCCGTTCCCAGGGTCCAGACCAGTCTGCGGAGGGAGGGAGGAGACGCGCCGCCCCAGGCTCCGGTCCCCGGGCCGGCACTGCCCCCTAGAGGGCACTCACGGACCTCGTGAGCTTGTCCGGGCGCGCCCAGGGCAGGTCCCCTGATCCGAACAGACCGTCCCCAGGGCTCCCGTCCAAGCAGGGAGCCTGCTGGAACCTCTGAGGGTCACATCCTCACCCGATGCCCAGGAGACTCCCAGCTGGGAGCCCGAGGCCCTCTCACCTGCCAGGGGACCTTGAAGGGTTCCTCGGGCCTCCTAGGACCCCCAGAATCCCCGCTCTGGGGCAGGGTCCCCCAGGAGTCCCAGGGAGGCGCCCCAGCAGCTCCCTTCATCCGCAGGCAAACAGCGTCTGCTCACCCGCCGTGTGTGCCCAGCACCGGGCCGGGCTGACGGGGTGCAGGAGCAGCACCCCCTCCCTGAACCCAGTGGCCTGGCCGCCCACCCTTCCTGGATGGGCATCTGGGGGACTGCGCCCCGGGGACCCGCTCAGGTGTGGGGCTGTGGGCGGGACTCACGCTTCGACCCAGCCCGAGCTCCCCCAGGCTCCCCCTTCTGGACTCCAGGATCGGGTGCTGGGTGCGAAGGGCAGCGGGTGGAACACACGCACCCCCACTGCGGAGAGGGTGGGTGCCCCGATAGAAGACTGAACCCCCATCTCTGTGATCATCGGCCCCAAAACCCTGCCTGGCTTCCTGAGACGGGACGGGGGCACAGCGGGGACGGGGTCGGGAGGGAGTGGGGACGGGGTTACAGCGGGGACGGGGTCGGGGGACAGCGGACTCGTGGGTTGGGGTACAGCGGAGCCGGTGTGACAGCGGGGCCAGCGTCAGGGCACAGCGGGGCCGGGGTTACAGCGGGGACAGGGTCGGGGGACAGAGGGGACGGGTCACAGCGAGGACGGGGTCGGGAACAGCAAAGACGGGGCCGAGGCACAGCGGAGCCCGGGCCCGAGGAAGCAGATTTGGGGGACGGGGCACCACGGAGACCGTTCAGCAGACAGCGGGTCGGGGTCAGGAACAGTAGGGATGGGGACAGGTACAGCGAGGACCGAGCCAGGGGACAGCAGAGACGGCATTCGGATCTGCGGAGATGGGGTCGGGGACAGTGGAGACGGGGTCGGGGACAGCGAAGACGCGGCCGGGACACAGCGAGGCGGGGCCAGGGACAGCGGCAAGCAGAGCTCGAGGGGCCCCTGAGCCAGGCGGCCGGCGTGATTCCGAGAGCCCCCCTCGGTACAGGGACCGAGCAAGGACCAGCGGGGAGCACGACTCACTTCCGGAGCCGCCCCCAAGCCTGGGAACGTGGAGACGGGGTACCGCTCTCTGAGCCCCACTGTCCCTCGGCTCTGGGGACTTCCCGTTGGACATGTCCACCGTCCCCCCCATGCTGGCGCAGAGCCCCGTACCCCGTTCCCAGGGTCCAGACGAGTCTGCGGAGGGAGGGAGGAGACGCGCCGCCCCAGGCTCCGGTCCCCGGGCCGGCACTGCCCCCTAGAGGGCACTCACGGACCTCGTGAGCTTGTCCGGGGCGCGGCCCACGGCAGGTCCCCTGATCCGAACAGACACTCTGGGGCAGGGTCCCCCAGGAGTCCCAGGGAGGCGCCCCAGCAGCTCCCTTCATCCACAGGCAAACAGCGTCTGCTCACCCGCCGTGTGTGCCCAGCACCGGGCCCGGCTGACGGGGTGCAGGAGCAGCACCCCCTCCGTGAACCCAGCATCCTGGGCTGCCCACCCTTGCTGGATGGGCATCTGGGGGGCTGTGCCCTGGGGCATCTGGGTGGCTGCACCCCGGGGACCCGCTCAGGTGGGGGGCTGCGAGCAGGACTCACGCTTGGACCCAGCCGGAGCTCCACCTGCTCCCCCTTCTGGGCTCCAGGATCAGGAGCTGGGAAGGGCAGCGGGCAGAACACACCCTCCCACACTGCGGAGAGGGTGGGGGCCCCGACACAAGACTGCCACCCATATCTGTGATCATCGGTCCCAAACCCCCGCCTGGCTTCCTGTGACGGGAGGACGGCCTCCAGGCCGGGCCCAGCCCTGCAGCCTGGCCCCAGAAGTCCCTTCACTAGGACAGGTAGTCTCAAACCGAGGGGGCTGAGCCAATCAGCCGAGCAGCGACGGCAGCCCCCAGCAGCACCCCGAGCCAGGGAGACACCCCCCTGTGCCGGGCCAGGTCCCGGGAGCCATGGAGAGGGGCGACCAGCGGGGGGGGAGGCTGCCCTGAGCGAGGGTCCTTGGAGAGAGACAAGCCAGGCCCACAGCGGGAGCACGGCACCCCACAGTTTGCAAGGCCCACAGGGGTGGGAGCTTGCCGTGGCTCCATTTCTCAGACGAGGAAACCGAGGCCCAGGGAGGCCAGGCTGCTGTCTAAGGCCATAGCGGGTGTTCGCGGGCGCGGCAGCCGCCTCCGCTGGGCGAGGCCAGGTCTGGAACTTCTCGCTGTGCCTCACCTTTGCGTGGTGTCCGCCGTCAGGCGCTGCCGGCCTGGGAAGTCTCCCCAGAGGCTCCACACCCACCCGCACCTGGAAGTTCATGCCCGTGTGGGTGCGATGCCCGCTGAGGCCCTGCTGTTCCCTTCAGGCCCGGGGTCAGTGGGTCCTTATCTGCTAAGATCTTATCTGTGTGTCCTTGTGGGATCCTGGAGCCTGCTCTGGGAGGCCCAGGAGGCCCAGGTGGGCAGTCAAGGGTGCGGCGGGTGGCCCAGGGGGTGGGGCCTCCCGCCTCGGGAGCTCTGTCCCCCTCCCTCAGCATGGCTTCCCTCGACACCGCTCCCTCTTGCCCTGTTGGTCATCCGCCTACTCCCAGCAGCATGAGGGGGGAGGGGAGGGAACGAAAGGGAGTCAGAAGATCATCAGAAAGAGTGCGGGGGCAGAGCGGGCCAGGCAGGGGAGGGGCGAGGAGGGTCAGCGCGCGCTCCCGGGCCCGAGGGAGAGAGTTCAGGTCTCGGCGACGCGGCTGGCCCCGAGCTCCCCAGCAGCCAAGGCAAAAAGGAAAGAAGTTGAAGCAAAGTGGAGCTGGCACAGGAGACTGCCGTGGTGGCCGGTGCCGAGAACGTCCCCCAGAGGTTCTCTCGCCCACCCTTACTAATACCGTCAGCCTTCCCTGGCGCGAGCCTTCCTCCGAAAGAACGAGACAGGGCAAAGGCCGCGTTTCCGGACGGGCCGCGTTCACACGTTCATTTAGCAAACTCTGACCCAGCGGCTTCCATGCGCCAGGCCCGTGCCAGGTGCTGGGGAGATGGCGGTCAGCAAGGCAGCCATGGCCTCTACGCTCGAGGACCTAACCACCTGGTGGGGGAGATGATGGTGAAAAATAAAAGTAATAATAATAGCACACAGAGCAACAAGGATGCGTTATCAAACATTTGACGCCCCCGCTTCCTGTGCCTGGAAGGAGAGGACCGAGAGCAGGAGGCCCAGACCCCTGGGCCTGCGACAGAGAGGAAGGTGTGAGACCAGGGCAGGGGACCGGGGCTGGGGACCCCGGCCGGGGACCCAGCAAGGCCAGGGAAGGGGGGTGGGGGATGACGCGAGGCGGAGGGGTTGATGAGAACGCAGCTCTCCACCCGCTGACGGACTCCAGCCAACCATCTACCCTCTCTGCGCCTTGGTTTCCCCATCTGTAAGAAACGATACCCACCCCCAAGAGCCGGCGTGGGGGTTCCGTGAGGTCATGCGGGCGCAGTGCTTGGGGGGGGGGCGGGGGCTTGGCCAGTGCGCGGGGCGCGTGGGCTGACGCTGTCTCGGAGACGCTGGCGTCCGCCGCTGAGCGTCCTCCCGCCCCCCCCCCCCGTCCGCTCTGCCCTGTGTCGGTCTGCGTGGGGCGGGCTCCATGTGCGTGAGGCCCATGACCCTGCTGCATTCCACGCCCTCGGGGAACCGAGGGGGGCAGGAGACGTCGGGGTGCATGGAGGATTCCGAGTGCGGGTTCTCCCGGAGCAGAACCCCCCCGCCCCCTCTAAGAAAACCCTGCCTGAGCCCGAAACCCGGCTCTCAGCAGGAAGGGGCGATGGCTGCAGATCAGGTTTGAAAGGTACATTGTATTCTTCTTGCGGGAATTGCAACAGCGTGGGCGGGTTTTGCAGCAGGAGACGGACGTGCCTTCCGCGAGGTCGAGGAGAATGACTGTGTTCCCCAGAACTGCCCGAGTCTAAACAGCCCCAGCCCTGGGAGCGAGCGGCTCCAGCGGCCCGGCCCACACGGCCACATCCGGCACCGCCCGCTCACTGCCCAGCTCTTCCCCGCGGCCTCCTGGGAGCACCCCACGCTCTGGCCCCGCCCCCCTCCATCCCCTCGGCCCCCGCCCCGCAGCACTCGGAGTTTCTTGCTAGCACAGCCTCAGGAGCCTCGCTGCTCCATCTGTCCCCGGAGCTGGTCTCAGCTTAACCGCCACCCTCCGCCCCTCAGTCCCCGCGAACGCTGCCTCCACCGTGGCCGGGCCGTCCTCGGCTCCGCATGCAGGCCCGGCACGTGGTAGGGCTCAATACCTTGTCACTGAGCAAAGACACAAAGCGCGCGTTGTTATGACTGAAGGCCACAGATGGAAATGAGTTGCGTGAGGCTCAGTTCCCGCTCACTCCGTTCACCCCCGCTTCCCCCATGTGGGTGGGGGGAGGGGGCGGCCAGCCCTGGGTCTGACGGGGGAGCCCATGGGAGCCACTGGGCTGCGTGGCACCTTAGCTCTCGCTGCAATACCGGGCCTGCCTCTGGGGGGCAGCATGGTGTCACAGGACGAAGCTCTTTGCTGGCTCTGAGGACCTGGGCCAGGATCCGGTTCCCACCGGCTTCAACTGGTCTAGCGACAATGCCTGAGTGTCCTCCAGGCCCCAGCCTCCGTGTTCCCCTCAGTGAAGTGGGGCTGCTTAGATGCCCCTATGCTGGGCGGCTGCACCTGCTGGCGAGGGTGGCGGGGTGTGTGCAGGGCCTGGACTCTGTGCCCCCCCAGATCATGCCAGACTGACCAGGGAACTTCGCTCCTGGCCCCTTTCCAATATTCAAAAAGTTATGGGGGGAAGCAACGGCTTAAAAATAGGAAGAAAGATCCTAAAAGAACATTCGATTACTTCCTGCTGGATGGCCGTGGCCAGCTCTGGCCACGAGGAGCGGGAGGGACCGGGGTAAGGCCAACTGGCTGGCGAGAGCTCTTTGGGGTCTCTGAGCTCTCGCCTGGCCCCCGGCCTCAGGCAGATAGGCCGAAGAGAGCAGGACACAGCTGCGTGCCTCTCGAGATCTGAGGCCACCTCAGCTCCCTGCAAGGCCGTCCAGCCGCCTGCCCCCAGCTCTGGGGCCTGGGCAGGGTGGGGCTAGAGTCCCTCCCGACGGACGAGGGGGTGGCGTGAGCTGCGGACTGAGCCCCGAGGGGCCGCTTTCATTTGGAGGACACCGAGTCGCGTCCTGGAATGGCACCTGTGTTAGCTTCCCGTCGCCGCTGTCACAAATGGCCACAAGTTTTACTGGCTTGAAACCACACAGGTTTCCTCTCCAACAATCTGGAGCTCGGGCGACTCATGGCTGAACTCAGGGTGTCCTGGTGCAGGCTCTGGCGGGCTCCAGGGGAGAGCGCCTGGCCTGCCTTTCCCGGTCCCTGGGGATCCTCCGCCTGCAGCCTGCCAGCCCAGCTGTGCCTCCAACCCTCGTCCCCCCGCCGCCCCCCCACCCCCGCCTCTGCTTCGTGGTCACGTCACCCCTCCGACTCGGCCCTGCTGCCTTCCTCTCATAAGGACCCTTGTGACGACACCGACCCCCTCCCAGATAACCCAGCACCTTCTCCCGTCCCCGGATGCTTAACTTTGTCACATCGGCAAAGCACTTCCGTCCCGTAAGGCCACATGTCACAGGTTCTGGACACAGATGTGGGGGGGGGGGAGTCCATTTCTCGGTCTGCGACCGACCCTGCACACAGCCAGTGCTCAAGGGACTTACAGCGATGAGTGCCGACCGTGTGCGGGGGCCGTACCCCCCAAGGACTTCCATCTGGACGCCGGTGTGGGGACACAGGTCGTGGAATCCGTGACCCCAGAGGAAACAGGCTCGGCAAAGCCAAGGCCACAAGAGGGAGGGATGGAGGGAGGGAGGGAAGGACGGACGGACAGGTGGACAGATGGGTGGATGGATGGACAGACAGGTGGATGGATGGATGGACGGGTGGATGGATAGATGGATGGACAGGTGGATGGATAGATGGATGGACAGGTGGATGGATGGACGGATGGGTGGATGGATGGGTGGACGGGTGGATGGATGGACAGGTGGGTGGACGGGTGGGTGGACGGGTGGGTAGAAGGATGGAGGGAGGGATGACTGTCCCTGTGTCCCTTCGCCTTGGAGGAGACTGGAGGGGCACAGGCCGCGATGGCTCACCTGGGAGGAGCGCTCAGGGAGTGGCCCCGTTTGGCTGGAAGTGCCCGCCTGGAGCCGGCCGCGGCGTTTGTGCGACCGCACTCCGGCAATTTCCATGCCGGTGGCCAGGTGAGGTTTTTTTTTTTACGACTTATTCCCTGGCTTGAAACTCTGGGAAAACAGCAGGGCTGTTGTCAAGCCTGAAGGACGGCAGCACCCCCAGACCCAAGCGGGCACCCCAGCTGGCACCCGCGGGCCCCCAGGTGTCCTGGGCCGTCCCCCGTGGCCACTGGCCAAGGAGGGAGCCTTGCTTGTCCAGCCCATGTTGTTGGGACAGACTTCTACCCTCGGCTCCCACGAGAATTAAATTCGCAGCAGGGTTTATTTAAAGGAGGAAGAAGCGGCAAAGTGTGGCAGTGGGAGCGACGAGCAGAGGGCCCCACGAGAGACGCAAACCAGGCGCCGAGGACTGTGAGACGCGCTATTTGAACTGCCCCGGGCTGACGGATCGCGCTTCGCGGGGCCCAGACGCCGTGGAGAGTTCACTTCCTTTCCTTCCTCCAGATAAACACGCCAGCGGCCAGATCCCTCCAGATGACAAATGGCTTCCTCCTGCGGCCAGTGTGTGTGTGTGTGTGTGTGTGTGTGTGTGTGTGTGTGCGCTGGGGGGGGGGTTGTCACGCCCCATGACTGGCCGGAACCTGTGGCCCATCTGAGGCCCGGGGAAGAGCAAGGGTGGGAAGATGCTCCTGCCTCAGAGCTCCCCCAGCCCTTCCTCTCACCGCAGCCCCCCACGATGCTCACAGTACAGGAAAACGCAGCTACGACATCCTGCCAGCCCGGCCTGTGGAATTCCAGGGCCTCCCGGGACAGGCGGGATCCAGAAGGCAGGGGCTGGGGCCAGGAGGTGGCTCGCCCGCTCCATGGGGCGGGAGGATGGCGTGGCCCCTCTTTGGGAGGGCTTATCTCTGGGCTTCCAGCCCCCCGGGGACACGGCTGGCTTTGGTCGAAGTCCATGTGTCTGCCTGGCGGGAAGGTGGCAGCTCGCATCACACGAGCAGGCCGCCCAGCCCAGGGACGTTTCAGGAGGAAATAAATCTGAAGGATAAGTGGGGCCTGGAGCAATCCACCCAACAGTGCTTTCAAACAAAGTCCAAACAGTTATTTATAAAAGGCCAAATTGCGGGCAGATGACCGCCTCCCGGCTAGAGGAGAGGAAGGGGGCGGAGTCCGGGCCCGTGGCCCGCAGCGGTCACAGCCGTCACACTGCCCCCATCCATCCCTCCGAGATGAGATGCGTTTGATGTTTGCTGTTCCCGTGCTCACCTGGGGTTGGGGCAGTAGGTAGGACAGAGGCCTGGGCCTTCCGGAGCACGGAGTACGCTCTCGGCTAGGGCTGGACCCTGCTTCCTCCTGCTGGGAGCTGCCCCCACCCCTCACTGCTTTCTGCTCTGCTCTGTGTGTGTGTGTGTGTGTGTGTGTGTGTGTGTGTGTGTGTATGTGTGTGTGTGTTTTGGGTAGTGCGGGGGAGGGGGCGTGAGTGTGTGCAGGAAGCCAGAGGATTGGAGCGGTGACAGATGCCACGGCCAACCCTTGAAGCCACCATGCTCAGCGAACGCAGCCCGCAGCACACGACCCCAGACAGACCCACTGGGACAGGCAGACGCACAGGGACAGGCAGACCCACGACTACAGGCAGACGCATGGAGACAGACCCACAAGGACAGGCAGACCCACGGGCACAGGCAGACCCACTGGGACAGGCAGACGTACGGGCACAGGCAGACCCACGACTACAGGCATGGGGAAATGGGGAGCAGTGCCCACACGGGTACAGGCTTCTCTTTTGGCAGCCCCTCCTCTGCCACACCCTATCATCCGTGTTCGTGTCCGAGGCCCCGGAACGGAGGCACTTCACGGCTCAAACCCGCGACTCAAACCCGGCTCCACTGCTTATGGGCTCCCGGGCCAGGCAGCCGGACTTCAGGAGTCCCCTGCCGTCTGTAAAGTGGACCCACAGGAAGCGTGTGGCCCCAGGGCCGGCTCCCCACGGCTTCGTTCCCTGCGTGAGGCTCCCGACCGCCAGGGTCCATGTCTCGCCTTCCCGGCCAGCTTCCCAGAGACGGGCTTGTCGGCCTCGCCTCCCTGTCCCCTGCGCCCAGGCTTCCCAAATGCCAGGCCCTGGACGGAGCGCATCAGCACCCCCCTGGGCACCTGCTCAAAATTCAGGCTCCTCAGCGGCCCGGCCTGACCATCGGCATCAGTGCAACTGAGGTAGGGGCTGGGGATGTGCATTCTGGCCTCTAAGGACGTGAATGCACAGCCTGTTTCGGGAACCTTCTGCCCTTTGCCCCACACTGGGGTGCAGGAAAGGGGACAGGAAGGGGCAAAGTGTTTGCTTGGACTGTGTGGGCAGCCTGGGCTTGTCACCTGGGCTGGCTGCAGATGGACCAGATCGTAGGCCTCAGGGAGACCTGGGTTGTTTTCAAGTCCTTAACACCCAGCAGGACTTGGTTCTTGCCCACCCCCCATACCCCTTACCTGCGCCACCCCCATCCTCTATGGAAATCAGGGTTAAAAACAGATGCTATTTAAGAAACTTGTCAGGTTTCCGTTTTTGTTTTTCTTTGAATATGAAAGAATGTCTGGAGACTTCCCACGAAGGAATAATAAGATTAAGGAATTTATAAGAGTTGCTGGAGAGACATGTACGTACTGCCCTAGAGGAAGAAAAATCTAACTGGTGCGAGCCCTGCAAGGTCTGAGCTGCCCCCAGCTCAGGGATTTCAGCCAGTTTTGGCGTGACAGTGACGATCGGGAACACCGAACACCTCTCGCTCTGCCAGGCTCTGCCCCCACTTCGGGGGCAGAAAGGGGCCCTGGCCTGTCACCCACCACCTCCCAGCAGCTGGAGGCAGCATCTGCCGTTATAGAAACAGGCACATGGGGAGAGCCCGAGAGGTGACGGCCTGTGCGCCCCGGCGTCGGTGGGTCACTCACGCCTGCTGCGTCTGCATGGTCTCCTGATCCGAGCACCTCCATCCAGACACCGGCAGGCCCGACCTGTGCCACACGCGGTGGCCGCAGGAACGGTGCAGTACAGGGAGGAGGGGGAGGAAGGTGACGGGCTGGTCGGCGGTCGGCAGTCACGTGGGACGGGCACGGGGCATCGTGCGTCCCCAGTGTCCGGGCGGGAACCAGGCCCCCCGCCACTCCCCTGGCAGTGAGGGGGCTCGGAGTCCTGCACGAGGCGTGTCGCGTGCAATGGACTCAATGTCCGTGGCCCGATTTTAACACCGGGGACAGTGACCATCGGCTGGAGATGCCGAGTGTGCTCTCGGCACGCTGTCTCCCATGCGGAGGGGCCCCTAGTGTGGAACACGGACCGACCTGAAGTCGCCGGTGGATGGTATTGGGCAGCAGGAAGCACCCCCGCTGGCCTCCCCTTTGCCCCTTCTCTGCTGAGCAGCTCACAAGCCGGGTGACTACGGTCCCCTCTCACGGGAATGTTCTATATTCTAAAAGAGAAAACGTAAGGACGGCCAGGGAAACAAGACAAACAGCACAAAACCCACCTGGAAAGTGTTCGGTTTCGCTGGATTTTAGCATTTGGGGAAAGCAGGCTGCTGGCCACCAGCCCTCCCAGGCCAGCATCCTTGGTCCAGGCACCTTGCCCAGGCCTCATCAGAGCTGGCCAGACCTTCCCACAGCCAACCGCTGCCCGCCAGCCTGTGTGTGTGAGGCCGGAGCAGGGCCGGCTGAGGGGTCCGGCCCTTCCACGCTGTTTAATAACATTCGCTGTCGCCTGAGAGCCACGTCTCTTTCCTTCTTCTCATGCAAGATCTTGCTGAGATCTGACGAGGGGTTTACGGCAAAGTTGAGAGATTGTGAATAAACATTTCAACTCTGTCTTCGGTTTTGTAGCTTTGCCCGATTCCTACAATCCCAGGGAGGAATGTTTAAAGCAATAAATGGTACTGTGTAAGCTATGCGCTTTGACTCCCAAATCCCATGGATCGCCCACAGCTCTGAGACCCGGCCCCCACGGCATGCTCCCCCCCATTTCCCACTCTCTGGGATGGGGACAGGTCCGGCTCCCAGACCCAGGCAGCAGCCAGGCCGACGCCCCTCCTCCAGTCTCGCCCCTCATCGTCCATTGCCCACTCCGCAGCCAGGAAATGACTGGGGCTCGTCTGGACCTGCCGAGAGCGAAGACGAGACTTGGCGTTGCAGGGATTTACCGAGGGAGCGGCAGGAGAAAGTGCTCAGAGCTCAGACATCATCGCGGGGCTGACACCTTGTTACAGTAACTTGTTACATGTAGATTGTGAGTTTATTTGCCCCTGTGTGGACTAGATTTGAATTATATTTCATGTGTGTAAAATGGCTCCACTAATGTTAAACCTCAGAAACTTAAACAACCTGTTTTGCCGAACTGACATTGTTTACCCCAGGAGTGAAGTTGTTTTGACCAAGAGTGATAACCAGACACCCGTGCACCTGGCTGATAAGACACTGAAGACGTCACCGCTATACATAAAACCTCCAGGACTCTCTGCCCGAATCAGAGCTCTCTCTCTGTCTCACAAGAGTCTGTTTCTCCATCCCTTGATTTCCTTCTTGGCCCAAGACTCTGCCCATCCAAACGAGAGGCCTCTTTGCCGACCGACGGTTGATCGCCCGGCAGCTGACCCGGCATCGATATGGCGCCATTCCTGCTCATCGTGTGTCTGTCTCGGCCAGCATCGCCGGGTGGTCTGCTAGGACTGAAAGCCATCAGGATCTGGTATGGATAAACCCGAGCATGCTTGCAATCTTATTCGTTGGTGTGTCTGCATCCTTACTTAGTTGTTGTCTCGCTGGGCTCTTCATATTTAAGTATATTAAGCGAAGTGCTGTCACGGGTTCGAACTGGCTCGAGGGCCTTAAGGAACAAGCGAAGCCACCTGTGCATAAGTCCAAGAGAGAGACAGCGACTTGGACACACCTCTGGCAGCAGAGCAGGAAGGCAGCGGCTACCCAGGGCGAGTCTCGAACTGCAAGGCCGTCCGAGAAAGGGTCAGCCAAGCGGACTCTTTGGAGGGGAAGAGGCAACTCGACTAGCGAAATTAATCAAGGAAAATGGGAGCCCACACATACACACATGCGCAGAATGAGACAACGCAAACGGCGAAGTATCAGCAGACAGAGAAAATTAACAGAACCACGGAGAACGCTTTGCTCAACCCAATGTAAATAAATTCGTGAACTTGGACGAAACGGATTCTTTCTAAGAAAATGTAAATTATGAAACTTAACCCCAGAAGATACAGAGAAGAGAAAATGACCCAATTACCATAAAAAAAAAAACAATAATAAAGTTCTTAAATTAAGGTACCTTGATTCCGTGCCAAAACAGCGATTTCCCAGGGGAAGTCCGACGCCATCGTAGGGGACGAGTCATTCGAGCACCGTTTAAACTGCTTCAGGGCGTGGAAAAAGTCGAAATGTTTCAAAATCTGGAGAAACACCAACGTAACACTGATACCGAATTTAAAAAAAGAAAGAACAACATTTCGAAAGCCACAGGCCAGTCTCAAAAACATCGACGTGAAAACCCGAAGTAATCCTGCCATTCGCAACAACACAGATGGACCGCGAGATAACTGTGCTAAGCGAAACGAGCCAGACAGAAAGAGCTGAAAACCACATGACGTCGCTTATATGTGGGATACGAACCTAAGAGCGACCAGCGAACAGGATAAACGGAGACTTGGGGACACGGACGACAGACAAGCGGTTACCGGGGGCGGGGGCGGGGGGGGGGCGGGGGGAGGGAGGGAAAAAATCCCTGAAGTGGAATCTTAGCAAACGCCACAAATCCTTGTGAATGCAGATGCAAAAATAAAAAAAAAAAAAAACACCTCAAGGAAACACTGGCAAATCAAATCCAGCAACACACGATAACATATACAAAGATTAACTACCATGACCATGTGGCATTTATCCCAGGAATGCCAGGTTGGTTTGACATAGGAAAATCAATCAATGTAGTACAGCATATTATTAGAATAAAAGATAAAAACCACAAGTTCATCTCGATAGACATGGGAAAAACATTTAATAAAATGTGACACTTTAATGTCGAAAACACGCAACAAACTAATAATAGAAGCGAACTCCCTCAGCCAGCTCAGGGTGCTTACCAAAACCATGTTTAATATCCACTCAGTGGCGAAAGGCTGGATGCTTTCTCTTTAAGATCAGGAACGGGTCAAGATGTCTATTTTCACTGCTTTGACTCAATGTTATCCTGAAAGTTCTGGCTGAGCATTCAGGCAGAAAAGAAATAAAAGGCATCCAGATTAGAAAAGAAGTGAGACTAGTTCTACTCACAGATGGTATGATCCTATATATAGAAAACAGGAAGGAACCCATGGGGGGGAGAAAAAACGATTCGAACTATAATCTAGTCCATCAATGTGGCAGGAGACAAGATAAATATACAAAAAAAAAAATCTTGTATTTCTACAAAGCAGAAATGAACGACCTGAAAATAGAATTAGAAAAACAACCTCATTTGTAATAACAGCAGGAAGAACAAAATACTTGGGGAGAAATTTAACAGAAGGAGCGCAAGGCTTGTACACGGAAACTACGGAACATGGTTGAGATGTGAGAAGTTAAATTAGAGACGATCTAAATCAACGGAAGAACATTCCATGTTTATGCATCAGAAGATTCAGCAGAGTTAGGATGGCAACATTCATTCCACGAATCAATGGATCTACAGATGCAGGGCAATTCCTGTCAAAATCCAAGCTGGGTTTTGCCTTTTTTTCTCTCTTTTGCAGAAATTGACGAGCTGATCGTAATATTCATTTGGACCTAGAACAGCCAAATATATATATATATATATATATATATATATATATATATATATATATATATATATTTAATCAAAGGAGAAAGAAGTTGAAGGACTCACACTTCCTGAGTTTAAACTTCCTACAAAGATACAATAGTCGGACAGCTGCCATTAGCACAAGGATGGACTTGAAGACCAATGGGACAGAATGGACAGCAGCCATTTGATTTGCAGCCATTTGATTTTTGACAAAAAGTACCATTCAATGAGGGAAAAAAAAAACATCTTTTCAACAAATGGTGCTGGAACAGCTGGACATGGATATGCAAAAGAATTCAGGTGAAACTCCACCCCCCGCCTTTGTTTTTCACAAAACATGCAAAAAGGAGCTAAACATGGATCGTAGACTAAATGTAAGAATTAAAATTATAAAACTGCTAGAAGAAGATACAGGACTAAATCTTCATGACCTTGGGTTAGGCGAAGCCTTTTTGGATAAAACACCAAAGCACAAGCAACAACAGAAAGAACCGATAAACTGAACTTCATCAAAATCAAAAGCTTTTGTGTTGCAAAGAATATCCTTACGAAAGGGAAGCACAACCTACAGACTGGGAGAAAAGGATTTGTAATCTTATAAAGAACCCAACAATAACAAGACAAACAACCCGATTTAGAAGTGGGCAAACAGACTTTTCTCCAAAGATATACAAATGGCCGATAAGCATACGAAAAGAAGCCGGATACCCTGAGTCATCAGACATACTAGTCAAAACCACAATGAGGAAAGACTTCCCATTCACTAGGATGGCTCAAGTTTAGAAAAACAGACAACATCAAATGTTGGTGAAGATGCAGAGAAATTGGAATCCTCGTTCATTGCTGGTGGAAATGTAAAATGGGACGGCTGTTTTGGAAAACAGTTCACCGGATCCTCAAAATGCTAAACGGGGAGTCACCGTACCACCCAGCATTTCCGGTACCCAAGAGAAATGAAGACATATGTGCGTCCAAAAATGTGTAAGTGCATGCTCAGAGCAGCATTGTTCATGAGAGCCCGGATCAAAAACAACCGAAATGTCCATCAGCTGGTATAATGGGATATTATTCAGCCATAACGAAGCACATGCTGCAGTATAGCTGAGTGAATTATGCTAAGCGAACGAAGTCCATCACAGAAGGCCACAAATACCATGATTTCGTGTGACCTGCAATATCTAAAAAGCCAGACGGTAGCTTAGTGTTTGCCTGAGGCGGGGGACAGGGTAGGAACTAGGTTTCTCTCAGGGCGTGTGGGGGGGAGTATTCTGAAATTAGATTGTACGACCCTACGAATATATACTTTAAATGCGTAGGTTTCCTGGCATTTGAATTCTCTCACTATAAAGCCATAAAAAGAAAAGAAAAAGATAATAGGGAGGAGTGAAAAAAGAACTTTTTGGAGTGGACGAAGCCTTCCTATAGATGAAAAAAAAATCCACGAGGGAAAAAAAATCGATAAAGTTAACTATACAAAATGTAATTTCTGAGTGGCAAAAACATCACGATGTCAAAAAAGCTGTATAAAATATTTATCCTTCACAACATAGACTAAGAGCTAATTTCCTTAAGAAAGCCCTTTTCTGACTCAATAAGAAAATGTACTAGTCAACCCAGGCAGGACAGGTTGGTTATGTTTCAGTAACGAAACAACCCCAAACTGCTGTGGCTTGAAACCACAGCGGTTTATCGCTAGCTCGCGCTGCATGTTCACCTGGGGCCTGCAGACACCCTAGGTTACCGAGGGACCCCCTCAGGCGCTGCCGGTCTGCCATGCCAGGCAGGAAGGAGAGTTCCGAGGGCCCAAACCTGGTCATCAGATGCTCTCGCCGGTGGTGACAGGGGAACTTCCCTTTACGACCTGCGGCCCGGCATGCACCACGTGGCTAGAAAGTGTGGCTTAACCACTGCTGGGACGTGAGCCGGGACCGTCCATTCAGCAAGGAGCAGGAACGAGGACCCCAGGAAAAGGCCAAGGGCCCAGTGGGAGAATGGGCCAACGACGTGCACCCTCCCGGAGAAGAAAAGCAGTTACGCCCCCTCGTGAGAAAGAAGGCGCGACCTCCGTGGACGACGGAGATTTGCCACAGAACGCGGCACGGCTTTGCCGGCGAAGGTGGGGACCGCGCGTCGGCGGCCGCTCCTGGCGTGACGCTGCCCGGCCCAGACGTCACTGGGCGGCGTCCGTCAGCCCGAGAGGCCTTGTCCAAGAACTTCCTCGTATATGTTTGTTTATGGGTGTTTTTTTTTTTTTTTTTTGCATTATCCCTGGATCTCTGCAAAAACACTAATAACAGAAAAAAAAAAAAAGTCACCACAATGTCGTAATCGTCATCATTAATAAAAATGCCCTTCTTCCTTTTGCCTCCAATGAACACTGGGCACCCACTATGCCCTACGCTTAAAGTCAGATGCTACTCCTAAAGGTCGTGGAATCTTTCACTTCTTTTTCTGATCCCACCCTAGCCACCCCCACCCCAAACACACGCATGTCCCAGCGAGGGGCCAGCAGCCGAGAGTCCGGCGTCCACAGGCGTCCTCAGAGCGGAGATGCGGCTCGCCCGCCCAGCAGCCTCCGAACTCCCAGGGCTGTGCTGAACTTTTGGAGTTCACGGTCCTAAAAAGTCAGCCCATCTGTTTTTAGACCCCGCTGCCCTAACTTTTGGAAGTTCTGCACAGCCATCCTCCCGGCTTCAAAACAGCCAAGTTCTCTCAAATGCCATAAAACGCAATGTAAACAGCTTTGCAGCCCTAACCGCGGTCCGGTTACCCCGGAGGTTGCTAGGATATTATCTCCGCGGGGAAGTTCATCTGCCAAGTTTGGAGCCGACAGGGGATGAGAACAGGGAAGTGGACATATCTGCAGACGGGGAGCGCTCCTCCTCCCAGCTGCCCCCGCCCGGGGGTCTGGCCCGGCTGGGTGCCTGCGGCGGGACGCGCCTGGGCACACGACCTGACGACCGGGGTCTCAGGCTGCAGGACCCTGGGAGAACGGCCCCCTCCCGTCCTGTGTGCTGGAATGGGTCACTCAGTCCCGGGAGGGACCGCGGGATGGCCGGGCTCCAGGACTCGTCAGTGCAGCCACCCCGGGCTGTATTTCCGGCCACAGTACAGGACTGAGGGGTGTCCACTCCGTATCACAGGGTGGCGATCCCAGGATTTGTCGTTTCTTTTCATGTTGAAAGCCTGTGTCGGTGGCCTGGCGTACATCGACATTCTTCCCCAAAGACAGCGAAGGACAAAGGCTAGGCAAACGTGGGCGGGGGACCCAGGGCGCCCGGGGGTCCGAGCAGACCCCGAGGCCCCAGGGGGACCTTCTCAGCTCAGACAGATGCGCATTAACCTGTCGAGGGGTCGCTCACTCCTCAGGGCCTTTGCACAGGCCATGCCCCGTGGCCGAGTTTGTCCAGGCCCACCCCAAAGCCAGGGCCATGGGGCAGATCCAGCCCCTTGCTCAGGAGGCTGCCCTCAGTCACCCCGCTGAGAGCGGGAACCACACTGGGCTGTGACGGCCCCGTGCTGGGTTCTGACCCTGGTGACGTGAGCCGCTCCTGCCCATGTTTGAATTCTCACTCTCCTTTGTATCCCAATAGTGCAGCCCGGTGCCCACAGCCAATCTGTACCGAAGACGGAAAAGTATCAGGCAGGTGTTCTCAGCCCAGGCGAGCCAGAGCTGCCAGCACAGGGGACCCCGAGATCAACCCAGCAGGGAGGCTGGGCGGGGCTTCCCCCACGCTCGGGCCCTTCCCCAAAGCACTATCGACATTTGGGGACAGAGAGTTCCTCGCTGGGGGGGCCGTCCCGGGCCTCCACCCACGAGATGCCAACAAGCACCCCGACTCCAGTTGTGGCAGCCGAAAACGTCTCTAGACATCGCCAAGTGTCCCTTGGGAGCAAAATCCCTGTCCCCTCCCACCTCCCCCTGGCCCCTCTGAGGACGCTGGTCCATCGTGGTGTCGAGCTCAGCCTCCCCGCGCTCCAGGCTGGCTGCCTGTCTCCTCTCCACTGGACGAGGCAGGGGGAGCTCAGGGCAGGTGGGCAGAGGGGGCCAGGTGCTTGCGTCAGGACCAGGCGTGAACCCTTACCTGACCCCACCTGCCGGAGACCTTGGACCGCCCCCCCCCCCGGGGCCTGCGAAGGGATAACTCAGACAAAAATCGCTCAGCAAGTAGACCTTCGCTGCAAAGAGGTGCGAAGAAGCCAGGTGAAGGCCTGGTTCATCCCGTAGAGCCCGGGCAGGCGCCAGGCTCCCTGGGCCCAGCAGGCGGGCGGGGTCGGCAAGCTCGTGGTGGAAAGGTGGCAATTTTCTCCCGGGTCCCCATCCACACAGAAGACGCACGAGAAGCCAGCAGAGCGGGGGCCAGGCCCGTGCGGGGTGGGAGCCACGGGCGGGGCCAAGGCTACATTAGGCCAGGGACAGGACGAGGCCGGTGGCTGCAATGACTCGGTTTATATCCGGAGGGACAGTGGTTCCATTTCTCCCCGTCTGCACCCACGCCACCCGGGGACCCCTCGCTTCTCCCCTGGACCGCCGTCCCGGTTGCTAACTGCTCTCCCCGCCTCCGTCCACCCGGACGCCCCCACCCTCCAATCCGTGCCCCAGCCACGTCCTGGCGTCAAAGCTTCCTGTCCCCTGCAGACTTCAGATCTCAGCTCACGTGTCGGCTTCCGTAGGTGTCCCCTGGCCTCCCGGACGAGGACCGACTTCCCTGGGGCACGCCCTCACGGCCCCAGCCGCCTCCTCCTCACTGCAGGTCCCAGGCGTCAATTTCTATCCATCAGCGTCCGTGTGCCCTGTCAGAGCTGGGTCCCCGGGCGACCAGCACGTCCGTGTGCCCCGTCAGAGCTGGGTCCCGGGGCGACCAGCACGTCCGTGTGCCCCGTCAGAGCTGGGTCTCCGGGCGACCAGCACGTCCGTGTGCCCCGTCAGAGCTGGGTCCCGGGGCGACCAGCACGTCCGTGTGCCCCGTCAGAGCTGGGTCCCCGGGCGACCAGCACGTCCGTGTGCCCCGTCAGAGCTGGGTCCCCGGGCGACCAGCACGTCCGTGTGCCCCGTCAGAGCTGGGGCCCCGGGCGACCAGCACGTCCGTGTGCCCCGTCAGAGCTGGGTCCCCGGGCGACCAGCACGTCCGTGTGCCCCGTCAGAGCTGGGTCCCCGGGCGACCAGCACGTCCGTGTGCCCCGTCAGAGCTGGGTCCCCGGGCGACCAGCACGTCCGTGTGCCCCGTCAGAGCTGGGTCCCCGGGCGACCAGCACTGGTGTGCGGCCAGGAGAAGCAGGACTCGGTGACGACGCGGTAACGAACGGATGGTCGAAGTCGACGTTGACGAGGGCCGCCTCTCTTCCGGTGGCAGAAGACGGGGTTCCAGACTGCGGTGGCTGTCGAGGCACTGCCCAGCCCGGCCGCTGGCCCCTTGAGCAGCTTCTACCTCAGATGGCGAAGCCGGAGCTGCTGGGGACCCGCAGGGACACCCACAGGCTGGCATTGTGGGGTGAAGACCAGCAGGCAGGCTGGAGGACTTGGGGGGCTGAGGGCTGAGGAAGCTGCTGGGGATGAGCCCTGAGCCTACAAGGAACCCCCTTCCCCCCCAAAAAAAAGGACAGGCCGGCGCTGGCCACGAGGACGCCACGTGAGTTCAGTCACTGCTAAGAGGCCGGTCTCGCAGGCAGGAAGCCGGCTTTAAGGGACCCTGCGAGGGGACCGCTTTGCATGCGGAATTCCTGCTGAGCGTGGGGTCCGGCGAGCTGAGGGTCCGTGGAAGCGGCCGTGGGGTGGATGATCCCAGCGCAGGGGCAGAAAGCCTGCTCCGCCAGGGATCCTGCCCCGCACCCGCGGGGACGGGCCAGAGGGAGGGTCTGTGTCAGGGCGCACGCCCTGCGGCCCCCTGGGCCGTTTCCCACGCTGCCTCCGCCTGCAGTGCAGGGGCCTGTCCCACGGGGAGGCTGCTACGGGGCCGACCCCGCCCAGCCCGGACGCCGGGGCTGGGAGGCTCTGGGGGGGCCTGAGAGAACATGGGCAGGGGAACGATCCCACCGGAGGCTTGGGGACATCTTCCTCGGCGGCCACTCCGTGCCCCTGGGCCGCTGGCAGGGAGGGGGGCCGTGCCCTGGGTGGGCCACCTGGCGCCCTCCGCAGGTCTCCGGAAGGGACCCCCACCCCCACCCCCGGGACTTCGCACCTTTGGGCTTGTTACTCAAAGACTTGAGAAACTCACTCCCAATTGTCAGGAGGCGGGAACCAGGCGGGAGGCCTCGTGGGTTCTTCGGCGTCAGCGAAGGGTGAGTGACCACGCAGAAATGTGGCGGCCGTCCCGCGTGGCCAGCGGAGGCTGAAACCATCTGCAAGGAGGGACTCTGATCCCTGTGATGCGAAGGCTCTGGGCTGACGGTCCCTCGGAGTGCTTCGACCCCCTGACGAGCCAGCGTGTCCCCGAAAACACCGACTCCTTGGACGGAGTCGCGGGCCACTCATGCCAACCGCCACACCGGTTCTGCTCAGGGGCCCGGGCTGGGCCGACGGGCCACAGGTCACGTGACTGAGCCACAGCAGAGCCCGGGACCGAAAGGGCTGGCAAGAGGACCCCAGACCCCAGCGAAGCTGGACAGGGTTTGAGGAACGGTCTCCAGCAGGGCGGGAGGAGGGGCCAGGCAACGTCGCGGGAAACTGAGGCAGACGCCCGGGGACCGGGGTGGGCATGCGCAGCGGGGTCCGTGACAGGCTGCCGCCCTCCCGGGCTGGGCTGGCCCGGCGCCTCGCCGAGCCGACCCACGGCAGCACGCACCACCCGCCACCCGCGGGGGCCGGGGCTCTGGGTCTGGCCTCCTCCGGCCAGAGGGCCGGCGGCTGGGAGGAGACCGCACCCCCAGCCCGCGGAGGCCCCCGCTCTCCGTGGGGCTCCCGGGACAGGAGGGAGGACCCCGCCGGGCGAAACGCCGCGCCCCTCGGTGTCCCCCGCCACGCCTGTCTGCTGGGCCGCCGCCTCCCCGCCCGCCTCCGGCGCCCTCTCCACGGGCCCTATCGCAGGTGGCACTGGCTGGAAGCCGAGTCACGAGTTAAACCCGGGCTGACCGCGACGCCGCGGCCGGGCCTCCCGGCGCGTGAAGCCACCACCGTGTGGACACCGTGGGGAGAAAACGGCCCCGATCAGAGTCCATGGCAGCCGCGGAGCCGGCGCACTCGCGAGATCTGCCGTTCCCCGGGGCTGGTCCCCGGGGTGCTGGCTCCTGGCCTCGGGGCCAGGTGAGGAAAAGACCCATTTCCCAGGAGACACTAATCAGGGAGAGTAGAGGTGGCCGGTGCTTAGCAGCTGTTTCCGGGAGGGAAGGAGGGAAGGAGGGCAGGCGGGCCGCGGCCATGCGCCTCCAGCCCCCAGGTGCTTCCCTGAAACCCCTGGTGAGTCTGGTCATGTGTGACCATGGACCGTCCTGGGCACAGCCAGGTGGGCCATCCCAGGCGGGATGCAGGTCCTCGTGGCCCCCAGGCCGGCCTCTTCCCCTTTGGACAATCGCGGTGATGGGGTGGGGGTGGGGAACGTCCCCCTGGACTCGCCCCTCTCCGTGCCTCCGAACAGAGGAAGTGGAGGCTCCGGCCCTCGCCATCCCCAAGCCCTGGCCTTTCCCTGTACTGTAGACCTGAGCCCCACATCACCGGGCATCAGACGCGGGGGCGGGAGGGAGGGCAAGTTCACATCTGGGCCTGCTTGTCCAGGGGACCCTGAGTCACCGGGTGTGACCGGAGAACAAAGACCGGGGGGAGCGGCCGGAACCTCCGGGCCGGAGGCTGGGAGACAGGGCAGCAGCATCTCCCCGGCTGCAGGGCTGAGTCACGCTGCGCGAGCCGAGGGAGCGGGCCTGTCCGCGGGGGAAGGAGTGGCCGTGACGCGGGACAGTTTTAAACAGTTAGAGAAGGAGCCTGCTCCACCCAGCCCCCCATAGAGCTGCCTCTCTCTCCGACCCCTCCCCACCAAAGTGCTCAAAGGCAGGCGGATGGCACAGCCCTCTCAGAAGGGGGGTCCGAGGGCATTTAATGAATGGGACTGTTTTTAATGGTGTGAACAGAGAAAAGAGACACCAACAATCAGGGGGTCCCCGGGGTGCCCCGGGCTGGCAGCAGTGAGTGGAGTCCGTGTGTCCCCACGCTGAAGCGGACAGGGGAGGCTGTTATCAGGATGGAATGACACTCCAACTGCAGGACAGGCCACCGGCCCTGCCTCTGGGTAGAGGAACTGGGGACAAAGTGCTCAATCCCCCCCCCGCCCCCCGCTACGGCCAGGCCCATCGGCCAACCTGACTGAAAGGGGGGGCAAGGGCCACGTGCAGGTCAGCCCCCCAGGACACTGGCTGGCAAAAGGTGGCTCTGAGGGTCACCAGGTTTGTGACCCACCACTGACCTGGAATGGGGGTGCGATCCCTGCCCCGGGAAGGGTGTGGGGCTCAGTGGGAAGAATCTGGGGCAGGCCGGGTCCTGCTCCTGGGGGTGCAGGACGTGGGATGCCTGCACGGAATCCAGCTCGGGGGTGCCGCACACATCTGGTGCGACCCGTGGATGTGGCCATCAGGGCTGCCCATCAGCTCAGACCTGTGAAGCGATACATGCCTGTCAGGCTGAGGGTCCGGCAGCCCACCGGGGACTTCCAGGTGACACAGACAGCCCAGCTCCTCCTGGGCCAGGGCGGCAGGTCTTCCGAGGACAAATCTGGGCAGGAGAAATGAGACACCGTGGGCCGGCATTCTTGAGAGTGGTTTTCCCTTCCCAGTGCAAGGCGAGGCAAGCCCGTGCCTCAGGGATGAGTGGGCTCTGGGTGCCACGGAGTGGGGGGTGGGGGGGCGCCCACAGTGGTCCCCAGGGGCACCCGGCGGAGGCTGAGAGGTGGGCTTGCCAGTGAGGCAGGTGGGGGGCTTGGCCAGACACGCTGAGCCCTGGAGGGGGCTGGCCTGGCGCCACAGGTCACCGAGGGGGCTGTCAGCTCCGGCGGGAAAACGTACTCCCGTTTCTGTGCTAAACTGCTGGCGAGGTGCCCAGGCCGGCCCCCCATGCCCCGGTCCGGCGTCGCCCACGAGGATGTGGCCCACTCGAGGAGAACGCGCCCAGACGCCGTCTTCCCGTCCACCGTGTGCTCCGTCCCTGGAAGCCCAGCGTCTTCCTCCGAAGTCCCCTCTGCCCAGGTGGACTGTCCCAGACCTGGGGGACGCGGTGGGGGGGGGGGGGTGGCGCGGCCACAGCCCTAAGGAGTCAGTCCTCCTCCAAACAGAGACAGTGCCACCGACGGCTTCCACCGCTGTCACACAGCATCGCGACCCAACGCGGGGCCCGCACATCCCGGCTCCGCCTGGGGTGGTCTGCCCAGGTCCTGAGGTGTCTCAGGCTTGGGCCCCCAAAGGGCTGTCACTAGTCCCCAGCAGGAGCCCCAGCCTGGCAGGGCCAGCCCTTCGACCTTAGACTGGGCTGGGGAGCCCGCGGGCGAGGGGGGGGGGGCCTTGAGAACCGCGGGTCCTCCTCGGGCCTCCTTCACGCATGCCGCATGCCCTCAGCCCCAGCCGTTCCTGTCCAGCTGAGAGTGTCCTCAGGGGCCAGAGCTTCCACCCCCGCCCCCAGGAGGACCCTGGCCCCTGGACACGCGTGCCCACGTCTTCCCCAGCACCACCGCTCCAGGTGCAGGAGGGGAAGGGGCGGCCAAGCCGCAGAGGGTCCTGTCACCCGGCCCCCTCCAGAGCCCACTGGCCGACCCCGTCTCTATACCGGGCCAGAGAAGCGGACGGCGCTTCTCGGCCTTAACAGCGTTAAAACGTGACGTTCACCTGTCTGACACCCTGCCAGGTGGAGCTGGACTCTGGTGCTGGAATCCGGGTCGCCGAGTGGGGCGGGGGAGGGGAGGGGAGGGGTGTGCGGGGCTGAGGGGTGGGCGCCTAGGACCGCAGCCTCTACCTTCTCTCTGAGACTGAAGCACGTGGGTCCCACGGACCTGGTCTGGATGGAACCCACTTACCTGTACTCCGGTGTCGCTGAGCCCGTCGCTAAGCCTGCACGGTGCTTGCGTCCGAGAACTCGACGCGCATGCGCATCCTGGAAAGGCAAGGCCGGGCGAGCTGCGCCTGGTACCCGCGCCTCCGCTCATGCGCATGCGCGTGCTCCGTTAGCCTCCGCCTAAAGACAGGTTCAAAGAAAACCAAGCAAGGACTGCAAGGTGGAGCCGGCAGCAGAGCGTCCAGCGCGCCCGGCTCTGCGTGACTCTGGGTCACCCCCCGGAAGCGGCTCCGGAGCAGGCATTCTTCCCCCCGTCTGCTTGAACCCCGGGCCTGTGCGCAGCCCACGGGGTCACTGGCGATCCGGGGGCCTTTGGATCCCTATCTGGGAAAAAAAAACTCATAAATGATACCTCCCTTGGTTAATGAGTACAGCTCCTTCCCGCTGGCGGAAGATGAGGGGCACGGGTTTAATTTAACATCTTCCTTTTTTAATTATTTTATTTTTTTATTCCTAGCATCGAGGTTTCTAGACCTAGTCAGGTCTTATTTTAATTCACATCTGCCTTTTCCAAATCCCCGAAGACCGGCAGGAGAGTTTTCTGTTCTACTCTCTCCATCCCCCACCCCCCCTCGGCTGATGGGGGTGCGGCAGCGGGACTCCCAGCCCAGGTCCCCAGGGAGCTTCGGTGTGCTGGAGAGCAGGAGGGAGATGGAGGGAGACCGAGGGAGAAGGGGCAGGAAAGAGGAGGGAGGAGGGGCAACGAGATGGAGGAAGGTTAGGGAGGGTCTCGAGGGAGTCCAAGGCCGGCTGCATGGGAGCGGTGCCCGCCCAGCAGGACAAACGCGGGCGCCGCCAGGCCCGCCCCCAGGCCTCCTTCGCACCTCATTTTTACCAGAGAGCAGTCCAACCCCCTGCGTGGTGCCAGCGAGCGGCCGGGGGCACCTGCCTTCAGATGCCACGTCGGCGGGCCGGCGGCCGGAGCAATGACGGCATTTATTTATCTTTTCGGCCGCAATGCACGAGCTCCCCTCGAGGATCATGAAGGCTGCAGGGCCGGGCGTTCCTGGATGCTGGCGTCACAGCTGAGGGCTGCAGGCACGGCTGTCACCCGTGACAAATCGGCTCACCCTGGAGGGAGCCCAGTCCCGCCCGTGGGAACCTGCGGGGCTGCGGGAAGGGTGTGGTCGCGTCTGCGCCCCACGTCCCCGAGCCGCGCGCCCTGGGCCAAGCGTGCGGGTGCAGAGCGGACGAGGCCCCGCGGGCCGCTCCTGGAGACCGACCTGCCTCCCCCACGCGCCAGCCTTGACCTCGAGACCCGGGCGTCTCACCCTCCACAACAAAAATCCACTCACATCCAGAATCTGCGAGGAAAAACTCTTTGCTGCGGATCGCCTGGGTGAGACGGAGGGGCGTTTACAGCTGCGGGACCCAGGCTCGGCTTCCTCCGACCTAAAAGGGACTTTTAAAATTCACATAACATAAACCTCAGTGCTTCGGCCACTTTTAGGTGCACAGTTCAGAGACATATGACGTGTTTACAGGGTTGTACAACCATCGTGACCGAGTCGTTTCAGACTGTCGTCAGTCAGCACCCCACAGGACACCCTGACACCCTGCCCCAGCCCCCCCAGCCGCCCATCTGCTTTCTGTCCTACAGATGTGGCTGTTCTGATATTTCACGTCACGCGGTCATGCAATTCGAGGTCTTTCGTGATCAGCCGCTTTCACGCCGTGGAGTGTCCTCGAGGCTCCTCCGAGCGGCGGCGATCGTCAGGGCCTCGTTCCGTCTCACGGCCAAGTAACATTCCACCGTGAGGACGGGCCGCGTTCCGCCTGTGCAGCATCTGCGGACGGGCTCTCGGCTTGTTTCTGGACCCTGAGAACCGTGCTGCTGCGAACATTAGTGCACGATCCTCCGTGTAAACGCTCGTTTCCGGTTCTCTGGGGTGTTGGCCCTGGGATGGAGCTGCTGGGTCATGTGATCATTCTGTGTTCGACTTACTGAGGGACCAAACTGTTTTCTACAGAGGTTACACCACCATTCTTCATCCCCCAAAGAGTTTTATTTTTTAAAGCCTGGCTTATAATGGGGTAGGGAAGCCCCCAGTCGTGGGTCCACGTCCCCTAGTATCTGTGGGCACCCCCTAGACAGTGGAGAAAAAAAGGGAGGCACTTCGGGGACAATCTGAGCAGGCTCTGCTGTAACCTCAAACTCTGGCGGGCCCGCTCGTGGGCTGCGGGCCCTGGAGAGAGGGGCTAAGCCTCTCTGAGCCTCACTTCCCTTGTCCACCCAACGGCGCTGCTGTGAGGGCTAAGTGAGCGTTTCCCTGGACCCCTGGATCTGCTCCGGGCCCACGGCGTGTGCTGGGCAGAGCTCCAGTCCTCACTCCCTGCCCACCACGCGGGCGCGGCCTAGAGGCTGGGCCTACTCGCTCACTCCCTCTCTGTCTCTGTCTCTGTCTCTGTCTCTCTCTCTCTCACACACACACAGACACACACACGGCCTCTCACCTCATCCTGCAACTGGGATCGTCATCACTCAGAGAGGCCGAGTAGCTTGGCCCCTGCCACGCGGCAGCCCCGAAGGTGACCGGGGCTGCCGGCTCTTCCTCGTCACGTGCAGCCTCCCACAGGACTGCCATCGCCCGCCCGCGGAAACCGAAGCTCAGACACGGTGCTGCGAGCAAGTGTTTAACACCCATAAAACCCAAGGAACTCGATACTCCCAAATAAGGCCTCCTGTGCGTTTCCCCAGGAACCGGGCCCGGAGGCGGAACTCAGAACACGTCTCCGAAGGGGGGAAAACGCCCCTCTTCTGTCTTTCTCGGGTCCGTCTTCGTAAGACAGCTGCCATGGTATGTCCGGGCCCCAATGAAAGCGCCTAACGGGACGCCCGCCCGCCCCTGCTGCGCCAGGCGCTCTGGCCGACAATTCAAAATAACAGCAGGACCTGTCGGGAAGTGATACCCGGGGTTCGAGGCTAAGCGTCGGCTCGGAACCCACCCTTCTCGGTGATGGGAAGGGTTTGCGGAGGAGGAGCCGCTCTGAGATCAGATGTTCACGGCGCGCCCGCGCCCCGCCCCCGCCCCAGCGACTTGCTAAATGGCGGGGGACGTTTAAACCTTTCCGAGGAGCTGTTTCTGGAAACCCAGCTTCCTCTGGCCACCCAGGGGAGCCCAGCCTGGCCAGGGGTGTGGTCTCGGGATGCCCCAGCTCACACGCCCCGCAGGGTCTCTGCAGAGGCGAGAGGAGCCCAGAGACCCTCGTCCAGGCCCTAGGGACGTCAGCCACGTTGCTTAAAGTCTTCAGGAGTCAGCTTTGCTTTCTCACCGGCCAGATCGGCGCAGACGGGTTAAAACAGCTGATGAGGAGATGAGGCCGGCAGGAGGGTCAGGCCCGCTGGGAAGCCCACGGGAGACTGCTGCCCTCCGTCGTGGGCACCGTCGGGACGGCTCCCCGATTATCCCGGCGGCAAGGCCGAGGTCCTAGGTGTCCGAGCTAAGGTCGCCCG
Source organism: Rousettus aegyptiacus (assembly GCF_014176215.1). Lineage (NCBI taxonomy): Eukaryota > Metazoa > Chordata > Mammalia > Chiroptera > Pteropodidae > Rousettus > Rousettus aegyptiacus. The sequence goes on from NW_023416308.1 coordinate 119,172,306, forward strand.
CCGTGCGGGGCCACCTCCAGCCGCCCTGCTACCCCGAGCCGCTCGCCCAGGTCCGCCCCGCACAAGCCACGTCCTGAGGCTTCTTGCTGGTCTGGTCGCGACCACGTCCCGAGGAGTCGGGGCCACCAGTCCCACGCCTGCAGTCACAGGCAAGAACACCGGTGTTCGGGAAAGTAAAGTTTGCCCAGCGGATGGCCCCGTGAGCTGCGGGCGACCCCGGCAGGCCCCTTCCCCAGCAGAGCTGCTCCCCGATGAGCCCAGTGTCTCCTGTTTGAGACAGCAGGTACCAGGGCAAGAAAAGGGTACTCCAGGCAGCTTCGTCTGCTCCCCTGGAAGCATCCGGCGGAGGGGGAGCCTGGTAAAGGGTTCGAGGCACGGGCCCTGGAGCAGCTGGGGCGACACTTAGAGGGATGCTCAAGACCCCGTCAACTGGTCGTTCCCTGGGAGGTGCCTTATCACCCGGGAGAGGCCACAGTCCTCCCTGGGGGCTGCATGGCCCTGCCCGGGCGCCCCTGAGGCTCGGACGCCGGTTCCCAGGCCCTCCAACCCCACCCCCCCCATCCCCGCCTTGTGCACTGGGACTTCCTCCCATTGGGGCCCCCCAGTGAGTCACAGCTCCTTCGCATTTCCTCTCCATTTCCCTGTGATTCACACTGCCCAGTCACCCCAGGCCACCCCCCAGAGGGGACGCCCTCACCTGGAGAGCGGAGACTGAGCAGACGACCCCTGGGCACAGCTGCCTTTCCCACGGAGGCCAGCCTCTCCCGGGAGGCCAGCCTCTCCCCAAGGGACGTGTCCCTGGACTAAGGGGCCCTTTCTGGCAGGCTCCAGGCAGCTGCTGGAGGGAAGGGCCTTCCTCTGCATGGCTGTCACCAGACTTGGGTTCAAGCCCCAGGACCCCAGCCACCCGCCCCACCAACCCCGCCATCAGCCCGGGAGTCACCTCACTTCAGTGTTCAGGAAGTGTGGCAGGTGCTGAGTCCCAAGTCTGGCACCCCAGTGACCCCAATGCAGAGGACACCCAGCTCTTGCTTCCCTGCCCAGGTCTGGTGCATTTCCTGATACCCCTGAAGTCAGGGCCTCTGTCATCCCTCAGTCCACTTTACTCCCGGGCATCGGGTTTTGTTGTTTAAGTCTGTGTGACCTTCACACAAACCACAAAGAAATAGGAAATTTTTCTGATGCCCGGTCCCCTGCACTGCACACCTAGTCTACAGCAAAGCCTGCTGGGGGCCCTGGGTTCGGGGACAATACCCCCTGACTCAGGCCGCACCCCAGCACAAGCCGCCAGCAGCGCCAGACACCAGGAGGCTCCGTCTGAATGAGGGGGGTCAGCTGAGCAGCCCCCCACGCTTTCACAGCCTGGTCCTTTCTCTCACAGTTGAAGGCAAAGAAGCCTCTGCAAGTGATAACTTGGCTCTGTGACCAAATAAGGCAATATTACATTTCACTGTTTACAGCGCCCGAAGCCGAAGCCCCGCTCGAGGGCACGGGGAAGAACTGCAGTTCGCTGGCTCCCAGCACCAGAACGTCTGCCCTACGCGGCTTAGGCTGTCCTTGCAGAGAGGACCGTCTGTCACCCTCTACACACAAACCCGAGGGGTGACCCGGGTTCGCCCCCAGGCAGCCGGGCTTGCGCAGAACCTGGCTCCCAACGTCCACGTGCGCGATTTAAAGGTCAGGAGCGCCCCTGAAAGCTTGACCCCGGGGCCTGAGCAAAACCGGAGGCCCCTCTTCAAGGCGAACCGCGGAGCACCGTGCGGGCGGTGACTTCTCCTGCCCTGAGGATTCGGCTCAGACTCCCTGTTGCAAATAAGACTATTTCTGCTGCTGCCAAGGGCCGTGGGGGACCTTCCCGTCCCAGCGGCATTTATGAGATGAGAGGCGCAGTTGGCAGAGACGCGTCTGGGTAATCGGTGTTCATGACGGGACAAGTGTGAATGCTGAGAACCCATTAGGCGGCTTTAAATGCTAAACAAAGCTTCAGCTTGCTGGCATCCGCACCTCCCTGGGGACCGGCCTAGCCTACAGCTAAGAAAATTCCAACCCCGGGATCTGCCAGCTTCCGCGGGACCGGCGCTGCCTGGGGCGACCACACTCAGGGCCAGTCGAGGGCACCGGCGCTGCCTGGGGCGACCACACTCAGGGCCCAGGTCGAGGGCACCGATCTCCCGAGAGGGGGTCCGCAGGAGAGCGTGGTCTCACCGTCAAAACGGAATTCTCGCCCGTCCTCCTCCCCGTGAGACCCCTGGCCCCTCCCCAGGCACTGCTTGGAGCCCGAAACGCAGCTGCTCCCAGCCCGGCTCCCTACCCCTTTCCAGACAGCGTGGGTGCTTGGGAAGTGCTTTCCGGAGGGGAGAATGAATGAATGAACGAATGAGTGAGTGAAGGAGTGAATGCGTGACTCGAACCCGTCACTGCACCTCTCCCGCGGCGGCCTTCGGTTGGCCTTCCTTGACTCTCCCTCGAGGCCGTGCGCAGTGGGCGTGCAGTGGATGGGCAGCCAGGACCAGCTTTGGAAGGAAAAGCCGGGGCCCAGAGCTGACTGCTGGAGACGGCAACGGCAATTGGTCCTCGGCTTTCCTGCCCTGCCGCCCCCCCCCCCCCCCGCAAGAGTCCCCTGCCTCTCAGAGCTCCCCATGCCCCCCGGGGGAGGCCTCCTCACATTCCCTCCCCGAGCCGCCACGTCTGTCCACACCTCACACCCCTCCTTCAATCGGCAGAGCACCATGAGCGAGCGTTCAACAGCCACAGCGCCGATGGAGGAATGACCGTCAGGCAGCCCTGCCGGCCCGGGACCGTGTGCACGGGATGCAGGCCGCACACCCAGCGCCGCCGGCCGCCTTCAGACCTGCCCACCTAGCGGAAGCGTGAGTCACTCTCCCAGATGACGAAGACCATCTCCGGCCCCCGTGGGCTTTGTTCTAAGGCACGTGGCTGAGAGTCAGACGTGCCTGAGTTGAGACTCTGTCCCGCCCTGTGGCCTTGGCCACGTCGCCTGACGTAGCCGTCCATCCAACCCCCACCGCGTGCTAACACACCGGCGAGCAGAGCAGGCGAGGATCTTTGGCCTTGGGACGCGGCCCAGTGGCAGGAGAAGCCGCCAACGTTTATTCACTGAGCACCGACTGGGTGCTCAGAGACCCACGCCCGGCATCTTCCTGCACGAAGCCCTCACCTCAGCCCTGCAGACACTCCCGCGAGTGTGTCTGTCGGTCAAAGAAACAGACCCCGAGAGGAGAAACGAGCTGCTGTTTTTTCTACCTTGCCCCTAACCAGACCGGTCGCTGGACAGTGACCCGCCTGGGTCAGGAGGATGCACGAACCCTCGTTTGCAGGGTTGGCGAGACTATTCAAAGTGGAGACGTATGTCGAGTGCCCGGCACAGCGTTGAAACAGAAAAGGCAGCAGGGTGGCCCGAGGGGGGTCAGTGCCGTCTGTGACGTGGGGCCCCTCGCCCTGGGCGACCCCGACTTTTCAGACCGGAAGGAAGCTATGTGGGTGGAGGGAGGGGGTACCGGGCGCTGCCCCTCCCCGTCGGCAGGTCAGGAGGGCCCTGACTGGGTGGGTCGCTGGGGACCATGGCTGGGCAAGGCTGACAGAGGCCATGAGGGGTCCTGGGGAAGTGTTTGCGCTGCGTGTTAATGATTAACCGTCACCCAGCAGCGGGCTGTGATCCTGCTGGCCCTCAGGACTGGCCTCTGCCACCTTGCCTGGGCTCGAGGTCCCGGTGTGGAGGCGCCCTGCGCCCTGGGGTGCGACCTGCCGCGGGAAACCGGCACCCACCGCGGGCCAGTGCAGGGGAGGTGCTCCGATGGAGATGGCGGCGCTGGACTCTCCGCCGGCCAGTAAGGAGCAGGCGGAGCGGGTGGGGTCCACAGGGCGGGGGCCAGGGCACTGTCGCTCAGGCCAGCACAGGCCAGTCGCTGGAACTGTGCGGGAGGACCCAGGGAACGCGGCCTCCGGTGGCGTCCAGACCCGCCCGGCTGGGGAAAGCGCCCCAGGGTGGCAGGCCCATCGGCGGGCACGTTAAGGCGCCTTCTGGATGGCAAGATCCTTCTAGATGGTGACCCCAGGGCTTCTCAGCCTCAGCGCTGTTGACGTGTGGGGCTGGATCAGTCTTGGGGGGCGGGGTGCGTCCTGTGCGCCGTCACGAATCAGCAGCCTTCCTGGTATCCACCCATCAGAGGCCAACGGCGCCCTACCAGCCACTGTGACAACCCAAAAGTGTCACCGGACATTGCCCAGTGTCCCCTGAAGGCACGTACCCATCTCCCGCCACCGAGAACCGCCGCGCTGCCTGCTTCGGGCGCCAGGTCCCGGGCATCCGGGTGGGCCTTCGGGCCGTGATGACGCCGGCCTCACCGGCCCTGCGAGGTCGGCCGCCATGCCAGGCCCTCTCGTCTCCCCGCTGGCCCATGCTGCCCACCTCTCCGCGCCCCAGGTTGCTCATGGGTGAAGGGGGGCCGGTAACAGTGTCACCCCACAGGACTCGGGGTGGGGAGACACTTGAGTTAGAGCGTGCGCAGGGTTCTAGGCGCAGGGCCTGGCACCTGCTCGACGCTGTTTCACATCGTGGGAAAGCTGAGGCCCAGAGACATGAAGCCACCCCCGAGCCTCACGCAGCGAGAGGCTGTGGGCCGCCTGACGAGGCCGGAGGGGCCTCTCGCCTCCACTCCGACGGGTGGGCAACGCTCAGAGAGAGAACGGCTCACCCCGTCCCGGCCGTCCGCGTACCTGCCTGCGCCCCCAGCGAGGGGACCGTGCTCGGGAAGGGGGGGCGCTGAGGGTGTCGCTGGCATCGGGGACCAGCTGGGGATGCTCGGGGGACGGGCGGACGGCGTTTCTGATGACAATGTCCTCTTCCTGTTTCCCGGGAATCCAGCCACCAAGTCCAAGACTTGGATCCAGCTGACCAGCCCCACCCTCAGGCCTTTGACCAGTGAATGACTGCGTGAATGAATGACATCACCCCATCTATGAGTGAGTGAACGAATGAATGGGGAAGCTGACTTACCTCCCCGGCCCTTCCCAGAGGGAACTCTGAGCTGGGGTGTCCTCTCCTGTAGGACAGAGTGGGCAGGAGGTGGTTCCCAGAGGCCCCCACTCCGAGCTTCCCCCTCAGAGGTCAGGGGTCAGAGCGAGTTCAGAGGGTAGCTGCCTCAGCCAAGGCTGGAACTCCCCCCAGGAATGACCCCGGATCTCTGGGACCCTCTGTCCTCCTTGGGGAGACAAGTTCCAAGGGCAGAAGGGGACAGAGTGAGGATTTGCAAAATGAACGAATCAGCTGGAAAAGGACTAATTTTTTTTATTTTATTTTTGGTTTGTTCTCAAATTGCCTGAGAGTCAAGGCAGAGGGCGGAGGAATGTGAATTGAGCAATCAGATGATTACGATGGGTCCTCCAGTAGCGGCAGAGCGTTGCCAGACTTTCGAGATCCCTACCGTGCGACGGTCTGAGGACCTGCCTGCTCTTCGGCGGCCCTCGGCAGGGAGGCATGGTGGCATCGCCGTCATCGCCATCACCTAGGCGGCGTCCACCCCCCGGCGGGGCCGGCCCCACGCAGAGGAGGAGAAGGATGGGGCTAAGGATTCTGGGAAACGCCAAATCTGAGAGCAAACGCCTGAGCCTGTTGGTGGAGAGGGTGCGGGAAAGCGGGACGCGGAGGCTTTCGCGGGGGTCCTCTCAGGGAAGGGCTGGGCTGCGGTAGCCTGTGCCCCAGCACCCGGCGGGGACGAGCCCGTAGGTCCCCAGGTCCAGGCACCGTCCTCCCACTTTCCCAGGAGCACTTCCGGGGGCGGGGTTTCTGTCCAAGGTAATGATACCCCTACGCTAACTGCGCGGCCCGCGGACTTCCCACCTGGCTTTGGGCGTCTGTCCCCCTGACGGCAGCACGGGGCTGTGACTGGACTCTGAAAAGACCCCTAGTTAGGCTGCTGGAAGCTGCGTCCTTCAGTCTTCATCCCTTTGTCACAAAGCCCTAGGTGCTCAGAGCCCCCGATTGTAACACCAGCATCTCCAAGGGAAACAGACACGCATCAGTCAATCACATCCTAGTATAAACGAGGTTGGCACCAGCCTCTTCTGACGACTGCTGGCTGAATGGAAACGGGCTTGGCTGCAGGATATAGGACAGCCATGGGGCAGCAAGGGGTGGAGGGACCATGGGGGAGGGTCCCTGGCAGGAATAGGGTGCGTGGCAGGCAGTGAGAAGCTGACCTCTTTCTCCGGCTGCCACCAGAGACCCAGGGTTTCCTCATGGGGCAGGCAGGAGGGAGTAGGGAGACCCTGGGCCCCTGTCTGAGGCAGGACTAGGTCCCAGAGCTGGGGCTTCCCAGCCGCTGTGGCCTGAGGCAAACCAGCCTCTCAGCTCCCGGCTCCCTCTTCTATGAGACGGGTCTGCCCTCCCCGCAGGGGGCTCCTGGGGGTCGGGGTGCGTATGGAAGCATTCTGCCGGCTTTCTCATTGTCTGACATGGAGTTGGGAAGGGCCTCGCTCCCTTCAGAGGGAGACCCTAAGTGCTCAGAGCCTGCGCCTCTCTCCTCGCCCAGAGGACAAGCTGTGAAGTGTCCCTGTGGGCTCTCTGGGTGAGGGCACGAGGCAGCTTGTGGGCTCCGTGAGACCCACAGCAGGAATGTGGCAGGATGAATTCTGTCACTCCTCATCTATCGGAGGTGGGGCATGCAGACGAGGAGGAAGAGGGAGGGAAGGAGGGAGCCGAGCGGAACCCCCGGCGGCTGAGGCTACACACTGGGAGCCTGGCCCGAGCTCGTGGATCAGTGCGCCCAACTGTCCCCAAGGCTGACCCTAGAGGCAAGTGTTTCCTCTGAGCCATGGGGACGGGGGACCCAGGCCCTGGGCGGGGGGCAGGGCTGGGCTGACAGCGGCCACAGTGCTCAAGGCCTTCCAAGCGGCATCAGCCTCATCGATTAGTCCTCGAGTGACCATCCTGCTGGGAAGTGCTGGCTAGGCCTGGGTCTTGGCCCACGCGCTGGAGGCAGGGGCTGTTTGTTTTAGCAATCATTTCACGCAGGACAGGAGTGAAATGTTTATGTAAGAGTTGCTAGGTGACCTCGGATGGTTCACGCCCCCTCTCTGGGGCTGTTTCTTCATCTTGCACAAACAGCCACATGGCAGGGAGAGGAGAGGCCCATGTTGGTTCAGTAGCAAGGGACAAAAAAAAGCTGTCTTTAAAAAGGTGGAAGCGATTTTTCTGTCCTGTAACGGAAGTCCGGAGGTGGGCGCTCCGGGATGCCAGGGCTGTAAGGTGCTTCATGAAGTTATCGGAGACCCAGGGTTCCTTCTCGCGGGCTACTCTGCCATGCTCAGCAAAGGCCTCACGGCCCAACATGGCTGCTCGAGCCCAAGCCATTGCATCTGCATTTCAGCGCAGAGAAAAGAAAAGGCAAAGGGCACTCTCCCTCCTTAGACGTTGCCCACACACGCTCACTCCTTGCCCCTGGTCCGAACTCAGTCCCACGGCCACACTGACCTGCAAGGACAGCCGGGGCACGCAGACTTCCTTCCGGCAGCCACGGACGAACTGGAAGCCAGGGGCTCTTTTACTGAGAAAAAGGCAAAGAATAAACATGGGTGGGCAACTGGCAGTCTGTGGCAGAGGTTCAGGACAATTTCTAATCCCGGTGCCGTCGGGCCATCGCCTGGCCGGGGCCCTGAATTCCCCTCTTCCCTCTGAGCCTTCATGTGTCTCTTCATGTGTAAAATGGGACGATGCTTTGGATTAACCACCCCACTGAAAAGAAAAGGCGAGATTGGAGGAACGGCTGGGGTACTTGACCGCCGGGCTGTGTTTGGAAATGCCAGCGTCATCACAGGTCAAAATGTTCAGGTTGAGCCATGTGCGCCTAGACGTTTTTTTTTTTGGTTGTTGTTAGGTGGGGACATGGTCATCTGGAGACTTATTTTCCTGTCCTGGCAAAGCATGAGTGCGCTTTCCGATGCACAGGAGGCTGGCACCGAGTCCATCACGAAGCCGCCTCACAAGCAGTCGGGCTACCTCATTTCCTGGGCAGGTTTCGCGTACACATCTGTGTTTTTTCCTCCTGCTGGAAACCGTTAAACGCTGTAATTAACATCAGATGTGTCATCTTCCTGGCGCTGTAAAACAATTCGTGACCAGTTGGGTGTGTGTGTGTGTGTGTGTGTGTGTGTGTGTGTGTGTGTGTGACTTTCACACTGTATGGTGATAAGATATTTCTGGGTAAATACGCTCAATCAATATTTACCCATGATTACGCCTGGCCGTGCTCATAAATTCCAGAGGATTCTGTGTCCTTCCCCTGCACCCACATTCTGAAGGGTCGTAAAAGCCACGGCCAGCTCGCCCCGGGGCCTTTGCACGGCTGTTCCCTGGGCCCGAACGTCTTTCCCCGGATGTCTGCAGGACCCACCCGCTTACTCAGACCTCCGTGCAAACACCCCCTCCCTGACCCATGTCGATGGCATCTCGTCACCCCCCCATCACCCCACTTCATTTTTTCCAGCCCCCCTCACTCTCCAGTGTGATACTATTTGCTTATTCTCTTTCTCCTGCAAAAGAACATAATTTCCAAAGCAGCGAAGACTTTTTCAAAGTCCCCGTTCCTCAGCCCTTGACCTCAGCCCGGGCACTATGAGCCGCTCGGTAAATATTTATTGTTTGAAGTCTTCCGATTTCCTAAGTAATTCCTATTGGTCCTTAAGGACTCTACCAGAGAGGACAAGATACCTTGAATTCCCGGACTTGGCAGTTCTAGGGGGGTCGTTCTTCTCAGGTGGCCTGAGACGCCTGAGCACGTGCTCTGCCGAAGCATCCCATCTGCAGGTCCCGTCTCATTCTAGAAGGGTGATAAGGCAGTTCACCAAGACTTTCATATTCCTCGAGAAATGAAATGATTTGCACGCTTGTATGGAAAATGAGGCGCAAGGAAGACAGGGTTCTAGACGCGAGGCGGTTTTGAACAATCGCCAGCACTTCCCGAACGGCCACTGCAGGCCGACGGGGGGGGGGGGGGGCGTCTCAGCTCTTCGCTCATTTGCTGTCTGTGACTGTGCTGCGGAAGGCCCTGGAAGGGACCCTCATTGCACAGATAAGAAAACCGAGGCACCGGAAGGAAAAGGCGCTTGCCCAAGGTCACTGGGCTGGCAGAGGGCAGTGGGTGTGAGTCGCAGGCCCTTAGCTCACGGCCCCACCTGTGCGCTGGGCCCCGCCTGATGCCTGCATCTGGGAACATGGGCCACCTGCTGTGAGTGACAGACACCGAGCCTGGTACGCTGTCCAGAAAAGCACACAGTGGAAGGCCTCCCGGAGAGGCGGGCATGAAGGCAGCCCGGGAGAGCCGTGAGCAGGACGGGGAAGTGTTCCTCCTCCATGTTGCCACAGGACCCCCTGCCACTGCACACGGCCACCACGGCCGATGGACCCTGCCCTGCTGTCCTGAGAGAACCCTCACACTGCCCTGTCCCGTCCAGAGGGCAAGCCACTCAACGGGCACATCTGATTGGCCAAGCCTGGGTCACATGTCCACGGCCCAGTTGCCAGGGAGACGCAGCTGACGACTTTCCACCTGGTACATAGGGGTGGGCTCAGTACCTGGGGAAAGGGAGTTAGGTGCTGGGCAGCCCCCTCCCCAAAATGACCAGAGCCCATCCCATCCTCCCTGAGAAGTCCTGCAGGACAGCCTCTCGTGGGGTCCACTGAGAACCACAGGCTCTAACTGGTCGAGAAGCTGTGGGGTGAATGGGAGGCGTTTTTCTGCGGAAATGAGGTCCCTGAACAGGGGGAGGTGAAGGCGCCCTGAGGGCAGGCCTGCGACCCCCTCAGGGTGGCTCAGGCTCGCCTAGCACAGAGACTTGCCGGCACCTGGGGCCTGACATGGGCAGCCCCTCCCATGGCCCTCTAAAGGGTGCCAAAGCATCTTTATAGGGCTCGCTATGCTCATGGCAGCGGGAGTTTGGGGGGCTCTGGCTCCGGACCCCGGGCTCTCCTAGACGAACTGCCCAGACCGCCTTCCTGGTCCCGGGACCCGCGCCCTTCCCACGAGCCGGTGACAAGCTGGAGTTCCTCTCTCAGGTGGGGACACCCGCCCTTCAGAATGGGTCATTCAAGGCCCGCTGGCCGGCAGGACCCAGGCTTCGACCAGTCTGTTCATTTGAGTTTGTTCTGGTTTGTTTGTGTGTTTGTTAAGCTGTCCCTGTGGCCGGGGTCAAGCACTCGGACACAGTGCCACAGCCCGCCTAGGCCTGGCTCCCTTGGCAGCCTGCTCTGCTCCGTGCTGGGGGGGGGGGGGTGGCTTTGTGGACCATGTCCACCTGTGCCCACCACCCTCTAGATTCCGGACTCACTCAGTCATCAGGACCACAGGACAGAGACGCAGGACGTCCTTCCTTCCGACCGCTCCTGCCAGGCTGAGATCCCTCTCCTGAAGGCCATAGCGCCCCCCAGGCAGCCCCCTCCTCCAGCCCAGGCCCCTGGTCCTGCCCTCACCCTCCCCCCTTCTCCCTTCCGGTACCGGCTCCCCATGCAGCTTGGTCCCTGTGCCTTGCCAGCCCTTGTCGATTGCCCCCAACTTGACACGAGGCTCCGTAAGCTGCCTTTTTATTACACCCTGTCATGAACTGAGTGTGTCCCCCAAATTCGTATGTTGGAGTCCTAACCCCTAGCACCTCGGAATGTGGCTGTATGTGGAGGTGGGGTCTTTAAAGAAGTGATTAAGGGAAAATGGGGTCACTGGGGTGGGCTCCAATCCAACGTGACTGGCGTCCTCATAAGAGATCAGGACACAGACTGCACAGAGGGACGACCACGCGGGGACACAGGGAGGGGACGCTGTCCACACACCCGGGAGAGAGGCCTCTGGGGGAACCGCCCGCCCACACCTGGATCTCGGGCTCCAGCCTGCAGGCGGGGGACAGTGAGCGGCTGCGGTTTAAGCCCCCCGGGCTGTGGTATTGTCATGAGCTGTCTCCTTCCCACCCTCCCGGGGGAGCCACCTGGTGCCGCCCGGCCCAGACTGGTACACACGACATTCTCCCAACAGCGACGATGTCGGAGGGCTTACACGGCGCTGGGCCAGGCGGGCCCGCCCAGTGCTCCCGCATCCTTCGGTGGAAGTGGAAGGGGGGCCTGCACACGGCTCCGGGCGCCGCCTAGCTGTGAGGCGGCCCCCGGCACAGGGGAGGCTGTGTGCGCAGCGCGGGACAGAAGAGGTCACTCGCCCCCAAACGACGCCACAATGGAAGGCCGTGGAGCGCGGAACCACGGTGCCGGCAGCCAGACGCTGCTCCAAACCAAGTCGCAGCCGGAGCGTGGCCGGGCGTCCAGGTGTGCCCTGACCCAGCCGGGCTGCCTGGGCTTTATGCGGGAGTTCTGGCGGGCCCCGGCACAGGCAGGGCTGCATGTGGCCTGGGCGGCCGTCACGGCGGACCCCACCGCCCACCTGCCCGCATGGCCCCAGGCTGAGTGTGAGACTTTTCTATCAAATGTATCGTAAATGGGGCATCGGGTGGCCTGGGGACGTGATTCACCCTCTGGTTTTCAAGGACAAGCGTGGCCGACTCCTGGTCAGGCGGTCCCCGAGATGATGGTGGCTTTGTGCACCTGGAGCCCCGGGGATCGTGGGCGCAGCCTTGACGCGGTGCCCAGCCCTTTGGAGACGAACGGGGCCGGTTCTGCTCCCGTCTCAGATTCCCCCTGACGTCCAAGAAAGCCTTATCTCGCCCAGAGGAGCATTGTGCACAGTCTTCTGTGGGACAGACTACTCTCACACACTGTGGCTGGGAGCGGGAGGGAAAGGTCCCCTCGGGGGGACACTCAAGACGCCCCGAGGGCCCTGCGAGCCGAGACTGGCGGCCCCAAAGGCAGCCCGAGTCCGGCTCTCGTTCCCTGGGAATCAGCATCCCTGCCCACGCTGAAGAAGACGGGGAAAATGCTGCTTTGTGCAAAAGACTCTAGTGACACTGAGATGAGCCATTGACTCTCAGCAGGGGCCGGCACCCCGCCCCACGCCCTATGGGGGGCGCGCCTTCCCTGGGCATGCCTCTCCCATCAGGCTGCAAGTCTAAAGTCTTCTGCAAAGCACCTGGAAAAGGCCCCAGCTGGAAGAAGCAGGCCCCCTGGGCCGTCACAGGCCACCTGCTCCATCGAGTTATCTTTAAATGAACTGCCTCCTAGTGAGGCAGTCCTTCTCAGGAGAGGCGATTCACCTGAAGGCAAGCCTGACCTCTGATGGAGGCCCGGCTGAACAGGAAGGACTTTGGCCTTTTGGGGCGAAAACCCTGCAGGCGCGCTGGGTTACCAGCCTCAAAGAGCTGGAACGCTCTTTCTCAGTACAAAAGCATTGGTGCTTTTCACTGAGAAAACCAGACTGCATTTTTTTGTTTTGTTTTGTTTTGATGGAGCATTGAGCATAAATATTTGCATCATTAATTAGAGTCTGTTTAATTCCAAAAACTCAAGCCATATGGGCTGCCTCGAAGGGTAAACGGGCCGAGATGTCAATCACACCTGGGAGACACTAGCCAAGTCTCCCACGGGGCCTGGCGGAAGGTTAAGGAGAGGCCAAGGAGCCGGGGGCCCGGATTCGGGAGGTGGTACGTTAAGGGGACCGACTATGGGTTTTCCCTATTGTTCCCGTAGCCTTCTCCTTTTTCCCCGGGATAATGTGTTAGAGCTGATGCGCTGGGTCTGTCCACGCGAATTCCAAACTCTAGAGAAACAAACAAAAAAGGTCGGTATGGTGTGGTGGGAAGAGTTCTGGAGTTAACCAGAAAGTTCTAGAAGCAGATGCCCTTGGCTCTGACTCCCAGTGCTGCCACTCAGGCGCCGCGTGGACGCGGGCAAGCCGCTCGCCCTGTCTGGGTAGCACTTTCCTCGGCCGTCGGTGGGAATCCCGACTCACGCCTCCCGTGGTCGCGGTACCGTGGGCAAAGATACCCGCGCGGCCGTGCAGCTCCAGCTGCACTGTGTTCGCTGAGGCCTCGGAGCCTGCAGCCCGCCGCCCACGCCCGGCCCCGGGTCGGCCCGCAGAGCCCGCGCGACGTGCGCACGGGGGCGTCGCGGCTTCCGGCGTTTTCCCCTAGCGGCACCCCCCCCCCCCCGGGCCCTGCGGGGTGCTGCAAACCCACTTCACGTGCCCGGGGAACCCCTTTCTGGCGGCACGTGGTGAGGGCACAGCTCAGTTCTCCTGCAGGCTCGGGAGTATGTCCAGGAGACGGTCTCGGCTTGGGGCCAGGAGGGCTGTCCCCGTCGTACCCCCCAGTCGAGTCACCTGGTCGGGGCGCGATGCAGGCTCAGGTCCCCTGCCCCGCGGCAGAATGTCCGGGAGAAGTGAGTATCACTGCACGTATAACGCGCTTTATTATCGCCGCCTGTTTACGGCCGGTGCTTCTAATTTTCCATTTTCGATAGCGATACTGGGATCCTTAAAAGTAACGTTCGCTAAGTCTTAAAAAAAAAAAAATTCCGACACCAGCTACGACGCGTTCAAACCCGAGGACACTGTGCAGAGTCCAAGACGCCAGACGCAAAAGGACAAAAACCGTGTGATCCCACTCGAGTGAGGTCCCCAGAGGAGTGAGACTCGTGAGCCGCAGTGAGAGGGCGGGCGCCGGGACCGGGGGAGCGGTGGAGTGCGTGTTTAAGCTGGGGACAGAGTGTCAGTTGGGAAGATGAGAACGTTCTGGAAACGGTGGTGGTGACGGCCACACAACCCCATGAACGTGCTCAATGCCCCTGAGCTGCGCCCTTAAAAATGGTTACGTGACAAAAATTACGTTATGTGTATCTTACCGCAATCTAAAAAATAAAAATAACCTTAAAAAGTTTGAAAAGTGAGCTAGGTTAAAGAAAAAATATGAAGTCGCCCGTAGACCAGGAGGGGTCGCAGCTCGGGCCCAAGCCAGGGGGCGGGGCTTGGATGACGTGGATGACGGGCGTCTGGACAGCGCCGGCTTTCTGCGCGGAGCCCTGACTGCGGCCACAGACCCCGGAGCCAGGCTGCCTGGGTTCGAGTCCCGGCTTGCTCGCCTACTGCTGCGTGACTTCACCTCTGAGCCCCAGTTTCCTCATCTGCAAAGCGAGCTCCAGGGAGCTGACGGGAGAAAGTGCTTGGAGCAGGGCCTAGCACGCAGTGAGTGCTGGCTAAGTGCTTGGTAAATAAACAGGCTCCGGGCGAGGGGGGGTGCTGTGTGTGTGTGGGGGGGAGCCCAGGCCGCAGCTGGCCTCCTCCGCTGGCCCCTCTGCAGGTGAAGCCCGTGCAGGTGAAGCAAGGCCCCTGCCCCAAACCCACCCTCAACCCAGAGAAAACTCCCACCCCCACCCCTGATGGCCCCCACGTCAGGGGCCACTGCGGCTCCGGGGCGGCCTCCCCTGCATTGCAGCGTTCCGCCCAGGCCCTGCCCGGCTGACCTGAGGGTGACACACACAGCTGTACCAGCCTCCTCCTGTCCAGGGCGCACAGAGCCAGGTTCTGGGCTGGAAGCTGGGTTCCCCTCCCAGCTGCACAGCAAAGCCCTTTACACAGATGCACAAAGCGAGGGGGCAAGCCGTAACGTGTCCCCGACGGGGTTCCCGCCACCCCCCGTGTCACCGTGAGGCCCCAGCCAGCACTCCTCCACCCCCTGGTTTATCTCCTCCCACCATACGCAGGCCCTGGGGGGCTGGGGCCTCCTCTCGCTCATTTGCGCCCCCTCCACCCCCTGCCAGCCCTGCTCAAAGAACCAGGCTGAACTGAAAACAGACTCCTAGACAACAAGACGTCAGCCCTAAAATGACCTGTGACCCTGTAGCTGTCCTGAGGACCAGCGACAGTAGGACCAGGGTGTATGTGACACTCTGGGCACCTCCTGGTTTATCGGAGGGGCCGGCTTTGGGCAGAGTGACTCCACGGAGTCGGCCTGTGACCAGCCCCTGAGCAGCAGTGGCAGCAGTGGAGGCGCGGGTGCTGCTGCTGGTGGCCTTGGGTCACATGCAAACTCAGAGTCCAGGGGACTGAGCCTGTCCCACCCAGCTGGGCGGGCTGGGTCTCACCCCGCGAAGCCTATTTTAAACCTGGCCCCAGCCCCGCCGGGAGCTGCCTTCCCTCCCTCCCTCGCCACCTCCCCAAAAAGGGAAACCATTTTCCATAATTATAAGCATTGTGCGCCGTGATTGCTGTATCCTATAATGATGGCTCCGGCAGTGACGACAGGCACGCCACCTCCCTGCGCCAGGCCACTTGCCACTCTCTGCTTTTGACAGAAACGTCCTCCTGACACGTGCATGCTGCTCCTGCCGGCTTCGGCGTCGCGGGGCTCCCTGGAAAATGGATCGGGGGCCTCCGGCTGTGCCGTCTCCTCCCCCGAGGGCGCCATCTCCCGCTTCAGGCCACGTGAACCTCTCCCCGGCCTGGGATCCTGCTCGCCCAGCGACATTTACCAAAATAGCAGCCGAAACCAATCTTCGAGCCGGTTTGGGGTATTTACTAAACTCTCTTTTAAAACCGGATAAAATTAAAAGGTCTGAAACGGTCCCCATCCACGACGGGCTCTTTGGTGTAGGTTGGCCTCGGCGAACGGGTTCCATCGGAAGGCAACTTAATTGCAGCCAAGAGAATGAAAAGGAGAAAAATGGCTTCAATTGAAATGAATCAACATCTATTAATGGCTTTCTAACATATTTCTGCTAATAATAATGCATTAAGTAATGCGCGTTTTAGAGCTGGCTTAATGTACAATAGCCCATCCCTGCCCCCAAAAGGTAAACAATGATGGTTAAAAATAGCACCAGTCCTGTATTTACATTTTTTCCCCCCTGAGCCTTTTTGGTTTATAGTTCATCGTTCCAGGGGTTAGAATTCTAAAATTTTCTCTGTGTATTTACACAACCGAACTATCACTCTGGATCACGTTGGCTATCAGGCCCTTCCAAGAAAAACTGAGTTTTTATCTCGATTTCCTCACGACAGTGGTTTGGGACAGGTGCAAAAAGTGAGACATTCACGTGGCCCCCGCGTGGCCCGCTCTGCCCTCCTGGGGTAGGGGGCTGGGGGACACGGCACACGCCCGGGGGCTTCGTGGCAGACCTGTCGCGGGGGAGCCTTCGTCCTCAGGAAGTAAGTCCCACCAGGCGCCTCGCCTCCCAATTTCTTAGTCTGGACTGATCAAGACAGACACTAAGGATGATGGCAGGTCACCCTTCTCTCCGAGGCGCTGGGAGGAAGCCACAGGACTTTAGGTGGGGGTGGGGAAGACGGTTTCCAACTCGAGATGTTTCTTTGTGGTTTTTCCGCTCCTAGGAGCGTTTCTGCCCCGAGCAGTACCCGCGGGTACTCCCCTCAGCAGGCCGGCCCGGGGGGATCAGGGAGGACTGGCACCCTTGGCTTCACTGAGTGGGGTCCGCCCCCTCCCCCCACCCCCCGGGGGGCTGGGTCTGTCCCAGGTGTCCCCAGGTGTCCCTGGCATGGGAGGGCTTCCAGCCTAGCTCCTAAGGGTGCAGAAGGTGTGAGATGACCTTTCAAAAAGTCAGGCGGGCTGCCACTGTCTGTGGTCAGGAAGTAGCCGAGATCAGCGTTTTGCTCAAAGGCAGTTCTGCTCGGAACGCATTGTCTTCATCTGCGGAGTCATGGGTGTGAGGTTCAAGCAGACCCGAGGTCCCTTCCTGAGGTGCTCCCTCATCTCTGCTAGATGCTGAGTTGTCCAGACCTGGTCTTCCGTTGGGGGATGGGGCTGGAGCGTGGTACCTCCCACTGCCGGCCCTGAGCTGGGCACAGGATGTGGGTCAGAAGCCCCTGTGCGCCCCTGGCCGCCTTCTCTTAGCCTCGCTTAACTGGAGTCTCAAGTAACAGGATTTTTCCACTATCGGGGGCGGTTTGCCCTTTACCGAGACTCCGGGTTCTGCAGAGGCTGGAGTTCAGATGCCAGCTGCCACTTGCCCTGTGACCTCCAGCTCTCCTTGCCAACAAGCAAGGGCTTCACCTCCTCCTCTCTGACACATCCAGAAAGGATGAATTAGGGTCCCGCCGCCGCGGGGGAGGGGGCTGGAGCGCGCGCGCTCCCTGCCGCTGGACAGGCCGGCCACGGGATAGCCCGCGCTGAGCCATCAGCTCTGTCCCTTGGGGCTGGGTCGCTCTCCCCCTTCCCTAGCGGGGACCCTTCCCTGCGGCCCCACCAGCCTGCCCGACTGATAAGACGCCCGCCCGGGGCTGGTGGAGACGCGCCCGCGGAGGCGAGGCGAGGGGCAGGCTGGGGAGCGCGGCGGCTGTTAGTCCCCGGCGTCCCGGGCGCTCGCTCGCTCCGCTCCGTGTCGGGTGTCGGGTGACTGGCTGCGGGGGGGGGGTTGCGCTGCTCCGGGCGGGGCGAGGGCGGCGCCCGCAGGTAGCCCGTGGGGGGCAGGAGGCCGGCTTGGGACCCCCCAGCCCAAAGAGCTGAGGGGGAGGAGTGGCAAGGCGCGCGCCCGGAGAGCCAAGTTTGGCTCCCCACGAGTACAGCTGCGCGTCCTGCGTCTGCGGAGGAGGAGGGGGACTGTCCCTTCCCGAGCCGGGCTCGCCGCCCCTGGCCCTTGGAGCCCAGGAAGACGAAGTCACCTCTCTCCTGGACCCCGTGCGTCCGGACGCACGGGACCTGGCAGCTAGTAGCGCCATGCTGGAAGGGGACATCGGCCTCGAGGGCTTGTCACTCAAGGAAGACCCCGCAGCCCGTGAGTAACCAGGGGCGGGGTGGGGGCGAGGGGTCCTGAGCTTGACCACAGCACCTCCGGGACACCTGGGGACGGTGTCTTCCTGGGACTGAGGGGAGCCAGAGGTTGCAGGAGAAAGGGACCTGCGTAGCTCCCTGGTGGGGGGGATACTCTGCCGGCCTCAGGTCACTGGGGCGCCCACAGGCAGCCCCCCTCGGGCTGGGTTGACACTGGGGCTGGGGGCGGCTGCGCCCCAGCTCCTCCCCCCACCCCCGACCGCACGCGAGGGCACTGCCAGGCGGCCGGGCGGGTTCCCAGTCCCCAGAGAGCGGCTCCCAGCCATGCTGCGTCCACCGCCAGCCGATGGAAGGGTTTCGGATGTTTTTACAGGCGCTATTAATACACATAATATTTCCGTGCTATTCTGGAGATTTATTTGCGATATAAAGTAACTACTAGGGCTTGAGGTCTTGATGGAAATTGCAGAGGGACTGGGGTGGATAAGCGAGGCTGGGACGGGAGGTGGGGGGGGGAGCCCCTCATTTCCTGGGCCCCTCCCTGCACGTAAATCAAGACTGGGTATTTTTATACCAGGACTTCTAAAATAAATGACCCACGCAGTGTTTCCTGGATGACGGTCCCCTCCTAGTTCAGAGGTTATTAAACAAACCTCGGAGTGAGCAGGACAGTGGCCAGGGGCTGCAGCCGGCCCCCCTCATGCAGCTGAGCCCCAGCCTCCGGGGGCGCCCCGCTCAGGACCCTGTGCCCTGCCGTCGGAGTGCCCCTCAAAGCCAGGGCCGCGGCCAGCATGGGAAGGCCTTCCATCCTTTCTCCCTGTCCTACCAAACTCCTTTCGTTCCTTTCTGGCTTTGCAAGGAGACTCATCCTGACATCTGCTTCTTAAACAGCCTGATCTGACTTCTTTCTAGAAGTGACACGGTACTCACCGGATGGAGGGCCAGGAGGAAGAGAGGGGGTCCCTGCCAGGCCGAGGAGGAAGGCATGAGCTGGGTGCTCGAGGGGTCAGCCCCGGGGGGAGGCCTGGCTTTCACGAGTGGCTCCCTTGAAATCAGCCTGGTCCCCGAGACCCAGGTGAAGTTCGAGCTGACGTTCTGTGACGGGTCCCAGGGCCGGCTCATTCTCCCTTCCCTGAGCCGTGGGTCGTCGCAGGGGCCACCTGCCTTTCTGGCCCCACGTGCTCCTGCTCGCCCCTCACCTCTGTCGGGATGCGCCCCGTGCCTCTCGGTTCCGATGGCGCCCTGGGCGAGGAGGGGGGAGGGAAGGACGGGAGGAGCCATGCAGGGCGCAGACGGCGAACTCGCCGGGCAGCTCCCTGTGCGGGCGCGCGGGAGTCCCCGGACTGCGTCCTCACGTGCGGTGCCCACTCGCCTGAGGTGGACCCTGTTGTTTTCCCCATTGACGGATGAGGAAACTGAGGCACGGAGTGGTCGCTCAGGTTCAAACCGCCGAGAGGTGGCAGAGGCAGGTCTGAAGCCTGGGTGGGCCGTGCCGTTCAACAGGCAGTTAGGGAGCACCTGCTGGGTGCCTGGCACCGTGTCCTCGGGGGTTTGGGACGCAGCAGGGGACAGAGCAGACAAAGGCGTGGCCCTCGTGAAGCTTTCTTGACCGTATATGTAGAAGAATTAAACATCTAATGTGTTTTTGCGACGCGCCCCATGAAGAGAAATCAGAAAGGAACTGGGGTGGCTGTAGAGTGGCCGGGGAAGCCGTCCCCGACGGGCAGCGTGGGGACACACACCTCAGGGAAGTGAGGGAGGGGCGTCCTGGCCAGAGGGATCGGGCAGGGCAGAGCCCTGCACTCTGAATGCCGGGGTTGGGGCGGGGGGTTCCCTGGAGACAGTCGGGGGAGAGTGGAGGGAAGGAGGGCGGGCGTAAGAGGGGCCATCAGACCGTGCCGGACTCCGGTGCCTGCAAGGACTTGCGGAAGGGTCCGGACAGGGTGGGGTGGGGGCTGGCCTGAGCTGGGGCTGCTCCGTGGAGAGCGGGCTGGGGAGGCAAGGCAGAAGCTCTCTGGGTCTCTTGCAATAATCCAGGTGTGAGATGTTGGGGACACGGGTGGGGGAGGGGGGTAGTGGAGGCAGGTTCTGGGTGTGTGTGGGAGTCTGGCGAACTTTTAACGTGGGGTCTGAGAGTCAGAGGCGGCAGGACAGCCGAGATTTCCAGACTGATCAGGACAAACAGCTCTGGGGGGAGGGCCGGGGGTGAGTTTTTTCTGTTTTTGTTCTTTTAAACTGAGGTTAAATATGTGGAACATCTTAACCATTTTAAGTGCACACTTCAGTGACAGTAACTCCATTCACAAGGTTATGAAACCATTTCCACCACCTATTTCTAAATCTTTTTTTTTTCGTATCATCCCAACAGAAACTTCACACATCCAGTAAACAATAGCTCCGTTCGCCTCCCCGGCCCCCAGCCCCTGGTAACCTCTCTTCGACTTTCTGCCCCCATACATTTGACTATCCTAGGGACCTTGCGTAAGTGGAGCCGTCCCCTATCTGTCCTTTTGTGTCGGGCACGTCATGCTTCGTGCGTTTTCAGGGCGCATCCACGCTGTGGCACGTGTCGGAACGGCATTTCTTTTTTTACGGCCGAATAATATTCCGTCGTGTGTGGACGTTTTGTGTGTCTCTTCACTCATCAACGGACACTCGAGTCGTTTCCGCCTCTGGTCTGTTGTTTGTCGCGATGCGGGGAACGTCCGCGCGCGAGTCTCCGTCTGAGTCCGTGCTTCCGATTCTCTGGGCGGGGGCCTAGACGCAGAACAGCTGGACCTCGTTTTCTGAGGATCCCCTCAATTGTTCCCGCGGCGGCCGTACCGGGGTACGTCCCCACCATGTCCAGTTCCCAAGGGGCAGGAGGGTTCCGGCGCCCCCGCATCCTACCCGACACTGGTCACGCCGCTTCGTGTGCAAATTGCGGCCGTCCTCGCAGGCGGGGAATGGGACCTCCCTCGCTGTGGTTTCGGTTCGCATTTGCCTAATGACTCGCGATGCCGGCATCTTTCCATGTGTTTATTTGCCGTTTGTATCTATCCTTCGTTCCAGCTATTCGACTCCTTTGCCCGTTTTTTTGTGGGCTGTTTGTGCCTTTTCGTTGTTGAATCGTAGGCGCTCTTTATATATTCCGGGCGTTGCCTCCTTGCCGGTCATGCGATTTGCAGGTACTTCCTCCCGCCCTGCAGGTTGCCTTTTTTCACTTTCTCGACGACGCCTTTGGTGCGCTCGCACGCACGGTGTGTTTCTCGTCCGCGCTGTGACAGAGTGAGGAAGCTGTCTTGCGTCGCTGCAACGCGATGCGCGATTCGATTAAACTTTTAAACGTGGACGAGTCTCCTTTGGGCCAGTGACAGTGTCAGGAGCTGGAGCCGCGCTCCCTGCCTTCATGAGGTTCACAGCCTGTGTAGGCTCACGCTGCGGTTACATCGCAGAAGGTTCCTGATTCCGGCTGAGCGAGCTCCCCGTGCGGAGGGCGGGTCCCTCCTGACAGCGCTGCCCCCTCACCTCCATGCTGCTGCCGTGGGGGCTCAGCTGCCACTTCCCTTAAAGCAGGGGTCCCCAACCCCGTCTGTGGCCTGTTAAGAACCCGGGCGGCACAGCGGGAGGTGAGCGGCGGGCCAGGGAGCGAAGCTTCCTCTGCATCTGCGGCTGCTCCCCAGCGCCAGCCTCACCGCCTCGGCTCCACCTCAGACCCTCAGGCGTGAGATTCCCACGGGAGCCGCCGCCTGTGGGCTCCCACCCAGCGTCAGTCGTGGCTCTCAGCCGTCAGCCGGGGCACGTGGGCTGGGATGGTCACGCTGCTTGCCACGTGGCCATTAGGTAGACAGATGACTCGTTTCGTGCACTCAGCCCTCAGAGGGGCCTGTGTGTGCCGCAGGGGCCATGCCTGGACTCCGGCCGGCCTTCTTGTCACAGTCCAGGGAGACACTTTGCTCCCCTCTGGGCCTTTCAGCAAGATCTGGCTGGACTCGGGGTTCCCACACACCACTGAACCCCAGACCCCGACGCCGTGCCCCACGCCCACGGTTGGGGCCGCCCCCTGAGAGAGCCCCTATCTGCCTCTGGGCGTGGCATGCGAACATCGACCTTGACACGCAGGACTGACTTCTTCTGTCCCTTTTACGCCCAGCTGCAATGACTTCTGCCCATGTACCCGGGCGTGCGATGAGCTTTCAGTGCGTAGACGTGGCATGTTAGTGCGAACACACCGTTTGTGAGGAAATGGGGCGCTTGCGTGCTGTCAGGTGTGATCGGCCACGATTTTCACTGCCCCCTGAACAGCTGGATTGGGGGGACAGATGGGTGGCTGGGCAGCGGGCCCAGGACTGTACACCGGTTCCTTGGCCTTGGCCGTTGCGAGCGCCCGCCTGGTGCTTTGTGGGCTCTCCCTCAGTCGGGGCCCACCACCCTGCCCCCTGACGTGGAGACTGGGCTGCGGGTTTGGGGGGAGGCCCCCGGGGGTTGGGGGGCCCGTCACGCCACCGCAGCAGGGCACGCGCTCCCAGCGTGGCGTCTCCCCGGCGGAGCCGCGCTTGCCCGGCATCCGCCCTCCGGCTGTTCATTTCTCCCTTGAACGCTGGTGTTTGCAGCTCGGAGGTTTATTAATGGGCCGTGGAAGGGTTTGGATCAGAGCCATCGATTTCTGAAACCGTCCTGGACCGAATTTGCTGAGTTGAGGCCTCCCGCAGCCTCCTCCGAATGCCCGTGTTGTCCCCTCAGCATTCCTTATGTACTGACGGTTCAGGTGGCTACGGACTGAACAGGTGGTGACGAGCACCGTCTGCAGCTCCCCCCGGGCCCGACGTCCGGGGTGGTCGCAGCAATCCGCTGGGCGACGAATCGGGTCTCGGCCTCCACGTCGAGGACCCCCTTTGCGTAACTGCGCCACTGGTTTTAATAAAGAGTCACTGGAACAGGCGCTTCTCTGCCCTTAAAGAGGCGATGGATGCCCTGGGTGTCCTCTGAGCGGGAACGCCACGTCCAGCCCCGTCACTCTCCTGGTATCGGGAGGAAACTGGGGCTCAGAGGGGTTCGGTGAGACGCCGCGGGTCACACAGCAGCTCGGTGGCCGAGGCGGGACGAGGGCTCATGTGTGCTCTCTCTGAGTCGGCTGCTCTCTCCCCTCCTGAGTCCGACAAGGAGGTTAGTGTATGAGGACGGTCGCCCCTCACGAGTCCCTTCGGAAGCGTTAAGGTCAGTCGAGTGCAGGCCGCTCCCTGGAGTCCGCTTGGGTTTAGAGGGCGGGGAGCGTGGAAGATGCCCGGAACGCCCAGGCGGCTGCGGTCCTGGGGAGACCACGGTGCCCACCTGCTGCGGGGCGCCGGTGGGTGGGGACCTAAATGAGAGACGGAGGGCTCACCTCCCTCGACGGGGCTCCCACGGGACGTCTGCTCCCTGGGAAGCGGGCGGAGGGTGGACCCACCTACGGGTGTAAATGTTTGCACCTGTCACTGCTCTTTACTCCGAGGAGGGGACCGGCCGGTTTAGTGGGACCTGTGTGAGGCCACTGTACCCACGAGAGTGCAGGGGCCACGAGAGCATCTCTGGGCTGGTTCCCGTTTTACACTTAACCTTTTATAAAGACATCCTGCTTTATCCTCCTATCGCCCAAACGCAAGCTAACCATCCGCTTACCCATGTGGGTTAAATGTAAGAAAATAGCATAAACTAACACAGGGGCGGAAGAAAACGTGAAAAGCAAAGGACGGATCCAGACAGGGGTCGGCAGTGCGTCCAGGCCCACGGCAGGCAGCGCTCACCTGGGCGCTGAGAAGCCAGACGGGCTGGTCACACGGGCCTCGGGGCCGTGAAGTGAACCTCTGCGGGTGGAAGAAAGTCCCTCCGCAGCCCCTTGCAGTCGGCAGCCCCAGGGCCTTTACGCAAGCAGCCCCCCCCCTCCGGGCACACCCTCCACCCCGTCTCCTGAGATGTCCTCAGGCCTGAGACAGAGAGACCACCCCGGGCCACTCCGTCTAGCTGGGCGTGCCCATCGGCCACACTCCCAGCACCAGGGTCTGCCTCCAGTGGAACTCTGATCCCGCTTCGTAATTAGATGCTTTAAATGGAGGCGTGATTGCCTTACAGTAAAATGTCCAGATCTTATGTGCGTGGCGGTTCCATGGGTTTTAACGCAAACTTATCCACCAGTGAAGCCCATGCCCCGTGAAGATACAGGCCGTGCCTCAGGCCCCAGCGGTGGCCTCGGGCCCATTTCCCATCACCGTGGAGTAATTCTGCCCGTCCTCAACGTCTGCGTAGATGCATCCTGTGTGAACTCCGGGTCATGGTCCGGCCTCTGCTGTTCAACGTGCTGTGTTGTGCACACGGGTGGGTTTGTTGCCCAGTCCGGCCCATGGTGGGGATGGGCCACCGTCTGCATACCCACCCTCCTGGGGAGACCGCTCGTCTCCCTCCAGTTTGGAGCTGTTTGAGCGAAACTGCAAGGAACGAAGGTTTCGGTGGACACCGTTTCCTTTCTCTAATCAGTGCTTACGACTGGGTTGTAGAATAGAAGTGTGTTTATCCGTTTAATAGTCTGCCCATTGCCAACATTCCCCACCCCCGCCCAACACGGTCTGAGCGTCATAACTAGGCTTCTTCTGCTGGACTTGCTGACTGCCCCCCACCAACACACGTAAATGCCCGGTGGCCAAGGGTGGCGTCTCCTATGCCGGCACGTGGCAGGTGTTCAGGACGCGTTTGCGGGACGAAGGAAATGCCTCTGCCGTGGGTCTTTCCCTGCTTCTCACTGCCAGGGACCCACGTCTGTTTGCAAAAGCAGGGAGCAGGGCTGTCCTGCATCCCCTCGGAGACAGCCTGGGAGTGTCCTCAAGGACAAGGGCGGGGGGAGCCCTGAGATCCTCCCGCAGCACTGTCTGAAAGGGCTCAGAGTCCGGCCAAAGCAGACGCCCCCTCTGCAGAAACCGGGCCTCAGGAAGGCTCTGTGGAGAAGCCCTGGGGACTTCCCGGGACAAGGCCCCGGTAACTCTAACTGAGTGAGAGTACTTGTTGAATGAGGGCACAGCTATGCCAAAATGAGCCCTCAGGGGGAAGGATGAGCCGATAAGCCTTCTTTCTGTCTGTAATTAGCTAGAAGTTTTATCGGAGTGTTTGGGCTCCCGGCAGAGGGAGAAAATGAACCGTGTCACCTGCCTCTGGGGGCAAGCTTACCAGTGTGCTCTCTGGGGAGGCAGTTTCCCATTAATCCAGAAATCTCAGGGCAGGTGGGGGCGGGGGCTTTAGAAAGCATTTTCAAAGAGCAGATCCCATACGCATATGAAAAGGGGCTCGGTTCACTCGCCATCAGGAAACAGGAGCTGAAACCACTCAAAAGAGGAAATCGATAGAAGGTATTTACTGTTGTTCGGTGGCAGACTCAAAGACCAGAAAAGCCGCCCCGGCGGGAGTGCGTTCCTGGGGGCTCGGCCGGCACCGGAGGCCGCGGTGCCCGCCCCCGGGAGGATGGATGCGTGCGTGGTCCTCGCGCTGGGGCCCACCTGCGGCCACGGGGCTGCCGACTGCAAGGGGCTGGGGAGGGACTTTCTTCCCAGCTGGGACCACTCCCAGCACCAGGGAGGAATCACAGAGGTCGCGATGAACATAGGCCATAGCAGAGACAAACGCTGGATGGGGCCGTTTAAGTGACATGCGGGACCCGGCTGCGTGCGCGCGCGCGTGCGTGCGTCTGCGCAGACAGGGGCCCAAAGGGGTCCCTGGGTGTGGGTGGGGCTTCTGGGGGCTGGGGCAGGTGCGTACTCAGCGAAAACCCACGGAGGGGGCCCGCTTTCCCGCGCATGCGCTTTGGAGTATGTGCGCGCAACACTTCTGCGGCACGTTTGCAATGCCGGAGAGGGCAGTGCCTGCTCCGAGCCACCCGGAGCAGCCCCGCGGGAGACCGTCCTTGCCTCCCGCTTCCCTCCCTCGGCGGGTGGCATCGCCACATGGCTCTGCCCGTGCGCGCGTCCCCCGGCTCCGCGCCGAGCGCGGCGCACCGCCCGTCCCGCGGCAGTCTGCAGAGGGCCCGTGGTCGGAGCTGCCTCCTGTGGGCACCCCTGGTGCAGAGGCCCGGCCCGTCCAGCAGCTGCTCCGCGTCCACTTTAAGCGGCGTGTCCAGCACACGAGGCATCTCTGCGTTCGGGAGGTTGGAGATGAGAAGCCTGCGCCCCGCCCTTGCGTCGGGGAGCGAGCTGATGAAGGTGAGCTCACCATTCCCGCACGTCTCTGCCACGTAAAAACGGCCTCAAACAGTACCCGTTGGTCATCTCAGTTTCTTTCTGTGGGTCAGATATTCCGGAATGGCTTAGCGGGGCGCTTCTGGCCAGGGGCCTATCCCGGGGCGTCAGCCAAGGTGTCCGCCAGGGCTGCTGGCACCTGAGGCCTCGCGGGGGGGGGGGGGGGGGGACCCACCTCCAGGACCACACGCTCACCGGCTGTCCGGCTGTCTCGCCACGTGAACCCCTCCCCCGGGCTGCTTCTGTGTTTCCACGACATGGCGGTGGCTCCCCCAGAGCGGGCAGACAGAGGAGAAAGAGGCCAAAGCCCCCCGGGGGCAATGCCTTTTCAGTGGTCACGAGCTGTCCCTGCCACCGTTGCTGTCGGAAGCGCCTCACTGAGTTCAGCCCCCTCTGGAGGGAAGGGGAGGCCAGGACCCGCTTCTGAGTAGAAGTGTCTGGGAGGATTTGTGACTCTCAAAGCCCACAGCAAAGCTCCGGGACAGCAGCGTTCTGGGCTCTATTCAGCTTAGAGTCCGTGACTAGCTGTGGAGTGGAACCAGCTGTCCCCAGGTCCCCCACCCTCCCATCAGAAAGTGGCCTCAGCTGGCCTGTGGGGCCCTAAGACGTCTTGGGTGTCAGCCACCATGTCCTCTCTTGGGACACCTTGCTCATGTCCCTGTCACCATGGCTTACCCAGACACCTGTGGGCTCATCCAGACACCTGTCCTCTCTTGTGAGTTGATTGTAGGGTCATTTTTATTGGAGGGGGGTGCATAAGGCGTTTATAAATGAACCTTACATTTCATAAGGTCTCGGGCAGCCGATTCCGACAACGCCTGGCCACGCTGGCTCCGGTGTGGGCGCCAGCTCCCCCCGATTGCCAGCACCGGCAGGTAACCGAGCATCCATGAGGAGTAGCTCCGCGCCCCCCACTCCTCCCTCGTAACCTGCCCCCCACGACCTGGTTTGTGCTGCGTGTGGGGTCTACGGTGGTGAATAAAGCAGACGCGGTCTGGAACCCGGTTAAGTGGAGAGAGAACAGGTATAAAACGCCGTCCCCACTGGGTCACGATGGCTGTCACCGGCCGCGCCTGACTGCTCAGCAGATGCTGTGTGTGCTTTCCACGGGTCCCCGTGTGGCCCGTCATCGGACCTGACACGGGAGGCGCCAGACAGGGAGACAGCAAGGGCCCACGGTTAGGGAGGACGGGGTCAGGGTTCACATCCATGCAGCAGGGCCGCGGGCTTGGTGGCAGCCGGGGCCACCAGCAGGTGAGCGGGCATGCACGGGGAACAAGGGGAGGGGACGTCACGCGGCCTCCTCTGTGTCCGTCTTTAAAATACACCCGCGGGGCGATAGGCTGGCCTCCTTTCCGTGACAACCTTTCGGTGCCCGGGAGGGGCTCAGCGGGGAGGTTCCCGCCGAGGCCGGCATTGCCAGCACGTCTGGGGACAGCCCTCGACTCGGGGGATTCGAGTTGGTGGCACAGAGACTCCCCAGCTGCGAGCGCGTAGTGACCGGACATCTCTGTTCTTTGTTCAGATCTTTATTATGGGTTTATGATCTCATTTACTCCTCACTGCACCCCCGAAAGGTGGCTCCCATGGTCCTCATTCTACGAAGAAACCGGGGTTCAGAGAGGTTAAGAGTCACGCGGCTCGTGCCAGTATAGAGGAGCGCGAGGCTTCTCTTGGCCGGTTTCAGAATCAGGAAGGAGGTGGCCCGTTGCTTAAAATGTCAATGAAAAAAAATTGCTCGTTGGCACACGGTTCTGGATTATTCTAGGAACGTCTGTGAGAAATTCCTATGGCTTGAAATCTCTACTTCTCCGGAGTCAGCCAAACATGGCCTCATTGTTGATCTTCAGATGCATATTTTTAGTGTGAGGTGGGCTGTGTTTATTTTTTCGATGAATAGCAAAAAATGAGGTTTCTATAAATAAAGCCATAGCTCCCCCTCCCCCTTTGATTTCCTGTGCACGATTCGCAAGTGAGTTGACCAATCGAATGAGTGTACCAGCTGCGAAGAATTCAAAATGGAAAGTTCCGGTGAGTAACTGAGGAGCCAGTGTCTGTCTTCGAGGACCGTCCACATCTGGAGCTCCGCGTGGTGGCTTTAGACACCCCATTGAGACCCGGTGTCCATCCTGTCCAGGGGTGCATTTTGATGAAGGAGCCACCCGTTAGGGGCTTGCTGATCTTCCGGTTGGAAGCTATCCGTTTTTGGTTTTGTTTTGTTTTGAATTGGAAATAGTAGTAGGTCAAATGATAAAGCCTTTTGCATTTCTGAGTCAATAGAACAGTGTGCGCCAGCGTGGCGCCAACACACCCCCAGATCTGAGTTCCGGTCTGCAACGAGCCACCGCCAAGCCCGGAGCGGACGCCCCTCCCCATGCCAGGCACCGGAGCGCCCTCGAAGCCTCGGCCGTTGAGGACCACACACGAATGTTACCGGGGACATCTGCAGTAGCTCTTGCCTGGATGACAGCAAGGATGGCGCTTCTGAGAAGAGGACCCGTCTGAGACTCCGTGCACGTGGAGAGCAGCCCCGCCCCCGCCCGCCTCGTCCCCGCCCGCCGGCTAACGTGCCACCTGGTGCGCGCAGCCCGGCGCGTCGGCATCTGCGCGGACGCCCCGGTTCCTCCCACCCGAGCACGTGTCCCCGTGGCCACCCGTCCCGTCCAGTCCCCGTCCCGTCAGCACACTTTGACCCCGCGGCTCCTCCCTGCCTGCCGGCGTCGTCCCGTTGGTAACCCTCGCCTGACCCCAGCTCCTACGCACCCTCACCCAGTCCGAGGACAGCCGGGGGCGCGCGCTGCTCGCGCCCACGCGCCACCTCAGGGGTGGGGCCCGCACGCGTTTTGCTTGCCCACCCGCCTCGCCTCAGCTCTGCTCTCTGCCCCGACCTGGCCCTTTCCTACAAGTTCTGATCCTCCAAAGAGCCGTTAGCTCTCTTTTCCTAATTGTGGTAATAACAAGAAGAAAAAATAAAACAGCATGAAATCTACCGGCTCGACCGCACGCAGTGCAGCAGCGTTCAGTGCATGCATGTCATCATCCAGCGGGTCTCTAGGACTTTTTCGTCTTGCAGGACTGAAGCCCTGTCACCCTGGCCACCACCATTCTGCTTTCTGTTTCAACGATTTGTCTCCTTTCGCTACCTCCCGAAGTAGAATCGCGTAGCCCTTGTCCTCTTGCGTCTGGCTCATCTCATTCAGCACGATGTCCTCAGGGGCCACCCACGCTGTCATGCGTGGTGGAACCGCCTTCCTTTTTAGGGCTGGATGATAGTCCCGGATGGGGATGGGCTGTGCGTTCCTCTCCCGTCCCTCGCTCGAGGACACCTGGGTCCCCTCTGCCTTGCGGCTGCTGTGAATATGGGAGCTCCAGTATCTCTTCAGGACACGGTTTTCAGGGTTTTTTGGATCAACACCCACAAGTGGGATTGCCGGATCATTTGGGGGTTCTATTTCTAAGTTTTTGAGGAACTTCCATGCTGTTTCCATAGTGGCTGCACCTCTCTACATTCCCAGCACAGGGCGCAAGGGCTCCAACTTCTCCACGTCCTCGCCAACGTTGATTTATTTTTATTTTTATTTTTTTTGAGAGCGGCCACTGTAATGGGTGTGAAACGATATCTCACAGTGGCTTTGGTTTGTGTTTCCTGGATGTTAGCGTTGAATATCTTCCGTTTGCTTGTTGGCCATTCGTCTATCTTGTTTGGAGAACTGTCTCTTCAAGGCCTTGGTCTAATTTTTAATCGGATTCTTTTCGGTGGTGTCGAGTTACGGTTTTGTTTTGTTTTGTTCACATAATCTAAACACTAACCCTTCGCCAGATAAACGGCCTGCAGACCTTCCCGCCGCGGCACGGGCCGCCTTTCGTGCCGTCGGCAGGGTTTCCTCCATCGATGGCCAACGTCGATACGCAAAAGGCCTCCAGTTTGACGCAGTCCCGCTCGTCCGTGATTCTGCAGCCTGGTTTCTGGCGTCAGGGCCAGGAAATCGTCCCTCCGTCAAAACCTTCTTCATTTCTCCTTCCCTCAGCCTCGAGCAGGCGTTCGAAGGCAGCAGCGCACCGCAGTCGGAAGGACTTTCCAGGTGTTTCCAAACTTTAGCACTTTCAGAGCATAAATATTTAAAGAAGTCCGCCATTTTCTCATCGATGAAAACCTCAGAGATGTATTCTTAGAACGCTTCCTAAACTTCGGCAGAGCGCAGGGCGCTACTGACTCACCCTTGCCACGCTCACGCATCTCAGGTCGGTGGACAGCTGCAGTCACAGCGGACACAGGATCGCTGCCCGGCGCAGGCGGTTCTACCGGAGACTGGTGTCTACCCACCCATCCACCCCCCCATCCACCCACCCACCCATCCATCCATCCATCCATCCACCCACCCACCATCCATCCATCCACCCACCATCCATCCATCCACCCCCCCATCCACCCACCCACCCATCCATCCATCCACCCACCATCCATCCATCCACCCCCCCATCCACCCACCCACCCATCCATCCATCCATCCATCCACCCACCATCCATCCATCCACCCACCCATCCATCCACCCAACCATCCAACAATCTATCCATCCTTCCATCCATCCACCCACCCATCTCTTCAACCATCTGTTCATCCATCCGTCCATCCTTTCTTTCGCAGTGGGCGCCGTGGTCCCACTGGAGAGCGAGAGCGGCCCCGCCCTCAGGGAAGTCTAGTGGGGAAGACGGGCGAGAGGCAGCCATATTTCACCTATTTCCAGCCGGGTTGGGTGCCATGAAGGCAAAGGCAGGTGCTTTGAGAGTTTCCGCTGGGGGGATGTGGCCCAGCTTGGGATCAGGAAACCTTTCCCAGGAGAAACGTGTTGCAGCTGGACCTGAAGGATGAGTAGGTGCTTGCCAGGCAACAACGGGGAGAAAGCGTTTCAGGCAGCGGGGCCGGCACGGGCCCGGGCCCCGCGGCAGGTGAACGGCTCAGACAAAGCCGCAGTGAGTGGCTGTGGCCGACGGGCCTGAGGCCGGAGAGGCCAGCGTGGTCTCGGTCGTGTGAGTGCTCGACCACACCGCGAATTTGGACTTGCTGTTAAGAGCAGATGAGAGGTCAGGGAAGAACCCGGAGCAGAGGACTGTGTGCGGGTTTGCCTCTTAAAACCCGGTTTCAATTGGGGGACCGTACGCACAGGCAAGAGCAGCCACCCTACTGTGCCCTTCCGCTCGGGCCGTGGTAAGGTATCACAGACTTGGGGCTCAAATGGCAGAAGTTAATTTTCTCTCGGTGCTGGAGGCCAGAGTCCAAGGTCGGGGTCAGCGGGCTTGGCTTCTGGGGAGTCTCTTCCTGGCTTGTGGACGGCCACCTCCTTGCCACGTCTATGTGCCTGCAGAGAGTGCTCTGGTGTCTCTTCCCAGTGACACTGGCCCTACCCAGCTGGGCCCACCCTTATGACCTCAGGTAACCTCCCCTGGTCTGTGAAGGCCTCACCCCCAGACAGTCACGCTGAGGTTGGGGCCAGGACATGAGAATTCGGGAGGGACAAACAGTCCATAGTGGCACAGCCCGGTGGAGTTTCATAAAGTGAACATTCCCTGTAAGTTGCACCCAAGCAAAGCAAACGCAGGTTTCCTTGCCCGTGACCAAGGAAACCCTGTAGCGCGCTGTCCTGTGCACCCGGCTTTCGCTGACCACTCCGGCCCCTCCGCTCCCTCCCTCCTGCTGTGTGGCCGGAGGGCGGAGGGCGGTGGGCACACCTCACGCCCTGGCCCGTCCCCGCTGTCAGGCACGCGGGGCGGGGGCGCCAGGTCACTCCTGTGCGGGAAACGTGGCTGTCGCCCCGCCTGGGCGCAGAATCGCCGGTCCCGGGTGCGCCCAGGCGGCACTGGAGGGGGTCGTGCAGAGATGGCTGTACCGACCGCAGCCGGCACCCCACGGGAACTCGGGGCGCTCCACAGCCTCACCTCCACTTCACCTTGGTGCAAGGTCACCTTGGCTACCATGCAGAGATGGGCCACAGCAGAGGACGTGGTGGCCGAGGGCACCCTGTCACCGGGACCAGCGACAGTGTGGCAGCCCCGGGCCCAGGGCTCTGCGGGCCCTATTTTGAAGCGGGCCTCGCTGCCCCTTCTATTTACAAAGTTTTGGGGCCACCCTCCTGTCACTCACCCTTCCACTCGTGGGGCGTGGTTGCGTTTTCATTGTCATGAACGTTTTCGTAAAGTCTCAGCACCCTCAAGCCAAGGAGGAAACACCCGCGAGTTATTTCCCGGGAAGCAGACGTTGACGTAGTGGGGACCTACTACGTGCGGGGCGTGCTTTTGATACTCCGGGGGACTAAACTGTGCCCCCCGCCCTCGGGGTGTTATCACCCCGAGTGGCGCCGGGGTGTGGCTCCCCGAAAGCCGAGCTCCACCGAGCTCCACCTGCATGCATGTCACTAGCCGACCTCGAGGGTAGCGGGACCTGGGCTCGGGGCATTGAGAGGAACTTGCGCTTGGTGTTTCCAAGGACAGACGTGCCCTCCGTGGTCGTTGCCACTTGGCTGAGCTCGCCGTGCGTGACTCCGGCTTCTGGCCCCACGTCGCTGCCGGGCCGAGCCACGCGCTCTCTGCTCCGTCTCCCCATTTCTGCTCCGTCTCCCCATTTCTGCTCCGTCTCCCCATTTCTGCTCGGGGAGCTCTGCCGAACCTACTCAGCGCTTGCCGCCGCTGCCACGGGCTCAGCACCGCGACGATGTGGCACTGCAGGGGACCCGCGGCCTGTGACACTCCGGGGTCCGCACCGTCCCCCAGCCCTCTGAGGGCCAGGACGTGGGAGGACCTGAGAGCGGGAGCGAGGCAGGGGCCACATGACCCCGCAGAGGTCAGCGGTCACACGCAGGGCTGCACAGTGGCAAGGACCCTTCCGAGGACGTGCTCCTTCCTGTCCCTTCTCGTCGGGTGGCGGCAGGGTGGCGGAACGTCACCTCCCGGCCGCCGGCTCTGAAGGTAACAGCACAGAGGATGAGCACCTCCCTTCCCCTGCTCTCCCCGGGTGCATTTCAGCAAAACCGAGGGGAGGCTGAGCAGAGTGCTGTGGGGGCAGAGGGGCGAGGGGGCGGTCTGAGCCTTCTGCCTGGGTTCGGAGCGGAGAGAAGACGGGGCCGACCGAGCCCCCAGCCCCTGGCCCAGATCACAGGGTGGAGCCCGGCTGGGGGGGCGGGGGCAGGAGGCTGCAGGAGAGCAAAGGCGGGTGTTGTTGGGCCCGTCCCTGCCACTCCAAGCCGGGAAGTCCGGGGGGCGGGGGCACCTTTGGGCGGCATTCTCACCTGTCTTGCTGCACAGCGCTCTGTGCCTGCCGTTGGGCCTGCAGAAGGTTGAAGGGGCCAAGACCCAGGCCAGGCCCCTGTGGCGGGGCCGTGAGCTCTGGCCGGCTGCGCCCTGAACGTTGTGGGCAGAGGACGGAGCCGGCGGGTACGGCTCCTGCCGTGTGCTATTAATACTCAAGCCACTTCCTGGGCGCCCATCCCAGATGGCGGCCTCCGGCCCCGCTAATCACTGCCTTTCGCGCCGTGCATCTTACCTGCCCCTCTCTTTCCCTGTGCCAGCCGTTGTGGGCAAGGGCCTGCATGCGCTTCTCCATTGCCTGTTTCCCGAGACAGACGCCGGGCTCGCCAGTCCTTGCCCAACGCACGGCCCCGGGTGAGCCTTGGGGCCCGATGTGGGGGAAGGGGCTCCCAGCTCCACAGAGGCCCGACTTTCTCCCATGCGCGCGCAGAACAGTTTTTTAGAGGGGGAGGGGTCTCTATCTTCCCACCTACATGGTGACTCATTAAAGCAAACTACCTGGGAGCCGAACGAGACCCTTTAAGCCCTGAGTCTGTTTCCCCTCTTAAATGAGGCCATTGCCATGTAAGCCACGTGCCCGAGCCCGGCGGGTCCCGGGCAGGGGCTGGCGTCCGTGCCGGCTCCTTCTGCCTACTGAGGGAGGTGGCCTGAGCTCTCAACCACTCCCTTCGTGAAGCCCTGGTTCCTACAACTGGCACCAGACCAGCTAAATAAGCTTTGGGGACCATTCTGAAGTGAAGATGCAGGTTTCGGTTCAAAAATTATGAGGAATTTGAAGAGGGCTGCAGCAGAGAATTAAACCCAGGGCCACGTGAGCCGGTGTGGGACATCCCCCCGGCCCGGCCCGCGGTGCAGCCGGTCCCGCCTTCCAGACCGCCTCGGGCGGCCCTGGCCTGGCCACCGGCCTTTCTCCATGCTCTCAGGGGTCGTGTCTCTGGACTGTGCTGTGTCTCAGAGACAAGCGAGGGTGGACTTGGGCACCGCGAGGTGGACGGGGCTGTGGCCCAGTCCGGCCCTCAGGCTCTGGGCAGAGGTGGCATTGGGCCCCGTCTGGGCAGGAGCGCCGGTTAGCTGTTTGTAGACCCCGCTCCGCGTCCTCCTCCCTCAGCGTTTGGGGCGGTGGCTGTCCCCTCTGCCTGGATGCTGCCTGGCTCCAGCTGGACGAGGCCCACCGCCCCGGGCTGGCAGTCGGGGGCACCAGCAGGAGTCGATGTGCGGCCTGCGCCCTAGATCCAGGCTTGCCACTGCTTCAGCAGGACCCGTGGTCTCACGTGGACCCCGGGCGGTCGAAAGGCTGAGGGCCTCGCCGGGCCTGCGGTTACGCCGGCGAGAACGTGCGCGTCTGTTCGGGAATATTTACCGAGGGTCCGCTAAGGGCAGGGCTCCGAGCCACGGCGGCATGCGGCTGTTGACCAGGGGCTGTGGGCTCTGCCCGAAGGCGCTTTCTCCCCGTCGTCCTACCTGTCTGGAGCCCGCAGCCTTCTCTCCGCTGTTGCATCGAGTGCCGCAAACCGTGGCCTCGTGCGAATGTGTGGCGGGGAGACCTGTTACAGATCCGGGAGGGCTTCTCGGAGGAGGTGCCCCATTCATTTATGTATTTATTCATTCGACAACTACTGAGAGCCTATTCAGAGCCAGACCTATGCAACCTATATAGGGGGTTTAGCAGTGATCAAAGCACTGTGCCCGTTCTCACGTACCTTGGGGTGCAGGAGAAAGAAAGTAGACCCCCTACCAACATACACACGCGCATGCACGAACTGTGAGGAGGGGGGTGCTCTGCAGGAGAGTAAGGCAGGGAAACAGTTACACGAAAGGACTCCAGGGGACACAGCGGGAGAGGTCCCATTCTCTCCCTACTGGGTGTGCTGCAGCCGGCTCGCACCAGCTCACAGCGGCTCACAGTGGCTCACAGCGGCTCGCACCGGCTCACAGCGGCTCGCAGCGGCTCGCACCGGCTCTCGGCGGCTCACACCGGCTCACACCAGCTCACAGTGGCTCGCACTGGCTCTCGGCGGCTCACACCGGCTCACGGCGGCTCACAGCGGCTCACGGCAGCTCATAGCGGCTCGCACCGGCTCGCACCGGCTCACAGCGGCTCGTACCGGCTCACGGCGGCTCACAGCGGCTCGCACCAGCTCACAGCGGCTCGCACCGGCTCTCGGCGGCTCACACCGGCTCACAGTGGCTCACACCCAATCACAAGAACCGACTGTGTGTATCTCTTCCCAACTCTGCATCCAGGGCATCACTGGCAGCCTGAAACCAGCCGGGGCGAGGTGTTTACACCAGGTAATTGGCAAACGCTGAGCGTCAGCTCCGATTCGTTTATTTCCACGAGCAGCCGACCCCACCCACCACCGGCAGCAGCTTCATCCGAGGCCTCGCTGGGGAGCGGGTGAGCCGCCCCTCCTCTCATGCCCCTGCCATGCTCCTCCTCCCTCAGGCCCCCCAGTTTGAGCCCCCAGGCCCTCCAGGGCCAGGACCACCAGCCTAATGGTCTTCTGGCTCCCATCTGGGATGGGCGTTTGGAGCTGACTCTCTTGAGGATACTTGTATGGGTTTTTTAGACGCTGGTGTAGTGAACACATCCCACCTGGGCTCCTCACACCCACCCGGAGCGTCTGCAGCTGTTAGCACTACGCGGGGTCCCTTCACTCCTGGCCGGCTCCCCACTCCCCAAAGGCTCATTTCTGGTCCCTAGAACCTCTCTGACAGCCGTGCCCCCTCCGGCCCACATCCCTGTGGTTAGCAGCGGGCAGTGCCCACGCAGCACAGACCCCACCCCACTGCCCAGGGTCCTCCAGCCAGTCTGTCATCAGAGAGGCATTTGAAGCTCACGTTGGAGTCTGGTCCACCTTCCCCCAACCCCAGGGACCTGAGCCAAGCCCCGCGAGGGGTCTCCTTGAGTCCCCCCAGCCAAGTGAAGGAGGGACACCTCTTCGCTCAGACAGCTTTCCCCCAAGAAGCCCTTTCTCCCGGTCACTGTGACTTCATCCCCTCTCTACCCCGCGGAAGGTGTCTAAGCTGGTCTCCTCCTCAGCAAGCGACACCTGGCCGGGAGTCATCAGACCAAGTCAGAACGAGGCACAGAAACACATCATTGCTTGCGCATGAGAAGACATGACTATTTAAAGAGGCCAGGAGCTATCCGGATTAGGAAAGCGGGCTGGGTTATCATAATGGCGACAGCCGAGCCCGCGGCTCGGAGACGCAGAGCTGGGCATGGCGCCGAGTGCGTCCCTTACCGAGGTGTCCGTGGGAACCAGCGCGCGCTTCTCAGAGAGGCGAAGCCCTGCCCGAGCTCGCTGGGCCGCTCAGGGACAGCGGGACTCGAACGCCCACCTTCCCGATCCCAAAGGCTGTGCTTGTCCTCACCGCGTCACCGCGGAATCGTCTAGAAAAAAAACAAACAAAAATGCCGAGCTGCGCAAAGACGGAGAACGACGGGACGTCCACGTGTCGCAGGCTGTCACCCCTCGTCTGGGCTTCGTCGTGAACGGCAAGCTGCAATCTGCTCGTCCGTCCGACGAGCGTTCCCTGGGCCCCGTGTGCGCGGAGGACGGGGGTCGTCGTGGGGGGCCGTGTCGACCGACGCGTAGCCTCCCTCCCCCCTTTCTTCTTTTTTTAAACTATATTTAAATTTCAGTTTTTAGAATTAGGAGCGTTTCTTTCCTCTCTCTCTCTCTCTTTTTTTTTTTTTAAAGCTCTCTCAGAAGAGATTAAACAGACACAGAACGGAAAAGAAAGTGTATTTTTAAATAAACCAACGGCTCGGTTCGCATTCTCGCCGGAACCTGTGTCCGCTTAAAGCGCGGCTCATTCTGCCCGGTGCATCCGCTTTGCTGGCCCGCTCAGCTCTCTGCTTTTCCCATGTTAACCCCGTGGGAAACCCCGGCCAGCGGCTGCCCGAGGCCTCCGGAACCGGGCCCTAGAAGGCTCCGGCAACGGGAACCGAATCAGGAGGGCCCGAGTGTTTTAGACCCGCGATGCCATCACCTGAGAGCGTCTTCCCCCAAAAAGACGGAGTGGCAGAAAAAGCAAAAGCTGGGACCGAGGACAGGTGGGCCGCGCAGCGTTCTCGGCCACGCACGCAGGCTGAGCCGCCCCGGCCCCGGCCCCCCGACCTTGGCTCTGAGGCCCGACCGCCAGAGGAAGGTGAGGCTTTCAGAGACGGGGTCGAGGGTGCCCTCAGGGGAAGGGCACACGGCAGCTCGGCCTCGGGGATGCGTTCAGGCCGGAACCCGACGTCGCGTCTGGGCCCCTCGCTCTGAGTCAAAGACCCCGCGAGGGCAGGGCCTTGCTGTCCCTGCTGCTGTACCCATAGGTGCCCGCAGGGGCCTGGCACGCAGTCGGTGCTCGGTCAATACTGAGTGGACGGCTGCGTGAGCCAACGGCTCGTGCATCCTCTACTGGTTTCTGTCCCCCGCGTCGGGACGTGTTCCCACCGAGTCGGCGTGGCGGGCAGAAGGGCAGACCTCGTAGATGCCCGCACGCTGATCCCGGGACTGCGGCTGTCGGACCTCACACGTCGGGGGCGGTGAAGGTCACAGCGGGAACGAAGGCTGCCGACCTTGACCCGGGGAACTGAGCCCGGGCGACGAGGGAGAACCACAGGGTCGGGGTCAGAGGGCGTGTTTGACGGGAGCAGGGGCTGCCCTGACGCACTGCTGGCTCTGAGGGTGGCCAGGGGGCCGCCGACCAAGGCACCCAGATGCCCCTGGGAACTGGAGGCGGCCAGGAAATGGGTCGCCCCCAGGAGCTTCCGGAAGAAGCATCCGGCCCTCACCTCGAGTCCGGCCCACGTCAGACTGCTGGCTTCCAGCACGCAAGACAATAAATGTGTGTTATTTCAAGCCACCAAGTTTCTGGAACTTGTCACCGCAGCCCTGGGAAGCTCCTGCGGCCTCAGGAGTTGAGGGGAGAGGCTCCCAAAGGCTCCGTCGCCAGGAGCACGGCAGACCCAGGCCCTGCGCTCGGGAGCTCACTGGTTTGGGGCACCTGCCGTTCAATCACATCGAGTCGATCTTTCTTTTTTCCTTTTTCTTTTCTTTCTTTTTTGAGTCGGTTTCTTCACAATGTGTCTTCTCACCGCTGACATACACAGTGAAGGCCTGGGAGGAGGAGGCGTCAGGGCGAGGCGGGGGTCCCTTCGTTTCCCCCCGGGCGTGAGGCTGAACCGGGACTGAGCCCCCAACCTCAGGGTGAGGGGAGGTCACCTTGTGTTCTGCTCTGGTTGTGGAGTCACAGCCTCGCGCCCAGACTGCAAGACGACCCATCTGGGAAGATGTCAGTTTATTTTAAGAAATGCCAAATATTTAAACCCTCGCTAGATGGCTTACAATAATAAAGGCTCTGTTAGCGAGTTCACGCGGAGCCTCGCTTCCCAGAAGCGACCTAGGAGTGTGTGCCTGTCCCGGGCCATCCGGGGGCGGCCGGAAGGAAGATGAGGGGAAGGCGGCCCGCGCGTGAAGTGCCTGCTTCGCAGCTGGGCAGTCGCCACGCGGAGGCCGAACGGCGGACAGCAGCCGGGGCAGCGTCGCCCACGCGGGGCGGAGCTCGGGTTGTAAGTGGTGGGCAACCCGAGGCCGGCTTCCGGCACAGCCGGACCCAGGGGCCCCCGTCCCCACCGTTCGCTCCTTCACCACCTCTCGGCTCTGCTGTTCTTCGGCGTGGGTCCCCGCTCAGCCCCCCACCCCGCCCCTCCGGCCTCTGCCCTGAGCAGCCGCAGGGGACCGAGAGCACTCGTCCAGACTTGGGCCTGCGATCATCCCTAAGTGAGTCACCGTGGCCTGGGGGAGGCTAAGCCGTGACCGTCCAGAAGCAGGCTCCGTGGCCACTCCTGGAGCCCGGGGGCACCCACTGCCCCTGACCCTGCGGGTTGATAGGGGACGAAAGCGCCAACGGCGAGAGTCAGGGGGCAGCCGGGTCCGCCCCGCAGAAAACAGCATCGAGAAGCCCCTCGGACACGGACACGCCGGCCTTGCTTCCTCCTGGACGCCCCGCACCTGCTGCTCCCCTCGGACACGCCGGCCTTGCTTCCTCCTGGACGCCCCGCACCTGCTGCTCCCCTCGGACACGCCGGCCTTGCTTCCTCCTGGACGCCCTGCTCCCGCCGCTCCCCCTGCCCAGACTCGTCTCCTCGGTCAGCCGCGCGGCTCACGCCCTCCCCGCGTGCCGGTCTCTGCTCAAATGTCCCCCGACACGGCCACGCGTGACCGCAGCACCCCGATTTGCACCACCGGAGACGGGCCACGTGCCGTTCCTGCTCTCCGCCGCCCTCGTCACTCCGAGACAGGCGCATGGTGAGGGCCCTATCGTCTGCCGCCCCCACTAACTCGTCCGCCGCAGGAGGTGGGGACGCTGCTCCCTGGGCACGGCGAGCCCGCGGTCTGCGCTGAGTCCGGTTTTTAGGGCCTGGAAGCAAGGGCGCAGACAGACGGACGGCACCGCTGGGGTCCTACCCGTGGGGGGCGGACGTGCCCGGCGAGCACCACCGGGCGCGAGGGGGCCAGCAGCAGCGTCCGGCGGGAACCGTGCTCGCCGTCGGTCACACCGGTCGAACCGCCGGCACCGCCGCTCGCTTTTAAGTCACCGCGAGGAGCGCACCACGAGAACCCTGGCCTCTCTGCGTGGCGGCTCTCTGGCATCTGCGTTATTTCGAGTCATCTGGGCCTTGACCGTCTACGTTTTCCATGTGTATGTAAAGTGATGACGTTAAACGCATCCCTGGGGTTAAAGAAAAGGCCGAAAGCGTTTCTGTTTTCTTGGAAAATGGCTTGTTTCGTCGGAAGTTAAGGTCTTCCCCGGAGATTCCAGAGGCTCCAGAGGCGGAAGGAAGTGGGGTGAGGGGAAGGAGAGGAGACGAGGTCTGTCTCGCCTTCGGAGACGCTGGCCACGGCAGGGGTCCCGGGGTCTCTCAGTGCAGCCACATTGTCCCACCGGTAAAGCAGCAAACCAGCACACGTGCCAAAAAGTGCATAGTTCATTTCTTCCCCGGGATTCGTGCATTCGCCCATGAGGCGCAGACTTCCTGGGATTTTGAATAAAAATCTGACTGTTTTGGAAGAACCAAAAAAAAAAAAAAGTTAGGGTCCGGCGAACTTCTCTCAGAAGAAATGTGTCTGAATGACGCCGCTGTTCACCAGAGACAGTCGGGCATGCTGTGAGATCTGTCGGGTGTGAAAGGAAGTGTCTTGAACGGCAGGTCGGCCACGTTGGAGCCCTAACCACAGGGTGCCGTACAGTGCCCGGGCGTGAGGGGCACCAGCCCCCCTCTGAGGCCGCCATCTTTCTCTCGCTTCCAGATGCAAAGCTGAGCGGAAGGGCAGGTGTGCGTGCCCCGGGTGGTCAGTCGGACCACCACCGCTCACCAGTGGGGAAGCTCCGGTATGCACAGCCCCAGGCACCCCTCCTGGGGCTCAGGGCCCCAGCACCCTTCTCCAGGGCTTCCCAAAGCCGAGAGCACCCCAGGGTGGGGGCTCCAGGCGCTCCCGGGCTGGCGGCCGCATCCCTCCAGCTTCTGCATCCATCCGTGTCAAATCTCCCCCTCCTCTCTCTCATAAGGGCACGTGATGGCACTTGGGCTCATCTTCGTTTCAAGAGCCTTAACTTCATCCCATCTGCAAAGCGCCTTTGCCACATAAGGCGACGTATTCACAGGTCCCAGGGATTAGGACAGAGACATCCTTGGGGCCATTATCCAGCTGATTGCAACCACTGCTCCAGCTGGACAGGACCCGCTGGAGCAGAGAAGGGGGCACAGGCGGGAAAGGCCCTGTCGACAGCCCGGCTGGCGGGCACGGGCAGAGGCGGGTGGACGCGGGGTGTATCTGAGGGTCCGATCCACAGAACCTACCAGATTGGGGGCGGAGGGTCCGCAGGGCTCTCTGAGTTTCTGCTCCGCGGCACCGAGGGGGTCAGCTGACTCTGCGGCTTCTGCTTTTTCTGGAAAAAGAAGGAACAGTTTCAGGATCTCAACCCAGGGTGTCCATCCGGGAAGGAAGCAGTTGGCTTTTCTTTTTTCTAATTAGAAATCGGTGGGGGGCGGGGCGGGGGACGGGGTGCAGGCTCATGGTAAGAAAAAGAAAGAGGGAAGGGAAGGGAAAGGAAAGATGGAAGGAAGGAGGAGGGATGGAGAGCGAGGCAGAGAAACCGACCTACAGCATGCGTGCAGACTGCCGCCTTCCGGACTTTTCTCCGTGTCTACGCGAATACAAGCCGGGCCCTCTGAAGCCGTCTCCTCGTGTCTCCCACGCTCCGGCCCAGCATGCTGGACGTGGGGAAGGACGGAGACTCGGGCGACGTGCGCCCGGCGTCGGCCCTGGGCTCCGAGCCGGACTCCCCCACTCGCTCCTTCCCCTCGTCCCTGTCAGGGGACCCGACGCCCAAAATATTTACCATCTGGTCCTTTCCAGAAAATGATGGCCAACGCCTGAAATGGTGGTCTGGAAATAAGAAGAACACCCAACTCATGACAGATTCAAGGTAGACAGAGGCTCACGGCATCCGGGAGGGGCAGGCACGGTGTCTCAGGAGCTCCGAGTGCAGAGAGCTTCCTCCGGGCTGAGGGGTCCAGAAAGCCGCGCCCCCCCCCCCCGCCCCGGCCCTCGGTGCCTGCAGGATCCAGAGTCTGAGGGCCGTGGGAGGCAAGTGAGAATCAACCACGCCGTCAGCTGGGCACCGCCGGGCCCAGGGAGAGTCACCTTTCCCGCCCCTCCGATCGATGCCGTGTCCAAAACCAACATGAACTATGCATCGTGAAAGGCAAAGGATTCCTGTCCCCTCCCCTGGCAAGTCTCCTGTGACGGCCACAAGCTGGGGCGGTCTCACTGCGGGACAGGGGCTGCTGAGGCTCTGCGTTTATGGACAGACCGGACGAAGGGGCCACGTCAGAAGGGAAAAAAAGAAAAAAAAACTCAAGAAGTTGAGCAGGGAGCAAACATTCTTCCCAAACCGTATGCAGAGAAACGTTTTCGGCACGAGCAGTGGTTCGGAAGGTTAGGGCTTTCGCGTCGCCTGCGGGGCGAGTGTGAGGAGGTAACAGGGTGTGGAGCCCCGCGAGGCCGGGCCCAGCAGCCCGGGGCGGCTCGGTCAATATTTGCTAAGCTGACAAATGCGCCGTTCTTGCCACGTCCCAGGCCGGGACAGGCAGGATGACAGGGTCTGGTGGCCACACCTCCCCCTCCGCTCCCAAGCGGCCTAATGGCTTGGATGGTCTGTGACCAGGGGTCCAGCGGGGCCGGAGCCCATCGGCTGAGGCTCCTCGCAGAGAAGGGACGTGGGGCCCACCGTCCAGCCAGCAGGGGCTGTGCCCCACGCAGAGCCGCCGGGCACCTGGGTGGGAGCAAGTGTCCCAGGTCCTGCCCTCCACGAGGCTCGTGACCACTTCCCGTAGATTTTATCACTGCTGATGGCCGACTTGAGTCGGGAGAAGATTGAGGGCTGAGGACGAAGGGGAGACCACGAGGGCAAGTTCTTCTGCCCCTCGGGACCGTCTCACTGATGACGACCCCGCTGTCGGTGTCCTTGGGCGGCCGGAGCAGATGACCGCAAACCGAGGGGCTTAAAACCACAGAAGCGTATTCTCTCGTGTTGCTGGAGGCCCAAAGTCCGAAATCAAGGTGTGGGCAGGGCCTGGGGAGGTCCTTCCTGCCCCCTCCGGCTGCTGGGCGCTCCGGACGCTCTCAGGCTTGTGGCCACGTCACTCCAGCCTCTGCCTCCATGGCCACGTTGCCGTCCCCTCTTCTCCTGTGTCTGTCCTCTGCGTCTCCTGCAAGGCCACCTGTCATTCGATTAGGGCCCACCTGCCTAATGCAGGATGACCTTAGAGGGCCTTGCCTTAATCAGATCCTCAAAGACCCTCCGAATGAGGCCTTCGCAGGTCCCAGAGGTCAGGGCGTGGACGTATCTATTGCCCATACCATGCAACTCGGTTTTTAAGATGTTCTCTCTCTCCCAGAGGCCGCGAGCCACAGGTGAGGCGAGTTGGTGCCCCAGCTTCTAAGGTGGTGATCGGTGCTTTACAGGTTCTCGGGGAATGTCAGCTCAGGGCCCTGGGGAGGCGGGGGCTGCTCACAGGGCAGGTGGGCGTGGACACGGGGGGAGCCATGGGGGGCTCTGGAGAGGGGGCGCGCTGAACAAGAATTTGAATTTGGGGTAATTAACATATAGGGTGGTTAGGACAGTGGGCAAGAGGCGATGCCCCAGAGAGAACGTACAAGCGGAGGGTAAGGGGGCCAACCCCGGGGACACCCACAGCCAGGGCGCAGGCGGGAGGGGAGGGGCCGCGCATGCGTGACTCGGC
This sequence comes from Rousettus aegyptiacus, assembly GCF_014176215.1. Taxonomy (NCBI): domain Eukaryota; kingdom Metazoa; phylum Chordata; class Mammalia; order Chiroptera; family Pteropodidae; genus Rousettus; species Rousettus aegyptiacus. The sequence goes on from NW_023416308.1 coordinate 119,215,816, forward strand.
GGCTTAACCTGGGGACACCCACAGTCGGGGCGCAGGCGGAGGGGCTGCGCATGCGTGACTTGGCGGCTTAGCCTGGGAACACCCACAGCCAGGGCGCAGGCGGGAGGGGAGGGGCCGCGCATGCGTGACTTGGTGACTTAACCTGGGGACACCCACAGTCGGGGCGCAGGCGGGAGGGGCCGCGCATGCGTGACTCTGCGGCCCAGTGGTGAGAGCGTGTCTTTTGGGGTGGAAGGAGCGTACGTGAGCCCCGCCTCCTCTGCAGGTTAGCTGTGGGGCCCTGGGAAATTTACATGCCCCCCACCGGACCCTGAGCCTATTTTAGCTTCTGAAAAGGGCGTCTGAAGACTTGGAACCACACACCCAAAGCTCATGGCAAAGCGGACGCCAGAGCCGCCCGACGCCGGCCCGCGGGGCGCTCGCTGGGCGCTGGAGGAGGGCCGGAGGGGGGCCGGGCGCTGCGGGGACGTGCTGCGGCCTGGCTCGACACCCCCTTTAGCCCCGGAGGAACACGGGCGCCCCCGTTTGCAGACGGGGAAACCGAGGCAGTCAGCGCCACGCAGAGGCAGGTCGAGGTCGCGGAGCGCATCCCGTAGCGAAGGCGCGGGTCCCAGCCCCACGGGAGAAAAATAGAACGTTGTGAGTTTATGGGGAGCAGGGGGAGCGTGAGGCAGAGAGGAAGGAAAGATTTTTCTTACAATTGAACATCAGACGGTAAATACAGCGGTAGCTAAAGCCACTATTGGTAGTGAACGGTCCATGGGGAACAGCGTTTGCACAGTCGTACGGCGTCTCCTGACCCACTTCTTGCTGATCACGAAGGAAAAACGAGTGACCGGCCTGTTTGATGACTGTCGAGACCAAGCATGGTGAGGACGGGCTGGGGAACCGGTCCGGATTGGACAGGACTAACGCAGTGTGACAGCTGAATGCGCGCTTGGTCTCCGATCGCGTCCGGGATCCGAGGGTGTGGAAAGCGAGTGACGACGTTGCTGGGACAGTGACCGGATCTGGACGTGGGCTGGGACGAGCTTAGTGGCATTGTGTCAACGCGGAGTGTCCTGGTGAGGGTAACCGTACCGTGGCTGTGCGAGACGACGTCTTCACTCTCAGGGACGCCGCCGGAAGTACGGAGTGTCCGCCTGACCTTCAGGTGGTTCAGGAGAGAAACGACTTGTAGATTAAAACGGATGGAAACAGATGGACGCAGGCAGAGACGGAGGGGACGGCATGGGTGGGCCCCAGCAGCGGTGACAGCGAGAGGGACAGCACACGGCTGTTCCTGCCACCACCCCTGCGACTTCTCCACCTGTTCGAAACTATCCAAAGTCGTTATTCTTATTTTCAAAATGAAGACGGCAGAATCCAACACGTTGGAGCTGGCCTTCCCTCTCTCATCCATGCCGGTTCGTCCCGAGCACACTCTGAAAGCAGAGTTTCTGAAACGGGCTGCATGCGAGGGGCTGCGTTCACGCGGGAGGAGCGCAGGCCAAAGGCGGTCCACGGTCCGCGGTCCGCAGCTGGGCTCGAAAACGTCACGACCGGAACACGGACGACGGCAGCCGAAGAATCAGCGACCGCGCGAGGCCAGGCCGCCCGGCAGGTGATCGGCCCGCCGGTCGACTGACGAAGCTGCTGATTCATCTGCCTGGGACTCACGCAGCGGGCTGGTTTCCCACATCGTGGAAGAGGGATGCGAACAGGAAGGACGCTGAGGCCTCGGGGACCGCTCCCTGCCACGCCCGCCCCTGTGCACAGGCGGTCCGGAAAAAGGCCTCCACCCCGCAGGAGCAGAACCACAGAGCCAGCAGACCACGGGCCGCAGCGGGCAGGGAGGCTCCACGGGGGTGACAGGGACATCGGGACAGATACGGAGGCAAAACGTGAGGTTTTCCCGCACCGGGGGACTGGCCTTCGGAGAAAGGAAGGCCCTAGAGTCTTGTCTTGTCCACGAAATGTGATGTCCGCTTAGATGATGCCCCTAGGGAGCCAGGGGCAGAGGCAGGGACGCCAGTCCCTGGATCGCTGCGACCCTCTCTGTGAGTCTGGCCACAGTGCAAACTAACGTTGCCGCACAGGGAGGAGCGGAAAGGCTCCGGTGCACGAGACAGGGCTGGTGGGTAACCGTGAGAGGAAGGGGGGCCACCGCCGGATTCAGCCACAAACACCCCGGGCTCGCCCCACCTGCCACGCCCACCTTCTGCCCTTTTAAATGACTGGGAAGCACAAGGGGTCCCCCCGCAGAGCAGGGCACAGAGTTTCTTTTTATTTATCCAAGTGTCAGCACACAGAGTGTAGGGGCGGCACATGGCGACTGACCGACACCCGACATCCATCCAAGACGCCGCGCATGTGGCTCGGGGACATCGTATCCCAGAGAACTTAGCAGAGATCCACCTGGGCAAGAACAGGCCAAGAATATCACAAAAGCAGATAGAACATCTGGAAGATGTAAACACAACATGGCTCGTGGGTATTTCTAGCTTTTCCGGAAATGTGGCAATTTAAGGGCCACGAGACGACCGGGAGGCCGGGAGAAACGGCGGGTTCTAGGTCCCGGGGCGCGGCAGAGCCTGGAGCAGCTGGCTGTGCACGCACAGCTCACGGGGTGGGTTGGGAAGTTCATGCACAGGGGCTCCTGTTGGCCAGAGATGAGGCCACTGGAGCATCAAAAATAAATAAATAAATAAAAATAATAAAAAGATGATGTCATATGGTGCCTTGGTGGGATCCTGAAATGGAAAAAGGAGGTTAAGCAAAAACTAAACACCCGGATGAAGTATTGACTCTAATAACAATGTGTCAATATCGGTTCATCGTAAAGAATGTCCCATACGAACGTCGGCTGCTGGTAATAGGGAAAATCAGGGGCCAGGAAGATGGGAACTCTGTCCGTACGACCTCTTCGGTTTTTCTGAAGAGCTAAAACTAGTCTTTAAACGTTTGATTCTATGGGGAAATAAGAATAATGGCCACAGTAGGCCGAAGCACATCAAACGTACGCGAACCTTGGAATGATCAGAGACAGAAAGCTGCCGCGCGAGGCCGAGCGAGACCCTACGGGGGCTGAAGAGGACAGCAGGACAGAGCGAAGGACTCTTGTTCTGCAGTTAGGGTGGAAGCGGAAAAAAGGACCAAGGAAAGACTCCATTAAGAATAACTTCTGTTTGCTTTTTGGGTCCCTGAAGGCGTTCTTCTCAACCGAAAACACAAGACAAAAGGCAAACTTTCCCGGAACAGTGGTTTGAATTACGATGACCTTTTTGGTCATTCGGCATTCCCAATGACACTCTTTAAAATCGTCATGAGGACTACGTCTACAAGCAGCCTCATTAGAAAGACCCAGGAAGAACTCAGACATGAAGGACTGGACCAAATCTGTGCCCTATGTGTAAAGGCACAGGACCTGCCTTTTTACCTGAGATCAAGTGGGCTGAATTGGGGAGGATGGAATTTCCCCCTAAGGCCTGGGGATTTTACAAGCAGCAGCTTTTACTGGCAGTTTCTGGCCAGTCTGACACTTTTTGAAACAAATCGTATCTGTGTGCAATGGATGTTTTAAATAATAACCAAAGCCAGTTTCCAGATATACTCCAGCCCACAGGATTCTACTGAGAGGTCCCTTGCAAAAGTCACATTGAGCCTAGGTATCCGCATTAAAAATAAAATCGCTTTTCCAAATATTTTGGTGAAAATAGAAACTTTCCGTTTTATGAGATATTATTTTTGTCTTCCATCTGTACTCAAAGTAAAACAAAATATTAAGGCTTAATTCCATTTTATTTCAACTGTTTAACTTTGCCCCTGAACTTTTAGCTAAACATTTACCCAATGGATGAACTGGTGGATTTGAATTTTTGAAGCATAGTAAACATTTTTCTATTTAATAATCTATCTAGTTTCTCTAAACTCTATCAATTTATTAGATGTTTCTGCTTCTTCTGAGGTTGAACAAAGTTTAAGGTTCACGCAGGATATTTTTTAAAGATTAGTTTATATTCTTTTGTCTCCCCTCTTACTTCAAAAATGGCTACAGAAGTCATCTCTGCGTGTGTTGAATCAACTTTTCGAGGTTAGGCGGCGAGGGGGGTGTGGTTTATTGATTAGATGTAAGACTGCATGTCAGGAAATCCGAGATTTGAAATAAACTCTGTCCTTGGATTTCATTTTGCTCCCCACCCCTCCCTCCCTCCGCCTCCCACCTCCCTCCCTCCCAGCCTCTCCCTCCCTTTCTCCCTCTGTCGTCTCAGAGGTGGGCACCCCATTACCTTTCGGGCTGCTGAGTGCACTTTAGTGCATGCTGTGGACCTCCAAATTGGCACTTGGTTCCTGCTCGGCAGGAAACGATATACCTGGGGACCTCGCGGCCACCCCAGAAAGTAGACGGACAGGATTCTGTGTTTGCCCGTGGCAAACAGGTTCTTCCTGAATGTCCAGGCCTAGGCCTTGTTTCTTCGGGTTTGGCTGTGTGTCCTGTGAGCCCCTGGGCATATGCTTCCCGGACCAGCAGGATGTATTTTCTTCCTGAATCAAGACTCTTTCTTACCGCAGTCGCCACCGAGCTGGCCTTCGCTTGATCGATTGCCAGAGGCTTACGCTGGGCGTCGGCTGCGACACCTTCGAGGTCCAGCAAGCGCCAAAAGCCCAGCTCAGCAGAGTCAGCCGCGACCTGGCATGAAATGGGGTCAGGGACCTCCGCCCGCTCTGCCTGTGCCCTCCACTGCTCCCCTGTCACCCAGCGGGGGCTGCAGCTGTCCTGGGTGGTTTTGCTTCCCTGTGCCTCGCCGTCCTCGTCTGTCAAATGGGGCTACGAGCCCCTGCCTGACGATTTTCTCAAAGGCGACCAAAACAACGGGTATAAAGTACAATGTTTGTCACATAGGGGTGCTTTGAGCACCTATGTGCCAGGCACTGTTACAGGTGCTGAGGGTGGATTTTCTTTGCCTCGCTAGACAAGTGCTAAAAGGTAGAGATCAGGATAACTATTCTGGAAAGTGAGGGAGTGAATGAATGAATGACTGAATGAGCAATACGCCCACCCCGTCTTCAGTCTGTGTTTTAAGCAACAGGGACGGCACGTGGGCTGCTTCACGGCTGGGTCCCCCATCCCTGCAGAAGGCAGACGGCATTCTGGGAAAATCACTTAATTTTCCTCCTGGCCCCGGTCCCTTAATGTGGAAACCAATATCGCACTTGGGGTGCAAGTTACATCATGACGAAGCTGGCCTGATCCCCAAACCCCAGCAGCTGTGACAACACGGCTCTTTCTCTACCTGTGACAGGTGAGGCCTCAATTGCATGACTGTTGACAAAGACTGCTGGGAAGCTCGGGCCTCGGGAGGCGGGGCCTGGCTCCTCCCCACTGTGGGGCAGCGCCCAGCGCAGCTGCCGGCCACCCCCGTATTCCAGCATTCCACGTGGCTCCTGCTGGGCCCTCACACGGCGCCCCCTTCCTCTGGTCCCTAGGCAGCCCCAAGCCCAGTCCTCTGCCTCCTCCTTCCAGAACCTTCTCTGACTCTCCACATCCCCAGTGCTTCACCTCTTTCTCTGGTGACCTCAGCCCATGCAGGGCGCCCTGGCGCCCACGTCTGCACCTTGCTTGGCCACCGCCGCCCCATCGTGTGGCCTGGGTCTTCTCTCCTGACGGCCGCAGAGTCCACCTGGCAGGACCCACCTTTCATTTCGGGAAACAGGAAGTGGGCGCCTCGCAGGTGCTTCGTGCTGAGATTGGCAGGTGCCCGAGGCTCACGGTTCTGGCTCCGCTCCAGGGGGTTTCAAAGGCAGAAGCCCCGAGTTGGCGTCCTGCGCCTCCATCACCAGCTGGGTGACCGTGGGCGAGTCCCTCGCGTCTCTGACCTCAGACTCCTCATCTGTGAAGTGGGGTCACTAGCATGGCCAGGGAGAGGCGGAGGGAGGGGACGTTATGGAAGTTCTTAGGGCGGAGAAGGCGTCGTCCGTGGCGGGTGACGGCCGCCAGCGTTACCCGGACCCCTTCGCGCTTCTGGAGCCCACCGCCGTCTTCCGCCCGTGTGTTTCTCGGGGGGATCACGTTCCATTGATACAGAGTTGGTATTAAACCGCACAGACCCCGAGCTCACGGTTGATGGATTCGTACCAAGTGGGCGCCCCTGGCGTCTGCCGCCCCGAAGCCCTTTGGCGACGCCCCCAGCCCCCGCCCCCAGCTGTACCTGTGCATTCAGGTCACCTGCCTCGGGACGCAGTGCAGCGTGGCTTCTGCTCAGTGTCACGTCTGCGAGATTCGCCCACGCCGTCGAACACGGCGGCGGTTCACGGTCCTCGCTCCGGAGCGTCCCGTAGTGCAAAGACACCCAGTTCTCCTGCCAGCGGGGAATCGTCATCTGCAGTCGGGGGTGGACGCACAGCGCCGCTGAGAGCACCCTGGGCCTGGGCTCCGGCGGACGCCCGCCCAGCCGCCTTCCTGGCGGGCTCCTCCTCGGAGAAGTGCGAGGTCGTTGGACACAGGGACATTCGGCTTCCGTCCTCACTGCCAGTTTCCCCAAGTGGTTGCTCCAGTCGGAACTGACATCGGCAGCCTGTGAGATGTCCGGGAGCCCCACACCTTGGTGCCACATGGAGTCGTGAGGCCTGCGGCTTTCGGGGTCGCTGCGCTGTGCTCTGAGCCGGTCTGGTGCGGGCACAGCGGACTCTCCCTGAGGTTTCCATTTGCGTCTCTCCGAGTGGGTGTGGCTCCCTGCCCCCCCCCCACACACACACACGGGCCCTGGGGAGAGCCCGTTTGGGGGAAGTGCTTGCACAACTCTCTCTAATTGGGCTGTTTGTCTTTTTTATTCCTTCGTAAGAGGCGAGTGCGTGTGTGAGTGTGTGTTTTAATTTTAGGTACAAGTCATTGGACACGTGTGTTGCAAACATGTTCTCCATGGCTCACCTTTGCACTGACTTAGTGCTGTCTTTTGATCAAGAGACGCTCTAAACTTCAACAGAGGCCCCCGTAGGAATCTTTTCCTTTACGGTCACTGTTTCCTGTGTCCTGTTTAGGAGACGTTTGTCCCTCTCAAGGTCACAAACGTCGTCTGCCGCGGTAGCTTCGAGAAGCTTTGCTCCCTCACTCACTTTCCGTGCTGGGAACTGGCCTGTGTACGGCGTGAGGTGGGAGGCCTTTCTCCCCAGGGCTGTCCACGCCGTTGCCGATGCCACTCCATATTGGCCAGGCGATCCCAGGGGACGCTTTGCGGTTAATGGAATAACAGCACGCACGTAGGTCTGTCACTGGACTCTCTGCCTTGCTGCGTTTGTCCTTGTACCTATCCATGCACATACGACACTGCTAACTTCTGAGACCACGCTGGGCCACGCCGGCTCCAGAGATCCTCAAACGCCCCCAGCCCACCTGCAGAGCCCACACGGCCTCCTCCCTGGGCTGCCCCTCAGAGGCGGAGAGCTCGGGCGAGCCGTGCAGGCCCCAGGGGTAGCAGAGGGGCAGCTGTCTGTAGGGTCCTTGTCAGAGCAGGATTGCACAGGCTTCCCGTGGTATGAGATGGGGCGGGGTGGCCACAGGGGGTGGGCACCATGTCCCCGTCACCCCGTCTGCTGGCACAGATCTGCAAGGAGTTTACGACCTCTGGATTTGAACCTTACCTTCTCTGTTGTGCGAAGGAATGCTTTTCAAAGTAGGAGGAGAGAAAACGTTTTGTATTTTGTTAGCTTGATGCACAACTTAAGTATTAGGTGTAAGGCACATGGCCGACTCTTGTTAGGGGCAGGCCTGGGTCTCGAAGGAAGTTTGTCCCTATCCTGAGTCTTTTCAAAGAACTAGCTTTTGGTTCTGTTCATTTCTCCGTGACATATTCGTTTTCTAAATCACAGACACACGCTCTTTCCTATTTGCTTCCTTCTACTTTGGGTTTGATGGGCTGGTTGTTGCCTTGCTCTGTGATTTGAGCACTTAAATCATTGGTTTTCAACCTTTCTCCTTTTTGATTTTGTGCTTCTGAGGCTCTGCAATTATCTTCAAGCACAGGTTTTGCTGTGTTAAGTAATACAACATGGTATGAGATATCTTTATCATGACCAGTTCAAAAAATCTGCAAATTCTCATGATTTCTTCTCCGATCTATAGATGATTTAGAAGACTTACACCTCACTTCACAATATTTGGGAATTTTTATGCTTGTCTTTTTGTTATTGGTCTTTATTTGTTTCCACTGTCATCAGAGTTTAGTCTTTTGAAACACGTGGAGACTTATTTTAAGGAGCAACGCAGTCGCTGGGGTCAATGGTTTACATGCACTTGAAAAGTATCTGTATTCTGTAATTTAAGGTTAGTTTTTTTCCTGCAATTCTACCATTTACTAAAAGACTCTTGTTGAATTTTAACATTTAAGATACACAACTGTGATGGAGGATTTATCTCTTATTTTAGCTCTGTTTTTGTTTTTTTCTTTTTTGAGGTAAGTATAATTTAGAATTCTTATGTCCTTCTGCTGAATTGCCAGACCATTATAAAACCTCCCTTTTATTCGCGGGGAAAACTTCTTACACCGAAATCTACCTTATTTGATATTAGCATATCGACACCAGCTTTCTTTCGATTGTGTTCGGGTGGTATGTATTTCTTCCGACCTCTACCATGTCACTATCCGGAGTCTTTGTATTAAAGTGTGTCTTCTATCAATAGTATAGAGTTAGTTTTAAAACTTCTAGTCTGATAACTTTGTCACTTAATTGGAGTAGTTAGGCACTCTATATTTAATATAACTAATATTTAATATAACTATGTTTATATATCTGGGTTTACACCCACCACCTTACTCTTTGTTTCTATTTGTCTCGTTTGTTTTTCGGATATTTTGACTTCTTTTTCTTTAATCGAACTTTTTAAAATTCAATTTCTCTTCTATTGTCCGGCTAGTTATACATTCCTTTATTATTCTCGCAGTGGTTAAACTAGAAATTATCCAATGCATCCCTGGCTTTTTAGAGCATGTCTTAACATAGTGCTTTTACCACTTTGGACGATGCGGGAAACCGTAAATGTCTTTCACGTCATCGAGCCCTCTTCCCTTCGGTCATACGTTAATTCTATTTATATCTTAATTGCCATGAGGCGTTATTGTTGCCATTCGGAACAATCAACATTCCTTTGGCTTTTCCCGCGTAGCTACCCTTTCATTCTGAAATATATTTTCTCTAGGGATAGACTCCCAAGCCAGCCGACACTTTCAGCACCTTAAACAGGCTCTTCTGTCGTCTTCGGCTCCCATCGTTTCCGCGGAAACGTCCACCGTTCGCCTTGCTAGTGTGTCTCTCTCCTCTCCCCCTCCCCCACCCCCGGCCGCGTTCAAGAGTCTTTTTTCTGGGCCTCCGTTTACACCCCCCCCTTCGCCGTGATGTGGCCACGTGCAGCTTTCCCGGTATGCGTCCCCTCGGGCTCCTCCCATCCGGGATCAAGCGCCGCCGGGGGTGTCTCGCGGGGGGTGGGGCGCCCTGGCTCACGCGCTTTTCGAATGCGGCGTCAGACCCCTTGCTCCCCCCGCCTCTCCCCAGACGCCCGTGGTGCGTCCTCTGGGCGCCCCCCGCCCCCCCCCAGACGCGCACGGCCCCCCCTGCTCCTCCGTGTCGACGTCTCTCTTTTCCTCTCTGCACTTCCAATCGAGCATTTTCCGCTAAACCGTCTTCCGGTGTACGGATCTCTTCCACGCGCTCTTATCCGCCGTCCTGCCCGCCTTTGGAAATTTTGGGTTCGGCTTTAGAATTTCCATTCGATTCTGTTTGTCGGCTCCAGCCCTCCAGGGAAAGTCTCCATCTTTTCATTTATTTTCTTCAGCAAACGAATGTATCTGTCCGACCCAGTAGCTGGGTCCGCTATCGGCCTGTTTCTATGGCCGTTCGTCTGGTTTTTATTCGTTCGTTTTACTCGAGTTTGAATTGTTGGACCCGGCTGCCTGGCGCTGGTGGTAATTTTTCACTGACTCGTGGATAGCGTGCGTGAAAAACGGGGCGGTTCTGGAGGATGCTCGCTTCTTCCCAAGAGCGATTTCGGTTTCTTTGGCCGGCAGGTTATGCACCGGGCGGCTTGCTTCTCTCGGGGTTGGAGATGATTTGAGGGTAGCCTTCAGGACTGGGGGGAAGGCGAGTCTCTGTCTGGAAGGCAGCTTTTCAGGGTTCTCCAGTGGAAGCTGGAGAGTTTCCCGGGAGCCCCCCGCCCGCTCCCTGGCGGGCCCCGAGCTCCTATGCGGGCTTCCCCAGCCGCTGGGGACTGAGCTCGCTTCCCTACAGCGAGGCCCCTCGGCGCCGGGGTCTCGGCCTTGTCCTTCCCACCCCCAGCTTCTTCCGTTTTTGTCTTTTTCCCGCCGTCTATAGTTGGTCTTGGCAGAGGGGGCGCCCTGCACAGTCGCCCCTCGGCCGTGGCTGGAGCGGGGTTCCCATCGTGCCTCCTGCAGACTCTGGGTGCCTGGGAGGGCGTGGCCGTGCGAGCTGGAGCTGCAGGTGCGCAGCGGAGGAAAAGCTCGCTCTCGCGGGTCTAGCCTTAGGGGACGGCCCTCACCTCTGCCGCTTCCACCCGCGGGGCCTGGAGGAAGCCGCCCGCCCTGCCGGGGCCTCGGTGTCCTCGCCCGCGAAGTGGGCCTCGCGGACTTCGTGGGAGGAGTCTCGAGGGACGGGCCGTGGAGGACGCAGCTGAGGGCGTGTGGAGAATGAGGAAGCGGCTTTTTGGTTTAACAAACGAGGTGCGATGGGCCCCAAATAGAGGGACAGCGTCAGAACAGAAGCCTTTTGCTCTGTGAAGATGCCACACCCCTGACGGACATTTACAAACATCTGCAAAGGATGGGCGTTTCCTGGGGGCCATCTTCCAGAAGACCCTACAGCCGACTCCCAGAGTGACAGCTGAGAATAACGCGTGTTCCGGAAGGTCAGAGGGTCGGAGTTACTCCCTGCGGAGCCGTGTCCAGCGTCAACCCCTGGGGGCGTCCGTGGACCCCCTGCCTGTCTCAACAAGGGGCACTGGGCCCGTGGCCCTGCAGTCACCTGTGCGCATGTGTCACCAACGGGGCGGGTCCCACACCCGGCCACCCTCGGAGTTCCTGGGGGTGGCGGGAGCCTCTGAGTGCGACACCCACATCTGCACTCTACACCTCCCGGGCGAAGCAGGGGCTGTCTGGACCTTCCTTTCATAAACATCGGCCAAGCTGCCGAACTTCCCGGGGTGGGAGACATCCACAGCCAGGAGAGTGGCTGGTGCTGTACCTCATCAAGCGAAGGGTCGGGGGGCGGAGGGGGCAGTGGCGGGCAGCGCACTACGAAAGCCGATCCCGGCTCCTGGGGCCCAGACCCCCCTCTGCGGCCAGTGGCCTCGGAGCTCCTGGCTAAGCCATTCCTGCCTTTCTCAGAGATAAGACTTAACGTATGTTCATGCAGGGCTTAGCCAGGCGGAACCGGCCTTCCCTGAGCATCTGGGTGGTAAGGACACCGGCCACTGGGGAGAATGCCGCCCCTCTTGCTCAGAAGGACAGGCATGCCACGCCCCACCCGCCCGGCCCCAGGACCCCGTTTGTTCCGGAGAAATCGACCCGGGTGTAGCGCGTCCCTTGCGGTCGGTTTCTGATGAGGGACAGTCAGGCCAGCACCAGCGACGTGACAGGGAGGGTGGAGAGTCAGCCCCCGGCGGACGCTTTTCCCAGAGACCCAGTTCTCGCCGGGACTCTCGGGTCTTTGCCTCCCTGGTTCTCTCGCTGCTCACGTCTTCCCTTCCCCGATTCCTCCTCTTCGTCCTCCCCCTGTGGGCGTGGACTGGTGGACGCGGTGGGGGCCGCAGTCCCCAGCGTCATTAGCTCCCACGTGGCCTCGCGGCGGGTCCGGCTCAGGCGATTCCCGAGATGGCCCGTCGAGGGAAGGGCACGGAAGCGTCAGGGCGTCCTGGGCACGGGGATGGGCAGAGGCCCAGCGCGCAGGGGTCGCTCTGGGGGGCGGGGGGCTCACGGCCAATGCGGAGCTGGCGCGAGTGACCTCGCGGCCTCTGCCCTCTTGGCCCCGGCCACATCTGTGGGACGGGGACAGCCCCATGTGTCTCTTTCAGTCCTGCCGCCTGCCCTGCCCTGACCCGGGTCCTCTGGCCTCAGCCTCACGGATGAAAAAGAAACTCTGCGACGGCCAGATGCTTATCTGAGAGACTGGCTCCTCGGCCCCCACGCGGCTCCGTTGCTCTGAACCATTTTCGCCTTTGTTCTTGGTCTTGTTTTTGCTCTGAAGAGATTTTGCAGATGGACGCCCTGGACTGAGGGGAGCTTTCAAATCACCCGTCAGGGATCGGACAGATGCCGAACCCCTCCCTGGCTGTGCCGGCCTCCGAAGCCAAGGTGGTGGCCAGTGGAGGGCTCCATCAGTCCAGGCAAGACCATGAAATCAAGGTTTTCCTTGTCCCCCATGCCTCTTCCTTCCTCTCTTTTCCTTTAACCGTGGGAGTTCTTTCCCTTTCTCCACTTACCCCATCTCCAGACGTCCGTGGGCCTGATGCTGTCCGCCAATCAGTGTTTGGGAGAAGAAAGTCATTTACACCTTAGCATAAATTAGACGAATGGTTTGCCTTTTCCTGAGATATTTGGTCTCTACGTCAAGGAAAAGTTAAGGACTGCGGTATGGACAGAGGCTGGTCTTGGAGGTCAGAACCAGAGGCTGACTCTCAATCTTTCGTTTTCGTTCTGAAGGAGTAATTCTTTGTGAAGCGCAGGAGCAGGGCCCGGTTTGTAGACGGGGGTCCCTTTGAGGCACGCAGAGCTGCCCCAGGGGCAATCAACTGCCCCCCACACACACACACAGAGGCAGTGAGGTCTCCGTCACAGCGGTTAGGGTCTCGTGGGGTCAGCCGTCACTACCGGAGGCCTCACATGTTGTCAGGGTTTGTGCTAGATCGGGTTCCTGGGGGGCCTTGGCTGAAACGCACTTCCCGGGCCCAGCCATCCTGCCCCCACTCGGTGTGGGACAGCCTGCCGACCCGTGCTTCCGGCCCCCGGCGGCCATCACACTCTGCCGTTCCCGTCTACCTGCCCCACTGTCTACCTGCCCCACCGGCAGGCCGGCTCGTGGGGGCGGGGACTTGTCCGCGGTGTTTGCTTCGGGTCTCCAGCACCTGCCCTGCCCTGTGCCCGGCACTCAGAAGTGCTCAGTGAGCAAATGAATGAGTGTCCGTCGCGTGAACCAATGAATGGCTGAGAGGCCAGGTGTGGGCGTGGCCGGCCCAGGTGTCCGAGGGTTCCTTCTGTGCCGGCCCCCTGCACCTGTGACAACGGCGCCCGCGTGGCAGCTGTGACGGGTGCGCGAGGCCCCTTCCCAGGGGCTCCCCTCGCGTCCCCCCGCCCTCCGGCCGCCCCACGCCTCCCTCCCCCAGGCCGCAGGCACCCGCGACTCCCGGCCTTCCCCCTCGTGGGAGCAGCCATCCCTCCCCTTCATCGTCCTGGTGGCCGACCCTCCAGGGTTCAGCTGTGAAGCCACTCCCTCTGGAGAACCTTCTGGAACCTACATTCCGCGTACCGTGGCCTGCTGGTTCGCTCACCTTCCCAGGCGGCTGTGCAGCCAGGCCTGCCTTCCCGTTGCGGCCGGCGGCTCACGGCTCAGTGGCCACGCAGAGTCAGGCCTTAGTCCACATGCTGGTTGCCAGGCGGAGGGGCAGACGCCCTCCTGCCTGGGGCACCCGCCCCCTCCCCCTCCCCACGAGTCAGAGGGGGCGTGGCGAGGGCGGGTCAAACAGGACCCAGCGGCCTCCCGAACTTTCTCCAGAGGCCCCATCAGCCGAAAAACGGCACAGTTCTCACTCCGAGTGGTAGGGGACCGTCCGCCTCCACCGGCTTTGCCTCCCCTCCCCCGCCCCCCCCCCCCCCGTGCCATCGGTTTCTGTGTTCCCCTTGCCTCCCTCTTGAAAATCGGGGCTCCGACGTCCTCCCCGAGGAAGGCCAGGGTGGGTGGGCCCCGTGAGTTCTGCAGACAGAGGAGGGGGAGGAGGGGCCTGAGGCTTCGTTGCGCTGCAGAGTCAGAGTCCAGTCGGTGGCCTCCCACCCGCCTGGCCGGAGTGGGGAGGGACAAGCAGCAGGGGCCAGGAAACTCAAGGCGACTGCGCCGAGAATCAAACCTGGAATAAAAACCAAGTCGTTCCGCCTCCCACCCTCCTGCTGCAGAGAGCGGGGAGGTGGGGGGAGGGAGGAGACATTAGGTTTTCTAGAAAGGCTGATTCTAGACCTGCTGGTTCCTGCGTAGGAAGCAGGGACCTGGACGCAGGGCAGCTCCGGGGCGTGGCCGGCGCCAGGCGGGGTGCGGAGTGGCCCACGGCCCGCAGACCTGTATGAACGGAAACCTCAGGTAATCTGGGCGGTGATGAGCTGTGTCCCTAGGTTCGCTTCTGGATGGATTTCGGGACCACAGATCATGTGTGCAGGAAGGAGAAGGGCACACTTTGGGTCCATTTTTAACCCTTTATGGATGAGTGTGCGTGTGTGCACACGCGTGTGTGCACGCGCGTGTGTACTTAGTCTGCAGGACGCAGGCCCTTTGGGTTTTGTCTGCGATTGGAAAGGCCGAGTTGACTCCCTGTCGGCTACGAATGCATTCTGCAAAGACAGACAGACTCCTCCCTCTCCCGCGCTCCCCTCCTCCAAATAGTTTACTTCTCGAGACGCGCAGGAACCCACATCTGTTGGATACCTGGCCCGATTCCGTGCCCTTTTCCCGCATCCCTACAGTTCGCTTCCGGTGTCATTTTCAGGCGTGACGATCTGGAGCCATCAAATCGCGACAAAACGGTCTGGAGCTGAAGTGGGCTGGGGTGGGGGTGGGGGTGGGGGTGGGGGCAGACGACAGTCCAGATAATGACGTGAATTCCGCGCCAGACGGAAGGCGGCAGTGTAGGGGGAAAAGCACAGCCGGGTGCGGGCAGGTCTGAGGGCGGGCAGAGGGCGCGAGGGGCTGAGTCCACGCGTGAGTGCGCGGCCGAGCAAACTGATGCGCGAGCGAATGAACGAGCAATGAGCGAATGAGCCAAGGAATGCGCGAGTGAGTGAGTGAGCGAATTAATGGGTTAACGAAGAAATGATGGGTAAGCAAGCGAATAAGGAAATGAACGAGTTAATGAATGAGTAAATGAATCGGGGGTGAGTGAATGAATGAACCCCACCCAACTAGCTGAAGATGTCTCCTCGGGCGTCCACCTGCTGGAGCGTCGGCCCGACCCCTGTGTCCAGGAGTTCTCGGGGGACACAGCTCGGCCAGACGCCTCACCGCATGCACGCGGCACGTCCTCCCGGACAGCCTGCCCGCTGCAGCTTCAGTGAGGCAGATGGTGGCGAACTCCTAACGCGGCCGCGACCCTCAGGGGGTCCAGGTGGCTGCCTTCTGGTCTCCAAGTAGAGAGCTCGCTCCCCACCTGCACTGAAAGCTCGCGTGACCAGCTGTGCCATCAGATAGCTGGAGACTGCTCGGTCAAAATGGTTTAGGGACATGCATCCGATTGGCCCGTGGGCAAAGGTGGTTTTCTCTAAACTGGTACCATATAGATAAAAATCCGATAACTTGGCCATTTTTCCTTAAACGATAAAAAGGTCTAATGCACGCCTGCAGTGCTTTCAATAATAGCCACCCTTTTCCTGATGGTAAAACTCACCTGTGTCGCTGCAGAAATCTCAGAGAACGCAGAGAAACATACAGCAGACAATAAAAGCCGTCCGGTCGGTGTTCCTCCGGTGTTGACAAAGGGCTCTGTGGCGAGGCCGTCCCGCCCGCTGTCCCTGGCCACGTGTGGCCCTTGAGACCTTGAGATGCGGCTCGTCTGACCTGGGGTGTGCCGTGAGTGTGATACACACCGATTTCGACTCCACAGCAGAAGAGAGAGAATGCAAACGACCTCGCCGATAATTTTTATTATCAGTGAGACAGATAACATTTTAGAATAGTAGGCCACGTAAAATAGTTTATTAATTCCACCTGATCACTCTGTAACGTGGTTGCCGGAATAGCTCTGATCGCCCGTGTGGTCACGGCCGTGCTGGGAGGTCCCCTCAAATGTCCCCTCAGGAGGGTGACGACTGAGGCGCACAGACTGGCAGACTCGAGGTTCTGACCCCAGCGCCGGGCCGGGAAGGTCCGCTGACTTGCTGGTGAGGTCCCGGTTCACCGGCTCCCTCATGTCTCCCACAAACCTCGGGCCGTTGCTTCGGGCTGGGTGCCCAGCGGGCAGGCCCTGGGAACACAGGACACAATGTCCCCCCGAGAGAAGCTGGCAGCCCAGCAGCTCGGCTGCAGGGCGGAGACCTGAGACCTGGCAGAAGCCCTGACACACACGGGACAGAAGCTGGCCCCGGGTCCGATGCACACAGGGCCCGAGTGAACGCCGAGGCTTCCAGACGAAGGCTGCCCACGGCCCCCCAACCCCCAGAAGAAGTGCTACCCCAGTTTTGGGGTCTCACGGGAAAGCGACAGGCTCTTGCCGTGACGATGCCTGAGCCTCGTTGTCTGACCCCGGAGCACAGGCTTCGCTCAGTCTCCGGGGAAGTTGCTTGAGGCCGCGCTGACGCAGCCGGGTCCCCTCAAGCAAGACACGGCTGCAGCCAGTGCGCGGGACGCAGAGTCTCCGGCCTCCTTGGAAGTGGACGTTTAGGGGAACTGAGGGCTGCTCACGGTCCCGGACTTCAGGGGAACAGTAATGCGGGCGTGGTGCGCGCACGCCCCACCTCCAACACGCGTGGGGGCTGCGGGGCCGGGAGCCGTGTGCTGAGAGCCACTTCATTTGTGTGCACAGTCTCCACCGGGCAGGGACCCAGGTGCCATCCTGGCTCTGAGCCTGGGGCCTCAAGGGGCCTCCAGCCGGAGGGCTGGTCCTGATCTGTCAGAGGCTCCTGGGCCAGGGGAAACAGCCCAGGGAGGCCCTGCCCCTGTGGGGTGGGCTGAGCCCAGAGGGCGGACACAGAAGTCCTTTGTTCTCCTGGGGGCCTGGATGAAAGGCGAGCGCTGAGTCTCAGAGCTGGGCAACCCTGAATTCTTTCATTCTGTCAAGCGCCTGGAAGAAGAATTAAACCAGCGGACAAGGCTTCCCTTTCGAGAAACGTGGAGTCAGCCGGCCGTGACGCAGACTCTCCACACTGTGCCGGGCAGGGTGGTCCAGACGCTGGCTCAGCCTTGTCCTGCTGCAGGGAGGCTGTCCCCGTCTCCCACCTCCATCCCCCGGGCTGGCGGGGTTTCTTTCTTAAGCGAGACCCCCACCCCCTGGGGATTGATGCTGTGATTCTCAAAGGGTCACTGGGGAGGAGGAAGCTGTTTGAGACACAGTCTGGACTTCTCCCCCTACCTCCAAAGAAGGGGCCCCCCCACCTCCGGGGTGGGGGGGGGTCTGTGTGAGGCCACTTGCAGACGGTGATAATCATCATGAGAACGTGAGTTAGAATGGCACGCTTAGCCCCATGCGGCCGGGGCAGGCGCCGTACCGCTGATGTTAAAAAAACAAACGGCAACGGGGAAGCGTGCAGTGTGCCAGGGCGGGAGGGGGCGCGGGGGGCAGGAGGGAGCCCGGCGGGGCCAGGAGCGGGGCCGCAGAGCAGACCCGAGTGACGCAACCCAGCCGGACCAGGAAGGCTTCCGGGAGGAGGTGGCGGTGGCCAAGCTGGCGGGCGTAGTCGACCCCGCGTGTTTGCTGAATTCTCAGGAATTCTCAGGAGGCGGGCCCCTGGCTAGGAAAACGCAGGGAAACCCTGGGATGGAAACGGCATCCGTAGCTTCTGTTGGGGGAGGGGGGAGCGAACAGCCCCCCAGACGGGGCGCTGTGCTTTGGCTGCGGTCCAGGAGGCCGGCCGGCGGTTTCCAAGCCCACAGAGTGTCCCCGGCCAGCCGCCGCTCACAGGCCTCTGCCCGGGCGCTGACATCATGCCGCGGAAGGAAATGAGTGGTCCCGCCGCCCGCCCACCCCCTGGGTTATAAATTCCCCGGGCGTGATGACGCCCCGCGTCCCTTTTAGCACGTGAGGTCACATACCTGTTTGGGGCTCGTTTCTTTCCGACACGCAGTGCCCACCGGAGACGCTCGGGGGTGCAGAGCCAGGGCGGGCGGCTGTTGGTGCTCGCGGCCACCCCAAGTCACGCGCTCCACGCTGCCTCCCCGCCCGGGGTGCCGCGGCGTCAACAGCATCACTGGGGAGAGCGCTGCCCTGTGCAGGGGGGCGGCCAGAACAGGGGGACAGGGCTGTGGCCCCTACCACGCCCTCCACCCCCTGCGGACAGCCCCGGGGCAGCTGTGTGCTTTATGATTCCGTGTGTGTGTGTGTGTGTGTGTGTGTGTGTGTGTGTGTGTGAGAGAGAGAGAGAGAGAGAGAGAGAGAGAGAGAGAGAGAGAGAGAGAGACAGGCACAGAACGAGCCCTGCTTTGGGGGAGCAGAGTTCAAGAGACCCAGGTTTACAGCCAGAGCTACCATCTCCAGACTGTGGCCTTAAGCCAAGCATGTCAGCTCTCTAGGCCTCGGCATTCTTATCTGAGAAATCCGGGGTGATAAGATCAGCCCCCCAGGTCTTCCCTGAGAGTGCAGGCCATTGTCCTCATGTGGCAGTATCTGGACACATTTTCTCACACAGGGAGGGGGAATTGCTCCCCTGCTGGAAGCCACAGGCCGGCCCCCAGGATACCTGCTGTCAACAGTGTGGGGGGCGGGAAGCCTCCAAGGTCACCGCAGGAAGAGAGACCACTGCCGGGGTAACCCTTGACCCTGGGCCACCAGGGCCGGGTGAGGAGGGCCTGGCCCTGCTGTGCTCTGCACGGCTTGATTTGTGGCCTTGTCACGAAGTCGCCGATAGCTCGGCGAGGGCCTCGCCACATTTCGTTGGGCAGGGAGCAAGGTGTTCTCTCTCGCGCACGCGCGGGCAGCCGAGGAGGTGAGACCGATGTGGAAAATACACCGCGGTTGGGAAGGGGCCCCTCCTGAGCCCGGACGAGGGTCGCTCACTCGCCTCCTGGGTCCCTCGTCACCCCGTGTCTGTCCTCCTGGTGAGTATTAGAATGTCGGCACAGGGACAGGAAAGGGTGGCAGAGTAGGGCCAGATGCGCGGCCCAGAACTTCCCGTCAACACCGTGCCGTTCAGACTAACGAGACCGGTTCTCACTCATTCACGTGCCAGGGATTCATCCCTCTGGTAAAATCTGTCCCTCTGCGTTTTTAGTGATGAGACTCATTGAGTCAAAAAGGAAATTCCGTCTTAAGGCAGCAGTGGATCTTCGGGGCCTGTTCACAGGCCGTTAGAGACTCAGAGGAGAGACAGGGTCCCGGCTCTGTCTGGTGGCCCACGCGAGACAGCCACAGTCACCACCGGGACGCAAGGGACGCTTTAAAGTCTTCCACTTGGGAAATACCTCAACACAGAAGAATCCTGTTCCCCCTCCTTGATTATTGGGGAATGTCGTTTTTGCGACCTTTTGTTCATCCCTGAGATCTCAGTACCCAGGAACCCCTGGCCCAGTGGCCTAGGGACAGAACCGAGCCTCACTGGCCCGTCCTTTCCCCTGCTCCGTGCAGAGGCCACCCCGCATGTCCCCTCCACTTGCTGAAGCATTTCCACTCTGTCCACCTGGGAAGGCTGGGGGAGGGGCCGGAGGAAGCAAAGGGCAGGGAAGGAGGGCAAAGCAAGGAAGTCTAGGGACATGTGGCCAAGAGAGCGTCGCCTCACAGGCAAGCAGATGTCTCGAACATCTGGCTAAGGCATCAATCACAGAAAAGGAGGAAGTAGGGAGCTGCCAGGCCCAAGAGACTGTCCCCCACCCCCTAGTCCCCCAAAGGGCTCAGGCACAGAGCCCCAGAGCCCGCTCAGGGTTGGAAGTCGAGTGTCACTTCCCAAACACTGGGGAACGCACCCAGAATTGGGGAATTACATATTTACTCTTTTTCACAGATTATACCTCGTAGATTCCTGCAAGACTCTGTTGCCGCTTGAAAATAAATTTTAAAAGATGACCGTAGGGTTCCACGATGTTGTTTACCAACAAGGGTCAGAGAAGAGCGTTGCACGGTCCTCTGTGTGTGTGTGTGTGTGTGCGCGCGCGCGCGTGTGTGCACATGTACGCTTTCAGGAGTGAGCTCTCCCTGGCACGGCACAGACCGTGGTCGGCCGTTTCCGGCGGGGACTTGGCCAGCCTAGCGCACTTCTCACTGTCCAAGGTGCAGACAAAGCGTCCTTTAGGGCCACTCGGCGCCTGCTGGCAAGGCCAGCCCAAGGACAGAGAAACCGTCCTGCACCGCTCCAAGTTCAAGAAATGCACAAACCTGAGCCTAAATGGGGGGGGGGAGGGGGGAAGGGAGGTCACGACAATGAGGAGATGACAGCAGTGGTAGCAGCGGCCACCACTGCCCAGCTCCCCCCCCCCACCCCCACCGTGCTGGGTGCTGAGCTGCGGTCCCACACGCTGGAGCTCAGGGGCTTCGGGCGCCTGGGGAGCCCCCGCCCCCCAAGGTCACGGGCCTGAGAAGTGCCTGAGCTGGGACCACACCTCGTCCCATCTCCCCCAGCCCATCCTGACCCTAGAATCCACCCTTGGCACCACGTCACGCTGAGGATATTATAACTGCCCCTGGAGGCCCGGGATGTTCGTCAGGGGCCACTCAACAAGCAGTTGCTGAATGTCAGCTGTTTGGACGCGCTGTGGAACAGGTTGGCATGAGGGAGGCACTGTATTTGACGTACAGGCAGGTTCTTGGGCCTGAGTGCTTGGGCGAGGTGAAATCCAGGGCAGCT
This sequence comes from Rousettus aegyptiacus, assembly GCF_014176215.1. Classification (NCBI taxonomy): domain Eukaryota; kingdom Metazoa; phylum Chordata; class Mammalia; order Chiroptera; family Pteropodidae; genus Rousettus; species Rousettus aegyptiacus. The sequence goes on from NW_023416308.1 coordinate 119,236,542, forward strand.
TCCCGGAGGAGGCCTTTGGCTTGCAGAACAACAGGACGTCCAGAAGCAGAGGAAAGGGAGATCATTCCCATGTGTGGCCCCTGGGGACTAAACCTGGTGTGGCTGCCCCTGGAGACCTTCACCCTCTTCGCAGCAGGAGCAGAGGATTAAAACCTGTCCTGAAGAACCCCTGCCCTGTGCCCAGCCCCTACTGTGTGCTCCGCCCCTGCTATTCCTGGGAGGAGAGATCAAAGTCATGGCCCCTCCCTCAGGGAGGCAGTAGAGAGCCCCGCCAGGAGTGCGGGGGCGTGGACCTCACGCCCCCTCCTTGGCCTGGAAGCCCCCACCCCCTCCCACAAAGCGAGGGCCAGGCTGCGGGGTTACATGAGATGAGCTGTGTGAGGGACTCTGTTGGGGCCGGTGGCAGAACTCCAGGCATTCCAGAAGGGGGGCCGCTGGCAACATTAGGGGGCCTGGCGAGAAGCTGCGCCTGCACCAGGGCCCGGACGGGCCTGCAGCGAAAGCAGGGGAGGCTCCCCGGAGGAGGAGGCGGACCGAGTGACGGCGGGAGTAGCCAGCGGGCGGGCGCAGAGGCAGGGGCGGGGAGGCCGGGCCTGCCTGCATTCCCCGCAGCGGCGTCCCCTGCAAGGCCACGGCCACAGAGGTGCGGCGTCCGGAGACCTTTATTTAAGGTGGGGGCTGCTGGGAGTCTCCTCCCAAGTATGAACCCTAGGCCGCCCTCAAAAAAAAAAAAAAAAAATCCAAGGGGCACTTTCTCCGGATAAAAATAAAACTTGGAGGGGCCCGCCGGAACGCAATACTTTCTTCCTGTGTTTAAATTTCTACGGAAAGTCTGACCCGCGGCCGCCGCCCCCGCCCTGAGCGAGCGCGCGGCGCTGACAGCCCCGAGGCGGCGAGGCGGGCGGGCGGCCGGGCGGGGCGCGCGCGCGGGGCGCGGGGCGCGGGGCGCGGGGCCGGCGGGCGGGGCCGGGAGCGCGCCGCCCGCGCCAACGCTGCCCTGTCCGCTCGCAGAGGCGGCCGCGGCCGTGCATGGGGAGGGCGCGCCGCCCGGCGGCTCCGACGCACCGGCGGCCGCGATGAGGGTCAACGAGAAGTACTCGACGCTCCCGGCCGAGGACCGCAGCGTCCACATCATCAACATCTGCGCCATCGAGGACGTCGGTTACCTGCCGTCCGAGGGCACGGTGAGTGCGGGCGGCCGCGACCGGGCGGGAGGGCGGATCACCTGCGCCTCGCCCGAGGGGGGCGGCCCCGGGGGGCAGGGGGTGCCGGGGCGCGAAGCGGACGCCCACCCGCGCACGTGGAGCCCCGGGCGCCCCGGCTCGCACCGGGTCTGCGCTCTGCGCGTCCCGGGCGCGGCTCCCACCCACCAGCGCGGCGCCCCCGCCCTGGCCGGGAGCCCCACCTAGCCTGAGCCCACGGCTGGAGGTCGGCTCGGGCACACTGTTCCCGTGGGTGCCTGTTGGGGCAGCCGGGTTGAGGTGGGGGTGGGCAGTCTTGCTGAGGGAGGGTAGCAGCCTCCAGGCCCCACCGTGATTAGACTAATGAGCCACCCTCTGGCGACAGCTGCACGCCCCCTCCGCGGTTCAGCCCACCAGCCTCTCCCTCACCTGCCCAGGGCGCGGGAAGGAGTTCCCGGGGCGCGGAGTTCCCGGAGCGCAGAGTTCCCAGGGCGCGGCTGGCCGCACGGGAGTTCCCGAAGCCCCAGGCAGCAGGCAGACTCTGGTCCCTGTCCCAATCCAGCTCCCACACCCTATCTGGTGGTAGTTGGGCCACCTGGGCTAGCGCCTATCAGCCGCGTGGTGGAGGACTCCTATCTGGGTCCCCACTGGCCCCACTGCTCTCTCTCCCCCGGTCTCAGCGGTCAGAGGAATCCCCCAGGGGCAGAATTCGCCCATGAGGAGTTTGGCTTAACAGTTGGAACAAAGTTTGCCCAAAGAGGGAAGGGCTGAGACGGGTGCCCTCAGCTGGGGGAGCCCCGCAGCTGCTCACTCTGGGACCAGAGAGCAGACTCCCCATTCCCCCGCAGCCACTGCCAAGCCCCTCCCCAGGCGAAGCCAACGCCCCAGCCCAGTTGTCTGCCCTGACCCAGCGGGAGATAGCCCCGGCATGCCTCTCGCCTCCGGGCTGGGCACTGGCATCCAGGGACGTGCCTGCAGGGTGGGAACCATGCAGGACAGAGACCAGTCGAACTTGACCCCCCCCGGGGTCACGACTGAGGCTCCCTGTGGGCGTCTGGGGCCTCCTCTGCAGCTGGGGTGCACAAGGGTGCTGGGAGCATGGGAACCAGGGTTGATGGAGGGAGGCTCTGCTTGTGGTTGATGTCGGTGGCCTTGAGAGCTTCCGGGCCGTCATTTCGCAAACGCTGTGTGCCTGCCGTGTGCCGGGCGGGCCCTGCTGGGTCCTGGGCACCCCGCAGGAAGCCACACCCATCTGGGACTTAAAGACAGTGGTGGGGCCTCACCCAGGAGAGTGGCAAGGGACATTTCCAGAACCCCGGGCCCGTTGCTGTGTATTAGCTCATTTAAGCCTCACAGCTGTATGGGGTAGGTGGTCTTCCTCTAGACGAGAAACAGAGGCCAAGAGCGGACAGACGGCTTGTGTTTAGTCGCCTGCCAGCTGGGAGGAGAGCTAGAAGGAACCAAGACACAAAAGCGGGTGACCGCACGCAGCCCGAGGGAGGAGCGGACCTTCTGGAGAAGGTGTTAGTCATACCTGTGCTGGGATGTGGGGGGGGGGGCGGCTCTAAGAACTCAGTGTGTGAAGACCCGGGGGTGGGAACACGGATCCCCCGTTAGGAGCCGTGAGAGAAAGGCAGCCAAGGGCACGGAGAGAAGGGGCCACCCCGGAGGCAGGGCAGATGTGACCTGAAAGAAGAAATGGAACCTGGCTCAGGAGTCTTAGTTCGGGGACTCCTCGCTCATCCGGATTCCTGAACTGTCCCCCAAACCCCGGTGAGGGCCGCAGTGTCTGCGGAGTGGCCGCTCGGCCCTTCCCTCAAGGTCTTCGCTGTCCAGAAACGCCCCGAGGAGGAGGCTGCCGTTCCGCACACAGCTCTCACTACGGGCAGGTGTCAGCCGTGGGCTCGGAGGGTGTGAGGTGGGGGCTGTGCAGGGGGAGCGGTGGCCGCTGACCTCAGGGAGCGGCAGCACTGGGAACCGGGGGGGGCCTGTCTGTGCAGGGCAGGCAGCGAGCGTGACGGGAGAACCTTCCGGGCCGTCCCTGGCACAGCCGAAGCCAGTAATTGTTGCTCGGTCGTTAACCTGAGTCACCCAGCGACAGCGGCTCTGAGCCTGCAGAGGCCACAGGGCGTGGGCCGCTCGTCAGAAAGTTCCTATCCAGTTCCCAGACAGGCACTCCGTACCGCGGGGTGTCCCCGTCATTTACATCTGCCAGCAAAATGAGCCCGTCCCATGTAGGCTGCAGGTCCCCGCCCGCGTCTCGGGGCCTCTCCTCTCTCCACCATTCCCGGGTTCAAGGGTAAAAGTCATCTCGGGTTCTGTAGAAAGAGGTGTGAGAAGTGACCCGAAAGCCAGAGGCCAGGTTGGAAGCAACGGATTCCATTAGGTGTTGTGTGTGTGTGTGTGTGTGTGTGTGTGAATCTTTGAGTGTTTCCACTTTTCTTCCTTCAAACTAATGTGTGTCAGTGGCCCTGGATCCGTGTGCCCAACAAGCCCAGACACCCCAAAGAGGCACCTGACGCCGGGATCTGCCTGCCTGCAAGATAAGGTCCCTTCCCTGCTTATCTGCAGTTGGAGGCGTTCTCTCTGTAGAGCATGAATTACGCCCGATCATCAGGAATTCCTGTGTAGTGCTAGTGGTTAAATTTAATCCCCTTTATTGGAGGGGAGGAGGAGGGGATAAAATGAGGTCTGAGCGTGATGTGTCACTTGCGTCTGACATTCAGAACTGAAAGGAATTTCGCAGGTCACTGATTTCATTTCCCCCTTTGCAGAAACCAAAAAAAAAAAAAAAAAAAGAAAAGAAAAGAAAAAAAAAAAGTGAATGTAGGTGATTCCCCTGGGATGGTCACAGAGCCGTGCCTGACTTTGGCTATTTCACAAGAATGTGTGGCTTCAGCTCCTGAAGCGCCAACTGCCAGTTCAGAAGCCAAGTAAATGAACTCGCGGGGTCCCAGTTCAGCCCCCCGGGGGTGGACACAGGGTCCCGGTTCCCCGTCCTGCCCTTTTCTTGGGCTTTGAGGAGGGCGTCTAGGGAGGCTGCCCCCTCACTGTGTTGCTAGAGACAGGGTAGTCCCGCCCCGCGGGACCTCTGTCCCCTGACATCTTCTCATGGGACCTTGGGGCCCTTTCTCTTTCGCGCTTTTTCTGTCTTCCTCGGGAAAGCTCTCTCCGGAGCACTCTCCCCCCAAAGATTCTGGGGGCCGATCTTCAAAATCCTTTCAGGTCTCCCGGCACACTTTGTCCTCCCAAAGAGCGCTGTGACCCATGTCGAGGAGACGTTTTGCCCCTCATCTTGCTGATGGGAAAACTGAGGCTCGGAACTGGGGAGTGTCGTGTTTAGTTCGCTGGCCTGGCCGGGTCTCGGCTTCTGTATCCTTGATCTGGGGGCCCCCACCAGGAACAGACCTGGGGGCGAATGAACATGCCTGCCCTGTTCATTCATTCAGCCACAGTGCCCCGAGGGGTCTCCTGCCCCTTCCTTAAGGATGGGGACCTTTCTGAAGCTTTTCCAAGCCTTTGAAGTGGGAAGTTATGCACACAACCTAAGCCATATCCTGCCACTGCAAGTTAAATCCGCCGTTTCTCCTGTCCTGTGAGAGAAAGGCACCCACCACACTGCTCCCTGGAAGGGCCCAGAGTCACACGGCCCGCCGCCGCGTCCTCGTCAGCCTCGTCAGCCTCCGAGGTCCGCGTGGGGCGGCTGCCTCCCCAGCTCCCTCTAGCCCGGCTCAGCATTCCTCCCCAGAGGCCGAGGGCCTCCCAGCCCATGCCCAGAGTGGCGGGAAGCATCCCCGCGCTCTGTGTAAAGGTCGCTGACTCAGGTAGGGTCGCCCCCAGCTTGCCTGGGGTCATGCAAGAGTTCGGGGACAGGGCCAGGCCTGGCGGGGGAGGACCTGGGCCTCTCAGCGGGGCTGGGCGCTGCCCCCTGCTGTCCCAGCAGCTCATCCAGCTCCTTTTTGTAACTTTAAAATCTAGATCGGGCACTGCCACGGTCGGTCGCTCGCGGTCACTTCGACCGAGAGATTGTTCTTCCCTGTCCTCCCCTAGTTCCTTCTTTCTGCCATGTCTCTAATCCCAAGAAGAGCAAACTCCCGCCGAGGGTTCACCCCAGGCCAGGCCCTGCTGTAAAGTCTATATATAGTCACAAGTTTCACCCTTCCAGCGCCCCTGTGAGCGGGGGTCATAGCAGATGAGGGAGGTCTCGTTTTTCCCCGGGCCCCTGTCAGAGCGCGAGAGAGGACCATGCGGGTTGGGGGGACGCAGCTCGGGTTGGGGGGACGCAGCTCGCAGCTCGTGCTGGCTGGGCTTGGAACGCAGGCGGGAGAGCGCACACTCGCCCAGGCCTCTGCGCTCTCCCCCAGGGGGGAGGGGCTGTCAGGCCTTGAGGGTCCTCGGTCACACCCGAAGGGACAGAGTCCTCCTCGAGTGCTGAGCCTGGAAACCGCTTCCTGTCTTGAGTCGAGGGGCTGGGGCAGCGCCCCCCCAGGTCCGTTCCCTGCTCTCGGGCCTGACGGCCACTTTGAAGTACCCTTCCGCTCTCCAAGGGTTTGTGGGTCCGCCTTGTTGGGTGTCAGCCATTATTCCAGCCGGCCAGGGGCACCCATGGGGCCGCGCCAGGTGCCGAGCCCGCCGTGAGTGCAGCGGGGTCTGGGTGGAGGTGCGCCAGGCCTCGGGGGTCCTGCCGCCCAGCCCAGCGGCCCGTGTGCGTGGATGGGAGGTTCTCAGCACACAAGACCCGCACAGGCTTGAGTGGCCAGGGACCCCCGGGTCATGGAGGTCTGTGCCCTGCCCTGGAAGCAGGCAGGTAAGGTTACAAGGCACGGGGGGGGGGGGGCGTGCCAGTGGGGAGCGCAGCGTGTGCAGAGGGGAGGAGGATGTCAGCGAGGCCCGGGGAGGGGGCGGGGCGGGGCGCTGGAGCTGGGGGTGCAGGCAGGGCGTGAGGGTGACCGCTGGAGCCCTGGGAAGCCACGGCACCGGGCTCGGCTCAGACGCTTGCAGTCCCCCGTGGGGAAAGTAGGGCCGAGCCCCTTGTGGAGACGCTGAGAGTCTGGAGCGCCCGGGATGTGCCTCGCGCCCTACCCTGTTTCCCCCCTCCCCTTCATTCTGCCCCAAAGGCTGGAAACCCGATCACACAGGGTCCCCTGCTCCAGATGTCCGGGTGGCACTTCAGGCCGCCACTGGAGTGAGGGACTCCGGCCACTTCCCCTGAACAAGCACATGGCAATTCAGTGGCCCAGCGAGGCAGGGGACCTGGACGGGAGACTCTCCAGGCCAGCAAGGCCCCCCCGCACAGCTCTGCCTGCAGCCGTGGGGCTTAGGCCTGAGTCCAGCCCCAAGCCGGCCTCGCCCCCCTGGGGGATAGGGCCTCATCCTGGGCGACGGCTCGAGGACAGACTGCAGGAGCGGGGAGCACCGGGAGGGGTGGGGGCAGAAGCCAGGAGGTCAGGCGCAGGGCCGGGGCTCAGCTCTGCGGACTGTCCAGGGTGTGGAGTCGCTCCTTAGGCTGCTTCTCAGTGCGAATTTATTTATTTTCTCCAACTTCCGAAGACGGCGCGATGAGCCCCCACGGGCGGCTTGGGAATGCGAGCTTAGCGTTAGCAGAAGCCCAGGGTCACCGCAGCCGCCGGGGGTCTCGCTTTTCACCCGCCACCCCACACGCCTCCCTCGCCGGGTCCCCCAGGGTCCCGCGGCAGACAGGGAAACCGAGGCAGGGCCGTACACGCAGCAGCCCGCTCTGCTCCCCATCTCTGTCAGCCGCCCCCCACCTCACCCTCACTCTGCCCCCTGAGCGCACCTTCCAGATAAACCACTGAACCCCAGCGCTCGACTTGGGGTCCGCCCTGGGGAGAAGCCAAGCTACCCCGGCGCGTGCCCGGCCTCTGACCACGCCGCCGGTGGGTGGGTGGCAGACCCGGGCCCGGGTCTGCGGCCGCCTCGAGGCGACGTTGCAGGCGCGCTGGCCACCGGGGGCCGGGGCGCATCCCGAGCCCGCCCTGCCTGCCTGTGTCCTCGGCGCCCCGTGTGAAGGGCGCTCTCTGGGGGGCGGGGCCGGCCCCACAACCTTGCAGTGGCCCGTCCACGCCGCCCGGTCCCTCACCGTGTGTAGGACCAGGAGGCCTCCCCAGGGCCGAGTGTCCAGCTTGGCGCCTTCGCCCGTTGCCGGCAGCGACTCTCTCTCTCTCTCTCTCCAACGTCAGCGGCATGGGGGCCGGGCCGGCGTGCGGTGCCCTCACTGCCTCGGCCCCTGGCGGGCCTTCGGTGTTTGTCGCATGACTAAGGGAGCGCGGGACAAAGCGGTTGGCTGTGAAACGTGCCCCTCCCCGACGACGCGTCGGAGAGTGGCTTTTCCCTGTCTTCCCCCCTCAGCTGCTGAACTCCTTGTCCGTGGACCCTGACGCCGAATGCAAGTACGGCCTGTACTTCACGGACGGCAAGCGCAAGGTGGACTACGTCCTGGTGTACCACTACAAGCGGCCCTCGGGCAGCAGGACTCTGGCCAGAAGGGTCCCGCCCAGCGATGCCGCGCTGGCCGCCGCCCGCAGCGTCAAGCAGGACCAGCCGCTGCCCGGCCAGGGGCGCCCGGTGGGAGCGGACGAGCCCGAGCCCCCGGCCGACCTGCACGAGGACAAGCAGTCCCGCAGGGAGGAGTACGAGGGGAACCTCCTGGAGGCCGGCCTGGAGCTGGAGCACGACCTGGACGTAACTATCCCGCTCCCTGTGGCCGCGGGGCGGGGGGCGGGGCGGGGCGGGGCATGGGTTTCAGAAGGCTGGGCAGAGGGTCCGCGCTGTACCCTGTTCTTAGCTGTGGCAGAAGGGAATGCTGCTCGTTGGGTGGAGGTTGCTCCTCGATAGCTTTGGGGAGCACCAAGCCGGCCCCCTCGGTGGCCGTCTGCTCCCAGGCAGGGGCTGACCTCCTAGCAGTGACCTTTGGGGACAAGGCATTTCCTGCTCTGGTCGGTTCCTTCCCTGGTCAGAGGGACGGGGGACAGCTCTCCTGAGAGGCTTCCCGGTGGCCAACCTTGGCCCTTCTTGGAGGGAAGGGCTTGGGGGAGGAGCAGAGCGCCCCTCACCTGGCGGGCAGGGGCGCCCTGGGAGCCGAAGGCGCGGCGGTGTGGAGGGAAGGGCCAAGAGCCCTCGGTTTGCCGGTGCTGCCCCCGACCCCGAACCTCTCCGTGCACGGGGGTCCTGCCTTCCGCGAACGCTGGGGGACGGGCCCCTAGCGCGCAGAGCTGTCGCCGTGCGGGTTAAGGAGAACCGGCAAGTCTCCGCAGCATGCTGACGGCAACGTGGCGGGCTGGCGGGCGGGAAGCCAGCGGCCGCCGCGAGGGTTCACCGTAAAAGCTGGTGTTGCTTTGTTCTTTAACTGATGAGAACTGCCAGGTCCTTGAAAAATGAAAGCTTCGTGTCCGGCGACGGCTTTGGGGTGGATCACGGAGCCCGGGGGGTGTGGGGTCTGTTCCGTGACGAGTCCACAGCGCGAACGCACAGCGGGGCCGCGCTGTCCCCCGACCTCGTGGTCGTGGGGCCATGTGTTCAACACGGAGCGTCCCCCTGGTTCTCGGTCCCCTTCGGGGGTTGGGCCGCCTGCCTGGCAGGGTGGTGACTTCTGCCACAGGGACGCTGGCGTGTCGAGGGCACGCGAGGAGCCCTAGAGCACGCGAACGGTCTGGAAGCAACGCTTCGGTCCTGACGAGGTCGCGGAGAGCGTCCGTCCCCCACGGTGGGCCGCAGCGGCGGGCAGGGGTGCGCGGCGCGTCCGAGTCCCGGGACCCACTTTGTCTCGGACCTGAGCTGGGGCCACCCGGAGGAGAGCAGGCGGTTCTCGCCGACGTTTCGCAGGGTTTGTGGGGTCAGTGCTGCTGCTCGGCAGACCTGACCCCGACATGTCACTGTGTCCATGGAGGGAGATGTAGGCTCCACCGGAGGCAGGAGGTGCCCCTGGCGGGAGCTGGGGCATGCGGAGCCGTGATCCGGGGCCCGGTGCGACGTGTGCCTTGTCTGCTGACCAAGGGATTTACTATCTGTCGCTGTCATTCTTTCCTAAACACAACTATCGAAATCTCAGGCCTGACAGGGCCCCCGAGGCCTGGTGACTCGCGCCGACTCTGGTCGGGTCCTGGACCCTCCACCCGTCCTTTGCGAGATGTATTGAGCTGCTTAAGGCCTCGGTTTCCCTGTGTGTCAGATGGAAGTAACAGGAGTGTTCACGTCGCCGGGTTTTCGTGCGTAAAGTGCAGGGTGCGTAACTCGGGGTACGGCGTGCAGCCGTCCTCACCGGTGGCGCTGAGGTTCGATCCGACGTCCGTGTAGAAGTGGGAACAGCGCCGTGATGGGAAGGCAGGTCTCTCGGGAAACTTCCTGCCCTCCATCGTGACTTTGAGGTAGCAAGCAAACATAAAGACGTGGGCTGTTGTCACCAAAAAAAATCTAGTTTCCCCAGTAAGTGACCCCGAAACGCCATTGATAATTTGGCTCTGTAGCTAAAAGAGGCTTTTCAGCTGTTGACCGGGCTGTTTTTTAAGCAAAATGTTATGGTGACGTCGTCGAGACGGTTGAAGTTTTTCGGGCAGCTGAAGTGGAGTGTGTGCCGTCTTCCGGGGGAGTCCCCACGACAGACTATGTTTTACGGGGGGCCCTGTAATTCCGGACCTCTCACCTGGGGGAGCCAGGCCCAAGGCGGTTAGTGGAAGCTTTCGTGTGCTTTGGCCTGGTGCCCTCGCCTGGTCTCCCTGAGTCAGGCGGGACCAGAATCTACTCAGAGGCCGCCGGGGCACGCAGCATCGGGGTGTGTGCGGGCCCTGCCGGCGAGGTTAGAGGACACCCGGAGTCGTGTTTCTTTCAAGGGCAGAGACGCCTGTATGGTTAATCAGTGCCGGGCGCACCGTACACTCCGATTACAAAGAGCAAAAGGCTTTGAAATAAGATAGCGTCTGCCAGAGCCCAGTTGCACAATCTCACCCAATTCGATGCAGAACGCGGGGCTTACGTGTACTTTCCTGGGGGGGGAAATCCATGCAACCCATCAGAGACCCGAACACTCAGTGGCCCCAGACGGGGGGGGCTCGTTGCTTTAACCAGGTGTGCCCGACCTCGGCGCTGTCGGCGTTGATATTTAGTGGCCTCCCTGGTCTTCCTCTCTCTGGCCATTCGCACCCCAGGTCATGCCAGCCGAAGCGTCCCCTGGGGGCCCACACTGAGAGGCCCTGCTTTAAAGGCTGGTCAGGGGGACAAATATACAAGGCCTCCTGGCTGCCCCCTCCTGAACTGCCTGCTGGGCCAGCCTTCCGCAGCCGTGACCAGGCAGCTACGTGGCGGTCACCTGCCGTCGCTCCCAGAGGGGCCTGTGCTGAGCTGCTCCTGGCCCGCACGGACCGCGAGCCCTACACAGAGGGGGGCCCTCCGTGCCTTCCCCCCGAGTCAGGAGGTTTGTTGTGGTGAAAACATCCCGTGACGACGTGTGGAAGGCCAGCCCAGCTGCGGGCACAGTGGGGCCGGTTCTCAGGGACACTTCGTCTCCTGGGGCTGCCTTAACAAGTGGCCACAGACTGAGCTTAAACATCACCAGGTCCTTTTCTCCCAGTTCTGGAGGCCAAGAGGCTGTGACCAGGGTGTTGCGGGGTGCTGTCCCCAACCGAAGCCTCCAGGAGAGGGTCCTTCCTGCCTCTTCCATTCCTGCCTCTTCCAGGTTCTGGGGCCCCAGGAGTCCCTCGCCCGTGGCTGTGGCACTCCAGTCTCTGCCTCCGTCTTCGCACGGCCTTCTGTGTGCACCCCTTCTTCTTATAAATCACCAATCATTGGATTTAGGGCCCACCCCAACCTAGGATGACTTTCTCTTAACTTGGTGACAGCTACAAAGACCCTACTTCCAGTAAGATCCCATTTGGTCACAGATATGGGCAGTTAGGACACCGACATCTTTTTGGGGGAGACCCCACTCACACCCCCTACAACAGTGGTGATCTCAGGAGTGGGGTGGCTCACGCTGAGCCCCTGGAGGCCCCAGCAGTGGGTGGAGGAGGCGTGGTCCTTGGTTGGGTCCTCGGTGATCTGGGGGACGAGGGATCAGCCGTGGCCTCAGCACCCGGATGTGCCCAGGGGACCCCCACTCGGTGGGCCCAGGACGGTCTCCATCCTGCTCCCAGCGCGTGGGAGGCACGCAGGCCTTCTCCCCACGTGCCGGCAGAAGCACCGTCAGAGGAGGGCCCCCAACGTCCAAGCCCCCCATCCACTGTTTAATGCCCCAGAGGTGGCCCCGGACAGAGCCGCCCGCGCTGGCCGCCCTGGGCTGAGCACCTGCGCACGGGTGAGGGCGGGCGTCTAAGCAGCGTGCTGGCAGCTGGACGCTGAGGGACGACCCTCCTTCTGTGCCCCCCGGGGGACCCCCAGGCCAGCACGTGTGAGGGGCAGTGGCGGGAAGAGACGAGCGTGGAGCAGGAGGCCCGGGTGGTGCTCCCTGGGGAAAGCCCCCCACTCGGACCGCATGGGGTCAGCGTCCAGGGTTCCCATCACACGGACACAGCAGCCTGTGGCCAGCACGCCTCCTCACAACTGAAACCCATCAGCATTCTTCAAGTCCAGCCTCAAAGTCGGCTGGACGTTATTTATGTCCATGGGTCATTGCAGGGAAGGCCACACACTAAAATCCCGGCTGTGTGTGCCGCGGGGGGTGGCCACGGCCCACACTGCCCTGGGGTTGAACCCGACCTCAGCTTTGGCGGCCTCACGAGGGCCAGGGACGCTGGGACCCCATAAAGTCTGTTCGCTTTCATGCTGCCGTCCGGGTTCAGCCGAGCGCCTGGCCGCCCCTCCTCAGCCGCCTGCCCCAGGGAGAGGCGGGCGCCCTCGGCCCAGGCCGCCCCTCGCCGCTCCGTCCTTCCCGCCAGTCGGGATCAGAAGGCGGATCTGGGACGGGAAGGGTCTCCTTGCTGTGGAGACACCGCCAGGTGATGGAGCAGGAGGGGGAGGGGCAGGACTGCTGGACTCGTGGTCACAGGGAAGGGCACGTTTCCTGCATTTAGTTTCCAGCTGAGGCCTCGAGGGCGTGGGTAGGTGTCCCAGGCGGTTCTCGGCTGCCCGTGGCCATGAGCTTCGCCCTTAGCACTGGCGAGGATGGGGGCGGCCCTGCCTCACAGCCCTGGGTTTTGGGGGTGGGGACGTGGGGACGAGGGGTCTCGGACATGGAGGCACCTGAGATCCAATCCCGATATCTCCTTATGTAAGAACGAACTACCGACAGATGACAGACGTTCTCAGGGGACTCGGCGGTCTACCCCGCCCCACCCGTGCGGACGCCCGAACCCCGCCAGGAGTAGCTCCTGCAGGAATCAGATTCCTCTACAGGGAGAAAGAGAAGATCCGAGGCTCCGAGAGAGGGAGCAAGGAGACTGAGCCCGCAGGGCCTGAGGAGGGCGGGGCCAGCCCTGGAACCCTGGGGTCTCTAGCTCCCCCCAGCTCCACCCGCAGGCCAGGCCGAGCACCTGCCCAGTAGGTCTCTCATGTGACTGGACGTTAAGAGTTTCTAGTCTAGTTCTACAGCTGTCATTTCTCCACTCGTAATTCCACCATTACGCATTCATTTCTTTGGCACAAAAGGCTTTACGTCTCTTAAGTCTTCTGCCGAGGCTTTTACGCGCCCGCCTGACTTCCTCTGGGCCTGTCTCGGTTTGAGGAAACACTTCTTTGAAAGTGAATTCTGGACATTCTTTTTCAAGCCAAGTCTTGAAAGTCCCCCCGAAGACGGTCGCACAGCTCCGTGTGGGTCCCAGGTGTTCGGGGCGAAGTTCGTGTCCCTCCGGCTGTAGTTCTGCTGTCCTCGTGTGTCTCGGGCCCTGGTGCCCCAGAGCTGGCTCTCGCTGGCTCTTCAGGACTCTGCCAGCCGGCCGCTCGCACCACGGTCACCCGCAGTGGCCTTTACCCCGAGGCAATGGGCCGAAGCCCCGGCTGCAGAGCAGGTGGGTAGTTTTCTTCTCTCTGGACAGCGAGGTTACCAGTCTGCCCCCCGCCCTACCCCACGCTACGCCATCTCGGCTGAGTGTTTTCAAACGTGTGTTGAGTGTTTAACTCTCGTTATGACACGTTTTTATTTCTGGAAGTTCTGTCAGGTTCTTTTCCGAGTTGGCTGCGTCGTGTTTTAAAGGTTGCGTTCTTCGCGGACCTCTGTGTCTGTCCTCAGGTCTATTTCTGTAAACGAGGTTAACGTGGCTGAGTTATCGTCTGTCTTGTTCCCGCGGAAGCCCAAGGCCGAGGCTCACTCCTGGGCTTCTCCTCCCGCCGACTCAGGTCGTGGGGGACCTGGCTTGCCTGTCCATAGGTCTCTGCCCTCATATAACCCACAGAGGGGCTGCCAAAGCCTGGGGGCAAGGTGCCCTTGTCCAGAAAGACTTGGCCTTGTGGCCATCACACCTCTGAGGGCATTATAGATGGAACTGCCTTGAACCAAGGTCAAGGGCTGAAGTCCCCGGGCTCGCCGTGGCCATGGCCTTCGGGGGCCAGGACTCGCTGGGTGGTGGTCCTCAGCTCCTCTGCCTTCTGCTCTGCTCCTCCCCGGACCATCGCCCTGCCGTTCTCAGGGTCACCTGTCAGGGTCCTCTCCAGGGGGCCTGGCTCCCTGGGGGTCTCCTCTTAGACGCCCCGCCTTGGGTGGGCCTGGGGCTGAAACGTCCATCCCCCGCCCAAGTGGTGGCATCAGAAGACGCCCTGGGCCGCTGCCCGGGGCCTGGCAGTGTTCCTGCTGCCATCCCGGGTCCAGCATGGCGTTTGTGTTTTTACCTTTTAATTTTGTTTTATCCGGCGTTTTTTGTCGTTTTCCTCCGGAGGGCGCACCTGAGCAATCTCCCCGCCCAGCACAGAGCGGCCTGCGCATGCATGTTCTCTGCCGGTTTACCTGTCATTCTCTCTTCGACCAGACGGGCCTCGGGGCCGACTCTGTGCCGGGGGGCTGGGTGCGGACGCCGGCGGCCGGGGCCCCGCGTGTGCTCGGCCCCCCGCGGAGACCGCCTCCGCCGGGTCCCCGGTGCGCTTGAGCTGAGACACGAGGTTCGCTCGCGCGCTGCCGACGGCGTGGTGCTGGCGCCAGCGCACAGTGTGACCGCGTCCGGGCGATCGGAAGCCGCTCCTCCCGGGCGGTGTGGACGCGGCCGACCTGTCCACGCAGACCACGCCGTGCCCGGGAGTGTCTCCCGTCTCCCCCGGGCAGCCGTCTGGGTGGCAGGTGGCTGTGAGCCAGCCCCGGGGCTGACCGGCTGGCCTCCCCGGGGCCCTGGGCCTCGTGTGTGAACATGGGCACAGGAGGCCAGGGAGAGGACCGTGCGAGTGACCAAACGCCAGGGCCGCGCTTGGCCGGCACACAGCAGGTGCTCGGCAGGGGCTGTCCCTCTGCTCCCTTCGCGGCTCAGTCAGCAAATAGCACCTGCTCCACGCCAGGCTCTGTCCTGGGGACACACCGGTCAACTAAACAGACAGACCAGCCCCCAAGCCCGCACCCCTGGTCACAGCCGCGTGGGGAGCCAGCGCCAGCAGGAGGAGCGCGTCTGGCCGTGAGGAACCGACGCGGCACGAGGCACTGGGCGTCACGCGCCGTGAAAACCTGCCTGTGGCGGGAACACGGACCCTCCCAGAGGGCAGCGTCCAGAAGCGGGCCACGCCCTCCTCCTCTGGCCTCACGACGCTCCCGGGGGGTGACGGTGTCCTCATGGGCGCCGGGGAAGCTAGGGACAGGGAGCCGGTGGTTTGCCCCGCCCTGCAGTGGTCAGGGCTCCGGGTCCGAGCGCCCCCTGGGCTGCTTGCCACCTGCCTCAGGAAGGGTCCTCGCGTCCCTACCGTGTGCACAGCACATGCCCCGTGGCTCCCGCCTGACCGTAAACCAGGGCAGCTACGCCCCCCGGGACGCTGTCCAGGGAGGCCGGTCGCAGTGGCACCACGAACTCGGGGCCCCGAATCCCCTGAAAAGGCGCCCCCTGGGGTGCGAGGCGGCCTGTGGGGTGAGGGTGGGCAAGGAGGAAGTGCTGCTGGGTGCCTGGGAGCCCAGGGCCACCAGAAACGGCCACGCTCGGCCCGTACCGATGGCCGTTTCCAGGCCCATGCCTCCACCGCGGGAGGCAGCTGGGGGCAGAGGGAGGAGCGCGAGGTCCAGCCTGTGCCCTGGACGGTCCCGGCTGTCCGCGACGACCAGGAGTGCACCACATGGACGTTTGTTTGTTTCGCTGTTTCCCTTCTTCCTTCTGAAAGGAGGATGCTGGGAGCAGTTCCGGTGACACCAGCCTTTGTGAGGTGGGCTCGGGGTGGGGCTTAGACGACTTCGGTCTGTGCTGGGATGGCCGCACCCAGGGGAGCAGCCCCCCTTGGCCGGCCCTCCCACCCCTCTGGCTGCGGGCCATGTAGTCAGGACCCTGCCCCTGGGCCCTCACGGGGCCCCCACACCGCAGCTCCCGGCCCCGGCGGATCTGGGGCCTCCAGGACCCCAACGCCGGGCCTGGAGTCAGGGCAGGGCTCCCTGCCCTCCCATCCCCCACATCCCCCACCCCGGCTCCGGCCCCCTGAGTCCCACGGTTCCCCCCCGCCCCCGCGGGGGCGGGCTGCGATCATGCCGGGCACCCCACCCCCACTCCGGCCCCCGAAGTCCCACGGTTTCCTCCCGCGGGGGCGGGCTGCGATCATGCCGGGCACCGCGTTTGCGAACGTCCCGCGTGTGCCCCGCCCCCTGGTCCCATGACCCCTTTCCCAGGCCCGCCAGATGTTCCCTGGGAGAGACCCCGTCGCTCTCGTAAACAGAGCGGCCTGCGTTCCCAGGGAGGCCGCCCGGCACCAGCGCCGTGACCCGCGTCAGGAGACATCTCCATGGGCTCGGCGGGAGGTATTTTGGGTCCTTGCGTGCAGATGAGCAGCACTGGAAATAAACCTGGCCTGCGACAGGAAGAGGCGGGCTCTGCCGCGTGTGGGCTCAACTCTCCCTGCTCAGGGCGCCCCATGAGGGGTCCCATGCCTCAGCGCCCCCCAGGGCTCCCCAGGGCTGGGGAAGTGGCTTCCAGCCTCTTGGCCAAACGAGTTTGTGCACATCGTAGGAGTGGCCTCAGCTGCCTTACGGCCCCGGGGGAGAGGTGGTCCCAAGTAGGGGCAGCAGCCCCTCACCGACTGACCCCTCCTGCCCGCTGAGGGGCTGGGTACCAGCGGTCCCCCCGATTGTGAAGCGAGTCCTGTATTGCCCAGGTTTGCAGATGAGGATGTGGTGGTGTGTGTGTGTGTGTGGGGGGGGTGTGCTCAGAGAGGTTGAGCGACTCGCTCGAGACCACAGAGAAGCTGGGCAGGACCCCCACCCTGGCCACCCAGTCCCAAGGTCTCTGAGTCCTGTGGCCTCTCCCAGTGCCCTCGTGACCTGGGTGCCCCAGCCCCGGGCTGCTGTGTCAAGGCTCCAGGCCCCACAGCAGCCCGGCTCTGAGCCCTTGTCCATCGGGCCCCGTGCCTGAGCTGTCCCCCAGCAGCCTCGAGCCCCAGCTTCCACGGCAGCTTGGCTGGGCAGCCGGGCACAAGGCCCTGGGGGGCTGGGGCTGCAGCCTCGTGACGAGCATGGCTGTGGGAGGGAGCGTGGCCCTGTGGCGCCTCGGTCACAGGCCCCGGAACGGGGAGAGGACGCGTCTGCGTCGTTCACGCTGCCCCGCGTGTGGCCGTTGGTCACAGCAGCCCCCGGAGCCTCACACGACGCACTTGAGCGCGGTGCATCTCTGGGCCTCAGCTCCCTCAGCTCCGAGACGGGTCGGCAGAAGGACCGGCCTCACGGGCGAAATGAGCCGCCGTGTGCGCATGAACGCATAACGCGGGGCTGGCACGCGGCGCTCGGCGTCACCGTGATCATCGTCGTCATTGTCATCGTTGGCTTTCGTCCGCGCGCTCGACAGCGGGGTCTGGGGCCCTGGGAGAGGACAGCGCCCTGTCCCGTGGGGGACAGGCGTGGGGGGCCTCCGTGTCAGCGTCCTCAGAGGAGGGACGAGCCCGATCCACCCGGGAGGCGTGAATTTGCCTTTCTGTCTGAGACGGCGAGGAGGCCCCCGTGGAGCTTGGCGGCAGGGAGGGTCCCCTTCCCCAGCAGGCTTTGGGGTGGGGCTGCCCCCACCCGGGTTCGGGGGCTCCTGGGAAGGACGCTCTGCTGGGCTTCCGCTCGGGCTCACGCCGGGTGACTGCAATTGGCTCACTTAACTTTTTCTAAAAAGCTATCCCCAAGTGACTTTGGCTATGTTGCCTTGTGCCAAAACCCTGCAAAGAACCCACGTGCTGTGCCCGCGTTCTTAGGCCGGTGACGCGCCGTGGGGCCGGGAGTGAGTGGCCTGGCACTGAGTCCTGGGCGTGCCCCTGTGCTGGCCACACCCCCTCCCTTCCGGGGCCTGGCTTCCTTTGGCCAAAACCCTCTGTCAGTTCCTTCGTGCCTGGGCCTCGTGGGAAGGACAGGCAGAGGGGCCGCAGTCGGGGGGCCGGCCTGGGCGCCAAGCCCCTGGGGGTCCCCTCGAGGACCTTGGTGGACCGTGCGTCCCCCACCCCCACAGGGCAGTTCCGGGTGGGGACGCCCCGTGTTTGTCTGCTTTTGGCTACAGTGCCATGATGCTGCAGGGCACCCCAGTTATCTCAGGGCGAAAGTCTGTTGATGCTGCATTCGCCTTTGATGGGGAAACGCTGCTCGCTCGGCGAAGGGGCTCCCCGGCGCCCGAAATTCAAGGGAGGAAAATGAGAGTATAGGGTGGGCGGGGCCATCTCGGGCCTCACCCGCACTGCCCGCACTTGGATGTGGGCTCCCACGCCTGCTAGCGGTGAGATACGAGGGGTGCGGCCTGTCCCCCCCCCCCCCGGAAGCAGGATGCGTAGTGGGGCCCGCCGCACCATCACCCCTCGTCCCTGCTCAGTGACAACGGGGCACCCAGGTAGAGGCCTAAGGGCCTGGGCGCTGCGCTGTGAACGGTTCTCTTTTGTGTCCGGGCTGCTTTGGGGGCCCTCGGCTGAGCGCCTTGAAAATCTCTCAGGTGTTTTGGAGTCTGGGGCCTCCCTCCGGGCCCTTCTGCCTCTTCGCCCCTGAGGCTAAAGCCCCGAGCGCCCTCCGGCCATCTGCGCGGAGGGCGCTCGGGGCTCTGGCCATCTGCGCGGAGGGCGCTCGCCCCCCGCGAGCGGCCGCTCCTGGAACGTGGCAGCGGGCCCCGCAGGGGAGCACGGTTTCAGCCCGAGCGCCCGCCCTCGCTGACCGCGAACTCCTCTTGCAGACGAAGATCCACGGCGTGGGGTTCGTGAAGATCCACGCGCCCTGGAACGTGCTGTGCAGAGAGGCCGAGTTTCTGAAGCTGAAGATGCCGACCAAAAAGGTGGGTGGCGACGTGTCCGCGCCGAGGCGGGTCTCCGGGTGCGAGCGCCACGGGGACGCCACGGTCACGTGCCGTCAGGGGGCTCCGCGTTGCCATGACAGCCGGGGTGGGGTCGGAGCACCATGCAGACGCCATGGTCACGTGCCTGGAGCGGGGGCGGGGGGGGGGCCTCCGTGTTGCCATGGCAGCCGGGGGGTTGTGTGGGGAGTCACAACAACGTGTTGTAAATAGAAATACAGTCCAACCTCGTCCTCTGCAAGTTCGTCACTCGTTTTCCTTGCATTTCCGAGCTCGCCGGCGTTTCTTTAATCTCTGAAAATGTCTCAGCTCGGACGCGGTCTGACTGCGCGCTCCCCGAAGCTTAGCTGGGTGTGGGGCTCAGCTGCCGCGCACAGAGAGGAAAGCGGGGGGCTCGAGGCTGTGCCCGGCGCGGGTGGCCCTGGCTCCTCAGAGCCACCAGGATTCTTTGGATTACCTGTTTTGAAAACAAAGTGGCGTTCGGGGGAAGTTTTCTGGAACATGTTGTGATCACTTTTAGCTGGGCTTTCCTGAAACCACAGGGTTTGGGGGTTTATCTGGGACCCCGGGTGGGGAGAGGGGCGTCCTGGCCTGGCACCCTGTCCCCAGACTGTTCCGTCTCTGTGGGGCGGGACTGTTGGCTCAGCAGGTGACACGGATTGCCCATCGGGTCTCTTCTGCAGCTGTATCACATTCACGAAACCCGGGGCCTCCTGAAAAAGATCAACTCCGTGCTCCAGAAAATCACAGACCCCATCCAGCCCAAGGTGGCAGAGCACAGACCCCAGACCATGAAGAGGCTGTCGTACCCCTTCTCCCGGGAGAAGCAGCATCTGTAAGTGGGGACCCCCAGCCCCTCCCGGGGGGCCCCGCCATGTGGCGATCTCCTCTGTCCATCATCCATGGCGTGAGATATGCAGATCACGGGATGAAGTCCTCTGAGGCCAGAGGGACTCCCCACCCCCCAAAGACGTGGCCACGGCAGCCCCTGGAGCCTGACCTCACAGAGCGTGCCGTTCTCGAGCACAGAATGGAGAGACACTTTCCAAGGTCGCTGCCGACCGAGGGACTAAGGGGTCAAAGAGTCTTGTTCTTCCGCCAGGGGACACGGGAGAACAGCGCGGGCACAGGGGAGGCCAGGCGTGGGCCTCGGACTGCAGCCCTGGGGCCGCGGTCTGGACTCTCCCTCCGCGTCTCTGTCCGTGTGTCCGACGGGAGGGGCCAGTTCGTGGCCTCCCGAAGGCTCCGAGCTGCGGGAGGCAGTGACCATACACCAGCCCCAGTGCGTCCCGAGTCCCTGGCAGCGCTGCACCTGTTCTGGAACGTTCCCTCCTCCTCCCTCGCTCCCGGTCCCTCGGGGCAGCGGGGCGTAGCCACCTGGGTCAGTGGCTGCTGCGAGGCCTCCGTGGGGCCTCGCGGGGGAGAGCGAGACCGTGGGCAGCAGTGGGAAGGGAGAGCACGGGCTCCGGGCCACAGCGGGACTTTGCAGGCGAGCTCCTGGCCGCCCCGGGCCTCACGGGCTGTCGAGAACCGGGGTTCCGCCTGGCACACGTTAGTCACCGAGCAGAGGCCGTGCGCCTCACTCCAGTGTATTTCCTGATCCCACTGGAGATAAGAAGTAAGGGAGGAGAAAGTGGCCCCAGCGTACCTCCCTCACCAGTCCAGCCCCGTGACAGAGCTCTGGGCATTAGAAGGAGACCCCTCCTCCTCCTCCTAGGACCCCCGGGCCCCGGCCTCCCTCACCCTGCCCCGGCCAATCGCCTTGCACCCCACCTTGCCAGGCCAGGCTCGCCTCCAGGCCCCATGGGGCTGCACCTCCCTTGGAGCCACTCTCTCCAGCTCTACTTTGAGGAATGGGTCCCCTGTCCCACAGATGTTCCTTGTGTCCTCAGGAAGCCTTAGGCAACCTCTGCGTGGCCCCAGACCTCAGGACCGAGACTATTTGGAGGTTACAGGGAGATCGTCTTAGACGTTGGGCGTGCAATGGTGGCATGATACCCTCCCCACTCCTGAGACCAAAAGCCACCAAGGGTGTTTTCAGGAGGCAGCGTCCTGGAGGGGAGGTCTGAGCACAGTGCCCCTGAGGCCACGCCCCCCACCCCCCACCCCGGGGAGAAGAGACTGTTCCGAATGCCCGCGCCAGGTCACACCTGGCGGGCAGAGGCGTTTCGCGGACGTCAGTCACACTTGCTGCTCGTGGTTCCGAGGGCTTGGGACGACGGGAGAAGAACCGTGTCTCTTTCTCTTCCTGATGTTTCAACAGATTTGACCTGACCGACAAGGACTCCTTTTTCGACAGCAAAACCCGAAGCACAATAGTAAGTGTCGCGGGTGGGAATCGCTGGCTCCCCGGCAAGGTGGCCCCTGGGAAACGGATGACAGTTTCATTTCGGAGAAACTCCTCCGGGCAGAAGAGGCTCTAATTGTCTGTGACAGAAATAATTAGAATAATGAAGCAGAGAGAGCTGTGAGGACCCAGGGGGTGGCCCGGCCGGGCTTGGGGGGCGGGGGCGCAGGTGGAACAGGGGCGCAGCACAGGGCTCCCAGCCTGCTCGGTGACCGCTGTCGGCAGCACGTCTCCTCAGCCTGCCTGGAGCCTGCGCTGTGAGAATCTCCACACCCCCGACCGTGGCCCCCACCCGGAGGTCGCTCAGCAAGCAGGCGGGGCGGTGGGGACAGAGCCTGCGGGCTGGGGCGGACATTGGGACTTTGCTGAACAAACAAACCGAGGTTTTGAATGTGACCAGGCCGCCCTGCCCTAGTCAAGGTATGGGTTTAATGTTTATCCACGAGCCGCCAACCTGTCCTGTCCGCCAGCCAAGCCGGGCCGTGGTCGGCTCAGGACCCAACATTTATCTAAACAAGAAACTAACCTCACAGCCCAGCCACTGCCGCTGCTGCTGCCGCGTGCTCCTCCCGGCCCAGGAAGCCCGGCCTGGCGGGGAGAGGCGCAGGCCTTGACCTTGAGCAGATAACGGCCCCTCGCGGCCACATCCTGAGACTGGCAGGTCGTGGGTCGGGAGACAGCAGTGTGCAACCCACTAGCTCCGTGTACGAGTGGGTGAGAGTCAGGAACGGCAGCCCGTGTGCTGGTCCTGGGGCTTAGGCCTTCAGCCGCTGGGCACGAGGGAGCCACAGAAGGTCGTGGAGCAAAGTTTAAGGTGAAGTCAGATCCGTCAGCAGAGGCCGCTGCCAGGGGCCGGCCGTGGGAGGATAGGTGGGAAGTGGGCAGAGTCACAGCCGTGGTCGGGAGCAGCACTGTGACCGCACGTGGCCGGGAGGAGCTGGCGACGGGAGAGTCGGCGCGGTCAGGGAGAGGCCGCCAGTTAGATTTGGGGTGTGATGGGCAGGGAGCCAAGCGAGCGGGCCGTTCATTCATTTATTCATTCATTCAGTTCCTGAGCGCCTGGCTCATGCCCACGACCGGGGGGCGGGGGGAGGCCATAGGTGTCTATGATGGGGCAGGAGGTGGGGCGCACTCCAGGTCAAAGCTGCCGTTAGATGGCAGAGGGACGACAGGGTGCTCTGTGGCCTCTGCGGTCCCCCCGACTGATGATTTAGATCTGAGGGGATGCGCTTCTGGCAGAGGGAACAGCCAGGGTGCAGGCCCTGAGGCTGCAGATCAGGGTTTGCTGAGCGAGAGGAGAAGCCAAGAGGCCTGGGTAGCCGGGGCAGAGCAGGCTCGGACGGAGGGCCAGCGAGTCGGGCCCGGGGGCCACTGGGGGACTGTTGACCTTGCCCGAGCAAGTGGGAGCATGGAGGGTTTCGGGGGCATTGGCATGCTCTGACCTGTGCCTCTGGCATAGGGTCCATTATTTCCACCGCATTTGGCATGTGGGGAAACTGAGGCATGGGGGCATAAGGCAGTTTGCCCAAGGCCATACAGCTGGTGGTGCTGGGGCTCAGGCCCAAGCAGGCCCACCCCCGACCGGAGCTCCTGGGGCTGCCAAGCAAAATGTTTCGTTAGTAAAGGAGGCACAGAACTGGGGTGCTGTGGGCTCTGCAGGGGGGCTCCTGCCGGGCACCGCACGCTCCGCGGCCTCTTGGCACAGTGTGAGGTGGCATCCTGAGACTTGCCTAGCCTGGGACAGCGGTCCCGTGGGACCTCTGAGATCCGACTCGCCTCTCAGCCAGCGGGACAGGAACATGTCCCACAGGGCGCGTGGGACAGCCGCTCACCCCGAAGCCCAGCGTGACGTGGGGTCGGTGCTCACAGAGGGGACCCCTCCGCGACAGAGTCGCTTGTCCCTGAGGTCACCGGAGCCCTGTCACCGCTGACCGAGCCTCCTCAGGAACGCGCGGCTGTCCCCTCCTCGGCAGGCCCCCGACGGCGTCCGCGGGCCGAGCCGCCCTGAGTGACCGCCCGCCCCTTCTTGCCTCCGCACTAGGTCTACGAAATCCTGAAGAGAACGACGTGCGCCAAAGCCAAGTACAGCATGGGTGAGGACATTTTTGGGGCGCGGCTTTAGTGCTGTTTTTCCCGGCGGTAATCTCGCCTCAGCATCGGCACCGTGGGGGGCGGGCGGCCCCCCAGGGGGTGTCGTAGAGGGTTTTGATTTAGGCCTGTGTGACAGTTGCAGACAGCAGAGCCGGTCTGGGACCACGGGGCAGTGTGACGGCCCAGCGCTTTCCAGCTCCAAGGTCTCTTCTTTGTCTCGAGGCGTTTGGGGTGTCCTCGGGAGCCCCTCACCGCAGAGGCGGTAAATCTTGGCAGCTGGGAGCTGGAGGGCAATGAGCGGCCCCCACCCCCGGGACTCTCTGCAAACCTCCCTTGACCCTCGCAGTCCGGCAGGAAGCAGTTAGGTTTCCGGCCGGGGCGATGGCCTGCAGCAGCCAGACTCGGTCACAGCTCAGAGTGGAAGGCGTCCCTCAGGCCAGTGCAGCCCCACTCCAGGCCTTGCTGGAGGGCGCCCCCCTCGATGCACCCAGATTCCAGAGCCTGCCCCCCAGGGGCCCCCCGGCCCGCAGCTGCTGGAGTGGAGCATTCGGAGCAAAGCAGTGCCTTTGCTAGCCTTGCCCTTCCTCTCGAGCTGCGGTGTACCCTGCTGGGAACCGCGCTGACCAGTGTGCCCGGGAGCTCTAGGAGCCCCCGGGGGTGAGGCTGGGCCCAGTAAGGGCCGGAGTCTGTGCACGGGAGCCTTGCGTGCTCGGCGTCACGTGGAGGCGTGGAAAGGAAGTGGATCGCAGGAGTAGATGCTCGGCCGCTGAAGGCCCGGGACGGGCCCTGGGTGCGGGGAGGAGGGGGTGTTCCCTCCAGGGTCAGGCGGGCTGCACGTCCCCTAGCCGTGATGGCCGATGGCCAGTCACAGGGGCGCCCTTCCAGGCCTGATGTCTCAAAGCCACGTCCTAAGGCAGTGGGAGTGAGGCTCATTCAGGGGTCAAGAGAGCCCAGAGGAACTGTCCCCGGAGGCCTGGCCCACCTCCACCAGGGCGAGAGCCTCTCCCCAGAGTGGGGAGGAAGCATGTCCCAGGCCCCGTGCTGTGTCCCCGGGGTCCCCACCAGGCCCCTTGCCGAGGACATGCGCGCGGCTGCCGTGGAGGCTTGCAGAGAGTCCCGGAGGTGGGGGCTGCTTGCTGGAGCCGACACCTGCTCCGAGTGGTCCCTAGGGGTCGGCCCTCTGTCCGTCCCGGCCCGTTCTCTGGCAGAGGGGTCCCCAGCATCTGGCGACAGGGCAAGTAGATCTGGGGGCCTTCTCCACACCCCCATTTCATGTTGGCGCCTCCTCAGCACCCCTATTTCACATTGGCGCCTTCTCTGCGAGCTCGACAGGCCCCCGAGTCATTCAGCTTGCAGCGCGTGGTGGACTCCGTCGCCCACCACGCCTCGTCCTGGGGCTCGCTGCCCTCAGCCGTCTGTATCCGAGGGGAGATGGAGAGTGAAGAATCAGATGAACCAGGACACGATCTTGCCCTTGGAGGGGGATGGGGATTCTGCGGGGCAGGGGGCGGGGCGGGGGGGCGTGGGTAGCAGCAGGGATCTGAGAAAACCATGTGACAGAAGCCGGCCTGGAGGGCGGGGCGGGGGCAGGATGGGGCACCCCGACAGCTCCGTGCTGATAGCATCCGAAGCCCAGTGAGGGGCCGGCTGCCTGGACCAGACCTCATGGCCCTGCGCGTGTGCCCAGGCTCCTCGCTCACGGTGACGGTAGCCACGTGCCCTCTTGTTTGGATTGCTAAGCACCCCTCAGGCGGCCCGACCGTTCCAGGTCACCCCTCGAGGGGACGGCGTGTTTCTAAGTGGGTTTCATTCGGGAAGTCACCTGCCCTCCGGCCTCACGGTACTGCCTTCCAGGGCACCTCTAGGGCCCAGGGGGTGCGGGTGTGGTGCCGGTGGCGGCGGCGGCGATCACCCAGGGCAGGGCCTGGGGTCTGCAAACGAAGGCCTGGCACACGCCCACTGCCTGGGAGCCCTGGGCCCGGTGCGCGCTGCCCCCCAGATGCGGCTTCGACCCTTCCAGGCCCTTTTGCATGTAACTAATAGCCGATGTATGAACAGGCCAAGGAGGGGGAAGAAAGAAGGAGTCTGCCCTTTTAAGTAAAAGGCGGAAGTGTGGTAAACACGGTAAGTGCCCCGCCCACGCGGGCACGCGGGCCGAGGCCTCCTCCCGGCTTTCCCAATCAGCCTGAGACCTAATTCCAAATTGTATGTGTGTTTCTGACACCATCAATTTTCCCATCCACGTTTCTCTCGTGATTCAGCTTTTCTAACCCCTTAAAATCCGTCTTTCGGAGCTGCAGGCTTGCCCCCCTCCGGCAGGCGGGGTAGCTGGTGAATTGCAGGTTTGGGGGCTCCTCCTTCCTCTCGGAACTAACTTCCTCTGGGGGCTCCCTCCATGTCTTCCTAATTCTGCCAGTAGAGCATGATGATTGCGTCATCTAGTCGAACCCGGGGAGGAAACCCCAGGACGGCGGCCGGGCCTGGCGCAGCCGGGCGCGGTTGGCGTCGAGGAAATCCTGGGCGACGGAGACGGACGGTCCAGGGACGGCTGCGATGGGCCGCGGGGCCGCGTGCGGGCGCCATGCCCGGTCCGTGATCCTCTCTCTGCTTTTGTTTTTAAGGCATCACCAGCCTGCTGGCCAATGGCGTTTACGCAGCCGCCTACCCGCTGCACGATGTAAGTGACCTCGACACACACACACACACACACACACACACACAGTTCATCTCTGCGTCACTTGACTCCCCGAACCCCCCGCGGGCCGCACTCCCCCGGGGGAGCTCTGGTTACCCTGCGGTCTCACTTCCTGCTCCAGTTCTTTTAAATGTCAGCTGCGCACAGGCCTTCCCTGGTCCCCTGCGTGGGGACCAAGATGTCACACGCGGGCCGGCTTTTCTTGCAGAACGGTTATCCCCAAACTGGGGCGTTTGTGGCAGAAACTCTGCCCCAGCTTTCGCTGAACCCCCTCCCGGGCCCGCTGGTCCGCAAACTGCCGTCCCCAGCAAGTCTCTGCTGAGCGAGTGGCCAGCTTCCTGAGCCGAAGCTCCAAATCCCCCCGGGATCCCCCTGACAAATTTAGCTGTGGCCGCGGCCGCCTGTCCTCTTGGCTCGGGGCGGAGAGAGCGAGATGATGTTCTTCTTCTCGTCCCCATGGAAACAGGAACTAGAGTTCAGCAGGGCACTGGGAACAGGCCGTGCGGCCGGTGCAGTGTGGGAAGCCCGGACAGAGGGCCTCTGGAACTTTCCAGATGTGCAGAGACAAGGAGTCAAGGAGCCGGGGGAGAAAGGGAGGGCCCGGGGCCAGGGACCGAGCTCCTAGTCCTGGCCACTCATTTCTCTGTGTCGGCGGCCGGGGGGCTTCCCCTAGTTCTCTGCGAGGCTGTGTCCCCACCTGAGTCGGGGGTGGTACCTGCCCCACGTGCTGCCAGGGTCACAGCGGGTGGCAGAGGGGATGCGGAGCGGAAGGGCTTCCGGGGACGCTGGCCAGGACGGGCGGCGGTGCCGGGACGAGCCCTCCCCCCGCCACGGCGACCTGCTGCCGTCCCCCTCCCCCCCCCACTGCGGGAACCTGGGGCTGACGGACCGGCCCTCCCACCTCTGTGCCTCCGCCTGCGGTGCCCTTCCCACACCCTCCGCCCAGACCCTGCCCCCGCCCCGCCCCAGGGCAGACACGGCGCCGCGTCCCCTCCGAGCCCGCCTCGTCGCCCCTTCCCGGCACGGCGGCTGGCTTCCTGCCGCCTCTGGGCGTCCGACGCTCCCCGTTTGGCCACCGTTCATTGAGGATGCACCTCGTGGACACCCCACGCTCGCACCTAGTAGGTGCTTTTCGCCTACGGTGTGGCGTTGGGTTGGGTGGCGTCAGGCTGCCTCGGTGGCTGAACGCTTCCGGGGCGGGGTTCGCACCCTGGCCATCACTCCGGCCCCTCCCATAAAGTCCTGGGTCCCCGGGGGCCTCGCTCATGGCCCCTGTCACGCTGTCCAGCTGTGCCTCTTGGGGACGCTCAGTGTTCGGCCCCATGGGCACCGGGAACAGCCGTGCCCAGCGCCGGCCACCCCGTCAAGATGTCAGGAGACACGGAAGCTGAAATGTTTACCCCCCCTGCCTGCTTCGAGTCTTGAAAGAGAAAGGGGAAAAGTCAACATTTCTGTCCTCCTACTACGTGCAAAGAACTACGTGTAGTAAGAGCTTTATCTTATTGAATACAGGGCAGACCCAGAGACTCAGAGAGGTTTGGTAACTTCCCCGAGGTCACACGGCCCCTGGGGCGGCAGGGCCAGAAACCAGGCAGAGTAGACCCTGGGTCGTTTTGGGACCACCACCCCATTTCCTCTTGGAGGCAAAACGTTCCCCTCTTCCCAGTCTTCTTATGTCATTCGTACCTTACACAGCAGTGGGGCGCCGACGGGCATGGGTGGGGGGTATCTGTTCCCACTTTACAGATGGGAAACTGAGGCTGGGGATGCTCAAGCAACTTTCCAGGGGCACACGGCCAAGGAGTGGAGCCCAGATCCTGGGACTCCACTTTGGGGCTTCTGAGTCCGTGGACTCGGAGCACCTTGAGGGAACATGGACTTTTTCAAAGTCCGTTAATTTTCGTTGAACGGCACCCACCTCCTCGAGTCCCGAAGCTGATGTTTGAACAGCTGGGGAGACACCTGGCTCCTTGGGGCCCCGTGCACCCCGTGCTCTTGAGCAGAGACCACCGCCGGTGGCGAGCCCGGCCCCTGGCCCCCGGTCGGCGGCAGGCTCTCCGCGGCGTGCCGCGTGGCTCCAGCTCTGAATCTTTCATCGCCACTAAGTGGTCCGAGGTCAGCGCTCCCCTGGCCTCCGAGCTCGGCCTGTGGCGTCGCCGCCCCCTTCCGGGGCCCTGCTCGTTGCATTTGTTCGTTCCTTCATTCATTCGTTCAGGAAGGATGTCTGTCAGCGAGGCGAGGGTGCTGGGAAGCGTCCTCTGCCTTGAGCGGGACCCCCGGGGGGCTCTCCTGCAATTAGTGTGTCAACGACAGAAAAAGGGTCTTGACACCTCGGCCAGCCGTGGCCGCGCGGTGGTTTTAGGGTGTCCTTCCTGGTTGGCATCTACCCACCCTGAGGTCACCAGCAGACAACCGTGGGGTTGGCTCAGCCATGACAGGAAACACGGGAACGCTAGAAGCGTGGGCGTGGCCAGGGGCGGGTCCCCGAAGACGCGGAGGGAATTGGGTAACTGCTCTCAGAGGGTCTCCATTCTGAGACCGGGGTGTCGGGGTGTCAGGACCTGTGGCCGCGCCAGCCCCGCACAGAACCTCGCTTGTGGCTTCTGCTCAGTCGCTGGTGTACGGGCCGCACTTCAACCTTGAGATGCCCCCCGCGTCCCCTTCTCCTTTGGACTCGGGCCTGGGTCAGGTCCCGGCCCCAGCCCGAGTCAGCCCAGGTCCTGGGGAAAGGCAGTCAGTTAGCGTCTCGGGGCCTCGGTGTTTCACGGCATGGCCCAGGGGAGCCGGGCTCACTGATCTCTGTGAGGTCACTGTCACCCCTCCAGGGACACCGAGAGAGAAAGGGGCACCACCTGGACAGGGCACTGGGGACCCACACCCTGCGGATAGGGCTCCCCCAGCCCTAGAAGCCCCCCTTCCATGTCGCCGGTTCCCAGGGCCTGGCCTCGAATCCGGGGAGGGAGGCCCGGCCCCCCTCCCGCTCCGTGAGGTCTCGTGCCGGGACCTCGCGGAGGTCTGAGGTCCGCGTTGCTCGAAGGCCTCCTCGGATGGTAAAACGTCTGTCTTCTCCTTTGAACAGGGAGACTACGAAGGCGAGAGAGTGGAGTTCAACGACAGAAAGGTCAGTGGACGGGAGCGGAAGGCGCGGGCGGGGTCGGGCCGGGGGGCCCGGGGCCGGCGGGGGTGGGGGGGTCGGGGCCCACGACGGGACCGGGCGCCCGCGGCGGGCTGCGTGGGGACACCTGCCCCACGCCTTGGAGGCGGGGCGCTGGCCAGCTCATTTTGGTCCGTTTTGCTCCTTCTGATTCTCGGAAGTGTGTGGGGCGGGTTATGGGGAGTGCGTGGGAGGGCGGGCTCTGCATGCGCCGCCTGTCCGCCTGTCCGCCTGTCCGCCTGTCCGCCCTCCAGCGGGCCTGGCCGGGTCAGAGCCTGCGTCGTGGCTGCGATGGCTACTCGACCTCCAACGGTCTTTGCTGATCAGGCTGCTTAGCTGATCCTGGCCGGCCCCCGGGCAAACAAGTCTGGGAGCCGCTGTGGCGGCCGCAGCGGGAGCTGCGGACCCCAGGGGCACCCAGGGGCGGCTTGTTGGTCGGTGGCCCGCCCAGTGTTTCTCAAACTTACTTAACCTGGAACCCTTTCTACTGGAGCCGGTATCGAGCTGGTGTCCTGTGGGGTGCACTTTGGGGAACACTCAGCGTTCCTTCTGTTCTTCAGTGGCTGGTCCCGACTCCGCCCACCCAGGCTCCCCAGGAAGCTCCGTCCCCCCAACCCCACGTGAACACCCCCCACCACGGCCATTTCCCTCCCTCGCCAACGCACACTCAAGGAGGCGCCCGCGGCCGATCCCCGCCTGCTCCCTGCGTCCGCATCAGCCCCTCTCGATTCCCCTAGTGAACGCGGTCGGTCCTCCCCCGCCTCGGGGAGCAGCCCTCCCCGGGCCCCATGTCCACGTCGGCCCCCCTTCCTGCCCCTCGGCCCCACCAGGAGCAGATCCCCCCGAGGAGGGTGGCGCAGACGCTTCCCTGACAGCCTCGCAGGGTGTCCCTGTCTCAGACTGCAAGGCCGGGGACCACTGTGTCCAGAGTATTCTTCGTTGCCCCCGCCCGCAGACCCCCGAACGTGCTTCTGAACCTTCGGTACTTGACATGACTTGCCAGCTCGGGAGCCCAGCTGCGGACGCTGTCGGGTTAGCGCAGGACTCACGTGTTCGGTTACTGCGGGTGGAGCATCCGGCATCTGCCTGAGACCCCATAAACAGCCCCATCCCTGCCACGGGCCCGCCGAGCCAGCTCTTTGCGCCCCTCTGCCACTCATGGGTGCCCTTCCTCAGGGCACCAGGACCCCCCTCTGGCTCAGTTCAGTCCTCCGGGGCATAGCTCCCTGCACCCTACCCTGGCAGCTTCCCCCGCTGCTCCGGCCACGCTGGCCGCCTTGCTGACCCGAAGACCACTCCGCCGATGGTCTTGTCAGTGCCGGGACGATCCCATGCGGTGACGTTTGCAGGAGCTATTTCCTGGGCGCTACTGTGTGGCAGGCCCAGTGAACACAGCTCCAGGTCCATCCAGACCCATCCGTTCTGCCCAGAATGCCGCCCACCCTGTACCCACCCCCTTTTAATTTCATGTCCCAGTAGTGCACCCAAGGCCTGGCCCCTGGGGGTGCTCAGGGAGCATTGGGTGGGTGGATGGATGGACGGATGGATGGATGCATGGATAGGTAGATACACAGATGGGTGGATGGGTGGATGGAGTAAAGGGAAAGAGGGAGGGAGGAGAGGGAGAGAGAGGATGCCTGCTTCCTGACTCAGAGCCTCAGAGACCTTGTCATTCCCTCACGACGACCCCACCTTGAGTGAGCCAGTTCTGTGTGTTTTGCCTTTCTGATGACAAAACCTGTGGCAGGAGCTCCAGGGACCCGACGCACGGTCCCCCATGGGCAGAAACGGGAACACAGCCGAGCCAAGGCCGTCTTCCTGTGCGGGAGCGCAGGCAGGAATGTTTGAGCAAGAGGCAGGCCCGGCCGCCGTGGGGGGAGGGCGGGGAGACCGTCCCCTCCGAGCTGCGTCACCGCCTTTCCGTGTGGCCAGGAGCTGCCCCGTCCTGAGCCGGCCCGAGCGTCGCAGGCCCCGACCCATCATCCGTCCATGCATCCACCCCTTTGGCTGTTGCTTTCCTGTCCCCTGGCCCCGGCTGTGTTTGCAGTGTTGGGGGTAACACGGGCTGGACAAACCTGGTCCTCCTGGGGGGAGGCGGCGAGGGACGGGTGGGCGCGGTCGTGGAGGACGGGCTCAGGGCCGTGACGGTCTGCTCTGCTCTGCACGTGGGCCCGGGCAGGAGGGCTGGGCGGGCGGGCTGGGCGGGCGGAGCGCAAAGGGGTTGAGCCGAGACCCCGCCAAGGCGCGGGTGCCGGAAGGCTCCGGGTCCCTGGCACTGGTGCCCCAGCCCCCTGATGGGCCCACGCGGGGCCCCGGCCCCTCCCGCCCTGTGCGCGAGGCTGGGGTGCACCCTCGGAGTCCCGCCAGCTGAAGGCGGCTCGCGTCACACCGACAGCTGCAGGGTGGTTGACGCTCTGTTGGTGACGGAAGGAAAACCCCACCGAGGTGAGGCGGCTTCCGTGGAAGCCGGGCGAGCCGCCCTCTGTCATGCTCTCAGCAGGCGGTGGCCGGCCCGGCGTGGCCCGTCCCGCCGGCAGGCCCGGGAGCACGGCGACCAGCGTGTCATGGCCGCGTCTTCGACGGCCTCTCTCGTGGCTTCTCCTCCGTTTCTTCGCCCACCCCCCCCCCCCCGACACCCCTCCCCGCCGGCCCACAGCAGAAATCGGTGACTGGATTCCCGCTGGGGACAGGAAGCCGCCCAGGGCAGCGGGGACACCACGTAGCTTTTCCAGAGGTGCAATGTCGTCGGCATTCGCTGGCCAAGATCTCCGTTTGCAGAATAAAACTGTGGGCTTTTCGTTGTCTTCCGCATGAGTGGGCAGTGAGGCGCAAGGAGCCGCCAGCCCTGTGCCTTTCACGAAGCTCTGTGGCGGGCACGAGCCCGTCTGAGTTCACCCGGTGCCTGGCAGGGAGGGCAGCACCCTTCAGGGCGAAGGAGGCGATGGGGCTCAGAGGGGTGGGCCTGGCCCAGGTCACCCACGCAGGAAGGACTCAGGGGTCAAGGTCTGCCCACGACCACCCGCCAGGGGCTCAGAGAGGGAGCGTCGGCCCAGGATGCCCACCCCAGCCTGAGCAAGGCTAGAGTCCCAGCACGGGAGCCGAGCTCTCGTCCTGGACCCTCTCGCCTCCAAGACAGCACGGGAGGCCCTGTGTGTCCGGCTTTCTTAACCGGAAGCTGCGAAGGCTCACGTGCCAGCCGCAAGCCTTGCCGTTAGCCTGTCGGAACTTAGAATCCTGCTGAATACACGCCAACTGCAGAAGGACTTAAAATCTAAAGACAGCTGGAGACCGAGCCAGGCAAGACCCAGGGCTCTGACAGCAACGGGCACTTTGAGTTTATTGAGACTGCGTTTTGCTCCTCTGAGCTGCTGCTCTCGCTGCTTCTTGGAGGCGTGTGCGTCGTCGGCCTTTGACGAAGCCCAGTGCTCGTCTTCTTCTGAGCACGATTTCTCAGAGCTACAGAAGGAGCCCGAGGAAGTGGACTTCACCAGAGGGCCATTGCTGGGGACCCCTGACTCCCCGGTCTGTAGGAGCTAGACCCCACCCAGAGAGCCTCGTACACGTTTTTAATTTTCCGAGACTCACGTGACGACGCCCTTGGGCATGGATGTGCCAAGAGCCGGTGGAGGGGGCCGTGTTCGCTCAGGCCGCTGTGACAGGATGCGGCAGAAGGGGCGGTTTCAGCCACAGACCTTGAGTCCTCACGCTTCTCGAGGCCGGATGTCAAGGTCGGTGTGTCGGCCGGGTCGCCCCCTGGCGAAGGCTCGCGCTCTGGCCTGCAGACGGCCACCTTCTTGCCGAGTCCTCGCATGCCTTTCCTCCGTGAGCGCTCATGGAGAGAGCAAGCTCTCGTGTCTCTTCTTATGGGGGCACCAGGCCTGTCAGACCAAACCCCACCCTTATGGCCTCACGTAACCTTAATTCTGTGAAGGCCTCATCTCCACATAGTCACGCGGGGGGTTAAGGCTTCAGCACGAGCTTCGGAGACACAGACGTTCGGTTCCTGGCCTAGAGTGTTTGGGGTGATGATGTAAGATAGTGCATGTTTTTGCGGGGCCATAGTGGAGGCTGAGTATAGGGGACCCCCCCCAAAAAAAATGTTAAGTCCAGTGTTAAGGAATAAAGTCACCAAACAAGCCGCAGTGTGCGGAAGAGACCAGGTGACCCTGGGGAGTCCCCCCGGGCGTCCCCACTCCCGCCTCCTGCCCGTTTCTCGTCCGATCCAGCAGAGACAGGCGGCCGAGGCGCAGGAGGTCCCGGGTGGTCCCAGGCGGGTCCCAGCTCCCGTCCGGCCAGCTGCGACCTTAAGCTTTGAGTTCAGGCTTGTGAGACACCGATCGTCCACACGGTTCCGCCTTGAAACCGGCCGTCCCGACGCGGCGGCGTCTTCCCCGGGACACCTCCGCGTGCTCGCACGAGGCTTCCGGTCCGTCACGGGCGTTCGCAGCCCTGCCCCAAGCCCGGGGCCGGCGGGGTGTGCGTCGGTCGCGTTCATTTCGCCGAGCGCGTTAATCACACAGCCCACCTCAGCAGAGACGTGCCGAGCTTTCTGCATCCCGTGAGATTATGTTCAGTCTCGTCCCTCGTCTTTCTCGGCTCCAAACCCTCGTGGGTTCTGTCCTTTATAAAGATGGTTTAGTGTGTGACGGGGACAAGCGGGAGACCTGAGTGGTAGAGCCTTACGGCGTCAGGCCATTTTAGATCAAATCGGAACGAAATCGGGAAGGGCAAGGATTCCGGAACGATGCCAGAAGCTTCTTTCTCATCCCTACCTTCCCCTAAAAACAGAGGCGCGTTGTTGCTAGGGGAGCCCCCTCCACCCCGCCCCCCGACCTCCGGCAACAGCTTGGCTGCCACCGAGCGTGGTTCTTGGGGACCCTTACGAGAGCTGAAAGTGACCCAGTGTTTAGCAGCCATCTCCCCGACCAACACAGGGGCTCAGGGCTCATGGCCGCGTCCGCCAAGCTCACCTCTGAAAGCCCAGCGCCCGGCACAGTGCCTGGCACGCGGCCAGCTCTCAGTGTGTGTTTGTTGAACGACTGAGCGATGCCGCCGTGAACTGAGAACATCTGTCCGCCGGTGTGCCGGCAGCTCCGCGGTCTGGGGACAGAACGGGGTGCGTCACGCGCTCACCAGCCCCTCACCACTTCCTCTCTCGCAGCTTCTGTACGAAGAGTGGGCGAGTTACGGCGTCTTCTACAAGTACCAGCCCATCGACCTGGTCAGGTGAGGGGGGGGCCCCTGGTCGGACGTCGGCTGGATGAGTGCCCCCGTGTGTCTCACCTGTGCTGACTGCTCAGCACTTGGGGGCCTGTTTGAACTTGAAGAGACTGGGTAGGGGACCCCAGGTCACGGGGGCCCCGGGGGGGGACGGCATTCCGGGTCTTCCTGAGTTTAAGGCGTCCCTTCCGCCCTGTTCACTGTCCCCAAATCACTTCAGAGCCCACTTAACTCGGCATGGTGACGGGTGGTGTTCTGTGCCTTGCTGTGCTGACAGGAACAGGAAGCTGCCCCCCAAACCCGTTCTCTCCCCAGAGGACCTCTGTCCCAAGGGAAGGGGGGGCTGGCCAGAATAAGAATGGGGGCCCTGCGGGGACGTGCAGACCAGTGTGCAGCCCGTGAGCATTAGCCGAGGCTCATCTGGGCGCCAGGAACGCGTCCTGTATGAAGCACCTGGTTTTCCCAGCTGGAGTTCACGGCGGTTCTTGGCTGGACGGGACTCGCAGTGGAGCCGGCGGCCGCCCGGCCTGAGTGTCGCAGACGGAAGTCTCCTGCCTTCCCCGGGGCACGGAAGGGAGGGGGCAGGCTTAGGAAATGCAGAGGGCACTCCCAAACCTGATGGCCTGGGCTCGGAGGCCTCCCCCCCCCGAGTTTCTGCTTCTGGGTCTAGAGAACCGGTGGCCCCCATCTGAGCCGGGAGGGGACGTGGCGCAGGTCTGGCCACTGGAACAGAACGAAGTCAAACTGGTCTGTGTTCGGCTTCTCCCGAGCTGCAGGAAGTACTTCGGGGAGAAGATCGGCCTGTACTTTGCCTGGCTGGGCGTGTACACCCAGATGCTCATCCCCGCCTCCGTGGTCGGGGTCATCGTCTTCCTCTACGGATGCGTCACCGTCAATGAAAACATCCCCAGGTAGGTGGTCCCCGTCCGCACGGAGGAGCCACGTCCCTCTACACGGTCTCAGGCCTCCTGGGACTGGGGCCCCCGGCCCCTCCCTCACACACGGCGCTCGGGGCCACACGCCGGCAGGACGGGAGGCGTGGTGCGAGCGGCTCGATGGGCCCCTAAAGGCTGGGCATCCTTTTTGGGCTCATAGAAGGCATTTTGTTGTCGAAAGGAGACAAAGCAAACATCCAGCTCCTTTGCATTCTTTGAAGTTTTCTTCTCCTTTTCATCTTCAGTCATGATCTGACAAGAAAATGCGGTCAGGAAGTGAGGCAGAAATGTCTGGGGCCCTCGGGGCAGGGGACTCAGCCTGCCAGGTCTCCCCCCACGAAGCGCCCCTTGTCGCCAGGGCTCTGGGAAATGTGGCCGGGACAGCAGATCCAGGCCTCTGAACGCGGTCACCGGGGGTTGGGGCGGGTCTGGGGGCCCCGGGGAGGGAACGCTGAGACCCCGGAGGCAGCCTGGCCCCGGCGGGGCCGTGACTCTCCTGGATGGCAGCCAGGACACGGCCGTCCTCGGGGGGTAGAAGTCTGTTTATTCCCTGTACCTGCTGACAGTGACCCCGAGGCAGGGGTGCCGTGTGTTAGGGCCACCAGCCCCCGGGCCGACAGGCAAGCCGGTGGCCCTGCCACTCAGAAGCACGCAGTCTCTCGGGAAGGGTCTAGGACAGCCACCCAGATGTGTTTCTTACGACTCAGCCCGGTGTCTCTCGAGCAGAGCCGTGCATCGTCACCTGGTTCAGTAGAGCGAGCGAGTCTCTCCCTGGCGAGGACACCGGCTCCTTACGACCCTCAGTGCAGAAAGGCCACATCCGGCCAACTTCCGTGTGAATGATGTTTCAGTCCGTGAATCACACCTAAACTGTCCCACCCGCGGAGTCAGACATTAGCAGAACCTGGCTGTGTCCCCTCCAGGGCCGTTTTGGGCACAGGCAGGAGAGTGCGTGTTTCTTCGCTCACACAGCACGAGGTCTCGGTGCTTGAGTGTGACTGTGGGAAGGACCAAAGTGCCTATCCGGGTGGGAGTTTAACTCCAAGCCCCGAGGGACGTGGCCGGCCGAGCCCTCACGGTCCCCCTGGGAGGCAGCTGGGGACTTCTCCACCTTCCTTCCTCCCTCCCCTGGAGGGGACTCGGGCCAGCGGCCTCTGCCAGGAGGCCCTGCCAGGCGGGCGCGGATCCCCCGACAAGGGCTCCGAGACCCCTAGGCCAGGCCAGCGCCACCTCCTGCCGTCACACGGTCAGCGAGGCAGACGGCGCTGACTAGGAGCGCCCGAGGCCGGGCCCACCTTGGCTTCTGCCTGGTGGGTGCCTTGGCGAAGCCGACCTACCCCTTGGAGGCTGAGCCACCCCTCCGCCCACTGCAGAGAACAGGCCTTCCCGTTCCTTGTCTTTATTTTGGCTGAAGACGGTGAAGGGAGAGGCGGAGGGGTTGAAACTGGCAGAAAAGGCTTTTTGTCTGGCTGGTGTTTGTGCTGGCAGGGAGCAGGGCCGAGGCTGCCACGGGGTCACACAGGCCGTGGCCCTCCCCGGCCCCTGACCGCGGGGCTCCAGGCCCCGCCTTCAGGCTTGGTGGGCACTGTGGCACCCGGAGGCATGCTGGCAGTGGGGGCCCCTCTGTGGGCCAGGCCCCTGAGAGGGGCTCGAGTCATTCTCGGGGGGATGTCCTGCCCCTCACACAGTGGCTCCTTCTGCCTCCTAGGAGAGGCCCCCGGAAACCAGGGCGCTCAGGGAGGAGCAAGAAACGGACCCCTCCAGACGGCTCCTGTGCCTCCGTTAGAGTCGCCGTAGCCGCCTGGTGCCTGGTTATCTCGTAACAACGATAACGGGGCAGGAGCACGGTGTCACCCGCGCTCTGTCTGACCCTCTGGGCAGCTCGGTAACGCAGGCGCCCTTCACTCTCAGCAACCCCATTCTACAGACGAGGAACCTGAGCCCAAGGAATTTGGGTCCGCGCCTGAGGCCACACAGATCTCGGGTGGTAGAGCTGACGTGCAAACCCAGAGTTGGCGGCTCCGGGTCCACGCTGCCCAGCCACGTACATGTCCCCGGGCCTCATGCATGCTCAGGGCCGCACACGTACACGTGCAGGCAGCGGTACACATACACAGAGGTGCACACGCATGCACAGGCATGCATACATACATGTGTGTGCATGCACGTGTGCCCACAGGTACACATGTGCACACAGGTACACATGTGTGCATCTCCATGCACACACTCGTGCATACATGCACATGTGTGTGCACAAACACATGCATGTGTGCACACAGGTACGTGTGCGCACACATGCATGTACACTGCGCATGCATGCACACATGCACATGCGTGCACTCACACCTACATGCACACATGTGCATGTATGCGCACATGCACAGGTATGCACGTGCGTGCACGCACACGTAAACACTGCATACATGCACATTTGCACGTGTATACACGTGCATGTACACACACTTCCCCAGGCGCTTGGAGCCCACCGCCTCGGTCACCACCCATCTTTCCGGCCCCCGTGGCTGACACAGTGCCTGGCACCTACAGCATGTGCGCGACTTTTTAGTAGGCGTTTAGGGAGTAGGTGGAAGGGGAGGATTGAGGCAGAACGCCCACCGAGCCAGGCAGAGAAGGGCCCCTCGGGGCTCTCCAGCCGCTGTTGAAACACTGACTGCTGTGGGCCGGGCACGAGTCTGCGCACAAATTTGTGCGCATCAGAAATTAAGAACAAAAACCGAAAAGGGAGCCCCTCTCCAGGCTTCTCGCAGACGACCATCTCACCCTGGGAGTGAGAACTGCTGGTGTCCACGTATACGTCAGCATCTCGTCCGAGTTCGTGGGGAGAAGGGCCAGGAGAAGCAGTCCGAGGTGACTGCGGCTGAGCGAGGCCCCGCCCAGGCCTCCCAGTCTCGGCCGGAGCCCTGCCATGGCCTCTGGGCAGCGGGGGCGCTGGGCAGGGCACGGGCCTTGCAGATCGAGACCGCACGCGGCCCCCAGTCTGCCGTGGGGCCCTGAGCAAGTCACGTCCCCGCTCCGGGCTCCTTTCCTCGTCTTTGTTGATGGGGCTGGGCCAGTCTCCACCCGGTCCAGGCCAGGTGGACGCTCTGCGCGGGCCGGAGCCCGCCTTTAAATGCTGGCCTTTAAACGCTGGCGTCTTTCGGTGCCGGGGTGGAGGGGGCAGGCCGCTGGGCTCCCCAGCTCCCTCTCCCGCAGTCCACGGCAGTTCCGCCCTTGCCCCAACTCCACGTCTGCTCAGCAGAACCAAAGCCTGCCCTGAGCAGGACCCGCCACCCTGGCCAGACGCCCCTCGTCTCCTGGGCGAGCCCCACGTGGTGGGTCTCCCCCACCCCAGGCGGCTCGTGGATGTGTTCCCTCCGCACAGCGCCCCCACAGGGCCCAGTGGAGACCTGCACGGTGCCCGGCACGCAGCGGGGTCTTGGGGGGCCACACGTCGCCCTCTTCTTCTCGGTGTTCACCGTTAGCACCGGCAGAGGCTGGGGACCCTCGGCTTCTCCTAGGGGTGGCTGCGGCAAGGGCCGTGGGTGCCACCGGTGAAGGGTAGCCCCAGGGGTGGATACTCGCGTGCCCCTCTGCGGCCACCCCGCGGGCCCGGGTGGGAGTCCGCGGAGCCCAGAGGCCGCGGGCTGCAGAAATGGCCCTTGCCGTGCAGAATGAAACCGCGGGACTCATCCGACACGCTGAGAACTTTAAGGTGGCGCTAGCCAAGCGCGAAGCCCCGCACGGGGGCCCGTGCGCCAGCACGTGCCACATTCAGCGGGCCCCGGGGGGGGGGGGCGTGGCACGGGCCGGAGCCGGCCGGCGAGGGCCCCTCGCGCCCCGCCAGCCCCTGCCCGCCCGGCCGCCGGCCCCGCGCCCTCAGCGGCCCCCTCTCTTGCAGCATAGAGATGTGCGACCAGAGACACAACATCACCATGTGCCCGCTGTGCGACAAGACGTGCAGCTACTGGAAGATGAGCTCGGCGTGCGCCACGGCCCGGGCCAGCCACCTCTTCGACAACCCCGCCACCGTCTTCTTCTCCGTCTTCATGGCCCTCTGGGGTAAGCGGGGCGCCCAGCCCCGGCGGCCGGCGTGGGGCGGGGGCAGCTGGGGGCGGCTCCCCTCGCCCGGCAGCCTGGGCGGGCCACGGCCAGCGAGAGCGCCGGTGGGAATCACCCCCGCCCCACCCGCGGGCCCCCGTGTCGCAGAGGCGGGCGGGTTCTTCCGACCCAGCCCGCGGGGCGCCGCGCCGTTAGGAACAGGACCTCTTCCATGGGACCGGGATCGTGGCCCGGGAAGGCGGCCGCTTTAGCGTGGGCGGGGGGCAGGGGCTCCGCGCTCCCCCAACCCGGCCTGCCCCAGGGCACGTCCCGTGCGGCTCCCCATGTCCGTTTCACAGGTAAGGAAGCCAAGGCCCTGAGAGCTGGCGTGGTTGCCCGGGCCACTCGGGCCACCGAGCTCCTGGCCACCAAGGCGAGGATCGAATGCCAGGCCAGGCGCACCCCGCCCCGAGCCTGCGCCCCTCCACGCCCAGCTCCGCACTCTGGGCCCTGCCTCCATCTGTCCCCGCTCCTCACCCCAGGCTCCCAGGCCCTCCTCAGATCCCAGTCCGCTCAGCTTCCTCCGTCCCCCCACCCCAGTCTGGGCCCAGGAAGCTCCGGCTGAGGCCTCGGGGTCGCCCTGTCCTAGCGAGAGGCTCACCTGTCTGCACACTCCCGCCGGGCACACGCTGCCCGCCTGACGGTTCGGCCCGCTCGGCTATCTCAGCCGCAGTAGCTTCAGGCTCAGGTCCCAGCTGTCACCCACCAGCCGTGGGACCACGAGTGAGCTGCTTGCGCCCTCCGGGCCCGGGCTCCCCGTCCGCGAGGTGGGGCTCGTAGCAGCAGCCGCCCCGGACGGCTGCTGGGAGCCTCAGGTGAGTCGCTGCTGGCGACGCCGTCCTCTGTGCCCGGTGCCCCCCACCACGTCGAGCTCGCTGGCGCCTCGGTTCAGCGAGCACTGGCGTTTGGAAGCGAGAGCTCAGCTCTAACGTGCCCCCCGTGCTTGGGGCCGCTCCGAGTCACGTCACCGCATCTTCTTCAGAAAGGGACGCGAGCTCCCGTGAGCCGGGCCCCGCCGCGGGCCAGGCACTGCTCTAAGCGTCCTGGGTGCGGTGGTCCCTTCCTTCCCCCTGATGACAGCAGGGGACGAATGTCCTCATCACCCATCCGGCCGATGAGCACCCTGAGGCGGCCTTCCCAGCCGACACCACCAGTGCGAGGCTCCCCGCCCCCAGTGCCCCAGTGGGCCCCGCTCCTCGCCCCCCCCCACCAGCGGCTCAGGCCGACACCACACCGCAGGCCCGCCCGGCTCGTTCCCGACGCGGTGACCTCACCTCTGTCGTCGCCTGGCATACCTTCCCCACCTGTCCCGGGAGACTCCCCTCCCCTTCTGGCTGTGTGCCAGGCCCCGGCGGGGAGCTCGGCACGGCTCCTCTCAGCCACCCCGCGGCTGAGAGGTCATGTGACCTATCCAAAGGCACACTGCTAGCAGATTCACAAGGGACGTGACCGGTCTGCGCCCTGGTCACACCTCTCTAACCACACGTCCTGCAAGCTCTGCCTGGTGGCCCCCTGAGGCAGGAGAGATTTACCCAGCCGGCCCGCGTCACCCTTCTTTATTGAGCACCTACTGTGTGCACAGGGAGGCCGCTTCGCGCCCTCGGGGCTGTCGGCCAGCCCTCGCCGGCGGCCCCGTCCCTGACGGAGTCAGGCGGCTCTGTGCCCGAGGGAGACGGGAAGAAGCCAGCCTGCTCTGGGCTGTTCGCCCCGAGCTCCCACGGTGCCCTTCCCACCACGGGAGACGCACACGTGCCTGTCTGTCAGCCAGCGTCAAGCGCAGGCTCAGTCCGCACACCCCCATTCGGGAGAGGAAAACGACGGGAAAGCCAGACCGCTCCCGCGAAGCCTTCGCTTCAGGAATAGAGGAGGTGATTGCGAATCAAGACGGAAGCAACAGGACAGAGCCCGCTGGGCCTGGAGGGCCGGGCGCTGCGTCCACACCTCCTGCCCGTGAGGGGGGAGGAGCAGGGGAGGGAGACAGCCCCTCCGTCCCCCCGGCCGTTCACACTCGCCGGCAAGGGTAATTAGCAGAGACCTCCCCGTGGGGGCCTCTAATCCCTTCCTCAATCACCTGCTCATCCCCGCGGAGTGCTCCCCTTCCCGCAGGTGTTTCTTTCCCCGCCGTCCTCCCTCCCCCCACCAGCTGGCGCCGTTCGCGCCCCCGCAGCGGGTTTTCATCGGGGCCCCCTCCCGTGCCGGCCTCGGCGACGGCGGCTCGTGGCCGGCGGGGGCCGGCGCCAGGTCAGCACCCCAGATGAGGGTCCCGTGCAGCGTTGCCGAGCCCCACTGAGCCGCGCTCCGGGGTCAGTTTTCTGAAATCGCGGCGTAATGACGGGGTTCCAGCGGCTCGCCGGTCTCAGGCGGCACAAAGGAGGGGCGTGATTGGAGCCCAGCAGCCAGGAGCTGGGGGGAGGCGGCCGCGGCGGCCGCGAGTGGCAGAGGCGCGGATGAAGCCCCTTGGGGGGCGGGGCCTGGATGGAGTTGACAGTTGACAGGTCACCTGCTGGGTCCCCTGAGCCAGGTGGGGACAGGGAGAGTCCCGCTGATTCTCCGCTGGAATCGAAAGACCCGGTCACGGTGGGGAGGGGTGGGAGGACTTGCGACCAAACACGTGT
This sequence comes from Rousettus aegyptiacus, assembly GCF_014176215.1. NCBI lineage: Eukaryota > Metazoa > Chordata > Mammalia > Chiroptera > Pteropodidae > Rousettus > Rousettus aegyptiacus. The sequence goes on from NW_023416308.1 coordinate 119,278,235, forward strand.
TCAGAGGACAGGTAAGTAGGGTGCCTGGCGGCTCGGGGAGGAAACGGGGGGCTGGCGGCCCCTGTGCCTGAACCCCGTCTCCGCGGCATGCCGGGCCCCCATCTCTGGTCTCCACGTGTGCATTGGGCGAGCATCTGACAGTGTTGGGAACCAGCGGGCACGAGACTGGCCTTTGCTGGGGTGGGGGGGTCGCATTTTAGGGAGGACGTGGCTCCGCGTGGATGGAGTCTGAGGGACTGAGCCCCACCTGCCCCCCCGGGCCCGGAGTGGGTGGCAGAGGTTTGGGAGATCAGCCCCCAGCCCCCAGCAGCCTGGGCCTCACCGCGAAGTTGGCCGTTCCGGGCTGCCAGCCGCAGAAGCAGCCGGCGTCGGTCCGAGCCTGGCCTCTGTGGCCTGAGACGTCCCCGCCAGGTCTGAGCGGCCGTGGTGGCCCTATGGTGATCCAGCCACCGGACCAGGGGCTTCCGAGGGTGTGTAGAAGTGGTTCAGGGGGAGGGAGGGCTCAGGAAGGGGGCTCGGTAGCCAGCCGAGGAGGCATCAGAGTTTGGGGCATCGGAGTCACGCGGGAAGACAGCTTGGGCAGGCAGAGACAGGGCCGAGTTGGGGGGGTGCGCAGGCAGAGGGGCGCGGGGTGCTGGGGGTCGGCAGCCCCTGACCTGATGGGGGGCGGTGGAGGGGAGGGCGGTGGGCGCGCAGGGCAGTGCTCTGAGACGCTGTGGCACGGACCGCACGACCGTCCCCAGTGCAGAGCCCGCGGCCCAGGCACAGAGCCCGGGAGGCTGCGTCTCAGCAGGTGCCCTGGGGGCTCCGGCACCGGGACCCCAGACCCCCAGTCTGAGGGTCGTTGGCTCTGCTCTTCCAGGTTGCGGCCGGCGGACACAGGGGACCCTGTCCCCTGGTTTTGCGGTTTGATTCTTTTTATTCATTGAGGTGAAACTCACAGAAATGAACCATTCTAAGTCCGCGAGTCAGTGGCGTTTGGTCCATTCATGCATTGGGGCATCGTCACCAAAACATCGTCATCGCCCCAAACAGAAACCCGGACGCACTGAGCCGCCGGTCCCATCCCCACCCCCACTCCCCCCATGCCCACCGCCCCCGGCCACCCCCCGCCTGCCTCCCGTCTCTGCGGATTTCCCTAAAAACGGTCCGATGTTTCCGATAAATGGAGCTGGCCCTCAGGTGGCCGTTTGTTCTGTGGGGCAGACGAGGCGGGCTGGTCACCTGCCCACGCTCCCCTGGCCTCGGCCCAGCGTAGATCCGGGGACTTCGGTGGCCCACTGCCCCCAGGCTCCTCCGCGGAGCCTGCTTGGCTCGCACCGTGTCCTTTAAATGAAGGTTTGAAGACAGGCAGAGACGAGCTCAACCGCCTGCTCCTGCCGCCGCCGTGGCCTTGGTGGCCGTCACCTTCGCATCCTGGTGCCGCGCTGCCCACCGGGCTCTGGGGTTCGGGAGGGCGAGTCTTGTGTCTTCGGCCCCCTCGGATGGCTCCTGAGGCCGTTTCGAGGCCATTTCTTCGTTTCTTTGTGCCACAGGCTTGGCCCGCAGCTTGTCCTCGCGTGGGTGGGGAGACCCTGCCCCTGACCCCGGCTGGCCTTCACGTCCTGGGTCCCGGTGTCCGGCGTTTATTAGCCAGTCACTTGACTCCTCAGAGCCTCAGTTTACCCATCCCTAACAGGAGTGTGTCACGCTCGCCTCGGAGGCTCGGGGGCAGGCGGATAGGTGTGCAAAGGCACCAGGCCCCGCTGGACGCCGCACGACATTTGTGCGACGTAGTCGGTGGCTTGACGAGGGAACCATCATGGCGGAGCCTCGCGGGGAAGGGAGAGAGAGCCCGCGGGTGCCCCGCTGTCCCCCGGTTGGTGAGAGCGGGGAGGGCGGCAGGGGCACAGTCGCAGAGGAGGGACACGTGGCCGAGGCCCAGCTCAGTGGGAGGCGGGGCCTCGTGCTGCTCGGCCGCCCAGCTCTGAGCTGAGACCGGGGCACGGCCCCCGGGCCAGCATGGACGTCACGGCGCCGCCCCTTAGCTCCAAAGCAGGCCCAGCAAAGTCAGTGCCACCGCGTCCAGACAGTGGGGCCCAGTGGGGCCTGACCAGGCGGAGAAGGTGCACCTAAACCGGGACAGGGGTGCTGCCCGCGCCTCACTGCCGGCCGTCTGGCGTCCGTGCAGCCGCTTTTTAAAGGAGAGGCAGGACATTCGTGATTTCATGTAAAATGTCTTTATCTCATGAGCAGAACCAAACCAAACCAGCCTTGTCAGGAGACTGTCTCCGCCCCTCAGGGCCCAGGCGTGGGCCTGGCCGACCCACAGACACCTCTGGAAGAGGGCCTTGTGTCTGCTGTGACACATTTCTCAGGACCAATTGTAAAGGAGAATGCCTGGGTTCAAATACCAGCTGCCCAGCTGCGCGCGTCTGGGCAAAACACTTCCTCTCTGTGCCTTCGTTTTCTCATCCATAAACTGGCACTGTGAGTTTTCCTCTAATGATCAGATCACACATCACGAGCACGACTATCATTCCCTTAGAGAACAGCAAATACCTGAGCCGAGGGTCGGTCAAGCACGGCGGTTAAGCATAGGATTCGGTTCAGACCTCAGGCCGTCAGCCTGCAGCTGATCTCACGCGGGGCACTTACCTCTCCGAGCTCCCGTTTGTAACGGAGCGAATGGACGTGCTCTCTGGTGCCCGGCATTTTTGCGAGGGCCGGCTCACAGGTGCGGGTGAATTCCCAGCACGGAATGCGGTACACATGAGTCCTCTGTGGAAGGTGACGTGTCACACTGCAGGCTGGTGAGCGGAGGGAGGGGGAGGTCCAGCAGGTGGGGGCGGGAGCCTGGGAACGGGGAGGACGTGGCAAGGCCAGGCCGGGGACGATAGACAGGCCAGCCCCGCGGGCGCGGATGGAGCCAGCCCTCCGGGGCGGTCCGGAATAGGGGTGTCTCTCTGCTCTCGCGTGACCCGAGGTCTGAGAGGCACCGCCGCGGGCAGGCGGAGGAGGACGAGGAGAGACCGCCATCGCGCCGCGGGAAGGGCCAGTGCGCCTCCCAGACGGGCTGCGGGCCTCCTCACAGCAGGGCGTGGCTCGTCCGGAGTCCCCGTCACAGCAGCGGTGCCCGGGACGCGTCTGCCGAGGACGCACCTGTACGGCCGGGACTGTGTCTCCCAGGCCCCTGGCTTGCCCGCATCCCCGCGGCTTCGGCCAGTGGCCGGTCCTGGCGGCAGATGGGAGGTGGAGGGAGGGAGAGCCAGCGTGCTCCTCCTCACCTCCCTCCGCCTGCCGCGGCCTCTGGCGGAGGCTTCGTCCTCTCCGGGGCCCAGACCCCCGACGTGGAAGCCCTCCGTCCCTGACCCGAGCTCCTGGGCACCTCCAGGCTCTGGCTCTGGGGACGCTGCCTCCCGTCGTCCCTCCACCCCTGACCCGGAGCCACCTCCTGCTGTTGTGACCGCCGGGCAGGCTCCCCCTCGACCACTGGCTTCTCAGCGCCTCTGTTAACCTGCGTGGCCAGGTCCCAGGATTCAAGTCCCCCCGTCTGGAAGGCCTGGAGAGGCTCCTGCCTCCTGGCTGGGCCCGGCCGGTGGTGCGCCCCGACGCACGCGCACTCGGGGGTCCTCGGCGGGGGGCGGGGAGGGGCGTTCTGCCGGGACCGCAGCGCCCCGGGCCAGGCCCGGGCCAGACTCCGCCCCGCTGCTTGCCCATCCTAAGCACACGTCCGTTCCCGGGGGGCGGGGGGACCACGCAGGCGGATCCGCTTCTCGTGTCATTTCCCTCTCGACGCCGCCCCTCGTCACGCAAACCCCTGAGGTCCTCCGAGCCTCAGTCCCCTGCTCCGTGAACGGCAGAGAAAGGCAGCGCCCCCCGCCCGTGTGCCGGTGGGGGCGACGGGCGGCTGGTACTCACGTGACAGCTCGGCTAACGCGACGGCCACACGCACGTCCTTCCGGCCCCCGGCCTCTGCCCGCTTTCCTTGGTGGGGACAAACTAATGACAGGCGATCCAGCCAGTGGCATCTCCGCTCGCAAGTTGTTCGCTCGCGAAAACCGGGCACTCACGCACGCGGCGAGCTCTCCTGAGTGTGTGTTTATGCTGGGCACTGGCTGCGTGCCAAGGATCCAGGTGAACGAGGCCCCACCCCTGCCCCACACACCAGAAGGGCCACTCGGCGCGACAGGGATCACCCTGGAAGGCAGTGTGGGCACCGTGGGCAGCAGGGGTCCCAAGAGGAGTTGGTTTCTTTCTGACCCTGCGGAGGAGGATCAGAGGCTTCCTGGAGGAGGCGGCATTCTAACCACATTCAGTGTGTTGGGCCTGCGAAGCAGGACATAGCGGCTGAGAGCTCAGCTCAGCGGTCAGGCCGCCCGCGTGGGTTTGAACTTGAGTGAGTGGCCTTGGCCCGCCTCTCACCCTTTACGACTGCAAGAAGTCCATCTGTGACCTGGGGTCCCCAAGGCAGGCAGGCACAGGGTCTGGGGCCAGCCCGCCTGTCCCCTCGCTGGCTGGCTAGGACCTGATCTCCCTGTGCCTCAGTGTCTGCGTCGGTGAGACGGGCGAGTGATCGTCTCTGCCCCACGGCGGGGTGGACGGGGTGGACGGGTTACTTCCCGTGACATTCTCGGTCCGGCAAGCCGCCGCAGAGTGAGCTCACTCATCAAGCGGGGCAGAAGGGGCCAGCGCGCTTATGTCGCCCCGTGTTCCGGGGGCTTCTCAGCCCCTAACTTTCGGGTTGTCCCCCCCGCCTGCAGCCGCCACCTTCATGGAGCACTGGAAGAGGAAGCAGATGCGGCTCAATTACCGCTGGGACCTCACAGGCTTCGAGGAGGAGGAGGTGAGTGAATTTGCCCCCCACCCCCCGTGCCCACCCTCGTGACCTCCTCCCCGCCCCGGCCCTGTCCCTCCTCGGACGCGCGCAGAAGCCCGAGGTCGTGAATCGCAGGCAAGACTTCTCAGTCCATCTCCCCGGTGTTTGACTCGCCCCTGGTTGCCAGGGCGACTGTTTGATGTCTGCCAGACTGTTTCTGATCTCCTTACTCACACCGACACGCCGCCCACCAGCACTCAGGGACGCAGGCCAAGGCTCGCCGCGCTGAGCTCATCACGTCTGGGGGAGACCGGGCGGGGCTGGGAGGGAATCACCGCCGGCCGTGAGGCAAGTCCCCAGAAGCCGCGGCCAGGCCAGCCTCGCCCCGGGTGCCAAAGCCCCATGCCTCGGAGCCAGTGGCCGGGCGTGGCTGAGCGGTGGGGACAGAGCCTTTCCTGCCGGAGGGAGGGCCAGATGCTGGGCGTCCACATGTTCCCGAGAGACGGGGGTCAGGGACGAACGCCCCCGGGGGTGGCAGCGAGCCCTCTCCCCACGTTTACCAGGGGGAGCCTTGCCACCGCCGCGTCCTGGCTCCAGCCAGAATCCCCCGTGGGCTGGAAAACCGGCCCCCACAGCGGGCCTCGCGCGGGGCGGAGCTGGCAGGTGCGGCTGCGGAGTCGCTGCTTCTCACGAAGCACGTGCTGGCGTGTAAGAGACCAAGCTCGTGCGTCTTCCCTGCAACGTGGGAACCTCTTCCGTTAGTTTTTTAACTTTCCTGCTGTATTTCCCGATGCAACACGCCCCCTCCCGAGGCCGAGCCTGCCGGATGCGCAGTGCGGTCAGCGAGGCGGGCGCGCGGGCGAGGGCCCGGGGTCTGCTGGTGGCCGCCTGGCCGTGCGGGGCCGGGGCCGGGCTGCCTCGGTTCCGTCCGGCCACGACGCTGCCCTCGCTGCGTGACCTGGGCGAGTCGCTCGGCCTGTGTCCTCGTTTCTGAAACGGGGGTTGGGAGTAGTCCTCGCTCGACAGGGTTTGAGGGTCCCCCAGTAAGTCAGGAGGTCTAACGCGTAAGGAGCAGGGAGGGCCCAGCCCCGGGACCCGCCACCCGGCCGGCCTCCTCTGGGCTCGGCCCCCGCCTGCAGCAGGCCTCGTTACCCAGATGTCCACCAACGCTGGGGACAGAGCCAGGCATGGAGCCCAGCGCTCCGTCCCCCGTGGCCGACACCCGGCGACCTGAGCAGGCTCCTTATCCCCGTTTCAGTAAGAAAGAGTCGAACACAGAAAGAGCGGTCACCGTCCTATTTTAGAAGACGACTTAGCATGAACGTCCTCGCCATGCTGGTCTGTGGTCGGGGGACAGTGGGAAGAGCAGGCCAGTCCCGTTTGTCCACCCCCGCGTCCATCCCGTGAGCTCTTCACCCGATGTCTGGGTGCTTGATTTCAGGGTGGCAATCGGAGCCATTGGTCCCGGGGCCCACAGGGCCTGAGCACCCCACCATGGCCGGCCAGGGCCTCTTTGGGGAGTTAAGTGCCTGAGGCGAACCCCAGGTGTTGACCTGGGAGCAGAAGGAGCCTCTGTCCGCTCGCCGGGCCTGTGTGCCCCATAGCCAAGTGCGAGACAGTTCAGCCCAGCACCCCCTTGGGCATTTCCAAAGTCACTAGAGCTACGGAAGCAGCAGCGTGCACGGCCACCCGCAGGTGGCCCCGGCCTTCAGTGGACCTTGGCCCCCCGAGTCCTTGCCCACCCGGACCCATTACCTTCATCTCGGTCCTTAAGAAAAGTGTCTTTAGAGGGCGTGTCCTGTTTCCAAAAGACAGCACAAGTAACAAAAAACAGCACAAGTAACAAAAACAGCACAAGTAACAAAAAACAGCACAAGTAACAAAAACAGCACAAGTAACAAAAAACAGCACAAGTAACAAAAACAGCACAAGTAACGGCATCTTTTTGTTTTGTTTCCTCGTCTCTGGTTCCCCGAAGGAGGCCGTCAAGGTTTGGAATTTTTTGTCACTCCTCTGTCTTCCCGTAGCCTCTCCCTGGGAGAGGGACCTCCTCGCGCACCTGACCCGTCTCTTTCTACCGTGCAGCCCCCCGCAGCCCCCCACCGCCGGCGGGGGTCTCCGCTTCCTCCCCCACCTCCGAGCCTCTCTTAACCCCTTTCTTCCGTTCCAGCGCCCTTCGCTGACCTGCTCTGGGCGCCCCGAGGCCTGGCGCCTCTGGTCTGCCCACGCTTGCTGGCACTGCCGTCTCTTCCGACCCCCACGGCCCCTCACAGGACGTCCTCGGGGCCAGTTCATGGCTGGGTGTTCACAGTGAGAAAGCGGCCGCAGGCCCCCGCCCGCCCGGCCTCCAGGACACAGAGCCAGCCTCTGTGGCCTTCCCAGTGGGCCGGGGTCCCCAGCGAGGGCTGGATGGAGCGCGTACGGGGAGCCCCAAATTGGGAACAGTACAGACAGCCAGCTACGAACTGGCCCCTGAGGGCACCCAGGACGAGCGCGTGGGCGGACTCCGCCACGCGTGCTCGTGCGAGGGCGTCCGACGCGCGGCCGACGGGGCTCCGTGCCCTCCCGGTTCCCTCCACAGGACCATCCCAGAGCTGAGTACGAAGCCAGAGTTCTGGAGAAGTCCCTCAGGAGGGAGTCCAAGAGCACAGAGGTAAGGCGGCGGCTGCCGGTGGTTTCCCCAGCGGTGAGACACTGTGTGGTCATCGGCGGTGTAGACGGGGGCCAGCAAGCACCGTGTGGTCATCGGCAGTGTAGACGGGGCCAGCAAGCACCATGTGGTCATCGGCAGCATAGACGGGGCCAGCAAGCACTGTGTGGTCATCGGCAGTGTAGACAGGGGGCCAGCAAGCACCGTGTGGTCATCGGCAGTGTAGACAGGGGGCCAGCAAGCACCGTGTGGTCATTGACGGTGTAGACGAGGGCCAGCAAGCACCGTGTGGTCATTGGCGGTGTAGACGGGGCCACCAAACACCGTGTGGTCATTGACAGTGTAGATGGTGCTGCAGTGTAGACGGAGGCTAGCAAGTACCGTGTGGTCATTGGCAGTGTAGACGGAGGCCAGCAAGCACTGTGTGGTCATCGGCAGTGTAGACAGGGGGCCAGCAAACACTGTATGGTCATCGGCAGTGTAGACGGGGCCAACCCCTAAAGGCCAGATAGTGAGTATTTAGACTCTGCAGGCCTCTGTCACAACTACTCAATGCTGCCAGTGTCACTCAAAAGCAACCATAGATAACAAGTTAAAAAGGTACGCGGGAGGGGGGGCTGGCTGTGTTCCGGTAAAAGTTTATTTACCGACACAAGCAGGGGCCGGCTTTGGCCGTGGGCTTGTGGTTCATCCAACGCGCTGCGGATCCACCTTCTTGCCCTGAGTGGGGTCTCACACCGCAGCCGACCGGGTGGCCTTGCGGCCTCTTCCCGTCGCCCTCGACACCCCACCATGTCGCGGGTGGAAGGAGGAAACGAGAGGGTCCGCCCTGAGCGCACGCGAGAGCGCGCGCGCGCCCGGTGGCGTTTTTGTGATGTCCTGGAGGCCACTGGCCTTTTTCTGACAGGTGCCGTTCTCTCTCCCCAAACCTCCCGTCGTCCCCGTCGGAGCGCCGCCCGAGGGCTCCCAGGTCTCTAGAGGTGCTTGTGTCGTGGGTTTGCTTTGCCCGGCGTGGGGCGTGCAGAGGCCCTGGGCCCTCGTCGGCACCCCACTGTGGCCGGGGAAGCGGGCGCCGGCTCTTGAAGGAGGGGGGCAGGCGAGGGGTGCCCGTCCGCGCTGTCTGCTTTGTGCCCAAACCCCCGGGTTTATCCGTCCTTGGCACCGTGTCCCATGGGCAGAGTCTGCTGGTTCCAAGTGGCCAGGGGTCGCGGTTGCCGCTCCCAGCTTGGGGGCAAGGTGGGGGCACAGAAGCCCCGTCTCGGGCCCCAGTCCCTGCCACACGGCGGAATCCAGCTCCGTCCTCACGCGGCTGCAGAGAGGGCGTGCTTCCCCCGACGCCCCTCAGTCTGAGCAGACTCGAGGATGCGGGGCAAACAGCCACCAAGGCAAGCGTCGTCACCCCTCAGCAGGCGACGGTCCTCCCGCTTCCCCCAGCCGCGTCCCGGTGCACGCCGCCGCGCGAGCAGCCACCCTGCGAGCAGCCACCCTGCGGCCGCGGCTGACTCCGTCACCCCTCCGGGCCTGGTTTCCCCCTCCTGCGGGGACAGGCACGGCCGCCTCTGCCCCTGGGTCCCCCCGCCGGCCTCCACCGTGGGCCGCCAAGGCCCGAGCTCAGCGTGGCCGCCCCGGCCCCAGGCCTGTGCCGCGGTGCGCAGCCCTGGGCCCGTCCGCCCCGCGGCGTTACGGCGGCACCTCTCAGCCTGAGCATGGGTGGGTGTTTCATCGCCAAGGGGTGAAAGAGGCTGTGGGCCGCCCGTCACGGCCATCTAGGTCAGGGGACATAACCGAGCCCAGACAGGGCCTGGGCAGCTGCGCCAGGAGCCCCCCCCCCAGACTCCCACGTGAGAGCAGCGAGGTGCAGGGGTCGCGCCTGCGGGCGCGATGGGGACCCAGGCCCCGAGCGCCGCCGGCGGCCGCATCTCTGTTGCTGCCTCTGCTCCGTTGGCTCCTGGGCGACCTCATGGTGTGGTGTCCCCCCCAGCTATGGCACCAAATCCGTTTAGAACGAAAATTTAAAAATCCCCCGGATCGGCACACCGGCTGACGGCCCCGGGTGCGGCCGCCCATGCGCTGGCGTCCGGCGCTCCGCGTGCACCGAGCGCCTCTGCGAAAACGCGCCCCGGAACCGCGGCGGCCCGTTCCCGAGGCCGGACGGACGTCGCGCGGCCCCGTGCAGCCGCCTCTGTTGCCCGGGTCACAGTCTTCCCGCTAGAACGGGGCCTCTGCCGCCCCCAAGGGGCTTAGGACACCCGGAGCCCGGGTCGGCCTCGGCAGCAGGCCCGCAGGGGCCGCCGGCCGCCGCCCGAAGTCCGGTGTGTGTTCCTCCACGAGCTCTGACTGCCGCGCGGGGTTTTGTGTTTTTTCCCCTTTAACGTTCGCACCTGCGTTTCTCTGCCTCCGTGCTGCACCCAGCGGGCTGTGTCGAGACATCACCACGTGGGTTGTGGCGGGTTCAGGGCGTTTGGTTGGAGCCCGTGCACCGCGTGCGTCACCCCCGCCTGCTGGCGGTGCTCGGTCTTCTCACTGACACGCATGCCGCCCGCCCCGGGAGCGAGTGGCCTCCGGCATCACATCCTCAGCAGCGTCCATCAACCTAACACATGCATTTCCCCATTCAAAAACCCGCCCGATCCTTGCAGCACCCCAGCCGAGTGACAAGCGCCTCCTGAAGGCTCCTCCAGACCCACAGAGCCTTCGGGCACGTTACCGCGGCCCGCCGTTGCCACCCAGCAAACAGTGTTCGAACCTGTCACGCTACTTGCTTGTTTCAACGTGCCCCGCGCAGGAAAATAACTATTATGGTCTAGGTGGCAAAGGACAAAGCGTCTCAGATCTCCCGGCCTTGGAAGTAGGCCTCTCAGCCAAAGAGATGGCTCACAGACGTGAGCTTCTCCCCGACGTGGGCCCGATGGGCTCGCGTGGAAAAGTGTCGGGCACTCGCGTGCCCCGTGTGCACAGGACTCACACGCTGAAAGGGCTGTGATTTCTGTTGTCCCGCGGCGTCATGTCAGAGGCAGCGAGACCCCAGACGTTTCTCTGACTGAGCACGAGGTGTCTGCATTCGCTCGGCACCTGCAGAGTTTTTTGGAAGGCGTTTGCGAGTTTGTCGTCCGGGTCCACACGTGTACACCACGATGGTGCCCGCGGGCGACTTGCCTCCTTTCGTGTTGTAGACCGACAAGGTGAAGCTGACCTGGAGAGACCGGTTCCCAGCCTACGTGACCAACCTGGTGTCCATCGTCTTCATGGTAAGTTCCGGAAGGCTGAGGCGGGAGGCCCTCTGGGAGCCCGCAGAGAGCCGTCACCATGGCAGAGGCACTCATGGGGCGGTGGGGGTGCAGGGCAGTCCACCATCACCCCTAAAGTGGGAGGGGCTGGGGCTCCTCCGTAACCCCCAAGGGGGCCCCCACACACACGCTTTCACAGGGGCCCCGATACGCAGCTTTTGTTCTGAGGGGGACACACTTAAGTAACTAGTCATTCCAAGCCAGGAGTTCACAGCTGTTGTTTAAGACAAAACTGAGGATTTTTTTAAAGAAAATCGTTAAATAAATAATGCACAGACAGGAGCGAAGTCGAGGCAGTGCCGCTCGGGGGCCGGCGGCCTGTGACTCCAGCAGCTCCATTCACTGCCCAGGCCTCAGCTCCTCGGCTTTCATCCTCCCCAAGAGGCCAGGGCCACCTGTGGTCACCGCACAAATGACCGTCCCTTTGTCAAACCCTGGAGCTTTAAGTTAGAGTCTTGCCCAGCCCCCAGCGCTGTGGCCTGGCACCCAGAGGCCCTGGCTTGGCTGCTGAGGGCCAACCAGCCCGAGGGCCTGGCAGGACGCGTCCTGGCCCTCACAGCCTGCCTGCCCAACGCCGCCCGCTCCTGATGAGGAAACAGGCCTGAATGTGTGGCTCCTGTCCCTGGCCACCAGCAGCAGTGGGGCCGGAAGCCAGTCAGGCTGTCTGCGCTGAGAGCCTGCTGTTCCGTGTGAACTTGGGGACACGGCGCCGGGGGCTTGTCTCAGTGCTCCAGGTCGGAGGGGGGCCAGGGCCCCACCCCGAGTGGTTAGAAGCAATGTGAAGACTCAGTTTCCCCTCATGCAGTAGGAGGGGCCTCAGCTAGTGTAAAGACGTCTGTGGGGACCCCTGAGACCATAGTGCCACTCAGTGGGTCAGGACGGCTGGCGTGCCATCAGGGCGACTGGGTGGCAGTCCCCAAAACGCATGAGTGACGATGAGTCCCCTCTGGCCAGGCACCGGGCTCGGTGCTGGCGGACAGCCTGCAGGCGGCGGTCCCTGCCAGGGCTCAGCCAGGGGGGACGGGGCGGAAGCAGGAGACTCAGGCGCCAGGGTCCAGCCCCGCCGGGCGGAGCAGCAGCAGGGTCACTGCGGTGTCCAGCGAGGGGGTGGCAGGGGGTGGGGAGGCCGCGGGGCCCTTCTCCTGCACCACAGCAGGGACTCGAGCCCCGAGTTCCACGTCGTCGCCTCGGACGTCTTCGCGGGGCCTTAGGTTCCGGGGGTGAGAGGCGACGGGGGTGGACGGTGTAGGGGTGGGCTCCATGGGGGGGCGGCGTGAGGCAGGGTGGTGGGCCCCTCCACGCCGCCGTCGGACTGGCTTCCCTGGTCTTCTCACCCATCCCACGTCCCCTCTTGGTCACAGCGTGGCTGCTCCTCCTCCAGCACCACCTCCGCCTTCCGGGCAGGAGGGAGGGGCGGGGCCGGTGGAGGCAGCCCCTCTAGGACGGGCTTTCCGGGAGACCCGCCCTTCACCTCTGCTTGCTGCTCACTGGCCCCCACCCCGCCCCCACCCCGAGCTGCAGGGAGGCTGGGAAGCGGGCACGCTGTCGCCCCCAGCGTAGGTGGGGGCAGTGGGCTGGGCATGAGCTGGCCCATGACGTACTGGTGACCCTGTCACAGATGAAGCCGTCGGTTTCGGCCCTCACTCGGGAGCTCCGTTCACTGAGCAAATGTGGGTTGAGCAGCTACGATGCGCCTGGTTCTAGAGACACCGGCTGGAGCCTGGCCCGAGCCTGGCCCGCAGTCCCCTGCTGCCAGGGAGCATTGTCCCCCCAGACGGGAGACTGCCGTCCCTCCTGTCCACGTCGTCCCTCGGGCTGGGAAAGGAGGGGCACCTGGCTGAGTCGCCTGGCAGCCCCGCCTGCAGGCACGAGGGCTGAGGGCCGGCAAGACCAGGGGCAAGGCCAGGGGCAAGGCCAGGGTGCGGGAGCTGAGCGGCCTCTTGGCAGGGGGCCAAGGGTTTTCCGAGGAAAGCCCTGTGCCCAGCGGGGTGCCAGCACCTCACAGCAGGGAGCCGGCCCTCCACCCGGCTTTGTGTGGCCATGGGCATTTCTCTCGGGCAGGGTGTGGTCACCCTTTAGTCACCCGCAGATGTGTGCAGAAGCCGAGTCACCGGCCAAAAGTGCAAAACAACAGCTTTCCTAGGAAACTGTGATCACTGCGGTCTGTCTCCCTTGGGGCAAGCCCCGCGCCTCCCCGGGACTGTCCCCACAAACACGGGGACCACCCTAGCGGGGGTGGGGCCCGCCATCCACACCCGTAACAGACGCAAATGCGCAGGGTCCCAGGACACAGAGGGGTCGGCGTGGTTGACAGCGGGGCCACCGTCTCTGTCCTAGGTATATCCTCAGGGTTGCGATTTGCAGGCTGCCACATCCCTGCAGCAGGCGGGGTGAGGGTGGGGTCTCCCAGTAGAGTTAGGATCTTCAAAGAACAGGGAAAGGAAGCCAGGCAGCCGGACAGCCCCACACGGGACAAACTTGGCACTGGGCGCGGCCGACTCCCTCCCCAGTCTCGCAGGCAACCGCCAGGCTGACTGTGATGGAATGTTCCGTCCAGCAGTGGGTTTGGCATGACGAGGGGCTCGCTCTCCGGGACAAGCCAGAGGGGGTTGGTGGCTCTGGGGAGCTTGGGAGGAGGGCGCCAGTCCGACCATCCCAGCCAGGCCTGCATCACTGACCACCCCCACCCCAGGGCAGCCCCGTGAAACAGCTACGATGCACCTGGTCCTGGAGACACCTGGTCCACCGAGGTCACTGCCTCTGCTCGAGGTCACCAGGGTCAGGGAGAAGCTCCTGACCAGCGGCCAGCCAGCCATTGCACAAGCGGGCTGGTAAATCCCAGCTTGTGCACTCGGTGACCTGGCCTGGTCACCCGACCTCTCTGAACTTCAGTCTCCTCTTCTCTAAATGAGAAACCAGCCCTCGCCCGTCTGCCCGTCCGTCCGTGAGGCCAGCCCCGTGAAGCCCCTGCAGGGGGCGACTCGAAGTGCCCGGCTCCTCTGTTTTGAAGCTGAAGAGCTGCAGGGTCGGGAGGAGCTGGGCTGGGGAGGCCCAGTGAGCCCCGGTGGCCCCGCCAAGGCGTCCCCTCCCCCCGCAGGTCGCGGTGACCTTCGCCATCGTCCTTGGCGTCATCATCTACAGAATCTCCACGGCCGCCGCCTTAGCCATGAACTCCTCGCCCTCCGTGCGGTCCAACATCCGGGTCACGGTCACAGCCACCGCGGTCATCATCAACCTGGTGGTCATCATCCTCCTGGACGAGGTGTACGGCTGCATAGCCAGGTGGCTCACCAAAATCGGTGAGTGTCCGAAGCCCCGGGCGGCCACGGCCCCGGGCAGCCCTGAGCCGCCTGCCCCCTGCTCTGGGGCCTGGGGCTGGGCACTTCCCTCCTCTGAGCCCTATTCCCATGAGAGCTGGACGCGGCGGTCAGGCCGGACGCTCAGCAATGTGCATCTCACGCTGTTCAGAGGTCCCCAAGACCGAGAAGAGCTTCGAGGAGAGGCTGATCTTCAAGGCCTTCCTGCTGAAGTTTGTCAACTCCTACACCCCCATCTTCTACGTGGCTTTCTTCAAAGGCCGGTAGGACCGCAGCTGCTGAAACTCGCTGCCTGCCCCGCCCCCTCCCCGCAGCCCCGCGGAAGGCTCCTGGCCCCGTGTCCTGCAGGCCGGGCCCCCTGGGCTGGGCAGAGCAGTCACTGTGGTTCCCACTGCCACCGAGTTCAGGCACCTGTTGGGTTTCAGGCAGTGGGGACCCTGAGCGGTGGGGACCCCAGAGAGCAAGGACTCCCAGCAGCGAGCCGCAGGTGCTCCCACACGGGGCGGGGAGGACTCAAGTGGGTGAGGGCCGCGGGAGAAGGCGTGAGTGCAGCCACGCTTGGTGTTCCTGGCTGGTGGCGGGGCGAACCCCGTGCCCGGACCCTCTGGAGCCATCCTGGGCTTAGCGAGGCCGTGGCCCACTCACCACGACTCTCCACCGCCACACCCCCTGCTGGGGCCGGCAGGTCTGATCCTAGAACCCTGCCAGAAGCCTCCTTTGCCAGCATCGTGAGGTTTATGAGTCCCACGACTGCCGTCCCCCAGGGTGCCAGAGCCCAGCCATGGGGTCAAGGCCCCCCGAGAGCACCTGAAACAGCGAAGCAGGCCCCCAGAGGGTCCCCCCACACACAGCCCACAGGAAGTGGAGAGGTGGCCCCAGGGACACCCCCTCCCACCCCAGCCTGACCAAGGCCCCGGGGACCACCCCCACCCCAGCCTGTCCAAGTCCCCGGGGATCACTCTGCCGCAGCCTGTCCAGGGCCCCCAGGGACCACCCCGCCCCAGCCTGTCCGGGGCCCCCAGGGCTCCTCGGCTGCCCAGTGGTGGCGGCGGCAGGTGGCATGGTCTGTGCTCTGGCACCTCGGCCTTCGCCCCTTCCTGGGCTCGCACCCTCCTGTGAAAGTCACATTTTTTGCCCCCATGTGGTTTTGGGCATCACACGAACACTCTACCAGCAAGAAACCCCGGGCTCACTTTTTAGCCGATGACACAGGCAGGGAGGAAGCTCCCGCTTCCAAACCCCGGCCGGGCACCCACCCTGCACCCTCCCTGGGCCCCGGCTGGGCGCTCACCCCGCGTCCTCCCTGGGCCCCGGCTCTGTTCTCTGACTGCCCCTCCCCCGACTGTTGCAGGTTCGTGGGACGCCCGGGCGACTACGTGTACATTTTCCGCTCATTCCGCATGGAAGAGGTGAGTGAGTGACACGTCCCCCCACACCTACCCCGCCACACGCGCCCTGGTGCCACCTCCCAGCTCTGTCCGCACAGCAAGCCGTGCAGATGGTGCCGACGCCGCGACAGGGGAGCCCGTCTCCCCCTCCCGCCAGGCGTGAGCTTTGACCTCACTAGGTGTGTCCGTCAGGATTACCCCTAACGGGGAGTCTCTCGAGAGTCAGTGGAACGAAAAAGTTACACCAATTTTTTTTTTCTTTTCTCTTAAGATCTTGAACGTTTTTCTCTTTGGTTAAGTCGAGTTAATGAGGGAAAAACAGAATCAGCTGTGTTTTATACTTTAACGTAGCAATGCCCCGCCTGTCCCCACGAACACCGTGCTGGTGATCTTGGCTTCCGCGCACCACCGTGGCCACTGCGGTCTGACGGGTGCGCCCGCCGCCCTCTGTCGCCGAGTCCCAGCCCATCGTCCGTGGCACAGGCCTCAGGGGACATGGTCGGCGTCCCCAACTCCCAGAACAACACAGCTTATCGGAAAGGAAGGGGGTCCCCCCCACAAAGACCCCGTGAACCCCCCAGGAGCAGGCGGCATCGGTGCCGGGCAATGTGACAGCCCGGGGTTCACCCACCCAGACATCCCAGGACGTGGGCGGCGTCCACGGGGCCGGACGTGTCCAGAAAGCCCAGACGGTGCTGTCCCGTTAGACACGCCCATTACCTGGAGGGCACCGTCACACTCAGCGTTTGGAGACATGGGGACAAAGTGAGGGACAGCGTCGTGCTCTTTTCTTGTTTTTTTTTACTGGAATGATGGCTCTCCAAGGCGTGTGTGTTTGGTGGCAGTATCAACAGGTTGGCTGGGGACGCACAGAGGGGTCGGCTGTGCCAGGGGCTTACCCAGCGCCCCTTGAGCTCTCTTCACCGGGACAGGTTGAGCTGCTCACCCATCACTCGCCCGCCCAGCCCCCAGCCTGAGGCAGCACAGCTCCCTAAGGACAGGCCGTTCGGCCTCTCCTGTCGCACCATGTGGCTTCCCAAACGCACGGGCCTGTGGACAGGCAGCCGGTGCCAGGGATAAGGGACTGACCCTGGAGTAGGATGGGGACCCCCGAGACGCAGCCCCAGCGCTGCCCGGTCCTGGCTCCAGCCCCGACGGCCCACAGGCCAGGGGCACGAGCTTTCTGGGGCCGCTGTAACGAAAGACTACAGACTGGGTGACTCGAAACGACAAAACGCTGTTCCCTCCGGCTCTGGAGGCCAGATGTCTGGGCTTGGGGTGTCAGCGGGGCGCAGGCCCTCCCAGGTTCCGGGGGCGGGTTCTTCAGGCCTCGCTCCAGCTCCCGGCGGCCACCCACTGTCCTACCTGCGGGTAGACGCAGCACTCCGACCTGCGGGTGCCAGTGTGTTGCTCTTCTAGGACACCATTGGCTCAGAGCCACCCCACTCCAATGGGGCCTCGCTTAACCTGGTCACAGCCGCCAAGACCCCCTTTCCAAATGAGAGCCCCTTCTGGGGGTCCAGGGCTGGGACGTGGCCCCGGCTCCATGGCGGAGGCGGGCTCCCCTCCCTGGGGCCGCGATTCCCTGGCGCCGTGACCCCGGGGAGCATCCCGGGGTCTGACCGCCCGCTCTCTGCCTGCAGTGCGCCCCGGGGGGCTGCCTGATGGAGCTCTGCATCCAGCTCAGCATCATCATGCTGGGCAAGCAGCTCATCCAGAACAACCTGTTCGAGATCGGCATCCCGTGAGTCACAGGGGCAGGGGGTGCGGCCATGGGGGAGGGGCCTGTAGGGCGGGGCCTGGGGCTGGAAAGAGAAGCGGACGGAGCACAGTGGGCAAGGGGAGGGAGGGGGTCCCCACGATCCTCTGCCCCCTAAACTGGCTGAGGACGCAGGGTGCCAAGGGCACCCCCACCTGCATGCTCAGCAGGTGGAAGCCGCGCCTCCTCACCTGACACCCTTCGGAACCGGGTCCCACTCCCTCCCTGAGGCAGCCGGCCCTCTGGAGTTGGGGACATGTTGGACGATGTTGGACGATTTCCCACGATCCACTTCCTGTCTCCCCCGTGGTGTCCACCTAGGGACACCTTCAGGGCCTCCCTGTGCCTCTCCGTTCCCTTATGTCGCAAGCAAAACAGCGACACTTGGCCCCGACTCTGGGGGAAAGGGCAGAGGGGACCGTGCCCAGAGAGGTCATGGCCAGCACGGTGGCCCAGGGTGTGGGACGGACGGCCCGGGGACAAGAGCCACGGCCCGGGGTGCGGGCAGCAGCCCCCAGACCCGCCCCCGGGGGCCCAGCTGAGGCGACGCCGCGTTCCTCGCAGGAAGATGAAGAAGTTCATCCGCTACCTGCGGCTGAAGCCGCAGAGCCCGTCGGACCGCGACGAGCACGCGAAGAGGCGGCGGCGGTACGAGGCGGACTTCACGCTGGAGCCGTTCGCGGGGCTCACGCCGGAGTACATGGAGATGAGTGCGTGGGCGGCGGGCAGGGGGGTGCCGGGGGGCGGCGGGGGCGGTGGGGGGGGCGCCGGGGGCGGAGCCTTCGGGAGGCGGGGCCTTCGGGAGGCGGGGCGGGGGGGGGCACCCTGTCCCGGGGCGGGCGCAGCCGGCGGCCTTGCACACAGCGGGCACCCAGTGACGGAGCCCCCCCGTCACCTGCAGCCGGGTCACCGGACGGGAGGGTGCCCACGGGGCCAGGGAGAGATACGAGGGGCCCAAGCGTGTGCCGCCGGCCTGGCGGCCTCCCCAGCCCCAGGTCCCCCTTCCCCACGCTCCCCCCTCTGCACCAGCCACCCTGTCTCCCGCCAGGCCTGCACAGGCCGGGCCCTGCCCAGAGCGCTGTCCCCCAATGCCACACGGTCCCCCACTCTTCCTCCTGACTCAGAAGGAAAAGAACCTTGAGGCTTCGGGAAAGGAAACAGTGTTGTGTTTGGGTGACATTCTCCGGTCCCACCCCCCAGTAAAGTCCAGGGGAACCTCAGGCAGGTGGGCTGTTCACACTCAGCCGGGGTCTGGGAGGGGCCGTCCAGCGTGTGCCTGTGGGCCACCGGACCAGCGGTCCTGACCCAGATTTTAGTTTCTGCGGTGGCCGGAGGTTGAGTCCCACGTGCCTCTCGTGTTAATGAAATTAGATCCTGGGGCAGGTTTCTCCTGCCCACCTGGGGGTGGCCGCCCGTGCCCCATGCCGCAGCCTACCATCCGGGGTGCACTCTGCACCTGCTGGCTTTCACCCCGACATGCCTGCTGCCCGTCTCTGCGAGGCTGGCTTCAGCCACGACCCCGGAGCACACAGGTGCCCACCGGCGGAAGGAAGGGCCCAGCAGGGCCATCCTACCCCTGCCCCAGCCCCACCAAGGCTCCCGCTTCCCTCCGGCGCCATTTCTGGCCCATTTATGCAAGAGACGTGGGGGACCCACAGCCTGGGCCTCAGCAGCTGCTCAGCCTGTGTGCTGAGCTTATCCGAAGCCTTAACCCCCAGGCCTCCACACGAGACCAGCGTTCACGGGAGCGGCCCACGGCCCAGGGGCCACACACAGCCCCCCGTGCACCGTGCTAACGGTGGCCACTCTCAGCCCGTCAGGCAAGGGCGACATTCCGTCACTTCCTTGTTTACCGCCTGGCACGGGGCGCCAGGGACGGTCCCGCTGTTTAGTTCCCGAACCAGCTGCCCCACGCAGTTCTGCTGAGCGGTGTCTCCCAGCCCTCTGGGGGGGGGGGGCCGGCCCAGCCCTGCTGCGGCATCCAGCAGAGAAGCCCCGCGGCCGGCCTGCCCGTGACGAGGACAGGGGCGAGAGGGTGGGAGGTGAGGCACAGGCGAGGGTGTCCTGGGACGGCGGCTCCCTGAGGCCGACGGCGGGGGACACAGCGATGCTGGCCCAGCTCCAGCTCAGGGGCGCCCACCCCCAGGCCGTGGACCGGCACCAGTCTGTTAGGACCTGGGCCCACAGCAGGAGGGGAGCGGCGGGCGAGGGAGCGGAGCTCCATCTGCATCTGCAGCCGCTCCCCAGCGCCGGCGCCGCCGCCTCAGCCCCGCCTCAGATCATCGGGTATTGGATTCTCGTAGGAGCAACGGTCCCTGGTGCCACAAAGGTTGGGGACCACTGTGCAAGCTGATGGGAGCCAAGGGCCCAACCGAGGCCCTCCCCAGCCCAGACATGGATGGCAGAGGCTGGCCTGTGTGCCCACTGGGGCCTCTTTCCCGTTACTGGTGTCTGGAAGTTTAGATATACGGGAATCGAGTACACGCCCATTGTTCAGGAGTTAACAGTGAGGTCCACAGCAAAATCTGGACTCCTCTTCCAGCCCCCTCCTGGCCCGGGGTCACCCCACACGTGTGCAGGGCACACACGGCGGGCTGGGCGCCCACCAGACCTGACGCGTTCGGCTCGGCGGCTCGGGGCGGCGGGCTCCCGTGGGCGGCGGGGCGCGGCGCGTGCTCAGGCCTCCGCTCTCCTCGCAGTCATCCAGTTCGGCTTCGTCACCTTGTTCGTGGCGTCTTTTCCGCTGGCCCCGCTGTTCGCGCTGCTGAATAACATCATCGAGATCCGCCTGGACGCCAAGAAGTTCGTCACCGAGCTGCGAAGGCCGGTGGCCGTCAGAGCCAAAGACATCGGTGAGCTGACCCGGGGGCGTGGCGGGCCGGGAGGGGGACGCGGTCCTGCGCTGCGGAAGCCGCGGCCAGAGCCGGCACGGGGGGGGGGGGGCGGGCGCCGGTCCCCACGGGCTCCTCGCTGCTCCCTGCCTGGACGGAGGCGCAGATGCGGGCAGGGGGCAATGCAAGACCCCAGGCTCCTTCCCCTCCCGCTGCAATCTACTGACTCCTGAGAGGTGCCAGCCACGGAAAGAGTCAGTCCCAGGTACCAGACCCTCACCGCCCCTGAGGCGACCTCCTCTCAGATAGAGGGTCCTCGGCACCCCTGCCCACATCGGGTGTGGGTCCCCCCACCCTGGCACACAGAGCTAGACCGAGGGGGAAGCTCGTGCTCGCAGCTTAACAAGCGCCTTCTGACAGAGTGTGTCGTGTGATCACTTAACATTTGCCGAAAGGAAAGGAGGGAAGGAAGATGCCCCCTTCCACCGACGAAGGCAGAGCATTGCCTGTAGGGGTCCAGGCCGAGGGGCAGCCCAGGTCACTGAGGGGCTCCTCCTCCATGCGGAGGGGAGGCTGGACCTTGGGGTGGCACCTCTAATGGCAGCACGAGGAATAATTTCCTCATAATAGTCAGCGTCAAAAACAGAGCCGCCTTCCTTATGGAGTGGTGAGCTCCCCGTCAGCAGGGGCATTCAAGCAGATGGGGGTGCCCATCTGGTGGGAGTGGTAAGGGAGCGGGAGATCGAGGGCAGGGCTCAGAGCCCCACGTGTGTGTGCCTCGGACCAAGCGGCCCGCACCGACGAGGACCGCGCCCACGTTATCTCCTGTATGGCACGGTTTTAGCGAGAAGGGCCCTCGTGTGCTCGTCCTCGAAATACTCGGGTGGGAGTGCACGTTAGAGACGTCAGCTGTCGCTTTACCAAAGCGAGGGTCAGGTGGCAGCGCCCCGTCGGGCCGGTTCTTCATGGCCAGGCGCACTCTTGCTGAGAGGCGGGGCCTCCCGCAGCCCGTCCAGGAGCCGCCGCAGCCCTGGGGGTGGGGCCATCCCCGTGACGTCCCCTCCCGTCAGGGTCCCTGCGTGGGCCTCTGCTAGTGGACGCCGTCCTCCACCGCCCGCCGCCAGGGTGGCCTCAGCCCTGGCCTCTGCCCGTGCGGCCTCCGAGGCCGAACTGCAGGAAACTGCCGTTTTCACGACTCAACGTGCTCGTGCACCGGGGGCGTCGGCCGGTTCACCCCGCAGCCCCGCGTGTAAGCGACGGGTCCGTGGAGAGCCCGCGGCCGGGAGGCCCTGGCGCTCCGTGGGGAGACGCAGGAGCCGGACCGGGGAGCGTGGCCCTCGCCCTGTGCTATGGCGCTTCGGCTTCCCACCGCCGCAGGCCATCAGCGAAGGCTCAGTGGGCTGAGGCCCTCCACACTGGACGTCCTGTAAGCTTTGGGTACGATTTAAACGGTCGCGAAGGCCCCCGAGCCAGCTGGCCCGCGAACGTCCCTCCTGGCCCCTGGTTTGTCCCACCCGTGGCCTCTCCCCTGCACGGGGTCGGGGCTCAGCGCCCGGTTTCCAGGAAGGGCCAGAGAGTCAACGTTTCGGTCCTCGGCGCCCACGGACCAAGAGGCCACGTGCTCGAGTCAGAGTGGCCGTTCTCACCAAGAGGCCAAGTCTCTCGTGTTTTTTCATCTTACACCTAAAAACGTGAGAAACCACTCTTCGCTCATGGGCCATCCGAGCACAGGCCGTGCGCTGGGTTTGGGCCGCCACCGGGTTTACAAAGCCCCTCTGAAGTCCAAGGTGACAGCGCCCAGGCCCCCCGTAAGCGCATCACACCTGCTCCGAGGATGGACCCCAGGGAGCGGTGTCCGGCATCGCACGTCGAACGTCTCCTGTGGGGCTCAGCTGTGGGGTCCCCGAGGAGCCTCGTGAGGGCTGTTGGTCGGATCCTCTGTCCCACCGTCTGGATGGGGAGACCGAGGCCAGGTGGCCGGCAGAGCTGAGCTGGAACCGGAGCGTGCCAGGCCGCGGCCCCTCCCCGTTCCCCTCCCTGAGGACGGGGCGGCCTGCCAGGCCTGCCCTGGGAATGCTGGAGCTCCGTGCCCAGTGGCAGCGAAGAAAAGGGCGTGGCCTCCCCGTCACTGACTCCTCACCAAGGCCGGATCCTCAGGTGCCCTGAGGCCCGCGGCCTGTCCCCGTCCGCAGTGGCCACGTTGTTTGCCTTGGCGCCCTTCGCCCGGCAGAGCCCTGGCTGTCCCCTGCGGCTACCTCCTAACTCGCAAGCTCACCGGGGTGAGAGTGAGCCCGGGGCGGCCGCCGGGCCTCCGTGGTCCCCCGTGGCTGTGTTCCTACCGCGCGCAGGGCTCGGGGACAGGGACGCACACCTGGGGCTTCTGGCTGCCGCCCCTCCCCGGGCCCCGCAGGTCAGCCGCTCGCTTCCTGGTTTCCGCCCGGCTGGCTGCAGCCACCACGCACCCTCTTTCACTGGTTTGTTTACGGGATCCTCGCCGTGTGCTTTCCTTGAAGAGGCTTTTGTATTCCTCCGGTGATCCGTGCGGGGCCTCCGGGGACAGAGGCCCCCGTGGCCCCCCATGACCTACAGGGCCAGGTGGCTGGGGGAGGCTCCGCCACAAAGCACGGCGTGGAGAGGGGGTGGGGCACGTGGCCCGGGGACCCAGCTCTGTGCGTGGGAACCGCCTTGGCTTCCTGGCTCTGACCTTTGACACCAGATTAACGTGCTTCCTGCTCTCCCCGGCCGCCTCCTTTAGAACCTCCAGCTGACAAACTTCTGCCTGCTTTCAGCTGCCGGGTACCGCGTGCGGTCAGGGGTGACCGAACCCCTCCCCGTCCGTTCTTAGAAAGGGGGCTTAGTGTCCCCGGCTGGCAGCCGAGCCTCCGAGAAGCCAGACGCTGCCCTCTGCGAGGTTTCCGTACGGGGAGCCCAGAGATGTGGCCCCCGAGCATTGTCCCCTTGTTTCTGGAGACCATCCGAGTGGTGGCTCTCACCCCAGACGGGGCGTCCCTGGGAGGGAGGGTCAGGACCCCGAGGGGCCGGTGGCCCGGCTTTGCGTTTTTGGAACACAGGGACCTCGCAGACACTGCAGGTCCGGACGGGAAGACGGCGCGGCGCCCGTGGGACAGGCCTCGTCGCCGGCTCCCTGGCCCCTCCGTCTCCTTCTGCCACCTTTCCTGGCCCGTGGGGCCGGTCACCAGGGCCCGCAGCAGGGCCCGGAGGGCCGAGGGCGTGGCCAGCACACACAAGGGCCAGGCTGGAGGGAACCGCGGTGGGGGGAGGCGGGAGGGGCCCACCGCCTCCCGCACGCGCACGCGGGTCTGCCGAGGGCGCTGGGGGTGTCGCAGGACCGTCGCCAGCCGGGGCCGGGGAGCCGGTGGCCCCGGCACCTCCCACGCCGTCCTGCACGCAGCCTGCAGCCTGCGGTGTCTAGATTCGGGGCTGTGCGGGCCTGTCCTCGTCTGTGCAGGCTGCCAGCAAAACGAGGCCTGGGGATGAGGCCTGGGAGGCACCCCACGGTGCTCACTGCTCTCCCGGCCTGAGCAGCCTCTGCCCTGCGTAGAGAAGCTCCACCCCGCCACGTTCTTCTGCAGTGACGGTGACCCCGTGACAGCCCTTGTCCCCTCCCGCCCTTTCTGAGACGTGCTGGTCATTCTCCGTCTGAGATCTGGGGCAGGGAGAGCGCGCACCCGGCTCAGGGTTCCGGGGCCGGCGGGGCTCGCTTAGGGTGGGGTGGGGGTCAGGCCGGGCCTCCTCCCAGGAGTCAGAGCATCGAGGGCCCACAGCGGAGCCCGCGCTGGCCCCTGGATAGGACGCCTCCTTCCTGGGCCCGGCCAGCAGAGGGACACGCGCTTCTCGGGGGACAAAGTGGGGAGCCCGCTCGCCTGGGGCCCTGCCGTGGGGGACGGACGCCAAGGGGCGTCCGGCGGGAGGTGGTTTGCGCCTCGCTGCTGTCGGCTCGTCCCCTCCACGACGTGAGCTGGACGCCGGCCGGCGCTCCGGCCCTGGCCTGTCCCGCAAGACGGCCACCCTAGCGCTAGAGCCACGCCACGCTCCCAGGACGCCGGACCTCGTGGGTGTGGCCTCCAGGCTGTCCGAGCAGAAGCTGCACCCGAATGAATCTTTGTTGCTTTGGGAAGCAGACGGCGTCCGAGCCGGTCAGCGCAGCCGCGGTCCGCGGGCGCTGGTCCGCGGCCCCTCGCTCGGGCCAGCTGTGCTGCAGAGGCTGCGGTCAGCCTGGCTCCCCCAGGTGCCCCCACGGAACAGCTCCCCGCTCTCCAGCGGCCGACCGCACCCCCAGAAAAGGCCCAGCCGGAGCGACACTCATCTGCGCTGCTCTTTCCCCCCAGGAATCTGGTACAACATTCTCAGAGGCGTCGGGAAACTTGCTGTCATCATCAACGTAAGTGACATCGGGACCTCAACCAATAGAAGACCTGGCCGAGCTGCTGTGGGCCGGGCGTCCCTTCCAGGGGAGCTAGGCAGGTCTCTGCCACCAGCCCGGGTACGGCCCCGGGCTGGCAGGAGTGTCTTGGTCGTACCGAGACGTTACGGCAAGCCCTGGGGGACAGTGATAATGGCAGCTACCATTTATTGAGCATCTAGAACGTTCCAGGCCCTTCTGCACTCGTCCAGTGCACCCACTCACTCGTGCACACACAGCTCACGGAGGCAGGGAGGTGTCACCCCATGTTGCAGGTGAGACAGCCAGGCACAGAGAGGTGCCCAGAGGACTCGCCCAAATCACGCAGCCAGACAGAGGCAGAGCCGGACGTCCGCCCAGGCCAGCAGGCTCCGGGTCCCTGCTCTGACAGGGTCACCACGCCGGCTGTTCCAGAGACAGCTCTGGACAGGATGCGCTGGGCGAGAACTCCAGTTACAGAGCACTGTCCCCTCCCCGTCTCGTGCCCTTTCAGACAAGCCGGGGAGGCAAGGCAGGTAGACTGGGTGTCGTTGGCCATTTGAGGAGAAGACAGTAGAGGCGCAGAGAGGTCAGGTGACTTGCCCGAGGCCACGCAGCCAGGGACAGCCGGTTGGCACTCATCCTCACGCCCTCCCTCTCCGGGCCGCCTGTGCCCAGCCCCTCAGGCTGCCGCGGGGCTGACAGGAGTGCCCCCAGCCCTCCGCCGGCCCTCCGGAGGTTATGGTCGCGTCTCCGGCTGGTGGGCAGAGCGTCCCAGGGCCAGGCCGCGGCGCTGCGGGGGGGCGTTCCGTGCCCCGCTGGGGCCCGCGCTCACCCGCTGTCCCCGGCCAGGCGTTCGTGATCTCCTTCACGTCCGACTTCATCCCACGCCTGGTGTACCTGTACACGTACAGCGCGGACGGCACCATGCACGGCTTCGTCAACCACACGCTGTCCTCCTTCAACGTCAGCGACTTCCAGGACGGCACGGCGCCCAGCGACCCCCTGGACCTGGGCTACGAGGTGCAGATCTGCAGGTACCGCGTTTGGGGGGACGTCCCCCGGCTCCAGCCGGGATTCCTTCGGGGCCAAGTCGCAGAGCAGCTCAACCTGGTTTTAGAAAGGAAAAAAAAAAAAAAAAAACGGTCCCGGGGTAAGGCTAGGAAGT
The DNA here is from genome assembly GCF_014176215.1 of Rousettus aegyptiacus. Classification (NCBI taxonomy): domain Eukaryota; kingdom Metazoa; phylum Chordata; class Mammalia; order Chiroptera; family Pteropodidae; genus Rousettus; species Rousettus aegyptiacus. Next base: position 119,303,835 of record NW_023416308.1, read on the forward strand.
AACTGACTAGGAAGTTCAGGGCAGCTGCAGGCACAGCTGGATCCAGGGCGTCGGCCGCCTGTGGCTGCAGGAAAAATAAAATAAAAATAAACAGGCTCAAGAAATGGGAAAACAGCACACAGTAGGGCGGCTCTGGGAGAGGCAGCCGAGCGCCCAGCAGCAGACGCTCCCGGCTGGCCCCGACTGGTCGGAGGGCAGTGACACCCCGCCCCGCATGCTCGGGGCCGGGGAGGGGACCGCACCTGCCCTGGGACCTGGCACAGCAGGCGAGGATCGAGCTAGAGCCAGGCCTGCTAACCGGCCACGCAATGCACACTTAAGAGGCCCACCGGTCGCACCTTCGCGGGCGCACACGTCGGAGCGAGGCCCTGAGGGTCTGCCCCAGCCCTCCATGTGGCCCCTGGGGCAGGACACGGTGTCGGCAGCCGGGAGCCAGGGAAGGGGTGGCCAGTCCTCCCCACCCGCCCCCCACCGGTCCTCCTACGTGCTCCAGGTGCCGAGGGGCACAGCCCAACCCCCGGGCTTCCAGTCTGGACTCCCCACAAGTCAGGCAGCACCAGGAACACACTTGCCCTTGACCCGTTTCGCTACAGGTGAATTTTAGAGGAGGAGTGTCCAGGGAAGGGCAGAGAGACGTGTGGTCGTCAGTGCTGGTGTTCACGGGGCGGGGCTCGGTTTGAGGACTCGGGTATCGGGTCACAGGCACTGGCTAAGGGAGCAGCTGCCTGTCCCGCATGTCGGCTGGGGTGTCCTGGCCACGTCGGGGAGAGGCCAGGGAGACAGGGCGAATCCCCGTTTGGAGCGTCTTGCGGCTTGTACTGCCGTGGAAGCGGGAGACGCAGCCAGGCCACTCTGCTCCGGGGCTTGGGGACTCGGCGTCAGCAGGTCCTCCTAGGCCACGCTCACAGGCTGCAGGTGCTGTGGGCGCCATGGCTCCACCCCGCCGGGCAGAGCCTGTGTCAAGCCGCCCCTGGAGGAGCTGGTGGTCGGGGGAGCCCAGCCCAGCCCGGGGCGGCGGGTGCCGGGGGAGGGGGCACAGCAGAGCCGGCCGTTTGCTCCTGGAACGGGCTCATCTCACCTCAGGGGGCGTCGTTATCCTCCCCAGGGGAGCCGGCAGGCTGCCAACGAAAGCCAAGGAGAAAAATAAGCTCCCCAGGTTAGAGGTCAGCGCGGGTGGCGACCGGTCCGTGCGCAGTGGGCTCCGAGGGGTGCACAGGAGTCTGCCAGGTGGGCCGAACACGTGCCCAGCCTCCCGACGCGGCCGGCCGCGAGCGCAGGGGCAGAGCGAGGAACAAACGTGCGTGGCTCCCGACGCTGGGGGACACGCTGGCCGCGGTCCCCGCCGGAGATCGGGCCGTGCACCCCGTGCGTCACCCTGCACCTGGCACGGAGCACGTTCCCAGCCCCATCCTGTCTCCGGGCTCGGCAGCGTGGCCCTCGGGGACTCCCATCCAGCTCTCTCCAGACGCAAAGCGCTGTGGGCAGCAGCCCCGCCCGGCACGTCCCCCCTGAATCTGCCCGGGGAGTGGGGCCCGGCGCGTCGCGGCCGGTGGACAGAGTCGGGGAATGCCCGGCGAGGCCCGGGGGCCCGTGCAGCTGCCCAGGGCCACTCTCGCCGTAAGACAGGAGCCGGATCTGGGTCCAGGCCCCGGCCGTGCCCACAGAGCCGGGTGCCTCCTCTCTCGGTCTCCACCCTGGGCCTCCAGCCTCTCAGTGACCGGCAGGGCAGAGCTGCGACCTGGCGGCCGGGAGCCGCCCCTGCCGGCCTTTCTCTGTCGGCTTTAACAATGCAGAGCACTTTCAGCCCCACTGAACTCACGCATCCCCCAAATTCAGGGAGCAGTCGGGGAGCCTAGGTGGAGACAGGACCCGGGGTTCTCGTCCTAGGCATCTCTGGGCCTCCAGGAAGGGAACGGGGAGACCCGAAGCCTGGGAGGTGTCCGTCACCCCACTGGTGCTGTAGGGGACGGACAAGAAATAAAGATCGGGGGACAGTGTGGTAGGGCCTTCGGGGAGGGCCTCGTGGGGACGGGTGGCCGGCGGGCCCCAAGCACGCCGGCCGTGTGTCTAACCTCCTACGCAGGCCGCTTTGGGAAAATGTTTAGTTTTTCCAGTAGCTTCCCCCACCAAGTGGAGAGAGCCTGGACCGGTGGTTTTCAACGTGGGTTTCGTGGAACGCGGCCTCGAGCTGTGAGGATGGTGGGGCTCGGGCGGAGGTCAGGGCAGCCAGGCTTAGGGAGCCCCACCCCGCTTCAACCAGGGAGGCCCCGCTGGCTTTGTGTGGCCTGCTGGGTCTCAGGCAGGACTCCTTTTCGGAAAAGGGGCTTCACCAGATGGCCTCAGAGCCCACTCGTGGGGGCCTAATGGCTGGACCTACGGGGGCACCCCCAGGGTCTGCATTTTCCACAAAGCCCCTCGGGCCCTGCCCAGCCCACGGTGGGTCCCGGCCGCCCTGCTCCGACACGGAGAGAGAGGCACCGGCCACCTGAGCGGCTGGCCTGGGGCGTCGCCCCCGAGGGAGGGCCCTCCGCCTGAGGCTTTCCTGACACTCTGTCCGGAGCTGCGGGGTACCGGGCAGAACCCCGAGTTCCTCTCGCGGGCCCACCCTGACCCGGGTCGTCTCCCGCAGGTACAAAGACTACCGGGAGCCGCCGTGGTCGGAGCACAAGTACGACATCTCCAAGGACTTCTGGGCCGTCCTGGCGGCACGGCTGGCCTTCGTCATCGTCTTCCAGGTGCGTGCGTCCCGCGGGGTCGGCAGCCGGGCCCCGAGGACGCTCGCTGTGCTCAGAACAGGCCAGGAGGCAGGAGCCCCCCGGCGTCGGGGCTCGGCGCCTGCACGGCTTGCTCTGGGAGCCCCGAGGGCCCGGCAGTCCAGGCCCATGCAAGGACAGGTCCCCCGAGGACCCTGTGAGCAAACGGGGCCGGAGGAGGGGCACCAGGGCTGGCGGAAAGGCTGGACCCCCTGCAGCGGGCAGGTCTGAGCTCAGCACAAATGGCCTTTATGGCCCGAGGCATGGCAGGAGGGAGATCCCACCTCAGTCTCCCCTCTCTGTCCCTCGCTGTCTCTGTGTAGCAGGGGACGTCCCCCGGGGACAGGGCCAATACGGGCTCCCAGAGGTCTCCAGCCCCTGGCCAGTAGCCAGGGGACTCGGCCTCACGCGGCCCATCTCTGGGGAGGGAAATGAGCTAATTCTGAGGCCAGGGTGATTCCCAGTGGACAGGGCCCCACAGTGCGGACTAGACTGGCACCCACAGTATCTGAGGCCTGAGGATGGGGTGCGCCCTCAGCCACATGAGCCCCGCCGGGGTTCCATTTGTGCGAGTCTCCCCAGTACCTGGAATCCCAGGGACTGGGTTCCAGCCCCAGCTCTGTCCCTTACACACAGCGTGGCTTCAGGCAGAACGTCCACCCCCCGAGGCCTCACTGCCTCATCTGTCGGCTTTTCGGAACACCCTGCAGTCAGAACAAGTGTCTGGGCCAGGTTCCCCAGAAGCAGAGCCTGAGACAAGGGTTCTGTGCAGTGGGTTGTTGTGGGAGGCCCCAGCAGAGGGAGGGAGCTCAGCAGGGTGGCGGTCTTGGCTGGAGACAGCCCTGCCTGACCCCGCGAGGCGCCCTGGGCCCGCCTTGAGGCAGGGGAGCACCTTTTGTCTGCTCGCGCTGGCCAGTCATTGGCTGTGGGCTGTCCCGGCAGGGAAGAGGGGCGGGAGGGGGTGGTTCCCCGGAGAGGGGGCAGCTGTGAGCATTAGCAGCCAACGTAGGCCACAGCTGGGGGCGGGGAGCACCGGCTGGGAAAGGGGGCCAGAGACACATCCGCCACCTGCGCAACACGGCACCCGAGTCACCGGACGTGCTCACAGATCGTCACCAGACGGGGGCTTTACAAAAGCAAAGACGTCGGTGATTTCGTAGAAGGCAACTCGTCTGCGTTCTGTGCACCAGGGACTTCTCTAGCGAGAGCCGCTCGGGGTGACCCCTGGAGGCCCCACAGACTGCGAAGCGGCCCTCGGAGTCATCGGGGTTATTTCGGCTCCATCCTTTTTTGCACTGTTTTTATCTTAATGGTTTTCTTTAAAGCCTCAATACTTGCCATATTGGGTGATACGTGACCGCTTGGATCATTTCTTAAGCCTTCCAGCCAAGGAATTTGGACTCCTTCAGAAAGACCTTCCCTGTTCGCTGAGCTCAGATTCTTACCAGAAAGCTGGCGAACGTTTCTGAAGGGCCTGTTGGCTGGTTTCCTGCCTCGTTTATACTCTCTGGGAAACCGAGGCCCAGGGAGCTCAAAGGCGGCGCCTGATGTCACAGGGCCAGGAGTGACGGGGCGGGGGGCAGGGGGGAGGTGCTGCAGGCGGGGAGAGGTGGCGGGAGCGAGTCCGGGGCCCTCCCTCTCACCCCCGCGTGCCGACTCTCTCTCCAGAACCTGGTCATGTTCATGAGTGACTTCGTGGACTGGGTCATCCCGGACATCCCCAAGGACATCAGCCAGCAGATCCACAAGGAGAAGGCGCTCATGGTGGAGCTGTTCATGAGGGAGGAGCAGGGCAGGCAGCTGCTGCTGGACACGTGGATGGAGAAGGGCCGGAGGAAGGACGAGCCCTGTAACCACCACAGCCCCAAAGCCGGCCCGGACGGCCCTGAGTACCACGGGGGCGTCCTGTAGAGCCCGCCCCTGGCGTCCCCACCGACGGGACCCTCCCCCGGGGCAGGCGGTTTCCAGCCCCATCAGGCCTGGTGGCTCCATGTGTATAGCAGACCTGGCAGACCACCTCCTGATAGGACTTTTTTCCTTGTCTTTTTTTTTTTTTTGGTCTTTTTTCTGTTTTTGTTTTTGTTTTTTTTTCTCTCATTTTTGCACAAACCCATTATGCAGGGACTTTTTTTTAATCTTCATTATTCAAGGTTAATCAAAATGATAGCTGGGATGGGATGATAACAGGCGTGAATGCCGGCGCTTGGCAGCAGCAGGTCTGGGGAGCCGGGGGCCCCCCTTTGCAGGGGACGGTGCTCCGAGGCATGAGGCGAGTGGAGGTACGTTGCCGCAGGCAGAGCTGCGAGGCGGATGCGGAACGAATGACGTTGAGACCGGTTCCGAGCGGCGCCGCCTGCCTCCGCGTCCGAAAAGCGAGCCGACTTGTCACCCCCTGTTCCTTCCGTAGGTCCAGAATCAGACGCAGGCCAGAAAGAGGGGTGGCCTGGCCCCGCCCATCAGAGGGCGTGGGAGCACCACATTTCCTCTTGGAGAACTGGAGGGGTGCGGGTGGCCCTGAGGAAGCAGGTGACCAGCACATGGGGGGTCCCCGCTGTCAGCCACACACCTCAAAATCGTTTCGTCCTCCCGGTGGGACAAAGGTTGACAGGACAGGCAGCGAGAGAGGCCCTCGGAGCCATTCCTAAAGATGCGAAAGAGTTTCACGAAGTCTTAAGGCTCCCAGGGGTCCACCCGCAGCTTTAGGATATTTATTGAGTTTTTCTTTTTTCAAATCGATTCTACGGTGGATTTGAGGGTTTTGTTTTGTTTTGTTTTTTTCCCTGTAGCTCAAAGGTGGAAGGAATTTATTTTATTAGTTAATCAAATATCATTGGGAGGAATTTAAAATACTGTTACTACCAAAGATTTTTCTTAATAAAGCCTTCTATTTTGGTAACACTTCTCTATATTCTTACTTTCAGGAATGTTACTGTCGGATAATTGTGTTTTTAAGAGCTTGTAAAAACAAGTCTCGCAGACGATGCGAATGATCTAAACTGGCAGCAGTCTAACCTGAAATAGTCGTCTGAAATTTCTCAAGCGCCCAGAGACGCAGGGGAGGGAGGGCAGGGGACAGGAACGTGTTTGTCTGGACCGGGGGGCGGGCGTGACGCCGACGGTCGTGTGCGCCGCCCCCTCCGATCGACGTCTGTCGGCGTCGGAGCCGCGTTCTGGGCGGAGATCGTGTGACCTGATGCTCCCGTTTTCTCTCGTAGAGCAAGTCATTTGAAATGGGGTTTTTGTATATAAAAATTGTATTAAAAATTAGGTGATTACCAAAATTCCTTTTTATGGAAACCTTTTTTTTTTTTTTTTTTAAGTGCATGTGTGCAAATCCACGGAGAGCCGTGGCTCAACGTTCATCTGAGTATAAATTTGGGTACACGACACTTTCCTCACTGAATGCTGTCCGGGTGACATTGGCCCAAGAAGCTCCAGAGGCCCCCCTAAAGTCCCCAAACCCCATGGTTGAGCTGCAAATTCAGGACAGATTTACAGGCCTGTTTCCTTTGGTGACAGACACATGGATTATTCTAGGTGCTCCTGGGACTTTCATCTTTCTGCGAGAATGTGCATGTGCATGTGCGTGTTAGCACGTGCCCATGTCTGCGTGTGCACACGTGTGTGCCTCTGTGCGTGTGCACATCCGTGTATGTGCTTGTGTGTACATGGGTATCGAGAGAGGGGTCATCACGCCTCCCCAGCAGCTTCCATGAGCCCCAAATCCCAACCCTGGTCACGCCGACCCAACAGTAGTATTTAAGATTCCATGGACCTAAAACTTCCCCCTAACCTTTTGGGGACCAACAGTGCTTTCCTTTGGACAAGCGGGAACCCCTTTTTTAAACCACCACTGAGACTCACCGTCGTCTGGTGAAAGAAGGGACATAGCTTACACCAAACGTCAGCAGAGCCGCACAGCCCTGTTAGCTGGGGACACCCGCCTCTGGAGCCACCCAGCGGTGGCCTGGACCTTACGCACCTCCGGGGCCTCGGGCCAGCGCCGAGCCTGGGGCGCCCCCTCCTGTTCGTGTGGCTGGGTCCCCAAGATCCCAGCAAGCCACAAGCTCAGGACATGCGGATGACCCGTGGCTAACAACGTCCTTCTCAAGCCTTGAAACTGCGTCCCTAACCCTGTAACACGGGCAGTCCCAGGGTCCAGGTCGCTGGTACCCCCCTCCCGGGTTCTCCTAGCAGCCCCTGAGGGCTCGCGTGGGAACTTCGGCCCCATCTGACAGACGAGGAGGCAGGCTCGGCGTGGGGAGGCGACTTGTCCAAGATCACAAGGCTCTTAGCGCCTAAGCCAAGACCTTCCAGAGACCTGTAGACAGTCATTTGTGCCACATTCCAACAGGGAGCAGTGAGTGAAGCAGACACGGCCCCCCTCAGGGATGACTTCTCGCAAAGGGCATCAGAAGCTGAACCCCAGAACCAGATAACCTCAGAGGAACAGGGGGGTGCCGATGAAGATCTAACAGGCGGTAGGACCGAGAGTGACCGAGGTTAGGGAGGCCCCCTGGAGACCTGAGCGGTGAGGAACCAGAATGGAAAACCCTGAGGAAGACGGCGTGCTGCGTGAGGTCTAGGAGCAGGGAGGCCCGTGTGGCTGGAGCAGAGGGCAGCAGAGGTGGCCGCGACCGACTCACGCAGGACTCCCCAGCCACGGGCAGACCCAGCTCGGTGCCAAGAGCCACAGCAGGGCCTGGGTGGTTTCACCAGGGCAGTGACGGGGTCTGATTCTCGTGCTGAGGCCGTTGCTGCCTCTGGGTGGGAAGCCAGAGAGGGGACTGTGGCCGCAATCCCGGTGAGCGGTGACAGGGCTCAGGCAGGGCGGGCAGAGGCGGCGGAGGAAAAGCAGCAGGTGATGCCCGACCTTCGACCTCGAAATGAAAGGACAACCCCACCCCCCACCCCCCCCACCCCCCGCCGCCCCACCAGAGGTCAGCCGGGCAGCCGGTGCCGTCGTTTCACAGACAGGCACGAGGAGGCCCAGAGAGGGTCAGGGCTCCGCCGTGGCCACACGGCCCCCCTCGGACCCGGCCCCGTGGCACGCAGGGTCAGACATGTTTCGCTTCAGGTCGCTGGAGCGGCGTGAGGGAAGGGGCGGCCCCTCCCGCCAGCGTCCGCTGTGGGACACGGCCACCCTCCCCGGACGTGGAGGCTGGCACCAGCGGCACCTGCCCAGGACAGCCTGCCTCGGACGACCTGCCTTGAGTAGGTCCAGTATCTGTCGTTTTTTTTTTTTAGTTAATTTATAATATATTTAAAAATAATAATAAAGTTAAATCCAAACAAACATCCAGATTTGCGCGTCCTCTAAAAATAACTCCATCTGACAGCACAGCGCCCTTTCTCACGACGTCACGCTGGCGCGTGCCACGGAGCCCGGCCGAGGCCGCTCTCAGCTGCCTTCCCCGGACGGGCTGGCTCGTCCCGCCCCTGCCAGGCGCCTGCTCGGGTCCACCCTGGAGAAAGGCACCGTGCAGGTGCTGAGGTCTCATTACCTCGGCTCTTCTGGCAACTTATTGACTGTGCTCCATTCCCACTCCCCCTCCTCTCTGGCCCCGGCCCCGAGCCCCTCTTCTCTCCCTCATCTCCCACATTTTTATTGAAATTTTACAGAAAACTGCACATACCGTAAGTGTACAGTCAACTTCCACAAAAATAAACACGGACCTCTGTAGCCTGGACTCAAACAGAATGGCACGGCGCCTCAGAAGCCTCCCTTGGTGCTCCCCTCGGGCCACCCCTCCTCACCCCCTCGGGCCACCCCGCCTCACCCAGCTGTCGCCTGTCCTGACCCCTGTGCTGACCTACCAGCTTCAGAAACGCAGGGCCCTGCTTTGGCCCGTTGGTGGCTGCTGCCCTCTGCTGGCTGCCTGTGGGAGCTGCACCCGAGAAGGAACAGACCCAGCCTGTGATGCCCGCGTGGGTTTTGTTTCTTGCCATGGCAAATGACCAACAAATTTAGTGGCTTAAAACAACACATATTTGTTAACTTACAGCTCCACAGGCGAGGCATCTGACACAGGTCTCACCGGGCTAAAACCAAGGCGTCGTCAGGGCCGGACGCCTTCACGGTGTCCGAGCCGGCGACGGCGGCGAGGCCTTCTCACGCTGCCCTCTCTAGTTCCACATTTCTGAGGATTTCTGATTATTTGGGGCCCCCGAGAATAAACTAGGATGATTAGTGTGGATTAGTCTCAAACTCCTTCATCTTTGTCACATCTGCGAAGCCACTTCTGCCGTGAAAACGAACTTAATCCCAGGTCTGGGGACTAGGAGGTGGGCGTCTTTGGGAGCCATCCTTCCTTCCAACACACACCTCTGCTCCCCCCAGCAAGGAGGCTTTTTCTTTAGGAAAAAAACTAATTACAACCCAAGCAAAGCCCAGAGTCCCCAGATAGTTGAGGAAAGACATCAGTGTGAGTGAAGGAGCCCAAAACAAACAGAAAAAGGAAAAGAACCCAGGAAACACTGAGACAATTAGAGAAGAAAAAGGGAAATAGTTCTGCTCATGATCCAAACAAATAAAGACCAATGTGCATCCATGAAAGCAGTACAAGGTGCTCTTCTTTATTTTTAAAGATGATGCCACATAAGCTGGACTTCATCAGAATTTAAAACTTTTGTGCATCAAAGGACACAATCCGCAGAGTGAAACGGCAATTCACGAAATGGGAGAAAAGTTTTGCGAATCATGTTTCTGATAAGGATTCGTATCTGGAATAAAGAACGCTTTTAACTCCACAACTAAGAGACAAGCAACCTAATTAAAAATGGGCAGAGGACATGAACAGATGTTTCTGCAGAAAAGATATACAAATAGACACACACACACATACCCGGGCTCAGTCACTGGCCCCTTTTTCTTTCCACTCTCCCTCCATAGGTGACCTTATTCATTGGGCGTCCCAAACACATTAGTCAGGGTATTCCAGAAAAACAGAACCAGTGAGATATATAGAGGAGATTCGTTACAGGAACTGGCTCAGAGGTAACAGAGGCCGAGAAGTCCTACCGTCAGCCATCTGCAAGCCGGGGAACCAGAAAAGCCAGTGGTATGAGTCCCAGTCTGAGTCCAAAAACCCCAGAGCCAGGAGCGTCGTTGTGTGGGGGCAAGCGAAGAAGGGGTGTCCCAACGCCAGCAGAGAGAGCGGATTCGTCCTCCCTCGGCCTTTCTGTTCTCTGCGGACCCTCAGTGGGCAGACGAGGCTTTTAAAGATGATGCCACATAAACTGGACTTCATCCCGCACTGAGGAAGGACAGCTGCTTGACTCAGACTCCCAATCCCACTGCTAAACTTTTCCAGAAACACCTCACAGGCGCCCCTGGGAATATATTTTACCAGCTGTCCAGGCGGTCCTTGGCCCGGTCAAGTGGACGTGTAAAATTAACCACCACATTCACCATCTATCTACAGAATGCTCCCAAATTCACCTCTCCCGCCCAGATCTCTGTCCTGAACCCCAGTCCTGTGCACCCACTGTCCAGTCAACGTCTGTAATTGGTCCTCCCCTATGCCCGCCCCACCCGCCCCTCCTGTGTCAGTCAGCGGACACTCCATCCTTCAGTCCTCACGAGCACCCTCAACTCCTCTCGTGTGTGTACACCCCAAAATCAGGAGGCTGCTCCCTTCTCATCCCCTCTGCTGCCCTCGGTCCAAGCACCCTCCTCTCTGGAACCCATAAGAAGGAAGGACGTGATTCACGTCGTTGCGGACAAAGCTCGAAAACATTCTGCTCAGTGAAAGACACTGGGCTCAAGAGGCCACATGGTGCATGGCCCCAGTCACACGGAAAGTCCATAATAATCAAATCCAAAGAGAGAGAAAGTAAATGAGCAGTTAGTTGCTAGGGGCTGTGTGGGGAGGAAGTGACCGCTGATAGGTACCAGGTTCCTACTTGGGGTGATGAAAATGTTCTAAAATTAGATAATGGTGAGGTTGCACTAAAAACCACCGAATTATGCACCTTAAAAGGGTGAGTTATGTAGCCTATGAATGACCTGTGTGTGTGTGTGTGTGTGTGTGTGTGTGTATTTTTTAAGGTAACTGGTGTCTTCGCTCCTCCTCTCACCCCTCCAGGGCCTCCATCTCAGGGGCGGAAAAGCTGGGTCTGTCCCTGGCCGCTGAGGCCCCTCGTACTGTGTCCCCACCCCCTTGCCGTCCCTGGAACCTGGCTCTCCTCTGCCCCTCTGCCCTGCTCTTGCTGCGCCCCGCCCAGCACGCTTCCCCCCAAACCTGCACACCTGCCCCTCACTCTCTGCACCTGCGGTACGAGGCCTGCTCTGACCACCTCCTAAACGTGCGGGGGGCCCCACCTCCGCACCCCCATTCCCTGTCGTCTTTGTCCAGGCTGTACCGACTTCGGGAACACTGCGCTTTCTTATCTGTTCTGTAAGCTGGTGTACTGATGACTAAGCTCTGGCAGACGGGGACTTCCCCAATTTGTTCTCGAATTTGTCCCCAGCACCTACTGCCTGGCACACAGTAGGCGCTCGGTAAAGATTAAAAAGCAAAGCATCGATGACGACGACTTTAAAAGTCAAATGTTAATTAACCTTTAACACCTTCCTAAACCTGAGTAGTCTTTTCCGCACAGCGGCACCAAAGTTTACGCATTTTCACAAATGTTAACAACAAACGCATTGATTCTCGACATCAGTAAGCAGCGTTTCACCGGAAACCAAGGGAGGAGGTCCGCAGGGCGCAGGCGCAGAGGCGGGGCCTCGCGCCGCTCGCCTCCCGGGCGGAAACGGCCGCGGCGGGGCGCAGAGCGCATGCGTGGGACCCGGAGTTGTCGCGAGACGCTGGATGGGCAAGTCCCCAGGCACACTTCCGGTCGCAGGGTCCGGGTCGTAGGGCCGCGGCCGTGGCCGTGCGAGGAGGGGCCCCGGGCCGCTAGCGGGCGGCGGGCGGCGGGCGGAGGCCGGGAGTGGCGGGCCGCGGCGAGCCCCGCCCGCAGAGGGCCAGCTCCGGGGACCGCCGCGCCCTGCGCCATGGACCCGTTCCTGGTGCTGCTGCACTCGGTGTCGGCCAGCCTGTCGAACGGCGAGCTGATGGAGCTCAAGTTCCTGTGCCAGGGCCGCGTGAGCAAGAGGAAGCTGGAGCGCGTGCAGAGCGGCGTCGACCTCTTCACCGTGCTGCTCGAGCAGAACGAGCTGGACGCTCAGCACACCGAGCTGCTGCGCGAGCTGCTCACGTCCCTGCGGCGCCAGGACCTGCTGCGGCGCCTGGACGACTTCGAGGCGGACGCGGTGTCCCAGGCCCCTCCGGAGGAACAGGGTGAGCGCGCGACGCGGCCCGGGCTGGGGGGCTGGGGACCGGGTGAGTGCAGTGGGGACAGGGGCCGGAGGCTGGCACCGGGACGGGAGGCGGGGCCAGTTTGCCCAGCAGTAGCTAGCTGGTGGCGAGGCTGCCGGGCCCCTGACCTTTACCAGGTTGGATTTCCGTGCGCTTTGTCCAAACAACCCTAGGAGACGGGTGACGGGCCGGCCTTGCAGTTAGTAGAACCAAAACTCAGAAGAGCTGACTTTCCGTCGGCCCCAGAGCAGGGACAGCCACCCCCAGAGCCTCGGCATTTCTTCCCCACCCCGCTCCCTCCGGTAAATTAGAAAATACACGTAAGAAAAGGGCGTTGCTAATGGCCTCTGGGTGGGGAAAAGTGAGGGCGGAAGTAGATGTGCCGGTGCCGCTGCTGTTACTTCCTGCTTCCTCTGGGACTATGTCCAGCTAGTGGCGGCCACCGCTGTCTGAAAATAGTACTATGAGCGATGACTCGTACAGGGGCGTAGCGTGTGCGGATTACTAGTCCAGGCACTTTGCGTAGTCGATGTTCACAGTAACCGCATTAGTTAACTACTGTTATCCATCATCGTTCCCTTTTTACAGGTGAGAGGACTGGGGCTCAGAGAGATGTTAAGTGACTTGCCCAAGTGACTTGACTTCATACGGAGCTGGGATCCAATGGAGGCAGTTTGGCCTCAGGGTGGCCGGTATTAGTCACTAAGCTGCCCCCCTCTGGTCAAGTCCACTGTGCACCAGCTTCCTGCCTTGCCCTCAGGCCCCGCCTTCCACCCTCTCCTGTGGCTTGCGCAGGCCCCCAGGAGTAAAAGCGAGACCTGACTACAGCAGGGTTTCTCGGTCACACCCCTGTGTTCCCACAGCCTGGGGGAGGGGGAGGAAGTGCTCCGGGGGGCACGCCACACGGGCTTCAGCCCGGAATGGCTCATGCGGTCACTGAACCAAAAAGGATGCAAGTGTGGCACCACGGGTGTCACTCTGGAAGGACTGGCGCTTACCGGTGGCAGGCCGGGCGGCACAGCTCTGAAAGCAGACGGATCGAGATTCTACGTGTGTTATACACACATATACACGCAGTGCTTGGCAAAACAGAACCCAGGAAGATTATATTTTTAAGGTTATTGGGGGGGCAATGCTGATATATGTGTAAGAGGTGGCCCCCAAAATGTAGATAACAGTCTAGATTGATGTGTGTCTCTGTGTTCTTGTTTGTGTGTGTTGGAGGAAAGCACACCGGCAGGTTAACGGCAGGTACGGGGGGCCGATCGGGGGCCGCTCTGTGTCACCCTTGTACAGAAGACAGTGCAGCCCGATGGTTCCGAGTGGGCCCTGGCTGCAGGCTGGGGGGGGGGGGTGCGGCGCGCATTTTGGCTCTGCCTTCATCTAACTGTATGACCTCAGGAAAGTTACGTATCTCTCTATGCCTCAGTTTCCTCATTTTTGCAAATGATTGTGGTGGCACAGGTGACCGCCTCACAGGGCTTTCAAGGCTGGAGGGCTTGGCGCTCAGGCTGGCAGTATCTCGGGTTCGTAACTGGAGATGCGAATTTGCAGGAGCCGTCCGGGCAGCATTTTGTCCTTCCTCTCTCCTCGTCCCCCGTTCCAGAAACAGCCTTGTCTGGTCTGGAGCACCCAGCTCACTGATTTCCGTAGTGTCTTCGGCAGATATGGACGTGGTGGCCAGGGACCGGAGACCAATGGTCCATCAGGGCAGCTTCCAAAATAAGGATTGGGATGTGCTTAGTTTCCCAGGGCGGCCACACAAATTGCCACAAACTTGGTGGCTTAAAGCAACAGAAGTTGGTTCTCTCGCAGTTCTGGAGCCAAAGTGAGAAATCCGGGTGTCGCAGGGCCACGCTTCCCTGGGGCTCTAGGGAGGCACCCGCCTGCCCCTTCCAGCTTTCACGGGCTCCAGTCTGCTCCTGGCCACGTGGCTCCTCTGTGCATGTCTCATAAGGACACTTGTCACTGGGTTTAGGGCCCACTGGGTAATCCAGAGCGAGCTCACCTCGAGTCCCTGGGCTTGATCATGTCTTTGAAGACCCTTTTCTAGTGAGTTAACACAGCCCCAAGGACTTGCCAAGGATGTATCTTCATAGGGGCCACTGTTCAGGATTTGGGGGGAGCAACCCTGTTTCCCTCCTGGGAGCTCCCAGCCCCTCCCTCAGTGGATAGCTCGACCACGACCCCAGCTGATCCCAGCCATCAGCCTCCGGCAGCCTTGCCTCTGGGGTAGTGTTTTGGGGTGGGGTTGGCTGGGTAGGAATAGAGGCCAGTCTTGGGCCTTCTGTGACCTCCTGGCCCCTCTGCTACTGGGCGACTTTGCCCTCTCCAGGAGGACCACTTGGGTCAGCACCAGGAAGCCCACTGGAGAGTGTAGGGATCCCTGTCTTCTGAAGGGCTCCCCACACGTCTGGTAAGTCATTTTCTGCCCCACCCAGACCTGCATGTGGCATTCGATATCATATGTGACCACGTGGGCAAGGACTGGAGAAGACTGGCCCGTCAGCTGAAATTGTCTGACAGCAAGATTGACGCCATCGAGGTGAAGTACCCCCGCAACCTGACCGAGCAGGTGAGGGAGTCGCTGAGAGTCTGGAAGAGCAGCCAGCGGGAGGCCGCGGTGGTGTCCCAGCTGGTGGAGGCGCTGCGGGCCTGCCGGCTCAACCTGGTGGCAGACCACGTGGAGGAGGCGCAGCAGGCCCGCGGCCTCCAGAGCGCCAGCCCCAGCAGCTCTGCGTCCCTGGTGTCCTGGGGCTCGGACGCGCCCGCCTCCAGAGCCTGCTGATGGCCCGATGCTCTTCCCCGGGGACCAGAGGGCATCGGGCAGTCTGAACTTCAGGTCCCTCCGCCACGAAGAACCAGATGCTTCCCGCGCGCCCCCGCCGTGAGGACTAGCAGCGAGCCGGGGGAGGGACCCCGTGTGCATAGCCACAGAGCTACTCAGAGCCAGCGGTGACAGCCTTGCTCCGTGCTGGGCGGGGCCTCAGGCACTGCAGAGACTTCCATCGCTCCTCGTGAGCACCCTCCTTAGGGCACTCTGGTGTCCCTGTTAAATGAGTTCTTATGGAGAAGGTTCGTAGACCCATATCTGGCACGAAGAAGGGATCTGTGAAAACCGGCCTCGTTACACTGTAATTCTGCAGGACAGGAAGTGAGCTCAGAGCTGGGGGCTGGAGGGAAGCGCGTGTCCCCTGGCGCCACCCGCACCGTCGGCCAAGGGCTCTGAGGCCATCTGCTTAGACCGCGGACCCGGGCAGGTGGCACAGGGCGGGGCGCCGGGGCGCCCGCACGCCCGGCTGCAGCTCTCGGCCCTGGAGTGAGTCGGGGGTCCCAAGGAAACAGCCGCTGCGCTCCGGGGTGACGGCGCACAGCAGCGCTCTGCACGGGCCGATTTCCAGAGGCGGCGCTGCTCCTGCAGTTCCACAGGGTCCTACTATTTTGTATCAAAATCACTACTTTCTGATGACAATGAGCAAGGGTGCTAGATCCTCTGATTTTAAAAAGCAGTCTTCTTCCCTGCTTCTGATCGAGCCTATTAAAGCAAATCTTTTTCAGCGGAATCTCCTGGTCACAGAATTCTTCCAGTTCCCTTGGTGATGGTCTCACTTCACATATTCTCAGAAGTCCCGTGGCAGCCGATCACGGGCTCCGCCTGTGACTGAGTGGCTGGATTTCCTGACAGCCGCGCTGACCACTGGTGGGGCGGCTGTCGCCCCCGGGAACCACGGTCTGCCCAGGGGCCGCTGTCACCCGCTTGGGCCCTGCAGACCTCCAAGAGGCGTCGGAGCCAAGTGGCCGTCCCTTGTCCGGACCCTCCAGCTATGACTTTGCCTCACGTGGTGGATGTCATGCTGTGCTGCCTTGACCTTGCCTAAGACCCTAGTACACTGTCCCCGCTAAGCTATGGCACGGCCCTTGATCCCATCCACACCCTCAGCTGACACTTCCTGATGCCAGGCGTGGCTGGCAGCCGGGGCCAGAGCAGCGCGCCGCACAGGCGGGGCACTGCTCAGCTGGCCTTGAAAGCCTGGCCCGGAGCATGAGTGCGACCCGTTCCTCACAGGCGTGGGGCGCTGCCAGTCACTGTGGCCTGACCTTGTGCTCTGCAGGACACGTCCCCACCCGCAGGCAGCACCTGCCTCTTCCAGCCCTGGGTCAGGGCTGGTTCTGTGGATGACAGGATGACACACGTCACCATCCTGAGTCGCTTGGCGAGCGGGTGGCTTTGAGAATGAGGCTTTCTGGGAAGCGTGCCCGTGTTTCTCAAGCAGAGGTTCCGCCTCGCCCTCGTGGTTTGTGGCGAACACCGCTAAAGCGTAGGGGAACCTGGCACCACGCGCCAGTCCACGCCTGGAGGGGCCCCCGGCCTGCGTCACCCCAGCGCTCTCACGGGCCTCGCCATGCTCACCCACGCCAGGTTGGCCGTTGCCTGGGAGCGCTGGGCGGGGCTCAGGCCCACAGGTGAGGCACGGGGTCGGCCTGGGCGCCGGCCCCGGGGTGTCCCGGGAGGGGGCTGCTGTCAGGGTGGTGACGGAGGAGCCCAGACTTTGGAGCAGCCTCGCGTGACCCTCCCTATGACCTGAACTCACCAGCAGAAGGCTGGGACCTGAGACGAGCGAGAAAGATGATGGACGGCTCACCAGAGTTAGGACCTCGAGGGCACAGGCGGCTACCCCGGCCCTGAGTGGGCAGCCGCTTAGGACCTCGAGGGCACAGGCGGCTACCCCGGCCCTGAGTGGGCAGCCGCTTAGGACCTCGAGGGCACAGGCGGCTACCCCGGCCCTGAGTGGGCAGCCGCTTTAACTTCCGGACGAGGATTTCTTACGGGAACTTCACACACACACACAAATCCTTGTTCCTCTCTATTTTTTTGCAATCATGTAAAATTTATATTTCTAATAAAGTTACAGGCAAGTCATGTGGTTTGCTTGAAAGCCAAAGAGCCTCATTTTGGTCTCTTGATCCTTTTCCCCTAAGAAAGAGATGCATTTTGAGGAATGTTCCAGGCCAGTGAAGGCAGATTTGACCAAGTGCTTCCCAGAGCACAGGGTCGCCCCCCCAGCCCCACCGTGTCTTCTGGCCCCACAAGTTTCAAACGCGCACGTGGCCAGCCTTCTGCCCCTCCCCACACTGCGGCCAGCCTGGGCCCTGGACGGGGCCACACACAGCCCACCTCCAGGGTCCCCAGCCACTC
Organism: Rousettus aegyptiacus; assembly: GCF_014176215.1. Classification (NCBI taxonomy): domain Eukaryota; kingdom Metazoa; phylum Chordata; class Mammalia; order Chiroptera; family Pteropodidae; genus Rousettus; species Rousettus aegyptiacus. The sequence goes on from NW_023416308.1 coordinate 119,321,090, forward strand.
CGGACTCTTCTGTTGGGGATGGGGGGTCGTGGCAGGCCCTCACCGGTCCCTTTCTCTCCCCACTCACCTGATCCACATCGCTGCATACTCCCAAGAACCCGCAAGGCCACCGCCCCCACACTGCGCTTGGCGAGGTCACAGGTTGCCAGAGCCACCGTATCCCTGTCCTGTCATGCTCAGCCTCAGGGCGTGTGACACCTCCTGAGCACTCGCCATGAATTTCCCCATGAATTTCCCCTGGCTTTCCTCCCTCCTGCGACCGCTCCTGCACACCCTCACCCATCTCAGGTCCCAGGTGTCTCCACGTCTCTCCCCGAGGCACCAGACCCATATTGTCAGCCACCAAGGGCCAGTGCCTTTTGCCATGCAAGGGAACATAGTCACAGGCTCTGGGGATTAGGACGGTGTACCACAGACCTCCAACTCGACACCCCCCCACCCCATTTCTGCCCGTTCCATGCCTGGCACCACTGCACCCAGTGACCTAAGGTGCAGACTGGGCCCCCTCCAACCTGGGGCTCACTCCCTCCTGTGTACTGGGCCCCCTCTGGACTACCTCACACCCCCTCCTCCTTCGCCCGCACCCCCAGTGAGCCTCAGCCCCTCCCACCCCTGCCAGCCCGTCCCCCACCCGCAGACCCCGAACCGTATTTTTAGAAACCACAAGCTCTACACATATCTTTTAGCTTCGTGTTTTTGTTTCCGTGATGACTTCTGAGTCATCCTGCTGACTGCTCCGTAGCCACAGGATTGCTGTGTGCGTCGCATCTGGAACCGGAGAGGCCGGCACGCTGGGGTCGCGTGTGCTCATGCAGAAGCAGCCTGTCCATCTGCTGACACAAAGGCAGAATTTGTCTTCTGAAGGGAAAATTTGCAATTGAAATCCGTTCCCATCAAAGCAGCCCTCAGTGTTTAAGTCTGAGCAAAGACACTGGCAAGAGTCACACATGCACGCCAGCCACGTTAGTCGTCACCAGGGGACAGAGGCCGATTCAGCGGGCGAGCGGAGTCCTCACCGAGTGAGAGCATGTGACGGGGGCGCGGCTCTCCTGGCGTGGGTCGAAGGGAGACGCCGCAGACCCCCGGCGGGCCCGGGACGCTCACCCTCCCAAACCCGCGATGACAGCGCAGACACGAAGTAACGACCTTGACCAGACTTCACGTGCCGTTTGCTGGGACAGAACCCTTGTTGGGAGAGGTGACGAAGTTCTGGGGATGGATGGCGGCGATGGTCACGCAGCACTGTGAGCGTGCTCGGGGACACTTACAAATCGTTAAAAGGGCAAATCTTGTGTACACTTTACCACAATTAAAAACTCATGCTTCACACGAAATTAATTGCGTTAGGAATGTAAATGGTGCCCCTACTTTGGAATGCAATTGCCATTTAAGTTCACAACAGCTAACAACATCACAAGTAAAACCTTGCTCATCACGGGCGTCCGGGTCAGTGCTACTGCTTCCAGAGGGGACTCCAGCTGGGGACACCCGGCTCCAAGGGTGCCCAGGCCCTCGAGGTCCACCCCAACCACGGCATCCTGGTCCCTGGGGCGATGCCCGGCAGTCTACCCAGGTTTCCTCTGCCTGGTGCAACCGTGCCGACCCCACTCCCCGCGGTGGGCCCCCTCCCGCCCCACGGGCCCGGTTCCCTGAGCGCTGCGGCCAGGGGCAGCCTCTGCCGCTGCTTCCCGTGTTGTCCGGCGGCTTCGCCAGGAAAGGCTAACTGGGTTTGCTAAGTGGATAAACAAACCGCAGTAGTGAGGGGCCAGGTGTCCTGCGGCCGGGAGTTTCCTGCAGGCAAGAAAGCGCGGCATCCGAGGGGCTTCGGGTGCCCGGCGCTCTGCTCTGGCGGGCTCCGGCCCATCAGGCCGTGAGAGTTCCTGCCGATGCCGATGTCCAGTGCCCTCAGCTGCAGTGGCCGAGACCCAGTCCCTGGTCCCAGCAGGTCCGGCCAGGGCGCCCAGGGAGGTGCCCCACCCCCTGAATCGCCACTGGCCACGCGGAGCCCTCCTCCCCACGCAGAGGCGATGCTCGGAGCTGTGCGCGCTGTTCGCGCGACCCTCTGTCCACCTCTGTCCAGCCGCGGCGTGGGCTCCACGCAGCAGAGTCTCAGCAGCGGGTGTGGCCTGCGGCCGCCCGTCCACTCCCCAGTGGAGCCCGTCCCCAAGCTCCCTGGCTCACCAGAGGACCCTCCCTCTCCCAGGGCTGCTGGAAGGTTCCGGGAGAGCATGTGGGAGTGATTGCACGTGGTAGAGGTCACTAAATGTCACTGTTTTCACTGGTCCTAGGGGCATGTTTTTATCGACTGGCCTTTACACCTTTACAGCTTGACTGGGCATGAACTCCCAGATGACATGTTTGTCCCCAGAGCCCTTCAGAGGCACCCGGCGACAGCTGGGGGACCAGCCCCAGTGCCTCTCCCTGAGGGGCACGTGACCCAGGCCTGCCCACCAGGTCCTACCAGGGGATTTACAGGTGGACAGCACGAAAGGGGACTCCTCTGTCATCTGACCCCACCGATGGCATCTGTAGCTCACACCACAAACCAGAGACCAGACCAGAAGTCTGCCCCGCGCAGACGAGACTGCGGGGCCAGCTCGTCTTTCTCCGCACAGATCAAAATTCGAGTAGCCGAGGAAGGGGACCTCACAGAGGGGAGGGACGACCGCAGGGTGGAGCCAGTAGAGATACAGTGAACGATACCACGATACCACGGCGGCCTGGTGTCCCCGACTGCCCAGGTTCGAATCCCAGCTCTGCTACGGAGCAGCTGCCTGTCGGGAGCAAAGGAAAACACCCGGAAACGGATTATTCTCATTCCTGCCTCCAAGGACGCCGTGAGGAGTCTGTGGCCCGCTCACAAGGCAGAGGGTGACCGCACAAGTAAGGACACGTCCCCCTCCACTGCCCCCGGCGCTGTCTCCCAATCACAATGACAACCGTGAGGCTGACAGCCGAGCCCAGAGACCAGCAGCACTGAGTGGCCGCATCAACGCGCCAGGCCTCCAGGTGCCCTGTCAAGTGAGCTCACACGTGCCTGGGAGCCCTCCCCTCCCAGGGCAGAGCACATGCATCCCCCCCCCCCCGCCCCGCCTCCCTGAAGCTCAGAGTTGGCCCAAAGCCCGGGACCCAGGCAAGGCTTCGAGTCAGAAGCTGGCAACCCGAGCAAGCCCATTGCACGGGCTGGAGCAGCATGACAGAGGTCTCGTGGTGGCTTTGGGTGGCAGTGCCACTTTAAGGTTCCGAGGGCGCTTGTCCTCCTGAGACCTGCGGGCCACCTGCCGTCCACCTGCTTTGCTATGTCAACCATTCCAACCTTTGCTCCATTTTTTTCTGTCTGTTTTGCAACTGTTTTGTCACGAGTTTGATTTTGTCCCAAGAGCAAGGGGGAAGGCCCTGCAGAGATCCGGGCAGAAGGCGGAGGCGGTGCGATCAGATTTGCATCTTTCCGCTGCTGCGCGGCTGCAGGTGGGCTAGAGGGAGTGAGAATGGGAACCCGGAGCCGGCCAGAGGCGCTGGAGTGGGCCAGGCGGGGGACGCTGCAGGGGCCTGTGTAGTGAGCGCGTGGTGATGGAGTGCGGGGGTGTTCGGGGGCAAGGGAGAGAAAGGGGGCGGCGCCAGGAGGTTCCAGGGGAGGGCGTGGCCTCCTGAGAAGGGGAACCGTCGGCTGGGCATGGGCGGGGCGCCCCACGAAGGGATACTGGGTCCCGATGACGCTGAGTGGGAAGGACCCTCAGCTCCATGGAGGTGTCCAGTAGGCAAGGAGGTGTATGACTTCATCCGTGTGGGTGCCAGCTGCCAGGGAAAAAAGGGCAGGAGCACCTTGCCCTCAAGGAAGAACCTTCTGGAAAGGCGTTCAAACTGCAGAAGCCCAGGAAGTCTGACTCAGTCCTCGGTAGAGCCCTGAAATTGCCCCATCGCTGCCCCGGGCAGGCTGGCCAGTATCTCGCCAACAGACACCTCATGAATGCCCTCAGCTCCGACCTGGTCTCCCCAACATGATAGCTCAGGGAAGGCTGAGGCCATCATAACCCATCTTCCGTCCAGATGCGAGGGAGGCCCAGGGCTGGGCGGCAGGGGCTGCTGCTCCAGAGCCTCCCAGCAGCCTCGCCGGGTTCCCCCAGAACAACGCGCTCAGGGGATGGGGAGGGTGTTCCCCAGAAGACTGCGGTCACCTCCAGGGGAATTGAATGCTTGAATGGGGTGGGAGCCTGAGATTTAAAACCTGTCCTCCTCTAGGCTGAGAATGTCCCAAGTGATGGATTTGGTTTTTTGGTTTTTGTTTTGTTTTGAGGTTATTCAGAGAGGCTTTGCCATCCAATTTGTAAAACAAAAGGGGGCGCGAGGCCCCTTCCTTTTTCCCTGTCTGGGCTGCAGAAGACGGGGGTGTGGTGCTCACAGCCTCCTGGGGAGGGCGACCTCGGGCTGCCTCTGACACCGGGACCTATGTACCCAGTGGGGGACCCACTCTGAGGGACGTGGCCCGGCTGCCCACGAGTTCTCACTATTTGCTGATACTGAACCCCCCAACCCTGTACTTCCTGTGAGTGACATTGGGGACACCTCTCCTTCTCCCAGGGCTGTCGTAGCGGAGGACAGTGCCCAGCTCGAAGCACCACGAACTTCGTTGCTGATTTGTTATTCTCATGGGCTCACGACTGCGTTGGGCACTGGGGAGGAAGGAGAGGACGTGAGGATGAAGGAAACGTGGCAGCGGATATTCGGGAGCCCGAGGTCTGAGGGGACAGACAGAGGAACAGTTATACGTGAAGCGACTGAAGTCCTGAGAACCAAAGTGATCGGTCAGGTCACAGAGTGGAGCTCGGACTGGAACTCAAGCCTGCTGACTCCAGGGCCCAGCTAACTGTGTTTCAGAGAAGGGGCCTTTTGAGTTGGGTTTCACAGGATGAGTAGGAGTTCCCCAGCTGCCGGCGAGTGCAGGCACAGAATCGGCAAGTGTGAAGGCCAGGAGGCGTGAAATTAGAGGGCGTGTTCGGGAGGAGGAAAAGCAGATTAGTGGGGCTGGTTCCAGGGAGGCTCAGAACAACGTTTGCAGCCCGAAGGCCAAGGAGAGGCCTGGGTTTCGTCGTCTTCTGGACCAAAAGGGCCAGCGACATATTTTAAGCAAGACGATGACATGATTAAACGTCTGGCTCATTTTATTAGAGATCCAGTGAATGTGTTTGTTCATCAGAAAGTGAGGAAACAAAACAACAGCTAGATTCCAAAGGATGGTACTTTAACTTTCGGGCTGAGTTACAAGGAAAAGCATGTAACATATCATCCCTTAGGAAGAGCTGGCCCACTCTGGAAGGTGGGGAGCGGCTGCGTTTTTCCCAGGGCTTTGAGGGCTCGCCCTCACAGGAACCTCAAACTGTAGCTAAGGGAGGTTGTTTCCCCTTCTGTCAGGTAAGGAAGAGAGGTGCGGAGGGGTTCGGTGACTGGGTGATAGACCCCGGGGGGCCCCCGCTAGAAGATGAAAGAATGAAGTTGCTTCTCTTTGCCAGACTGAGAGCAGGCCCGTCCTGCAGAACCTTCTAGTTCCCAGACAAGCCCAGCCGGCCCAGAAAGTGGCCCAGCTCAGGGTGTGGGGAGAAGCCCATCCCAGCCACACGCCGTTTGGGGGTTCCCATCTCATAGCAGGCAGGCAGCCTGGGAATGGCCAGGCATCTCTGGCCAGCACTGGAGCGACCCTGAAGCTAAAATGAGGCCTGTGTGTGCTCCAGAAATAGTCTACTGAACGCGGCGGCCAGCGCTGGAAATACACCCACCCGTCCCCTGGCTCCCTGCCCAGAGAAGGCCGGGTGGAGCACAGAGAGCCACGCTTCCGGTCCCCACGCCCTTTTATTTTGGGAAAATCGAATGCTCCCCACCAGGAGCTGCCTGCTGGAGGAGGGGGCGGCATTGTCCCATGAGACTCTTGCGAGAGAATGCTTGCGCGCAGCAGTGGGCGCGTGGCCCTCCCACCCATTTGTTCACTCGTTCATTCGTTCACTCATCCACCGGCATGTCTTCAGGGGCCCCCGTCACGTGCCCAGCGCTGTCTGGGCATCAGGCCGCAGCCCGGAGCGTGGCAGGAAGCCACCGCCTCGGGGTGGACCTGCTCTGCCGTTCACAAGCCCGGAGACAGTGGGGTCGGGTGGGGGCCGGTTCACTGAGCTGTGAGGATGCGATGAGAGTGCGCAGGCGCAGTGGGCGCGGGGCGCGAGAGTTCACCGCCCCCCCTTCATGCCCCGCTTCCCCCCGCCCCCCGTCCCCATACCGCCAGAACCATCGCTTTGTTCCCGCGCTCGCTCACGCAGGAGCACCTGTGGGCTTAGCGGGGTGGGGGCAGCTGGCACCCCCGCATCCTTCTCAGTGGGCAGGTGGCCGCCTTCCTCTACCGCGCCGCGACTCGCTCCTGGCCTCCCGGCTCCCCGCCTCCCCGCTCCCCTGCCTGGCTCAGACCGTTTCTGTCTCTTCCCGAACAAGCAGTTGCCCCTTCGGGGCCCTGCCCCACATCGTTCCCGCTCCGGGCCCCTCTGCACACTGGGGGCAATGCGTCCTAAAAGTGACACCCGACCTCATCTTGGTCCTTCCCTTGCACGCCTCACGGCGCGCTTCCCAATCTCAGCGAGCCCAGGGCCAGCCTGGCAAGCTTTGCCTTCGTCAGGCCTATCTGTTCTTTGATTTACTTAGCTTTTTCTTTGAAGGGACGCTCTTTCCTCACTTAATTTTAAATTAAACAGGAGACTGGATGTCTCCATCGGGAAAGGAAAGCAGCCGGGGGCAGACCTTGTGCGTGTCTCCCGGTTCCCCCGGTCCACCTCCTCTCGCTTTGCGAGAGACCTCTGCTGTTTGGTGAATGGATGGCTGCCCAGAATCCAGGCCGCTTCCCAACCTCCCTGTGCCCAGGGGTGCCCACTCGATGAAGTTCTGCACCTGAGCAAAAGTGGTGCAGTATCAGTGCGAGGAAGCAGAAGGCGACCATAGTGGGAAAGTAATATTCTGAAACCGATCGATCCAGCCAGCCGCCCTTCGAGGCTCTGAACCTGAAGCTGCTCTTTTTGTTAAACTAATAGTAACAACAATATGCGAAAAGCATTAGTCATCATTAGGACTGACAGCTCATTGGACAGGGATGGGCGTTCTCATCACGCGACTCCAGGCTGTTCAGTGCCAAGGGGCTCGCCTGCCACTACCTGAAGTCACTGGCGGCGTGCGCCCCACGGGCTGAAAGCAGCCGCAATAGGATGAGGCCGGCCACCCTGGGTTGTGGGGGCCTCGACTGCTCGCCTGGGCCCTTTCCATTTCTCCTCCCGGAGCCCAGTCCGCTCGCCACACCGAGCAGCTCCGCGTCTGGCAGGGGCCACGTTCGTTCAGGGAGCCGGCACGGGGCGCGCGAACGCTCGGTGAGGGTGGGCAGGTGGCGCCCAGCGCAGGGATCCGCGCTGCGGCGTCGGGCGCTGTCTGGCGAGGCTCCGCGGTCCGTCGCGGAGGGGGTGGGCTCACGCGCCCCGCGCCATCCTTACGGCCCCGCTCGCCTCCTCCGCTTCCCGGTCCTGCCCCGGCCTCCTGCCCCGGGCTCCGAAGAAACCAGATCTGCCCTTTCCCTCTGCCTGGCCGGTTGCTGCCTGCTCCTCAGCCTGGCGTCCAGGCCTCGGCGCTGCCTTCAGCGTCACCGGATTTTCGGACATGACCCTCTGCTCTGGCCGCAAAGTTCCTGCCTCCGAGCCTTTGTCCAGCACCCCGCGGCCAGCTCTGCGCCGGCCTCCCGCCCCCGCCCCACTCGTCCTGATGGGCCAGCGTCACAGCTGCTGACCGGGGCGCTGGGCAGGTCCCCGCACCTCCCTGAGCTTCGGTGTCTTCATGCGTAAGACGCTCATTCAACGCATTTTGTTGAGCTCTTACCATGTCTGCAGCAGTCCGGGGTCAGCGGTGGGGAAAGCAAATTTTTTACCACTTGTTTTTTTGTACCTTATAAATCCCGTATCAAATGCAGCTGTTACTTATGTACCTTTTTTATTAAAATAATAATTACCAATGAAACGAGACTTAGGAAAGGAGAAGAAATCTCACTCCAAGGGCTACCATGAGGATGAAGGGGGGGGGGTAATACATGTCACGTCCCGGGTCGGGGGCCCCGCAAAGGGGAAGCTGGGCTGTCACTTGTCACCCGAACACTGCCCTCCTGGCTCCTCTCACAAGCCGCCTTCAGTGAAAACTGACCCCCACCTTCGCATGGCACATTGTTTCTACTAGTTCATCCATTCATGTATCCACCACCCATCCATCTGCCTATCCGCCCATCCACCCGCCCGACCACCCACCCACCCACCCACCATCCACTCATCCACCCACCCACCCACCCACCCACCATCCACTCCTCCATCCACCCATCCACCCGTCCAGCCATCCACCCGTCCACCCACCCATCCACCCATCCGTCCACCCACCCACCATCCACCCACCCACCGTCCACCTGTCTGCCCGTCCACCCGTCCACCCGTCCACCCACCCACCCACACACCCACCCACCATCCACTCATCCGCCCGTCCGCCCGTCCACCCGTCCACCCACCCACCCACCCATCCACCCATCTGTCCACCCATCCATCCATCCACCCACACACCCACCCACCATCCACCCACCCACCCATTCACCCACCCACCCACCCACCCACCGTCCACCCGTCCGCCCGTCCGCCCATCCACCCACCCACCCATCCACCCACCCATCTGTCCACCCATCCATCCATCCACCCACACACCCACCCACCATCCACCCACCCACCGTCCACCCGTCCGCCCGTCCACCCGTCCGCCCGTCCACCCGTCCACCCACCCACCCACCCACCGTCCACCCGTCCGCCCGTCCACCCGTCCACCCATCCACCCATCCACCCACCCACCCATCCACCCACCCATCCATCCACCTGTCCACCCGTCCACCCGTCCACCCACCCGTCCACCCACACAGTCATCCACTCACCAGTTATTCACCGCACACTCACGACGTGCCAGGCCCTCTGCCAGGTGCACGGGAGATAACGGCGGTACAGTCCTGGTCCTTCCCCTGGCGGGGATAGCTGTCAGGGGATAACTGACAGACACCACCAGAAAGAATTGGCTTTGCTAGATCACGTACAGAGCAAATGGGCTCCACGGAGCAGATGGTGCCGGCACGTAACTTACAGAAAAGAGTCACCTAAGTCGAGACCCGAAGGCGGCAGAGGCAGGTGCAGGCAGGAGGAGGAAGTCCCAGGGAAGGGGACGAGGTGTGTATGGGCAGTGACGGCATGCGGGTGGAGCGTTGGGCTCGATGTTAAGAACGGTCTGGGCCTGGAGAGGTAGCAAGGATCTCGCAGGCCACTTCAGGAATTTGAACTTTGTTCCAAGAGCAAGCGTGGAGGGCTCCGAGCCAGGAGGGCCACGATGAGGTTCTGGTTTCGGAGAGGCAAGTCTGGCTGCCACGTGGACAGTGGCTTGGATGGAGGTGAGGGCGAGCAGGAGTGGAGTAAGGAAGCCAGCCGGGAAGCTGGAGCAGAGGCGACCTGGGCAGGAGGGGGCGGTGGGAGTCCAGGGCAGGGCACGCAGCGGGCTCAGATCAACGGAGTCCACCCTGCACTTTTTATTATGCAGATTTTCACCTGCTGAAACCTGAGTGCCAACAACTCTTAACAAGTTTCCCCTTAGATTCCGCTCCCGAGGTAGCAAGACAGGCAGACCCTCTTTTCTGAGCCATTTCAGAGTAAGTGGCAGATGGGAAGATGCTTTGTCCCTGAGTCCTTCAGCTGCACCTCCTTGAACACGGACCGTTTCCTTCTTAGCCAAAGACCAGCATCACACCAGAAGTTCAGCGGGAACGGCGTCTGCTGCCCGGTCCGCGTTCGGGGCTTCCGCGTTATTCCAGGAATGCCTTTTATAGTTGGGTTTTGTTTGTCTTGAAAGCCAAGGTCCAGTCAAGTTTGCGGAGTTGCGTTTGGTTGCGTCTGTTTGGTCTCCAAGAACAAGTCAGGAGGTGGAATGCGCAAGGCTGGATGAGTCACTGGGTGGCCAGGCGGGGGCAGGGCAGGGTCTGGGTGATGGCAGCCGGGAGGTGGGCCAGCAGCCCAGTCCTCTAGCAGAGGGACTTTGAAGTGGGAACAGAGCTTGGGAGAGAGTCCCGTGGGTCGTGAGGAGGTACAGATTGGAGGCTGTGAGCATCCTGGGGCCGCCATAACAAGTCTCTTCTCTCTTAGTTCTGGAGACCAGAAGAGTCGGAAGTCGAGGTGTCAGCAGGGCCAAGCTTTTTTTTTTTTTTAATGATCATTATGATTATTATTATTTAAGCCTATAGCACCTGGTCTTCCTAGCGGGTCTCTCATCCAAGTACTAACCAGGCCCGACCCTGCTTAGCCTCCGAGATGAGACAGCGGGCTTTTTCGGGGTGGCGTGGCTGCAGCTCCAGCTGGGGCGCGAACCCAGGACCTTCTGCGTGGAAAGCGGATGCGCTCACCGCTGCGCCATGGCGCCATGCTCTCTCTCAAAGGGAAGAACCCTTCCTCAGTCTCCCGGCTCCCGGCGGCTTCCGGTGTCCTTGGTGTTCCCGACCTTGCAGCTGCGTCATCCAATCTCTGCCTTGTCGTGGCACGTGGCCTTCCCCCCTGAGTGTCCTCCTGCAGTCCCCTTATAAGGACGCCAGTCATTGGATTTAGGGCCCACCCCACTCCAGTGCGACCTCATCTTAACTTGCCTACTAACTTCTGCAGACTTAAGCTCACGTTCTGGGGTCTCAGGTAGACATGACTTTGGGGAGGCCATCATTCGACCCGGTTCAGAGGCCATCAGCTTCTAGACGGTCACTGAAGCCTCAGGAAAGGGTGCGCTTGCCCAGGGAGCACAGATGGGGAGGACAGGAGGCCTTGGGACGGAGCCCTACGGTGTCTCAGTGTTTGAGGGGTCACCACGGGGCGAGGAGCCCTAAAACAGAACCGGGGGCTTTGGTCACAGCTGCGGGGGAGGGCACGGGTCAGCAGAGTTAGGTAACGGGAGGGCTGGGCTGGGTTCTCTAGCTTTCGAGGAGAGGGCTGTTTCGGGGGCCCCTTGGGGAAAACCCAGACTGCACAGAACTGTGTAAGTTTCACACACTGGCCTTGGAGACTTCTTTCAGGAAAGTGGACAAATGGCTCTTTTAACACATCAGTTTTGCCAATGGTGTCACCTCTTCCCATAGGACCGAAGCCCCTCAGGGTCGGGGACACACCCCGATTTTGTTCACTGTGACACTCCCAGCCCCCAGGACGGCACCCTGCATGTAGCAGACATTCAGTGAATGCAGGTTAAGTGGACGGCGACCGAGGTCTGGCTTCCCGGCTAGGGGGGCACCTCTCGCCGCTCTGCACCCCGATGCCGATCCCTTCGCTCTCCCCCAGGACGAGGCCGTGCGTGAAGCCCCTGGGAAGCGAACCCTACGCCCCCGCGACCCGCTCCTCCATGAGGGAGTCCTCAGCCCCAGGACCCCGAGCGCAACATGGAGACGGCCCGCCACGTCCACGCGGGGGTGGGCGCCACCTGCCCCCGCCGGCCGCTTCCATTTCTGCTCCGTCGTCTCTCCCTTCACGTGGCGAGGCCCTGGTCCCCAAGGCCACCCTCCGATTCTCAGCCACAGTAACAGGGCCCCTTCGGAAGTGCCCGCGCTGGGCCTGCAGGGCACGCGGTCTTAGAGCATCTGGGCGCCACGGCCCCCACGCCGTGCCCAGAAAGGGCAGGGAGGGGCCGGTGTCAGCGGGCGGCTGCCCACCCTGCACGGTGTGCGAGGCACGGCCCTGCATGCTGCGCGCCTGTGGGCTCACTTGCTCTTCACGCCCGACGGCGACCTGGGGTGCGGGGGTGCCAGAGTACCAGAGCAGTAACAGTACTGCGGGGGAGCCGCTGCCACTCCCACGCTGCAGACCGGGGGACCAGGGCACAGAGGGGTAGAGCCGCCCACCCAAGCTCACACAGGAAGTCAGGGAGCCAGGCTCCGCGCCCAGGCTTCTGTCCCCGAAGACACAGGGCCTCCCGAGCCATACGCCTGTGGACTCACTGCTGCCACTTGCCATCGAACCGGCTGGTGTATCATCAGCTGATTTCAGGGCCCCGTGGAAGCCGTCTTGGCCAGGCCCATGGATCTGCTCCGGGGGTTCCCCGAGAGGACCGGGCTCAGCACGGGGGTGCGGAAGGGCAGGTGCGGACCCAAAGCCAGGCGCTTCCAGACCTCTGCATAGCTGCTATTGTCCCGCATCCTCTGAGCAAGGGTCCCCGGATCCAGGACTTTGTCCCCATGGTCAGCCTGCTCCTCCCCACCCCTCCCCACCTTGTGATTCGGACGGGCTCGTTCAGCCCTGGGGAAGCCGTTCCTGCTGCTCCCCGGATCGTCCGCGCCAGCTGTGAGGTGTTCTGGTTGGTTTGGTTTTTTTGGTTTTTATTAGAGGTCTTCATTATCTTTCTCACGAGCGACTGAAGCTTGTTCTCCGCAGGCAGGTTGCTGCTTGGCCGATGGGTGGGTGGCTGGCTGGGAGCCCGCAGGGTCCGTCCCCCTCCCACACGCCCCTGGGGCCGAGCTGGCACCTCTGGGCGGGGAGGAGCCTTTGCGGGCCGTGGGAAGGGGGCAGGAGCGGCCCCTCAGGGAGCCCCAGAGAAGGGGCCGGGAGGGAGGAACCCCCTCTCCCTCTTGCAAGATTTCTTTTCCCTCAGGCAGAGCAAATCTGAGTGCCCCAGATCTCTGGGGAGAGGGGACAAAGGGTTGAGTGGACTCCGGCCTCGGTGAACAGCGGCCTCCCAGGCTTGCCTCAACCTTCTTCCCCTCCCATTGCATGATTGACCCTTGCTCTTTCTTTCTGTCCTACCTTCCACGTTGCTTCTTCCAGGAAGACCACCCTGCTTTCCCTGGGCCCCAGGCAGTGACTTCCCACCCTGTGTCCTTGGCGCCTGGCCTCACAGGACGCCAAAGGCTTGCAGTAGCTGGAGCAGGAGTTGGCCTGGTTATTTCTCCCCACTTCCCCTCCCAGGCTTCACTGCCCGAAGCTCCCGGCTTCTCCCTTCCCCGCTGGGACCAAGGCCAGCCAGGGGCAGGGCGTGGAGGGAGCGGAAGGAAAGGCAAGCCGGACCATAGGGGCCACCTGGCCTGGTGACTTTGCGGAATAGGTGACGTTATGGGGTGAGAACTCAGTGACTGAGAGATGGCAGCCACGCGAAGGGCCAGGTCAGAGTGACAAGCACAAAGGCCCTGGGGTGGGGACCGCTCGGCAGGTTCGGGGGGCCGCGAGGAAGCCCGGCAGGAGTGGAGCCGTGGATGTTATTCCGAGCGAGCTGGAAGCCAGGAAGGATGTGGTCCGACACCCAGCATGCTGCGGGCACGCGCCCCCACCCTCCACGCCCGGGCGGCTGTCGAGCCGAGGCTGAGGGGCCGGGGGGCGGGGGGCGCAGACCTCCCACAGCCTCCGCCGCCCCGGCCGCCAGCGCCGTCCTGCAGACGCCGGCCATCGCTCAGAAACGTCCACAGAGAGCAGTGAGGAAGGACGCGTCCTGTGGGTGGGGATGCGCTCACCTCCCGGGTTCCAGTTTCCAGCACCTGGGAGAGAACCCGTTCCTCAGGCACCCGCGGGTGGAGGCAGAGGCGCCGCGAGAGTCGCCGGCTTCGAGCAAAGGCAGTGCGGCCGGGTTTGAGGTATTTACGAAGGGGTAAGTGGCGTTATAAAAAAGTGTCCAGTTATATGACAAAAAGAACCGTTCTTTTTCGGTCTTATTGGAAAGGACTTGAACTGCCACAGGGACCGAGCTGCATGTCCGGGCGCCACCCTCCCCACTGGGGCCCTGCCCTGGTCCCTGGGAGACCCACAATTCCTGCCCCCCTCAGCCAGGCGCTCCCAACCGTCCACTCTGTAAGGTGGCGCCGTCACCTACTGTGACCAGTGAGGACGCTGAGGCTCGGAGAGCTCTGGAGACCTACCCAAGCCACGGGCCAGAGTGTGCGGCACACGACCCCAAGTCCAGGCCCTTTTGAAAACCTTTTATTATGAAATAGATCCTTCAACAAAAGGACAGAATTGAAGAGAGTAAGGTGACGTGGACGCCCGCGTACCACCGCCCGCGTGACAAACACAGCGGGCCAGGACCAAGCGTCCCTCCCGTGGCTTCTGGCCCCCTGTCCCCTGCCGCCAGCCCTCCTCACAGGGGACCAGGTGTTGGCTTCATCCTCCCCCCTCCCCCTTCCTGTGTGCCTCCCGCTTCCTGCCTTGTGGGTTCAGAGTGCACATAGGATCTTCACGTGGAGTACTTATGTTCGATGTATAGACACATAAGCAGACATATAGTAGAGCGTAAACCTTGACTTGTTTCCTATAACGAACAAACCGGGTCGCTTAAAATGACAGGAATGGATTCTCTCACAGTCCTGCGAGGTCAGAAGTCTGCAATCAAGGAGCAGGCCGGACTGGTTCTTTCTGGAATCTCAGGGAGGAATCCATGTGGCCTCTCTCCAGCTCCTGGTGGGTGACGGAGGCCTGGGTGTTCCTGGCCCGTGTCCGCGGCCCTCCAGTCTCCCTCTGCCTTCGCGTGGCCTTCCTCCCTGCCTGTGTGTTCCCTCCTCTTTTTGTAAGGACACAGGTGTTCCATGGAGGGCTCAGGGGCTGCCATCTCGACATTCTTAACTCGATCCCGTCTGCAAAGACCCTTTTTCTAAATCAGATTACATTCGCAGGTCCCAGAGCTTAGGGCATAGACTTTATCTCTTGGGGGCCGCTATTCACCCACGGCAGAGAAGACGGTGCTCAAAAGTTGCTTGGTGATAGGGAAGCTTGATCTAAAAGTGTAGGTTCCCCTACAGCGTGGCTATGTCTCGGGCATTGGCTCTCCCGGCTGCTCAGTGTGATGGAGAAGGGCTCTTGTCCCGGCTGCTGGAAGCATCCTCAGGTCTGTTAAGATGTGGCTGAGCATGGGGAGGGCCGGGGGAGGAACGGGGAGGGGGCAGTTCCTCCCACGCACCTGCCACGCCCACACCCTGCTGTGCCCCCCACCCCCCCCACAGGCCCTCAGACAGTTTGCACTGCTGTGAGTTCCCCTGCACCCTGTCCTGTCCTCTGGGGCATGTCTCACCTTGTGATTAAAGGAATGACTGGTTAATGACTTGTTTCAGGCTTATCTCCTCCCCAGGATCCTGCCTGTCCTGTTCCTTCTTTCCCGTGAGAGATGTGAGAGATCGGTGTGAGCTGAAAGAATGAGGTCCCCGAGGGCAACGTAGACCCTTCGTGGCCTGGACCAAAGGAACCAAAGGAGCCTGCAAGGCGGACCTGGTCACTGGGAGGAACCCGGAGGGCTAGGAGGAAGGAGCTACTCCCCGAGGTCCCTCTGAGGCCCTTCCTGCTTCTTACAGCAGCTGGATGCACCAGGCAAATGTCGCCGTCGCTGGCCTTGCCACCTTGACTGGGCAGCCAGGAGGCTCCACAGGCAGCAAGTGCTCCACAAATGATGACCTAGCACCTTGTTACGTGCCGGACCAGGACGGAGACACTGAGAGAGAGACTGCTTCCCAGCCCTGCCCACGGCCCCTGTCCCACACCTGCCAGAACCCTCTCTGCGCTCAGATTTGGGGAAGGGCCCGTTCTGGTCCAAGGGGCAAAGGATCTGCCCTACAACTTCCCACGGTGGGAAACCCAGGTCACCCGGGTCATGTTCTCATTCTGCCAAACTCTCAGGCACTGGAAGCCAATGTGGGCTGTCAGAGGAGGCAGCTCCCGGCCTGAGCGCTCCCAAACCCGGTCCCAAGCCCACCTGGCTTCTCTCTGGGGGCCGGTTCTCAGAAATGCCTTGTGCCGGCACCTCCCGGAGCATCTCTGGGGCGATGCTGGCTGATTGATCAGACAGGCCCTCGCTTCGTCCAGAGCTGGTGATGCCTCGTGCCTTGCCTCTCCCAGCTGCCCCCACGCCTGCTTCAGGCTTTCTGGGCTTCATCAGAGTCCAGAAGGCTGCTGCCTGGCTTGTGGGGCGCATGACTCAGAGCTGAATATTTCAACCCAAATTACAAGAAAAACCCCACCCCCACCCCCACCCCGCCGAGAAAAGGGCCTCACTTCCGCTTCTTAGCTCTGAGTCACAGCCAGCAGGTTCTGAGAAGGCTGGGCTGGAGGGGACAGTGACAATGTTCTCATCGGTCCTGGCCAAGCTGTGAGTTGTCATTCGTCATCTCAAGGCTGAGAGAAGGTACAGGAAGAGAGGGTGCCTGGGCAGCAGGCAGCAGGGGGACCCAAGGGCAGGTGAGGAGAGCGGATGGGGGCGGGGGCCACTGACCGGGATGGCCAGAGTGACCCACCAGGGCTCCATCCGTGGGAAATAACCTTGCCTTATACATGAGGACGGTCTTCTTCTCACTTTTGATATAACCCGTCCAACCATTTTGACCTAAACTCACACGCCACATCGAGACACGGCCCTCCGTAAGCATCGGAGGTGTGAAAATCTATAAAGCACAAGAAAAGTAATTTCCTCCCTGAGCATGGGGCGGATACGCGCAGCGAGAGAGAGACAGGGGCCAGGATGAAGACACCTCCTGCCAGCTCCACACGAAGGCTCATCGCCGTTAGCGACTCACAACTCCACGGCTGTGGAGCGAAGAAGCGACTCAGGGAGTCCTCGGGCACGGGAGTGGAACATAGAATTTAAACGCGGAGACCGAAGAATCGACTGGCGGCTCGAGCGTTTCCAGCTTCGTTTCTGAAGCCCTCGGTGAGGTGAAGGGATTTTGTGATCCTGAGTCCGCCCGGCCGCCCCAGCCCAGCCTTGTTATGAGTCGGCTCTGTCTGCTAACACAGTAAAGGGGTCTGGGGAAGCCACTTGCAAGAAGCTCACGACTTGCTCTTAAAACATAATTGTGCAGATGAAGGGAGCAGAACCCTGCAGTCCTGCGTGGGAGGCTGCGAGGTGCCCTTCGTGCCCGGCATTTGCTGGAGGGTGGGCTGCATTTCAGGCGGGAGGGCCGAGAGGCAGCATACACCCTCAGTGGGCATCAGGGGCCAGTATCTTGGTGGCCCAGAACTGGTCAAAAGGTTTTTCCCCCAGCTTTGGGGACCTGGGGACGCCTTTGGATGTAGCACCAGGATCACTGGTTCTGGAATCAGTCTTGGGTTTGAGCCCCGGCTCCCAGCAGATCACAGGCAGGTTATGCCATCTCTCCAAGTCTCAGCGGTCGTTATCCATCAAAGGACGTAGGATCGAGTGAGGTTTTATGGGTAGAATGTTTCTGTAAAATGCTCTGCACACGTGATTTCGGGGACCGACACACACTGATCAAGCTCCTGACCGCCTGTCGACGGGCCAGCATTTCAGTTAATTGGTTGACCGCGGGCAACAGCACCGCCGTGGAACCAGAGCGCTGGGCTCCCCTGCTTGGCGGCCACTCAGACCTCGGTTTCCTCTTCTGCAAAATGGGAAGATGTAGGAACCTGCAGAGGGAATTATTTGAGAATTAAATGAGATGCATCAGTAAAATGGTAGCTCTCTCTTTCCCTTTCTCCTCATTTGCCCCCACCTCCCACCTTAGCAGGGGTACACGGCAAACCCAAGCAGGGTGGACTTAGGACCCAAGGCCTCAGTTCTTTTAAGGCTCCGGTCCCCTCTCTGCCCCAAACCAGCTGATGCCTGTGGGCAGATCCCTTTGCCTGTCTGGCTTCAGCCTCCTCCTAAAGGAAGGGTCACACCTCCTGCAGCACTCCCAGCTCAGAGCCTCCTCCAAGTGCACTGGCCTTTGGGGGGCTTACGTATTCCAGACCCGACCCACTGATCCCACGGGAACCTCCCTCCTTAGGCTACTTATGTCTCTAGAAAGGAGAGGTGGCCCAGGTCATGCTCAAGGTTGACAACTAACTACGTCATCTAGAGCGGAGGCTGGCGGCACATTTGGGAAGACATAACCCTGGGGATAGTAATGAACTCTTCTACCCATATTGCCTTATTTCCTTTGTCAAAACTTTAATGAAGAATTGGAGCAAAAATGTTCTCCATGTTCGAAGCGTAGAAGGGTGCCACCCGATCTCTGCCATGTGGTTCAGATAAATACTGGGAAACAGCTGAGTTGGGTGGTTTAGATAACTACATCTAAAAGTCATTTTAGCTTCCTGGTTCATTCTTGCCTTGGTTTTGTTAGTGACATTTGTGGGCTTTTCCCTTTCTAATAATAAAAACAATGCACATTCACCATAAAGCATCTAGAAAGTACAGACGAGCACAGAGAAAGATGTGAAAACTATGTGCAGTCTCACTCAGAAACAACTGCCAACATTCCGATGTCTCTTTCCAGGAAGATACATACATCCGTTTATAGAGAGAAATATAGAACAGTAATTGCATACAGTAACTTCACGTATGGACATGCATGTTTTTCTTTTACAAATTTGAGACTTAAAATTTAATTTCAATTTTCAAACAGGTTTCATTTCATGTAAAACCCTTTCTTAAAATCCTATCACTTTAATAACATTCTAAAGCTTTTCATGCACAAGATAAATTTTACATAACACACGCTTCATCTAAACAGACTGCTTTCTTTTTTGGATTTGGGCTCACTGCATACACTTCTTTGTAACTCGCTTTTTTTACAAAACGTTTTCCCCCCGTACTTTACATATTAGTGTGTAGGTCTGTGAGTTTCCACCAATGCATATAGTCTTGTAACTAGCACCAGAATCTGGTTACAGAGTTTTGCCTGTCATTAGCTAGTTATTTGAAATGTGATTGTAGATATCACCAAGCTTTCTGCATTTGAAAGTACGATGACTTAACCAATCTCTTTTTATTGGCCATTTAGGTTGTTTACCCATGTCTTCTTACTGATTTTATAATCTGGAGGAATTGAATGAATGAATGAATGAATGAAATGAGTGAAATCTAGGGTCTCATTTCCTAGAGCTGTACCTCATGGGCTTCTCCCTTCTCTGCCTGGGAAGCTGCTTATCCTTCGAGACCCAGCTCAGATGTTAGCCCCTCTGTGAAGCCCTGGTGAAGCCTGCTGCAGATTGGCTCCGCCTTCTCCTGTGGTCCCACAGCACCCGGTCACACGGTGTTAATAGTCTGTTTCTCTTCTCCCATCTGGACTGTGAACTGGGGAGAAGTGATATCTTAGCTCTGTACTCGCAAAACCTAGGCCAGGCCTGGTTCATTGGGGCCCTACAAGTTGTTCATGGAATGAATGAACATTCTATCCCATCGAACTAAATTTTGGTATTTTAGCAATTTTTTAAGAGACTGGTACCTTATGAGCATGGTGCAAATGTGGGCTGGATGAATTAAGACGGTACATGAGAGGAGACTGGACACTTTCCTTTGTGCCAAGACCCTGGGTCATGGGTGCAAATTCATACATATGTGAACTCGCTCAACGAAAATGAATACATGAATGGAAAGGTGTGGTCCTGGAAGCCAATCACAGGGAGCACCTGCTCTCAGTGAGCTCAGAGGGGGAATCAAGGAATCCATCCACCTTGGAAGGGCTCACCCACCCTCCATGCAGACTTGATTAGTTCAGGGGCTCCTAGCAAGGAGCCTTACCACAGCAGCCAGATAGTAGCCAGTGGCTCCTGGCAACAGTGTCCTGACTTTGTGTCCTAGGAGTCAAACCCTGAGGGGAGAACACCTGCTTTAATTTACTAAAGGTGTATTTATTAATTTCTGTAACTGCAAGATCTGGCACAGGTCTTGGCACAGAGCTGGTGTTTTAAAAAGTTTGAGTGAGGATATAATATGAATATGTATAATAAAAATATTTGAGACGGATAACAATGACCAGCATTCCGCAGAGCTCCTCCCCGGCCAGGTTCTCAACTAGTTGCTCGTCGCACGTGTTTTATTTTTTCCAACATCCCTGAGATAGGTCTGTAGCATTTTCCCATCCCAGAGATGAGGCGCTGAATCCCAGACGAATTCCTCACAGTTGCCCAGGCGCACATTGCAGAGAGGAGTATCTGCTGGGAGTTGAACCAGGTATGCCTGGCTCCAAAGCCTGCATTGTCGAAACGGGGCCCAGGAGCCTCGACACCAACGCTTCCCATCTCTGCCAAACACCGCCCATCACCGCCTCCCCACATATAGCAGGTAAAGCACGGTCAAGAGGCTTGCGTAGAAACCGCGTCCTTCGAGTCCTGTAAGGATCGGTTCCCAGGAGGCTCCGGAGGTGACACCCAGGGTTTCGACCGGTTGCCAGCAGGTGACTTCCGCCTAGGCGCGCTCCCCTATAAGGTATGCAGACGTGAGGTTGGGAAGTGTCTGACTCAGGCCTCGACGCGTAGTAGACGCCCGACAACGGCTTTGGCGTCCCCGCGCCGTGGGAGGAGAGCCTTGGGAAGACCGGAGGCGGAAGATGCGGTCCGGGAACCGCTGCTGGGCCCACGTGACCCCACCTGGCCCGGGCCGGGAGGGGGCGGGGCTCCGACGGCGCCCAGCCAATCGCCGCCCGGGAGGCGCCGCCGGCCCCACCTGAGGAGGCGGCGCGTGCGCACTCGGCTGCCGCGGCGCTCCCTCGACGCCCCTCCCAGGGGGCGGGGCGGGGCGGGGCGCGGCGCTCTGCGCTGACGCTGCGCCGACGCGCCCGACGTCGGGCACGTTGACGCCGGCGACGCGCAGCCGGGCCCGCTCCTCCTGCGCTCCGCCAGAGTCCGGCCGCGGGCCGGCCTTAGTGACTGGGGCGGCGGGCCCGGGGCCGCGGGCGCGGGGCGGGCAGCGGGCGCGGGCGCGGGCTGCCTTCGTCGGGCCCCGAGCTCGCCTGGAGCGAGCGGCTGCCCGCGAGACGCTGCGGAGCGTCCTCGCCCGCTCCCGCCGGCGAGCAAGGTAAGGGAGCGGGAGACTGAGGCAGGCGCGGGGCGGAGCGGGGCCCCGGGCGTCGGCCCCTCCTCGCGGTGGCCGCGCGGCCCCTTCGTGTCAGCCCCGCGGGAAGGGCACTCCGGGGGGCTGGGAGCGCGGCCGCGGCGCCGAGCCGGGCGGCGGGGCTCTGCGAGCGCCCGCGGGACCCCCGGCGGGCCCCCCGGGAGGACGCGCTCCTGCCGGGAGCGACGGGCCCTGGACCGCGCGCCGCCCCTGCCCCTGACTCTAGCGCCCCGGTGACTCCAGCGCCGGGCGTGGAGGGGGGGGGCGAGCACCTGTGGTCGCTGGAAGCCCCGACCGACCCCGGCCGGGCTCCCGTTGTAAACGATTCTCACCACTCGGGTCCGGGGACCGCAGCACCTGGTGCGGGCGTGAGCGGTCTAGGGCATCTCCCTCCCGGGGGGTCCGCGCATCCCGGAATACTGCGGGCAGCCTGGGGTACCGGCCCCCCTCCCCCTCTCCCCTCTTTGGATTTGGGACACTTAATAGCCTCTCATAATCTCATCTTTCGCTTTTCCTTCCTTCCGATCCGTCCACGGCTGTGTCGACCTGTATTTCCACTGTGGAATTTTTTTTTTTTTTTTTGGTCTGTTAAATTACATAAGTTAGGTTGTCTGACCAACCATTGCAGCGGTTGAAAACACTTCCAGCTCTCAGCGAAGCCGGCCCTTGCAGTGTTCCCTACATCCAGCCCAAGGACTCAGGGGGCCACCAGTCCTTCCCAAGAGCTGACTGCACACATTCTTGCCAGATGCCTGATGGATTTTGTGCTTGTCAGTGTTACTGGCTCTATGCTCCTTCTGTGCTTTTCCTGAAAAGGGCTTGGGTGGCATGTGTTTTGACTTTCCCTCACCAGGAAATAGAAAAAAATAAACGGGTTACAGAAGCACGCTTGTTTTCCACAACCAGAAAGTACAGCCTTGCCAACGACACCAAGGGTTTGTTCTCCACGCGAGGGGGAGTCTTGGGTCTTCACCCCGTCCCGGGATTCCGGTGTCCGTGTCTTCATCGTGTGCGTACCAGCACCTGGGATTTGCATGTGTATCTTTTCCCAGCTTATTTATGTTCAGGGTGTAATAGTCAGATCTGAGAATGATGTGGCTGTCAACCTTTCATTTATTAGCTACAGATAGGTATAAGGTTGCAGATTTGTGGGAGCCTGCATTTCGCACTTAATGACTGTAGTCTGGGTCTTTTATTTCGAGATGATGTGCGAGGTGATGCCAACCATCAGTGAAGCAGAAGGCCCCCCGGGAGGAGGCGGGAGCCATGGGTCCGGCTCCCCTTCACAGCCAGACGCGGATTCACATTTCGAACAGCTGATGGTCTCCATGCTGGAGGAGAGGGACCGTCTTCTTGACACACTGAGAGAGACTCAAGAAACGCTGGCATTAACCCAGGGGAAATTACACGAGGTTGGTCACGAAAGAGATTCCTTGCAGAGGCAGCTCAATACGGCACTTCCACAGGTATGGATGCTTTTCACCTGCAGTTTTACAGACTTTTCCCCACTAACTGTTTTTCTATACTCGTATTTTCTATGATGTTGATATTTTTAGAGGAGTATTTTGTGTGGTCGTTTGTGAAATGGTTCTGGTATTTGTACGTCATGTAAATGTGAAGTTCCTGAGGATTAAGCTTCTCGGAGAACAAACTGTGGCCCTCTAGAGTCATGTGAAAACACCTTGTAACTCTCCCTCCTTTCTCCGGGCCAGCTGCTTGGACCTGGGGTGGTGCTCCAAAGTGTTTGAGAAAGGGCCGTGAAGCAGCTGAGCTACGTGGTGCCTTTCGATCTGTTGTCTTAAGACATTTCTTGCTAAACGTGAATTTCTCATGGATTGCATCATGTATTTCCAGTTTCCTAATGAAATTTAATGAACAGATAGGATTGATTTCACAGGAAAAATATTTTCACAGCCCATTTTTAACAGAACACCTGTGTTTTATACGTCACATTTCTTTTAGGGAATAGAAGACTGGAGATGGAATCCTTTGAAACTTTTCTCCTTGGCAGATGAGAATTATAAGGTTTAGAATTGCACTGAGGTTGTTAATCTAACATTTGGACCAATGTTTCAAAGCCTTTTCTTATGGAGCGGAGTGAGGATTTAATGATAGGTGAAGGGAGAAAGTATGAGCTGGAATGTAAAGGAAATGGCACAGAGCATAGTGGGAGATGTGAAGGTTACTTGGGTGTTTATGAGCTGTCTAGGTGCCATTTTACTTATTCATAATAGGTGCCTTTATGATGCTTTCAGGTAGATGAAAAAGCATACGTTTATACTCTCATGACAGGTCTGCAGTGGTAAATTAGGAAATGAATAATTACTAGCCTTAATGCGTTTCTTGGCTTTAGTCTGTTCTCCTGAAAGATTGATAAGCCAAACATTTGGAGTTCCTTTTTAGCAATGATAATTGGATATTAGTGCTATAACGTTCCCCTTTTTTGGATTAGAGAATCACTAAGATTTTTCTCATCTGATCTAAATTACCAAGTTTGTTTAGATCACATTTTCTTACCAGAAGCTTAAAATGATTGGCCAGATTATATTTTACGTGTTTAAAAATCTTTTTGGTGTACGGGTTTTATTTTTTTGTAATTGTATTTGTTTTAATGTAATTCAAGGACAACATACTGAAGTGTATGTCAAATGCGCATTTGATAAGGTAGCTTTTTGCAAGAAGGAGCACGAGGACATGCCAGGAAAGGGACAGGAGTTTTGTGTAGCAGTCTCGTCAGTGGATGTTGTCACACCAGCGGGGTGAGACAGTTGCTCAATGATCTGTTTCTAGCTGCTGCTCAGTGTGGTAACCTGGCAATGCCTCATCGAGTCGAGAGCATGATGATGTCACCCGTTCACCTCACCGCCTGAATACCTGAGTCCAAGATTTCAGTAGCATGGGAACATTAAGAAATCTGGTTTTGGACCCTTCCCTTTCTGGGCGTTTGTCTCGTCTGCTGGCTGATAGTGTAACCCGATAGGCGTGTGAGTAAAGTAAGTGTTTTTGCACCCCCCCCACCCCTGGCGCATTATGTGGGCAAGTAATAACACACTTTCAGAGATTTAGAAAAATTCACAAATCACAAGTGTACGTCTCAGTGGAGTTTTCACAAAGTGAACACACACTCATAACCAACACCTAGATCAGGAAAGAGAACGTCACTGAGCGTCCCAGGAGCCGCTGTGCCCACTCCCAGGCATCATCTCCCAGAGCTGAGCGAGGCCTGGCCTTCGCCATCGATGACTGTGGCAGCTCTCGACCTCATTGAGGGAAGTACAGCGACACGTGCATTGGGTTTCTGGGTTCTCTCGTGCAGTGTCATGGCTGCGAGGTCCGCGCTGCGTGAAGCTCGTTCGCCCTGCTCTGTGTGTAACGCAGTGTGAACGCACGTGCCGGAGTTCTTTCTCTGCTGCTGGCGGTGTCTGGGTTGTTCCTGGGTTTTACAGATGACGCCCTGGTATCTTTGCTCGCGTTGCGTGTTTGTCTTTGGTGCAGGTGGCATACGGTTCTTTGGGGTGTGCTGCGTGGCAGGGTGCACATGGGGTCGGCCTTAGCAGACACTGCCCGAAGCGGCAGTGGTGACCGTTTGTGCCGCCGCCATCAGGGTGTGAGCAGTCAGTTGGCCTCTGACCCCGGCTCTGTCGCTGCTCTATTGACGCTGTGTGGTGGTGTTGAGTGGAGGGACGCCCCCTGACGACTGGCCCGCCTGCAGAGCCGGAGGTGCCCTGGTGTGTTTGTTGGCCATTTGGATCTCTTCTCTCATGAGGTGATTGTCTTTTGCCCATTTTTTTTGATCGGGTTCCTTGTTTTGCTTCTTACTGATTTGAAAGCATTCTTCTGTATTGAGTACATACATGTAGGACAGATTTCTTTTTCTTGCGTGCGTGTGCCTTTGCACTCTTTCACTGGTGCTGTGATAAACATAATTTTAAATTTTAATATAGCCCCATTAATACTGTCCGTTCACTGAAAGATAGCATGGAGTGCATGAAGACTCTGTCCTGTAAAAGCTTTATTGTTTTATCTGTTACATTTAGGTCTATAGATCTGAATCCGTCTGAAATTGATTTTTGCTTATGGTGTGAGATAGGGGCCAAGATTCCCATTTTTTTCCCTTAAATGTGTGGATATCCATGTGACCCCCCGTAATTTATTAAAAAGGGCGTCCTTTCCCCGGTGCCCTGCAGTGTTGTCTCTGTCATGAATCAGGAGGCCGTAACCGGACGGCTCTCTCTGGACTCCCCTCTGCCCCTCTGGTGTTGCTGTTACCTTCGCACAGACGCCACGGGGCCTGCGGTGCTGTAGATTTAGTCGTTCTTGATGTCTGGTAATTTAAATCCTCCCGCTTTGCTGCTATTCATGATTACCTGGCTTATCTCGATCTTTTATATTTTCAGGTAAATTTTAGGATCTGCTGGGATTTTAATTGAGATTGTGTTTAATCTGTAGACCACTGTGTGGAGAAATGACGCCTTTTTAGTATTGGCCTTATAATTCATGAACGCAATATAGCTTTCCATTTATTTAGATCTTCTTTAATTTGTCTTAATATTTTGTAGTTTTCCGTATATACGTCTTACAAGCATTGAACTTTTTCATAGATATTTGTTAATTATTGATTCCATTAAAAATTATATTTTTATATAGGTAAATTATGTAATGTTATATCAGTAGTACATAGAGATGGAATTGATTTTTGTGTATTCACTTGCTAACTCTGTTTATTTCTAATAATTCTTGTATTTTCTATGTGTACAATTATGTCCGCAGGTAAGTTTCTTTCATTTTCTTCTTCACCAGTGCTATAGCCATGTTTTCCCCTTGCCTCATTGTACTGGCAGGACCTCCAGTGCAGCGTCGCACAGAGGTGGTGAGAACAGCGCCCTTCGTTGTTCCCAATGTCAGAAGAACTTTCAGTATTTCACCACTACATGTGATCTTTGATGTACCTTTTTTGTAGATATTCTAATCAAAATATGACCATCTCGATTCTTAGTTTGCTCAGTTTTTTAAAGTCAAATTAATATTCACTTTAAAAAGTTTTTAATATTTTCAATTACAGTTAACATTCAGTTTTATGTTAGTTTTAGGTGTACAACATAGTTATTAGATGAAAGTCTGGTACCCGCCTGGCAACATTCGTCGTTGTCACGGCATTACTGACTGCGTTCCCTCGGCCGACTTCACATCCCCGTGGCTGTTTTAACTGCCCGTTTGTTGTAGTTGTTGTTTTTAGTTTGTGCTTCTTAATCTCTCACCTTTTTTCACCCATCCTCCAACCCTCTCCCATCTGGTAACCATCAGTTTGTTCTCTGTATGTATAAACTTTTCTTAAATGTGTTTCTGCATTTTCAAAGACAATCAAGTGGTTTTTCTTTATTTGTGGTGATTTAACTTCTTTTTTAAATTTGCTTTTTAGAATATGCCAATTGGATCTCAGTGTATTCATCTTTCACTGTATCTTGGGAGGTTAATATTTTTGGGATTCTCGCACCTGTGTTACGAGAGAGATTGGTCTGTAATTTTATTTTCTTGTATTGTCCTTGTCAGGTTTGGTATCAGGGTTCTGCTGGTCTCATAAAATAAAGTGGGAAGTGTTCCTTGTTTTTTTCCCAGAAGAGTTCCTCTGAGTCTGGGCTTCTCTTAGATTTTTGGAAGAATTGCTTGGCACAGCCAGCTGATACAGGGTTTTCTTAGTGAGAGGCTTTAATTTCAGATTCATTTTTTTAATGTGGAAATAGAATTTTTCTGATTTTCTATTTTTTCCTCCCTAGGAATTTGTTAAAGCAACCCAGACTTTCCAGTTAATATGTGTAAGGTGGTTCACTATAGTCTTATTATTTGCAAAAGCTGTTGTAATATCCCCTTGAAATTTTTTTTATATTGGTAATTTGGGCTTCATCTTTTTTTCTTATCATTTTTGCTAGGGGGTTATCAATTTTATTAGTCTTTTCGAAGAATCAACTTTTGGAATTCTTCATTTTTTTTCCTATTTAAAATTTTGTAATTTTTGCTCTTATTTCTTGCATCTGTTTTGTGTTTTGTTTGCTCTTCTTTTTTCTAGTTTCTTGCTAAATTGATTTTTAGATAGATGCTTAATTGATTTTTAGCCTTTTTTCTTTTCCAATACATGTGTTGAAGGCTATAAGTTTTCCTCCAAGCACCCCTTTAGTGGTATCCCACAAGTTTGAATAAGCCAAATTTTTCTTCTTTTAGGTAAAAATATTTAAAGTTTCATCATGGTA
This sequence comes from Rousettus aegyptiacus, assembly GCF_014176215.1. Taxonomy (NCBI): domain Eukaryota; kingdom Metazoa; phylum Chordata; class Mammalia; order Chiroptera; family Pteropodidae; genus Rousettus; species Rousettus aegyptiacus. The sequence goes on from NW_023416308.1 coordinate 119,348,185, forward strand.
TTTTTTTATTCATAAAGTTTTTAAAAAGTATGTCACTTCTCGACATTTGGGGGGATCTTCTAGTTATCTTTGCTGATTTCTAGCTTAATTTCATGCAGATACCTTGGTCTTTTTGGGCTGCTATAACGAAATGCCATAGACTAGCTGTCTTTTAAATGACAGAAACTTATTTCTCATCGTTCTGGAGGCTGGGAAGTCCAAGGTCAAGGTGCCAGCAGATATGTCAGATGAGGGCCCGTCTCCTGGTTCGCAGACGGCCAGCTCCTCACCCTCGGCCTGGCGGCGAGGGTGGAGCTATCTCCACTCGCCACCTGCTCACCTCCCAAGGTCCCTGCCTTCTGGGGGACGGTGAGTTTTGGGAGGACAGACCGTCAGTCTGCCGCAGTCCCCACACACACTCTGCATTATTTCAGTCCTTGGAGATGCGTCGAGCCTTCCTAGTGACCCAGCATGTGTTTGTTCTGTGAAATCTTCCGTGGGCCCTTGAAAATCACGTCATTGAAACATCCAGCTCTTAATCATGAGTAATTTCCAGGCGCAGTTAGAGCGTACTTTCTTCTTTTCTCATTTTGCTTATCTATGTTTTCTAATTTTTCACGTTGACTTTTCCCCATTTTTTGAAATAAGTCAGTGAAACAAAAAAGAAAGTGCCATCGCTGGGAATGCAGTGTTCTGTCTTCCATCAGTCAGGTCCGGTTCGTTTGAAATCAAGAAATGAGATTTTTAAACAACATCTGACTCAGAGAACTCCAGTATATAAAACCAAAAAAAGAAAATCTGTTCAGGTTGAGTTGTGGGCGGGACCCCACATTTTGCCCATGTCTCTCCCTGAGACAGGAGTATAAGTAGGACTCGGAACAGCCTAGGGAATAAGGTCCTAAAGTCATGACCTGCTGATAAGTCTGCTGGTGTCGGTGTGTCGAAGGGCCCCGTGGAGACGGAGGTGGAGCCCATAGCAGCATAGAGTGTGCTGGGCGGACGGGGGTGGGGGGGCGGGGGGCCGGGAGCAGGGCAGGGAGGCTGCAGCCGGAGACGCTCTGCCGCCAGCCTCGGGCACCGCGGGCCAGGGCCTGCACCACTCCGCCCGTGTCCCCTCATGCTTCGGCGAGGTCCCGCCAGGCACCTGCTGAGCCTCAACGGGTGCGTGAATGAGGGCGTCTTTGCCTGCTGTAGGATGAGGGAAGTCAGCTACCCGTCCCCTCACTGAGGGCGGCTTCTAGTGGCGCCTGGGGCTCATGGCGCCTGGACTGCTCTTGCAGTCGGGGCCCTTCTCAGGACACCCTGCTGCTTCTGTTTCCATGGGTGTAGGGGACAGGTAAACACGCCCTTGGGGGCCAGTAAACACGCCCTTTCAGAGCAGGCTGGCGCGTTGGCACCCTCTTCTTACACACTCAACTTGCGTCTCTCTGAGCGAGCCCGCCTTGTCTTCCTGTCATCTGCAGGGCAGAGCCTTCCCTCCGGTGAAGTCCTCTGGGACTGGGACTGGCTCTGGGTTCCAGGCTCCTGCGAGACCGAGGCGGTGGCAGACAGGTCCCTGTCCTCGAAGAGCCGACATGCGCGACGTGCCGCTTCTCAGCCGGAGGCAGGAGCAGGCTGGGCGGGGGCCGCAGCGTCGCTGGGACCCAGGAAGGGCCTTTTGGAGGCACCACTCTGAGCTGAGGTCAGGGCTGGGAGGAGGCAGCTGAGAGCCTCCCCGGAGGTGACGGAGAACTTGGCCTTGGTCCAGGCTGAGGCAGTGAGGCCGTGGGTCCTGGGGCGCCGCAGAGAGGGACCAGGTGAGGCGTCCTGGCCCGCAGGGTGAGAGGCCAGATGCCGTCCAGCCTGGGGAGGAGTTGGGTTTTTTGTTTTGTCCAAGCGCCGTTGTCGAGGGCCCAGCGCCATCGTGGCCTCCTTGGAGGGACTGACGAGATTTGGGTGAATTTTAAGAAGAACGTGCTGCTGCCGGGGTCCTGGAGAGCAGGTTGTGGGCGGAGGCTATAAAGTTAGCGCTTTCGGTGAAGATTAAAAACCCCTTGACGTCACGCACTCACGCACGCCGTAAAGCACGGAGCAGTACACGTTTCTCCATCACGCGCAGAGAACGGCACGTTTTGCCGCAGGGTGCGTGATGTGTGCGTGGGCGCTTCGATGTGTCCAGATGTCCGGGGGGCCCGCGAGTGGCGGGCACCGTGCCAGCTGCTGGGCCTCACTCTGCAGCGAGGGGTCCGCCGCCCGCACGCTGCCGTTCTGCAGGGGAGCACGAGGCTGGAAGGCCGGGTGGCTCGGTCTGAGCAGGTCACGTTCACGGACCGCGCAGCTGTGGAAGCGATGGCCGCGTGCGTGCGTGTGTAGGCAGGAGTGGGTGTTCTTCCCCGCTGGGGCGGGCTGCCCGCCGAGCCCTTCGCGCTCCCTGCTCGGCCTCACGGCGCCTTGCCTGAGCGCCGTGTTGTGCCCCTCCGTGGACCTTGGGCTCCTAAATGCAGCGCCCATGGGCGGCTCCTGTCCCCTCCTCCGTCCCTTGCGTTGTACGCGGTTTGGTTTTTGGCCTGGCGGGGGGTCAGAAGCCGGGGACGGCCTTGCCTCATTGCCGCGCGTCCCACACCCTGCTGGTCTCCGGGTCCTGTGGAGAGGGCCTTTCCTGTCGCCCGGGCCGCCGCTAAGGGCCACTGGCGAGAGCGGGACCCATTGATCCCATGGGCCTGTGCCCTCCCCGCCACCCCCGGTGAGTGCGCCGCCCTCGGAGAAGGCCACTCTGGCTCCCGCTGCCTGCTGCGCCCTGGGGCCGGGGCGGAGGAGGGATCCGGATCCGGCCCTGGCGCCGGAGAGCCGGCTCTGGCCCGCGGGTGGCCCGCGTGTGACGGGCCGGGAGTCGCTGCTCCTCTCGGCCCTGCTCAGGAACCGGTTCTGTCTGGAGGACATTTTGCGCATGGCGACATTCACCGTAGCGGCTTGCCACAGTCACACTTTCTGTTGGTTAGAAAGTCAGAGGAGTGGCGCGTGCCAGTGGGCGCCATCGCGGAGTGTCAGTGACGTGCAGTCTGTGTTCCGCGGCTTCGCCCTCTCACGTTCGCCCCCAGCCGGCCTCACGTCCCCGGTCTTTGGCACCGCTCCGGGAGGGACGCTGTTCCCAGGGGTCCCCTCCTTGCGGTGGAGGGCGGGGCCACCGAGCCAAGGCGGTGATGGGAGCCCTCTCCGGCGCGGCGCTCTCGGTGGAGCCCGGGCCCCTGCCGTCCCGGTCGCCAGGGCGCTCCCTCGTCGTGTAGGCGTCCGTCCGTGCGCCTGCCCGAGTCAGCGCTGGCACGGGAGGGTGCACAGAGGTGACTTTTCCCACTTTCGGCCCTCCCTTATGTGTCAGCCGGTGCGCCTGTGTGGGGAGTCCCTCTTCGTCCTCTCCCTCACCCCGATGGACACTGGGGTGTGTGCGCACTCAGCGCATCACGGTGAACGAGCACCGCTATTCCTCGGAGGCTCCCGTGTCCCCCTCAGACTGGCTCCTGTGTCCTCCGGCCAAGGCCCTGGTAGTCTCTGAATGCACCATTGTTTTCCTGCCCAAAACCTTGTCTCAGGCCCACTTTCTGTTTTTCCTGCCTGGGATCCAAAATCACCCCTCCGCGAGCCCCGGGTTCTGTTGGTGGGGTGCCCTTTAGAAGTCAGTGTCGGGGGCTGGGTGTGTGCGGGGTCCCAGCGGCTGGCGTCTTAGGTCTTTTCAGGGGACAGAGCTAGACACAGATGTTCATAATAAGAAAAACCTGGATCTCATATTGGCATTTCCTTTATAAATTAAAACTCAGCTTTACCCCTTATTTTGTATTTGAATTTCTCAACTTACACTAACAATTTTTATTTCTAACGATACTAGCATTATTTTCTTTATCCTATGACATACGTAAAGTCATTTCAGATTTTTAGTACCATATTGTTATCATCATCCTGAGCAAAGTTTTAGAATTTTTCTGTGATTTTTTTTTGGGGTCTTCAAATACATGTGTCTTAAGACTATATGCAAGTTGACCCTTGAACAATGCAGATTCAAATTGCATGGGTTCACTTATACACAGATGTTTTTTACTAAATATATACATAAATGTATTTTTTATGATCTAAACATTTTCTCCAGCTTACTTTATTGTTATACAAAATATGTGGTGATCTCCTGTTTGTGTTATTGGTAGGTTTTCCAGTCAACAGTAGGCTATTAGTACTTACGTTTCGGGGGAGTCAGAAGTCACACACAGATTTTCGACTACGTGTGAGGCGGGGCGGGGTCAGTGCTCCTAAATCCCCTCCGTCGTTCAAGGGTTAAGTATGGCTAGATTTTTTAAAAATTAAATTTATTGAAGCGACATTGGTTAATAAAATCGTGTAGGTTTTAAGTATGTACATCCGTAACATGTCATAGGTACGTTGTACATGTGTTCACCACCTGTAGTTAAATTCCCTTCCGTCACCTCGTACTTGACCCTCTTTACTCTGTATACCTCCCCCGTTCCCTAGGTAAACGTTGCTCTGTTGTCCACATAAGGCAAAGTCACATACCCGCGTAAAACTTGGTATACAATTAGGGTCAGTCATTTTTGTTTATTCTTAATTTTAGGGTTTATATTTTTTTGGAATTAATTTTTTTCAAATACATAAAACATTTATATGGTTAAAAAATCAAAACTATAGAGCAAGGCATCCTCAAGAGTCTCGTTCCTCCTGTCCCTGCCCACCCCACCCCCCCCCCCCGTGGGTGGGGTGGTCACGTGTCCCATTGTGAGATAGTCCTGGTTTTTGCGCGTTGTCCTGAAGCAATTAGTAATCGTGCCCCCTTTTACTCTCAGAAACTAAGCACAGTCAAGGCTTTGTTAGCCTTGCTAATGCTAATTTAGGGATGTGGACAAAATGTTTCCACTTTGTAGGTTTTTCCTCTGTCACTGGAAGTAGGCTCTTGGCTGAAATCAGCAGACTTGGATTGCGGTTCCCTTGGCAGGGAAGGTCTGCCTGTGGAGTTCTTACTCCTGGCTCAGAGTCTCATTCTTATTCCGAGGAGGAAATTTCATTTTGCTCTGAAAATAAATCTGGGAGCTTGGAGCATATCTTGCATTTCCAAGTTTTTCTGCTTTGCAAATGGACTAATTATCCCTGCTGCCTATGTAGTTTGAAATCTTTGCCAATAGTAATACAAAAATTGATTTCATGTAGCGACATTCTGAAATTGTCGAATCGTGTAAGTAAAGGTGAAAGTTCTACTTGGGACTAATCGACAATTCTGAGCCATTGATCTCTTAAAATGTTAGGGTGCTGTTAAGAAAGGAAGGCACACTCTTCCACCCTAAAGAGGATCCATGGGGAAGCCGCGAGTGACAGACAGGTATGGTCATGGCGTCCTGGCCCCCGACATGGAGGCGGACGTGGCGCTGCTTTGAGTAGTCTGAGATCGTATTTGTTTTTATGCCAAGCAAACTCTAAAGGGCTTCGTTTGTGGCTCAGTGTGAAGCACAGTCGATGCGGAGGGCGAGAGAAACTGTGGGACGTGCCGTTCTGCGGCCCCGCTCCCGCCGCCGGCACAGGCACAGAAGGGAGCCGGCCAGGCGGCTGGCGTCTCAGCCTTTGTGCCTCTCGATGGCAGTTTGCAAAAAAGAACAAGGGCCTCTGCCTCCTCGAGCAAACAGGTTGACTGCAAGGAACAGTTTAGACGCAGGCACACTGGTGTGCGCCTCGAAGCTCATGCTCCGCGTGTCAGCCTTCAGTGGGCTCGCTCCCCTGTGGGCTCCCCTCCCCAGGTGTCCCTGGATCATGGCCGGTAAGTTTTCGAGGAGCACAGGCCCTTCTGGCGGCCGGCGGGACTTGGAGCCCACCTGTCCCCTCAGCTCTGAGCCGTCGGCGCTCTCGTCAGCCAGCTGGGGACGGTCACTGCAGGATGCGTTTTCTTCAGCACCTTTGCATTGTGCATCCGCCGGGTGTCAGGCATGACCAGAGGTTGGGTAGGCGGATGCCGGATGTCGGGGGTTCAATGAGATGATGGCCAGCAGTTACCGCCTCTGCCTCTTGTGTGCGTTAACTCACAGAAGCCCCAGGACGCCCCTGTGGAGCACAGTCCATGCTGTGAACCGCCCCCGAAGGCCGGGTGCTGTCGTGAGCTCGGCATGCAGGTGAGGACATCGAGGCGCAGAGAGGTTGGGTGCCACCCGGAGTCCCGTAGCTTCTGAGCAGTGGCGGCCGTGTTTGACCGGGTGGTCTGGCCCCACACCTGTTCCCCAGGGGCGGAGGGGCACAGCACTTTGCCCTGAGAGGGCCCCAGGGGGTGGTCCTGGAAATGCAGATTCGGGGTTCTTGGGCAGAGGCCCTTTGTCCCGCCCAGCACCCCTTGGCCCCTCCGTGCGTGCTCTGCCTTTGAGTGGCTGCTTTTTTGCGTCAGGGCAGCTGGACTTGGCCTTCTGTCAGCGGCACGGGAGTCTGCGCGGCCCCCACAGTGTGTCCCCAGAGTGCCCGCCTGCTGCTCCGTGCCGCTCTGTACCTGCCGCTTGCTCAGCGCCGCGCCTGGCACACAGCTCAGGTCGTCACCACGGTGGCGTCTCTGATGCCGGGAGCGTGTGAAAGTTACCTGTTCCTAGGTGTCCCGTCTGACTCTGCGTCCAGCCCTCCCTTCAGCTCTTCCACTTGATTTAATCGAGGTTGTTTAGAGTTTTGTTTCTTCCTTTCTTTGCTGCTTTGTCCAGAAACTTTCCCCCCCAGGATATAACAAGCGGGTTTAAGTGTGCTTCAGAGCAAGTGTGTCACACTATTACCTTCTTTACCGTCGGTCAACTCTTGCCCTGTTGTAAAGTTAAAATTCACTAACCTGTGATGACATTTTTAAGATACCTGGACAGATCATCAGAACAGTAAATGAGGAAGAAGCCACGGCTTCAGAATTCAACAAGCCGCTTGGCAGTTTGCATGGCGCCGCGGGCCAGGCCGGTCCTCGGTCCCGCGCCTCTGACGCAGATGTGCACCGGGCCACACGTGGCGAGCGTGGAGGCTCAGCCCCGGGGCGGGGCTGTTCTGGCGCTGTCCCCAGATAACCCCTCGGAGCCCATGGAATAAAGGGGGGACTGGCCGCTGCAGTCGAGAGCTTCGTGGAGAAGCCTGTCTCTGAGGCCAGCTCCGGGGAGGGCAGGGCTTCCCGGGGTCTCGTGGGCTGGCACCCCTTGGCCTTGAGGGGTGGGAGGAGGACGCGTGGAAAGCCCCGGGAGCTCGCCGGGTTTGGACGCCCCTTTCAGCGCGGTGGCGCCACAACTCTCCGTGGTTCCTGCACATTCTCTTCTGCAGGTGGTCGGGAAAGGTCAGCGTTTGATTCCTGCTTGGTTCTGGTGTGAGGACTGGAGCCCGCAGCGGGGGGGATGAGGCGATGCTGGCGGCGGGGCCCCCGGGAAGAAGCCCAGGGCCGACCACGGCGCCCACCGTCTCCCGGCCTGTGCCGCCACGGCACCGCCCTTCCTTCAGCCGCTGGCCCGGAAGCGGGACCCCAGTGCGGCTGAACGAGGGTGTCGTTCCTACCTGGAGCGTGAGAGTGGAGGCTCCGTGAGAAGGGCAGGGAGTCACGTGAGAGGAGGGACGTTGCCAGAAGTTTCTAAGTTGCATTTGTTTTGGCGATTTGTGGAGGGAGCTGCTTTTCCGTGCAGCCAGCTTGGAGACCGTGCTTCCGAGCAGGGCGCTGGGGCTAGGAGCTGGCCGGGAGCTGCCCGCCCCACCCCCACCACCCCCACCACCCCCGCCCCCGGCCTGGTGAAAACGCTGGGGAGCTGCGGGAAGCTGGGGGGAGCGGCTGGTCGGCAGCAGGCGCCAGCCCGCGGTGGCCGCGGTTCCGCTGGTCATTGCCGAGTGGCTCAGGGAAGTGTGGTCACGGCAGAGTGTTTTTCTCTGTGGTTCCCCAACTTACCCGTGACCAGTAGGGAAAAAAGGAGACACACGAAGACAAGTGTGAACAGCGTGGGGCCGCACGAGGCGCACGGAGCGGTCCCCGCCTCCACCCAGCGCAGCGCGGGCAGGAGCCGGAGGGCGATGCCTTTCCCACGTTTCCCACGTGCCTTCCTGCCGTCCGTTGGGGGAACGGGCGGCGTCCCACAGCGTGAAGATGGAGTGGGTTAACCAGGCGCGCCAAGTCCAGGGCTTGGTCACAAGCCCCTGGGAGATCGGGGCAGAAAAGCGAGCTGTTTTTTGTAAGTGCGCTACGAGGTTCACAGCGTCTCCAGGAGGTTGGGGGGACCGGGCCCGGAGGCCCCGAGCCCAGCCCGGCTGCGGAAGGGGCAGCCGCGTGTCCTGGGAGCTCGCCGCGCAGCCCGCTTCATGGCCGGGGCCGCGGGCAGGCCGACCCCCTCTGGACACCGCCTGTCCTCCCCATCCAGAGTCTGGGCCCCGCGCGTCCAGCACTGTCCGCGGGTGCAGGAGGGTCTGGGGGAGCCAGTGCTTTGTGCATTCGGCTCTGCCTCTGGGCCAGGTCCCTTCCTCAAGGCGAACCATTTCCCAGCCAAAGCGGATGACAAATGGCAACAGCATGTCTGAAATTATGGACATTGTCCCTGCAAAACTGGAGAAGGCCCTTTAGCGTTTACTTGGGTGGCAGATGGCAATGCCACTTCCTGGGAGGGACGATCGCCCCGACTTTCCCTTGGAAAGAGGAACGAGCGCACGCGAAGCAAAGGTCAGAGTTAGGTGTGGGGCGTCTTCCGTCCACCGATCTGCTGTTCCATCGCGGCCTCTGTCGATGGTGTCCCTTTGCCTCGTGCTCTGTGCTCCGTGGCACGGAGTGTGGGAAGGGCTCACAGGCTGGAGACGCTGCCTCCGACGTGTGCGCAGCGCAGGGCCTGGCAGCCACCGAGGCGTAGAGAGACGCGTGCAGGAAACCGCGTGGTTAGCGTGAAGGGCTCATGTCGGGAGGAGGGTGCGTTCCCGGTGGCTTTCTTGTGCAAGTGATGGAAACACTTGTTCTCAGAAGGCTTAGCAGTGAATTAAGAGGTGGCTGGAGAGCGTGTTCCTGGGGGCGGGCCGCGCGCGCGCAAACCCCTGACCTGCACTTCGCTCCTCGTGCCTCCTGCCTGAGTGTCCGGTGTGGGTGGTTGGCGCCCAGAGGCCCGGGCGCTGCCATGGGTGGGACGCCTTCTGGAGGACCTGGGCTGGCCGTGTCGGTCCAGGAGTCTGTTGGCGAAGCGCCTGGCAGGCTGAGACCACCCCTGGAGCTGGCCCGCCGCTCCCAGGGCCTGCGGCACTCGGCGAGGAAGTGACCGGCGTGGGTTTCCTGGGCTTCACACCACCGCCGGTGTCGCTTTACTTGTGAGTGCATCTCGAGCTGCTCTCAGTGGAAGTTCCGTGGCGCCAGCACGCCGAGAGGGGCTGGCACGCGTCACGCTAACTCAGCTGCAGGGCGGCAGTAGTGTAGAGGGCGCCGCGTGCCGCCCGGGCTCACGGCAGGCGCAGGCTTTCTGCACGGCCGGAGCGCCTCTGCGGGAGGCCGAGGGCACGGGAGCCCTCGCGACGCGGAGATTCGAGATCGTCGTCTCCCTTTGAGCAGGAGTGTCGTGCCCGTGACTCGGAAGCGCGGCAGCACCCCAGCACTGTGCGCCGCCCCACACCCGTTGTCTCGGAGACCCGTCCTCCCCGTGGGACCGTCCTCCTGAAGATGGCGGCCGCCTGGGCGTCTTCAGCACCTCGCAGCCCCGGCCCCGAGTGTTGTCCCGCGACTTTCAGACGTGGACCGTGGACGCCCTGCCGTAGCCCACGTCCTGAGTCGTGCGTGTCCTTCATCCTCAGTCACCTGCGTCCCCAGCCGCCCCTCCGAGCTGGCCGCGCATCCTCTTTCTTTCCCTCTGCTCCAGGGTGGCTCGGCACGGTTCCTGGCTTTCTCCTCTGATGTCGCTTTCATCTCCCGTGTCCCGGCGTCCTGGCCGGGCCTTTGCGCCTTGCACCCGCACAAGGGGGCTCTTCTCGCACCGTCCTCGCTTCCCAGCCCGCCCAGCGCTCCCGGCGCTGCGACAGCTGGCCCGAAGCCCGCGGCAGCGGGGGCGAGGCCTCCAGCCCTGTCCGTTCTGCGCTCCCCGCTCCGGGCCGGGCCTTCTCCAGCTTGCCGGTGCTCCGCCCCTTCCCGTGCACCTGGCCTGCACCGGTCCCTGGCCTGCAGCGCCCTGGCTGCGGTCAGCCCTGCACGGCCTGCTCTGACCCCCTCCGGAGTCTCCTGGGGTCCAGGGTCTGTCCCATCTCCAGGAGGGGGCCAGGGGTTGGTTTGCTCTTTATTCTTGTTCTCTTTTCTCCAGTTTTAAAAAATACCACCAGCTTTAAGAAAAACAGATGAAGTAGTAGATCAAGTGGACCTCAAGGTCATCCGTGAGGGGGCAGAGGGAACCACAAAAGCTGCCCCGGGGCTGTGTGACCGGCCTCTCCCTCCTCGTGACGCGATGCCGGGGGTGGTGGGGTCGGGCTGTTGGTTGACTCTGTAGCAGCCCCGTGTTTCGTGCGCTGCTGAAGACTTCTCTGTCTTTCCCCCAGTCCTCTCCCTCACCCTCCACACCCATGGGTCCTCTGCTTACTAGCTTCGTGATCTCGGCCAAGATCATTTCACCTCTGAGACTGTTTGATCATCTGTGAACTAGAGATGCTGTTTATTTCCCAATATTATGGGCAGATTTAGTAAGAACCAAAATAAGACACGCAGCACAATACATGCGTAAAGAGGCGTTCATTAGACCGGAGGCAGCTTTTCCGGAACCGGTTAAGACCCGCTTGCGCCCGACCCGGTCGGCCGGGACTGGGGTGGCTCAGCCTGCGTGTGGACTGACTTGATTTTGGGCTTACTGTGGTCTCTTCCTCTACAGGTAATGTCTGTATTGAGTTCTGAGTCCCAGGCCACTTATTAACCAGTGACCTTTGCACACCAGAAACCTGCCTGGGCCTGTATTCTAATTTGTAAAATGAGGTAATTACTTGAGCCTTCCTGGGTGACTTGGAATAAAATGTGATCAATTTTATGAGAATACTTTGAAAACCGTAAGACGTTAGGCAAATGTAAAGTTATTACAGTTAATATTTACATCTTATGAGTACTCAGCATAGAGCCTCAGAAATATATTTGTTCAGTAAATTATTTGTCCTAATTAACGGGGCTGCTCATTCATCAGCTCGTGTTTCTGTCTGAGCCACAAGAGGAAGCCCCTCATAAAGCACGTTCAGTTACGGGTTTGTACCTAGACCTTTGATCCACCCTGAGGTACCTTCTGTTAAATTAGGGGTCAAACTCTTTATAAGAGACGGGGCTCTTGTCAGACTGGTTTGGAAGACATGAATACACAGACCCATGAAACTGAGAAGATCAGGAAGCCGCGACGAGCCCTGTCAGAGGGCCTCCTGCTCGCCTGTGGTCAGCGCTGCGCTTGGCTCTGCGCCCAGGCCTGGGGTCTTCACAGATGGCGGCGGGGGGGCGGGGGTGTCTTTCCCTGAGAGACTCGGCGCGTGCAGGGACACGTCGGCAGGGACTGAGCACGGTGCAGCCTGCAGGAGCCTGTCCCTGCAGCGCCGGGGGAGCCTTCACCGAGAGCTGGCATGGCGGAGCTCGGTCTGCAACGTCCTGGTCGGCCCTCAGAGGGTCGTGGGGCTGGGTGGCCGGTGCCCGCGTGAGGGAGCGGCCGGGACAGAGGTGTGCGGAGGTGACGCCGCATGGCGGGCTCGGTCAGCGTCCAGTGCTTGGCCCACGGAGGCTGGCGTTTGGCCGGGACAGTGGGTGGGAGGAGGATGTGGCAGAAATGGTGAGGGCGCTGAGGGTGCGAGCTCCCAGGGGACGCCGGCCAAGGACCGCAGTCAGCCCCCTGAGGCTGCGTCCGGTGGGTGGGAGGACCCCGGGGCCGGTGCAGTGGGGACGGGCGGAGGGGCGGGCGCGGACGCTCCCTGTGCCCCGGCGGACGCTCCGTCTTCGCCGCCCCCACCGGAGGCCGAGGCCGGGGCCTCCCCAGACTCCTTTCAGCCGCGGCGCCGCGGCCTCAGGCGCAGCGCCACTGGCGTGTCTGTGCGCTGTCAGTGTCAGGACTCGCGGCGCGTGGGGCCGTCGGCGCTGCCGCCGCGAGCGGAGCCCCCGACAGCAGTGTCGGTTGCCGGCCTCCCTGCCGCTGGGCAGAGCGCTGCCCTCGGGCTCCTGCTGGCGCCGTGTGTGCCGTCTCTGGTGCCGTCGACGGCGCGGCCTCCCCGGGCAGCGCGGCGACGCCTGCGAGGGCCCCGGAAGCTGGCGTCCGAGCGCCGCCGCACACCAGGGCGCCCGGGCTCCTCGTGACAGTGGGTCGTGGCTGTCTGCGGGATCGACGCGCTCACGTGCGCCGACGGCGAGCCCGGAGCGATGCCGACGCCGTGACGGCCGGGGGCTCCCGGGACGGCCCGGGGGACCAGCGTGGCGTCGGTCACCAGAGGAGCGCGGTGCCCTGCCCTCCACGTGGCGTCGCTCCTTCTCGAAGCCCGGGTGCCCGCAACGCCTACCGAAGCCGTCCTGCGCAGGCGCACCCGGGGCCCTGGGGCGGGGCGTGCGTGGCGGGCCGCAGCCAGGCACACGCGTTTGTCCTCCAGCGCAGGCACAGGGCACCCCGTGGGCAGGTCGGTGTCCAACGAGCCCCAGGTGGCTCACCGGAGGGTGAGCACACAGGAGCGCCAAGCAAAGCGCAAGGCTCTCTTGGGCTGTTGTAACCCCGCGTGGCGTAGCTGCATGGAAAGTGAGCGTGGCTGTGGGCGCGGGGCGTGCAGCTGCAGGACACGGTTTTGTCTGTCTTATTTTTAATAAGTACGTGGGGCTAAGTCTGAGTCGGAGCTAGCTAATTAATTTACATTCCTAGAAGCATATATGAAAGTGGCCAGAGAAGCTTTTGGCAGTTGTCTTATTCGGAAAATGGAGGAATTGCTTTTTATTCAGAGTGGCCTTATATTTGGGCATGCACATTATATATGTAATGTTTAAATAAAATTAATTGGATATCAAGTTAAACAATTATAGGTTTATGATGATTTTTACTGTGGTCTATAGTAGAATAGTATTTTAATCTGTCCCTTATTGCTATGGGTAGGTTAAAAAGGCAGATTTTAAATGGAGAAATTATAGTGACATTTGAACAAAATAAATGTTTTTTTCCTTTTTTTTTTTTTTTTTTTGCAGATAACATTTCATGTTTAAAAGTTAGTAAGGCAGGCAGTGCTCACAGGACAGTAAAAGTACCTGTGGAGTGACCCGGCCCGCAGCACTTTGGTCATCGGGGAAGTAATTACGGCAGGCCGTGGTCTTTGTCCTTTTGGTCAGGACGTCGAAAACTTTTACTGTAAATTATAAATATAGACGGAAGTGACAGAAACAGTGACACTCGTGTCAGCGTGGTACGCGTGACGGGTGCGGCTGGGAGCGCACGGCCCCTTGACCCAGCCACTCTGTTTCTAGGTGTGAACCTCAGGACCCTCTAAGTCATCCTTTTCGAAATATTTTAAATTACAATGTTTGCTGTCAAAAAATGATATTCACTTAAAAAGTCCCTAAACCTGCAATTTTATGGCTCCACGAGAAGACGCAAGTGGGAGGTTGGGGCTGTCGGCTGAGAACGTTTAAGGGACGGGGATCAGAAGCCAAGAACGTGCGAGAAGAGGCGGCCACGGTGTTGCTGTGTCAGCGCCGGTAGAAACAGACCGGTCTCGCTGGCGTTCGGCCAGCAGAAAGGAGCTGTGACTGCAGTAAGGAAGGTAAGCCGTTCATGGCACGGGCTGCCAAGTGGAGGACATGAGGAAGGAAACTCTCACCAGTGAGTGGAGCCTCCTTTGCAAGCGAGGCGTCGGGAACGTGTGATTCCCGTGGTCACGGTGGGGTCAGAGGAGCGGCGAATGCCGCAGGGAACATGGCGCCTCCCGAAGTCCCACCGACGCCCAGGCGCATTCGGTCTGCAGCAGGGAGAAAGGTCGTGGGGCCCTCTGCGTGCCGAGGTGGTGCAGGGCAGGCCCAGAAGAGAGCGCCCGGCACCAGAGTGCGGTGCCACAGCGGGGCCGCAGGGCGACGGGAGGTGGGCGTCTCACGGACCGCGGCCGCGAGGAGTAGCCAGGAGTGCCTGGTAAAGGGACAGGTGTTCTCCCGCTCAGCTTCTGGGATTCTGTCCGACGGACACACCTGGTACACGGACAAGGGCGTTTGTCGCCGTGTCACTGGTTCCAGGGAAGGATCGGCAGCACAGATGCAAGCACCGTCAGTGGGAGGGCGATGGAGAAAACCGGTCTCGTGTGCGTCGCGTGCGCAGTCAGCGCCGCTATGCAAAGGCAGAGGGCGTCGCGGCCCGATGCTGAACTGTCCTCGGGGCACGGCCGGAAGCGAGGGGCGGAAAGGCGGGGGCGCCCGGCCGTCCTCTCGCATGGGCCCGGGGCTCTGGGCGGGTGGGAGACAGAGCAGGCGGGTGGCCGCAGGGGCGCAGGCAAAGGGGCGGCGGCAGCGGCCGATGCGTCAGGGTTTCTTTTGGGAGGAGGGTGAAGCCCGACGGTGGTGTTGGCAACACAACATTGTGAATGTGGTGAAACCACTGAATGGGATACTTGAAGATGGTTAAAATGGTGAATTTCATGCAACTCATTTTTATCGTGACAAAAAATGTTTTAAATGAAAGAAAAGCAGTGTGGTCATATTTTTAAATGAATTTGTATAATACTAATTTAAGATAGTTTTATAAAATATATCAGTGTTTCAATTACTGTGATGGAATGCAGTTTTCTCAAGAGTAAGAAAGTTAAATTGTCAAAAATGATCAGATTTCAGAGTGGCCAGGCCAGGTTAGCTGTCACTTGTGTGTATGTCACTGCCACCTGGCAGCGCTGCCGTCACCGGTGAACAGACCACATCCTGCCGCGAGCCCTTCAGGTTCAGCCTCCCGTGATGCGGGCTAGGAATCAGACACGCAGACCGCAGCCCCCTGAGTGGCCAGAATTTAGGAAACAGGCAGAGAGGTGGCTTGGTTGCTGGTCTGAAGTTTACTTTTTGGAGCAGGTTTGGCTTCACAGCAGAATCGCGGGGAAGGTGCGGGGATTTCCCGCGTCCCTCCTGTCCCTCCCCGCCACCCACATCCCCGCCAGATGGTCCATTCGCTGCAGGCGGTGACTGCGCTGACACGGCGTCACCCGCATCCCACCGCGTGCAGGAGGGATCCGTGCATGGCGGTGTACGTTCTGCGAGTCTGGACAGACGTGTAATGTCACATGTCGACCACTGCAGCGTCACGCAGGGCGGTCCCGCTGCTCTAGAAATCCTCCGTGCTCCACCGGTCCGTCCTTCCCTCCCCCAGGCCTGAGCGTTCACCGAGCTTTCCACTGTCGCTGGCTTCATCTCTTCCAGCACGTCACGGTGTGTGGCCTTTTCAGACCGGCTGTGTTCACTGAGCGATACGCATTCACGTTTCCTCCGTTTCTTTTTCATGGTGTGATGGCTCATTTCTTTTCAGCGCTGAATAATATTCCATGGTCTGGATGGACCACAGTCTTTTTGCCCATTACCTACTGAAGGACATCCTGGTTTGCTCAAAATCAGACCTGTTTTCATTTCTTTATTCCACTCCATCTCCCTGCGCTAGGAGGACACACGCCTTTGCCTCCAGTTTCAGGGGAAGGTTAGTGAAAATGATGACAAGAGATTTAAAAGTGAAACAGCTGCTGGTGGAGATCGCCGCGTATGAGATGGAGAACCGCGACGTGGGGCGACGCGAGGACACGGGGGGCGCGGGCGCGCACGGGGCAGGACCCGCGCGGGGCACGGCCGCCGCCGGCTGCCCGGGGGGGCCGGGGAGAGCGGGCGGGCGTTGCTCTGGGACCAAACGTTGCATCAGATCTACAGGAACTGATTTAAAATTGGCCCGATTGTGGATTTTGATCAGTAATGTCTGGTTTGTATGATTTAAACCTATTATCCAGGTCTGAACCTTTTGTCCAAAATGATAAACATTCACAATATTTTTAGGCATTATGTGAAACTAAGTTTTTGAACTGATTTTAATGGTTAAATGTTATGTTCTCTCTTCTCAGTCCTAGAAAATATCAAACAAAACCACAAACCTGTATTCCGAGACTTACACTTTAAAATGAAATTGTTCCAGTGATTATTTTGTCTATTCAATTTCAAAAAATACTTTGAACTTTAATTATAGTAAATAGAATGTCACTTTACATGTGTAGTACATTTGGCTTACAATATCTTTTAAACATTTCTTTCTAAAGAGGAAAAAATATAGATGCTGACAATTAGATTCCTGTGAGGGTAACAGAGTAGATTATTGCACATATTTGGTTTTTTATCAGGCTGTACTTTTTTTTTCTACAATAATAATACAAACACAGTGCACATACGAACGTGCTTTTGGAATCTTAAACTTTGGAATTTCCTGTCTAATGTTTATCTAAACTCCTAAGTTTAAATTTACTATGATCCTTTTTCTGCTGTTGAATTCTTCTGAGTAAAGAGAAAGATTTTTCTTTGAGGGGTAAAAATAATTATCATGTTCTATGAGTTTAATTTCTACCAGTCAGTTTTCTACCAGTGTATCATAGAATGTTTTGGGTGTTGAATTTATTATAAAACACTTCTATTTTGCCAAAATGATAGGAATTAGATATATTCTCTTAATAGGTGAACGAAGGGAGTTTGGGCTACTTGGAAAAACTTCAGGGAGCCGCGTGGAGGAGACACAGGCTTGCTTCCGGCGGTGAAGGCGTTGGCGGAGAAGTGGGGTGTCGGGGCATAGAAGCAGGGCTGTCGGCGAAGGCGGGGCTTGCGGGGACCCTTGCCGCTACAGGTCTGCGTGAGAGCTGCTTCCTGTGGCCCACGTGCCTCAGCCGCGACGCAGCCCACCCCCTCTCCCGCCGTCGCCCCGCCTGCTTCCCCGTGGTACCGCGTCTAGAGGCAGTGACATTTGTTCGTGACAGCTGTGCGCCTTTTGAAACAAAACGCTGCTGTTCAGCCCTTCTGGGACCTGCCGCCCTGTGACCCCAGCACCTTGTAGTGGTGTCTCATCCTTCTCGCGTTTCCCCCGAAACGCCGTGGTCCATGTCCCCGCGGACTCGCAAGCCCTCAGCTGCCGAAAGTCCATTCCCTGTCCACACTCGTGACCAGGGACCTGACGTGGGCCCGAGCGCCATACAGGCACGCTGCTGGCATGCCACGACCCACCCCTCCTCCCCTCCCCCGCCCTCCTCGCCCCCCTCACACTCAACGCGGTTTGTTTTCTCCGTGAAGCTGGAGGGGGGCCGGAGAGGGCGCCCCCGAGTTCCCGCCGCACGTCCGCCCGGGCCTCCGGATCTGGGCCCACACACGCGGCGGCCGCGCGCCTCCAGGAAAGGCCGCCTCCGCGCTGATCCACTTGACCCGCCTGCCCTCAGCTACTCAGAGTCGTCACCCGGTCCGACCCCGCCGCTCCCCGGAGTCTCGCCGTCCGCGTGCGCACGCCTGTCACACCCGCCCCGTCGCACAGACCGTCCGCGTGTGCACGCCTGTCACACCTGCCCGTCGCACGGAAGGTCTTTCTTGGCCCAGTGTCTTGCCGCCGCTGCTCTGCTTCTCTTCCCCCTTCGCCTGCGAAGTTTCTCGAAAGAGCTTTCGCGGGATCGCTGCTCCTCTCCCATCCTCCGCGGACCTCAGTCCAGGCAGGCTTTGGGCCCCGCCCCTGCTCGGGAACTGCTGCTGTCACGGTCGCCGTGGCTGACTCGATGATCCGCCAGTGTCATTTGATACGGCCGATCGTTCCTCCTGGGAGCACTCGACTCCCAAGGTGCCTTCCTGCCTGCGGACCGCGCCAGGCTCCGGTGGGGTGCCCCGGGTCGCGGTCAGTGCCGGGCCCGCGTGGGGTGCATCGACCCCCCACTGCGCCAGCATTCTCGAGCACGCCAGGCCCGGGCCGCAGCTCCCGCTTGGTAGTGCTGCTCGAATGCCCAGCATCCCAAGTCGAGCGTGTGCAAAACTGGACTGTCAGTCCTCCCTTCAGTCACTCTCCTCTCGGAAAACGGTGGCTCCACCCTCCACTCGCTGCTGCCAGCGTCCTTGGGGCGTCCTGGCCTCTCGCGCTCAGGGCCGCGCAGCCCGCCTCCTGGGGCCCTGCTGTCACGCACGCCCGGAGCCGGGCTGCGGCCGCGCCGCCCACGCCGCCCGCGCTGCCCTCCTGCAGTGCCTGCTGGTGCCCCCGCCTCAGCCTCCGCGCTGCCTGGCGCTTCTGGGCACAGCACCCAGGGCGCAGCAGGTGGCACCTGGCACATATCGGACATTTGGGTTTGGTCTTGACGGTTCTTTCCTGGTCTCCATCTCCCCAACATCGGTCCTTATTTGGACCCCTTTCCTCCCTGGGGTTCTTGCTGTGGACTCAGAGCAGCTTCCACTCACCCCTCCTGCACCCAGCATCGGTGCACCCCCGGGCCTGTGCCCTCACACCCCCGCGAGCCCGCCTGGGCCGGGCCCGTGTGCCCTCTGCGCTTGCAGAGCCGTCAGGCCGGGCTCCAGGCCGACCCCTGTTCTGCGGTGGGACGGCGCCTTCGTCCTTGTGTGAGCAGCTCTCCCTGACCGGGCAGCCGGCCCCTCCTCACCCCGCTCAGCCGCATCTCCGTCGCTGTCCTTCCTGGGTGGCTTCCGCCCTGCTCCGTGGGAGCACCCAGGGACGCGCCAGAGCACAGGGCTGGTGTGGCTGGTCCCCTTGTGCAGCTGTTTCCTGGACGAGTTGTGGCTTCCAGTCAGGACGGCTCACAGGCTCCGGCTTTGATGTCCCCCGCCTCCAAACACAACAGCGAAAGGATAATGTTTAAACAAATAAGCCGAAAGTACAGCCAGGCCCCAGGAGAGACAAAGACACACCCTGCCGTACAGAGACAGGACAATCCTGGTACACGTGTGTCGCCTGGCTCCCCCGGGCTCCTGAGCGCCAGGCTGCAAGCCGGCAGCGGCGGGAGGGAGCTCGGCTCCCGTGGTTAGGGCGGTAGGGACGAAAGCGTTCCAGTGGAATTGCGACCAGATTCTGACTCACTTTTCAAAGCTGGCGTGAGATGAGCGTCCCCCGCCTCAGACCACTGTCCCCTATATGTTGGGGCTTTATAGGAAGCGTGGGCCTGAGGGGCAGTTCCGGGGACGTGTCACTGTCTGACTGTGATGGAACCAGGCAGCAGGAACCCTGCGTCTCCGAGGAAACCTGGTTCTGGCCTGAGGCCGTGAGGGGCTTGCAGGGGCAGCTGTGGGATGCTAGAGGGCCAAGAGCGCCAACAGCAGGACCTCGTCAAGAGCTGGAACCCAGGTCCCCGCGACACGAAACTGCCTCGTACCGCTCCACCCCCGAGTCGACTCCGTCCACACAGCACACGCCGTCTGCAGCCTGTGCGCCGTCTGGGAAAACTGTCCAACCACGTGCGCTTGGAGTGGCAGGCACCTCCCAAACGGAAGCCGGCGAAGGCAGCGAGGGCTGGAAGGCGTGACAAAAAGAAAGCGCGGTCTAGTTAAGGAAAAGGACACGGGCCAGAACGATCAGCTTTAGACTGGACAAAGCGACGGAATTAGTGAATTGGCAGTTCCTTTATAAAATTGACTCTGATCGCTGTGCAAGGGGGACAAAGTGATCAAAGAGTCAAGGGCCTGAGTCCGGGCAGGCCTGGAGCCAGCCCGCCCTCGAGCCGGCCGTCCCGGGTCACACTGCCTCGTCACTGGGGCTGGCTGCAGTCAGATTTTCTTTCACCAGCAACAGACAGAACATTTTCTAATACAAGAGCTCAATAATTAAATGAACATGTGTTATTAAGGTGCGGTATTAGAGGGTCTAGTGGTCAGCCAAAGTTATCTAGCAGAGGAAATGTAAATTGGAGTTTCAGCGCAGTTAATACTGTCCCATGTGGAAGAGACCCCGAAACCCTGAAGGAAAGGGAACCGGATGGAGAACGTGGGCAGGAGACGTGTCTGCGGGGCCCCCTGTGGCCCCCCACGAAGCCGCTTCTGCGCGCCCCCCACTGGTCTCTGAAGACGTGCCAGCACCGCGCAGGGCCGCGGCCAGGCCCTGGGACGCGGGGGTGGTTTCTGCGAGTGTCGCCGGGCCCCGTCGGCGCACGTCTGTGCCGAGACGCCGGGTGAAGAGTCACCCACACCCTGTAGCACGTGTTGTGCTCGCAGGAGCAGCGAGCATGTGTGCACACGTGTGGGGGCGTGAGCGCGTGCGCCCACGTTCCGGTGCAGTCCCGTTGACCAGGAGGAGCGCGGGATGCGGGGTGCCGGCCTCCCTCCCAGCGGGACCTGCAGTCAGCCCTCGTGTCCGCGGGTCCCGCCGCGGAGCAGACCCTCGAACAGCACGGCCGAACGGCTCGGGTCAGTTGACCAAGATCCACGTGGCCGTGGCCGTGCGCAGCTGCCCCCGTGCTGTTCAGGGTCAGCCGCACACGTAACGTGATAATCGCTCCTTTAGCCGGTTTATTGAGACCGGGTGATTTGAGTGGGGCCTGTCCCCCAGCGGCCTCTGACGCTGCTCCCCAGGGAGGTGCAGCTGTGGGCATGCCCACAGTTACCCTGGGTGGGCTCTTGCCCACTCCTTCCCTGACCTCACCCAGCCGTTAAAGCCCATGATGGCCTGCTGGTCTCTGTCCTCGCCGGTACCCTGGGGTATAAGTTTCTCTGCAGAGAATCGAGTTGAGTTCGAGCTCCTTCCGGGCCCTGTGCTCCAGGAGACTGTCCGGTGTTTGTTCTGGCCCCTGCCACCGCATCTCCGCTCCCATCCCGCAGGCCCACGCCCGCCAGCAGCTCCACACCCCCAGCCCTCGGTCTCCCGCTGCCGTTCAGCGCAGCCCGCACTGTGCTGGGGCGCGCCCTTGGGTTCCAGCTCCCTGTGAAGTCGTCCCTTTGGGGAGGGAAGGCGAGCGGTCTCTACTGCCTGCTCCCCCATCTGAACCAGGGCTCTGCAGCTGGGCTGGGGACAGTGGCAAGCCCCTCTGAGTGGCACCCCTGCTCCAGGAGCTGAGCACTTGGTGGGGCTGGTCCACCGACTCGGAGAGCAGGCCAAGGGGAGTCGGGCCCCCAGTTCTCAGCATCTGCACCTGTGGTTGAGTCCCTGTCTAGTGGGGTTGGGCTACCCAGCGAGCCCCACCTCTCCACCACACTGCCCTCTGTGCCCGGCAGGCAGGGGCCCAGGTGGGATGTGCCGCTATCCTCCTCTGGCCAGTGCTGGATGCCAGGTGAGCCCTCTGTTCTTGGCTGCGGCCTCCAGAGTGGAACCCCCAACCCCTGAGCTGTGGTGGGTGGCGGGGAGCAGCCCTGGTTCAGACACGCGGACTTGCCCTCCTCACGTGACCGTGGATCTCCTTGAGTAGATGCTTCTTCATTTGTCCTTTGTTCTTAGGACGGTCGGAGGCTTTGAGCTGGTTTGGTTTATAAAAATATAACTGTCACCAGTTTCACTGGGGAGCAGGTCAGTTGAACTCCTCATGCTGGAAGCTGGAAGCTGATCACAGTTGTGGATTCTTGAAGTACTGGTTGAGAAGAGAGATTAGATAAAGAATGACCGTTGGCTCACTGGAGCCGTGACAGTGATCTCTGTAGATTATCTGCTTCCCCACCCCCTCACTTTGCTCCCCAAAATAAGGGTGTTCAAGAAAAAGTATTTGCATTTTACTCCTTTCCACTGTTGAAAGTAATGGTGCTCAGTCTGGCACTGCGGCTCCCGGCTCCTTGGGCTGCCCCGGGGAGGCGGAGTCTGCCGGGAGGGTCCTTCCTGTGGTGGAGCTGGCTTCGCCTCGTGGAGGGTTACTTTATGGGTGGACTTTAATACACTACCTGTTTGTAAATTGATTTTCTAGAATTGTCGACATCAACCACTTTTCTTGTTTTGAATGTCAGATTGATTATTTATTATGTGAACCTTTATCCCTTCCTTGTCCTTTAAAAACGTGAAATACAGTGAAACGTTGGCAGATGATTGTTTCAGAGGAGTTTTGCTCCATTGAAAACCGACGGGACGTGGGAGGGCCGGTCCGTTTCTTTTGACCGGCTTACCGTTGTGTCCCTAAGGGCGCTCGGGTTGCAGTTAGAGCTGACCCAGAGTGGGGGCGAGGAGGCCGCCTGGTGTCCCTCTTCCCAGTGCCGCCCTCCAGAACTTCCCTACTTGGCCAGGGAAATAGGTCTTCTTAAAGTTTCCTTACCTACAAAAGGCTTGCCAGCATTTGTGAAAAGTCCCGTTTTATGTAGTTGACTTTGAGTAAATCTCGGTCTAACAGACAGATTGGCCTTGGGGTACCGTCAGCCTTCTTCTGGGGGGCCCTCCCTGAGGAGAATCGGCTTTGGAAAGGAGGCAGGGTTCAGGGGCTGTGGCCTTCTAGGCCTTTTTGAATTTGCTTTCCCCATTGGTTCTAGGTCATGTGTCTGCTAGTCACGTAGAAATGTCCGTGCCCGTTGGGTGTCAAGCTCCACGTTCAGAACAACGTCTAGAACTTGAGAAGGTGGCTCGCGCTGAGCCCGGGCTCAGGGCTGGAGCGAGGTGGGCATTCTGGGTCAAGGTGGCCCGTGTGGCCTCCAGCTGGTGGCTCAGCCCCTTCGTCTGGAGTGTCACAGAGGTCCCCTCTGCCCTGCACCCAGGGTCGCCCTTACGTGGAGGCAGCGAGGCTTGACGGGAGTCTGTCCTAAAGCATCGCTTCCCCTCTTCTCTCTCTCTCTCCTGTTTTCTAGGAGTTTGCAGCACTTACTAAAGAACTCAACGTATGCAGGGAACAGCTCCTTGAGAGGGAAGAAGAAATTGCTGAACTCAAAGCAGAAAGAAACAACACCAGGGTTAGTAGGTGGATTCCCGTTTGAACATCTGCCTCTGGGTCGCCACTGGGACCCGTGCTGGGGGCTTAAACCCAAAAGCCAGTCCGCTCTGTCTGGTCCTACACATTTTGTCAGCATTTTCCCTCTGACTCGACTGACTGATCAGTTTAGTGTTCTCGTGCCTTGCTGGGAATTTGTGATGAGGATGAATGACATTTTATACATTTGAGGGGGATTTCTCTAACTTTAGACTGAATTGAAGGGAGTTAAACTTGTTTTACCATGAGATTGAGGGGAGTTATTTGCCCCAAATTCACATGTGAAATTGAAAGCATTCTTGGCCCGAGCTTGCATTTCGGCTTTTTCTTCCAGCTGCTGTTAGAACATTTGGAATGCCTTGTCTCCAGGCACGAGAGGTCTCTGAGGATGACAGTGGTGAAGAGGCAAGCACAGTCCCCAGCAGGTGTGTCCAGTGAAGTGGAAGTACTTAAAGCACTAAAATCATTGTTTGAACACCACAAAGCCCTGGATGAAAAGGTACCGTCAGCCGCAGTCGCTCCCGGTTTGAACCCGTGCCGTGGCGTTAGGTGGGCGTCCTGTGTGTTCGCGCGGCCTTAGCAGCTCCGCGAACTCTCATAAGCACGTTTTCCTGAGAGAAGCAGAGTTCTGTGTAGTCGAAAGTATTAGTCGACATCAATGTTCTGAAATGTATCATAGGCTGTATATTGATTTGTTATTCAGAGTTGGGTCATGTAATTTATTTGGGGGAAGCTTTTTCTCAAACTGAAAATGTAAAGCTGTTGACGAGCTCGCTTCCTTGACATTGACGTCAAGGAGAGGCGGCGAGGTGGCGTCACACCAGTGGCGTCTGGGGGGCCGTACCTTGAGAGGTAGATGGGTGCACAAACGCAGCGACTTTTGTTTTCAGGTGAGAGAGCGGTTACGAGTAGCACTTGAAAGGTGTAGTTTATTAGAAGAAGAATTAGGTGCCACACACAAAGAGGTAAGCTTCATAAATCATCGCGTGGTTTAAATCGAGCGTTTTAAATTTTATCCCTTGATTTAATAAAAAATATGTGAAGACTGTAGTGGTAGGTATCCAGTGTTCTTGGTCTTTCTGATGGAGGACCAGCCAACCCCTCTGGATCATTTTAATGACCGGTAAACTAGCCTTTTGTTTCAGAATTGCAGAATCTCTTAAGTACCCATTTATCCAGTAGATAATAAATCTGATTTTAGTAACTGCTTATATTCATATATTTTCTTTTTATACTATGTTTACAATTGTGTTTTTCCAAAAGTTTTGCTATCTTGACTTACTTTTTTTCTCTCATATTCGATTTTTTTGGTTTTAGCTAATGATTCTTAAAGAACAGAATAATCAGAAAAAAACACTGACAGATGGGGTGCTCGCCGTAAACCACGAGCAGGAAAACACGCCGAGCACGAATGGCAAGGCGAGTCCCCTGGCGTGGCCTTTCCCCGCGTGGCCTGCCCCGCGTGGCCTGCTCCTGGCGTGGCCTGCCCCGCGTGGCCTTTCCCCGCGTGGCCTTTCCCCGTGTGGCCTTCCCCGCCCGGCCTGCCCTGCGTGGCCTGCCCTGCCCAGCCGCCTGCGGGGCGAGCACGGGGCTGTCGGGAGGGCTGTCCCCACGGCGTGGGCCCTGTGCCGTCAGCGGATGCGGAGCTCGGTGTCGCCTCTGCCCGTTTCCCAGAAGTACCTCGTTTGTCTCCGCGTTTGCCAAACAAGGCTGTTTATAGTGCTCTCCCCCAACAGAGATCTTCCGATGGTTCCCTAAGCCACGAGGAAGACCTCGCCAAAGTCATCGAGCTGCAGGAAGTCATCGACAAGCAGGCACGGGAGCAGAGCCAGATGAAGGAGCGTCTGGCCGCCCTCTCCAGTCACGTGACAGAGCTGGAGGAGGACCTGGACACCGCGAGAAAAGATCTTATCAAATCCGAGGAAGTGAACACAAAGTTGCAGCGAGATGTTCGTGAAGTGAGTGAGCGGAGAAATCGCAGTAGCGTCGTTGGGTTGACTGGCGTGTGTCGGTTCGATTGTTTTGTTCCCTTTGTCCCTAACTCTCCCAGTTGCTCCCAACTCCTGGGTTACTGTCTGAGTGATAGCAGAACAGGCTGCCGCTGGGAGCCTGGTGGCCACCTCCCGGTTCTGTGGTCCAGTCTCCTTTCCCGCGGGGCCAGCGGCAGCAGGATGGGCATGAGGCCCCCGCCCGCCACCTGCCGTGTGACTGCATGACGCCTGCTCTGTGGGTTCCGTGTGTCTGCGTCGCTGGCCGTCTGGATTTCTTTTCTGCATGCTCAGATTTCCTCGTGATGCACACTTAAGCAGGGGAGTGTTGACATCTGCTGTGCCGCCAGTTACTTCACGTGATCTGAGCATCGTTGATTGTCCCCGCGCAGGGAGCAAGCGTGACTGGCGGCCTAGTCCTCCGACATCCTCCTCCTCAGTGGGGCAGTGACGTCGGCCCCTGGCGGTCAGACCGGCAGTGAGAGTAGAAGGTTCACATGGGCCGTCGGCGTCACGCTGCGAACCCTTGCAGGAGCATGCGCATTTCTGGCGGATGGTTCCGTAGTGGGAGAATTCGTGGCAAACTATGTCATCCTCACTGTAAAAACAAGTGAGGAGGGCTGGGTGCTTTCTCTGGCACCTCCCCCATCACTTTAAGCTGTCCATTGTAAACAAAACAAAACACCCGCCTTGCCCCCTCTCCATGAGACCGCCTCAGAGAGAGCCTCTCAGGAGGACCCGGGAGACCCCACAGACCAGTGACCATGGTGGGATGGGCCACTTGCTGTTCAGTGGCTCCTGGGGGTGGTTTTATGTAAGCATTCAAAACAAAGGAAAGTGTTTGTATACATTGTTTAACCTGTTCAGTTACATCGTTCTTTGGCAATAGGAGATTATTTATGTGGCAGAATTTTAATACGCAGGAAAGTTTTGAAATTTTTTAAGTCCTGCCTCTTTCGATAGTAAGTCTTCGCTAATGTTAGTTACTTAGTAAGCAGGTCGGGACCTAAAATGAATTTCCGTAGTGGGGACAGGAATTGCACTAGCAGAAAGTTCTGGCCTTAGTTTCGGTGTTTAATACTATGTAATATAATTTTTCTGCAGAATTCGACTTTAGAAAGTTGTATCCAATTAAATTAAACTTTGATCTCTCTTTACATTCATTGATAATATAGCTTAAACGTTGTGTTAATTGGGCGAGTTTTCACCCAGCTTTTACCCAGGGAAATGGCACTGGTGTTTCGCTGTTACACACCGAGGGGCCACACCCTGTCTTGTGTGAACCCCTTGTATCGTGAGGCAAACAGAGGTTGTGTCTTCGTTGCAGATGCCCTCACCTCCTGGAGTTCTTGAATATCAGAATATTTTATTATACCTGTTTTTCGATATGTAGAAAAAAATAAGCTTGGTTAACTGAGTAGCCATAATAGTGACAGATAAGTCTTTGATGACGTTTAGGTGGATATCGATGATACGTGAGTCAGGCATGTTTGCATTCGTATTGGAGAAAATTGGCATCTCTATGAGATTAATTTTGGGGATGCTAATTTTATATTTGACTTGAAAGTCAGGATTTATTCCAGTTTTTTCTTTCCTGAGTATATTGTGTTCCATATTATTTACCTTTCTCCCTGTGATGTACCTAATGCAGGCCATGGCCCAAAAGGAAGACATGGAGGAGAGAATCACCACCCTCGAGAAACGCTACCTCGCAGCACAGCGCGAAGCCACCTCTGTGCACGACCTTAACGATAAACTTGAAAATGAAATTGCAAATAAAGATTCCATGCATCGACAGGTAGTGGCTCTTGTGGAACTTGTTAGGCTTTCACTAATTAATTACTAATGAAATTAAAGACCTTTTTCCTGTGACTTTCATGTTGGAAATCGAGTCCAAAATTTTTATGATCTTTAGACTATTATGTTTAAAAGTATGTGTTAACATCAATTAGCAAGTTTTAATTACATAGGACTTCATATAACCATTTTACGTAGCTATATTCCTTGATTTTTTCTTTCGTTCTAATTGAACGTCAGTTTGTTGCTTATCGGCATCATTACCGAAGGAGCCGGGAGTAGCAGAGAGCAGTAGTGGCCGGGGCCAGTGCGATGGCAGCGGGTTCGGTGACGCAGTCCTTGGGGGGTGTCTGTGCCTCCGCGGTTGGGTGGCCGCCATCCCTGCCCCGCTTCTCTGCAGTCCCAGAAAAACCAAATACAGTGAGTTTTTCTGTTATGTTACAAAGTGTATCATTAGGCCCAAAATAAAATCAAAAAACAAAACACTAGGCAGCCGTCATGAGTTGTGTCGTGGCATGCCGCCGTAGAGGCACCTACGATGGCCACAGTGATGGCGTCAAAGGCAGGGCACCATATACGCCCACGGCATTGTCTCGAGGCTTTAGAGCACAAAACGTTGTCATACGTGTATGTGGAGATACACAGGACAAAGAAGAAAGCCACATATAAAACGCTAACCTCACAAACCCGAACTTCGAGGATTTCTAAAGTTTTTCCTTTTGTTTAAATTTTCTACACTGAAATTTTTCTAGAGTAAGGTTTTTTAAAAAGAATCGTACACTTAGAAAAATGACTTGGAAGGCCTTTCACCAGGCGTGCTCTTGGGAGGCGTGCGCCGCGGAGGCGATGAGGCCGCGTGCCCGCGCTCGCTCGGCGGTCTGCCCTGGGCCGTGCTGCCGGGTTGCCGCTGGTCGCCTCGCCGGTGGGTACCGGACCCTTCCTTCCTTCACTTGTCAGCGAGAATGAGCAGCCTCCTGCAGAAAGGGGTTTTCTTTCATGGATAGGAACCTTTTTGTAGGGGGAACTTCTTTAAAGATGCTTAGGAAAAGCAGACACTTGGGCAGGAGGCGTTTTGCACGCTGACCTCAGGCCCAGGAGAGCGGGTGTGTCCTCGCAGGGAGAAGCGTTGCTCCAGGCTCCTTCGGGCTTCGGGCAGTGCTGACGCCGATGCCTGCGGGCAGGTCGGTTCAGGTGGGAAGCGGAAGCGGCGGGGAGATGGGCCACAGCGCTTTGCTCTCGCCCCCTAGACCGAGGACAAAAACCGGCAGTTACAAGAACGCCTGGAGCTGGCGGAGCAGAAGCTGCAGCAGACGCTGCGGAAGGCCGAGACGCTCCCCGAGGTGGAGGCCGAGCTGGCCCAGAGGGTGGCCGCGCTCTCGAAGGTGCTGCCCTGCGTGTTCTTCGGGGTTACACGTCGGGGTCGTGGGGGTCGTGGGGGTTCGTTCGTGGACCTTGTCGATCCCGTTCTCACGTAGGTTTGTCAGATGTGTGCTGTCAGATGTGCGCTTCTTAGAGTTACGTCAGCAACTCAAAGCATAAGCTAGGAAGTTTGTGTAAAAAGATAGTTTTTCTCTGAAATAGAAGAATTCTCTTTTCAAGATAAAAACATTTTGTAATAAGCAAATTTTAAAATGTAATTCATTCATTTAAAAAACATTGGCTAGCCCTGCGGCGGATGCAGGCCCGCCCCCCGGCCCTCCCCAGACTCTGCGAGAGGTGCTGGGGGCGCGTGTCCGCCCCGGGAGGGAGCACAGCCGGCCCGGGCGGGGGGGGGGGGGCATCCCTGGCGCCGGTTGGCCGCAGGCCGAGGAGCCCGGGGGCGCCCCCGCCAGTCCGCCCGGCTCAAGCCCGGTGAGCCGGTGGGGACAGGCGCGACAAGGGCAGCACAGACGCAGGTGCTGTCCCGAAGGCCGCGTCGGGGCGGGCAGCCAGGACCGGTGCCCACGGAGCTTCCTTAGAGCGGGCTCACTGCTGACTGCTGACTGCTGACAGCCTCTCCTCTGCATCGCAACCTGCGTGTAAAGTCTCGGTCTCTCTTCTCCCCTGTCATCTCTCCTGTCCCTGGGTGGCCTTGTAGTCCGACCCTTTGTCTTCTGGAAGCTCTGCCGCTAAGGAAGCTAGACTGTGCGAGCTCACTCCGCAGCCTAGGAAGGTAGACCGTGCCCGTGGCGCTCACGCTTGCCGCTTCCCGCCCTCCGTGCTCCCGCCCACGCAGTCTGACAGTGGGGAGGATGCCCGCGAAACGCTAGAGGGCACGGGGTGGGGGAGCACTCAGAGCCCGTCGCCGGCCCCAGCCGTGCCTCAGAACCACCAACACGACGCGGTCCGTCGCCTCACGGACGGACACGTGGAGCCACGTAGGATGTGCCAGTGGGAGTGAGCGGGCACTCGCCGTCGGCCGCGGCCGGAAGTGGTCCGCGGGGCATGTTGTGCACGTCGCTACTGCGGTAGAATGCAGCATGTGGCCCCGGCTTGCGTCGCGGCCGCCGGCACTCACGCTGTGTTTGCCGACAGGCCGAGGAGAGACATGGCAACGTTGAGGAGAGGCTGCGGCAGATGGAGGCCCAGCTGGAGGAGAAGAATCAGGAGCTGCAGCGGGTAGGTGACCGGGGGGACGTGCACGTGCCAGCGGTGCGCGGGGGGCCGGGCAGGGTGGCGACGCTGGGGGCTCCCGACTCCGGTCCCCTCCCCAGTCATGCCACGTGCACACGTGGCCTGTGGCCATGTCTGCGACTTGCCTGCTGGTGAGTGACGGGCCGTCCTCCGTCAGCATCGGCGGCAGGGGAAGAAATGGTGCCCGTGGGCAGTGCCGCAGGGGGCAGATGGGTCCCCACGTCCCCGGAGGCTTCCTGCTGCTCTGGCCTGTCAGGGAGCTGCTGCAGGTACAAGTGAGACCGTCTGGATGCCCTTCGAACTGGAGGTGCTGGCCCGGGGTCCCCCCGAAATTAGAGTAAGGCACGTCAGCTGAGATACTGAGTCTCCTTGCTCAGGGTGTGGTACTGGAGTCCCACAGTCAGGTCGCAGGCCTGACCTTGCTCCTGGAATACGGAGTTATTACTCCAGACGCACAGGTACTCCTGAGCAAGAGGACAGCGGGCTTCAGTGGTGGCGGAAAGGGCATGGAGGTCTGCGTCAGGCGAACCCCAGAGCATTTTCCCCGAAGAGTCACTGGTCAGGTGCCAGCGTGGCACACCCAGGAGACAGAGCGAGCGGCAGCCCCAGGTCCAGCCGGCACCAGCCTTCCGGCATCAGTGCAGGTCATCAGATTCCGTTTCACTGGAAACCTGTGCTCTGGGCCGTGGCCTGCCGAGCAGCAGACGCGCGCTTCCAGGAAGCGTAGCCCGACTTCGTCAGGGGGCCGCGTGTGGGGCAGATGCCCGCCTCCCCGCACGCACGCTGCTCTCGGCTATTTCCGCCTGGTTAGGGACGCGTTCCGTGACTTTCAGAACTGGCTTTTGGTTCTGAAGGACAGGTTTTGGAATGGGGGTTCAGTTTGTAACAGGTGGTTCAAGGTGATTTTTAACTTGTTTTGCTTTAAAAAAGTTCGTGTGCAGATTCATTGTCGTGTGGCATGGTCTCCTCCAGATGGTGCTTGTGGCGTGGTGGGCATGACTCTCGGTGTTTACTGTGTAATCCTCACACACTTGCTTGAAAAAGGGGACGCTGGCACCCACATTTCACGGAGGAGGGAACCAAAGCACGGGCGACGGTCGCCCAGGACCTCGGCGCATCCTCATGGGCTTGCTCCCCAGCCAGGGCTCCAGCACACACCCGAGCCCCCGGCCATGCCGCCCTCCGCGAGGACCAGCCCTGAGCACCGGCCACTGGCTTCGGCGACCGCGCTCCCGCCACCTGCCCCCTTAGCACTTCCTGTCTCCTCCACTTACCTTCTGTGTTTACCAAGGACACAGGGCTAAAACAAGCTTTTTAAGCCATGAAATTACGGTAGTTTCATAAAACACTAGTGATCTCTCGAAGACGCGTCCCTGCGCTGCTCAGCCGCGAGCCGGTTCTGGTTCTCGTGCGGCGTCCTCCGCGGCGGCGGGGAGGAGCAGCCCGGGGAAGGAGGGCGCGTGGCGTACCCTCAGTCCTTGGCACCTGGGAGGTGATTGTCAAACCTGTACTTGAAGTTGCCAAGTTTTTGTTTCTCTTGTTTCAGGCAAGGCAGAGAGAAAAAATGAATGAAGAACATAATAAACGTTTATCAGACACCGTCGACAAGCTTCTTTCAGAATCTAATGAGAGGCTTCAGCTTCACCTTAAAGAGAGGATGGCTGCTCTGGAGGACAAGGTCGGATGCCCCAGACGGCCCTGAAGCTCGCCCTCCCTCCACGGAAACCCCGTGCACGTTCTCCCAGGAACAGTGCCTGGCGGTGGTCAACAGCCGTTAGAGAAAGCAAACGTCATTCTTTAAAGTGCCCACTCAGGAATTACCTTACCGTTTGTCACGTCCTTGCACAGTCATTGCGTGTGGAAAATTGTGTATCGTTCTCCTTCTCTAGAACAGGAGTCAGTAAACTTCCTTTAAAGGACCCAGTTGTAAACATTTTAGCCTTTTACTAATTATGATTAAGGAAATGAATAATTTCATGCTAACCAGTAATTAACATGAAAGCAACCGTAGACGGCACGTACATGCATTGTCGCGGCTGTGTCCCGGGGACACTGTTTACCGGCGGAGGCTGCGGGCCACACGTCGGGCGAGCCCTCGCTTGCCGGCCTCTGCACTCGGCTCCGTTAGGGCCCAGCACACACCCCCTCCTTGCTCTTGATTTGGAAGTTAATTTCCGTCTCATTGTAAACGAAGCACTCTAGGGACACGTGCGGTGCCACGTGAAGGATTTAGTCACCCGGAAACAGGCAGCATCATGTTCCAAACCCTGCCTCCTCTCGTCATTCGGGTCGGAAGCCTGTGAGCCCAGGCGTGGGATGCTTTAGCTGCAGCCGGAGAACGGGGCGGCCTGGAGTCTGTGACGGAGAAGCTCCAGTGGGGGCAGTGGGGTTCAGATCTGATGAGACCTGGCTCGTGGGGACCCGCGGGCCTTGAGACACGGCCCTGAGGTGGCACCTGGGGCCATGCTCGTTTGAGGGACCAGTCGTTTCACACAGGGCCCGTTGTGAAATGCGTCATTAGAGGCCACATGGGACAGTTGCCTCATGTCTTCCTTGATCAGTGGGGCCAACCTAAGCTAGGCATGTTTTTACCTGAGATAGGAATTACACACTTGAGGCTCGTGTCAGGTTTCCCAGTGACGAATTGCAAGAGCATTCGCAAACCATTTCAACCGATCAAATGGACTTGCACCGTGAACTTGGCTTAGTTCACGTTTAGAAAGTTGATCGGAGTAAATTTTATACATGCGAATTATTACTAAGAGTTACTCTGGCCTCGTCAGCATTTTACTCTGGACGCGTGGCACCGCTTGTTGGTACATCTATGTGGCCCATCCCTTTTCTGGGACATACGTTATTATTGTAAACAGACGTGTAGCTATACGCTGTTACGTGGAACATGTTCAAGAATCAGCACTGAAGGACTGTCTATCTTTTTCAGAATTCTCTATTACGAGAAGTTGAAAATATGAAAAAGCAATTAGAAGAAACTCAACATGATAAGGTACTTAAGTCTTCAAACAGTTGAGAAATCCATTAATAGCTGAATTGAGCTGAGTTCATTGCCACTGTGTTTGCTACAGATGTTTGGCGGAAGTCGACTTCACCCTCCTCACAGCTAGCCCATGGCCGTAAGATTCCTAGCACTGCCAAGGGTTTTGAGTGTGGCAATGTGTGCAGTTCAGAATTTGGATTCTGTTCTGGGTTCATTTGAAAACTAAAACATTAACATAAACCTTTTATCTAGAAATGCTGTCCAACAGAAGGATAACACAAGCCACATATATAATCTAAAATTTTCTAGTATCTACATTTAAGACAGCAAAAGAAACAGGTGAAATTTTATCTAACCCAATATAGTCAGAATGTTATTTTGTCATGTAATTAATATAAAATTTAATGGGCTACTTCAGGGTTTTTTTTTTCATGTTAAGTCTTTGAAATCTGCTGTGTAGGAAATGTCCATTTGAACTAGTGCCATTTCGACTGCTAAGTAGCCACCTTATGGCCAGTACCTCCTGTCTGGGACAGCACAGATCCAGAACTGATGGGGTGACTCAAAGTCCTTTGTCAGTTTTGCGGATTGTAGACCTAGCAGACCACGTACAGAAACGGCCAAGCATACAGATGGTGCGTGAGTGGACGTGCTCTGTGTGAGACAGCTGAGCATGCGCAGCAGACGGGAACTGTGCCCCCCGCCCTCAAGTCATGCTTCTCTTTACAAAGTTAGTCATTGTTAATGGCTCGATGTTTCCTCTTGAAACTTCCCTAGGACTAAAACGTGCCCTTTTATTCATAGGGTTTCGGAAGTTAATTTGGTCTGAGTGTGTATGCTTAGGACTCATGGAGAAAATTTCCTCGGAATTAAAATGTTGGGTGTTCAGTCTATGGCCATGTACCTTGAACAAGCCCAATCCTGTCTGATCTTGGAAGCTAAGCAGGGTCGGGCCTGGTTAGTACTTGGATGGGAGACCACCTAGGAAGACCAGGTGCTGTAGGCGTAAAAAATAAAAAAATAGGGGATTATAAACTGACAAGGTCCTCGCAATCTGTGGGGCCAACCAAGGGTTGCCTTGCCTTAAAAAAAAAAATTCGAGTGTTCGTAACCGTTCACTAACCTGCCATGGTCACGAGCAGCATTTGAGCACATTCGACGTGAGTGATTTTAAACCCCAAGGCCGCTGCAGTGTGCGTCACTTGCTTTTTCCTAGGAGCAGCTCGTGCTGAAGGTCGAAGCGCTGAGGGCCGAGCTGGACCAGACGAGGCTGCGAGGCGCTCCGCTCCACCATGGGTACGGTGCCCAGCATCTCAGCCCCACCCCGCCTGTGCCAGGGCAGTGCCACCGGACACGGCTCCCGGTCCGGCCCCACGGAGCCCCTGACTTGGTAGCAGGCGAGAGGGCGGAGTACCGCGTCACTCCAGGGGTCTAGGTTTGGTGCCAGGGAGAGAGAGGGCTGTGTTGGTGACAGATGCAGAACAAAGGGGGTGTTGGGAAAAGGGGGGTGATCGGTTCGTCTTTGGGTGTGTTCACACGAGGGACCCCACAGAGTGTGGCACCGATGGGGCAGGGGCTGAAGGACAGGGCCCAAGGTGCCGGATGAAGCGCTGCACACCTGGGAGTGGCAGTCACGGGAGGTGCCCACCGAGGGAGCCGACACGTGCAGGGTCCTGATGTCTTGTGTTCAGCGCGGTCCTCGTCCTTTTTACAGTTTCCAGGAGATTCTGAAGGTTAATGACACGTCGTCATTTCAAAGTCTGTTGAAACATGACTTTGAGCGGCTGCTGTGGGTAGGTCACCTGGCTTGTCATTGTCACAGAGGCAGTCATTCTCACTACGGGATTTAAACTTTCTTTCTTTATAAAAACTCATCACGCGAGGGTTAAACGCCAGCAAAGCTGTTGAAGTGGTAAGGGGCAATGTTCACGTGTCTGCTTTTGCAGACGTCTGGAGTATCTTGTGGGTGTCTCTACTGAACCTGCTTCTAGAAAGAAGAGAAATCCGTGAAGACAGTGACAGAGAGGCAGAGCCAGAAGCCTGCCTGTCTCTGACAGCGCCAGGGGTGGAGCTTCAAGAGGGAGAGCCTTTGTGCCCGGAGGGGCCTGGGCGGAGGGTCAGCTGATCAGGGTCCGGGTGGTGAAAGGCTGGCGTCACCAGTGTGGTAGACATGGCAGACGTGTTTGATTTGCTGGTAAAGCGGACACGGCGTCTGTCACTCTCGGAGTTTGAGTGATGGAGGGAGGGGAGCCAGCATGGGAACTCGGAGGGGTACAGAGCCGGGGCAGTTGTTGCGATGCAGAAGCCCTGCGCTTGTTTGCTGGGCCAACGTGTGTTATGAAAAGCAAAAGACGAGAGAGGAGCTATGTGCTCTAGTCATGGCCAAGGTCACACGGGGCTATGGTCTGGAGACAGGGCAGGAGAGGCTGGACACAGGAAGGGTTTGCCCCAGAGACGGTGTGTCAAGTGGCTTAGAAGAGACGCAGTGGGAGCTGTAGCAGTGGGGGAGACGGGAAGACGAGGCACGGTGGGCGTGGCTCGGGCCTTGGTGGGGCGGCGGGGCAAGCTCGGGTTATTTGGCACGACCTTGCAGTGGAGTCAGTCGTCTTGTGACCCCCTCAGCAAGAGAGTGCCCGGAGGGAGAAGGAGGAGGCTGGCGCTGGGCTTCCGTATGTAGAGTGGACGTGGCGAAGGCGCCTCGGACCCGGACGAGAGCGGCAGGGCGGGGGGCACTCAGCCTGGACGAGGGTATCAGAGCCCAGGGCATTGTGGGCGCAGAGGCTCCAGGAACTATCCAGTGCCGCGAGCGGGGTGTGGCGTGTGCCCAGCTCGCCTCCGATTTGGAAGGCGGGGCAGCCTCCTTACGAGCGAAGGCACGCGGGGCGCAGAGGGCTGGGCGGGAGGGATGCCGGACGCCACAGCTCGCGCATGCGCCGCACCCCACGCGGCGCTTCGAGAAGACGTCGGTCCGGGAGACATGGGGCTGCGTGAACCCGGGCGGCGGGCCCGCACGTCACACTGGCCCGTCTGCGGCCCGCGAGCACGGGCGCGGGGGGTGATCAGACGGCGGCCTTCCCTGGCCCAGGTCGTGGGGTCTGCGGCGAATGCAGACGCCGCCCGGCCCGTCTCTCCCGAGAGCGCCCGGCGCGCTAGGCGCGGGGCGGGCCCGAGGCGCGCGGCGTGCGCACCTGTTTCTCGGCCACGCCTTCCTGGGGCGAACGCGCGGCTCACTTCCGCGGGGAGGCCTCATGGGTGCTCGCGCCTCAGCCGGCATCACAGGCTTCGTCAGGAGGGGTGTCTGTCGGTCTGGTTGCACACAGGCCTGGCTTTCGGTGGGCAGACGTGAAAGCACGCTGCCGCGTCCGGGCCGCATGCGCCGCAGCGGTGGCCCTGGGGCCCTGCGACAGCCTCGCAGGCGCGTGGGGACCCGGCAGATGGGGCCGGCGGGGGCCAGCAGTGGCCTCGGCGTGCTTCCCGGGCAGCCCGGGAGACCTCGGACGGGCCCCGCGTTTCTGCGGACCTGGTGGCTGCTCCCCGTCTGCTCCAGGCCGCGGCACCCGCGCCAGTCGCCCGGTCGTCCCGGATACAGCAGGGCCCTGCTGCGGGGCGGAGGAGTAAGCGCTGGCAGGGGCGGCGCCGTGGGGGCCTTTTCTCTGCAGCTGCCTGTCCCCCGAATTGACAGGTTCCGGCTCGACGACAGCTCAGCCCTCTCATCATGACCTGTCCCTTTGTGTGTTCCAGCCGGCCGCACTTGGGCAGCGTCCCGGACTTCCGCTTCCCGATGGCAGATGGCCCCGCAGAGCCCTACAGCAGCGGCGCGGTGCTGCGGCGCCCCCAGAAAGGCCGCCTGGCGGCGCTGCGGGACGAGCCCTCCAAGGCAAGGCCCCGCCCCTCGGCCCGCCCCGAAGTTGTGTGTGGATTTTTTGTTTTTCTTCCCCAGCGTGTCCCTCACCCCCGTGTTGTTCAGGGGTCACAGTATTCATTTAGTGAAAAGAATTCATGTTTGGGAGTTCAGGTATTTTTGTATTTTTGTCTGTTAAACAGCATGTGTTTTTGTATACGTTGCTGTATTTTGAGCACTCACATTCATTGAACAAGTTTGGGCCAAGTGTCATGTCGCACCTAGGGCTACCGCAGTGAACAAAAAGCAGACGAAAGGCCTGCACCCCCAGCACTCACACCCCAGTGGGGGGACACGCGGGACATGGAAGCAGAACGTGGTGTGAGTGCGCGTCACCTGGCGGCATGGTAGCGAGTTTCTCCAGAGCTTCCCGCGGCTCAGCGAGGAGCACGACCGGCTCAGTGCCGTGCCCTTCGGGGCGTGTTAGCAGGCGATTCTGCCTGGGCCTCACCTGGCCTTGGGCGAGAGGGCTCGGCGCCTTCCACATGGGCTTCCGTGGGCCGCGTGCGTCTTCACGCCGTCGGCCGTGGCGTCGCTCGGCGCATTCCGAGGGTGAAGGAGAAGGCCCCACGGCCGTCGGGGCCCTGGTCTGCACGCCGCACGCCTTCACGTCCATGGCGTTCTGCTCCTTACGGTGAAGTCGCAGGTCCTGTCCCCACTCGGGGGTGCGGGGAGACGCACCCTCCATCTCTCAGAGGGAGGGGTGCCGAAGGGTTCGTGAGCATACTTCAGAGCACCACAGTATGTTAGATGGCAGTCAGCAGGGAAAGGAAGTCCGGGGTACCCCGAGCTGTAGCAAGAGGAGGGGAGCGATCACTTAAATCGAGTGGCCAGTGAGGAGTCACCAGGGGGGTGACATCCAAACAAAGACCTGAAAGAGGGAAGAGAAGTGGCCTTGGAGATACAAAGTCATGTCAGCAGGTGCACCAGTGGCTTGGCGAGCAGAGGAGACAGACGGGCCAGGTCTGCAGGGTCCAGGCTCACGCGGCCGGAGGTGGGGCCTGTCCTGAGATGAGAGACACTGGAGCATTGGCCCTGCTCAGGTTGACGGGCCTGTCAGACGTCCCAGGGGGTGAGTCAGGGCAGACCCAAGAGAGAAGTCTCAGCTAGAGGTGAAGACTTGGGGTCGTGGTTGTACAGGTGCCGCGTACAGCAGAGGACAGGACGAAGTCACCAAGCGGGTGCTTGTTGCTGGAGGTGGGGTGCGGATGGGGATCGAAAGGGAGTGCGAGGCAGGAGGCCTGGAGAGCGTGGGGCCTGGAGCCAGCGAGCCAGGCGCTCGGAGGACCGGGGCGCAGGTCGGCGGGCAGCCAAGGCGAAGGTCGAGGCCCACGGTGCGCCCGTGGAGTGGTTTTCCCAGAGGGACCGTGGGCCGAGCCCGCTGGTGGCGAGCGCGAGGGGCCGGGAGGAGAAGCGGAGGCGGCTTCGTGGGGAGTCTGCGCCGTGTGGGAACAGCGGTGCCGTGGCAGCCGGCGGGAGACGGCGCTGGAGCCTCGCGGTGCTGTCGCTCCCTCCTGTGGTGGCTCCGACAGCGTGGCGGGGGCGGCTGGGCGAGACCCTCGCTGCAGGGGAGGAGGAGAGGGACGGCGGGGGGTCGCGTGGCCCCCACGACACGGCTGCAGAACCCACCGCTCTGTGGGTGCCGAGTGGCGCACACCAGGCTGCGCCCCTGGCTTCGCTCCGCTGCCCCTTCCTGTCTGTGCTCCTTGGCACCAGCCTCGGAAAGGGGGGGATCGGGGAACCAGTCCCTGAGCTGTAAGTCACTCAGTGACGTCAGCGAAACAGCACGGCAGCCGCGGTGAGTCCCGCCGTCGTGGGCCGAACGTGGCCGCTCACCTCCGCTGGCGTGGCTGACCGTGGCGAGGGGATGTTTTGTCAGTTTCCGAGCTTCGTTTCTGCCTCTGTCATCTGCGCCTCGATCCCATTGAGGCAGGACTGCTGCGAGGCGTCTCAGTGGCAGGTTTGCCGCTTCCCCTTTTTCTCAAATGCTGTGTTAGCAGGTGCCAGCAGCTGATAAGCATGGCCCGTCTGTCCAGAATCTCTGGGCGTCTGTTACAATCTTTTGAGCTTCTGCCGATTTCGTCACGTGGCCGCGAGCGTGGGTGTCCCTGAGCATCTTTGCTGAGGCCGACTGTCCTGACCCGCAGGTGCAGACCCTCAACGAGCAGGACTGGGAACGCGCCCAGCAAGCCAGCGTCCTGGCCAGCGTGGCACAGGCGTTTGAGAGTGACGTCGACGTGTCCGACGGCGAGGATGACCGGGACACGCTCTTCAGCTCAGCTGCTCTCTTGTCACCCAGTGGACAGGCCGACGCCCAGACCCTGGCGATGATGCTGCAGGAGCAGCTGGACGCCATCAACAAAGAGATCAGGTACAGGCGGTCGCGCAGCCCAGACGCGCCAGCACCCCCGAGGAGGCAGGGCCCCCCCAGAGACGTGCAGAACACACGGGGAGCGTGTTCTTGATGTTCTGGAATGATGAACCCTACTTTCTGTTTTAAGAATTTTAAGTTCTGAAATTGCCCTCGATTATAAAACTCAGCCAGCCAGGGCACCCTCTCCACGTGTGTGGTGTGGGCACGTTTGTGTAACATACTGTGGAGGGGCAAAAGGTGCCTGACCCCTTCCCCCAGAAGCCAAGGACACAGCTGGGGAGCTCGGCAGGGGAGCCCAGCGTGCACCTGGGAGGCTCCCCGGGTGGCAGGTGGGGCTGCAGAGAGCCGGGGAACACGTGGGAGGAGGCCTGCCAGACCGGAGTGTGGGGGGCCGTGTGGGGGGCCGGGCACCTCAGGGTCGGGAAGAGACCTGCCAGCCAGGCGTGCTTGGGAGTGAGGAGGAGCAGGGTTCCAGTGACTTACTAGGCGGGACGGCAAAGCTCAGGCCACCAGCAAGCAAGGGCGAACATGCAGTAGAAAGCGGGGGCGGCACCTCCAGCCTGAGTGTCCCCCCAGCTCAACCCCGAGGAGGGTGCAGTGCCGAGGAGGGGTCCACCTGCAGAGCACTGATGCGTGTCCTTCAGAGCCGCACGTTCCCAGGTGTGTGTCACGCGGTTGCCTGGGACCGGATAGGAGAGCTGGCGCCGTGGGGGTGGCCAGCTCCCAGGCAGACTTAGATTTCGCTGTGTTAAATCAACGTGATGTGGATGTTGGTTCGCTGCAGAGCCAGGAGTGGTCGAAGGATGTGTGTCGGAATCTTTTTTTGTCTTAAACACTTTTTAAAAGTGTTTTCTCTAAAAATCTTCCTAGCAATTATGATAGTAAATTTACACAGCAAAGGGCCAGCTGTGGGGTGGGACCCAGAGGATGGTCAGGGCGCTGACGGGGGCCCTAGGTGTGCGGGCACAGGACACAGGCCAGCATGGGGCCAGGCCTCCCGGAGGCCCGCCATGTCGGCCTGATGCAGCCGCACGCCAGGGACCCTGAGGCGGGTCTGGGTAGAGCTGCTGTAGCCCAGGTCTTGTTCCGTCCCTGCCCGCGAGGGGAGCAGGGCTGGAGTCGGCACCAGAAACGGCCGCGGGCTCTGCACTGGGAGGGGAGCTGGGCCGCCTACGCTTTTGACTTCGGAAGCTCGCTTTCCACGTGCCCTGTGTAACACGGAAGGGCTCTGGAATAGTCTCTCCCCGCCATCGTGGGGAGTACAGGTTTAGCTACTTCGGCTTTTATTTTTCGCTGTGCGTTGTTAGGTGAAAGTGATCTTTATGCAACAAGTTGACCTGATGTAAGTGGTAAATTCTGTCCACTGACTTATCAATGACAGGAAAAACTTTCAGAATGTGTAAGAAGAACTCTAATTGGGAAAGTTACTACAAAAATCCTAGAGCTTAATATTAAAATGTGCACTGTCAGATCTAAAACTGCTGTTGGAGAATTCCAGATGGACGCAGCGTGGTCGACACAAACACTTCACACGAGGCTGAGAGACAGAGGTCCATCAGCTAATACTTTTGTTTGGTTCTTTGTGTCAGGTCCCGATTTCCAGTTGAAAAAGTCGATAGATAAGTGTGCAGCTTTGCTTTAAGAGCAGGGACCGTGAGGGCTGTGACGTCCCAACGCCTCATTGTGCAGCGAGACGCTGCCACCCTCCCCGGCAGGGCATAGTGTACGTAAAATCCACCGCGAGTCTCCAGAAGCAGCTCTGAGACCCAGGGGAGGATTTGCTTAGTGTCGTTCTGAAACCGAGTCTGTGGACGGTCGAGCAGGGGGACCCTCGCTGGAGCGCTCGCTGCTCGAAGCTGCCGCTGGAGTTCGCTTCCGCGGCGCAGAACGCGGAGTTCTCATCCGCAGACGCGCGAGTGCGGGCGCAGGAAGGGCGACCGGATCGTTTCTTCCAGGTTGATACAGGAGGAGAAGGAGAACACCGAGCAGCGGGCGGAGGAGATCGAGAGTCGCGTGGGCAGCGGCAGCCTGGACAATCTTGGTCGTTTTAGATCAATGAGCGCCATCCCCCCCTACCCTGCTTCCTCGCTGGCCGGCTCCTCCCCGCCTACCAGCGGCCGGTCCACCCCACGCAGGATCCCGCACAGCCCAGCTCGGGAAGTGGACAGACTAGGTATCATGACCCTGGTAAGTAGGTGCCTTCGCTCCCTGCGGTCCCCGCCCCCGCACACCCGCGTTAAGTCTTGGACAGTACGAATGTGCAATTTTTTTATTTACCCAGAAGAAAATCAGAGACTCTGCTTTGCATTTGTTAAGCTCAGAGGTTCAAGATTTTGAAAACCAGCTAGTATTTAAGCATTCAAAAATGGCACAGAGACGAATTAATTTTAACACCCAGAGGACCAGTTTAGCATGTCATTCTGATTTCATCGGAAGTTTTTACTTGTGTAACATTGGGAAACATTGTAGTTTTCCAGGTGTAACAGTTTGACAAAGTGTAGCCGTCATGGTGAGCAGGGAGTCTGGGCCGTCTTCCTTTATTTGAGCGGTGCCTGGTTGCAAGATGCAGGACTTGCAGCCAAAAAAACAAATCAAACAACCGAACCAGCCCTCGTAACGGTGCCCTTGACGGCCCGCTGCACACCAGCCCCGCGCGTTTCCCGGAGAAGCGTCTGGACGCGCAGCGAGGCGCGGCTTCTGCTGGCACGCGGCGCTCTGAGGCGTGTAACCCGCTCGCGTGTCTGTTTTGGGTTTTGCGAGAGCCTTGTGTCGGTCCCTCACATCACGTGCTGAAAACATCCTGCCTCTTAACAGCCCTCGCTTTGATTTTTCGTTACCATTCATCTTCATCTGCAGCTGCATTGTTAGCCAGCATGGGCTGAAATCGGCCCTGAGTCATCTTAGTGGCACGCGAAGCAGTAACTAGTCCCTGTTGAGGTGTTTTGACAAAGTCTTTGTAATTTACATCATTAGCTAATTATCTAATACCTGAAGCTTTGACAGTTTCACTTGTGGTTTCATGCGTATTTCCTTTCAGAGAATTTGTTAAAACAGTTCCCTACGTTTTCCCCTTGTTTTCATAATTCTGCGCGGCAGCTGACAGCGCGTCCACTCCCTCACTTGGTTTCGATTTCCTGCACCCCCCTTTTTTCTGTTTAATCCTTGTTAATCCAGACCGCAGCCCCTCCGCCCCCGACCCACGCTGTGGCACCCCGACAGCGCGCTCAGGCAACAGCGACAGTGCGGCCCTCAGCGTGTGCCTGTGTTTAATCCCCGCTCGCCAGTGGGCTTTGTCATCACTTCCCATCAAATAGCCCTTTTCCCCCTCAGCAGTGATGAATTTTAGTGTAGCACTGGGTAATAGATGTGGACACAGGCGTGATTTGTGTGGATCAGTCGTTTTACTCAGAACTATGTAGGCTGTGTGTAATTCATAAACGAAGTGTTTCTTATGTAAAGAACCCACTAAGTGTAGAATTAGTGGTGTCACGTCACAAACAATATATTTTCTGGTTTTGATGTTTACATTTAAGATGTAAATCTCATCAACTTATTGAACATACATAATTAATGCTTTTAATAGACTTTAAAACATATGAATTAAGAATGTAAAGAGTCCGCCTGCTATGATGCTAACTTTGATTTTTGTAAAATTTTTTGTTACGGTTGGCATCCAACATTATTTTTTAATTAGTTTCGGGTGTACTGCTAGCCTTTATGTATTTTCATAGGGTGCCCTGCTCTAATCAACAAATATATTTTTGAGAAGTTTTAAACCAAATTCTAGGTGAGGATTTTACATTAATGTCCACTAGGTGATTAACGAAAAGTTAATCAGTTTTGCAGCAGGTATTGCAATAACTGTTTCACCAGTTAGATTGATGTTTTAGAGTGTAGCACGTTTTCCTTGGGAAAACTAAGTAACAGAGAGGCTTGGCTTGGAAAAGAAAACTGTCACGGTCCTCTGTCATGTGAAATGCTTTGTTTTAATAGATCCTATTGTAATAGAATCTTATCTGTCTGGGTAATAATTTGTAGTGTTTCTCTAGTAAATCTTGAATAACTTATATTTAAACTTTGTGGGTAAAAAAAAGTTCTATTTCCAGTTACATTTTCTCTAAATTTACCTTACTTATATTTGTCCTGTCATTCTTTTTCTTTTAAAAAAAAATATATTTGCCTGTACTGATTGTTGAATTTTTAAATTCAAAGTGTGTGGTAAACCTGCTTTCTCTTCATTTCTTTGCACGCATCTGTCAGCCTAGTGATCTAAGGAAACATCGTAGAAAGGTAAAGCATTTGGCGCTTTAACATACCTGTTCCTCTGTGGGGTGCCGAAGAGCACCTGCCACCTCCCGCACACGGACACTGTGCAGTCGTGTCGTGGCCAGTGACCGACACGGTCATGCAAGTGGGCAGACTCACTCAGCACGCCGCACACACTGTTCTGTTGGGAACACGTCCCTGGCGGTTTTCACAGAACTCCGGGACAGGCGCAAGGTTTGCCTTTCTCCCACCTGCTTGCCTTCTAACCGTCGCGTTCCTATTTACTATAGACATCCCCGGTTTTGAGAATGCGTTGTCGTCGAAGCAGAGTCATGGGTCTTAGATCTGGGAAAACCGGCTTGGCTCGTCAGCCGGCAGCATGCGGTGTGCTCCCGCTGTGCCAGGCGCTGCCGTGGGTCTGTTCCCTGGTCTCGTGAGCAGCTGTGAGATGCAGGTCACTGTTGTTACCCCCTTTTCCGGATGTGGAAATTGAGGCCCAGAGCGGCCGCGTGCTGCGCCCAGGGTCGCACGGTCTTTAACCGTGCGGTGCGGGCGCGTCGGATTCCGCAGCCGCTCCACTGTGCTCGAGCCTTTTCTCCGGGTGCTCCTGGCTCCTTCACGGCGACCCTGGCGGGGCGTCGGGGCATCTTCTCCTGATAGCTGGCCACGACCGGGCCCCGTTCTCAGAGGAGGTCCAGCGCAGTGAGAAACGGTCTGTTGACCAGGACGTCTTCGTCCCCCGAACTGGCGCCCTGGTCCAGCCTGTGCCGCCATCCAGAGCCTTGCTGGCCGTGCGCTCCAGCACAACCCTGCGCGGTCAGGGAGCGGGCCCGCCCCGCGCGGTGCGGGTGGCCGCTGAGCTGAACCTCGGGCGCGAGTCCCAGCCCCGTCACCGATTGCTTCGTGACCTGGGCATGCCGCTCGCCCTCTTGGTGCCCCGGCTCGCTCCCCTGTGAGGTGAAGACGCCACAGAGTCGTGCTCCCCAGGCGGCCGCGGACTGCTTCGCCCCCGGGGAGACGAGTGGCTGAAGCCGGGGCGGGCGCAGCGCACCCTCCGTCCTGCGGACTTGCGCTTGTTTTCCCGGGTGCAGGGCTCTGTCAGTGAAGGGCGCAGGGTGTCGCTCTACTCCCTGCGGGACAGCCCGGTCCCATCGTTCGCAGGACCCTGAGCTCGCTGACTGGCTGTTGGAGGGCCTGGCTCTGGGGCTCTGGGAGGGTGAATCCAGGAGGATGTGCCGCGTGCCGAGGTGACTTCCGGGCTCTCGGGCAGTTCCCCCTTCGAGTTGACTCTGAGGTGGCCCGTGGGCACGTACCTGGGAGGCCGCCGTCCTGGGTGGGCGCGCTTCCCGTGGGAGGCAGCGCTGCGCACAGCGGAGCCGGTGGCGGCCTCAGCCAGGGAGGGGCGCGCGCTTCGCTCCCCAGCGGGCGGCCTTTGCCCTCGCGGTCGGTCTCCGTTGAGCTACCGTGCAGCTCAGCCGCGTGGCTCACACCCCTGTCCTGTTCTTTTTGGTTATTTTGTTTGTTTTGACCCATCATTGTTTTAACCTGTATTTGAAATCCGTCCCTGAGTTTCATAGCGATGATTTCTAGCCATTAGAGCCTTTGTTGTCCGATGATTGTGATTAGAGGTCAGGAGTGGCCACAGAGCCACCCGGCTGTAGCTGAAGGTCGCGTGTGGAAAGAGTTCGGCTCCGCTTCGCACTGATCCACCCGGTCGTCACTGGGCCTCTGGGGCCGCGGCGGGTCGAGACTCCGCACAGCCCTGAGAGGAGCACGAGCTGGCCGCTCCAGTCCCCTCGTCACGCCGACGCTCGCGGGCACGTGTCACGAGCCCTGACCCCACAGAACCTGGCGGGCCCGTCTGGTCCCCGTGCCCCCACCCACCTTCCCGCGCACATCCCCACAGGCAGCAGCTGGGGGCCGAAGGGCTCGTCGTCTGGTGACAGCCTGGGGTGCCGTGGCTAAGCTGTCGTGAACACACTGTCTCTGAACCCCACGGGAGACGGCCAGCACCCACCCTAACCGTTCGCGGAATCGCGGCCAGACGTGCGCGCTCGCGGTGGGGCGGCCGCCTGCACGTCTGTGTCGATTCTAGTAATTCGCATCGTTGCTAACAACGGTCCTGGGTCATGGCACACGCTGCCCCGCCCCCCACCACCACCACCAAACAGCTCTGGACGGCTGTGCCAGGTTTCCGTCCTTTGAATGGCGCCAGCTCAGTACCAGTGCCCCCCACCCAGCTCCTCGGTGGGGAGCAGGAAGGTCATCTGCGGCC
Source organism: Rousettus aegyptiacus (assembly GCF_014176215.1). Classification (NCBI taxonomy): domain Eukaryota; kingdom Metazoa; phylum Chordata; class Mammalia; order Chiroptera; family Pteropodidae; genus Rousettus; species Rousettus aegyptiacus. The sequence goes on from NW_023416308.1 coordinate 119,393,158, forward strand.
CTCTCAGTGGCCGTCCTTGTGGTGTGCCATGACTGTAGGGCCCTCGGGCTCCGGGGAGCCCCAGGAGGAGGGGCGTGCCCATGTCCTGCCCAGGTCTCAGGCTCGCGGATGCCGGGCTCTGCTCCGTGCTCGGGCGTCTCGCAGCCGAGGCCACCCTTTCAGTGGTGTTGGGCTGGACACGCGTCGGCCCCCGGCAGCGGGCGCAGCTGCCGGAGCTCCAGATAAACCTGTGCTTGTGTTAACGCCTGTGTGCTGGTTTCTGTCAGGCTCGTCGTGCACTGATTTCACTCTTATCTCAACCCTGCAGTTGCCAGCTTCCCGAGAAGAGGTACGAGATGACAAGACAACGATAAAATGTGAAACCTCTCCCCCTTCCTCCCCGAGGTCCCTGCGATTAGACAGGCTGCACAAAGGGGCGTTGCATACGGTCAGCCACGAGGACATCAGGGACACCAGAAAGTAAGGAGCGGGCGCCCGCGCCGTAGCCCGTTTAGAAACACGCCTCCGCGCCGTAGCCCATTTAGAAACACGCCTCTCTCTCAGTGTTCAGCTTTAAGAAACGTATCTTTTCTTGGCAAAAAGGAACGGTTGATTTTAAACTGTTTTTAGAAAACAGTTGATTGTGTTTATATAACGGACATCCTTGGGAGGCAGCCTCAGCCCCGGGCAGCAGCGGAGCCCAGCGGGAGGTGCGTCAGTTTGGGCAAAAAGGCTTGGAAAGGAAGGAGTTAAATGATGCCAGCGTTTTAGGAACCTTCATTTCTTTAGATTCTACAAATTGAGAACTTTCTCTTCGTTCTCGATAGAGTGTTGGCCAAGCGTGTGGCACACGTCCAGTGGTTACTTCCCCGTGGGGCCGACGGCGCTTCAGAGCCCTGTGCCCCATGGGCGGTGGGAGCCCACGCCACTCCCGGTCCACTGGGTCCTCCTCGGTGGTGCCCGCTCCCTCAGACTACGGCCCGGGCGCTTTGTTCTGTGCCAGGCAGTCGCCAGAGCACACTGTGCTGGCCTTCGCGGCCACCCCAGGGGTGGTCGGAGCTGCTGGCAGAGCGGAACTCCGCCGGCCGAGAGGGGACCCTAGGGTGGGGTCAGCAGTGCCCTCTGAGCAGGGTCTGGGGCCAGGGCTTCCTGGGAAGGAGACCAGGCCAGGGAGCCGCGGCCTCCCAGGCAACACTCTGTCCTGGCGCCGGGGTCGGCTCGGAGCGCCGGCGTGAAGTTTGAGGAGCAGGCATTCAAACCAGATTTCTAGATCACATGGAGGGGGTGTCACGTGGTGAGGGCGCTTGTTCAAGGTTGTTTTCTGTCCCCGAAGCTCGACAGGCTCGCAGGACGGCCCCGTGAGCAACCCCAGCAGCAGCAACAGCAGCCAGGACTCGCTCCACAAAGCCCCCAAGAAGAAGGGCATCAAGTCGTCCATCGGCCGCCTGTTCGGCAAGAAAGAGAAGGGCCGCCCCGGGCTCGCGGGCAGGGAGGCGTTGGGGCCAGGTGCGTGTCTCCCACAGGCTTCTCGCTGCCGGGGGACGCGGGGGGTGTCACACGCCTGCCTCCCCCGTGCCCTGGCCCCCGTGCGTGGGGTCTGCCATCCCAGCGGGGTGTCCCTCGAGGCAGAAGCCATGAGGCTTCGCGGGGGGCACGCACACAAGCCAGAGAGCCGCGCTGAGCAGCTGCTCCCCTGCACAGCAGCCCCGCAGGCGGCGGAGGGGAGGGCTGACCGCCCCGCAAGCGGGTCGTGCGGTCAGAGCCGTGTGGCGCAGCACGTTTTCACTCGGCCTGCAGACGCCCCTCCGCCCTGCCCGCCTGGGAAACGCCGCCCGGGCCACGTCGAATTTCCTCTCAGTGTCTCTTCCACTCTGCTTCCTCGTAGCGGGCGTGTCGGAGGCGGAAAACTCCTGCCAGGATGCCTTGGCGCTCAGCAAACTGGGAGGACAGGCTGAAAAAAATCGCAAACTTCAGAAAAAGTAAGCTTTTTGTGATTTGTCCAGCCCCCCGAGTGGTTTCAGGTGTGCGCGATTCGTGCCTCGCGTTCACTCACTGAGCGTGCCGTCCAGCCGTGTGCGTACGTGTGTCCCGAGGGGGCAACCGAAGCCTGTGTGAAACCGCGCCCTGGCAGACGGGGCGCGTCTGGGTGGCTTTGAAAGGACCGACGCGTGGCTTCCCGTCCGCCGTGGCCGCGCCGGGCTCGGGGGCGCGGGGAAGCTCGCCTGGCGTGCTGGGGCGTCCGCGTTCTCTCCTGTGAACAGGTGCCCGTCATCCACACCACCTGGTGCTCGGGCGTCAGCTTCGCGCACATGTCCGCACAGCCACGGGGAGAGGCCGGTGGCGCGCGTGCCGTCACGCACAGCGGCCCGTCCACGCCAGCGCGCCGACAGGAAATGCTCACTGTTGTCCTTTTTCTCTCCAGTAGGGTTTTTTTCCCTTTGGTTTTGTTTTTGGCCTTAGGTAAACTCTTAATTTTGTAATCTGTTTACATTTTAGTTCTGAGTCGCCCTGATTCTGAACGTAAGTCGTTACTGTGGGAGCAGTTTTCTGTGGGGGGCCCAGGCGTGTGGTGCCTGGGGCAAGGGCACGGGGGGACCGTGGGTGCGCAGATCTCGGGGTCTTTCCTTGATCAGCGGTGTCGGTTGACCACATCCCGAAGCTGAGATGAGTAGCTGAGCAGGCCGAGGTGCTGGCGAGACTGGGTGGGGGTGAGACTCGGGATACTGGGCCTCGTGACGGGGAAACTGGTGGCTTCTGTGACCTGATCATGGCAGAAGTCATCTGGCCACTTGAGTGCCCTGAGGAACCAGCGCTGGTCTGGACCCCGGGCCCCCAGGCACCGGCCGCAGGGTCACGCTGGAGCCCGTGGCAGCCCTGTCCACGAGCGGCCCCTTCGCCATTAAGCCTTGGAGTTGCCAGTTGGTTTTTCTTTTGTGAAATGCGCCTCATTTTAGTTCTCTTTTTTAGAAATCGTTATCTTGACTGGCACACTATTGTTAAGTGTTTCAGGTGAAATTTTGTTATCTCTCACTGTTCACAATACCATAGGAATTGTAGATGGAAGTCTGTAGAAACCACTTAACATCCGATTTGAAGTTACAATCTGCAAACTGTATAAAAATGTCACAAAATAACCTGGGTAGTAGCCGTTTGGTTCTCTGACACTTAACATTAGAGCTAGGCTTTTCGCCTCCGGGAACCGTGCTGGGAAGATTTTGCGCCTTAGATTTTGCCGATGTGTTTTGTTTTGCATCCTCAAACTTCCTGTGCAAAGTCAGCCCGGTCCGTGGCAGTGCCCCTTGGTCCCTCCTGTCCCGGAAGTGTGTGTATCACGTGGGATCACAGACTATAAACTGGCCAAAAAGTTTCACTCTGTTTTTGAAATTTATTTTGTAATTCTGTGCAAGTACACGTGCTCGATCGCTTGTGTGAGGACAGCCTTTGCCGCGTGTGCGGCCCTGCAGGTGGCTGGGCTTCGCACTAGGGTGTGCGTGGCTGCGTGTATCACTGTTGGTGGTCGGTGTGCCCCTGAAGCCGTGAGGTTCAGGCGGGTGGCACCGGCTCCGAACGTGTAACCGCACATTCCCGCAGCCGTGACCGAGTGCCTGAGATCGGTCGGCTGACGGGGGTCATGCGTGGCCGGTTCTGGAATGTGCTGGTCTGTCAGTAGGGAATTTCAAAGTGCAAAGGTTATTCGTCTGACTGTGGTGGATGATTTTAGTTCCATCAGTTAACCAGAGAGAATGTTGCCTTCAGGAAAAATGCTTATTTATTAATGTGAAAAAAAAGTTTGACTTTTCCAGAAAAGGTTTTGTTCGAATACAGCGTCACATGTATGGTATTATAGATTCAAAATACATTTCTCAGAAACGATCTTTGTATCGTTTATCTCCAAGGTGTTCCTTTAACTGCCAAAGTTACACAGCCAAGTGCATTCACTTTTCGAGAATGTTCCGGAACCTGGTGAATTTGGCGGAGAACTGATTTTCAAGTTTGGTGCGTGGCGCGCTTAGACACGGCTGTGGCGCCGTCGGGCGGCGCTGCTGTTCCTCGCGGTCGGCGGTGTCTCCGCGGTGCTGGCAGGACCCCGCGCTCCCTGCCCGTCTCCTCCGCGGGGTGTGAGCGCCCCCACGGGGACAGCGCGTGCGGTGCCGTCCGCGGAGCGCACCGAGACCCACCGCGTCGCCGCGGGCGAGAACAGGCCTCGGCCCCCTCGCCCGCCCTCGGCGCCCACTTCGCCAGCGCGCGTGGCGTGGGCCGTGCCCGGGGGGCTGAGGCCCGTGCACCTTCGGACGAGGCTTCGCAGGGTCCAGCGTCCCCAGAAGGTGGAGGCGGGGCTGGCGCGGGGACGCCGCCTCCTCTGCCGTGTTCGGTCGGCGAAAGCTCGCGCGCGTCCCGTCGTGGGGGGCCCGTCTCCCCCCGAGCTCGTGTCCCTGTCGCAGGGCGCGTGTCATGCGCCGTTCGCAGACGACGCGGCCCTCCTCCCGTGTCCGCGCGCCTGTCCCCGTAGACTCTGGCGCGTCCCTTCGTGCCTCCGCCTCGCTGGGGAGCGTGCGTGGCGCTTCCCTGTTAGAGCCGCTGCTGTGACGGTCACCCCTGGGTCCGGAGTTGGTCCTCGAGGGAGAAAGTCGGTCCCAGCTGGGCCCGCACTGCGCGCCCCGACCACGCAGTCACCGTGCTCTTCGGTTTGACTGCGAGGAGGCAGCGCCTCTGAACACAGAGGTCACGGATCGTAAGGGGGTCAGCGCGGCAGCAGAGCGGCCTCTTCGCAGGGGAGGGAAAGAACAGCTCGGACCAGGCGAGGCCTCTGTTCGCTTCCAGGGGTGCGGGCCAGTAGCTCTGCTGCCCGGAGGGGTCGGGATGCAGACACGGCCCGGCGCTCAGACACCATCGCGGGGTTGGAGCTGGTGGCCGGAGTTCCCGTTCTCTGAAAGGTTGGCCTCGTGCCCTCACAGCCGTTGCCATGGGCTGAGCAAGCCCCCGCACAGCTGCTCCTGGAGCTGCAGCTGGCCGCCGGCAGGTGCTCACGCAGGTGAGCGGGTGAGCTCCCCTAGCTGTCATTCACTCCGGTCACATGGGAGGGGGATTGGCTCTCTGCGTCAGGCCAGTCTGTGCAGCAAGCCAAACGAGTGCGCTCCCTAGACTAGATGGAGCGGGGAGGAAGGGGACAGGACCGCGTGGAGCTGGCCCCGCCTCTCCCGCCTGCGCCCTGCGGCCTGTGCTCGCCCTCCCCACGCCCGCGAGGGGAAAGGGTGCTCATGTTCCCGCTGGGGCGACAGTCCCGGGCCAGCTTCCGGTTTGGTCATCCGGGTCACCAGCTAGCCTGCTGGGGAGGGAGCCAGGACGCCTACGGGGACCTGGGCCGGCCGCCCAGCCGGGTCCCCTGCACCTCCTCACCCGCCTCCCGCGTCTCTGAGCCACGTGGTCCGGCCTGCAGTGCCTCATCCCAGTGCCCCCGGGCCCCCGGGCCCCCGGGCCCGCACTCCGAAACGCAGAAGCGCGCTGTGCTGGGCCGGTTTCTGTGAACGGGAACGCCCACTGCGCGTAGAGCCGGAAGCTGTGCGCCGTGTCCACCGACGGGACTGAAGGACCGTTCCGACCCCGTGTTCCTCGTGCACGATCGCCATTTCACGTCAAAAACGACGTCTCCGGCAAAGCGCCTGCTGGGCGCACTCCGGCGCCCAGAGGGTCCCTCTGAGAAGGACTTAGCACTCGCCTGTGCCGCCAGGCCAGGGCCTCCCCGGTCAGCCGGCCGCAGAGTCCTTGGTGCTGCTCCTGTGGCCCACAAGGCTTCTGCGAGCGTGGTGCCCACCGCTGTTGTCCCTGAGAAGACTTTGCCCTTAGGAAACAAGGTGGCGTTGAAGCAGCACGGGGGGGGGGGGGTTCATCCCAGCCAGCGAGGCCCTCCTGCCGCCCCGCCCCGTCCTGCGTCGCCGTCCCGAGTCCACGCGGGCACGGTCCTGGGCGGGCTCGGTTTCTTTTGTAAGTGGCTCTGCTAATTTTGAATGGAAAAGTTTTTCTTTTTTTAATACTATACTTGAGCTATTAAGATAGTTGTTACAATGTTACCATCTTTGGTACGATCCTTCCTAGATAATTACCACGTTTTCAGGAGACCTAAGGTTGACTTACAGAACACTTATTTGAAATTTTATGTGAACATTCTGATCTTTAATCGGACATAGACGTCATAGTCTTCAGAAAAGTGTAATATTGTGTGAATATAGTGAAGATGTTATGTATCTTTAGAAATAAAAGATTCAGTGGTATGTTTTGTAGACATCGTTACAGAAAAGTAACTGACTGAAAATGACCTAGGAATTTAAAAATGACTCAGGGGTGTCTGGGGACGAGACTTAAGGGACCTGTCCTCGGCTCAGTCCCATCTCCTAGGCATTTCACTTTTAGAAAGAGTTCATGCTTTTTAGAAAGCCTCAACGTGGGCGACGAGGCCGGCTGCATTGCCTGTCACGTAACTGGCCGCATTTTCATTGTGCAGGCTGTCGCTGGGGTAAGGCACGGTTTGGGCATTTTAAAGTCAGGTGCACGGACTCTATGACCCTGGGGGGGGCCAGGGCCCGTCCCCGCGTGCTGCCCTGTGCTGCCTGCGTGCGCGGCAGGCGGCAGCGGGATTGAAGTCAGCCGCAGAGCCTGTGGGGTACAGCACGGGACGACCCCATGTCATCATTTAACAAGGACCTCGTTGACCACGCAGCAGCCAGAGTAGGACCAGCCGGGACCCAGGCCATGGCTGATCCTCAGGCCGCTGTCGGTGTCGGCTACCGCTCTGCTGGAGCGGGACGCCCGGGGAGCTCGCTCGGAGGCGGCCCCCTCGTTCCTACCCAGGCACGTTTCCTCTCCCTTCGCCCCGCTCCCCGGCTTAGCAGGGAGAGCGAGGGTGCTTTCCCGGGGGAGCCTGCCCTGTGTGCGAAGACGACAGAGTCTTTAGAGCTGCTGGTGATTCCTCGGTTCCGCAAACAGAGGGCTCCTCGGACTCACGGCGAGTCGGTCCGCGCGGCACCTCAGACGCTCTGTGGGGCACGGGCCGCAGCAGCGCTCGGCAGGCAGGCGGCAGGTGGCCGGCGGCGGACGGGACGCGTGTCCGTGCGTCCGCCCCCTGGCAGGGCGCCCTGACTCCCGCACGTCTCGTTCGCAGGCACGAGCTGCTCGAGGAAGCCCGCAGACAAGGCCTGCCTTTCGCGCAGTGGGACGGGCCGACCGTTGTCGTCTGGCTGGAGGTATGGCCTTTTTTTCGTCCTGGGTGGCGTGTGTTCCGCGTGTTTTGTCTGCCCGTTGCCTCCGCTGAGCCTGACCTCTGGCCTGCACACTCCCTGCCTCCAGCTCTGGGTGGGGATGCCGGCCTGGTACGTGGCCGCTTGCCGGGCCAATGTGAAAAGCGGGGCCATCATGTCCGCCCTGTCGGACACGGAGATCCAGCGGGAGATCGGCATCAGCAACCCTCTGCACCGGCTGAAGCTGCGCCTCGCCATCCAGGAGATCATGTCCCTGACCAGCCCGTCGGCGCCCCCCACGTCCAGGACGGTACGTGCCCGGCCGGAGCGCTGCCGCTCTGGGGAGCGGGCGGGCGCCCTTGCGGGGGGCGTCACCCGCCCGCGGCTGTCCCCCCCGTCCTCGTCCACACACCCCGCGTGCCAGGGTGACGCGGCGGCGTTCAGGACATTGGGGATTGAAAGCGCCGTTGCTGGATGTTTCTGTGACGGCGTGGCCACAGTGGTGCTGTAATGTAGAGACAGGAGTGTTCGAAAAGTAATTGTCACATTTAAATATAAATTTAAGAAACGCGAAGGGGACAAAGCTTAGCAGCCCCAGTCAGTTGTAGCCAGTGTTTTGCTGTTGGCTTATTTGGCCTGTCGCAGCTTCCCCCTGGGGGGCTGGAGGCCCTGGGGTGCAGGGTCTGGAGCAGTCCACATGCACAGCAGGCCGGCCTGTGCTCAGACAGTGCCGCTCCCCGGGGGCCGGCCACGAAAGCCCTTAGGAAGGGCCCTCCTTGTGTGAAAGGCGAAACACCGGGTAACTGGGGTAACTGGGGGAGGAGGGCGGGCCGGCCGCTCCCCCCAAAGCGCCTTCCGCGGCCTGGGAGAAGCTGGGTGGGAAGCGCAGAGCCGGACACGCGTCTGCTTCTGTGGGGCGGCGCAGGGCCTGGCCGGGGCTCACGGCCGCTCCCCGTGCCCGGCGTGCAGGGCGCTCGGTCGGCTCGTATCCTTTGGGTTCTTAGTGAGAGGTTCGTGGTGGCGAACGGTCACCCCGAACAGTCACCCCGCGTCCTCGCCTGCTTCTCCATCGGAGGGGCCTTTCTAGAAGTGGAGGTGCCGGGGCAGTTTCCCTGAAGTCGTAGTAAACGGTCTTGAAGGCCGCTGCTTGGCGAGTGGTGGTGAGGAGCGGCCTGCGGCGGGGCCGTCTCGGGCCTCGCTCCTGCACCGGACGGCGCCCGGCCCGCCTTCACCCGCCCAGCGCTGCTCCCTGCCTCTTCCGTCCCGGCCGAGGGCCCTGTCACGGCGGGACACCTGCCCAGAACCGTCTCCCCGCGCCCCAAAGCTAGGCTCCGTCCTGCGCTCTTTGTTGCGCTTGTTTGGGGAAGACTGTGCAAAGGTCTTGAACCCACAGTTACCTGAGAATGACAGTTTTCCGGAAGGACGCCACGTTGTTTCTTCTCTGTAGAGTCCACACATAAAATCAGGCGGCGAGCACGGCAGAGAAAGCTCTAGAAGCTGGGCCGTGCTGCGGGTGCCCGGGCCGCGCGGTGTTGCTAAGGCGCGCTGGTTCTCTGGGGGGGGACAGCCCGCACGCGCTGCGCGCTCGCGCTCTGTGCGGCACTAAAATGGCGGCGGAGAGGCGGCCTTCGCCCCCCCGCGCACCCGTGGCTCACGTGCCTGCCGCCTTTCCTCTCTGTCCCTGCGCCCTCGCTCTGGACGTGCGTGGTCACGGGGGTCGCCCAGACCACAGGGAATGTCTGGCTCACGCACGAGGAGATGGAGACGCTCGCAGCCGCGCCACACACGGTCAGTCGTGGCCCGAGCTGCCCGCCCCCCAGCGCGCTCCCGCCCAGGAGCCGCCCGGCTCTTGGCCTTGTTGTGGAAAACAAAAATGTCATTTTACGTTAAATTGTTCCAGATAAGTACTTCCTTTAGGTATTGATGTGTGCCAAATAGAATTCCCGTTTTATCTCATCTTAGATTGTTGTCAGGCACTTAAAGTCGGTAGACCGGCTCTATCTAGAGTAGACTGGACTCCTTCCCCGCCGGGAGACCTCAGCTAGCGCCCCATTCGGGTGGCCCTCCCCTGGTCTTCTCCTCCCGTGGGTGCGCTTGTCACGGGAAGTCGGCCCCTTGCATGAGACGTCGGGCCTACTGGCGCTGCATGAGTTTTGCATGACGCTTGTGACTCTGGACCCCGTCGCCGGGCCGCGCTGCGCCTCCCCGCGGGGCGGGCTCGCGTCGCCGCGCCCACCACACTAACCGGCTGTTCTTTTGCATCCCTAACCATTGCCTGCCGTCAGGAGGACGAGGAGGGGAGCTGGGCTCAGGTGGGACGCTCTCTGTGACCTGCTCGTCACTGTATGTACAGCGGCACAGGGCCGCGGGGTGGAAGCTTGCGTTTCCTTTTCGTGGTATTTTTAACACCGTGACTTGTTGGGAATGCCGTTAATGATGCGAGAGCCCGAGTCAGAGCAGGGCAGGGTCAGCAGGCACCGAGAGCGCGTCCGTCTCATGGACAACTTTGAACGTTCCCCAGCTGTTCCCACGCGGAGCCCGGTGACCGACAAACGCATCGCTTTGTGTGCCCCGCGGTCCTTCATACAGAGGCCTGTGGCCTTGGCAGCTCCTGAGAGTCTGCCAGTCCCCAGTGGGGTCACGTTAGTTACAAGATCCGCTGATGGGAAGACGCTTTTCTAAGAAAGCTGCAACCCAGGAGCGGGTGTGGACACTCGCCTCCGAGTCCGCTGTGCGGAGCAGTGTCTGTCCTCAGCACCCCGCCGGGGCTGCTCAGGAGCGAAGCCTCTTCCGCGTCGCGCGCCTCTGGATGTCCAGCTCCCCGGCCGTTTGCCTCGCTGGCGGCCTCGTCACGACTGCCCCGCACCGCGCGTCCAGTCCACTGAAAGCAGCTCCTTCCCCGGTGTGATGCCACCGGCTCTGCTGTGATGCCGTCCGCATCAGCGACACTGGAAGCTCCCGGGTGTGGCCGGCCGAGTTCCAAGGCTCTCGTGAACGGCATTATGTGCAGGACGCAAGGTTAACTGTATATCTGAAAAAAATCAGAACGGTTTTAGGTAAAAGTTCCTGGTCACCAGCTGATGGGTGGAGCGCCTGTCCCCTGTTTGTGCTCCCGAAGTCCAGCCGGCCCTGTCACCTGGTAAACCCCAGGGGGCAGGAGCTGTAATGTGATTCTCTGGGCACCCACACCCCGGTTCTGTGGGGCACAGCTCCAGATAAATGTCCCCATTAATTATTCAGCCCGGCCAGGTATCTCTTTACAAGGCCGGTGATGACCACTCGTGATCTTAAAGGTGCGTTTCGTAATGACTTAGACGTCAGGACGGTCGCTAAGAAGCAGAGCTGCGTCAGCACCTGAACGCGAAATTCCCTGCATCGGGGGCACGAAGCGTGCGTTTAAAAAGCTGAACATTTGTTCTTGGCAATGGAAGCGTAAGCAAGGACGAGCCGAGCCGACCGTGCCCGGATTCGCCGACGGTCAGTCGGTCTTCAGCGTGAGCAAGGGCTGCCCGGGCCGTGCTGCTCGCCAGAAGCTCCGGTCCGAGCAGCACGGCCACAGCCCCGCCGGCACCACCGGCACCGCACCCCTCCTGTGCTGCAGAGCTCCGAAGACTGACTCGCATTTCCGATCGTTTCAACGATGAGGAAATAGACCCCGCGCGGCAGCTCTCTCGTAACCAGATGTTCTCTCACGGCAGGAGAGCCCTGCGGTGCTTTCTCAGAAGGCTGTTGGCAGCCCAGGGGACCTGGGTCCCTGGGCTTGTGGGCCCGGTCCCCCCAGGGGCTCCCGCTCCTGGCCACAGAGGCAGTATGACTAGAGTGCGGAGTGCGTGGAAGAGGAGGAGGGCTCTGCCCCGTGGACTTGTCTGTTGGGCGACTTCTTCGCATCTCGTGTCCGTTTAAGACCACACGATCGGCAGGCGGGGGCGCGGCACTGCCCAGCCACGCCGCAGAAGGCGGCCTGCGAGGTGCGAGTGAGGCCCGAAAGACGGAGAACGTCCCGCGGCGAGGTCTGAGGGTTCGCGCTTTCCTCTCAGGTTTTGAGCAGACAGTGAAACTTTTTTTCTCTTAGAATTTAAGCATTCTTGTTGGAGCCTGAGCCATCCCTTCCGGCTTGGTTGGTGTAAGTAAGAAATCCGATTAGAGGCCATATTTTCAAGACAGGACACGGTGGTCGTTGAGAGTCACTGTAGCTCACAGGAGTCCCGTGACCGTGGCTTCGTCTCCGTGGACCGACGGTCGTCAGAGCTGTCCTTCGATGTGTGTGCGTGCGCATCTGCCAGGCTGGCTTCTTGTTTATTGTGGGAGGCTTGTGTGTATCCTGCTAGATTCATCCCTGAGGGTTTCACAGGTTTCGATGACATCACAAATGGTATTTTTAAATTTTTAATTTCCAGTATTTGGGAATACAGTTCATTTTTATATATTAGCTTTGCATTCTGCAACTTTACTGAAACTCACTTTGGTTCTGACAGCTTTATACTTTCATTTTCTCTGCTGATAATCAGGTCACCTGCAAATAAAGACTGCTCTTTTCTTTACCAATTCGTATGCTTTTCGTATCTTTTTCTTGCCCTATGGCGATGGCTGGGAGTTCCGGCTCAGTGTTGATTTAAAGTGCTGTGCGCAGACAACCGGGCTCTTTCCTCATCTTGGGGAGGAGCATTCAGCCTTTCACCGCGAAGGACGATGTCAGTCAGCGCTGCGTTCTTTGAGGGCACCACCAGATTGGAGCAGTTTTCTTCCATTCCCAGAACGCTGAGCTTCCCGTGAATGGATGGTGAATTTTGTCACACGCCTTCCCTCATCTTTGCGATGATGGTGTGGTTTTTCTTTTCAGTCCATTGATAACGGTGAATATCTGATTTTCCAAATGTTGAACCATGCTTCGTTCCTGAGAGGAACTCCGCTTGTCATAATATCTCGTTCTTTTAATGTATAATTGGTTTGGTTTGCTGAAGTTCTGTAAAGAATTTTGCATCTGTGTCCAGGAGGGATGTTGTCCACAGTTTTTTCGTAATGCATTTGTCCCGTTTGGTACCAGGATAATGCTGCCCTTGTGAAGTGAGGTAGGCACGTCTTCACTTTTTTGGAATAGTATGTGTGGAATTGCCTTTTTTTTTTTTTTTTTCCATGAATGTTTAGTAGGATTCACTAGTGGAGCCATTTAGGGTAGAGTTTTTGCGTGTGAGATTTATAAATTTGAGTTCTAATGGCTACAGGTCATCTGTTTCTTACTGAGTGGCTTTCGTAGATTACGTCTTTCAAGGAATTTGCCGGTTTCATCTGAATCCTTTCAAGTTGCTCAGTTTCCCGTTACTCTCCTCTGGGTGCCTCTAGGATCTCTGCACATCTTCTCTTTGATTTTTATTATTTATTTATTTGTTTGTTTATTTTTTAGGTGAGGCAACCCTTGGTTGACCTCACAGATTATAAGGACCTTGTCAGCTTACAATCCCTTATTTATTTATTTTTTTCACACCTCCAGCACCTGGTCTTCCTAGGTGGTCTCCCATCCAAGTACTAACCAGGCCCGACCCTGCTTAGCTTCCAAGATCAGATGGGATCGGGCTTGTTCAGGGTGGCGTGGCCGCAGACTCTTTGATTCTTGATGTCTGTAACATCTCCTTTTTTCTGGGTCACTAGTGAGGGTTTAATCGAATTTATGGATGGTTATGAAGAACTAGATTTTAGTTTCATTTTATTTTTTATTACTTTTCTGGTTTCTGTTTTATTGGTTTCTCTTCATTTATTTTCTTCCTTTTCCTTGCTATGGATTTTATTTGTTCAGATTTTTTAATGTAGAATCATGGATTATCAATTTGTGACCTTTGTTCATCTAAGACGTAGTGTTTAAGTCCGTAAAACTATAGATTTCTCTCAAGACACTGCTTTAGCTATGTCACATGATTTTTTACTATATTGTGTTTTCATTCTCTTTCAGTTCAAAATATGTTCTCATTTACGCTGTAATTTCTTTTTTGACATGTGGGTAATCAGATGCATGCTAGTTTCCAAACACTTAAAGAGTTTCCCAGGCACCTTTTTACTGTCGATTGCTAATTGAATTCTTTCACGGCAAGAGAGCGTAATTTGTGTGATTTCAGGCTCTGTGTGTGTTGAGACGAGTCTGCCACGCGCACTGGAGAAGAGTGTGTCCTGCGGGGGGCGGGGGGCCGGTGGGGGCCCGCCAGTCCGCCCGGCGGGCGGTGTCGTTCGGGGCTCCCGGCCCTCCTGACCTGGTCCGCCTGGCTTCCTCGCTCCACTCGCCCGCTTCCTGCGGTTCGGGGCGGAGGCCGTCAGCCCGCCCTCCCGCCCGCTCCCCTTTCAGTCCCCTCGGTTGCTGTGTCGTCTAGCTCCTCTTTTAAAATCATTTTTCAATTCACTTTAACCGATTTTTGAGATTAACAGATGTTTTGTTAAGGACCTTTGGAAACCCAAGTGTGAAAGATAAAACTAAAACCGGCCAGAGGCGTTGTTAACGCGTAGAGCTGGACGATCCTTCAAACTTGTTCATGAGGCGCGGCCGTTCTTCAGTGTCGTTCGCTCACGCAGGGAGCCGTTTCGGGAAGAGAGCGTGTGGTTTGGTAAATGGGTTCGCTTTATAAACGCAGTCACGACTTATCACAGTGCAGTTCCTTCCATATAAAACCCCGCAAATTCAACAAAGGTAAAAAGTAGTTAACAAGAGAGCAAATTATGTCAGAATGGTCGAGAGCGGCGGCGTCATCAGTTAGCGTAGCCTTGGAGAGTGCGTGGCGGCTGAGGAATGCAGCCTGTGCGAGCCGCTCTCGGGACGCCTTCCGGAGTGTCCCCTGGACTGACCGCGCTTCCCCACTGAACGCAGACGCTGGCGTACGGGGACATGAACCACGAGTGGGTCGGCAACGAGTGGCTGCCCAGCCTGGGCCTCCCGCAGTACCGCAGCCTCTTCATGGAGTGCCTGGTGGACGCGCGGATGCTCGACCACCTGACCAAGAAGGACCTGCGGGGGCAGCTCAAGATGGTGGACAGTTTCCACAGGTGGGGGACGGCGGGCGCCCCTCCCGGTCGGCTCAGGGCCTTGTGACTATCGCTGTCTCTGACTGTCTTTTCTTTTTATAAATAGAAACAGTTTCCAGTGTGGAATTATGTGCCTGCGAAGGTTAAACTATGACCGAAAAGAACTGGAGAGAAAAAGAGAAGAAAGCCAGAACGAAATAAAAGGCCAGTATATGTTATGTTTGCTGACTTAGCACGTTACTGCTCTCCAGTGTATCAGCGGCCTCAGCGATGTTCTACATTTTAAAAAAACACAGGAAAGTTTTTTAATGGAGGAATCTAGCTCGGCATCATTACGGGGAGGGGGTCGGGGTTCGTGAACACGAGCACTTTCGAGACGGCCCTCCATAGCCAGAGACGTGCCTGTTCCCGGCCGTCGCTCCGCAGGTCGACCGTCTGGAGGGGAGCGGTTTCCCGCGACTTCGGAGGTCGCAGGTGTGAGGACGTGCGGCCCTTCACACGGGCCGCGGAGCACGGGGCGGGGGGCGGCCCCTCTCCCAGGGTTAGCCGCTCAGCCGGGCCTTGCAGATGGGGCGGGCGCTCGTAGCAGGAGGGGGCAAAGGCACGTCAGCTGGAAAACAGGCAGGGGGTACGAGAGGCCGCGGGGTTCAGCCGGGAGACGGGGGTGCTCTTCTCCCTCGGGCGGGGAGCCGCTCACGCGGCGCCTCTGAACGGTCACGGACAGCGCCTTGCTTTTAAGGGAGACATAGCAGTTACGCTCAAAATTAAACCTCCCCGAATCCGCACAGAATAAAGAAGCCACTAACAGTAGCGGTGACAGGTGACGCTTCCTGGAGACCGAGGCGTCACGTACGGCCGGGAGGCGGCCCTGCGGAAGGAAGGCTGGGCTAGTGCGGGGTGAGCTCACGCGAGCCGGGGGGACGCCGTTAGCCCGCGGTCCCCGGGCCATGCGTGTCCTTCTGTCCTTCCGTAGCAGCCGAGGAGGGCATTGGGAATGAAATCCGTAAATCTGTCCCATTCATCTTCTGTATCCATTTTAAGTCTTTTTACAGTTGACAATGGCCGTTATAATCTTTCATACTTTATTGCTTTGTGTAGCATAAGATCTTCCCTCAAAGTCTCTCTATGCTGGAGAAGGTCTTAAGTTTCTTTCTTTATTATTTAAAATGAAACAACAGAAAAGGCTTCGAGATTATAAATGAGAGGTCTGTGTTGAATTCAGCCCGGGGTCAGGTGGGTGCCGACCCCCGTGGCGAGAAGGAAGTATCTCGTGTGTTCTGAAGTCCCCGCGTGAAGCGTGCTCGCGCCTGGGGCACTCAGCTCACCTCCGCCTCTGGCTCTGACCCCGGACGCGCATCGTTTTCTGGTCTCTCGACATCCGGTGCGCATGGCGGCTCCGTTCCTTCGGGGCTCGCGCGTGTGAAGCCACTGGCGGCTTCCTGAGGCGGGACAGGCCCAGGCGCCGACGTCCTGTTGCAGCGGGCGCCGTCTGCCTGCGCCCAGCGCTCGCGGAGCTTGTCGTCCCCGGGGGGTCAGGGGCCCCCGGAGGGTCAGGGGCCGAGCAGGAGCCCTTCCCCTGGGTCCCCGTGTGCCTGACGAGACAGCGCCCCGAAGCCGCTTTATCACCGTTTTTGTTTGCACTCACAGATGTGCTCGTCTGGAGCAACGATCGTGTGATTCGCTGGACCCTGTCGATCGGTCTTAAAGAATACGCAAATAACCTCGTGGAGAGTGGCGTGCACGGCGCTCTGGTGGCCTTGGATGAAACCTTCGACTTCAACACGCTGGCGCTCCTGTTGCAGATCCCCACGCAGAACACACAGGTAACCCGACCCCTCCTGACACCGACGTCTGCGAGCTACTTGAAGGGAGACAGAACGTGACAAGAGCCCCGACGACGGGTCGCCTCCTCCCTGCCCCGTCCGCGGCGCGGTGGTCTGGACCCGCAGCGCTGGGCTCCTCGCTACCGCCGCCTTCCCGTGTCCGCCGCAGGCACGAGCCTCACAGTAAACAGAATGAGGGCGCTTCATTCACGTCCTTCTGCTCACGAGATTCATTAGATTTTGTTCTTATGTGGAAAGAGGAATACTCTAAGGCAGGGTCCCCCAGTCCCTGGGCCGCAGACCGGTACCGACTGTGGCCTGTGAGGAACCGGGCCACACAGCAGCAGGTGAGCGGCGGGCAGGTGAGCAAAGCTTCGCCTGTATCTGCAGCTGCTCCCCGGCGCCGGCGTCACCGCCTCATCCCAGCCTCAGACCATCAGGCGTTAGATGCTCGTGGGACCACTGGTCCTTGGTCCCAAAGAGGTTGGGACCTCTGGTCTGTGGTATATCAGACGAAGGTTTTATTGATTTTGTTTCTCTGAGTAATTGCCTTATGTAATTCCTTTTGATTCCTGAGCTCGTGTGAGACTCGGGAAGCTTGTTGTTCTTCTTCATAAGAGTGTGTGTCATGTACCAGCACCCCGACCCCTCAACCGCACCAGCCCACACCGCACACTTCGAGTATAATTCCAAGAGACTGTGGGTCCCTCTTCCCAGAAGCCCACGCGTGGGCTTCGCTCTGACACCCCGACTGAGAACACCGGTAGCAGTTTAGGACACGCATACCTCCGGGTTTTTCAAAGTCTTAGTTTTAAAAGCAGTTGTAGAAATGAATGAATGAATGAATGAATGCATGCATGCATGCATGCATGCCAGTAAAACCACATGCACGGAAAAAGCGGCGTGTGACATGCTGGCGTCCTTCAGATTCGGCTGGTGACAGCTGCCGGTGCCGTTTGTTTCGATTTCAGGCGCGTGCTGTGCTAGAAAGAGAGTTCAACAACCTTCTGGTCATGGGGACCGACAGGCGGTTCGATGAGGTAAGCTGCCAGCCTAACGGTTTTTAAATTTGCATTCAACGTATATTATTACACTTGTATGACTCGTTCAGAGTTACCTCTCTTAAGCGTGGTGATAATTTTACTTTACAAGTTAAGCTTCGCTACTTAAATTTTATTAATGAGCTATCAAGAAACTAATATTTTCAGTAAGATAGTTTTTAAAAAGTTTTTAGTATTTACCTTGCGATATCCCTCAAAATGTTTTTCACATCATAAAACATTATTTGGGGCCTGGGAATGGAGTCTCTTTGTAAGTTGTGTTTTGGGGCACCCGGATGTCCTACCCCAATCCGGAGCCCCATGCTTTGGGGGATTGTTTCATAAGGATACTAGACAACACAGCACATAACCTCCCTGTCGATAAAACCATGAAGTGTTAAACATGGTTCCGTAGTGTAGCAGTTAGCATGTCTGAAGGTCCTGGGTTTGCGCCCCAGTGGAGCCACGGTCCATGGTCTGTGGCCATGCCACTCCGAACAACCCCGATCCTGTCTGATCTCAGAAGCTGAGCAGGGTCGGGCCTGGTTAGCACTTGGATGGGAGACCACCTGGGAAGACCAGGTGCTGCAGGCGTAAATAAATAACCAACCAACCATGACACATTTATTTCCACACTGCTATTCGTTATTCTCTTCATTAGCTCCTACAAAAGGTTGACTTTGACAAAGAGAATAGGACATCCAGAGAAGGACCTGCTGACTTTACCTCAGCAGGAGACAGTAATTTAGGCTTAAAGTTTCTCAGCACACGTAAGAAACGTGCTTTGCAAGGAGGCGACTTGTGCAGGATGGGAAGCGAGACGCCGCGCCCCCTTCCACTCCCGGGAGTCCCCAGGGTGGTCAGTCACCGGGGCTGGCCGGAGTGGGGCGCAGTCCAGCGGTCAGTTTAAGGCGCTGGTAACTTTATAGTTCCGTCCTGTATTTAAAAGTCAGTTTTGTTTTCTGTCTAACTCGCCAGGAAGATGATAAGAGCTTTAGGAGAGCACCTTCTTGGAGAAAAAAGTTCAGACCCAAGGATGTTCGTGGCCTGGCCGCCGGGTCAGCAGAGACTCTCCCCGCAAACTTCCGGGTCACCTCCTCTCTGTCCTCGCCCTCTATGCAGCCAAAGAAGATGCAGCTGGACGGTAGGTGACGCCCAGCGCCTGCCCGGCCGCCGTGTGGCCAGCACGTGGCCACCGATCTGGCGCGGCCGCCGAAGTGTTACCAGGCGTTTGGGCGGCTGCTGCATGTCCAGGTTGAAATGTTTCAAAACTAATCCTCACATCCGTTTATGAAAGTTTAACCATAATACAGATGTTTTAAAAGTTCTGGTCTGGCGGAGTGTTCCTCTCCTGGAGCGAGCACCGTGTGTTCTGAGCGTTGGCGTGACGGCTGTCCTTGTCGAACGCGCGTGTGCGCAGGCGCGCTCGGCACGCTTGGCACGCTGCACCCGCGGCGGGTCCCTGACTCCCCGACCTCTGTCCCCGCTGGCAAGATGGAGTCGTTCTAAACGACAGGACACCGTCTACCTCTGTGAGGCGGTCCTTCCTCTCTCCCCTCCGTCCCCACTGGGATCTGCCGGTGCCACCACAAGCTGCAACGGGACGGAGGGGAGCAGGGGGTGAGGGCGCTCGGCTGCCGCCCCAGGCCACGCCCGCGACTCCCGTGGCCACCGTGCTGTGAGAGGGCGCTGGCTAGGAGTCGGCCGGGTGTGCGGACTGCCTGCCACTCGAGGCGCGTGACTGAGCCCTGCGCCTCAGCGTCCCCGTCCGTGACACGGTTGTCACAACCGTGCCTTCCTCGTCAGCTGGCTGCGATGGTTAAAGGAGGGAGTCCCATGACGCTGTCATTGGAAAGTATCTAGCGCGTCACACATTCTCGGGAACTGTTAGCTGTCACAATTCGTTCTCCTTGACAAAGGAAGCGAGTGGCTTTTTTGTGCTGATGTAGTTGTTACTGGTTGGTTGGGTTCTTTTTTTTTTTTTTTTGGTTTTTTTTTTTAGTTATTAGCAGGTTTATAAGTTTTGCTCTCATTTGTCTATGTAAAAATTAGAGGAAGGTATATTTATATAAAGCCTCTGCTAAGCTGGAGGCTTGATGGTTGTTTACAAGGCAGCATTTTTATTGAAAAGCCGTATCTCGCTGCCAGAGTTTAATAAGAAGTGTAATGTGGAGAAAAGCCAGTAACTTTTTTAAAAAGTAGCATTTCTATTTTAAGGAGCATGCAGATAATTTTGATAGCGTTTCACTGTGATTTGGCCTTCGGTTTATTGACTAGTCTGAGTGTCTTCTTATTTTTCTCATAGCTTCATTTCTGTTTTCATTAGAAATCACCTTTTCCTGTTAAATGTTAACAGCAACATTGACATTAGAGTTTAGATAAATTAAAAATCATCCTAGAAAAAGGTAGAGAACATATGATTTGGAAGGTGACTTTTTAGCCTGTGTGGCAGCTAAGGCATAAACCTGGTAAACTGAATCGTTTCAATGGCTTTTTAAATAAGGGAGCGTGAGCGGGCATTTGCCGCAGGCCTCCTGGGCGCGCGGTCGGGAAGGTGTGCGAAGCTCGCCCGGGCTCACGGGCAGTGCCGGCGGCTTAGCGCCCTCCCCGGGGCTGTGGCAGAGCCCTGCGAAGACGTGTTCCCGCTGCACAACAGAAGCCGTGTGATGGGAGCAGCGAGCATGCGCCACAGATTGTTAAAAAATGCCTCAGTCCGATTCGCGGGGAGGAGTGGGGCTTCCCTCTGGGGCCGCGCAGTGCGCTTCTCAACCAGAAGCCTCAGTGGGCCTGTTATTCCCTGTGGAAGCCGAGACTGGGCTTCGGTGCCTTAGCTATGTCGTCGTCCGGGAGCCAGCCCCTGAAGCCCGGCCCCTGGGGCCTGTCGGCCGCCCGTGATGCGCGGGGCCCTGGCCCTGCAGCGGGCGGTACTGCGCACCTCACCACGGGCTGCTCTCAGCGGACCATTCTCGCAGGTGATGTTAGCGGCTGAACAGGAAGCCCGGTGGCTCTGTCTAACCTAGAGTGGAAGGAGAAGCGGAGTTAGCACGCGGAACGGTTGTGCGCGTAACCGCTCGTCAGGGAATGGTTTTGGCGGCATCCCACGCGCTGTTGCTGTTTCGGAATTGACGACAGTGCCCCCCAGGGCTGCTTGGGAGACGAAGAGACGCTTGGAGACACGGTCTCTTTCTCTGGCTCGCCCACTCCCGCTAGCAGGTCCCTCGGGCCCCTCGGTAGGCGCGACGCCCCGTCCCCGCCTCGGTGGGCGCGAGACTAACCGCACGCTGTGTTTGCATGCTCGTCGCGGCCGTGGGAGCAGGCGGCGCGCCCGCAGCGCAGAGGCTGGACCCCGCGGCGGTCAGGACGTACTCCTGCTGAGGCGCCCGCGGTGAGTAGCGCGGCCCGCGCCGGTGCGGGCGGCGCCCGCGGCCCCGGTGCCCGCGGCCCGCCGCGGAGGCGTGGGCGTGCCCTCGCCGTTTCATGGGGAGAAAACTGTTTTCATCTTGTCCTCAAACCTAAAACTGCTGCTGCAGTTCAAGCGGCTGCTGATGGCCTTTGGCGGGTGGGGCGGGCGCCCGAGCCCGCGGCGCTGTCCCGGTGCGCGCCCCCGAACCAGGCGCCCCCGAATCAGGCGGCCCCCGAGTGCTGAGGTCACGGGCCTTTCAACGTGGACGTTGGTTTCTACTAACGAAAGCGCGACGCCCGCACAGGGGCCGGGCCTGAGGGCCCCTCCCTGCCCAGAACCAGGGTGGGGGGGATGCGGGCACAGCCGCAGGGAGCCCCACCCCCTCCCGCCCCGAGTTCCACTGGTTTCTGTTTCCGCCTCGCAGTCAGAATATCTGATTGGTTTCACCATTTTTTTTTTTATTGGTAATTTTTAGACGGAAGCCAAAACGAAATCAGTCAAGGACTCCTCTCCTGAGATGCATAGTCCTGACGATCTATCTGAATTCTCAAAGCTGCGGAGCACAGAAAGCTGGGGGGCTGGGGGCGCCCAGGAGCCAAGCGGGCGGGGCTCCCGCGGGAGCGGCAGCGCGCTCCGGGGAGGCCTCCGGACTGACCTTCTGTCTGCTTGCTTTCCAGTTTACCCGCACTACTTCTACAGGTGATCCGCAGCACCGGGGCCCAGCGGAGACTGCATTTTAGCCTTCAGTGGACTCTCTAACCTGTTAATACTTGTTATATGAACCTGAGATATTTTATTACAGAGTTTTTAATTAGTGAAAAATTCATGAATACCATAGAGAAAATATTTTAGAGTTTAATGTTTCTTATATTTATGTAAACTTACGCCTTCACTTATAGAGTTCCTTACTTTTTCATGTATATCCGGGCTATAAATACCCTTTCAAATCTATTCATGTTCTTGTATCTAATTTTAGTCTTTTAAATGAATGTACTGTAATGCTGGTATGTATAAATCCTATGAACAAATGTAGGGCTTTTGTAAATTATGCATTTATTGTAATTATCATTGTTTAATTTTTTAATAATAAACCATGACAGAGAAAAGGATTTTACTGCATTTGTAAAATCATCACGATACAGTGCATTATCCCTTACAAACGTATCCTCGCTACACAACAATCATTTCGAAACAAGCAGACCTAATTTCGAGTAATTATTGTTGCATCTTAATGACTGACCTTACTCTTTCTAGCAAGAAATGCTTGATTCTGCAGTGTGAACAGATAAGATGTTCGGTGTTGGAGATAAGATTCCCACGAACTGGGACTGGAAGGGGGTTCTCAGGCACTGTGGACCCCCCTGGGCCGGCCGGCGTCCTCCTTGCCTCTCTCCGGACTCGGGCGGCCTGTCGCAGTGACCAGCAGAGGCCGTGGGCCGGGGACAGCCCACGGCGGGCGGAAAGAGCCTCAGTGGAGTGGGGCTCAGCCGCCCCCACCCCCGGACGCGGAGGAAGGCACCAGCTCGCCGCTCGTGGAGGACCCGACTCGGTCCTCCTTCCATCCGCCATCGCGGGGACACGGCGCGGGGTCCTGAGGATGCTGTCGCCAGCTCTGAAAAAGGCCTTATTTTTCTCATGTCAATCACCTTTTTACATTTGTCTGTAAACATGTCTAAAGAATGGACCTCGTGGTACATTTTTAGATTTTGATGATGAGCCATTTCGGATCGTCGGAGTAGCCAGTGTAGCTTTCCTTTGTTAGAGGCTGTCAAGGAGCCGGCAGGGACTGGGTCCTGGTCACGGTGCGTTATTATGCAGCCGAGGCACAGACAGCGGCGTGTCTTCTTACCTGGGTTTCTGCTTTTGATTTACTTGTACAATTCACAGTTGTTTTCTATTAATCTTTTGTGAACTTTCTGATTATGTAACAAAGTCTGTACAGTCTACTTTTGAACTCTTTTTATCACAGTGTTATTTATTGCTTTCTTTCAATAAAGTACTGAAGCATTTCGCACTGCCAATAGAGAATACGAGAATCAGCCGTAAGGACGGGTGGGCCGAGTAGCCTCTCGGGCTGAGTGTCGTCCCTGGCCGAAATCCTGCAGAGGTCTGCTGATGGCCGGAGGGCGGACAGACGGGGTCATCCGAAGGAGGGCGGGGCACTGATCCGCCCCTAAGGGGAACTGGTCCCAAGAACCAGGGCACAGGAGACAGACTGACAGACAGGCGAACTGGGACGGTGTGGGCTCACGGGGACAGGCCCGGCTGGGGCAGGCCTGGCTGGAGGGCTGGAGACTAGGGGGGCGTGGGGAGGGAGAGGACGAGCGTGTGCGTACCTGCACGTGCGCACACTCCTCCTGCTCTTCCCACGGGATCAGATGTGGCAGCCGGGCCGTCCTTCCGTCTGCTTGGCCCCTGGGAACCACGGAGCCTGCTTCTCTGGGAGCTGGAACCAGCCCTGAGTCACAGCAGTCCAGCGGGGCAGAGGGAGGGGACATGCCAAGTGGCTCTGGCACGTGGGCAGGGCCCACAAACTCACTGGGCGCTGCGCCCCAGCGGGTGGCGGCTCACTAGTGGCCACTGCAGGCAGGTACCTCCAGCGCCTCACCTACCGGCAGGGGTTCCCTCCCTCCCTCCTCAAGGCTTCATGGGCCTGAGACACACAGAGACCATGGCTGACACCGCCTCCGAGGGGGGGTGGGGCACTGCTCCAGTCACCTGGACTGTCCTGTTCCTGTCTGCGCCCCGGGGCTGCCTGAGTGGGTGACTCGTCTTCTCCCTGTGGACTCACACCCGGCCCTGCTCCGTGAGGGCTTGGCTTTCGGCCGTTTCCTGTTCGGAACCTGCACTGGCCGGTCTTCCAGCTCATCGGACCAGTCGTGTTTTCTGTTTCCTGCTTCTTGGGGCTCACGTGAGCGTGAGATTTAAAACAGTGTGGTGCAGCCTTGCCTTGTCATCTAACAGTTCCCCTTCCCGACCAAAGCCAAGCAAGCTTTGGGTATCTTAAGGCTTCTGGAAACAAACCAAGTCATTGAGTCGTTAACTTGCAGGTGTTTCATTAAAACTTGATTCGTGCCTTTAAAGACGTCAGTCGAGCACTGCCCCAAGAAAGCCACACTATGGTTCTGGAGATGTGGCTTCCTGAGAGGTCCCTGAGCCTTAGATCTGCTTGGCAGATGTCCCAGGGCGCGCCCGGAGGGGGGGAGGGGACGGGCATCAATTCCACAGCCCAGGTGTGGTCAGGTGATTTTCTTGCCATCGTTAAAAACTTTGCGAAGGCTGCTTTTAGCCTCGTAACTAACTGCTGCCTTTAGGTTTCTCTCCAAGTTTCATATCGTGCGTTTTAAGGTAATTGCGGGGTTCGGGTTTCGCTCTTTGCTTTTTGCTACCTAAGCCCAGTCTTCGTCTCGCGACGGGGAAGGGCCATCGTCCCTGTGTCCCTTGACGCTAGGCAGGTAGATGTCCGTTTGTGAATATCTCGGACACTTGTTTCTTAGGCTTCCTTTGCTTGCTTCCCTGGTGAGAACGAGCAGCCGTTGATTTTGCTCTTCCGTGTCCCTGACTCGGTGGTGCACCTTTTCAAGCCCTGTCGTTTGAGGCCAGCACTGCGTGCACCCCACGCCTTGTGCACCCTTTCCTGGTGGGATGAGGCGGGGCGGGCTCCTCCGGGTGCTCTGGGGAGGGTCCACTGGTTGCGGCCGCCCGTGGCCGTGGCCACGTCCCCCCAGTCTCTGCCTCCGTCCTCACGTGGCCTCTACTCTGTGTCTTCTGTCTCACGAGAACACGTCATTGGCCCGCCCCGGAAATCCGATCGCACCCCAAGTGTGCCTATGAAGACCCATTTTCCAAATGAAGTCACATTCACAAGGGCTAGGGTTTGCACACAGACAGACATATATATAACTAAGGATCCACCATCCAGCCCGGCACACCGCTGCCCTTTCTGGAGAAGCCCTGCCCCCTGCCCCCGCCCTGCCCTGCCCTGGAGGCACCAGGACCAGGAGAACAGGCCCTGCCCCCAGGGACCCACCCTCCAGGGGAATGAGGGCTCCCATTGTCTCACGAAGGACACGGAGCCTGTAGCAAGGGCCTGTGCGGGGGTTGGGATGTGTTGGGGGGAGTGTCTCAGACCCATTTGTAGCGACGCCATTAGATGAGGGGCAGAGGCTGACCGGGAAGAAAGTCGAAGACAGTTTAAAATAATCAAAATGCCCCTCAGCGTGCAAACCGGTTTGACTCCTAGGGCAGTTCACCAAGCTCAGGTGTGCGGAGAAACACCTAGCTTAAAAGTAGGTGGGGGCGGGGCGGAGGGGGCTCTGTTCAAAGGCAATTCAATAATCGCTTGCCTACCGAGGACCCAGGCACGTCTGGCTGCTGGAGAGACTGATTGATTGATGAGACAGAACAGGGCTCCGCCCACCCAGGGTGGGCGGGGCCGGGAGTCGCGGCTGGGCCGCGCGTGGGGGGGACCTGCACCTCACGCGCCCGCACCCCGAGGAGGCCCGCACTGGCCGCTCCGTGAGTCCCTCCTAGGACTTGACTCTGAATGGCCGGAACAGGTCTCCCCATCACCTTCAGGGGCCAGCGGGACGCAGCTCTCCACTATTGATGAGGGACGTTGACAAGCTCGGCTTCCCGGCTTAAACCGTATAGTTCGTCTTCAGGTAGAACGGAATACCCGCAAAAATGTAAACAACAGCAGTTTAAGCACCAATTTTAATTAAGAAATAAAAGCAGTATGAATACTTTATTCCCCCCTCTTTAGTCGCCCCCTCCCCACATCCACCCCTGACCCACGATGCTGCCGCCTCCCCCCAAGAACTGGATCTCTGAAGGCGGGGGTTCCCCTCCCACCTGGACTATGGTCGGTGGCTCCACTGGGGCACGAACCCGGGACCTTCTGCGGGGAGAGCAGACGTGCTAAACACTACACTATGGAGCCACCCTGTAAACACATTTTTTTTAAAAAAATGTTTTTCATTCAGTAAAAGCGGCGTGACCTACGGGCTGTACCATTGCACAACCCGTGGGGCTGAGGACAGCGGTCGCCGATTCCCCGACACGCTCTTTAATGTTTTTCTTCGCCAAAGTAACAACGCGTCCGTCAGGTGAAGTGAAACACCAGCAGCCCCGTCCCCCCCACGGCCCTCCCTTGTCCCGGTGGAACTGCCTTGCCCGTCTGCTTGCCACCTTGTTCCTGTGGGACGCGGGCTCCGTGCGGTCTGTCCGTTTGCCCATCCTCCGCTTTGCCTGCGGGCACTTTGGGCATCTCACTGGGTGGGAGACCAGCATTCTGCACCCCCGTGACCCCTTTCCCTCTCTGCACCTCCCAGCAGGTGAATCGAAGTTGTTGGTTAATCCCCGGTCACTGTCACGGTTCCCATGAGCGGGCTGTGAATGTGAGGAGCTCGCGGATCGCTACAATCACGACGAAAAAGGCACTGGCCCAGCGGGGAGCGGGGCTCCCTGGGGTCCGCGGGGCCAGGGGGATGCGTGAAATAATCTTGGGGATGGAGGAGGTCAGGGCATGGATCGAACGAAACCGCCCGGGGTGGAAGGTGGGGGGTGATAACTGTGGACGGCAGGCGACGCATTTAGGATGGGTTATTATATATCATCTACTTTTGCATTTGTGTGAACTTTTCTCTAATGCTCGTCATGGAACGTAATTGAGCCCGGTCTGGAAGCTTAACTGCGGTCCGCGGCGGGAACGCGATTTGCCACCGCCCAGCACGGGCGCGGCGCATTTCCTCACTCTAGTCTCGCCCCGTTTCACGGTTCGCCCTGTGCAGGGGTCAGGGTCAGGCCGCGCCTTGCGAGCAGCGACACCTGAGACCCGGTGAAACCCAGCGCTCGGGGAACAGCGCGCGGCTGCCTGTTGCTATGGCTCCCGTGGGGTGATGGGCTCTGACCCCGCCCCCTTCAGCCCGGGCCGGCCTCAGTGACCCCTGGGCCACCCCGTGGGCCAAATGACCGTAGCGGATGTGGTGTTTGGGGACCCCTGAAACAAGGTCATCAGAGGCCATGCAGCTCCCACCCAGGCTTGGTGGGACTCTTGCTCTGAGAGAAGCCAGCCACCAAGTAAGAACTTCACCCGCTCCGAGGCCACCACGTTGTTCTAAGGAAGCGGAACCTGGCCGCACAGACCGAAGGGCGAGGCCCCCTGGGTCCCTGTGCTCCGACCGGAGGGACCAGACAGGCAAGCGAAGAAGAAAACGGTGTGGCCGTTCCGGCCCCAGCGGACGTGGCGGGGAGAGGGACTGAGAGGCTGACCCAGCAGGCAGGACCAGGCGGGCCGTGCACCCCGGCCGGGCCCCGTGGGACGCAAAGCCGCGCCGCGCCCGCCCCGCCCCGTCCCGGCTTCTGGCCCGCGGAACTGCGGCCTGACGCGCGCTGGGGGTGCTTCACCGCGGACGTCTGGGGTGGTTCATGACACAGCACAGGTCGCCGCGGCGCTTTACGCGTGAAAGGGGCACTGACACTTTCTGTCTTCTCCGTTCAGGCTGTTTCGCCCCCAGCGAACTGATTTCACAACCCGCCGAAAGGCCGCCATCTGCCACGGCTGCTCGTCCGTGGCCGTGTCAAAATCCACCCCCTGGACTTAGCGGCAGCAAACAATGAGCTATTGTTTCGGTGTGGGGGGTCGGCATCGGAGTGGTTCTTCTGGTATTTTTTTTGGAATCGTGTATGTGGTGGCGCTCACTAGACGGCTCCACTGGTCCCAGGTGGCCTCGGTCAGCTGCCTGGCCACCGGCGCCGGCCGCTGGCCGGGAGCCCTCTCCCACCCAGGAGGCCAGACCGGCCTTCCCTGCAGCCTCGGGGGCCAAGCGGGCCACGTCGGAAGCCATGACTTATCGTTAGGGGCAGACCCCAGAACCCACACAATGTCACTTCTGTGACATCCTATTGACTGGAGCCACTCACAAGTCCAGCCCAGATTCGAGAAGACAGAGAAACAGACCCCGTTCATCGCTTTATGGGGGGCGGGGACAGCTACATCGCTGCGACGAACTATACTGAGTGTGTCCCCAAAATCCGAATGTTGAAGCCTAATGCCCAGGGCGATGGCGTTAGGAGGCGGGGCCTCTGGGAGGTGCTTAGGTCCGAGGGTGGAGCCCTCATGCCCCGCCCCCCAGGCCCCGGAGAGCGACCTCGCCCCTCCACCGCGTGTGGTGGACACAATGGGCGAACACATCTGTGAGCCGGACACTAAATCTGCCAACACCTCGATCTTGGACTTCCAGTCTCTACCACTATGAAAGATAGATTTCTGTTGTTAAAAAGCCATCAGTCGATGCTGTCCTATCACAGGAGCTGGAACTGACCAGGACGGTTACACAGCAAAGAGGCGTGGACAAGGGAGTGTGGTTCATCGAGGGCTGTCGTGGTAGTCAGCTCGCCCCGCTCCAGAAAAAAGCCACACACCGGATGACTTAACAGAAAAGACGTTTATTTCCTCGTGGTCCCGGAGGCTAGACGTGCCGTGATCCGGGTGTCGGCGGGGCTGGCTTCCCCCGAGGCCTCTCTTCCCGGCGGGCATACGGCCAGCTTCAACCTGGGCCCCCACAGATCTTTCCTCTGTGCGTCCGCGTCCCCGGTGTCTCTTCCTCTTCTCGGGGACACCGGTCACGTTGGATCAGGGCGCCACCCTTAGGACCCCGTCGAGCCTCCTCCAGCACCTCTGTGAAGGCCCCGTCTCCTAACACAGGCACGTTGTGAGGTGCTGGGGGTTAGGGACCCAATTCGGTCCACAACGAGGGCCATCGTGGGAAGCACTGCTCATCACATTCCAGGCTGACAGTCGTTCTCTCTCGCGACATCGAAGACCTTAGTCCCTCGTCATTGGATGCCCAGCGGGCAGAGGGCTAGTCGGCAGTGGGGCTCACTGTCGTTCTTTTGCAAACCGTCTGTCTTTACATCCTGGTAGCTTTTCTGACTTTCCTTGGGAGTTGGCAGTGTCACTATAATGTTTCTGGGTGTATTTTCAGCTTTATTTGTCGCGCTTCCCAGCGCGCAGAGCCCTTGGCCCGTGCACGCTCTCGCCTTTCTTTGATTAGACGTTTCTCAGGCATCATTTCCTCGCTTATTACTTCTCATCATTCTTTCATTCTCTGCTGTTGCAACTCCTGTTCTCTACGGGTCGGAGTCTCTCAGTTGCTCTTCCCTGCGACTTAAGTGCTGTATCTTATTATTATTATTTTTTTATTGAATCTGTTTTTTTATTCTGTGTTCTTCCTTGGTAATAGCTTCCAAATCAGCAATTTTCTCCTTAACCGTGGAATTCTAGAGTTAACCTCAACTCTCGAGTTTTGATTTCAGTGACCACATTTTTCTCACTGTCTTAGTCAGCTCAGGCTGCGGGAACGAACAGACCAGGGGCCTCAAACCACAGGGACTTGTTTCCCGCCGTTCCTGCGGCTGAGAAGTCCAAGGTCAAGGGGCCGCTGGTTTGGTCCCCGTGGGGGCTCTGCTCCAGGCTTGCAGATGCCGCCTTCTTGCTGTGACCTCACGGGTAGCGAGGACGCGAGCTCTCCGCTGCCTCTTCTGAGAAGGGTACATATCCCAGCACGAGGGCCCCAGCCCACGCCCTCATCGACACCGAGTCACCTCCCAAAGGCCCACTGCCCAATACCATCACACTGGGGCCTCAATATATGGATTGGGGGGGGGCACCATTCAATCCATAGCACAGGTACCAAACTTGTAATAATTTTTCATGAACACCTATTTTTGTTTCTTAATTTTCAACCTTAATAAATGTTCCTTGTCAAAACATACGTATTTTAAAATCATACGTATCTTGTTTTACGACATAAAATTAGAACCTTAATAATTCATGTTCTCATCGTTCATTGTATTGTCTCTCTTACTGCATATTAGTTCTTAGAATTTGCTTTGGAATTTATATTGTAGTTTCATTTTAAGTGGAAAGTATTGTTTTGCTTTTTCTCCCCTTCCCATGGCACGTGTGACTTGTCCCCTGTCTTTTAGAAGCCTCGATGAGGTCCCATGGGACCGGGTGGGAGACTGCCAGTCAGTGCTCGGGCACTGAAGGGTGCTGACTGTCTGGTGGAGGCCTGGGTCGTGGGAGGCCCCTTGGGGACTAGGGTGAGGCTCCCTCCACAAGCAATACTGGAGGTGGGTTGGGAGAAGGTGGGGGGACCTGGGGGCAGAATCGAAGTATCCATAACTTTCTGGGTGAAAGGGGCGCTCTGAACAATTGACCCCAGGCCACGGGTGTGGGTCAGAACTCGCCCACTTGCTGTGTGACTTCAGGTAGGGCACCCAGCCTCTCTGATCTCCGTCTCCTCTCAAGTTAAATGAAGCTACCCTGCCAGGCCTGCCTGCCACGTGAGCTTTCTCGTCCTGTCTCTGCCGGGAAAGGACCGGCGCTTACCGGGACATGTGGTCTTCATGTCGCAACTCCAGGATGCGGGTGCTCGCGGCACGGACAGGGAGACCACAGCACGGAAGGCAGTGCGGCCGTCCACTGTCACATAGCTAGTGGGGTTTGCAGGCGGGTCCTCGGGCCCCAGAGCGTTTGCGCACAGCACCGGCTCCAGTCTTGGGGCAGTGAATAAAGTCCTCGAGGGAAGACGCCATCGAGAGTGAGTCTACCCCATGTCCTCTGAACGACCGGCGTGGTGGTCGCCTGCACACACCACCGCACTGTCCGGAGTGACGGCGTGTGACAATCCTCATTCTCTCTGGCCTCCTGCTCCCCACGTGCGCCCCATTCTTCCCCACCTCTGCGCCTCTGCTTGGGCTGCTTCTCCTGGGGCCCCTTCCTACCTTTTTTGTCCTTTCCTGCTTTCTCTTAAAGCCCCAGCTGAAAAGCCATCTCTCCAAGCGTCACTTCTGAGACCTCGCTTTGATGTGACACGGGCCTCGCAAATCTGCCGAGTCCCGAACTGTATTCTCCCTCCCCTCAATCTTATGAGTCTCCCCCTCGCCCCACCCAATAGTCCTTGTGCGAGCATCTACCCAGATGCTAGGCGTCATCCTTCTGTAAGGAAAATTTCAGACTTGAGAATGGCAAAGTGATATTTGGACCTTCGGAATGCTGGCGCCTCTAACCTAAGCTGATTCTAGGGGATGTGTGCTTTTCAGACGGCTCAATGCACACAGTTCTTGCCCATAGAAATGCAAAGTAGCTGTGTCTAGTGGCAATTGACGATTGCGTTTGCCATGTGGGTAGACCAGTTTCTGCAAATTCCTTTCAGCATTCCTTTGACTTCTCCTTTGAACAAGTTGCAACACTGTATTGCTTCATGCCTTATTAAGTTAGATACATCCTTGACATGTGTTCATTTTATATAAATATGGTGACTGTATCTTAAAAAGAAATTATCCTTTGACACCTGACATCTCCTTTCCCACCCTACACCCCTCATCCATTCTTAAGCAAAATGTCTTTTGTCTACCTGCTTCCCCCATCTTACCTGCCACCTCCAGCTGCCTGAACTGACTGTCCGAGGCTCCTCTCTGGCCCTATTCCCATCCGTTCTCCGCAGAGGAGCTAGAGGTACCTCCTTACACTGCACTTTACGTCTCTCCTTTGCTTAACTTCCTCCAAGGACTTCTCATTTCTTTAAACAAACAAAACAAGCAAACGAGCAAACAAAAACAAGGTCCTCGCTGGTCACCTCTACGTGACCTGGAACCGTCTCGCCGCACTGCCCTGCTTCCCCGCACTTCCGCCCACAGACCTTCTTTCAAATTGCTCTGCGTCAAGACCTTTCCTGCCTGGAAAATTCTTCCCTCCTCACCGTTTACTCACATTTGGCCTTCAGATCTTGGCGCAAATGTTACTTTAATTGTTCAAAGAAACCTGCTCTGATCTCCGGGAGCAGTTCAGGTCCCACCTTGCCCCCCAGTAGAATTATGTATCTACGTGGTTAACGCCTGAGCTCCCTTCCAGGCTGCGAGGGCCCTGAGGAAAAGGTCCATTTTTGTTCTGCTGACTTATCCCTGACACATCAGGCCTTCTTTGGCTGGCTGGCTGGCTGGCTGATCAATGAATGGGTGGGTGGGTGGCGGAATGGAGGGTGGATGTGTGTGTGCGATGGTTGGACAGGTGCGTGAAGTCACCTGTGAGTCCTCGGGGCTCAAGGCACTTGCATTGACCCCTCGCCTGGCTCGCTTTCCCTTTCTCACCCCCGCAGAGCGGCGAGTACCGGAAAAGCACCTCGACTGTCTGCACCCTGTGGGCGCCCTGTAAATTCGGTTTGCACGTAAAAGCACTTCATTTTCGGGCGTGCTTTGCAGGCTCGCGGCGGGCGGGACTGCGCCTGCGCCGGCCGCTGCCCGCGCCACGTGGGCCGGGGGGCGCCGGGGGCTGGGGGGTCGCGCCGCGCGGGGCCCTGCGCTGCGGCAGCTGCGGACGCGGCGCGGGGCGGGGCCTCGGCGGGACCCGGATGCGGCCCCGCCCCCCGCCCGCGGAACCGGAAGTGGAGCGGGAACCCGGGAGCGGCGGGCGCGGTGCAGCCAGGGTGAGCCGGGCCGGACCGACCTCAGGCGGCGGTGAGCGCGCGCGGCTTCCGCCGGGTTGGGGCGCCGGCCCATCCGCCGTGACCCCGGGGCGCCGCCGGGCCCCGAAACGGGAAGGAAGCGGCGGCCGCCGCGGTCTCGCCGCTCTTCCGCTTGTGGTTTCGGGCGCGGGGGGGCAGCGAGCGAGGTTCCCCGGGCCGGGCGCGGTGCGTGCGGGGGGTGCTGGGGCTGGGGCCGGGGCCGGGGTCCCGAGGCCAGGGCCCGGGGTCCGGGCGAAGGGCCTGGGGTTCCCGAGGGAAGGGCCTGGGGGACCCCGAGAGAAGGGTCTCGGGGTCCCCTGGGAAGAGCCCGGGGGCCCCGAGGGAAGGATCTGGGGGTCCCGAGGGAAGGGCCTGCGAGTCCCGAGGGTAGGGTCTCGGGTCCCCAGGGAAGGATCTCGGGGTCCTGGCGAAGGGCCTGGGGGTCCCGAGGGAAGGGCCTGGGGGCCCCGAGGGAAGAGCCCGGGGCCCCCGAGGGAAGGATCTGGGGGTCCCGAGGGACGGGCCTGCGAGTCCCGAGGGTAGGGTCTCGGGTCCCCAGGGTAGGGGGGGTCCCGAGGGACGGGCCTGCGAGTCCCAAGGGTAGGGTCTCGGGTCCCGAGGGAAGGGGCCGGGGATCCCGAGTGGAGGGCCTGCGGGTCCCGAGGGGAGGTCCCGAGGGAAGGATCGGGGGTCCCGAGGGAAGGGCCCGCGATCCAAGGGAAGGGGGTCCGAGTTCCGGGAGAAGGGGGCGGGGTCCGCGCGAGGGGCCAGGACTGCAAGGAGGAAGGGGGAGGAGACGGTCAAGGCAGGGAGGGGTCCCGGGGTCTGGTGGACTAGGGGCCGGAGGTTCGAGAGTGTGGAGGTAGGAGGGGCCCTACGGGGAGGGGGTTCGGAATCCGAGGGAGATGCCCAGGACCCAGGGGAAGGGGCTGGGCGTCCTGAGTGTCGGTTTGGGACCCAGTGGGGCGGGGTCCGAGGGGTCGCTCTCGGACCGGAGGGCGCACCTTCTGGGAGGTCTTGCAATCAGGTCAGTGGAAACGCAGCGACAAGCGCAGCTGCAGCCAGTGGAGCGGCTCTAAATTTGGAACAGCCTCCACTGGGTGTGTTGGAAATCTCCAGAAAGGCGCTCCTGGGTTTACCGTTGTTTCTGTCGTCTGAGCTTCACCCCTCGCAGGAGGGTCCCCGACGGAGGGGAACAGCGCTTCCTCTCGCTGGAATCTGTGGACATGTTGGCCTCTTCCCCAACCCTCCCGGTCCCCGTGCTTTGTCAGGGGTTAACTCACTGGGTCTAGACCGCGTGATCCTGGCTAGCAGAGCGCCAGAAGGGCCAGGGGTTGGGAGGGCGCCCACTCCCATTCCTGTGTTTGACCGCAGTGAGTCATCGCCGGGCCATCGAGGCAGCCCTGGTTAGGAAATTCGCACAATCCTCCAGGAGCAGGGAAGAGCCCCAAAGATGACGTTGGGGGACAAGCATAGAGCCAGGGTCAGGCAGGGTTGTTTTCGACACTCTGCCCCAGTACCTGGAAGTTCACCCTCACTGCAGCTGACCCAGTGGACGCATTCTGATGAACTCATCTTTAAAACACTTAAATGGATGGAATTAATTGGTGATTCAGATCTTTGGTCTGGGCTGTGCGGGCTCCGCCATAGGTGCTCAGAAAGTGTTGGGGTGAGTGAGTGAGTGAGTCAGTCACAGTGCTGGGACTGCCTGCCTGGTGTCTCAGGGAGCCAGTGTCCTGGGGCAGCCTGGAGCTGGGCCTGGGGCTATCAGAGGTCTGGTCTTCTCCTGTGGTCAGGGCGCAGGCAGGTGCTCGGAGTAAACTGAGTAAATATGCCCAGGGCGGGGATGGGAGACGTTTCCTCCAAGTGACTGGTACGGGGAATGGCCCTGTGCTGCCTGGCTGGTCAAATGCCTGTTCATTCTGTTTGGTTTTCTGCGGCGCTGGGGATCGGGTAATGGGAAGCTACTTCTGTCCGAAAGCATTTCCTCCAGAGCACCTCTCGCTGTCTGCACGGCGGTGCACGCTTACACGCGGCGTGCGTGTGTGGCCTTCGCGGGGGGCTTGTCGTTACTGGGCTGTTAAGGGTCGATAGCAGTGTTATTCTTTTCCCCGCACAGTATTTCTTGGTTACAAGTTTATCGAGATGTAATTCATACACCGTACAATTCACCCAATTAAAGGGTGCAATTCAGTAGTTTTTAGTGTATGCACAGAGTTGTGCAACCATCACCACAATCGGTTTTAGGTTGCGTGATCCCTTCTAGAAGAAACCCTGTAACGCCCTCCCCCAACCGTCCCCTCCCTGCCCCCACGTGTGGCTGATCGACCTTTTGTCTCCGTCCAGATCTGCCAGTTCTGGACGTTTCATGTAAGTGGGGTCTTTTGTGTCCGGCTTCGTTCACACCGCGTAGCGTTTTCGGCAGCCTCCCACGTGGCAGCGCGGCAGCATGTTGCTCCTTTTTGTTGCCAAATAGTATTCCATCCTGTGGAGTGGCTGGCACACGTGTGGTGTGTCCGTTACACAGCAGGGGCATTTGGGTCGTTTCACTTGGGGCCACGGTGAGCAGCGCTGCCATGGACGTCTCTGTACATGTGTCTGTGTGGACACACGTGTTCATCTCGCTCAGGTGTGCGCGGGAGCAGCTCGTGCCAGGTCCTGTGGAAACTCGACGTTTGATGCAGACTGGTTTCCATTTTCTGTTACTGCCAGCAACACACGAGGATTCGGACCGTCTGCGCCCTCACCCGACTCGTTCTTGCCCATCTTCCTGATTTACGTGTGACGTGGTGTCTCATCGTGGTTTTGATTTGTTTCCTCGATGCGTAAGGATGCTGAGTATCTTTTCAGGAGTTTATTAGCCACTCGTATATCTTCTTTGGGGGAATGTGTATGAAGACATTTTAAAATGTGGTTAAATTGTTCCTTTTATTATTGAGTTGTAAGTGTTATCACAGATGTGTGACTCGGAAATTGTGTCTCCCATTCTGTGACTTGTCTTTGTTTTCTTGACGGTGTCCTCTGAAGCACAGACTTTTAAATTTCATCCAGGTTTTCCTCTTCTTGCTTGTGTTTTGGGTTCATATCTAAGATTAATTGTCAAATGCAAGGTTATGAAAATGTATGCTTTTGTTTTCTTCTAAGGAAACAAGTGTGTGTGTGTGCGCGCGCGTGCGCGCACGCGCGTGTTGAGAGGTAGAGGTCCAGGGACATAATCTTTGGGTCCAAAAAGTACCCAAGCTTTTAATTTTTCAGACAGTTATTTTTGTGATTTTTTTAAACCTAAAACATTGAGAGGGTAATAAACCATTGTAGATCTGAGCCCGTCGCTAGTGGCTTTGGGCAGTTTTGGAGATGCTTGCTGATCTCAGCAATAACTGCAGTACCCTGAAGGGACTGAGTGAACGTCGCAGGTAGGATTTCTGAAGGGGTCTGGGAAGAAGGAAGGAGCGAATAGTAGGCCGAGAACTAGACAGGAAATTGAGTGTGGGGCCCTCCCGTCTGATCTTCACTCACAACGACCATGCTGAGTGAGGTGGTGAGGTAGGGGCATGAGCCTGTGACAGGCTTGTTCCCAGGAACTATTTTTTTTTTTTTCATCTGCTCTGCACTGTCTGGCAGTGGCTGGTCAGGCTCCTGCAGAAAAGGCTGCGAGTTGGTGGCTTGGGGAACCAGTCCGGATCTCTGTGCAGTAACTGTATCCGTTCATTAGAGATGCAGCCTGCTCTCCCTGCTCCCCAGGTGGCCTCACCGCAGGGTCCCGTAGCCATCTTTGTGCTGGTTTTTTCTCTCAGCCACATTATGACTCCTTCGGGGAGTGTTTTTCTTATTTTTCAAAAGACTCACAGTAATAGAATTTCGTTATTTTTAGCAGCGTCATCAATTACAATGAACAAAGAATGGAAACCTACCAGGATGCTAACAAACGGGAAGTGTGTGCCAGCGGGGGAGGCGATCATGTCCGCGTGTGCTAAGGAGAAACTTCATACTGTTACAAAGTTTCTGAAAGTTCTCACGTTCTGTAGTTTGTAAATACGCCTGAAAAGCGGGCGAACTTTTTGGTTGATAAAATCCTCCTTCTGGGCTTCCTTCTGAAACGGCGTAGATGGGGAGGGTCTCAGGGGTGTTGCTTCTGCGGCGCACCCGTCAGCGGCCGTGTCCCCGGGCTTGACCCCCGACTCTGTTCACAGACCGGACCGGGCCAGATGCTTGGGAGGGTTCGTGCTTGGATCGCCGTGTTTTAAACAGGTTTTCCTCCGGAAAGAAAGGTTCGCGCGTGGCGAACACTGCAGTCCTCGTCCCTGGGGTGGCCAGGGTGAACCCCCGTACCGGGGCCAGGCGCCTGTTCTCCCGCGGGGTTTGCAGAGGTAGGACAGTCACTTTCTGGGAGGAAATTCCTTGCTTCAAAAAGTCAAGTTTCCAGTGACCTGACCTTTAGAAAGGGGATTCCAGGAGAGTCCCGAGTGCGGGGACAGGAAGCACGTGCGTCCCCCCGGAAGGGGAGGGGCCGTCCGCGTCTTCCACCTGCTCCGCCCTGCGCCTGCGTCCTGGCGAGGCCGGGCTCAGCTCGGGTTTTCCTGCTGAGTCCCAAGCAGTGTCTTCAGAGCCAAGGCATCTGCTCGCCCCTCTGCCGTGGGCGTATTAGCCTCCCTGCCCGCTGCAGAGCCCTGTCCTTTCCCGAGTTTCCTGCGGAGGAACCGTGCGGCTGGAGTCGGCAGGTGCCTCCGGGCCTCCAGGCCGACTCGCCGAGGCCTTGGCTGGGCAAGTGGTTTAGCTCTGGGGCAGCTCTTTCTTTGCCCACGTTCACTTGGGCGCCCTGGGACGGGGCACCGCTGGTGCCCCCCAGGCCGAGGTTTTGGTCTGCGTGTTCTCTGCTCTCTAACCTCGTGTCAGTGGCAGGACACACCGGGGAGTTCTCGCTGTGCTTTGGGAAACCCAGACGGGAATGACTTCCAGGTGGCCTGCAAGGGGCATGGCCCTGCCCCTGCCCCACCCACCTGCAGCCCGCTCCCTGCTTGGTGACTGTGGCAGGAGTCACATCTGAGAATTCGAGAGTGCCGAGGCCCGGTTCACGGTGGATACCACCTTGTGTTTGGACTTGAGACCCAGCAGAGCTGGGGGGACGGGTCTAGGTGGGAGACTCGAGCTGTGACGGGCTTTCGTCCTGCCGTAACCCAAGCACAGATGCTAGTGTGGCGCCACACAAGAGACTCAGGTGTCCTCTGTCCACGCACCTGGACAGAGCTTCCGGGGTATTGACTGAAGCTAATTTTTCAGTTGCTTCTTGGCCTATGAGAATATTTTTATTGTGGAACATGGATCCATTCTTCTCATACGTCGTTTTCTTTGGGAACCCTTAAAGGTTGGTTTTTCCTTTGAGTTAGGAAGCACATTTCCTCGTCCAGGTGTGGCACTGTGTCCTTGTTCCCGTACCGGATAGAAACGACCAAGTTAAAGTGTCGAGGAAGAAGCAGGAAAAGTTGGCGTTTCACGTGCTGTGCATTTCCCCACGTAGGTGCGGAAGCAACGCTCTAGTAAGCGACTTGAAGTACTAGCTGAATTGTCAGTCTGGGTGTTAAAGTCGCTGTTACATTTCCATAAGTATTTGGAACCAAAGTGGGGGCTTTTTAAAAAAATCGTGGTAAGATACATGTACCACAAAATTTTGCCGTTGGTGACATTTAGTATACGCACAGCGTTGGTTTGGACAACCCAATATGGAGGCTTTTTTGCTGGGACAGCACTGTTATCATAAGATCTAGCGGAACAGGGACACATTTTAATGAATGAAGTAAGTGCACACATGACGCCGTTTTCCAGAAAATTTTCCTGCGTGAGCCGAAGCTGCGGGTGTTTCCCGCCGTGTCTCTGACGCCCTTCGACGGCAGCATGGGCACCGACACTGCCTTTCTTTGTTCCCGTCGTGCCGTCCAGGCACGGGGGCGCGAGGCCACTCGATCGTGGGGCTCCACGGCCTCCCTGTGCTGTCCTAGGGTTTGGGTATTTTGGCCGACACGCCTGTCTGTTGGCCTCTGAGGTCCCTGAAACCCTCCGCGCGCTCCTTCCAGATGTGGAAAGCGTCTGCAGGCCACGCCGTGTCCATCGCCCAGGATGACGGGGGAGCCGACGACTGGGAGACAGACCCCGATTTTGTGGTATGAGTCGCCACCTTCTTGTTTTCTTCCCGAAGAGCGACTTCCCGAGCCTGCGGCCTGGCCCTTGGCGCGGTTGTTCCACGGTCCAGGCCGCGGGGTTGACTCGTCACTTACTTTTCCTTCCAGAATGACGTGAGTGAGAAAGAGCAGAGATGGGGGGCCAAAACCGTGCAGGGCTCCGGGCACCAGGAGCATATCAAGTAAGTGACGGCTTCCCTCGTGTCGGTGTGGCCTGGCGGTGTGAAGCCCAGAGAAGGGCCTGACATTCGCATGGGAGAGGAATGTAACACGGGATGTGTGTGCGCGCGCTACATGTGTATGCACACACATGATTCTGGGGTCGAATATTAGACGTGTGTGTAGACATCGAATACTTTGGGAGACCTGTATTAGACGTGCGTGCGTGTGCATACCTACGCGTGCGAGTATACACTTTTAAGTTGTAGAGTCTACTTTTCAGGGCCGCGGTTCCTGTCCCGGGTCACGCCGCCTAAGCTCTTTCTACGAGCGGGCTTCCCCCCCAGGAGAGGTCACTGAGTGCCTGGGACCTTAGACGCGCTCCTGAATTTTTGTTACTTTATCATAATTTTATTGTTCTGTCATTGAGCTGAATTCTCGGAACTGTTTTCTCAGGAACAGCCCTCAGCATGTCCCCGTCCCTCACTCGGCACCCTGGGAAACTGCCACTGTGGGGCGGCTCGTGTTCCCGTTGGGGGCTGAAACAAAGGGGGCTTCTGACACGTGCCCAGGCTCTCACTCTCCGCCACACTGGGTCCCGGGTGGCCCCTCCCATCCCCTAAGTGTGAGGGCGCCGTCACCGACCAGGTGACCTGCTCTGGTCATTTGTGGGGAACTTGGTCGCTGGCCCCAGTAGCTGAGCAGTAGGGTGAGGCTGTTCCCGTCTGAGGAAGACTCGGCGAGTCATCCGGTGGGACAGGGGTGTCCGCGTGTGGCCATCTCAGACGCCGGCGTTCGTCCCTCCCCCGCCCTGACGAGCTGCGCCCACCCCCTGCACGGAGGCCACCGGAGCACGCGAGGGGCCCGGGGCCGCTCGCAGCCTCGGTTAACCTCGCTCCTGTTCCCCGGGGCATGGGGCCAGGTCGGAGGGGGCGGGCGGCAGAGCAGACGTAGTCCCTGGTACAGGCGGCCTCTGGCCGCCAGGATTCAGAGAGGGCACCGGGGGTGGGGCAGCGCTCGGCGCCCTGGGGTCCCTCCGGGGTTTTAGGGGTGCTCCTCCTGCCCCGCTCGTAGGGCTTGGGGGGTGCCCAAGCCTGCCTTGTCTTTTGGCTACGCTCCCGGGATCGTTGTCCAGACGATGCAGGTGTTGGCGTGATGTGCCCTGGGCAGAATGGCCGCCCACCGAGGTGGCTCCAGCCCCTCTGGGGTCTCCTGCTGGTGTTTGACCACGTCTTGTGATCTGTTTCATTGTCGCGGGTGTTTAAAGTTGTTAAAAACAGGCTTTTAGATGGTAAACCCTCCAAGTCTTTCATTGCTCCTTACGTGCAAACAGCTGGAGTAGTTCGGGGACAAAGAGAAGCTACCCTCCGAGGTTCCGAGGTTTCTGCCAGTGTCCTCGGGACACCTGCGGCCAGATGCTGTTTTCACCTCTGCCTTGGTGGCATTTACAGAACTGGCTCTCCTGTTACCTAGTAAAATCGAGACGCTTTTCTCCATGTGAAATAAATAAGGGGTTCACGTTTCAGGGCAGCTTCCTTTGGGGGGGTTCACTGTGCGGATTCAGAGAGACTTGCATTTGACTCCGGAGCGCTGCAGGAGCAGCGGGCCAGCTGGCAGGACCCTAGAGAACTCGCGGGAGGCGGGCTCGGGGGCCCCACACGACGGGGCCTTGCTCGTGTGCAGGGGTGGCGTTCCCTGCCCTCATCTGCCCCCAAGGAGGGCGCGCACGTCTCTCTCACCTCTTTGTCCTATTTCGTCTCTCCCCTGCCAGCATCCACAAGCTGAGGGAGAATGTTTTTCAAGAACACCAGACGCTCAAGGAGAAGGAGCTGGAAACAGGGCCCAAGGCCTCGCACGGCTATGGAGGGAAGTTCGGCGTGGAACAGGACAGAATGGACAAAGTGAGTGGGCGGCGGCCTTGACCTCTCACGTGGTTGGCAGAGGAGCCGTTCACTCAAACCGGTGCCTCAGAATAAGTTGTTTTTAACTCCTACAGCACCTGGTCTTCCTAGGTGGTCTCCCATCCAAGGATTGACCAGGCCCGACCCTGCTGAGCTTCCGAGATCAGGCGGGCTCGGGCATGTTCAGAGTGGCGTGGCGGTAGACTCCTCAGAATAAGTTTTGAGTCAATTAGCTGAGGTTGAGATTCGCCAGAGGCGGCCCTCCGTTGATCGACCGCACGAATCACGTGCTCTCTCCTGGATGCGCTTTTGAGATCCTCAGGCGCTGGGGGGCAGGCGACGTGCAGGGAGGCTCGGATGGGAGGTCAGCTCCCAGAGCCAGGACAGGAGTCCAGAAGCGCCGTGACTGCAGGTGTTGGCGTCACCACCGCCCGAAGTCCCGCGTGCGGCCTCAGTCGCGCCAGTCCGCAGACGAAACCACGGGTGAAAATGCAGCCAGCAGGCGTGCTGGCCTCACGTGGCCTGGCCCTCGGCGTGAAGTCACTGCCCTGTAGATGGGTGGAGGCCACCCCTGTTTAAGAGCTGTGGGCTGGCCACGTCCCCATCCATGGTCATGTGAGCACTGACTGCACGCAGCAGCATTGACAGCACAGGGCGAGGGCTGGTCGGGGGGCTGGTCCCTCCCCACTGCCAGCCCGCTGGAGAGGAGACGGCCATCGTCATGGCCTGTGGCTTCGCTTCTCCAGCCCGGTGCTGTTCATATTCCGCGCATGGCCGTGGACCCCCAGTGTGAGCAGTGGGTGGGTCTCCCCCTGCACGGTCTGCGCCTGGCAGTGTTGGAGAGGAGTCAGCGGGTGTCATTCTGGTCTGTAATTCCATACCTCTCCCCTCGTGCACCGATCGGATTCAGTGTCTGGGCCATGTCACAGTGCGCTGTGCCACACTCTCACCACAGAGTAGATACGTGGGAGCCCCTGGCACCCCAAACCACATCCGGAGTTAGCCCGGAGCTGGATGAGGATGGAGCTGCAGCAAAGAGGTGGGGACGTGTCGCGGAGTGACCGTCACTCCGGAGACGTCTCAGCACTGAACAGGGAAAGGGGCGTGGAGCCATCTTTGGATTCTAAAGAAAAGTCTAGTAGCTCTCAGTGGTGCAGACAGACAGACGAGACAGACAGCACCCGTGGTCGGGGTGGGGGGGGACCAAGGCGTGGAGGCCTTTCCCACCCCAGCAGAGCCTGCGCTCACGGGCCCGGGGGAGCTGGGCGCAGAGAACTCCGTGAGGAGCTGGGATTGGAAAGATGGTACGTTGGGGAAAATAGTGAGACTCCATCAAGGAAGAGCGTGAGAGCTTGACTTCAGTGGCTTAAGTTGTTTAGTAACTTGTTCTCTCCAGAAATTGAAAAGAAACTCAGACCTCTGCTGAGAACTGAGGGCTGTGTGATGGCGACTTGTGGGGCGAGCCGGGCGTGGGCGAGCGCGTTTGCAGGGCCGTCTGCACTCTGGTCTGGGCATGGGGCAGGCTCCACCCGCGTCTCGCCCGCCCCAGCCAGAGCACGTCCAGGGCAGTGCCCAGGGCTGACCGCCCGGTAGCAGGCGGGGTTTCCAGCAATTTGGGATCATCTATTTCAATGACGAAGCCGGAGAAATTGCCAAGCTGTCACTCTGGCCGTATTTTTAGAACCGTTTTCTTACAAGCTCTCTCAGACCAGAGTCGTGCTGGAAGTCCCTTGGGTGCCCTGCCTCTCGGGGTTGCTCGTCGGCGTTTTTATGTGTGAGACCCCGGAGGCCACAGGGGCTGCTGGTCTCCCACTGCCGTTGTCAGAGGCCGTGGGCAGCGGAGTGAGCCTGGGAGGGGGCAGCGCAGGTCTGAAGTTCAAGTGACACTTGCCTCTTCCCTGGGTCGTGGAAAGGATGGCCGCCGAGCTGCATGCTGAGT
Organism: Rousettus aegyptiacus; assembly: GCF_014176215.1. NCBI lineage: Eukaryota > Metazoa > Chordata > Mammalia > Chiroptera > Pteropodidae > Rousettus > Rousettus aegyptiacus. Next base: position 119,435,319 of record NW_023416308.1, read on the forward strand.
TCGGTGGCGGTGCTGACCCTGCCTTGACCCTGCCTTGACCCTGAGCCTGGTTTTGTGAAGTTCTAGATTAACAGGCCTCTGACAGGGCCCTTCTGTGGGGGCAGCTGTGGAAGGGACTTCCCAGGCCATGGGGACTCGCTGGGGCGAGAACACAAGTGTGGATGTGTCTTCTCCACACCTGTCATGTCTGTCACGTGACCGCTCCGTACCTGAGGGGTCTGTGACCACTGTCCACTCTGACCTGTGCTGCAGGCAGAGCGGGGGCGCTGAGTTTGGGTCCTACTTTTAGCTATGTGGGCCCCAGGGTCTCTGAGTGCTGCTGACCAGGACTGTTGGATCCCAGAAGCGGCCACATGCGACATGCGAATGACGTGGCGGGTCCCACAAAGCTTTCCCCACAGGGCGGGGCCGCGGGTGTGGCCCGCAGGTGTGGCCCACGGGTGCGGCAGGTGGAAAGCCCCGGGCTTCCTGGAGCAGAAGGTGGCTGGACCTGCTTCCTCCTCTGCCAGCGGGGTTGGCGACGTTGGTGACGCTGGAATGAGCCGGTGCGGTGACAGGTGTGCGCCGTGCCGGGGAGGGGCGCACGCTCGGGAGACGCCCACTCTGAGCGTGTGGGGACTCAGCCCCTGCGTCTGCGTCTAGGCCTTCAGCAGGGTTGGGGGTGTGGCCGTGGCTCCTGGCCGCGTGGCGTGGACGCGCCTTGTCTCTGCAGCCGAGCTGCTGCCGGGACGTCCCTGCAGACGGGCCTCGGGCGTCGCGCTGCGGGCCGCAGGCTCCCTGCTTCTGGACGGGCCCCGGCCCCCTGGCTCGTGCTGCACACCCAGCCACGTCAGAGCCGCACCTGGCCAGGGTCCCCGGCGGCTCCCGGGAGCGCGTGGCTGAGGGAGCAAGGCGGCGCTGAGCCCGGCTGTGGCGCGGCGGGTCCCCGGGAGCAGAGCCCCAGCCCGGCTTCCACGAGGGCGTTGAGGGGCGGCCGCGCCGAGCGCAGGCGGCGCCGCCCCCCTGGGCCTGCAGCGGCGGCGCTGGCCGGCCTCTCACGCGCCGTTCCGTGTCCTGTCCCAGTCGGCTGTCGGCCACGAGTACCAGGCGACGCTGTCCAAGCACTGCTCCCAGGTGGACTCCGTCCGCGGCTTCGGGGGCAAGTTTGGCGTCCAGCTGGACAGAGTTGACCAGGTGAGCGAAGCGGGGTGGGGCGCCAGGCCTGAGGAGGGTCAGGGGCTGCTCTCTGCAGACCAGAGCCAGCTGCCCTGGTGTGTCCCTCTGGGCCTCTGGAGGGAGCACGGTGCCCCTGACGGTGGGACTGCGGGCCCACAGCCCACAGCGCGGTCTCCGACTGTGACCGTCACCACGGTGAGTGCCGCAGCAGTGGAGCCTGGGATTGGCAGCTAGACTTCAGCCCGCGGTCCGGCCCGGCCCCCGTTAGCCATGGCTCCGCACCTGCTGCCCCTAAAGCGGGGTGACGGTGCCTGTGTCCCGTGGCTTGCTCGAGGACGCCCGCGGGGCCCGTTCCGTTGCCCACGTGGGCGTCGCCCTAACATCGCGGCAGACCCCATCTGAAAAGCACGTGTGTGCGCGGCCATGGGGAGTCGTCCCCGAGTGAGATGTGGCCGAAGTCCCTGGGCGGGGAGGCCGGGTCAGCAGAGACGCAGCTTGGCCCGGGCAGCCCGCTGGGCTTTGTCGCTCCTGTGGGACACACAGGTGCCACACGCCAGTGCTTTCAGCTTGAGTTAGACCTGCGCCCGGCTCAGCAAGTCAAATTCAGAACAGTAACGTGGTCCGTGGCTGTCGGCACGTCACGTGTTGTGAATTCGTGCGAGCATTTCCAAGGCCCGTGACCGGCTTTTCCCTTCTTCTTGTTGCTGCAGTCTGCCGTAGGCTTCGAGTACCAGGGGACAACCGAGAAGCACGCCTCCCAGAAAGGTGAGACGAGCACGGGCCGCCGTGTCGGCCGCCCGCCGGGCCATCGTGGGAGGACGTGGTCGCCGAGGCCTGGGCATGGGCGGCTGCCACCAAGGGAGGCCTCCGCCCTCCCCTTTAAGTGTCCGGGTCCCCTGGATTGTGTGACAGTGCGATCCCCGTCCCGCGGCACACGGGGCCCGGCATCCACTGTCATCGTGACGCCTCCCGTGTGGACACTTCGCCCGCCAGCAGTGCCCCCGTGGACGTTCACTCTGACCGTGGGCAGAACGGGTCCCCCCCGCCCCCAGGGGGAAAGCGGAGCCGTAGGAGGCCCCTGAGGTCCCCACCTCGCAGGGACCCTGGCATGGCGCTGGCGATCTCACGAGGTCCCGCCAGTCTCCTTACGCCTTTTCTAAAGAAACGCAAGCGCGTCGCCTCCTCTGAGCACCCGCGGTGTTTTGCAGCCTCTTCCCTCTGTCTCGTGCGTGTCGTTGGGCTGCGGCGGACGCGCGCTCGGATCGCGGGCCCTCAGCTGCCCGCGTGCGCGGGAGGGCGGGGCCGTTTCTGGAAAGGTCTTTGCTGCGCAGCTTTCTTCCACGCTACTGTCCCGACGGTGGCCTTCCCAAGCGGGACTGCAGCTCCCCTGCCCTCTAATGATGGAAAGGGACGTGACTCCCGGCGTCCGGGGCCCAGCGTCACTCGTGTGTGACCGCGGGCGGCTCCGGCGAGTTGTAACGTGTGCGCGCGGCCTCTGGGCAGCCGCACCCCGCCCGCTTCCCCACGGCGGCGGGCGTGCTCGGCCCCTCACCACGGCCGCCCTGTCTCCGCAGACTACTCCAGCGGCTTCGGCGGCAAGTACGGCGTGCAGGCTGACCGCGTGGACAGGAGCGCCGTGGGCTTCGACTACCAGGGCAAGACGGAGAAGCACGAATCGCAGAGAGGTCCGTCCGCCCGCGGGGCCGCGCCCGCCGCGTGGGGCGCCTCCCTTCGCGAGTCCCGCGTTCCCAGAGTGAGCTCCGGGGCCCTCCGGGCACCTTGGGGCCACCTCACGCTTAACGAGCCGCTCGGTGTTTTTAGCGCACGAGGTTTGGGCGCTCTTGTTCTTCTTGGGGTCACGGTCGTGGGTTTGTCGCATTTTTAGTGACGGCTCATTCCTCCACTGTGTGACGATTCCGTGATCTAACCATCCCTCTAAATGTAGATTTTAGAGTATTTCCAATTTTTTTATGTAGTTTCGAGTGTGGAGAATGTTCTAGTGCCCGTATCTTATGAACGTAAGTGAATGTTCAAACGAATACGTCCCTAGAAATGGCGTTGCCGGCTCAAAGGACAGTGAATTCAGAATTCCGATCGCAGTGCCGAATCGTCCCTGCAGCCTGGCCGACGCTTCCCCTCCCCTCCCCGTGACGGCCTCGTGGGCCACGAGTTGCGAACTGTGTCCCGGAGGCGCCTGAGGCCACGTCGCTTGTTTCCCTGATCTGCACATTTAAATTCAAAAGTAATTGCCAATGTTTAAAAACTGAAAGCTTGGAAAGAAAAAACCCAGATTTCTTTTAAAAACACAAACAAAAGCCAGCACTGGAAGCATCGCTGGGTTGGCGTTCACGGGAGGCCCGCGGCCTCAGCCCTTTGGTTTGCTGCAGGCTTCGCTCCCTGCCGCTGCGCCCGCCCCCGTGTGGCCCCGCCCCCGCGTGGTCCCGACCAGGCGCGGCCCCTTCCTTGGCGTGCAGTTTGCAGCCCCGACCTGCGCCCCGATGACTTAGGCTCAGCTGCTCCCTCTCCGCTGGCCTCTCGTTACCGTGCCCAGCACACGCGCCACGCTGTCCAGGCTTTCTCCCTGCGACCCCCGGGAGAGCCAACGCTGCCCCTGGGAGTCGGGGCACCAGCCAGCATGGGGCGCCCTCGGGCCCCTGCCAGCCCCAGGCCCTCGCGGGTGGGTGTGCTCTTCGCTTCCTAGTCGGGGCTGTGTCCAGGCGGGGTCAGGCTTCGCTGCACCAGGAGCTGCTGGCATTCCTGGAGGTGTTGCGCATCGAGCCCGTTTCCTGGGGGACACCCCAGCACCCAAGCTCGCTGTGGCCGGGGGAGCTCGGGGGCCTGTGGGGCCGCCTGCCCTGCGCCCTGTCCTCACGGAGCTGAGGGCACCAGTCACAAATTTGCTGGCGCCTGCTCTGCACGTCTGGCATTCCGTGTGGAAGGCACCCGAGAGCGCTTCCCGTGTTCTCGGCGGGCTCACGGCGAGCCCAGAGGCGCTCTGCGTCGCTGCGCTTGGTTGAGCTGCCCAGACCCCCGCAGACTGACTGGCTCCGTGGCCGGTGCGTAAACGGTACTTCTCTCGTTTTCAGATTACTCCAAAGGTTTCGGCGGCAAGTATGGTGTCGACAAGGACAAGGTGGACAAGAGCGCGGTCGGCTTCGAGTATCAAGGCAAAACGGAGAAGCACGAGTCCCAGAAAGGTGGCTTCGGTTTTATCTGCTGCTAATGGGATCGGCGCTCACGAGAGCGGAAGCCGAGCGCAGCCTGCCACCCGCAGCGCGGTGTCCCCGGGGTTGAACACTCAGCTGTAGACAGCTAAACCCCGCTGCTAAAGGAGGAGGCATCTGCACGCCTCCTGGGGCCCTAACACCCCAGGAGGGTCACTCGTGATGGCCGTGTGTCGCACGTCTGTGTGTGTAAACGGTGACGCGGTGGCAGCTCGTTAGTGCTGATTTTAAGCTGCGGCCCGTGGAGCTTTCGATGTGGGGCGTGTCTGTGTTGATTCACGACACTGAGATCATAGGTCAGGTTTCTCTCCAAACATCCTACGGGAGGTCCTCTTACTGTGACCCAGAGTTTTACCAACGATCTGGGGGGGGAGGTCGGGTTTGGCCAGTCGCTCGTATTCACTGCCGTGGAAACGTGCTTTCTGCCTGTCACCCCAGCTGCCCATTAACTCCGGATTGTGGCCTGTCGTTCATGCAGACTACGTGAAAGGGTTTGGAGGGAAATTCGGTGTGCAGACAGACAGACAAGACAAATGTGCTCTGGGCTGGGACCACCAGGAGAAGCTGCAGCTGCATGACTCCCAGAAAGGTACGGCCCCTCCTGTCCAGTCCCCTCCCGTCCGGTCCTCCCCCCGCCCCCGTCCCGTCCCGTCCCCGGGGGCGTTTCTGAGGGGAGCTGGCTCCCGCGCCCAGGCCCCTTAACTTGCTGTGCTCTCTCGCTGTATCTCTGTGGAGGTGTCACTTTGTCTTCACTCTCTGGGGTTGTCCTAAAGGCAGCCTGTCCTCACGAAGCCGTCGTTGCGGGCGGCACTTCTGGGAGAACTGTGCTCTGCCCTCTCGGTGCGGCCCCAGGGACCCGCGTTGACAGTGTGCCCACTGAGAGGGAGCCCTGGCCCCAGGCAGAGCAGTGTGCGGGGGGGGGGGCTCTGCTGTGCCGCAGAGCACGCCACCCGCAGCTGGCGGTCGGGGGCGGGGTGGCCGCTGCGGTGTGAGACCGTGTGTGACGTGTCTCTCTTCACGTGCACAGAGATGCGCTGTCTCGTCTGCGGCCCGGGTAGGACCCGAGACAGACCTCGGAGCATGGAGTGGCTTTGCTGAGTTATTTCAGCTCCTAACCTGTTTTCGGGGCTGCACTGAAGTGTTCGGATTTTAAGTGTGTTCTCTGACCTTCCGCACGCACCCCTGCTGGCCTGGGACGCCGGGAGCCGGCTCTGTGGCCCCGGGCCGGGAGCACGCGCCTGACCCCTCCCGCACGTGCCCGTTCTGGGCTGACCGACCTGCCTGTCCTCCGTGTCCTCTCCGCTGCCGCGTGGGGTTCCGGGGGCGGGCTTGGCGTTCAGTCCGAGAGGCAGGACGGCTGCGCTGTGGGGTTTGGCCACGAGGAGGGGCCGGCCAGGCTCGCGTCTCAGCAGGGCACAGTCGCTCACCGGCCCGCTGCCCCACCTCCCCAGCGGCCACTTCCAGCACAGACTTCGGGGCTCAGGCTTCCGCGCCACCCGCCGCCACCCGCCGGGACGCTGGCGTTTGGACCCAGCTCGATGTGGGAGCGATGTTAGCTCGCACCTCCTCTTCCCACGCTCACATCTTCCCTCACGACCTTTAGGACTTGGGCGTCGTTGGCGGGTCATGTCACTCTAGGCCCCTGCTGTGGCCCGTTTCTGGAATGGGGCGTCTGGTCTCCCAGCAGCCTTTGCAGGAGGTCTTGCTGTTGACTGTGACTTCCGTGAGGGCTAAGCCGCTTTACCGCTTCTGCGGCGGGAGGCGCGTTCGGTCCTGCCGGGCGCTGGCCGGGGCAGCTGGCGCACGAGGCGTGTGTGATTCGTGGCGCTGCTTTCGGGCTCGTGGAGGGCGGCGCTTTTGTTACTCGTTCTGTTTTTTTTTTGATGACACCGTCTACGTGTGACTTCACACAGAGCCAAGCGGTGTGTGCACAAAGCTGAAAAGAGACAAGAACTCTCCAGGGTCGCACGTTGGTTGTCTGAAAGGCAAACGTGTCTTCCCTTGGAGCAGTTATTTAATTACCGTCAAAACTCGGACATGGGCGTCAGAACCCGACACGCGATTGGAACTCGAGCGGCGTCTTGTCCCCAGGGCAGCGTCCAGGCTCTCAGCCGGCCTTGGCGACGCGGGGCTGTGGTGGGGCGGTGGGGACCGCATGGCGGTGGCCCTGGCTCCACGTGGCGGTCACGCCGCGTGACGGTGTGACTATGTGACCGTTCGCCAGATCTGTGTCGTTGTGACGTACGTGTTTGGCTGGCAGACGTTCCCCGTGGATTTTATTTTCTTTTAAAAAGCAAGAGAAACGTAGCAGTCGAGCCTGTCTGGGGCGCTCTGCACGGCAGAGCCGCGGGGGCCGGGGGAGGCCTGAGCTGTGAGTGGCGCCCTGCGGGGCTCCGCGGGGCTCTGTGTCCCCTCCGTTCCCCGCTGTCCCTGGGGAGGACGTGGGAAGCATGTGCTCGCCCCCTGCCCACCCCCTGCCCGCCCTGCCCGAGCTGCGGTGGAAGCCGAACCCACCTTGCGAGGAAGGCTCGTCGCTTGGGGCTTTTCATTTCTTCTGCTCCGGGTGCGTTTTCTGGGCGTCTGGGGCCCTTTGGCCTGCGTCCCTGTGGGCACCGCGCCCGCCCTCGCCCTGAGGTACGTACCGTGTCCCGCTGCATTTCAGACTATGCCAAAGGCTTCGGCGGGAAGTACGGCGTGCAGAAGGACCGCATGGACAAGGTGAGTGCGGCGCACCTCCCTCCGGTCGGTCCGGGAAGGGCGGAGCCTTCGGTGTCAGTGCGCTGTCCCGCGGGTGGCCTCGGGTGGCGCGGACCTTTGAGTCGGGCGCGTCCTCCTCCCTGTGGCGGTGAGGCGGCTCGCCCGTGTGCCAGGCGCCCTCCGGTGTGTCACGGGCCCCCCACCCCGCACCCCTGCGGCCGTGCCACGAGGCCGACGCCATCCTGGTCCCACCTTGGCGCTGCCTCGGTAGCCCTGAGGGCCACGTGCCCCCCGTCCCTCTCTGTCATTCCCCCCGGGGCGCGCCGCACAGCCGGGAGGCCCGGGGCACGGTGTTGTCCATTCTGTGGGTTTGGACGGCGGCGCAGTGGCAGGCGTGCCACGTAGCATCCAGCAGGTCAGCCCCACGGCCCTAGAAATCCTGTCTCCGCCGTCCGCCCCCGTCTGCGGATGGCTTATTCTGACGCGTGTGACCACGAGCACGCGTGTGTCGTAAGCTGGTCGTGCCTTTGTTAACTTGGAGGACAGAAGGGGACTGAGCGCTCTGGGCCCCCTGGTTGGTCTTTTGGGGGGACCGGGGCGGGCCTCAGCGTGTGGGTTGGGAGATGCCATCACAGGGCGCGGAGGAGGAGGGCGCCCTCCTGACCGGCCTCTCCTGTCTTGGTAGAACGCGGCCACCTTCGAGGATGTCGCCAAGGTGTCCTCCGCGTATCAGAAGACGATCCCGGTCGAAGCAGGTACGTCCCAGCAGACGCGCAGTGGGGTGCATTCCCTGGTGGGGGGGGCGGTCCCCACGAACCGCGGAGCCCCCAGGAAACCGCTGGGGGCAGAGGGTTAGTGGGCAGACTGTGGCCGGGGGCCGATGGAGCGTTGGCAGAGTGTGTTCTCAGGAAAGAGTTGGTCACCCTTTCGAAAGACAATTCTGCAGGGGTTCAGGATGCTTTTTGGGGGTCTGTTTTGGGGGATGCTCCCCAGTGCAGAGCTGGGTGACGGGCACGTCCACTGGCACCAGGTCCTGGGACGGTCCGGTGTCCTGCAGCCCCGTCAGCCCAGGTGAGCCAGTCGGCAAGGCCGAGGTCTGAGGAACGTGTTCTGACACCTGCTCTTGAGTCGGCCGCACAGGCGCCTTTTCTCGGTGACGGCCGGGCGGGGCCACTCACATCCCTTCTTGGAGGTGGCCGCTGCGTGTACAGGCAGCCTGTTGTCCAGGGGTCTATGGGATAGAAAGTGGTAAATCGAAACTAGGAACCAGTCACCTTTTGTTTGCTGGAGGTGTGGACAGGGGTTGGGAGCAGCGGTTCTCAGACTCCCTGGTCTCAGGACACTTCGTGCCTGGGAGTCATCAAGGGCCCCAAGAACTCCCGTTTGGGTGGCTCACGTCTGCTCATCTTTACTGGGTTGGAATTTCAGCAGGCTTTAAAGTGTTACTGATTCATTTGAAAATGATAAAACCGTCACGTGTTAATAATATTTTAAGAAAACAATAACTATTTTCACATCCAAAAAGTGCAGGAGGGTGGCGTTGTTTTGCATTTCCGTAAATCTCCTTAATGTGAGGCAGTTGCATTGTCGTAGCTGCTTCTGCAATCTGTTGCAACAAATCAGGTCGTTTAGGAACAAAATCTGGACTCACCCAGATCCGCAGTTGGAAAAACGGGGAGCGGTCGGTCCCACAGTCCGCTGCGCTGATGCCCACAGGTGGCGCCGCAGTGGTCGGTCTTCTGGTCAGTCTCCCTGCGGGGCGCGGTTCGCACGCGCACGGGGCACCGGGACGTGCTGGATCCGTGCGTTACGCCGATACCCCGGATGCGGAATTTCGATTCCTTGCACGTCACCCAGATAACGGCGTTCGTTACTGTCACTCGGTCTCGTCACAGAGTCTTTCAGTGAGATTGGGAAGCTGTCATGCTCACGGTGCTTGCCCGAGTTTTCCCACATTCTCTTTGTGCCTGGAAGCCAGACGCCGGGGCCGTCTGTCCGTTCGGGAGGGGACGCTCGCCACCCCCCCAGACGGGCTAAGTCGGGGGTTCGGCGTGCAGCTCGGCCGGCCAGGCAGGTTCTTCCTCCAGACAACGCTGGCCTTGCATTTGTCACACTGGGCGTGAAGAGATGCTCACGCAGAGGCCGAAATTTACTAGAAATCAGTGCTTTCTGCCGTGTATCCAAAGAATCCCTAGGGAAAATTGTTTTTTTCCTCCTGAGTGTGTGGTGGCAAAGAATAGTGATGTTTGGGATATAGAGGCACCAGACACGAGGCTCGTGACAGTCGTCGGTGCCGCTGGCGGCAGCAGACAGGCGGGGACGTGCTGGCTCGGGGTGGGCCCGGCCGGGCGGGCGCCCTGGTCACCCGGTGCGGGGCTGAGGCCCGGCGAGGCGGTGGCGTCTGATGTCAGACGTGAACCTCTCCTTCCCGCAGTCAACAGCAAAACCAGCAACATCAGAGCGAACTTCGAGAACCTCGCGAAGGAGAAGGAGCAGGAAGACCGGCGGAAGGCGGAGGCGGAGAGGGCGCAGAGGATGGCGCGGGAGCGGCGGGAGCAGGAGGAGGCGCGGAGGCAGCTGGAGGTGAGCGCGGCCGGCGTCGGGGACGGCCCCTCCGCCCCAGGCCTGGAAGGTTCTCGGCGGACACCATGTGGGTGGGACTCCTGGATGGAGCGCACACCTGGGCTGCGTGGCACCCCTGGGTGGCAGGTGTGTGCACCACTGGCGTCCATCTGGTCCAGCGTCGGCGGAGCCGTTGTTATGCGGCTCAGGACGGTGTGTTTTGTCACGTGCTCTGAAGTAGGAATAATAGTTATAGAATCACCGTTTTTTAAATTGCCAGAAACATTGAAAGGTCTCTCCCCTTCACAGTTTTTACTGAGATGCCTGTTAGTTTTCTGTTGTTCAACACACAAGCCCACGGCGAGGCATCTTTTCCCGCAGTTTGGTCTTTTGGAATGGTTGATTAACGCCTTCCCCCTTTTACACCTTCGACTTCTAACCCTCTCCCCCGAGCGCTGTCAGCATCCAAACGCTGCCCAATGATCGGGCTGCGTGAGAAGGAAAAGGCTCAGGCACCCCGAGGTCCCTTCCGCGGTGTTGTCCGTCTGCATGTCCGGCGCCTGCCACCCCTCGCCCTCCCCACTCATAGCAGAGCACGCGTCCCCCTGGCGGGCGGGGAGCCCGGCACAGGCCCCCCCCCCCCCCAGAAGCTTGGCTCTCCTCTCCTGGTGGCCTGTCACTGGGGAGTCCCTCTGCACCCAGCGGGTGTGAGCGGGGCTGTCACAGAGCCCGTCGCGGTGGTCCCGTGCCGAGCAGCAGGCTTCCTGGGTGCCCAGCCCAGGGGCGGCCCCTTCAGGAGGATGCCCCTCCCCATGGTGCGCAGCCCGCGCTGGTCCCGGGCGTGCGTGAGTTCGGGACCATCAGGCGGTGCAGGTCAGGCGGAGCCCCACGGGTGCACAGCGCGCTCAGGGCTCCGGAGCCCGGTGGCTGTCTTGGCCAGGCTCCCGTGGTCCCCGTTAGAGAGGCAGCCTGGCCGGGGGTAGGGGGCGTTCCGCTCTGCTGCTCCGCAGCCCGGCGCCTGTCCACGTACCCTGGGGAGCCTCGCTGTCCTCAGCTGTTGCGTGAGGGGGAAGCCCCCCTTCCAGGCCACCGCCCCGGCTCCTGTGACTGCTGCATCAAACGACCAGTTTGTTGGCTTAGAGCAACATGGCTTTGTTATCCCGCAGTTCCGATGGGGGACGGGTGCCCGCTGGGGGCTCCAGGGAGAACCCGTTCCCGGCCCTTGCCAGCCTCAGAGGGGCCCCCAGTCTTTGCTCGTGGCCCCTTCTAGCCCTCGCTTTAGTCGCTCGTCTAGTCTGCACCTCGTGTTTGCAGTCCCTTTGCCCCGAGAGGTCACAGTCCTGAGATGCGGGATTGGGACACCTGCATCTTGGAGGGGCCGTTACTCTGTCCATCACAGTCCGCCCTCTGGCCCCCAAAGGTCTCCATTACAGCAGCAGCTCAGACCCCAGGTCTCATCGTCCCCATCACTGAGTCTGGACGAGACGGGGCCACCCTTGGTGGCGCGTGGACCTGGGGCGTGATGGGGGCTGCAGGGCTGGGCCGCCGAGGGCCGCGCGTGGCGGACGCTTGACTGCCCGCCACCTTCGCTGCACTGTGACCTTGGCCCCTGGGCTTGGCCTCCGTGCCGGGGCCTTTCTCTCTCCTGCGCTCGAGGGAGCGTCAGGCCGGGCTGCCGCCCTCCGGCGCGCGGGTGGGAACCCAGGTCGCCTGGCCGCGTTCCGACGGCGGCTCGTCTCTCAGTTACAGGAGCAAGCCAGAGCGCAGACGCACACCCCGCCGGCGTCCCCCGCTCCACAGCCGGCCCAGGACAGGCTGCCGTCCAGCCCCGTCTACGAGGTGGGTGTCGCCGTTCAGTCTGCACGAGTCTCCGACTCTCCAGGGACGCCCTCGCCAGCTCAGTGCCCCCAGGGACAGAGGGCCTCCCCCTGCTGCTCAGCTTGGCACCTGTCGAGAGCGGGCGGCCCGGGGAGGAGCCCTCAGTGCCAGGGGACACGGCGCACGTCCAGCGTCCCAGCCTCCGCGGCCCCTGGCTGGGCGTCCGGCGTGAGGTCCCCCTTCCTCGCCCGGCCTGCTGGCCCCCGCCGAGGCCTCCTGGTTCCGGTCTCCATCTCGCTGATTCTGCTGCTGGGACCTGACTACACTCCCCCCTGGAACCCGCCCTTTGGCCTCAGCCGTCACTCGCTGTCCGGGACACCTTGCTGCACTGGCCCCTCCCAGCTCTCCCGTCCCTCAGCCCCTGTGGGACACTGCGTTGTCCTGAGGCTGCCCTTGGCCTTTCTCCTCACTCCCGTCGGCATTGCCTCGTGACCAGCCGTCTGTGCCCTAAGACCTGCCCCCTCAGATCCCCGCCTGCCCCTGGTGGGAGCGGCCCGCCCCGCCCCCTCACTCCGCCTCGGTGTCGGGGGTCCCGCGTCCGCCAGCACTGGCCACCACCGGCCCGCTCGAGACCCAGATCTCATCCGCCCTCTGTCCCCGCCGTCACTGCCCTGGGCCACACACCTGTCTTCTTTCCCCTGGACGCCATCACTCAAGGATCACTGAGTCACAAGGGGCGGACACTGACTCCGCCCACCCGAGGCTCACAGCGGGCGGGGATCTGGGCAGAGCCGCGGGGCGGGGCGGGGTGGAGGGCCTGGCCTTGGGGGCGGCCCGGTCGCATGCCCACCAGGGCCTGCGCTTGAGCTGCTGTGTTTTCCCAGACGCCTGGGCGGGTGCGCGCCTGGCCTCGTCGCGTGTGATCTGGTGGGACGGGGGCCTGAGCCCTCCGCTTGTCGCGGCTCACAGCTGGGCCAGTCACTGCGAAGTCCAGGACGACATGCTGTCCCCGGGCGGGGCGGGGTGGGGGGAGCCCTGTGATTGGCAGCCCGGCAGACCATGGGAGGTGGAGCGGGCAGAGGTGCTGTGCCGGAAGACAGGACGGGGCGGTGCAGGGAGCCCAGCACGTACCCCACGCTGCGACCCAGCCCCTGGTGCTCCAGTCTGCTCCCTCGGTGTCCGCGGAGACTTGCCCAGAGGAGACGGGGCCTGTGGCCTTGCAGTCTAGCCGCGAGCAGGCCGCACGGCCCAGACGTCAGCAGGTGGTGCCTCCGTGGGCCACGGTGGTTTCCTCAGCCCCAGCTGGGGCTGGAAAGTGGTCTGCATGTCAGTGACCGGTGCGGCCGTGTGAAACGTCTCGCTGCCTCTTTCCAGGACGCGGCCGCATTCAAGGCCGAGCCGAGCTGCAGAGGCCCCACGAGCCAGCCCGAGCCTGCGTACAGCAGAGAGGCCGCCAGCTACCGCGAGGCCGGCGGTCAGCAGGGCCTGGCCTACGCCCCCGAGGCCGTCTACGAGAGCACGGAGGCCCCGGGCCACTACCAGGGAGGTAAGCGGGTCCCCTGCATCGCGCCTGGGCTGTGCGCCCATGAGTTCCACTGTCTCCGTTCCTCCGAAAATTGCCTCCTTCCTGCTCCTGTTGACTGGCCTGTCTCCTCACGGTGCCCGCAGGGTCTCCGCCTCCTGCCGGGGCAGGCTCTGGACACCTGGGGCCGTGGCATGGCCTCCGCGGGGTTCCCGGAAGCCCCCTGCTCGTTCTGGGGTCGTGGGGCAGGGGCGGTGTGAGGGAAGCAGCTCGTGCTGTCCTTCGAAGCGGAGTCTCGGGGCGTCTCCAGTGCGGGGAGCCCAGCTCCAGGAGGCCGGGCGTGTGGGTCCGTAAAGAGGGCCTCGGACCCCGAGGCCCAAGAGCTGGTTGGAGGACAGGCATTACTGGCCTCTCGCTGATGGAGACGTGGGTTCCTTCCACACACCCAGCAGGCTGAGCGCGGGCCCCTGCCCCGGGGTGGCAGGGACACTGGCCTCTGCAGGGCTCACGCCTTCCCCCGGCCTTGGCGTGAGGCGCGCGCTCAGCTGTCTTCCGCGTGCCATCCGCTTCCCATGAGACGACCCTAAAAATGCCAAGTATTTAAGCTTCGAAGATGCAACTCTGAGCGGTCACGGTACCGGTCAGGAGAACCGTGGTTGCTGTGCCGTGTCAGAGTGGGAGGCAGTGGACTTGCTGCTGTTGCTGAAGGTGCCTCGCATCCCGCAGTCACCTGCCTGACGCCTGGGGTCTCCCAGCCAGGAGTCTTCCCTGCACCCCAGCCATGGGGGGTCGTCACCACGTGTGAACATGGCTGTGCCCTCGTGGGCCTTGTCTCGGTTTGTTTTTAGAGGAGAACACCTACGACGAATACGAGAACGACTTGGGGATCACGGCCATCGCCCTGTACGACTACCAGGCTGGTGAGGAGCCGGGCGCGGCCCGCGGGAGGGGAGGGGCGCGGGCTCCTGCTCTGCGGCCTTCCCCAGTTCGCCTCCTGGGGTCTGACTCAGCGTCGCAGTTCAGAAGAGTCGTTTCAGGCTTGTGGACATTTCACCTCTGTCTCGACACACACGGACACACGCACAGACACACGCACAGACACACGCACATGCGCACACTGCCCCCAGGTCGCCAGCAAACCGCCGTGTCTGCGGCCGGGCCGCGTTTTGCCGGCCGTTCTGGGACCGTCTGCGGCCGGGCCGCGTCTTGCCGGCCATCCCGCGAACACCTCTGTCCTGTCTGGCCTGGTTTCCTGCGTTTCCTTGTCACTTCCGTCTGGTCCCCTCTGGTCCAGAGCAGCTCGCAGCCTCCGCTCACCCTGGTCCTTGGTTCCTTCGGTCTGGGGTGACCTGCCGCTCGTGGTCGGGGGGGCCACAGCCCCCTGCAGCCCCTGAGGCTCATGACCCCCGTCCGTCCCTCTCCCGCCCAACGCCGTGGCATTCGCCACCATCACCTGGTCCCTCATGTCAGTGAAACTCCACCAGAGTCACCGTTCCTCCCTTAGCAGCTGATGAGTGTGGGGGGGGGGGCCCACAACCCTGTCCACCCGCAGACTTGCAGCCCCCCTGCCACCCACCCTCTGTCGCGGGCTGGGCACCCCCCCACCCTGCGTATGTGGGCGCCCATGTCATCCTTAAAGCTTCCCGGTTCGTCCTGGCCAGCCCCCCGCCTCGGGCCTCTCCCTTGGCCCCCGCGCTGTGGAGAGCCTGGCTGTCGGGAGCGGGCACGTGTGCCTCCTGTCCCCGGCTGCTCTGGCTGCCCTCCCCTCCTGTGTCCTTGGGACTGGTGGGGACCTGCCTGCCGTCCCTAGCAAGGACAGGGCCTCCCTGCTGGGACGGAAAGGTGGGAGGTGGCCAGCAGCTGTGCCGTGCCCAGCGTCAGGCTCGGGTGCGGGTGGGCTCAGCGTCCCAGGGCTCCGCGACATCTCAGTCGTGCCCGCTGGTCTGTGTGTAGACCCGGGCTTGGGCGAGCTGCGGTGACAGGCCCCGCCCCAGACCAGCTCTGGGTGGCCCGCGGGTGGCCTCCTCCCGCCAGCGCGGGCCGCTGGGCTTCACTGCTGCTGTCTGTTCTCTCCCAGCGGGCGACGACGAAATCTCCTTCGACCCCGACGACGTGGTCACCAACATCGAGATGATCGACGACGGCTGGTGGCGTGGGCTGTGCAAGGGCCGGTTCGGGCTCTTCCCGGCCAACTACGTGGAGCTGCGGCAGTAGGGCCGCGGGCCGCGCCCGCCCCCCGCGGCTTTGTCCAGGCCAGGAGGGGAGTACACATACTGCTTTTATATTTAATACTGTCGCCGATGCTTTTGAAAACGTTTATGCCACAGAATTTGCTAATATATTGTAATCGTGTTCCTTAGGAGGACTTTGGGAATTGTTTTTACGCATTTGAGGTTTTCTCTTTTCTTGCCAAATTGTCACGCGGAGCCACTTCAGGGACCTTTAGTTCTCCTGGGTGCATGCTGCCCCTGCCCCCACGATCTACAGGCAGGGCCCCACAGCCAGTGCGAGACCTTTCACTCCATCGCCTGCCGCTGTGACGATGGCCTATGGCCGTGTGTGTCGCTGTCCCGGAAGGCAGCCCCGTGGGCCCGGTGCTGGGCGGAGTCGGGGAGGCCGACAGGAAGGCTGCCGAGGGAGACTGCGGCCGGCCCGGGGCTTTAACGCTGGAAGGGGAGCCTTCCATCCTGCGACATCTCACGTACTTGAGTTCAGCCCTCGGTCCTTTGCCTCCCCTGACGCCCCAGCCACCAGAAGGGCTGCCGAGCTCTCCCTGGAGGCCGCCCTCCCCCCTTTCTCCAGCCCTGGAGTGCGAAGGCCTGCACTCGGCTCGAGTCCCGTCACTCGGCCGGTGTCTGTCGTGTGGGGAGCACAGGTGTCTCCCTTCCTGTAAACTGCCCGGAATGCCTTCTCGCCGAGGGGGTCGTGCTCTTTCCGCCAAAGTATCACGTTGAGCGACAGTGAAATGTGATTGACTTGGCAGAAAACACGGAGCAAGCGTGAGCGGGTGCTCTGACCCACGACGCCCCTGTGCCGCTCCGCCGGCCCTGCCCGGCAGCCCGTCCCCTCCCGGCGTCTGGGACCTGGCCTGGCGGCCGGCGGGCGTACCCTCTCCCGCGGGCGGTGGTGCATCCTGCGCTCGCCACAGTCCGGTCGGGTTTATACGCAGTTACTGTATCTGAATCTCTGTAGCACATCTCATAGGTATGATTTTTTTAAATTAAATATTCAAAATAAACCTTTTTTGATCCACGTGCTGCTGACTCGCTTTCGTGTTTGGTCCATGTGACCACGGCTCTCCCGAGGGCACCGTGCTGTCACTGCCCGACCCCGTAGGCGACCCCGCCGGCGACCCCGCCCTCCCTGGCTCTGATTGGCCGGGGCGCCGCTGGGGGCGGGGCACGTTCCGCTCCCGCCCCGGTCTTCGGCCCGGGCTGCGCGGGCTCTGTCGGCAGCAGTTCTCAAACCGAGCCCCCGGGCACCCTGCGGGGAGGCCTGCCCGTCTAGCGGGGGGGCAGTCAGGGACCGCGGGCCGTGGCGGGGACACGGCGGGACTGACCACTTCGGCAGGTCCGGGTCGCGCAGCTGGGCGGGCCTCGCTCCTGCTCTGGCGCTGTCCGCCCTGGGGCCCGAGGGCGGGGCCGGCGCTGCCCAGAGACGCGCCCACCCTCCCCGCTGGTGGGCGGGTGAGAGCGAGCTTCGAGACTTCTGGAAAAGTTGCTTTCACTGTCCCAAAGAAATGGGGGTGAAGCAGACCACAGAGCAGATGAGTGCCTTCTTCCCTTTACGGGGGCTGGGGACCGGCCACGGCCACCACCAGCCAGCAGTGTAGGGACAGGCCCGGGACCCTGAGTCCCGGCTGTGTCCACCTTCCTTCCTGATCCCGTTACTCTGCAGGTCCCCTCCCCCAGGGGACACTGGGCAGCCTCTAGCCCTCTCCATGGGCCTGGCTTTGGCCCTTGCCTGGGGCTGCCTGGACTCTCAGCCAGGCATGGCTGTGACCTCTTTCTCGAGGTAAAACCGAAGAAGGGTCCCCAGTGAGCCAGCGAGGCTTCATCCAAAGTTGTGGTGGCCTCCCTCCCCCCCCCCACCCCCGCCTTAATGTCCAGGGATTATGACGTCGTCCCTGGCCGTGGCCGTCTCCCTGCTGGTCCGCCTTTCACATGCCTGTTCCCGAGCTGGGTCTGCTGGGCGCTGGCCGGTCTCATTTTGGGGTGACGGAAGTGTTAGGGGACTAGACAGGGTGGTTTGCACAACGCGGTGAGTGTGCACTAAAGTCGTGATTTTCTTTAAGAAAGAGTCTCGGTCCTGAGGTTTTGGGTGTCGGAACCCCGTGATAGGCATGGGTGCAGGGGCACTGGGGGCGGGGGCGGGGCAGGTGGGCGGGATCGGGGGGCGGTGCTGGGGTGCGGTCAGGCTCGAGGACATGTACAGGGAGACCGGGAGGAGCAGGGTGACCCGAGCTGGAGCCTTGGCAGGGCAGACGCTGCTGAACGAGGCTCTGATCGTCCCAAAACCTCAGGCGCGGGCAGAATGTCCCCACCGAGGCTGGTGTCACAGGCAGGGCAGGTCACAGGGCTTTCCCGGCCAGTGAAGACGGCGATCTACGCCGAGTGCAGTGAGGGCACTGAGGACCTCCGAGCTCCGACCCGATTCGACCTGTTTTCCGGAAGAACCCTCGGGGCGCCCAGGCGGAAGGGGCTTGCAGAGCCCGACGACGCTGACGGTCCTGTCGGCAGCTTCTGCAGGGCCCCGGGGTGCTGCGCGGGGCACACGGCGGCCAAGCTGCGTCGGGGTTTCCTTCGCGAATACTCCCGAACGGCGCGAGATCGTCCTGGTATGCGGGACGGCGGTCGGCACTCGGGCATCGACCTTGCGTCCTGCCGCCTTGTCTAGTTGCTTCGTTCCAGGGGGAGACCACACATTCACAGGGACCTTCGTCCGTTGGTTGTGTCCCGTGTCTGGTGTACTTGGCCAGGTGACAGGAGGGGCTGAAGTGCACACGTGACTTTCGGGGCCTTCGGGGTGTCGGCTAGGACGCGCATGCTCAGTGGGGTAACCGGGACGGGTGCTGCGGGAAGACCCCGGGAATGGACGTTCGTGTCGCCTAAACAGGTGGCTGAGCTGGGTCCCCCGATCACCCTGTCATGAGGGCCAGCTGCCCAGCAGCGGATTGTCATCGCGTTCGCTCCTCCCGTCACACGGACACCCCGGCAGCCTCGGGCTGGGCGAGTCGCCAAGTCCCAGACACAGGGGCTGAAGCGGAGAAGGGAGGTTCTCGGCGCACTCATTGGAAAGCCAGAGGTAGCCTGAGGCTTCGGGCAGGGCTGGGTCCGGGGTCTCTCTGGCCCTGGGCTCTCCATCTCGTAGGCCTGCTTTGCCCGGAGTTGCTGCATTCTAAGGCAGACTCCCCCCTGCAGGACCCGGCAACCTGCGGTGGCCCGGCTGACACCCTCATGCAGGGCAGTCCCCCATCAGTAAGACGGTCCGGTCTCGAGATCCGGCCTCACTGAGTTGACTTTGGTCGCGTGCCCACTCCCGAACCGAGCCCCGCAGCTGGGCACGGAAGACACTGACCAGCCAGGCCCGGTCGTGTGGGCCACCCATAAAGGGGGGACCTGAGTGTGGGGGAGGGCCTCCTGCCAAGACAAATGGGGTGCCCTCAACAGGAAGGGGACCGCATGGTGGGCAGGCAAAGGCCCGGAGGTCCTGTCCACTCACGTCAGGCAGTCGCGTATTTGCACGTTTCCAGGCGCCTCGGGGGTCGCCTTGCCCGTGGCCAGCTGTGGCGGGCCGGGCCAGCCTTGGCGTTCAGAGGGAGACAGAAGTGGTCCGCGGCCAGCACCCACGTCCACTCCAGTTCCGCGTTCTCACCAATTGAAAATGATTTTTAGAAATAGTGTGATTTTTTTTTTTTTTTTTGGCTTTCAGTAGTAAATGGAATGAGGCACACGTGTCCGAAGACCGTGACCCCACGAAGGCACACGTGTCCGAAGACCGTGACCCCTGGAAGACAAAGGGTTAAACTCCAAAAACGCAGTTCTTGTTTGATGACATTCAAGCTTCACAGACTTTGGTGCAGAGAAGTGTCGTGCTGATGTCACAGGAACGTCCCCGGGGATCCTGAGGTTGGGTGGGGGGCATCTCACTGGTTTGCGCCTGCGTCTCCCCGGGGGTCTGTGGGGCGGGGCGCCCGTCCACGTGCTGGGTTTGCGCGTGCGTCTCCCCGTCTTCCCGGGGGTCTGTGGGGCGGGGCGCCCCTCCGCGTGCGGGGCCGCCACTTTGTGCCACTGTAGCGTCTGTTTGCGTCTTTTGCCCACTTCTAGTTGGATTGTTAGTTTTACTGCTGAGTTTAGCGATTTCTACAGCCGTTGTAGATGCTAGTCCTTTGTCTCTATGTAGTTTGTAAATTTTTCTCCCACTCTGCCGCTTATATTTTCATCCTGATGAAGAACAATTTGTCAATTTTTCCTTTTTTTGGGATTGTGATTTTGAGGTCAAGTGTAAGAAGTCTTTGCATAGCCCTAGATCCCAAAGATTTTTTTGTTTAAGTTTTTAAATTTTACGTTTTACACTTAAGCCTGTAATCCATTTTGAATTAATTTTAGCATAAGGTGCGAGACTGAGGTCAGGGGTCATTTCTGGTCTGTCACGCCCACGTGCTCCAGCACCGTCTGTTGAAAAGGCCAGCCTTCCTCGGGCGGAATGCTCTTCCTGTGTCCTTCTGTTCCAGGATCCGACATGACATTTAGACCACTGGGTTTTTCTTAAAAAAAAACCAAAAACTGGATTTATTGAGATCTACTTTGCCTACCTTATAATTCACCTATTTGGAGTGTACAATTCAGTGGCTTTTAGCGTATTCGCAGAGTTATGGGAACATCACCACGATCTAATTTCAGAGCATTTTCATCACCCTGTACCTATTACCAGTCACGCCCCGTCCCCTCCCCCAGCCCCAGGCAGCCACTAACCTACTTTCCGTCTCTATGGATTTGCCTAGTCTGGACACTTCGTGTAAGTGGAGTCAGGTACTATGTGGTAATCTGTGACTGGCTTCTGCCACTTAGCATAATGTCGAAAAGCACTGTTTTTGTAGCAGAAAAATTGGAAGTAATCTAAAGATCAATCAACAGATGAATGAATAGATAAGTTCAATATGTTCATATAATGAGATACTGCTCAACCGTGAACACACATGATTTAGAGCTGCATCTGTCATCTTTGATGAACTTCAGAAGTAATAAGCCAGCTGCGGAATTCACAAATGCCCATAATTACAACACTATGGCTGACGATGGCAGCCAGCGCAGAACTGAGGGGTGACTAAGTGGCAGGACTGGTCCCTTTAGGAGGATTGCTGAGTTACCGCACGCAGAGTCGAGGCCATCATGTGAGGCCCAACAATGTGCACAGTGTCACACACTGTTTACACACCTTGGTATAAAGATGCGCACAGAAACGGTGAATGCCAAGTTCAAGGCAGTGGTTACCCTGGGGGCGGGGGGAGGAAAGGAGGTGGACTCGCGGGGAAGGGACTTGGCACCCTCGTAACGTCTGATGTCTTAAGCTGGGTGGTGGACACGGCGTTGGTAATTCCCCACCCTTGAGGTGTGCGAGACAGATCTCATAATTAAAAAGGGCAAGACTAGTGCGGAGCAGTGCCGGCGTGAGCTGTCTTTGGGCTCTTAAATGATTCACACACACGTGCTTGCAGGTGTGTGCACGGGCCAGGAAGGAGTCACAAGGGGCCCTGACAGGCGCCAGCTTTGCTGAGAGGCCCGGGGGTCTGTGGCGCTCGGGGGAAGGGGGGGCGGTTGGGGGAGCCGAACGGTGACAGGCTTCTTCCCAATACCTTTTGAGATCTGGACCACGTGTATCTTTACCTCTCGATTAAAAAGATAACCTGACCTGTGTTTGTGTATTCTCGCTTGTGCTGCCAAGCTGACGCAGGACGGGACAGATCTCCCCAACGGACGGGGAGACCTGCACCGAGAGAAGCGGGGCCTTTGGCAGGGAGTGTGGGAAGAATTCAACACGCACGCCAAAGTCGGAGTCAAAAAGAAAGGTGATGAGAAAAGGGGTGATGCTCCACAGACAGAGCGTGGTCTCCTCTCAGAGGCCGGGAGCGAGAGGGACAGTGAGAGAGAGACGGAGGAAAGGCACCGAGAGGGACCCTGAGTGATCAGGGAATTCAGCTTCTGTGTCGTTCCCGAGATCGCATTCCCTTTGATCCGGGCACGCGGTGAGGAAGGGGAAGGGTGCGTAGGGTCACAAGGTGAGACTTGTGGAGAGTGAAAGGCCTGCTGGCGGTGCCCAGCCTTGAATCCTTAGATCCCCCAAGGTCTCAGCCACAGGCAAGGGCTCTTGGTCCCTGGTCCCCCTTCACAGGTGTGGGGAATGGGTTGTTAGTTATCTATCCAGCGGAAATCTTCCTTTGTTCTGCAGGCGTCCTCCTGGGGGTGTGTTAACCACACATTCCCAGCCTCCTTCTGTCAAAAATAAAATGCGATGCACACCTGGCTTGAGGATTCTGAGCGGGCAAAGCCCGTTAAGTAAGCCGTGTGAGCAAAACATAACCTTGCTTATTTCATGGACGTAAGTGAAACTTGGGTTATTTATTGTGAACGCCTCCGATAGTCATAAATGAAACCCTAAGCTGCCCAGAAATGGCATAAACTAATCCTCTGAACCGACCCCTGCCATCCAGAACCCCCTGTGAGAACCAAGCATCTTTGGTCCCTAAAGGCCTTTCAATAAAGTATTCAGATGAGTAAAGTGCTTTGAGTTTTGACTCTTCCTACTGCACCAGATGCCCCAGAGGCCTGGCGTGGACACTGGGACACTGGCCTCAGGGGACGGAGAGGCAGCCTCCAGACCTGCATCACCCGCAGCACCTGGGGCTGGTTGAAAGTGCAGTCATTGTCCCCCTAACCTGTCCCCAGGGACCTAGGCTACACTTGTGAGTGTGACATAGAGCTTAGCTCCTTCCAGGCTCAGGCTGAACCCCCCACAAAGAGGGGGAGACCTCAGAAGTCTCCGGGGAGGAGCCCTCTGCACCGCTGCTGGGGATGTGAATGGCGCCGCCACCGGGGGAAAGTGCCCGCCCCTCAGCAAGTCGGGCAGGGAGCTGCGTGGGGCCCAGCAATTCTGTCCCTCCTGGGGCGGCAGCCTGGGGACCCAGAAGATGGCCACTTGGGCAGACACCCACACACCCACGTGCACAGTGGCACCATTCCACGTGGAGGTGAAGGTGGAGGCCACCCATGTGTCCATCAACGAAGAGAAACAAAACGTGACCTCCCCATATAACTGAACATCGTTCAGCCGTGAAGGGGATGCAGCGCCGATGCCCGGAGGACTGTTGAAAACACGATGGTAAATGAAAGGAACTAGGCCCTAAAGGCTGCGCATGATAGGACTCTATTTACATGGAGTGCCCAGAATAGGCAAATCCATACAGACAGAAAGTAGATCAGTGGTTGCCTGGGGCTGGGGACACTGGGGAAATGGGGAGGGACTGTTCGTGGGACAGGATTTCTGTCTGGGGTGGCGGAACTAATGTAGGGAGGAGGCAAGAGAATTAAAATTGTTAACCAAACCACATTCAGAGACTGCAGTGAGCTGCAATCAGGCCAGGAGGACAGCTGCAGAACAAAGGAAGATTTCCGCTGGATAGATAACTAACGACCCACTCCCCACACCTGTGAAGGGGGACCAGGGACCAAGAGCCCTTCCCTGTGGCTGAGACCTTGGGGGATCTAAGGATTCAAGGCTGGGCACCGCCAGCAGGCCTTTCACTCTCCATAAGTCTCACCTTGTGACCCTACACACCCTTCCCCTTCCTCACCGCGTGCCCGGATCAAAGGGAATGCGATCTCGGGAACGACACAGAAGCTGAATTCCCTGATCACTCAGGGTCCCTCTCGGTGCCTTTCCTCCGTCTCTCTCTCACTGTCCCTCTCGCTCTCGGCCTCTGAGAGGAGACCACGCTCCGTGTGTGGGGCGTCACTCCTTTTCTCATCACATTTCCTTTTGACTCCGACTTTGGCGTGCGTGTTGAATTCTTCCCACACTCCCTGCCAAAGGCCCCGCTTCTCTCGGTGCAGGTCTCCCCGTCCGTTGGGGAGATCTGTCCCGTCCTGCGTCAGGACGAGATAGTGATGATGGCTGTACACCATCGTGAATGAATTCAATGCCACTGGGTTGTATACTTTAAAATGCTCAGTGAGGACACTCTACCCAGACACTCTTGGGACCACATCTGTCACTTATGCACCTATTCTCCACCTTCTACCTTTTAACAGCCCAATTTTGTTCCTGGCAGCACTGTGCCAAGCTCCCTGCTCCCTTTGCCAGTCTTCCTTGTTTCTACTGATGGCCGCGGGCACCATTGTTTCTGGGGAAGCACTGGCTTCCCTAAAGGTGGATCAGACACAGCTGATGTGCCTTCTCTTCTTCCTGCCTTGAAAGAGAATGCAATGTGTGGAGTGGAAGCAGCCTTTTGTTGCTGTGAGGCTGATGAGTTTGAGCAAAAGTCTGAGAGAATCTCAGACTTGACAATGTTGAGCTGTCAGACCAAAGCCAGGGAACTGCCCCCCACCGCCCCCCTGCCCTGACGTGGTATCCTGTCAGTCGCCCACTCTTCCACCACATACTTATTCGAGAACGTTCTATTCTAGGTGCTGGGGCGGTGAACAAGACAGACAAAATCCCTGCCCTTACGTTTTTGTGTCATATGAAAAGAATAAAGCACCATTTGTTTAAGCCGCTTTTAAATGGGGTTTCTGTTATTTACAGCCAGACGTTGTCAATCGAAACAACTACAAGTTAAGTTGATCTGCTTCCAGAGATAAGAGTGGAGACGTTCCCAGCTGCGTTGTTGCCCTGGCCTCATAGCTAACAAGCCCCTGAACTGGGATGTGGCATCTATTTTGTGAGCCTGGACCCTAGACGCTTTTTCTCACACAGTCTTATTGGTATCCCCGCCACCTATCTGCACAGAAGCTGCCTGGCGTCAGTCCCTGGGGCTGAGGTTGGTTTGGCACCAGCACAGGGGTGATCTGAAGACCAGGCCTTCAGAGAGCCGGAGGTAAGGTGATGCTATGATAGGGAAAGTGGAAATCACCCTTTACGTCCAGTCGAAAGAGGCCTATCAAGGAAATTATGGTGTTTTTGCTCAGTGGGAAGCCACACCACCATCACCAAGAAGAGCTAGGGTCACCGCAACTGCTGGACGAAGGCCCAGGGCCAAAAGGAAAGGGAAGAAATCCGGAGACGGAGCAGGTGCATTATGATTCCAGCTCAGGTAAGAGAAGACGAGCGATGAGTGAGTTCGCTTTATGCAGACCCAGCTGCTAAGAGGGCTGCCGGCAGGACTGCGGGTAATTCCTCTGTTGCTCAATGTGCAGCTAAAGTGGTTTTGAGGCTATGAAATGTCACACAACAACCCTATTAGGACCGTGGACCTCAAACGTGTACTCCCCAATGGGAAAGAGGGGTCCCTTCGCAGCCCAGGTCCCAGGACAGAGGGGTCTAAGGAAGTATCAGTGTCCTCCGGCTCAGGGAGCCCACCGCCCCCGATGGACAACTGCGGAACAGGACTGGGGACAGATCGCGAGCGGACACGGGCTTGTGGATCCCGCTCCCCACGGCCCATGGGGCCAGATTCAAGACAAGACCATGGCTCCCACAAGGAAACGGACCCAGGGGAGAGCTCTCACCATTTCTCAGATGGCCAATTTCCCAGGTGCACCTGTGGCCGTGTGGCTGTGGCCTCCGCCCAGCGATGCCCACTGCACCCACGTGTGAGCCATAGTTTCAGGTGGGCAGGTGCCTAGGCCATGGCCCGCCTCCTAGTCCTGGGATTGGCCCAAACCAGCCCAGCTCTTCCAGCTGGGCCAATCACAGCTCAGCCCTCCTTTTGCCTTGCATGATTGGCCCACGTGGGGCACGTGACCGGCGGCCCAGAGTCCTCCGCGCGGGCTCAAGGCCGAGAGGCCGCGTGCAGTTGGCTGTGTTGCCGAGGCGCCCTCAGGGGGGTGAAGCAGCCGAAGTGGCGCCGCGGGAAATGGGGACACATGAGTGGGGTGAGTGCTGTTCTACACGCGGCGGGCCGGGAGGCCGAGCCGGCGCCCGGGACGAGGAGGACTTGGGGTGGAGGAGCAGGCGGAGGGAGGGCCTGAGGTGCGGGCGTGGCCGCGCTGTGAGCGGCTGGTGGTCGTGGCGGGGACCTCGGGGCGTCGCCGCTGTGGCTGTGGCGACGTGGCGGCCCGCGTCGCACGCTGTGACCGGCCCTGCCCTTGCGGCCCCTTGCGACCCGCAAAGACCCGCCACAGCCCCAGGCAGCCCTGCGGCGCTGCGCGGGGAGCCGGACGCGGAGGAAGGGGCCGCGGGTTCCGACCGCGAGGGGGGGTGTGGGGCGGCACCCGGCGTCCGCGGCCGCGCGCCTCGGGCGCCTCGGGCCGAGGGAGCGCGTCGGGAGGGTTCCGGGGAGCTCGGACCCCCGGAGCAGGTGGCGCTGGCGCGGGAGCGCCGCCCCTCGGCGAGGACGCACTCTGCGCCACGATCGGTTCGTGCCAGCCGCCTCGAGTCCGCCTCTGTTCCTCCCAGCCTCGGTTTCCTCATCGGCGAAGGGGTCAGTCACCTCTGCGATACTTACCGCCTGGGATTCTTGTGGGAATTGAAGCGATGTCGCCTTTCCGCGCGGGGACTTTTACAGCTATCCAGACTTGCTCTGCGACAGCCTGGGACTCCCAGGCCCCAGGTTCCCCGACTCTGGTGGTGGGAAGTAAGGTAACCATGAAATCTCCCTTTCCACAGCGGCAGGTGGGTCAGCCGGGAGGCGCCCTGCCTTGCCCAGCCTGCTGCACCAGTGACTGGAGCGGAGCAGGTGTGGCCTTGACGTGGGGTTAGATGCTGACGCTGGCCGTGTTTTGGGGGCACGTGATGAGGGCTTTTCTTTCCTACAAATGGACTTCGCCTTGGAAGTGCTATAGCAAGCCTTGTTTTTACACTCACGGTGGACCTGGGCACGACTCGGTTCGCTCATCTGTAAATGGGGCTCGTTTCTACTTCATGGGACTGTTTGACACTTGCTGCAGTGCTCTGAGTGGCGCCTGGCACGAGATTTGCCATTATTCCCTGCCCTTACTGCCACCTGGGACCACGCACAGCAATCCTAGACCTCCGCCTTGTGCCATGGCCACGTCCCTGGAGCTTCGGGGTTGTGATCTCCCACTCTCTGGATGCTGGGGCTTGTAGAACACACTTGAGTCTAAGTCCTTTGGCAAGGAAGACAGGGAGTGGGCAGTGGCAGGATGGCTTGACGTCCAGGAGCACCCGCACAGGTGTGCTGGCCACCAGAGGCAGGCGCGTGATCAGTGTGTCCACACTGAGTCCTGCACTGAAGACCGCCAGCCATTTCCCTGACCTGTATCTCGCACGGGGCCTGAGCCTCGGCCACCCGTCAGTCTTGCCCAGTGGCTGTGGTCAGTGCTCCAGCTCACCCCTCTGACTCTTGGACACATACATCTTCCCAGAGGAGGCAGCAGCAGTGTGGGGAATGGGGGCCCCTAAGAAGCCCCAGCCATCTCTCCCAAAGCACCCCTTTCAGAGTCTCAGATTACTGGCAGCATTTGGTACCTCAATCAAAGTCGGGATGGATATCCAGTTGATGTGGGACTGGCAAACGGAAGCACCGATAATAGTCTTGTGAGGTCAGCGGGCACAGGGGATGTAGCCACTTGCTCCCTGGAGATGTGTTTAGCAGAAGAGCCCAAAGCCATGCCGACAGATACAGCACGTGGTCTCTGCCCTGCCTCTGGGAGTGGCAGCCGCCGGCTTGCTGAGGGGTTCCCACAAGAGGGGGCTGCTACCGTGTGGACCTGGGAGAACCGTCCTAGACTTTCCCTAGCGCTCATTGTCCCAGTCTCACAGGCAGGACAGCGGTTCCTAACACACTTCCTACACTACAGACTCAGCCGAGAGGCCACAGGCTGCTCAGGGAGGTGTGACATGACACTTTCAGGAGATGGAGCAGTGTCGAGGCGAGAGTTAGATGGATGCACTTCTTGGATCACTTTTTCCTTAAAGACTACGTATTGCCACTCCTCAGCCAACGAAAAATGGAAATAGTTCTTCAGAGATGAGTGGCCCAAGTCACTAAAAAGAAATATTTTGTTTATTTTTAACAAAATGTGAAAATGATGGATATTCCCTACTTCAGTCAGCATTACCGACAAGTACCACCGGGGGGCGACACAACACAAGGGGAAGTGGGTCTGAACGCCCAGGCCTCCTGGCCAAGGTGTCCTTTCTCTTTCCCGTGGAAATTCTCAAAGATGTTTTGTATTATAACTAAGTGAAAATACTTAAAGTTATAAGTACAGAGCACTTTTAATGGAAAATTAATTGATAACACAATCTTATTTCAATTTTCTTTTTATTTTTTAAATGACTGTGTATATTTCACAGTCATATGATGAGAAAGGCTCCAGAATCACGTCTAGGTCTTCTCAACATTTCATTTTTCGAATCGTTGTTGATTTTACGTTCTGCATTGATATGGGCTTCTCAGTTCAGAAAACAAGGCACTATAACTATATTATCAGCTACATTAATACAGTGAAGATATATTTATCCTTTCATTAAATATACAGCATTTGAATACAATATGGTTTTATGCAGATCAGGTTCAAAACACCCAAGGCACACACTTTAATTTTTTCCTTTTTTTTTTTTGTTTCTGTATTTATTTGAAGGCTCATATTAAAGTTTCAGAATTGGTATAGACAAGAGAGTTCCAGAGTAGAAGCAATGGACAGTGATTGTTGCAATTTTAAACATAAAAATGGTAAAGACTGTGAAATGTAGAAACATGTTACAGGAACAACAAAAGAACAAAATCATCGCTACAGCGTGGATTAAACCTTGAAGCGCTAGCTCTGCCGAAGTGTGAGAAACAAGTTTGGAAATGACCCGATTCCCCACGTGCAGCCGCTGTGCTCACCCAGCCGCTGGGGTTCTCACCCGCTCGTGTGTGCATGGTTATCTACAGATACGGAAAGACGGTCCAGTTCACCAGTTATTGAAACGCCTCAACGTAAAAGAAAAAGTCTTCCAATATATATATATATTTTTAACAAGACAAACAGATACATTTATCTAGAAGTCTGGAGGGAAACCCTTGAGGCGAGGTTGGGAGGTGGTCAGGGTCTGGGAGGAACCACTGGCCTGTGAGGCAGGACTTGAGGGAGGGACAGCAGGTGGAGGACTGGAATTTTTCATGAGCGCAGAAACAGTGGCCGCTGTTCAGATGGAGAATGTGCCCAAACAGAAGAAACCGTTCAGGAGCTAATGACAAATTTTCACTGACGAGACCAAAGGAGAGGTTCAATGTGCGTGTAAGACACACTTCCCCACAGCAGGAGGGACCGCTGTGTCCCCTGGCTAAGCTCTTGGCCAGAAGACATGTGTCCTCTTGCCCCAAGCCTCACTCAGCGCGGGTGCCCACCAAGGCCCTTAGCTTTATGTTAACCAGAGAGGCTGCCCACTGCTGCAGCCCTCGTGGCCGGGCCGCAAGAAGACAAGCAGCGGGGGTGGGGGAGGCCTTTACTCTGGGCAGAGAGAGCCCAACCTGGCACCCGCTTCGTGACACCCCTGCTTCCACCCCAAACAAAAGCCAAGCCTCAGCCGCCCTGACAGCAGCGTTCACGGACGTCCGTGCGGACATCTGCGTGGCTCTGAAATCTGCACACGGAGATTCCGTGAAGGAGGCGGAAACCAGGCAAATCAGCTCAGTGAGGGGAGATTTTTTCCCCTCTGATCGAAGAGATTACTGGCCAGTTTTATAGAGGTAAAGTGGCTGCAATATTCCAGGGACCTACGTTAGCTGGCAAGTTTGGCAACATTTTGTTTGTTTAATTCAGACAGTTATCACTGTGTGCAATCAGGACCACAACCTTAGTGCAATAGTCGATTTATTTTTTTACAGTAGTTTTGGTTGCCATACAAGAGATCTAAGGATTTGGAGGAAGTGCAAATTACAGGAGCTTGTTTTTTTGTTTTTGTTGTTTTTAATAAAGTCTAAAAAGAATAAAAGCACAAAAGTAACAGTAACATAGATAATGTGAACACGTTACACAAACTATAGTGTGAAACATTTGTTTCTAAAAAAAAAAAAACTTAATGGGAAAAAAAATCAATATTTGTGGCCCACACAAAAAAAAGTCCTTGCCAGATCACCTGGGTAATGCTTACTTGCTCAATAACTCAGGAAAGGAAAAAAATCACCATTTTATTAACTAAAGTACCACAAATAATTCACTTTGTGATATGTAAAGTTCGGCAAATCAACAGTCACATTGAGTCATTTTTATATTATCTGAATTAACTTAAAATGTGCGCAGACACCCTGGGGAAGGTATCTTGGCAGGTATACATAATTTACATCTTGAGAGATTTTGGTTTCGTTTACACAATGTTACAGAAACTAGGCATGTAAATGCAATTTATTTAAATTACAGTATATAACAAAAGTTGATCTTAAAACCTGGAATAGTATCAACATGATCTTTATATGAGCAGTTTAGCGTTTGTTCCACCATTAAAGAGAGTCCTGGAATAGGGCCTGGTCCTAATGGGTCCCGAGGGACGGACAGTGGGCAATGATTTGAATGAGGGACTATTGCTTTCTGTAGCAAACTCATCAAAGGGAGCAAGAGACTGGTTCATCTCGGCAATGTGTGTTTATTTCATTGGTCGGTGCAGGTTCTGATGGGTTCTGTTACTTTGCTAGAATGAGACAGCATAAAAATAAAGGATTTCATCAGCTCTTTCGTCTTGCAGTCTGTTTGCTTCTGGTGAGTTGCACGTGGCCTTAAAGTCTCAGGCAGTGACTAGCCAGCTCTCCCCATCTGGCTACCAGAGTTCAGCACACTTACAGCCACCCACTTGCGAGTGGTCACAGCCTGCCCGTGGTTTCCTTTACTCCCCTCCTACCTGGTGTCCTGCCTGGCACCGCGCGTCGACGCCGTAATCCCAACACGAGGCAAAGGGAGAAGGAGCTGTGGCGAAGTGGACGGACGGGGTGTGCGGAGTTACCCAAATGGAAGACGGAAACCACCGCTCCTACATTTCCTGAGCCACCGGGCAGCCTCACGGGCTCCCTGCTGTCTTGGCTTGAACTCTCTCTGGAGTGAAAGTCATTCATCTCACAATGGAAAAATGGAAAGTGCACGGAGGTACAGCGCCTTAATATTCAGTTGATTTCAAGTTGGATTGGGTCATTCAAAGACAAAGATGGACCCGCAAAAGGTTTTGGAACAGAGGAAGGTCCAAAACTTGGTTTCCAATTCAGGGGCATGTGGCTAGGGTGTGTGCGTGTGCGTGTGCATGTGTGTGTCTGGTGTGTGCGTGTGTGTGATTTTTGAGAAACTGCTGCATTGTGAGTTGTAACCACTTTTGAAGAAATAATTGTCCTTCAATGATGAAGTTCTAGCAAAGATAGAAAATATAACACAGCTCTGCTGGTTCCGACGCATCCAGAGAAGGTTGATTGAAAAAGGTCATACTTCCATAATGTTCCACAGAAATAGTATTATTAAATCACAAAAGTTGTTTTCCTTTAACTCTCTAGCACTGAAGTGGCACAAAGGCTGCCTAGTAGACCA
Source organism: Rousettus aegyptiacus (assembly GCF_014176215.1). Classification (NCBI taxonomy): domain Eukaryota; kingdom Metazoa; phylum Chordata; class Mammalia; order Chiroptera; family Pteropodidae; genus Rousettus; species Rousettus aegyptiacus. The sequence continues at coordinate 119,465,969 of NW_023416308.1, forward strand.
GCCACTTTTTTTCCCCTTAAAATATTGTGCTTATAAACTATCTGTACAACTATTTAAACTTGCAGTAAAGAAAGATTTTAAATTGCTAAATTTTACGTGTTCATTCTAGAGCCGTTCCAGACCTAATCAGACACTTGATTGTGAGCATAAAGAAAAAAAAAGAAAAAAAACATGTTTTTATAATTAGAGATGGGCTAGGCTAGTTCTGAAATCATAACAAAAGCCGAAACCTGACACTCGTGTTCCTCCCAGGTGCGAACATGCCGGAAGCCTGCCTGGATGTGTCACGGCCTGAGTGCAGCTGGCGACCTCCCTTGGAAATTAGAGGTATTGTCACGTGTGGGGGACTCCAGGGACAAGAATGGGGCTGGGCTCAAGAACGGCCATGCCGGAGAGGCGAGACCGGCTGGCCAGGAGGCCGCCCCATCTTCCCACGTAACTGCTTTGCCCTCAGTCTGCAGCCCACCTTCCGTTGTCAACCCCTGGTCCTGCCGTCCCCGCTGGTTCTCCCAAACCCCGCTGACTGCGAAGACAAGCTGAGGACGCTCCTGGACACTCAGAGAGAAAGGGGAAGACCCCCGAAGTCCCATCTTCCTGGCCTGAGAGCAAAGGGCTGTCTTAGCAGCGAGGCCGACTCACCCTTAGCTGGGCTCAGGATGGAGGTTCCTGCACCCCACCCAGCTCCCGGCGACAGACCAGCCCCCCCAGCAGCACATGTCCCCACCGCCCTGTCCTGTCCATGTCGAAGTAGACGCTCACCTGCTTTGATCTCTGCAGAAGTCAACACCTTTTCAATTAAGAGAAAGCCCTGCCAGGCAGAGCGCCGTGCCGCAGCCCCTGCCCCGCACTCCTGGCGCACCCTGCGGCCAGGTCGCCCCTCCTCGGAATCGTGACTTTGTGCTTTGACTAACTCCACGTGACACCTGTTTGGCCACTTTGGAATTACGCTAACAGATTTGCAGAAATAAAGAAAGCTGAGCAAAGCTGGGCACGATCCCGTTCAGACGCCCACTGCCTCCAACACGCTCCGGCCAAAGGACCAGGGACTGCGCCGTAGGAGGCGGGGAGCTGGAGAGGCTCTGCGGGAAGGGCTCCTGTACCTTCCGGGCCCAAGACGGGGCGCCGGACAAACACATCTGGGGCGTCTCACCGCAAGCCAAGGGCAGGGAAAAAAGGTGCGAGTGAGCGTCGTCGGGAGGCGTCCGAGGGGCCCGCGGGGCCGGGCGTGAGCTGCCGGCAGCGGCGAGGGAGGTCTCAGGAGGTATCTGGAGTACAGTGGTGTCTGCCTGTGGGAGCCAGACCCCGCGCCAGACCGGCGGGCGCCTCTTGGACCCGGCAAAGTGAGGTCACCTGCATGCTGCGAGGCAAGCGTGAATCTTTCCCAGTTAGAAAAACTCCCTCCCCTTGTCCTGTTGGACAGAAACAGCCCAGAAACCACACAGAGAGCTGGGGAGTTTCAAGGCCTCTGCTGAGCCACGCCGTGGACACACCCGGCGTTTCTCGGGAGTGCCAGGGGACACACCCACGCAGCGGGGTTGGTGCTCGCAGACCTCGCTTGGCCATCCAGACACGCAGTACAAGCCCATCTCTACTTATAACAAGGGGTCTGTAAGGCCGAGAACAGCCACCCTTATCTGTCCAGCAGCTGTTTCAGAGCCCTTTCTATGTTCATCCTGTGTCCGACTCGAGTCACCCCGAGATCTATGAGGTCCTCCTTCTGAAGGTTTGGTAAGTGGCTGCCGTCGATCTCGTTGTCCATGAAGGTCTCTTTATGCTCGCCCAAGTTCAGGCTCTCCAGCCAGTCCGCCACGTCGGGCTTGGTCCACAGGTGGACGGGCTTAGCTGTGAAAGGCTTGGTGGGGCCTGGCTGCTGCAGGATTGAGGGCGACGGCGACCTGCTGCGTCCCGCCGGGCTCAGGCCGAACAGGTCCCCGGAGGGGGGCTGGCTCGGAAGGCCGAAGACGTCGGAGAGGGCGGGGGAGGGGGCGGCAGCGGGGGTGGGGGGCAGCATCTCCTTGCTCATCTCTGTTGGCGAGACCACAGGGCTGGGGGCGCGTCGTGGCCCTGAGGTCCTACTTTCATAGTCTGGGGGCCGGCTCTGCAGGGTGATGGGCTGGGAGGTCCCGGGGCGAACAGTGAAGGTGACCGTTGTGCTCCTTGTACCTGAGATGGTGCTCATGACCTCTGGGCTTCTGGAAAGGCAACAAGAGAGAAAACGGTCACAAGCCAGGTCATGGGACACTTCGGCAGGATGTAGGAGGCCCAGGGAGAGGCGGCAGACCCCCACACCACACGAGAGCGTCCGGTGGCAGGTGCGCTGGCAGTGAGCACGTGATCGGCCATGCCAGGATCGGGCAGGGAGACAGCAGCGGGAGGCAGAGTGTGAGGAGACAGCAGAGCACACAGGCCTCCCCGTCCCCCGCCCCCGGGCTGGGGAGCTGGCGACCGCCTGCGCGGGGCTTGTGTGAGGGGCAGTGAGGTGGCCAGCGAGCACGTGAGGGCTCAAAGACACAAAGACGGGCTCCCCAGTGGGACATGTCTGGCGACATCACCCCCACTGCTGGAGGAGGTGACCCCTGGAGAGAGACCGCCCCCTGAGCTGCCTGTCGGGCCTGGCTTTTGGGTGAAAAGGGCGAGCGCAGGGAGGGGCCCGTTTCCGTTAGTGGAAGTGGCACCGCCACGGGGGGCGGCGGGTTTGGGGAGACAGAAGGGCACGAGGGGTGACGTGCCCAAGTTCGGGCGGGGCTGACCCGGCGTCAGGAGGGCCGGCCCCTCAGTGGCCCTGTCCGGTGCCGGCTGCGGAGTGAACTGGGTGCAGCCACAGATCTGAGTCCCCCAAATGAGGTGTGACAGGCTCACGAGCAGGTGCATAGTCTGGACCAAAAATCGGAAAGGAGTCCCATTCTCCTGGCGTGGGCGTCCCTAGGAGTCCCTGTGTCCTTCCTGCCCTGGGCTTGGAGTGGGGACAGACTCAGTTCCTCTAGGAACCTCGCTGGTCCCGGGGAGACAGCTTGATGGCTCCCAAGGGAGGTCGCCTCTCAATGCCGAGACGGCCTGGTCATCACGGCCACCTGCACGGAGATGGCCTCGAGGCACAGCGCCCTCACAGGCTTTGGCCACAGCCGCTGCCAGCCACATTTGGGCTAGCTGCTCCGGGGCCTGTCCCCAGACCGAAGGCGTGGCCTTCCTACCACCTGAGAAAACCACGGGCACTGGTGAGGCGGCAGGAGTAGGGGTGCGTCTCTTGCCTTTTGGGCTCGTTCATATGAATGTGGACAGATCTGCCCCCATTCTAGAAAGATCCACCCCGCACTGGCCATCCTCAGGACCTGGACTTTGGGTGTGAGTGTGAATCGTGGCCCCGCCCAGTGGTGGCGGTGCCGACTGATGTTAGCCTCTGTCTGGTTCTCCGGGTCTCCACATACAAGCTGACTTCCTCTCCCTCCTAAGTCTGGAGCGTGGGCGGAGCTGCACTGTGCTGACCGGCAGTGAGAATGGCCGGCTGCAGCGTCTGAAGGAGAAGGTCAAGGAGACGGTCAAGGAGACGAGGGGTTTAGAGACGGACGGGAGCGAGCTGGAGACAGCCCAGCCTCCCGCCCTCGGTCCGTCTGGCTTTTGCTGCTGCTACTTTTCTCTATCACTGACATGTATTTGGGTAAAACTAGCAATTGGTTACCTAGGTGCCGCTAAGCCTGCGACACTTCCCAACTCGAGGGGTGTCATTGTTACTTTGAGAAGGGAACATTCCACGTGAGGACGCAGCAGCAGATCTGTGGGGGGGGGGGGCGGGGGGCCTGGGCAGGGACTCAAGCTTCGTCTTATCAGGACGAGCGTTTCCGGGGGCAGGGCCAGGGACCGTCCACCCACGGAGCGCTCACATGCAGTTGTCTGGAGGGCCGGTGGCCAGGGCGGGTTTATTACCCATGAGAACCAGCCAGGGCCCGGAGGGTGCTGCTGGCTCTTGGTTGTACTAGTTACACCAGCGGGTGGCAGGGGCAGCCAGGGCCGAGACCGTGAGGGCGGCTTCACTGCTCCCAGGCGCAGTGACTCAAAGTCTGGGGACAGGAGCCCTGCCAGGCCCCGGGGTGCCTCATGTAGAGGGTAAGGGCTGCACCCCCTAGGACCTAGACCCAGGTGCGTGAGAGGCAGGTGGGCCATGGACATAGCGTGGGTAAGACACCTGCATTCCAGGGCTCAGGTAGGACCAGAAGACCCCCCCAGTTCCAAGCTGGCAAAAGCTGAAACCGGCGGGGAGAGCGGGGGGCGGCCTTCGGTGGGGCCCACCGCCTCGCCCGGCCTGCCTCACGGCGGCGCCCGTGTCTGCTGGGGACGGCGCGTCTGTTCCACTTGGATGAATTAAGCTAAGTCAGTTGAAATAAAATCAGAGTAAGTGTGAAGCCACTCCGTCTGGAGGGGATTTGAGTTGCTAATTAGGGTCAAGGATCTTTGGGGAAGAGAGATTTTTGCAGAGTGGGTAAATATCCTACAAGAAGATATTTGCTCAGGTGAGGAATGCACTGGAGTCACAGCCTCGTGTGCTTTCTGACGGGGACTCTGCATGGCATCTGTGCGGGGGGCCCTGTCAGTTGGGGAGTGACCTTGCTGCCCACTGGGCTTTGTGAAAGAAGCAGAGGCAAGTTAGCCAGCCAGGGTGACGGCGATGGCTTCCACCCGGCGGCACGTCACAGCGGCACCTCTAGGCCAGAGGACGGGCGTCGGCACCACCCTCCTTGGAGATGCCCGGCCATTCCCGGGTGGTCAGGGTCTCTTTTAAGGAAGGGGGGGGGCGTGTTTGTCATCGGAAGCCGAGAGAAGGCCCCGCACCCACAGGCGGGCAGCGGGAAGGAGAGACAGCACACCAGAGGTCAAAGGCACTCCGGCAGGCGGCACTTACGTCTGTTCAGCACGACCTCCTTCTGCTAACGCCCGTCACGGGAGCGAATGAAAACGACAAAACGGAACGGCTTGAGACAACACTGCGAGTTAGTGAAAACGCACAGAGACGCTCGTGTCGTGGACGGAATGGTACGGGGGCTGGCTGAGGAGCCGTCCTCGCTGGTCCCTTCCCGGCCGAGGAGCGGGGGAAGTGGGCAGCCTGCGCCAGTGCCCGGCAGGAAACCAGCGTGGGGGGCGCTTTCTTATTTAGAGTGGGGATGTCACAGCCCTGTGTCCTCTGGTCTGGGACACGGTGCCCGTGCAGAAGAAAGTATCCAGGAGAAAATAGCACCCTTGGTGTGGGGGTGGCCCTGCCCGAAGCCCTCGAGAACCAGCTGGTGCCCTGGCTCGGCAGGGCTGCCCTTTGCCCTCTGCAGCTCCGGAAGGAGGGACCAGCATGCCTGGTTGGGGCGGGTCCCCACCTGTACAGGCGCTTTGCTTCTAATCCACACGGCCAGACGACAGCCCGACAGCTAACAGCGGGGGCTGTCGACCTGGCCGTGAGCTGGGGGCCTGCCCACGTCCCTGCTGGGAGTCGCTGCGGAAGTGGACCGCCCAGAGCCTGCGAAGCCAGCGAGGCCTGCGCTGGGCCGGCCCACCCTGCCCTCCTCCCACTGGCTGGATCTCCTCTGGGTTAATCACACGCTGTTCTCCACCGGATCCTCTGGTTGCCTAGATCATTATGTTGCTAAGCAACCACCGGGTTCCTGGGTGGAACACACGGGAATCTGCCTCCCCGATTTAGAACAGACGCACACATACCCGCACACACACACCCTTTTGGATTATCACACTCTTTCCTGCCTTTTACATCCAATCCATGTGGAAGCATGAGAATTAAAACAAAAATCGAGGGTTGATCGCCACACTCAGAGACACGTTATTCATCAGTAAGAGTTAACTCAGGTGGGGGCGTTAACATTCATGTGGCCTTTTCATTATATTCACAAATTCAGTTTGGTGCTCAAACAGGGACTGAGTGTGGGCCAGGGGCCACGTGGCTGGCCCGCACATTCTGTCCGTCAGGGACTGGGCACAGCACGAGATTCTGGCCAGCCTGGCCCCGTCGGACCTCTGCACTGTAGTTAATGCAGAGGTTCCACGACGGACCCATCTCGCACATCAGACTGCTTATTTTCAAACTGCTCTCCGAAGTTATTCTCTCTTTGCATCTCCACAGAAGAGGAGGGGGCGGGGCACCAAGTCAGCAAATGTGCCCAAGGCCCGCGTGCTGGCACCAGAGGCCATGCCTCTCACTCGCTCCACACTGCGGGTGCCTCAGCGCCTTCCTGCCCTGCCCTCACGTTGCCCACGGGCTCTGAGCACCAGGAGGGGGGCCAGGTCTGACCACAGCCCCCAGGGCCTGGCCCACGAAAGGGGTCCATTAAGAGGCTGTTGGGTGGACGGTGGGCAGATATGAGGCTGCTCCCTTCCCAGATCAGGAAGTCAGGTGCCTGACCGAGTTCACAGAGCCGGGGCTGCCGGCCAGTGCAACTCCTCCTGCCGGAACCTGCACAGCCAAGCGATGGCGAAGGTGCCCAGTCTTCCGGGAGGAATCTTCGCAGTGCCATGCTGGCTGAGCGGCCCGGACGTGCAGCCCGGGACGTGAGAACGTGAGAGTCAGACTGACTGGCTGTTTCCTGAGCAAAGATCGAATGCTGCCGCTGGACGAGAACAATGCCCTTCACGTGCCGGTCTGCGAGGAAACTGGAAGCAGACTGCACGACCCCGCGGATTGTCCAGTTTCATTCACTGACATCACCATAACGTTTCCATTGGTGCCGGAGGAGATGAAGCCACTGTGGGGCTTGAGGCCACGAAACGCCAATAAGCAGCTTCTACTGTCGAGTGGGTTTTGAAGTCTGTGCTCTGGGACCCGCTGGGCAATGATCACTTTGCTATTTAACAAACTGATTCAAAGTCCAGAGGCCCTCAGGATCATACTGCAGAGGGGGCGAAGAGCCGGAGGCCCTGGCAAGGTGAGTGGGCCTTGGAAGGGCAGGCGGAGCCAGAGAGCATCTCCTGGGAACTGGCCCCCTCGGGGCCACTGGGACTGGGGCCTCCGCGGGATGACTCTCCTCTCCCAGCCTCCCCGTGCCTCCGAGAATGCAGGCCAGTCTCAAGTCATCGCGAAGCTCCGAAGAGAGCTGGGTGATCTAGACGGGGCCCTGGGGAATCCAGCCGATGCCATGCCCTCTGGACAGAGCCAGAGGAGGACCCCGCACACCAACAGGCACCGTCACTGCTGTTCCGTGCGACATACAGACGGCGAGGGTGGACGCGCCCTCCCTGCCCATGCACACACTGTCCATAGGTGTGTCCTGCGGTAGCAGTGGTGCCTGGTGTCCTGGGTCACAGCCCTTTTGCTTTGTGTCAAAAGGTATGCGTCAGGCAGGTCGCCCTGTTTTCGTGGGTTCCTGGCTTGTCTGGGGGGCGCGGCCCCCGGTCACGCACCTGGACGCGGCAGCCTGCCTGCCGTCCGGCAGTGCCGTCAGCAGACGCGCCTTCTGGCCTCTGGGCCTTCGGCCCTGTGTTCCCCGGGCCTGCCTTTCTGCACGGCTGGCCCCTTCTTGTGCTTCAGGACTGTTCGGACGCCACTTCTTCAAGGAGTATCGCCTCTTTCCTGCGCGTGGCCAGCCTCACCTGTCCTTATCCCTGTGCAGCTCTTGGCACGCTCTGGGGTGTGTCACGTGTCATTTGCTGTCCGTTTCCCTGGAGGACACAGTGCCCCACGGAGGGGGAGAGCCTGCATGCTTTCTTGTTCAGCAGTGAGTCTCGGGGCTAGCTCGGGCCTGCACATCGGCAGCAGCCTGACTACCCCTCGAGTAAACGCCTAATGACTGATTCCGCCGCCCGGCATCCGGGGCCCAGGCGGGTGAGTCTCCTGCGTACCTGGACTGTGGACCCTTCCTGTTACCATCTGCCCGCAGGCTGGGCACGGGGCTCCTGCAGAGCAGCCCCCGGAGGACTTCCGACCTTGGACTCAGGAGGCCAGGGGCTGGGCTGTGGAGGCAGGCCCAAGGACCGAGTGTCCAGTGGGCTTCCCAGCCCTGTACCCGGGGAGCCTGGCCCCAGCTATGCGACTTTCTGGAAGACAGCGAGTACTCCAGATGGGGAGGCTCCCGCCCGTGCCCCACACCACCAAGGTCGTGAAGGTCACATGTGATGCAGGTTGCTGGCCACCAAGCTTTGTAAAGAAACCTCCGCAATTGCTGATAGTGCCTGCGCACAAGGCTGCCCTGACGTGCTGTGGCCGACGCCACGGCCATCCTCTTGGCTCCGTGCTTCCCAGGGAAGGGCCAGGCCAGCAGTGTCTGGGTTCACTTTGGGGATCTGACGAATGGGAGAACCGGCCAGCTGGTCACGGAGGCCTGCGCTCCTCTCATACCCAGCACCCTTCACTTGGGTCCAGTGTGACGCTGTCTTCAAGGGCGAGTGCTTCCTGGGAGTCAGGCTGGGGCCAGAGCAGCGCGTTCGCCGGAAGTGCCGGGCGTGCGGCTCCAGGTTGGGCCGGGGCGGCGCCTCGAGTCGTGTGTGCTACGGAGAACGGCTGCGTGTGTGAAATCAAGACACGTCGGATCTCAAGGCGGCCTGGGTTTGGGGAACGGCCATCGGCAGGCCATTGATGGCGAGTTAATCAGAGGTCCCCGGGTCAGCGGCAGCCCGCCACTGTCCTCCCACTGGCTCTGGCAGCAGTGGCCAGTCTCACCTCAGAGCCGTTAGGACGGAAGCCCAAGGGCACAGGGACGTTCAGAAGGGGACGCTCAGCTGTGGCTTCTGTGAGCAACCCCCAAAACTGTCCCTTTCTCAGGGGATCAAACTTCTCCCTGTGGAGGTGGGGTTTCCGCAGCACTGCTGGTCTGTCATTCCAAGGAGCGAGGCCGGTTTTCAGTTTTCCCTAGAAAACTTCGTGTCTTCTCCTGTGTCCTTGTCGTTAAGATGAGTCAGCAGGAATTCCCTCCCCAGTTCAGCCTGTTGGTGCCCAGGGCCGTTCCCAGTGTTAATTTTGATACCAGCCTGGCAGGTGGGCCAGGCCCAGAGGCTTTGGGCTCTGTCTGCTTTCCGGGTGGGTAAATGCATAGCCCATCAACTGTCGACAAGGCAGCGGCCCGCAATGGAGAGGCCTGCCCTCCGGAGAGGGACACAGGTAGTGGGGTTTAGGGACATAAGTGCCCGGGGAGAAGTGTGTCGCAGCCTTGGTAGCTCTGCCCAGCGGCCCCGCCCGACTTACCCTGGTCAGTATGCTTTGTGGGGCTGTGAGGTCAGACAGACCAGGGCAGTTGGCGACCTTCCCCTTTGACCTTGGGCCTCCCTCTGGTGTCGGCCGTGAGCTGGGAAGAGTAGGACACAGCCTCCAGTGCTCAGTGGTGCCAGCGGCTGCCTGGTGGCCAACTTTGCCTGCTGTCAGCCCTTCCCTGGGTGACCTCAGCCCTGCTGTTGTTATGTTAGGGAGGGGCCCCGCCCTCTAGGCTCGTTGCTGGTCCAGCAGGAGGCCAGGAGCGGGACCTGCTTGGTGCCTGCCAGCTGAGCTCCTGCTAGGGCTGTGCTGCGGGCCCTGCCTCAGAGCCCAGTGCCCAGCAGCCGGAGAGCGCTTGGTGGACATTGACCAACATCTTTATCATAAGCGAGCTGGGTTATAAATAACAGAACAGACCAGAAGTGGCGGCTCTTGGTAGTCAAGCCTGAGTCGGAGGTGGTCCTGCAGCTGCTCTCAAGAAATCCCACAGGACTCTGCCAGGTGACGTCTGCTCTGGGGTCCAACCCCACTATGGGACACAAGGCAGAGAAACCCTGGAGATGCATGCACCCCGGAGGCCCACTCTCCTACGCGCCCCCAGAAGCTCACCGGTCAGGAAAGGAGTAGAGCTGGAGGGGAATGGAGATGCTGCTCAGAGAGGCCCCCGCCGAGGCCCCTACCCCCTGGAGTGCTCCGAAGGGTGCGGCTCGGTGCAGGCTGCCCCGCAGCCTGGGCGGCCCTAGGCTCGGCCCCTGCGGCATCTTTGCGTTCAGACTGCCAGCGAGGGGCAGTGCCTGTCAGAACCTGTGCCTGCGTCTGGGCCCCGCCTACCGCTGGCAGTGCCCGTGGACAGGCCCCTGGCCTCTGTCCCCATGTCTCCTGAGAAACGGGCACACTTAACACCTGCTCCCCTGTTCCCAAGTGCCCTAAAGATGAGTCACCATATGAAAGTGCTTTGTGAAACGTAGAACACTTAAGATAAAGCATCTTAATTGTTGTACCACCAATTGTAGCAACTAAAGAACGGCATCGTTACATAAACAGAGAGGCCTAGATCATCCAGTTCTTGAGATTTCCTTGAGACTGCTGAATACGTGCTATTTGCAGGTATGTGTGTACACACACCTGCTGGAAACAGAATTTTAAAGACTTCCTCTTCAGGTGGAGGTACCACCTGAATGTCCCAGTTCGTGGTGGGCGTCCCGTTAGAGGACAGCAGTGTCCGTGTGCTGCCCTCGGCCGAGGCTGGCCAATCACTATTGCCCTGAGGAGGGGTGGGAGCAGCCGATACTTATTTACATCCACCCCGAAAGGTCACTAGGAGAACGGTGGCACCCGCCACATCTCAGGACCCCACCGCGGTGCGACATTGATGACTAACGGACTTTGTTGTCTGCAGGAGACGCCTGCCCAGCAGGACCGCAAGGAAAGGCCTCGTCAGTCAGGATGATGAGCCCTGTGCGTGAACGTCAGTGGGAGAAGCCGAGGAACACGGCTCTGGGGACAGTGTGATGGTACGTGTCCTGGGGGCAGGGGCCGAGGACGGGGGGCATCGTGGGAGCGACGGACAGCGGGCAGATGGTCGGGGCCCTGGGCCGGAACGTGTGGGGTGAGCCTCCGCGCAGCCTCCCGGTGGGTTGGGTTTAGAAACGACCCTGCCTAGTCCGCTCTCAGTTGCAACGGTGGTAACCTCAGCGCTGCGTGATACCGTGAATGGCCGACCAGGGACAGTGGAAGACTTTTCATCCCTAAGGCCTGCACGCCGGGGTAGGATGGGCTTCCGGAGGAAATGCCTTCCACCCTGAATTCAGTGGCGAAGCCACAGCACGGCACCTCCCGGGCCCCTGAACCAGTGAGATGCACGCGCGCCCCCACACCCGCCGCCCGCTCACCGCCCGCCGGCGCGGAGGCCCTCCCGGACCAGCTCGCTGGAGCGCAGTTTCGGCTTCTGCGAGGCTCCAGAGCGGCCTTTGGGAGGTCCTGGCCGCGCTCCGGAGGCCCGGGAGGGCCGGCTTTGCGCAGCTGCCGTGACCATGAGTCCACACTCAGGAGTGCCCGTCCTGCAGCGGGGCGGGGTCTGGTCTGCTGCACCGGAGTCCGGGAGAACGAGGTGCGACACAAGAGGCTTCGGGAACCCCCTCTTCACGGCCACTGCGGCTGCTCCCCAGGGCGCCTCCTGGTCATGCTGCCCAGCCGAGGCTGCGTCAGTCAGGCGCGGGACTTACCTTGGAGCGAGGCCGGCCGGCTTGGTCCCTGTCGGCGAGTCTAGTCCTTCCCCCGGCTTGGCTGATTTCTCTCGGTTCATTTGCTGCAAGATTGAGTTCAATTCGCTGATCACGTTTGCCTTTGGGCCTGAGAGAATGGGGCTCTTGACCTCCGAGACGTCGCCCCACAACTTGGAGGTCCTTGGCTGGATCCCCTTCGTGGGCATGGGCTGGGCACCGCCGGGCGGCGGCGGGGGTGCGGGTGGGGGGATCCCGAAGCCGTCTGCGTCCTCTTCCACGAGCGCGTCTTGATAAAGTGCATTGCTTTTGTGAATGATGGGCTTCACTTTCGGCTTGGGAGGCACAGGGGGTCTGTCGAGCACGAACGCTTGTCCGTCCGCGTGGACGGTGCAGGTGTCCATGCTCTCCCCGCCCTCCGAGGACAGGGTGGAGATGCTGGACACCGTGGAGATGGTGCTGGTCGTCTCGAGATGGTGGTCGCTGCTGCTCCGGCTGTCCACCTCCTCGATCCCGGAGTCCGTGACAGTGTCGAAGCTTTCGGGGGGCGGCAGGAAGGAGGCAGGCAGACAGTTTGAGAGACCCGCTGGCTTCTTGCCGTCTGCGGAGTTGGCTGGCTGGCTGGAGTTCAGCGAGGGGGACGGGGAGGTGTCGTTTTTTTTCTGCTTGACCAAGTCAGTGAGAGCAGGGACGGAAGCGACTCGGTCGTCGGGGATATCAAAGCTGTTTGCGAACTCCAGGGGAGGAGGCAATGGCTCTGTGAAAACAAAATCCTCGTCCAGGTCCACGGAGGCCAGAGGTGGGGGAGGGATGCGAAATGGCAAGATCACCGCCTCCTCCAGGGAGCCCGCCGCCGCCATTGTCCTGCCGGGCGTGCTGGCGGCAGGCGCGGGGCCCGCGGAGATCTGTAAAGCACCTTCGGTTTCGGGGACGCCTTCTGGCACCTCGGGGGGCAAGTTGTCCAGCTTCGCTTCCATGTCAGCTTTCTCCTCCTCTTCCTCCAGGAAGTCTTCCGGCTTGGCAGCGTCCACGGTGTGAACCATCAGCAGACCGGCCGACTTCTGCTGGGACGTGTCCATGATGTTGATCAGCATGTTCTTCTTGTCGTCGCCCTTCCGGTCCCTGCCCAGGTCGCTCTCGTACTTGTTCTCGGTCTCCTGCCGCCGCAGGAGCCCGCGTGTGTTCTGCCTGGTCACCGGGGGGAAGGCTGCCTCCACGCTGGGCCGCATTTTGGTATCGATGTAGAGAGGTTTGTTGAGGTCGGCCTTGGGCGCCTCCCCCTTGGGGCCCTGCTGGGACTCCTTCATGGCTCGGTCCCTCGCGGAAAGTGCCAGGGCCAGCGGGGAGCTGGGGTCCAGCAGCCTCCCTGTGAGGGGGTGGATGTAGTTCTCGGGCCCAGCCATGCTGCTGCTCTTGGGGGGCACCGCCGGGCTGCTCTCGGGCCCCTTGGCTTTGGACATGAAGTTCGCTGGCCTGCCGGCCTCACCCTGAGCTGCGGCCTCGCCACCACCCACAAAATGGCTCTCGGGCTCCCTGGGCGCTGCCCCGGGCATTGTGGGTGACAGCTGATCGGCACCCTCCTCCTCCCCGAAGCCGCCCTCCTCGGGGAACGTGGAGGGCCGCATTCGGGGGGCGGGCAGCCCCAGCCCCACGTCCTCGTCTCCCAGGTCTGTGGAGAGGAAGGCTGGCGAGTTCCTCCTGGCTTCCAGCCGCTTCTCCCGGTCGCGCACGGCCCCGGCGATGGCGGCGGCGAAGGGGCTGCTGACGGTGAGGCCGTCGTCGGGCCGCAGCTGGCCCGGCTGCTCGGAGGCCTGCGGGTCGATCTCCATGCTGCTGCCCTGGCTGCTCTTCCCGCTGCTGCTGGTGGAGGGCTCCTTGACGATGATGGTGGGGATGGGGATGGAGCACGTCTTCTCGGGGCTGTCCTCCACGTTGGACTGCTTCACCAGCATGCCCTTCCGCCGCGCCGGCTTGGCGGGCACGTACACGGCCTTGCTCGCGATCTTGCCCACCTCCGAGTACGGGTTCTCGGGCATCTGGCCCCGCTTGCTGCGGAAGGTGGCCTGGGCGGCGGTGGCGCGGCTGTAGAGGTCGTCGGAGTCCAGGGAGTAGCGGTCCAGCTCGCGGCGGTAGTACAAGCCCTTCTCCCTCGCCATGGTGACCACCGTGTCTGAGCGAGCTGCTGGCGACACCTTGGCGGAGTTCTGCGTGAACGCGGGCTTGATGGTCCCGTAGACTCTCGGGGTCGGGGACTTGGGGCAGTTGTAGGCGGTGGGGGAAGGCGGAGGGGGGGACGGGGGCACAGACTGGGGCGGCGGGGGGATGTCCTCGGAGGTGTCCGGCATGGACAGGCTTCTGGTGAACTTCAGCATGGGCGGGGCCAGGAACTGCCGCTCTTCCTCCGTTATCCCTGCGAGCAGAGCAGAGCGCGGGTTAGTCTGCGACCGCGGCGGCACCAAGCGCCCTGCGGACCCCGGGCCTGGGCGGCCCAGCTCCGCACACCCCCCGCCGGCCCCAGACGCAGAGCGAGTGCAGCACACAGCGCGGGGCGGGCGCGCGGCCCCTTCCCGACCAAAAGAAGAAAGAAAACAGAGAGGCACGGGATGCCCCGAGTGCATACTGCTGGAATGTTCCGTGTGTGCTGCCGTGTGCACGTGTGTGTGTGTGTGTGCACGTGAGTGCGTGTTGGGGTCGGGCCGGGGTGGATCAGGAGGCACCATCCTTTTAGGGTTGGCCAGGGCCCCCGGGGAGCTTTCAGAGTCTGGAGGCTGAGGCCGCCTCCCTGCTCGCTGAGGCGAGGGCAGGGGGCGCCTGGGCAGCGGGGGCTGCGGCGGGAAAGGGGCGGCTGTGCGGGAAGCACTGGCACCACCGCCGCCCTCGAGCCCGTGGCCGCGGGGCGGTGTCGCCCGCGTGGCGGGAGCCCACTCCGTCGCCCGACCTCGCCAGGCCGCCCCCGGGCTTGAGGGTACTGGGGCTCCCTGGGCCCTCAGGGGGATGCCAGAGGCTGTGTGTGCGGGGAGCCCGGACCTGTCTCTAACCCAACTCCCCGAGTCCAGCTGGGACCAGGGTCCTGAGTGACACTCGGCCACTGGGCCCTCCAGAAGCTCTGGAACCGGCCCCGCAAGACCCCGTGGGCTGGGCTGAGGGGTGCAGTGTCACCCCAGTGATCAACCAGGGTCACGACTTGGCTGACGGGGCTCGGACTCGGTCGTGGTGCGCCCCTCCTCGCCGGCCCTGATCATCCTGTGCCTGCGTCCCAAGACACACCACACCAGCAGGATGCACTCCGGGCGGGATGCGGCACTCAGGCTCCGATGCCAGCGTCGTGCCGGGGGCATGCAGGGTTTTGAAGGAGGTCACAAAACCAATCGCTTCCATTAAAAAAAAGCTCGTCAAGCAAAATACAGTAACTTATGGGAATCTCCACTCCATAAGGGGGTCCCAGACCCAGCACACCCGTGGGGGCCTCTTTGGTGTCGCAAAGATGGCCTGGTGGCTCCAAGGCCTCCGCTGACCGGTGGGTACGTGTCGGTGGCCTGACAGTCACGTTCCCAAGGAGTGACCATTTAAGAATACGCCTTAGAGTGAACTGGGTCGCATTCAGGCTACGGGTCCCAAACCGCAAGGTTCACTCACCTGATAGAAAGATTCTGCTGTCTGACGGGAGGAAATCGATCGTTATCGGCCAGTCAGAGCCAGGGACACGACGCGGCGTGTGCGCTGCTCCGTGCGGCCGAGCGACCCGGCCGGGGACGTCAAGGGACCAGGCCGCCACGATCGCGCGCTGTGTGGTTACTGCCTCAGGTGAGGGACAAGGAGGCGGCGCCCCTACGCGGCGGCACGGGGGGCAGAGGCCCATGGCGCCCGCCGCACGCCCTTGTCTCTGAGCGGCCTCGGCCTCCCCGTGTTTGCGTGGTAAAGGCAGCGCTGGGCGATCGCACGGGGGCCTGCCTGCGGGTCACGGATACTCGCACGGAGCAGTCCGTGGGGAGCAGGGTGACGTCAGCAGGGGAGAGGAGGCGTTTCCGTGACACGCGGTGAGGACGGTTTTATTAGAACTCGAGAGCCCGACCCAGCGCCCTCAGAAGTGCGTCCACTGAGCTCACCCGACAAAACGTGGCAGTGGCCGGCAGCGCACGGAGCGGGGGACACAGTGACACAGGGCCCGCTGCCCAGCCCGCCCGGTGGACCGCCCGTCACAGCCGCCGCTTCGCGAGGCGGGAGGGGCCGCCCTGGGTTTGGCGTCCGGCGGGCAGAGACGCTCCAGACCACCGGAGCGCTCAGAGGGCGCTCTGGCGGGCGGGCCGGGGCGTGGCCGGGGCGGGCGCCGACCAGGGGCAAGCTCTCCGGGGCCGGCCGCGCTCCTTACCTATTGACTTCTGCCTTCGCATCGTACCTCGAGGGAGGCCCAGACACGGGCCTTTGGGGCTCCCGGGCACAGTGGGCGTCATCACGGCGATCCCCTGGCGCTCGTACACGGACTGCAACCGGAGGGCCGGGGTCAGACGCGCGTCTGGACCTGCCCTTCCGCAGTGGCCAGGCCCAGAGGGCGACACGGACGCCCGGGCAGTGGGCGCCTGTCACGTGAGTGTCCGGCTGAGGCCTGAGCACTGGCTGGGCCTCCCAGCCCCGGAGAACGGCTGTGGCCCGAGGCCCTGGACGGACGTGTCCTCCTCTTGTGGGGCTGAGATATGGGCTCCGTGTCAGGACAGGGTGAGGAGCGTGACTCGGAGCTACGAGGATGGCCGTCGCCACGCCTGTGGGGCCCTGCCGTCTTCCGCGTGACGCGGGAGCCCCGCCCGCTCCCCCAGTCCGCGCCACTCACGTTCACGTCCGAGACGGGTGGGAAGCACCTGCTGGTGGGCCGTGGCTTGATGGTGGCCACCCGGGACTCCACGGCCATGTTCTCCGCGGCCCGGGACGGCTTGGGAGCCGGGACCACCTCATCGGCTTTATCTGCACCGTGAACAGAATGGTGGGTGTGGGTGTCAGAGACCGAAACCCCAGACGCGCCCGGGGCGAGGGGCTCAGGCCGAAGAGCCCCGAAGTGCGTCCCGCGCGTCGACACAGCACGGAGCTGCTCTGGCCCCCGGAGACGAGCAAGCGGGTGCCACACGCGGTGTGTTCACAGCAACCCGATCCTGGTCCCCAAACCCTCACCCCGGGAGGGGGCACGCGGACAAGACACAGGAAGAAGGCCCTGGGCCGCCCCGGAAGTCCCGCCCGTGGTGGATGCGGCCTTCGCACCACCGGTGCCTATTTTCAATGGCGTTAACGAGGCCGCTGCTTGGACTGTTTAAGAGCCCGGAGGTGGTTCCTTTGTGACCAGATGCAGTTGCCAGGGCCGAAGGGCTGGAGGCCATGCGGGTGCGCGGGCGTGAGCAAGCCCAGTGCACTTGAGCCTGGGCCGTGTGCAGGAGCCCCCACTCCACCCCCAGTACTAGCATACTCTCACTTTGTGAAAAAGAAAGCCAAGGATTAGTTATTAGTGATCCTTACAAATTAAGAATGTTTTAGTTGAAATTTAAATCATTAAATTTGTTTGAAAACTTGAAAACTGAAGCACATCCTGGAACTGCCCCGACGCCCCGGCCGTGTGTGTAGGACACGAGTCCAGGCTCTGGGGGCCGCTCAGGGCCGGTGGAACGCAGGACCCTGCTCCGCCGAGACCCGCGGGCGTCCCACTGGGTGGGGCTGGGCACGCGGGCTCCCTCCCACCGGGGCCTCTGAGTCGGCACAGCGGCAACGTCCCACCGAGGACCTTGCCGCCAGGTCACCAAGAACATTCTGTCCTCAAGCCAGGGTTCTAGGCACCCTGACCCATCCTGGGTCTGGTGACCGTGAAGCTCACATCATCGACAAGGGCCAGGCATCTGGGCGTCACCTAGCCCCCCGCAGTGAGGCTGGCGTGAGAGGCCGAGAGCAGACAAGTGTCGGGCCGAGGTTATTCTAGAACCGTTACAGCCACAGCACCGAGTCACGCAGACCAGGGTCTCCAAACAGGAACCGTGGGAGGGAGGGCACTGGCAGACGTTCCGCACACCAGCCCGCCTCGCAGGGCGCCAGCAGGCGGGACGCAGGTGCTTCCTGGTTAATCCCCAACGGGCCTGGCTCTAGGCCAGTCCTGCACCAGCCCGATGTCACACCCTGCCCGCCGGTCGGTGCTTGTTGGCCTGAGGACGTTCGCGGGTTTAAGGGACATTAAAAGAGGAGGAAGGACAGACACCATGTTAGAGAAGCGCCTGCGACGCCGGACACCATCTGGGCTTGACCGGAGTCGGGACCGTCGTCCCGGCGCACCTGCCAGCCAAACGCCGCGATGCTCAGGCAGCGGCGGCCAGAAGGCCCCTCCCCCGCGCCGCGCCTGCCCTCGGAGCCCCCCCCCCCCGCAGCCCCGCCCCCACCGGAGTCCGGGCCGCGTGGCTCTCCTGGCTCTTGGCTGCCCCTCGGGACTGGTCAGGAACACCCGGCTCTCTAGTGTCGCTCGCCGTGGGGATTCCTTCAGCCAAGGTCACGGTCCTGAGTCCATCCGTCCCCACCTGCTGTTAGCCTGGCCTCTCTCCCTTCGCCTACGGCAGGGCTCAGTGGCTCAGTGGCACCTGGTTGACCTGCTTGGTAAGCCGGGGGACCCCAGGGTCCCCTTGGCCTGTCCCTGGAGGCCGGGCCCCTCCAAGTGGCCGTCGGCCTTGCTTCAGCCGAGCGCCAGGTGCTTCTCCAGCGAGGGTGGGGACTTGGGTCTCCCGGGCACTGGGAGTTTGCCCGCAGGTTAGCACAGCTTCCACAGGCCCAGGCTCAGCTCTTGCAGCCGCTCGGCCCAGCTCTCCCCTGGGGCCTGTGCTACCCCGTTTGCCCTCAGGCCCAAGAGCACGGGTCTGGGGACTAGAGGAGGTCGTCAGGAGCACTGGGGCCTGAGCGGGTTCTAGAGATGAGGAAGTGGTGGAGTCTCGGGTCTTCGTCGCTGGGGAAGCGGGGTCTCGGGTCTTCGCCGCTGGGGAAGCGGGGTCTCGGGTCTTCGCCGCTGGCCTGCAGTCACCGAGCGGGAGGCGGCTCCGCGCCGGGGATGCTGCCGATGGGTCAGTTTCCTGGATCCGCTGAGGTGAAGTGCTTCTAACCGGGCGGTTTACGGAGGCAACGTCATTCCCACGCGGTCGGGGGGCCGGAACTCGGGAAGCAAGGTGGCGGCAGGCTGCTTCCTTCCGGGGGCCCCCGGCGAGGCGCCTCCTGGGCTCTGGCTGCGTCACCCCAGCCTCTGCCTCCGTCGCCACGGGGCCCCCACACGCGTCTCTCTGCTGCGTCTCTGCCTCTCTCTCCTCTTGCGAGGGCCCCGTCCCCAGGGCAGGGCCCACCCCAGTCCACGAGGCCCTTGCCCCGTTCCGTCTGCAGAGACCTTCCTTCCAGACAGGGTCCCCTGCACAGGGTCTGGGTGGACGTGAATTTTGGGGACACAATTCCACCAGTGCCTCCACGAAGGCCCGATTTTCTCCTCTTCCACACGGCCTTTCTGGAGCGTGCAAATGCTTCTTGGGAGCTGAGGTGGCGTGACAGGCCTGGAGCGTTCATGGCGCACTTGCTGCGTGCTGGGGGACGCGGGAGCCCCACGCCGCGCACCGTGGTCCCCGGGCCCCGGCACAGGTCCTGCAGGAGCGGGGTCCGCGCGCCCGCCTCCGGTTCCGGCTGGGGTGGGGCAGGGCGGGGCGGGGCGCTTGGCACCGACTCTGCATGCGGTGCTCTCTGATGTCCGAGAGCCGGTGGCCTCCGCTCTGGACCCTGTCCTCCGTGGTTCTGCCGGCCCCAGGGACACGGCCTCTGTCCTCATCTTCTATCACAGTTCGGGGTGTCTGGCGGCCGGAGGCGCCCTGGGGGAGGAGGCGCAGTGGATGTGGCCACAGCCCCCCGGGCCCTCGCTGGCAACGGGCTTTCTGGGCCAGCTCCACTCCAGGGGCGGGTTCCCCGGGGCCCACGTGGGGTGCCTTTGTCCGGATGGTGGTGGACGGAGGGGCCGTTCCTGTTTGTTGGGGGTCGGCCTTAGGCTGAGGGGAGGCTACAGGGAAGTCAGAGCCCAGGGAGCATTCCGCGTCCTGGGCTGACCGCGTGGCCAGCGTGGTGGCTGATCCCAGAAAGCCCCTGGGGGTTTCTGGGGCAGCCCCTGGGGCTTTGGAGGCCCAAGACCGAGCTGCTAGGCTGGCCTGCTCCCACAGACGTTCGGGGGAGAAAGGGGGCGCTCCCACCTCAGCGCTCGGGGACCGCGCCCCCCGATGCCGCCTCACTGGGTTCAAGGCCCACCTCCCCTGGTTTCGGTGCTTTGGACACTGTCCGCCCAGGGTCATGGGATAGGACCCCTCCCCCTCCCCCAGAAAAGCAGTTTTGACCCAATAGTGTTTCTCTTAACTGTTGGGGTGGTTGTTTCTAGCAGCCAGGTGAGAAACACCCCAAAATGTGGTGCTGCTGAAGGAGGGGCCTGTGTCCTCCAGGGTGCACGTGGGGCTGTGTCACGTGGGGCGGTGGTCTTGGCTGCTCCCAGCACAGCGACGGCCAGGCCTCGCACCCGTGCCAGCCCCCCGGGGGGCAGGGCAGCCGTGGCCTCACAGCTCAAGGACACTTTTTCTTGAGGGGGCAGAGCCAGCCTCCTGGGGAGTCCTACGGGGTTGCCCTGCCCATGGCCAGGGGGCCAGCCCTCTGCTGGCCTGCACCCTGAGCGGCAGCCGCCCAGAGGGCAGGCCTAGCTGTGACGGCCGAGGGTCCTGCGGGCTTCGCAGTCACGAGATGGGGACACGTCGGGGGACACAGACGGGAAGGGGGGAGCAGACGCGACAGACTGCACGGGGCCGTGTCCGGGAGCGGGCCCACGCGGGGGACACAGCACAGGGTCACGGCACAGGGGGACGCCACGCCCACGGCCACACAGGGAGGCCCCCCCCGCAGGGCGTGCGGGCGGGGGCTGCACACAGACTCGCGCTCTCCCCTTACCCTTCTTCTTCCGGACGGAGGCTTGCAAACAGAAAGGGGAGTGTGAGTCCCAGGCGGCAGCACCGACCGGGGCCTGGGTGCCGGGCCCACCGGACCCGGCCCGACCCGACCCTCCGCGCATGCGGCCCAGACGCGGGCGCGCGGGCGTCTGCGGCCTTCCGGGGACCTGGACACCGGGGCCGACCTTCCGACAGGTCCCGCTGGTAACCCCGTTCCTGCGCCCCCAGCGGCCTGCGTGGACAGCGGGCTCCGCCCGGCACGTGGGAGCCGGAAGGGCCCGCACCAGGCGAGGGGGCCGAGGCCTCAGGGGACGGGGCGGTGTCCGTCTGTCCGAGCCGACCCCACGGGAGCCCCCCTTTGCAGGTGGGCTGCTTGCTGGCCCCTTGAGGGGGGGCGGGCCCTGCCGCAGGCCCTTCGGGGAGCGAGTGGCCCAAGCCCCTCATTTCAGAAGGCATGCGGTGATTCCGCTGTCCCCTCGGGGGCCACGCCAGGGGCCGGGGACAGTGGGGTTTTCTGGTCTTGTCAGCCAGACATGACGCAGTTAAGGTGGGTGGGGGAGGGCCCGCGGGGGGCTGCGGGTCTGGGGGACAGTGCCCCAGCAGCTGCTCTCTCCCGAAGAACTGGGCCAGGGCGCTGGCCGCTAGATTCCAGCCCCGGGACGTGGCGACCGCGAGAGGCACTCGCAGGGAGGTGGCCCGGATCCGGAGGACGGCCCGCCCGCCGTAGACAGGGCGCATGAGGCCCAGCTCAGAGGAGCCACAGGAAGGCAGCGGGGTGGGGAGGACAGCCAGAGGTTCTCGGGGTGAAGCCTGGGACCAGGTGGGGGCGACGGCCAGGACGCCTGGGCTTCACGGCCCGGACCGGCCGGGCCACGTGGGCTTCGGGCTTGGGGCTGGCGTCTGAGCCGCAGGCCCTGCCCACCTGCCCCCCGCATGCTGTCAGCGGAGCCGGCGTGTTCCCCCACCCCGCCCCGCCCCGCGTGGCTCAGTCACTCCTGCCAAAGGTGCCCCGGGCTCTGCGGCGACCCCCAGCACGACGCTCAGCCAGCGTCCCAGAGGCTCGCGCCGCCAGCTCCAGGGCCAGCCCTCTGAGCGACGGCCACCGCGGGCTGCTGGGCCCGGGGCCGCGGCACTCTGCACGGCCGTGCCCGCCTGTGACGGGGTCTGAGGGCCAGGGCCGCTTCGCCCCTTACGGACCTTTCGAGACGATGCCAGGAGCTCCCTACACTTGGTGAGCACCCACCAGGCCCACCAACCCTACCGCCACCTACGCCAACCCCCGGGCAGAGGTGGCCTTAGGCGGTGGCCCTCGCCAGCAGGGGGAGCTGTTGGGGGACACCGTGGGGCAGCTTACCTTTATCCACTAGTGAGCGGCCCAAAAATTCAAAACAAAACAATGTTAGATGAACCAAGAAGAGGAAGAGGCAAAACTAGTAACCGCACCCGGAGCCGGCAGGCGGGATGGAGATGCGGGCGAGGGGGAGGGGGTCGGGCCATGCACCGGGCGGGAGGCGCAGGGCCGGGCCGGGCAGGTGACGCTTACCGAGCTCCTCCAGCTCTGAGGTCATGGACTTGGAGCGCAGCGTGAGGGCCGTGGTCGGAGCCCGCTTGGGGGGCGGGGGCGCTGCAGGGGCCGACAGGAGAGACCAGGCGTGAGGCCGGCCCCACTGCGAGGCGCCCGCCCCAACCCACCTTCCCACGCCAGAGGCCTGAGCCTGCGGCTCTCCGCCTGCAAGGCTGACGGGCGGGGCCGCCCGCCAGGGTGGGCAGGCTGGCCAGTCGCTGCTGGCCCGAGGCAGTCCTTGGGCTGGGGGCATCTGCAGGCTTCACGTGGGCTGTGATGGGTTGGGACCAAGCAGGGAGCTCAGGTGGAGTGCGACGGGCCCTCTGGGGGGACCCCCGCCCCTCTGCACTCAGCCCAGCCACGCCTGGCACTGGGGGGTGTGGCAGCAGTGTGCAGCCAGGAGGCGGGGCCAGCCCTCCGTGCCCCGCCTGCCGCTGACTGAGATGGACTGACGTGCCAGCAGCCCGTGCGGCCCCGCGCGGTTGAGGGGGGCCCCAGCGGGGTGCGATCTTCCTTGTTCCCACCCATCACAGGAAGGACGCAGGCCTCACACATTGCCGATGCCCCTCTCCCAGCCCCCTTTTGAGAGAAGCCTGGGAGCCCCGCGGCATCTCTCCTCACCCCTCCCCCGACACCCTCAGGCCACAGGCTCCCCGTCCACAGTATGGGGCCCCTTCCTCCAGGCAGCCCTCCCTGGCTGTGCCCCTGCTCTGTGTCCCAATCCCAGGCTGAGGGCTCTAGGTGGGCTGGGGGAGGGGACACACCCTTGCTTTGGGGAGGAGCTAGAATGCCAAAGGAGCGACGTGCTCCTCCAGCCTCTCCCGGCCAAGGGGTCCCTCTGGCCTGCTGCCAGCCCCCCACTGTGGGGCTCATAGTCCCAGTGCCCCCCGCTGCGGCCGCCCTCAGGAAGGAGGGCGGGACCAAGTCACAGTGGGCCCGGCAAGCTCTGTGGATGCTGGGACCGGCGGACAGCGCCCCTTTTGCGGCACAGGCTGAGTGCTGGCAGGACCCATCACGGTGACCGACGGACAGTCCGGTCGGGCGGGCGCCCCCGGCCCCCGTCCGCTGAGCACAGTCCTTGCCTGAGGCCACCACTGCGCGAGGGCAGACTCCGGTCAGCCCGACCTCCCTTCCCGCTCTTTTCCTGCTCCCGGGGGCCGGGATCCCAGTGGGAGGAGGGGGGGACACAGCTAAGGCGGCCAAGCCCACCCTGCCCCCGCTCCCAGGGGCAGGGCTCGTGGGGGGCGCGGGGTGGGGCGGGGGGCAGGGGTCAGCGGCGCGGGGGGCAGGGGTCAGCGGCGCGGGGCGGGCACCTTTCTTCCTGGCGGTGTCGTCGGGGTCGAGATTCCTGGTCACCGTCACCACCTTGAGGACGAGGTGGTTCCCTCCCTGGCGGATCATGTTCACCACCTGCCGGTGGCCGACCTTCACGACGTTCTCATTGTTGACCTGTGGGGAGACGGGGCGCGGCCGTGAGACCTGTGGGACCCTGTGGGTTTGCGAAGTGACGCCCTCGGGGAAGCCGTCGCTGTGCCCTGCGGGCTCCTGTCACCCCAGCGGGCAGCCCCAGCGCGGCAGGGCCCCCCGGGCCAGCTTTCTGTCTCCACAGCTGTGAGGAACCCCCCTAATTGCTTCTCACATACTTGGGAAGCTGTCGTGCTGACTCGCTCCTTCCCCCCCGCCCTCCTCCCCGCCCTGGAGGCCCGAGAAGGTGTGGAGTGTGGCCGCCAAGAGCATGGGGCCCTCCCGCGCCCTGCTCCCTGGGGCCACCGCTCCGCCCTCCAGGGCCCCCCTGCTGGCCCCACTGCGGCCACTGCAGCGCCGGGCATTCTTGGTGCCCCTCGGGCCCTGTCCCCGGCCTTTTGCCTCCGTGCCCCCACCGGGGTGGACGCACGGGGTGCAGGATGCACGGTGACCTCCGCGGGCGGGGGCAGGGCTGGGCCTCGAGCCCCAGCGCCCCGGCCCCTGTGCAGCTCCCGAAACTCAGTCCAGCCACAGAGTCAGAGCGGTGACCACAGACCCGGGTGGGACGGCGGGGGGCGGGGAGGAGACCTCACCCGCACGCCGCCTGCCCTGCCACCCGTCACACCCACTGTGCCGAACCTCCTGGGGGGGGCGGGGCCCCCACTGTCCCCCAGCTCCCAGTCTGGGTGCTGGGATGGCTGTTTGTGACCACTCCGGGCACCGGCTTTGAAGAAAGGAGCTGGCCCGCCCCGCCCTTGACCCAGGACTTCTGGCCCCTCGGCTGGGCGCCTGCTCTGTAAGCCGTGCGGTCCGGGCGGCCCCTCCCTCTGGGCGGCCACCCCCTCCCCGTCCCGCGCGGCCCCCACGTCTGGCCCCGCGGCCCTGGGGCGGTCGGCGCCTCTCCCGCTCCTTTCCTGGACGGCTCGTCCCTCGGCTCCTGTCTCGCTCTGCTGTCAGCTCAAACCCCGCCGACTGCAGGTGAGAGAGGTGGCCGCTGCCTGAAGCTGGAACCTCGAGGGACAAAGTGTGGCCGCGCGCACCTGCCAGGAGCCCACCACAGGCCCTTCCAGGGGGTTGGGGGACCTGCCCGCTATCCTCCAGCCTCTGCAGTTACATATCTTGTTCTGGGTTTGAGGCAGGTGGGGCGGAGCTGCCTTGGCCAGCAGGTGACTCAGGAATGACTGGGTTAAGGGGGCTGAGGGAGCAGACCCCGGGGCCACGGTCAGCCAGACTGGCGAAGACGGCAAATGCAGTTCCCGCCAGTGAGGCCACAGCCCCAGACGCTGCTGCAGCACACCCAGCGCCAATGCCAGGCGTGGGGGCTTCTGGGGGCGCTCCAGGTGGGGCAGGGAGAGGCAATGCCACAGGAGAATGGCAGCGGGAGGCCAGGAGGGGACAGGCCGCACAGGCAGGAGCCCTGGCCCAAGGCTGTGTTTGCACAGACCCCCTGCCATGCCCACGACACAGAGGTCTTCTCAGAACTGGCCCCTCACAGGGGCCTCACTGGTCACCGAGGCCCCGGGATGTGGCTCGCTGAGCTCCCTAAGAAAACACTATCTTTCAGGGTGCCCTCCCTTTCTGCCCCTGGGCTCCGATCCTGCCTCCCTCCTCCTCTGTCCTCTGTCCCTGGGTGGAGGGAGCTCCTCCGCAGGACAGGGTGCCCCAGAGGACGGGGTGCCAGGCAGGGTGCACGTCCCGGCCTTCCTCCACCCGCGGGGGTGCGTCTGCCTCGGCAGCATCACGTCTGGTGAGTCCCGGAGGTTCCCCCGCTTCTGGGCACAGAGGGCTGGGAGCCGCACCCCATTCCGCATGAGGACGAGTGTGGCGCCCAGTTCCTGACAGAGGACCGGCTTCTCCGGCCTGCGCGGTGGGTGGTGGTCCCATCGCAGAGCCCACTCCGGCCGTGGGCCCTCGCACGCTTCTCCCCCGCCATCCCTCAACCAGCTCCGTCTTCAATTCTCGTCCTGCTTTGCAAAGTAGATAAGCTTTGGACGGCGTCTTTCCCCAAAAGCAAGAAGCGTGCCAAGGTCAGAGGCGCAGGCTGTGCGGGCTTTCGTGGGCCAGCTGCCGGTGTGCAGGTGCGCGCGCTGACGGGGGGGGGGGCGCAGGGCTGCCGGCCGGCGTGCGCTGCGGGGCCTATAAATAGCCTCCCACGGAAGGCCGGGCAGAGGCGCAGGGCAGCACGAGGCGACCCTGGCGAGACGGGACCGGGCCGAGCCCGGCGGGATGAGCGTGCTGGGGGCGGAGCGGCCGAGAGCAGGGCTGTGCTCCGAATCTCCCAGCCCTAACGCTAAAAATTCCGTTCCGCCTGCACTGGGACTTCGGGGCCAGCTACCGTCCTTAGAACAGATGCTCGAAATTGCGCGTGTGGCGACGGGAGCCTCAGGGGCTGATCAGGTGAAATGCCCGCTGTTTCCTCAGCTGCCTAGGTTGGCATCGCGAACGTTCGCGGGGTTCCGGTGTCCCTCAAAACACCTGGACCTGCAATTCTGGCACGCTGCCACCAGGAAGAGCTGTGTGCCTCGATCGCCCGCCTCGTTGACAGAAGGTCAGCCAAGTCCCGGGGCTCCTGGGATCACGGCCTTGCAGTCGAGAGACACGGCTCACGAGTCACAGGCCCAGCTGGCTGGAAGACAGGGGACCGTGCCTCCCCATGTGCCGTCCCTACACACACACGGGGCGGGGGCCGGGGGGCCACGGGCCATGTGCTGACAAAGAACACGGCTCAGGAAACTTCGTGAAGAACGCGGAGACAGCCCGTACCTTTTGTACCTTTCCCACTAACTCTCCTCTTCTACTTCAACTGTCACTTAAAGCATCGGACTCGCACGTGCACGTGCTTTGAAGAGACGGAGCTTGTTACAAAGCGGACAGCGTCCCCCCCTGGCCCCACTCGTCACTCCCAAGGCCTTCGGCCCATTCTGCATCTGCCACCGCGTCTCTAAGCACCGTGCACTGTGGCTGCGTGACGTGTAAGTCTGAGGCCGTGTCTGCTGACGCGTCGCCATGGGAAAGGATGCCCAGCTCGGGGCATCTCCCCAGCGGCACCATCGCAAGTCTGGACCAGTGAGCTCCGTGTTGTGGGTGTGCCTCACAGGGGCTTCAGCAGCATCCCTGGCCTCTAACCCCGCGTGTGACAGCCGAGAGTGCTTCCGGACGCGGCACCTAGCGTCCTCGGGGGGTCCAGAGTTGCCCTCCGCGGAGGACCACCAGCTCGGACCACCGGCTGGGCTTTTCTGTCCTCCCCCTCCACCTCGCCGCCGGTGTTTCCATCCTCCGGTTAGTTAGATCATAATTTTAACCAGACCGACACCTGGGCCTCACCCCATGACCGTGTAGTATCTACTCGCCACCGAACGGTATAGCCTACGATGATTACTTTGCCTTTTCCCAAATACACTTTGTTTTCCTGGAGTGGAATAATTCTCTGGCATTTGTTTATTAGTTTAATTTTCCACGTACTTAACAATAATTCAAAACCAAACACTTCTTAATTACGTAAATCTCTTCAAAATCTTCAAATACTTTGGGTATTCTGTTGTTTGTCTTCTTGAAAAAAATCACTCCTGAAGACTCCTCTGCTCTGAAAAATGTGGTTCAGGGTTCTCTGTGCCTGTGTTCCCATGACTGTCACCCCCAGGATTCCTTCTGATTCTTCCTTGTGTTGGATCGCCTAAATCCTGGACTCCATATATGTATATTTGGTTCAAAATCTCCTTATTGGTAGAGGACATTCTCCAGCACTTTCCAATTAAAGAAGTTTTGGATATCACTTTTTTGGGGGGAAGGGGACATTCTCTATTTGAAAATGGCTTTATCTACATACTTAAATGGTAGTTTGGTTGGGTATAAAATTTGAGGTTGGAGAGTAAGGTAAGCTCATAGGAGTGACTCTTCTACAGGTGACAACAATCAAGTCTGAACAAAATACAACCCCTCACCCCTAAACCCAAACAAAGACAGTTCCCTGAGAGCTCTAGAGAGCGAGCAATGCTACGCAGGTTTTGGGTAGCAGATTTGGGCCATGGACAGAGAGTGGTGTAGGTCACCTGAAACTGATAGAAAACTTCAGCCTTTCTGGCTTGAGAAATCAGAGGACAGAGCCAAAGGTGGCCACAGCTGCCAAAGTGAGGGGAGAGGCCAAGAAAAGAGAGCCATGGAAGAATAATTTCATGTTCTTTGGGTAAACTTTCCCCAAATCTCCAGTGGATGCCTGAACGATGCATGCACAGGGCTGACTCAAAAAGGCTGCAGATAAGGCTGAAATGCCTGAACTGAAATTTGAGCTGTTGCAGGACAGACAGTTTGCAATTTGAGTTTAACCAAGGTAATTATCAGCTTAAGCAAAAACATCAACGCTCATCCAAGAAACATAACAGAATCCAGAGTGGCCACGGCGTAACATTCACAGTATTCAGGATGCAGTACAAACTCAAGAAAACCCGGAGGTGACTGAGATGATGCAGTTCTCAGACAAGGTCTCTAAAGCAGCTTCCCCAAAGTCCTCAGGTAAAGGAAAGTATTGCCCTAGTGCATAAAAGACAGACAATCTCAGCAAAACAATTACAGATATAAAAAAGAAGTGGGACATTTAGAATGAAAAGTAAAACATCTAAAATCACTGGAGGGGCTTAAAAGCACGATGGATATGACAGAGCAAAGAGGAACTTAGAGACACACCAGTAGAACTCACCCAATATGACAGAGAGAACAAGATTTTCAAAAGTGAACAGAGACTTAAGGACGACGAGTGGGACCATTTCAAGAGGTCCACCACAAGGATAATTAGAGTCTCACAAGAGGAGAAAATTAGGGTCTCAGAATAGACAGAGAAAAATGGGTCGGAAGAAATATTTGAGTGACTATGGACTTCACCTCAGAAGCTATGGAGACCAGGAGAATGTGGAACGACACCTTAGAACGGGGAGAGTGAAATAACAACCGAAAGTTCTACATCCGGCGGAAATATCTTGAAAGAATGAAAGCAAAACAGAGGTCTGTGGAGACACGAGAACCCAGGGACCTGCGCCACGAGGCGTGAGGAAGGAGGATCCTCGAGGCGGAGGGGTTGGCGCCGGGCCTTCAGGGGGCAGGACGGGTATCGGAAATGGTGACACCCAGGCGAACCGTCTGGCGGCTCCTCGCGGTGTGAAGCACCGAGTTCTGACGTGACCCAGAAACGCCACTCGTAGGTACGTTCTCAGGAGAAGTGAAAACATTTGTTCACAGAAACCCCCGTGCACGGAGCTGCAGTGGGGGTGTTCGTAACAGCACGGTCGAGGGGGCGGAGGGGTGGGGCGTGGTGGGAATGGGCGCCGGGCTTCTCTCTGGAGTGACTGACGAAACGTCACGCCGCGGTGGCCGCGGCACGGCTGAGTGCGCGCCGAAGTCCTCCGGACCGTGCGCTTTCAAGGGTCACACGTTACGGTGCGTGAATTGCATCTCCATAAAGCCCTTAAGTCACAAAAAGACGTAAGGAAAAGGGCGTTACCGGAGACGAAGAGGGGCATTTCATAATCACACGAGCAGCAATTCAAACGGAGGACACCGCAGTCACAGACATTTCCGCACCTGATGACAGAGCCTCAACGTGAAAACGCAAACTCCGATGGAATCGAAGAAACGGGCAGCTGTGCGCACACGGCAGGGAGTTTTAACGCCCCTTTCTCAAATCGATGGGGTGGCCGGACCAAAAAAAAAATCAATACACAGATGGTGTGAGCAAATACCTGGAACTAACTGACGCTTGCAGAACACCACGCCCGACAGTCCCGGAATGCAGGTGCTCCCCAGAACGCGAGTGCTCCCCCACGCGTGTCAAACGTCCACCGAAACGGCGACGTGCCAAGCCACAGAATGCCGGGCTGGAAATCGTTTTTCTTCAACAATTTCGAGGTCGTGCTTCCTTTATTTTAGTTTCTGGATTCGTTAGTGAGGGATCCGCTATCATCCACGTCTCGACATTTTGTATGCAACCTTCGTCCCTTCCCTGCTGCCCACCATCCCCCTAACTGGAGGACGCTGCACGCCAAATTTTCTGAAATTTACTGATGTGCGCGTGTGCGTGACTGTTTTCATCTCTTATACTGGCTACTCATGAATTCTTTTCCATCAGGAATTCACGTCCTTTGGTCCTAGAAAGTTTCCTTCAATCGCGTCTTGAACACTTCCTTATGTGGCACATGGTGGACCTTCTGGTCCGGCCCCCTGATCTAATTATCCCTCCTCTTCAAATTTCCACATCTTTCTCTTTCTGGGAGATTCTTTCCAGTTTTACCTTTCAATCCTTGCTGTCGAAATCCTCACACTTGCTAAAACATTTTTAAATGCAAGCACTCTTATTTTGTTTTCTGTTATTTAAAAGGAAAAAGAACATTCTCGTTGTTACTTCCAGGATTGGGGTCTCTGTTGTCTCACTGAGCATATTAACATTTTTTCATCATCTCGTTCACCCTGCATAACCTGTCCCCCCTTTTTCCCCAGTATATTTGTTTTTGGCTGTCTTTCCCATTAATTTTTTCATTAACGTCTTGTGTTCCTCGGCAGGCCTCTCATATTTAAGAGTGGCCCCGAGTCCACGGCCACGCCACCCTGAACGTGCCTGATCTCCTCTGATCTCGGAAGCTCAGCGGGGTTGGGCCTGCTTAGTGCGTGGATGGGAGACCACCTAGGAAGACCAGGTGCTATGGGCATAAAAAAAAAAAAAGAAAGAAATTATAAGAGTGGCCCTGAAGTCTACCTCAGCCAGTTATTTTGTGAATACTTTACAAACCAATCCTAAATTTTATACGGAGAGGCAAAAGGCCGAAAATAGCCAACACGATACTGCAGGAGAAGAACAAAGTCAGAGGTCTGACATTATCCAACTTCCAGACTTACTAGAAAGCTACGGTAATCAAGTGTCGGAGAAAGAACAGACAAACAGATCATCAGAACAGAACAAAGAGACTAGAAATAGACCTGCACAAATCGAGTCGACGGGCCTCGACAAAGGAGCACAGGCGGTTCGGCGGAGAAAAGGTGGCCTTTCAGCAAACGGTGCTGGAAAAATGGGACACCCACATGTAAAAAAAAAAATCTATACAGACCTTACACCTTTTACAAAAATTAACCCCAAATGGATCAGAGACCTAAATGTAAAATGTGAAACTCTAAAACTCCTAGAAAGTAACGGAAGAGAAAGCCTAGGCGACCTCGAGTTTGGCAATGACTTCTGAGATACAGCGCCAAAAGCACAATCCATAAAAGAAGAAATCGATAAGCCGACTTCACTAAAATCAAACCCCGCTCTGCAAAATACAGTCAAGAGAATGAGAGGACAAGCCATGACCTGCGGGGAAACCTTCGCAAAGCACAGAACGGACAAACACATTCAAAATACGTTAAAAATGTTGAAGACTCAACAATAAAAAAACAAAGAACCCAGTTTAAAAAAATGGCAAAACATGCGAAATGACACCTCATCAAAGAAGATTTACAGATGGCAAATCAGCACATGAAAAGATGCTGCACGTTGTAGGTCGTTCGGGAGCTGCAAACTAAAACCACGACGCGACCCCGTGGCGTGCTGCTGGGACGGCCACGACCCAGGATGCCGACGTCATCGGATGCTGGCGAGGACGTGGAGCCACAGGAAACCCCAGTGCAGCGGTGGGAACGCGAACTGACTGCGTTTGCGGGACGGCCTGGCAGCTTCTCACAAAGCTAAACAGATTCACCACATGATGAATCCCGCTTTTTGGTTTTCACCCGAATAAGCCGAAAACCCACGTGCAGACAAAAACCTGCACGCGGATGTTCATAGCAGCTTTACTCACGATTGACACTACTTGGGCGTGACCGAGATGTTTTTCGATAGGTGAATGGATCAACAAACTACGGTCCATCCAGACGAGGAAATACTATTCAGTGATGAAAAAGCTATCAAGCCACAAAGAGACAGGGAAAGAAGCCAACCTGGAAAGGCCACGCACTGTACGATGCCGACTCTGAGACATTCCGGAAAAGGCAAAGCCGTGGAGCCAGCGCAAGACGGGCGGCTGTGGGGGCTGGGGAGGGAGGGGTGGGCGGGTGGGGCCCTGGGGTTCTCGGGGCAGCGAACTCATTGTTCTGTCTGATATCCTGACGGCGGGCCTGCGTCTTCACACATCTGCCCAAACTCAGAACGTGGGACACCCGGAGGGAGCCTTCGTGTAAGCCGTGGGCTTAGCGCACGGCAGTAACGTATCAGCTTCGCTTTGTCATCTGCGACAAATGCAGCACAGCCATGCGAGATGTCAGAAACAAAACAAAACAAAGCAGAAAGACGGGAAAACGGGTGGGTGGGGAGGGTGAGGGCTTGTACGGGGACTCCCTGTACTTCCCGTTCTATTTTTTCGGTAAATTAAAACGGCTCAAAAATAAAGTCCATTAATTAAAAAAGCTAATTTCTACTTTTTTTTTTTTTATTATGTTAAAAGTTCTCACAAATATACGAAAGCAGAGAGACTTTGATACGGGGCCACTGCAGTCTGGTTGGTCGGCACCACTAATGACGAACTCGCAGGGGTCTTCCGGCCTCCGTGAGCCCCCCGCGCCCCCAGATTCTTGCGAAGCAAACTCCAGCCTCTTATTACCGTGCGTGAAAGCATGCGGCATCCTTTTATCGAAAGACAAGCCTCACACTGAACACGCAACCACGACCACGCCTGCTTCCTAAAAGGCGACCGCTTCCTCGTGCCATCAGACACTCAGGGTGGCTGGGACCTCCCCACTGTCTCCTAACTGTCCCCGGGCACCCGGGGTGATCGGACCCACGGCCCGGACAGCCCGTGGTCCTTCTGGTTGGCTCGTGCCTCCTCGGGCATCTTCATCTCCTCGTGCTGCATCTGCCGGAGACAGAGCCACCGCGCCCGTCCCCGGTGTCTGCCGTGTGGCCTCGCCCTCCGCACCCGACCGGCGGGGGGCTGGAAGCTGGGCCACGCTCAGGGCTGCAGGCGGACGTCACCGGCGACGCCGCGCACACCGCATCGGGGTCCCGCGCGCCTGCTCCTGCCCCATGTGGCCTTTAGGTTTCTGGGTGGCACTGCCGTGCCCGTGTGCCTGTCACCTGGTCTTCCCGGCAGCCGCCCCGCCATCGCCCAGCCGTCTACCTCTTGGGGGCTGCGGGCGGGGGACGGCCCGCTCCCGTCGCTCCTCCACCTCTTGTTGCTGGGACCGGTGTTACAGAGGCACGTTCCCTGCTCAACGCCTCGGCCGCCCCGGGGTGGCGTCTGCAGAAGGGGGGCGGGAGACACGCCGCCTCCTTCCTTGTATTTACGTTTCCAGATGAACGACTTTCTTCCTTCAAAAGTGACCCATTCTTTAAAAAGTGTCATGAGTGACTCGGGGATGTGCAAAAAGCCATTTTGAGATGCCTGAATTCACTGTAAACAACCATTTTATTTTAGGATAGTTTTAGATTTACGGATTAGCACAAAAAATTCCACACACCCAGGGGCCCCTTCTGTGTACATCTTACATTAAGATGGCGCATCTGTCACCATTAATGAACCTCTATCGGCACATTATTCGTCAAGGGCTATGATTTGTTTGGATTTCCGTAACCGTCACCTGACGCCCTCGTCACCTGACGCCCCAGGACCCCGCGGTGTGTCCCCCCGGCTGGGACGGCCCCTCAGGTGGCCTTCGTTTCTGATGGCCCTGGCCGTTGTGAGCGCCTGCCTGGTTTCTGTGGGCTCTGCTTCCGTCGGGGCCCCCCCGATGGGTGTGGGGGGAGGCCCCGGGGTGGGGTGTCCCTCGTGACGCCGCAGCAGGGCACGCGCTCCCAGCACGGCGTGCCCTGGCGTGCCGGCCTCGCTCACCTGGCCGAGCCGCGCTTGTCCGGCTTCCCCCCGCCCAGGTCCTCTTTTCTCCCCTTTCCTCGCTGTCCTATCTGGAAGGCAGGTACCAGGCACAGCACACACCTGGGGGCAGGTATGGCCCACCTCTCTGAGGGCAGAGCAGCCACGTGAATTTTAGGCGCTCCGCGGAGGGGTCTCTGTCTCCTCCTCTTTTATTTACTCGGCTGTTTGTCTATATCAGTGGGACTCACGGACCTTTATTATACACCTTGGGCTGTAACCCAACAATAGCATGTCACTTATTTTGCCAAAGCGTTCCCGTTCTGGCCAATGCGGGCTGCTGTGTCCCAAGACCCACCCCCCACCTATCTGTTCTGTCCCCCGCAGGTGCTCTGGGCAGCTCTCCGGTGTCGCGCCCCCGCTGTCCCTGTTTGCTCGGTGGCATCCCTCATGTGACTACGTGGTCGATCCCTTTCCCGCTTGCTGGTGACACAGGCTGTCCTGGGCTCTCCGTGAGTTTATACTGACAATTTCTGCTGAGATGCAGAGGAGCAGGAGCCCTTGTGTCTTGTGTCTTGTGTTTGTCTCTCTTTGCTAAACATCTGGGTTCCTGACGACTGACGTTAAGGCGACGGCTTGTTTGCTCATGGTATTTACTTGTCCGTCCTCTGTCAGTCACTCATCTATCACTACGATCATCGGATGGTTTCAGGCGAACATGAGCATTTTGCTAAAGGTAAGTCTCCGGAGAGAGCCTAGGCGTTCTTTTGGTGCGAAGCGATACACAAATTCTCATTTGGAATAATTTCTCTGTTAATGCCGCTCATTTAATTTGTGGATATGTTCACTTAAATTATTTTGTTTTTGACTTTTAGAGACTTAAAAACATGATGATTTAATTGTGCTTTGCAGTAATATGAAAAATTTACCCAATTTCACAATCTAATCTGCAAAACAATTTGTATTCCGAAAAGCCTACTTTCTCTTACAATACCCTACCGCCAAGGCAATAATTAAAATTTGTATGCGGATTATCCTCCCATTAAAAAAAAAGAAAAAATGAGCAAAGACCTATGCGTGGATGTAGATGCGTGCACGTGTGTGCATCTGTGCGTGCAAGTGTGCGAGTGCACTTGTGTGTGTGCCTACGTGCCAGCGTGTGTGCCTGTGTGTTTGAATGCGTGAGTGCATCTGTGCGTGTGCGTGTGCGTGCACGTGCGTGTAGGGGTGTGTGTGTGTGAGTGCGCGCCTACGTGTGTCCGCCCGCGGGTGAGGGCGAGTGTGCGGCCCCGACCACCTCGCGTGGGCTCCGGCACGCTGGTCACACTCTTCTGCCCCTCGCCTTTCCCACCTGACGCCCCTGCCCACAGCGCCGCACGGCACAGAGCTGCCCCGCCTCCTGCCCATGGCCCTGGTCCTCACCGGTCAGGCAGCCATGTGTGCCCCTGCCCGGTTTTCTCAGCGTACCTTGGGGGCGCCCTCCCAGGCCTGGGGCATGGGCTCTCACGCGCCTATCCAGGTCTTCAGTCAGCCCCGGCCGGACCCTGGGCTCCCTCCGGCCCCAGAGGAAGCTGGTGCTGCGGGTTTGCGGCCTGTGGGGTCCCGCAGGGCCGTCTGTCACTGCCTGCGCTCCTGCCGCAGCCTAGGACCCGGCTTCCCGGGCCGTGATGCCTCTTACAGACGGCTCGTTGCGGCCGAGGGCTCCGGGACAAGCCGGTCCCCATGCCGGCGTCACCGCTGTCTCCCCGGACACCTCTCAGCGAATCTCTAACAGCCCGTTTACCATGGGAAAGGCGCACACGGGCACCGTTCAGAAGCTCCCAAAGGGGCAGATTCCGGCCGCGGCCGGCCAGGCTTGGCGGCCACGCGAGCGGTTTCTCGTGCGTCCTCGGGAGACGTGTGGGCGCAGCAGGGGCGCGGGTCACGGTGAATTGTTAGCTCATCCCTGGCCCCGGCGTATTCAGCCTCGATCTGCGAGCGAGCCTGTGCACCTCACGCCCCCCCTTCTCCCCCAGGAACACAGGTCCCTGCAGACGCGGCCTCCGACAGCCAGGCCCCTCGCCCTGGCCGGCTTCGGGCAGGCCGGCGGCCACCTGCCCACGCTGCACGCTTCCACGGATGCCCTCGGCCTCCCTTGTCGTCGACCAGTGTGCTTGATCCCTCAGCTACCACAATCCCGGGGGGCGGGGGGCGGGTGAGGAGAGAACAAGCCGCCGTCCCCATCTCCAAATTAGCCTCCAGCTGGAGCCCAACGGGCGGCATCCGCCCTGAGACTGCTGTGGGAGAAGCCACTGGAGCTGGCCAGGCTCTCTGGCCCCGCCCAGCAGCCACGGTTGCTCCTGGCAACGTGTGGCAGTGGGTGGGCTGCCTTCCTGGGGCTCCCTCTGGCCCCCATGCAGCTTCACCCCACACCCTCTTTCGGCCAGCCCGTGGCCCCGCCCAGGCCTGGGCAGGGGGCGGAGCTTTTTCCTGCTCATCCGCCCCAGCGAGTTTCTGTGCCCGTCTGGGCCCGTGTGTAGCTGGGTGCACACGTGGAAGGCGTGTCCCGTGCTGAGCACTGAGGCGCCGGCCTCACACGTCAGTGTGTGTCATCATGCGACACACGCGGATCCCAGCGCTGCCCAATGGTGACGCTCGGCAGACATCTGCGGAGCAGTTCTCCCTGGGAAAGCGCTGGGGTCGGGGTGCCCGGGGTCGGGGCCGGGGCCGGGCAGGGGCTTCGAGACCGGCAGCTGCGCCGCAGCACGGGGAGCATGTGACGAGGACGGCGTGTGCCTGCGGTGCTGGCTCTGCTCTGCGGGGGTGGGGGGCCCTGACGCCCCACACCCCCGGGGCTCTTCCCAGCTGCGGTGGGGCTGCGGGCTGGCCTCTCTAGTCTGAGCGGCCCGTCTCAGCACCGCCTCAGCCAGCTGCCCACCCCGGGAGGGCGGGCCTCCACCGCCTCCTAAGCTCTCCAGCTGGGCGGGAGTCGGGGGCTTGAGGGGGCTCCGGCAGCCATCGTTTCCGGGGGAGGGGCGAGGGGAGGCTGCAGGGGCAGGCCCACGGGCAGTCCTCAGGTCAGCACGGGTGAAGGCCAGGGCACCGGGCCGCCCCACCACCGAGCAGCTGGCCTGTGAAAGGAAGGACCTTCCCACCCCCGTGACGATAGGGATGGACCTCGACGGCGTGCTGAGTGGAATGAGCCCCCGCAGAAGGACAAACCCTGTGTGAGTCCATTCACGCGAGGCGCGCCAGTGTGTGCAGCCTAAAAAAACTGAGGCGAAATTCGCACAATGCAAAATTCACCGTTTTAAAGTGCACGATTCGGTGGCATTTGGCGCGTTCACAATGCCACCCTCACTGAACTCTGCACCCACCCGCCGCCACGGCCCGCCTTCCCCAGCCCCTGGCCACCGCCGATCTGCTCCCCGACGGCACTCGCCTGTTCTGGAACGCTCCACGCCAGCGAAGCCACACGGCGCGCCTGCCCATCTTCCTCCCCCCGTGCCGTGCTCTGGAGGCCTGTCCACGCTGAAGCGAGGGTCGGCGCCTCGTTCCTCCTCACGGCCGAGTGACGTCCCCTCGCGTGGAGTCCTGCGAACTCTCGCTGGGCGCCCCGGTGCGGGCCTGTCTGCCCTCCTGGGGCCTGCCGGGCTCCGCCTCTCCAGGAAGGAGGGATGAGGGTGCCAGGCACCGCCCCGGGGGGCGGCAACCCACGGCCCTGAGTCACGGGTGGGACGTGACGGAGGGCCGGGGTCAGGACTTGGCCCAGCGTCCGGCTCTGGGGTTCGCGCTCCCCACGGTGCCAGACTGGCTTCCGACAAAGGTCAGCAGGACGAGAGAAGGCCCTCGCCCCGGGACCGCGGCAAGGCCCGGGTCTGTGACGGCCGCCCTTGCGTGATTTCCTCCCGCGAGTCACAATGATGTGTAGCTGAACGATCGGGCGGCGCTCGGATCACGCGCGAGAGCTCGGTCTGCGTCGAGGGCAGGGTGACGGCGAGGCGGGCGCGGGGGTGCCGGGTTTCACACCTACAGAAAGGCGCGCGGGGCCCCCACGCACAGGGCCGGGGGCGGGCCGGGCCGTGGACGAGGGCCGCTGGCGGGAGGCATGCCGAGGGCTGTGACTCCAGGGCCCGAGCAGGGGGCGCTCGGCTGCCGCACGCGCCGTCCTCGCCCGTGCCGAGCGGGCAGGGCTGACGCCGAAGAGGCCGGAGTCAGGGCGCGGGCGGCAGGCGCAGAGCCGTGCGCACGGCGGAGCTGGTCGGTCCTGCCTCCCGCTCGCCACCCGTCCCTCATCCATCCGTCCATCTGTCTACGCGTCCATCACCCATCCGTCTGTCCGTCCATACACCCACCCGTTATCTACCCACCCACCTGTCTCCCACCGATGCACACACCCCAACGCCATCCACCTATCTGCCCATCCATTTGTCTGTCCACCTGTGCGTCCATCCGTCCGTGTACCCACCCGTCCATCCCCTCTTCCTTCCGTCCTTCCATCCACCGGTCCTCCCGATGTCTGTCGGGCCACCTCAGTGCATCGTGGGTGCACAGCTGAGCAGGGGGACGGTGCACCAGGGGGTGCCGGGGCGGGTGCGGCAGGGTGGTGTGCTCGGGCCCGTGGGAGTGCCCCGTGCTCTGCGGCGGCTCCAAAGACAGTGGGGCCCCTGCACGGTCGAGGGAGGACGTGGCTACGGGCTGGGGACCCAGGGAGAGGGGTGTGGGCCAGACGAGGGCGCCTGGCTGTGGGGGGCTGGGCGGAGCTGGGCCCGACTCCACAGACGCACTCCTTCCTGGGCCCGGCCACTGCATCGCCACCCCTGCTGGGGGGCCCTGGCCAGGGGACCTCCCGCCCCCAGGGCCCCCCATGCCCGGAAGCAGGGGGCGGGGCTGGCCGTGATGGCAGCGTGCGGCGGGGCTCGTCCAGCGTCTTCTGCTTTTGTTAAAGTTCAGGCTGTTGGATGGGGCTGAGCGTGAGGCTTGGTCTAAAATAAAACCGAGCTGCGTCAGCGCGTGGGCTGCTCCTGCAGGCTGGAGGCCGGCTCCGCGCGCGGGGGCTGGGGCGAGGTGCTGGTGTGCGGCCCGGGGGTCCCTGCCCAGCCCCCGAGCTGTCCCTGGAGCCCAGCGGCCACTTCCCGGGAGTCAGAGAGCAGAGGGCCGGTCCCAGGCCCAGTAAGGCTATGCAGCTGGGGGACACGAGGACCCACTGCCCGCACTCGGGGTTCAGGCCCGCCGATACATCTCAGGTGGCTGGGGGTCAGGCACCCCGGGTTTGCTCTGACTTCTCATGCCGGGGAGCCGTGGGGCAAACAGCAGAGGAAGCGTCTCCCCGAGGGGCACAGACATGGCCGCCGCCCCCCGAGGCGGGTCTGTGCGTCGGGAGGGCCCAGGCGGGGCTGGGGAGGGCTGCGGCGTGGCCCGCCCATTCCCCTCGCCCCCCGGGGCTCCCAGCACTGCAGTTCTGGGGGACACAGTCAAAAACGTCTGGCCCCCAGGAGCCCAGTGGGGAGCCCAGTGGGGAGCCCAGGCGTGCAACCCACAGCCACCCTCGCGTGTGTGCACCCCGCCCCGCCACAACCCTGGGCCGTTTGGGGCAGCAGCGCCCCCAGAGTGTGACACGAGGACCGTCCTGCCCTCGCTTGGACGGAGGGACGTGCAGTGTCGTTCCAGCGACAAGATGCAGTGTGTGTGTGTGTGTGTGTGGGGGGGGGATCTCCTGGGAATTTCTAGGACAGTCGGCTCTTCTGACACAGATCGCTGCCACTTCCTTTGGCCTTCCTGCCTGGAACGTGGGTGCCAACGCCGGGCCTTCAGCAGCCATCTTGTGACAGCGAGGCCATGGCCAAGGGCATTTACGCTATTGGCTCCTTGACCGGTAGCACCAGAGCCTGTGATAACTGTCAACCTCCTGATTCAAAGATCGAATAACCTCTGCTCACTCCGGTCGCCTCTGAAGTGGAAGTCGGTCCCCACGGCGAACTCGGTATTGTCCAGCTCGGAGGCTGCAGGGCCCTGTGCCCCTGGGGCTCACACTCCTGTGTCATTGGGCCCTCAGCCCCATAAGGAGTCCGAAGAATCGGTCACCGACAAGCCCGAGCGCTTCAGGAAGGCGGGGCCCCAATCCCCTCCTTGGCCGGGAGAGGAAGCCCAGCCTTCAGGGCACCTGGGGAACAGGAAGCATGAGCCGCGGCCAACCGCTCCCCCGGGAGAACCACGCGGTGGCCCTGGCGACACATGTCCCTTCTCTGCAGCCGGCACAGCTGGGCCCGGGCACAGCGCACACGCCGGCTGAACGGTGATGGCTGGCCCGACAGGGACCGGTTCGCCGCCTGGTTTCAGGGGCGAGCAGGTGAGGCGTGTGCCCAGGTGGCCCGGTGCCGGGGGCGGGTGCTGCAGACACTGGCCGGAGGCGCGTCCCGGCAGGCGGGGCGCATTCTCAGTGGCGAGGGCAGCTGGGCAAGGCCGAGACAGCGGGGCAGCGAGCAGGCCGGTGGGCGAGGAGCCTGGGACCTTGTCCTGGGGGCGGCGGGCACAGAGGAAGCGTTTCCGGGGTGGACGGGGCGCCGGCCGAGTGGAGAGCGTGGGGGAGCCGGGGAGGGCGGCGGGAGGCAGGGTGGGCGCCGCGTCCTCCCCCGGTCTCCCCAGTCCCGGCGGCGGCAGAGCCCGTCCCTCAGGGCCCTGAGCTTCCCTCCTTTGGGGTCCCCTGCGAAGGTCTCCCTAGCAGCACCCAGGATTCAGGCCGGATGGGCCAGGCTGGGCTTGGTGGCCCCCCGAAACGCGCATCTACACCCTGGCTCTGGAAACTGTGACTGACCTACCTGGACAACGAGTCTTTGCACGTGTATTTGGTGCCGCGATTGTGGTTTTGGCCCCATTGCCTGAGATCCATACACGTTATTTCCTTAGACGGATTCCGGGTTCGTTTGAACCCAAACACCCTCACTCCCCCCTCCCCCCGCAGTGGCGGCTTGGCAGAGCCCCGGTCTGATGACGGCCACAGTGTGTGCGTCTGTGGTCCATTCGGAAACGAACACGAGCCCTCGGAGTGGAGATGTGGGCCCTGCACCTCCAGCGTTACCTGTGGACCGCAGGGGCACGGGTCACACTGGGGACCCGCCACCTGTGCTCCTCACCTGGCCCTCGGCGTGCAGGATGCTAAGGGCCGAGGAGTAGGGGGTGGGGCTGGCCTCCAAGGCCTGCTGAGAACGTGACCAGACGGAAGCGTGAGCCTTGGGACCCGAGCCCGTGCCGGCGGCCAGGGGCCACCCCGGGTGCTCCTCCCGGCCTGGGCCAGGCGCCTTCCCAGCGGGGCTCGACGGGCACAGGCTTCCCGCCCGCGGTCTGCACAGTTCCCGGAGGCGGCGGGCGGCGGATTCCAGGCAGTGCATGTGGCCACATGTCACTGGGAAGGAGGCCGGTGACGGGGCGACCGCGGGAGAGCGGCGTGACCCCGGTTCGGAAGGATAACAGGCCCTGGATGAGCGGGCGGCGGGGAGGGCGCAGCCATGCCGGCTGGGGACAGACACACGGACGAGCGAGCCATGGACTGGCCTTTCCCGGGAGGAGGAGGGGCTGCAGAAAGCCCAGGCCGGCCCCGGGGCCTGCCTGGCGGGGCCCCGAGGAGGCATCCTTGATCTCCCCCCCACGAGCGCGTGTGAGCCCCCCCAGGGTGCACGTGGGCTGCGGCTCGGGCTTAACACCAAGCCTGGGGAGATTTATAGCTCCATTTAGCTCCTGCATGTCCCACATCACGACGAGTAATTCATCAAGTGCTTCAACTCAAAGGCAACAACTGAAAAATTAATCTCCAAAGCAAGCGATTAACTCTCAAAGGGACGGGAGGCCTCATTTCTGAGGCGCTGATCTCAGGCACCGGTCCCCGGCAGCAAGCCGGGTGGGGACCGTCACTGGGCAAACGGCGGGTCACCTTGAGCAGCCACCGGCCCTGGCTGCTGGGCGTCAATTAACTCTGTGGCCCCAAGATCCTCCCTGCGTGAGCTGGCAGAGTGGACACCACTCATAACGCAGGACCAGCAAGCGGTCAAGAGGTCCAGCGGGATGACCTGGGGCCCATCTGCCCCTCTACCTGGACTCTAAGGATCTATGTGAGTGTCCTGAGGCCACCGCGACAGAGCAGCTGGCCAGGTGGCTTAAACCACAGACACTCACTGTGCCCGCCTCTGGGGGTTACGGCCTCAGCGCACGACTTCTCGGTGGACGCGGCTCATCCTGACCTCTCACCCGAGCTCCTCCCCGAGTCCTCTGCCCTCGGAGGCCAGGCCCACGCGACGTGGGGGCGGCGCAGTGGACCGGGGCCAGGACCCCGGCTCTTTCGTGAACGGCTCTGCGATCTGTGACAAGACACGTCCTCCCTCCATGGGATACGAGTGGGCTGCGCTGGTCAAACGGAAGGTGCCTCTGCCTCTGCACGCGGGTTTCAAGCGATGACCTGGGTGACGTCGGGGTCACAGTCAGGACGTCTGGCGTGTCCTTGTGTTAGTCAACGCCGATCG
This sequence comes from Rousettus aegyptiacus, assembly GCF_014176215.1. NCBI lineage: Eukaryota > Metazoa > Chordata > Mammalia > Chiroptera > Pteropodidae > Rousettus > Rousettus aegyptiacus. Next base: position 119,507,670 of record NW_023416308.1, read on the forward strand.
CCACCCCCAGCGCCCCGTAAGGGCTCGGCCACGTGGCCAGTCATTTCTCACCCAGGCGAGGTCCTGAGAAGGGGCCGCTCGCCTCCGAGGGGTGATTCGGGGCCCCAGACGCTCGACACAGAGCTTCCGGGTCCGGGGCCGTGTGTGTCCACGCGGTGGCCGGATGCAGAGTGGTGTTAGAACAGGTGGTGTTTCCCCTCGTGGCCAGAGCTCGGGCGACCAGCAGCCAAACCGCAGGGCGCGGGGATCCGGGCCGTGGTGACTGACAAGCCGCGAGCCGGGTGGACTGCGAGCCGTGTGTGGCAGGGGAGTTGCAATCTGAATAGAGCTGTGGCAGGGGCCACTGGGGGGACGAGGGTGGCTGGCTGCAGGACACCCCCCAACGTGGGCGGCAGCCTCAAGACGACGTCTCCTCGGGGGGGAAGCAGATGGAACCGGCAGCCCGGGCTCGGATGCCAGGCGCTCCCGGGTCCACGGGCGCCTGCCCGGGGCTGTGTGTGTGTGTGTGTGCGTGTGGAACCCACGCTGTGCTGACAGGGCCGAGTCCACGGGCGCCACGTTTACCACACTGAGGGCCTCGCGCCCCCGTCTGCGGGGCCGGGACAGGACGGCCAGCCGGCCCCGGGCCTCGCGAGTCACAGACGGGACGCAAGCCCGCGGACACATGCACGATCACACCGTGGGGTCCGGAGTCAGGGCCGAGCCAGGATCGCCCCCCCAAAGTCCCTGCTGGAGGAACCCTGAAAGGAGGGGCTGACAGGGCAAGGGCTCGGCGTGGAGGCTTCCGGAAGCCTGTTCTGGCGGAGCCGAGGGCGAGAGAGCCCTAGCCTGAGGGATCAGCAGCATCGAGGGTGAGGTGCGGGGCCTGGAGGGCGAGGCGGTGGCCAGGGATGCCCTGCTCTCACGGCCACCCCTGGGGACCCCACGTGCTCACTCCCCGCACTCACCACAGCCCCGGAGGCAGAGGGGAAGCGCCGGCCCGTGCTGGCGACGGGGCCAGGGCAGGGCGTCCCCGGCGTGCGTCCCCTGCAGTTGGGAGGTGCAGGCCGCCCGCCAGGGGCTCGAGACAGCGTCTGAGTCGCTGCCGCTGTTCGAACATGTTCCACTTCGACAAGACGTCTCGGCAAATACATTAAATGTCAGCCGGGAACAAATGCCACCCGGAGCTCCGGTCTTTCATCTTTCAAGTGAAGAAATGCCACGTGGGGCTGGGAGACGAGGCCGAGCCGTGGAGGGGGGGCCAGGGTCCGCTCCCCGGGCTCGCGGGGAGCCGCCTGTACCCAGAGACCTGCGGCGGCCCCAGGCTGCGGCCCACGAGGCTGTGTCCTGACTGCGCGCCTGGCCTTGCAGGCTCGGCGTCACTCCTGTCACTGGACGATGGCGCGGGGGCCCCTGGCGGGCCGGGCTGGGCTTGGCCCATGCGCACGCCCAGCACCGCGTGGCGGACGCCTGTCACCGTCCCAGAGAGGCTGCCCCGGCAGGTGTTCGGAACGTGGGCTCCAGCCGAACTGGGTCCAAGCCCCGGCGCTGCCGCCCTCAGCTGGACAACCCGAGACGAGCGACCGGCCCTCTCTGCGCCCCGGTTCCCGCACCTGGGGCAGGTGAACGGCGTCAGCGCCCCTCACGCGGATGACGAGGTGGGCCCACGAGAACCTCCTGGACAGGCGCTCGGAGCGTGCCTCGGTCACGGCCGCCCCCCGGAGCCCCGGCAGCTCTGCAGAGGGCTCGGCTCCGGCGAGGCACGGGGACAGTGGACTGTCCTCCGCTGTCCCGGCTGCGACTCGGACAGGCAGACACAATGGCAGCACGGAGGCCCCTGGTGCCCCGGGGACACGGCTCCCCGGGACGCGGCCCCGAGTCCGTCCGGCCCCGTGCGGACGAGCCCACGGTCCTTCTCGGAGACGTGACGGGCTCTCCGTTTTCGGGTTAGTTTTAAGTTTACGGAAAGCAGTGCGGCAAGCGCGGCGTCCTCATCCACCACGCGCCTCTCCCGTCACCCCGCCGGGGGAGTCGCCCCCGGCCGGTCGCCCCGCGCTCCCGCCTGGGTGCCCCATGGCGTGTCCGCCGGACGCGCTGCCAGGGCCCGGGCCGCGGACGCAGGCCCAGCGGGCAGAGCCGGGTCGCGGCACCGCCACGCCACGCCTCGCCAGGGATCGACGCGCCGTCCTCTGAGGCGCGGGAGGCCGGAGTCGCCTCTCCCCGGCGTCAGAGCGCGTCTGGCGCCTGCCCCGCGCCCGCCCGGAGGGTGGGTGATCGCATGTGAGAAGGGTCCGACACGGAGCGGCCCTGTTCCCTCCCCGCCCCGGCCGCCCGTGCCCCGGGATGCGCACCGACTGGACCGGGGTGTAGGGGACCTGGGAGGCCCCCGGGCCCACAGCAGCTGTGATTCCGTGTGACAGACGCGCACAGCCACAGGGAAACGCAACGCTGCCGAGCGCAGGGAGGGACCCGACCCAAGGGCGAGACCGCCGGGCGCGTGCGCAGACGCAGGGCCGTCCGGCGTGAGACTCGGCTCCTCTCGCCCTGAGCCAGGGGGCCGGTGCACAGCCCCAGTGGCGACCCCAGCAGGCCTCCGCAGAGTGGCGAGCTCGGCGCCAGGTGCAGATGGGAAGGCGAACACGTCGGGAACAGCCGGAGGAAACTTCGAAAGAGAAGGGCAAAGCTGGAGGACCACCTCGCTCGACTTCAGGATGCAGCATGGGGAAGCAGCAGCCGAGAGGCGGGGCCGAGGCCCGACGGAGGGGGGCGCAGGACCGGCCTCCCCCAGCCCCAACACGCCGCGAGCCGCCGGGTCCTGAGCACACGCGGAGGCCACGCAACGGAGAAAGGACTTGCGTTGACGTCCCTCTCTCGTTTCTGCTGGTGGTGGCTCGCGCCTTTTTTTCTGGATAAGCCTGGCTAGAGGTTTATCAGTTTTACTGATGTTCTCAAAGACCCACTTTTTTTTTTTTAATACATATATATAAAAAGGAAGTTTAGTTTTTCAAGTAAGAGAAACACCCAGGGCTGGCATCGGAAACGGTAGCTGGATACTAGGTCCAGGCGGCGTTTATCAAAGGCGTCATTTAAAACCTAAATCGCTGAGGAGTCGGGGGGCACACACGTCGGGGCTTGGGAGGGGTTAGCCAGCTCCCCGCGGCGGCGGCTCGTGAGCGAGGACTGAGACGCGTCGAGGACGCCCTCGCCTGGGCAAAGAGCCGCCATCGGGGAAGGGTCAGGGAGGCTGCAGAAGCCGCCGGCGGACTTCTCGCCTGCGCTCTGCTGTCTTTACGGTCTTTGAGCCGTAAGGATGAAACCCAACTTCCAAATGAGCTGTCGTATTCATTAAAGTGCTCGTTTTCACAGAGTGTCAAAGCCGGTGTCCTATGGGATTAATTTATTTCTCCAGGAAACATGGGACGTCATGACCAGGACAGCGCGTTGGGCAGGCAGAAGGCCCCGGCCCACTCACGGACTCCCCGCCTGATGCCCGTAGGGGCCGTAAATGCCTCAGGACACTCACGTAAAAGGCTTGATCATCTGCATCACTCAGAAGAAAGCTGAATTAGGATGTGTGAAATTGGTTAAGATTTTATTAAGACCGACTAACTGGCTTCTTCCTTTTTTTACAGTATTCTTAAAAATATTTTTAAAATTTTCCAGGGACAGTCGACCTGCAATATCACATCCGTTCCAGGTGCACAGCAGAGCAGCGGAGACACCTGTGTGACTTCCGAGGCGACCCCCGACTCCTCCGGGCCCACCCGCCCTCGCGCGGGCTCGCCCCGCCACCGACCGCGCCCCGCCGCTGCGCTCCACACCCCACGGCTGCCTCGAAGCTGCCACCTTGTACTTCGCACCCCGTCCCCTGGGTCACCCCCTCTCCAGTCCCCCCATCCGGTGGCCATCAAAACGTCCTCCGTGCCTCCGAGTTCGTTGGGTTCGTTCGTCCGTTCATCTTGTTCTTCGGGGGCCACGTGTCCGGGAGAGCGCGTGGGATTCGTCTGCGTCTGACGTACCCCGCTCAGCCCGGTGGCCCTGGGGCCGGCCGTCTCGTCGCAGACGGAAGGCTCATTCTTTCTGACGGCCGAGATGACCCCCCCCCCCGTCGCTGTCCTCGTTTCCCCAGTATTTTTCCGTTTTCTGTTGCACTGATTGCCGTGTCTTCATTTCCTCTCTCGTGCTCACTTTGGGTTTAATTTGCCCTTCTTTGGCTTTTCCGAGTGGAAGCCGAGGGCACTGAGCGGCGTGCCCGCTCTTCTCACGGAGGCGCGGAGCGCGGCGACCTCCCTGACGGCCGCTTTGGCGGCTCACCACACGTTTTTGTTTAGCTCAGATACTTCCTAATTCCCCATTTGATTTCTACGTTGATCATTATTCAGAGCAATATTATTTGGTTTCCAAGTTTTTGGTGGTTTTCCAGAGCTCTTTCTCTCGTTGGTTGCTAATGTGGTTCCATTGTGGTTAGAGAACTCATTTGTGTGACTTGAATGACTCTGAGTTTACTGAGATTCCTTTCACGAACCAGAATGGGGTCTGTCTTGATGACCGTTCCCAGTGCCCTTGCAAAGAGAGTGCGTAGAGGGCTCTGCCATCGGCAATGAGGCCGAGCTGGTTGACGGTGGCGTTCGAAGTTTCTCTTTCCTTATGAGTTCCTGTTTGTTCTCACAGTTCCTGAAAAAGGGATGTTGAAATATTTGGTTGTAACTGTGAATTTATCCTGTTTCTCCCTGGAGGTCTATCTGGGTTTGCTTCTGTTTTTTGAATTCTGTTAGTAGGTGCCTAAATGCTTAGGGCTCTCCTGGCCTTCTGCAGAAGTAATGTTTTTATCCAGGTGAAATAAACCTCTTTAAACCTGTTAACATCTTTGTTCTGAAATCCACTTCGATACCACCAACTTCCTCTGGATCCGCGTTCATGCGGTATACGCTTTCCGCCTAGCCCATTTGTCTTTACAGTCAGAAGCGTGTTCTTTGGAGGCGAACACCTGGCCGGCTTTTTCGTCTGGCACGATAATCCTGTCTTCTAATTGGAGGTGTTCACGTCATCTATGTTTATAATAGACATGGTTAAGTCTAACTCTGTATATATCTACGTATATATCTACACATACACGCACGCACGCACACGCACACGCACACACACACACGTGCACACACACACACGCACACACGCACGTGCACACACACACGCACGCACACACGCTTTACGCCCATAGCGCCTGGTCCTCCGAGGTGGTCTCCCATCCAAGTACTAACCAGGCCCGACCCTGCTCAGCTTCTGGAACTTTTTTTATCATTTACATTTCATTCGTCCTCCCCTTTTCTTCTTCTTTTGGTTGGGTATTTTCACGAGTCCCTTTCCTCTCTTCCGTGAGCACATCGGCTACATTCTTGTTTCGTTACCTGAGCAGTCGGCTCAGGGTGTGTAACACACGCCCCTCCCTTCAGGTGCAGCCAGGTGACATGTCCCGCCTCCCCCGCCGGGAAGCGCCTTACAGACCCGTGCTCCCCCCCTCCCGGCCTGCGCGGTGTTTTCAGCGTGCGTGGTGCCTTCCCGCACGTCGTCACCCCCAAAACACATTCTTATTACCTCCGCTCGAAGCCGGCGGTTCCGAAGGGACCTGGTGAGCGAGGGCGTGTTTCTCCGCGTCCGTGCGGCCACCACTTCCGGTGCCCTCCAAGCCTCCGCGTGTCTGCGGCTCGCGCCATTCTCCTCGCTCCTGAAAGCCGTCCTTTCGCACTTCTGGCGGTGCGGCCTGCTGGGGTGCAGCGCGACGGCCTTCGGAGCGGTCTGCGTCCTCCCCACCGGCGGCACATGGAAGGCCCCCGTGCCCGTCTTCCTGCTTCCATTGCTTCTCGCACTGCGCCTGCTGTCGCCCTGGCCTTGTTCTCGTATGCGACGTGCCGTTCGCCCCTGACACTGGTTTTGAGCAATCTGGACACCATGTGCCTCGGCGCGCGGCTCCCCCACAGCGGTCTGCTCCCCGGCGCTTCGCTGCCGAGGTCTCCCCAGACCCTCGGCTCCTCTTCTTCCTCTCACGGACCCTTCTGGGTGCTGTGTGGGCCTGGCGCCCTGCGCTCACCCGGGAACCTCTGGGTGCAGGATGCCGGGCGGTCGTAGGGCTCGCCCCGTCTTTTAGTGACCACGGCCGTCTGTGGCCCGGTGGCCAGTTTTAAAACCTATAGTTTCCTATACACTTTGCCTGAACCCGGGTTTTTGCCCACGGAAGGTGAAGCTGCGCTCTGTTTTGCTAGCAATGGTCAAAAGTAGAAGTAGCAGAAGGAGGCATTTGACATTTTCCCCTCTAGGTTTTCTTCTTTTGTGGAAAATCGCAAACATCACCCGAAGGAGAGAGGATGACTGTAACACGCCGCACGGCGTTCCCGAAACCTCCGCGGCCCCCCGTTTTGTGGCGTTATTCTTAACCCACGAAATCGCGCCTCCCTGCCTCTGACCCACACGACCTCGTTCCTCACGTGCCGTCAGCAGCCGACCCCAGGCGGGAGTGGAAAAGCCACACAGCCGGCCGCCCTGGCGCGTGGGTCTGTGGCCCCCCAGCCAGAAGCAACGCCGAAGCTGCCCGCTCAGACGCCTTGCCCGGTCTGCGGTCACAGCCGACGAGGACGCCGGCGGCCCCGAACCTGACAGAGGAAAAGCTGCCCGCTGCCCCCGCGACGCCGAGCCTCAGCCCCCTGCCCTTCTGCTGGGGACTGAGCCCCGGCCTTTCTGCGGGCTCCCCAGGGGGCCTCCGGAACCCACAAGGTGAGGACACACCTTCCCAGCACGGGAGCGCCCACGTGACCCAGCCCTGGCCAACCGGCGCTTCCTGTCATCTCCCAGGCCACGGCTGGGTGGAGACGGTCACGTGACCCGAGCCGGCCAGTCAGAGCCCTGCCTGGGCTTTTCCGCCTCGTCTCCTGGGAAAGGTGGCCTCCCGTCTCTCCCCGGCTGGAACCCTAAGGGGGGACAGACGGAGCTTCGTGGCGGTGGGGCAGACGGGGCAGCACCCGGAAGTGGGGGGAGGCGAAGAGTGAGAGGGAGAGGTGGAGAGAGGAAGACAAGACACAGAGAGACAGAGTGAGGCCGGGAACAGAGGGAGGGAGGAAGAGAGACAGAGAGAGAGAGAGAGAGAGAGAGACAGAGAGACAGAGAGAGAGAGAGAGACAGAGAGAGAGAGAGAGAGAGAGAGACAGAGAGAGAGACAGAGGGAGACAGAGAGAGACAGAGAGAGAGACGGAGAGAGAGACAGAGAGAGAGACAGAGGGAGACAGAGAGAGACAGAGAGAGAGAGAGAGACAGAGAGAGAGAGACAAGAGAGAAGAGACGAGAGAGAGAGAAGA